>NC_142069.1:55978570-57374820 GCF_059756535.1 Pantherophis guttatus | reverse complement strand
CTCAGAATTGGCAGTAGTGCTCCATTCAGCTAGGAAAAGTAACTTCTGACAAAGAGCTCAGATTTGCAGAAGAAACACATATTCATGCTCCTCACGGTCTGAAAAGCACAAAAACGCCTTCAATTTTCAAGTATGAGCTTTCCCTGGGGAGTTAGACCAAAGTGCATCTCAGAATTGGCAGTAGGGCTCAATTCAGCTAGAAAAAGTAATTTCTGACACAGAGCTCAGATTGGGAGAAGAAACACAAATTCATGCTCCTTACGGTCTGAAAAGCACAAAAACGCCTTCAATTTTCAAGTACGATCTTTCCCTGGGGAGTTAGATGAAAGTACATCTCAGAATTGGCAGTAGGGCTCAATTCAGCTAGAAAAAGTAACTTTTGACACAGAGCTCAGATTTGCAGAAGAAACACATATTCATGCTCCTCACAGTCTGAAAAGCACAAAACCGCCTTCAATTTTCAAGTACGAGCTTTCCCTGGGGAGTTAGACCAAAGGGCATCTGAGAATTGGCAGTAGGGCTCAATTCAGCCAGAAAACGCAACTTTTGACACAGAGCTCAGATTTGCAGAAGAAACACATATTCATGCTCCTTACTTTCTGAAAAGCACAAAAACGCCTTCAATTTTCAAGTACGAGCTTTCCCTGGGGAGTTAGACCAAAGTGCATCTCAGAATTTGCAGCAGGGCTCAATTCAGCCAGAAAACGTAACTTCTGACACAGAGCTCAGATTTGGAGAAGAAACACATATTCATGCTCCTCACGGTCTGAAAAGCACAAAAACGCCTTCAATTTTCAATTATGAGCTTTCCCTGGGGAATTAGATCAAAGTGCATCTCAGAATTGGCAGTAGTGCTCAATTCAGCCAGAAAAAGTAACTTTTGACACAGAGCTCAGATTTGCAGAAGAAACACATATTCATGCTCCTCACGGTCTGAAAAGCACAAAAACGCCTTCAATTTTCAAGTACGAGCTTTCCCTGGGGAGTTAGACCAAAGTGCATCTCAGAATTGGCAGTAGGGCTCAATTCAGCCAGAAAACGTAACTTCTGACATAGAGCTCAGATTTGCAGAAGAAACACATATTCATGCTCCTCACAGTCTGAAAAGCACAAAAACGCCTTCAATTTTCAAGTACGAGCTTTCCCTGGGGAGTTAGACCAAAGTGCATCTCAGAATTTGCAGCAGGGCTCAATTCAGCCAGAAAAAGTAACTTTTGAAACAGAGCTCAGATTTCCAGAAGAAACACATATTCATGCTGCTCACAGTCTGAAAAGCACAAAAACGCCTTCAATTTTCAATTATGAGCTTTCCCTGGGGAGTTAGACCAAAATGCATCTGAGAATTGGCAGTAGGGCTCAATTCAGCCAGAAAACGCAACTTTTGACACAGAGCTCAGATTTGCAGAAGAAACACATATTCATGCTCCTCACGGTCTGAAAAGCACAAAAACGCCTTCAATTTTCAAGTTTGAGCTTTCCCTGGGGAGTTAGACCTAAGTGCATCTGAGAATTGGCAGGAGGGCTCAATTCAGCCAGAAAACGCAACTTTTGACACAGAGCTCAGATTTGCAGAAGAAACACATATTCATGCTCCTTATTTTCTGAAAAGCACAAAAACGCCTTTAATTTTCAAGTACGAACTTTCCCTGGGGAGTTAGACCAAAGTGCATCTCAGAATTGGCAGTAGGGCTCAATTCAGCTAGAAAATGTAACTTCTGACAGAGAGCTCAGATTTGCAGAAGAAACACATATTCATGCTCCTCACGGTCTGAAAAGCACAAAAACGCCTTCAATTTTCAAGTACGAGCTTTCCCTGGGGAGTTAGACCAAAGTGCATCTCAGAATTGGCAGTAGGGCTCAATTCAGCTAGGAAAAGTAACTTCTGACACAGAGCTCAGATTTGCAGAAGAAACACATATTCATGCTCCTCACGGTCTGAAAAGCACAAAAACGCCTTCAATTTTCAAGTACAAGCTTTCCCTGGGGAGTTAGACCAAAGTGCATCTCAGAATTGGCAGTAGGGCTCAATTCAGCTAGAAAAAGTAACTTCTGACACAGAGCTCAGATTGGCAGAAGAAACACATATTCATGCTCCTTACGGTCTGAAAAGCACAAAAACGCCTTCAATTTTCAAGTACGATCTTTCCCTGGGGAGTTAGATGAAAGTGCATCTCAGAATTGGCAGTAGGGCTCAATTCAGCTAGAAAAAGTAACTTTTGAAACAGAGCTCAGATTTGCAGAAGAAACACATATTCATGCTCCTCACAGTCTGAAAAGCACAAAAACGCCTTCAATTTTCAATTATGAGCTTTCCCTGGGGAGTTAGACCAAAATGCATCTGAGAATTGGCAGTAGGGCTCAATTCAGCCAGAAAACGCAACTTTTGACACAGAGCTCAGATTTGCAGAAGAAACACATATTCATGCTCCTCACGGTCTGAAAAGCACAAAAACGCCTTCAATTTTCAAGTTCGAGCTTTCCCTGGGGAGTTAGACCTAAGTGCATCTGAGAATTGGCAGGAGGGCTCAATTCAGCCAGAAAACGCAACTTTTGACACAGAGCTCAGATTTGCAGAAGAAACACATATTCATGCTCCTTATTTTCTGAAAAGCACAAAAACGCCTTCAATTTTCAAGTACGATCTTTCCCTGGGGAGTTAGACCAAAGTGCATCTCAGAATTGGCAGTAGGGCTCAATTCAGCCAGAAAACGTAACTTCTGACACAGAGCTCAGATTTGCAGAAGAAACACATATTCATGCTCCTCACAGTCTGAAAAGCACAAAAACGACTTCAATTTTCAAGTAAGAGCTTTCCGTGAAGAGTTAGACCAAAGTGCATCTCAGAATTGGCAGTAGGGCTCAATTCAGCCAGAAAACGTAACTTCTGACAGAGAGCTCAGATTTGCAGAAGAAACACATATTCATGCTCCTCACGGTCTGAAAAGCACAAAAACACCTTCAATTTTCAAGTAAGATCTTTCTGTGAAGAGTTAAACCAAAGTGCATCTCAGAATTGGCAGTAAGGCTCAATTCAGCTAGAAAACCTAACTTCTGACAGAGAGCTCAGATTTGCAGAAGAAACACATATTCATGCTCCTCACAGTCTGAAAAGCACAAAAACGACTTCAATTTTCAAGTAAGAGCTTTCCGTGAAGAGTTAGACCAAAGTGCATCTCAGAATTTGCAGCAGGGCTCAATTCAGCCAGAAAATGTAACTTCTGACACAGAGCTCAGATTTGGAGAAGAAACACATATTCATGCCCCTCATAGTCTGAAAAGCACAAAAACGCCTTCAATTTTCAAGCATGAGCTTTCCCTGGGGAGTTAGACCAAAGTGCATCTCAGAATTGGCAGTAGGGCTCAATTAAGCCAGAAAACGCAACTTTTGACACAGAGCTCAGATTTGCAGAAGAAACACATATTCATGCTTCTCATAGTCTGAAAAGCACAAAAACGCCTTCAATTTTCAAGTACGAGCTTTCCGTGAGGAGTTAGACCAAAGTGCATCTCAGAATTGGCAGTAGGCCTCAATTCAGCCAGAAAACGTAACTTCTAACACAGAGCTCAGATTTCAAGAAGAAACACATATTCATGCTCCTCACAGTCTGAAAAGCACAAAAACGCCTTCAATTTTCAAGTACGAGCTTTCCCTGGGGAGTTAGACCAAAGTGCATCTCAGAATTGGCAGTAGTGCTCCATTCAGCTAGGAAAAGTAACTTCTGACAAAGAGCTCAGATTTGCAGAAGAAACACATATTCATGCTCCTCACGGTCTGAAAAGCACAAAAACGCCTTCAATTTTCAAGTATGAGCTTTCCCTGGGGAGTTAGACCAAAGTGCATATCAGAATTTGCATCAGGGCTCAATTCCGCCAGAAAACGCAACTTCTGACACAGAGCTCAGATTTCAAGAAGAAACACATATTCATGCTCCTCAAAGTCTGAAAAGCACAAAAACGCCTTCAATTTTCAAGTACGAGCTTTCCCTGGGGAGTTAGACCAAAGTGCATCTCAGAATTGGCAGTAGGGCTCCATTCAGCTAGGAAAAGTAACTTCTGACAAAGAGCTCAGATTTGCAGAAGAAACACATATTCATGCTCCTCACGGTCTGAAAAGCACAAAAACGCCTTCAATTTTCAAGTATGAGCTTTCCCTGGGGAGTTAGACCAAAGTGCATCTCAGAATTGGCAGTAGGGCTCAATTCAGCTAGAAAAAGTAACTTCTGACACAGAGCTCAGATTGGGAGAAGAAACACATATTCATGCTCCTTACGGTCTGAAAAGCACAAAAACGCCGTCAATTTTCAAGTACGATCTTTCCCTGGGGAGTTAGATGAAAGTGCATCTCAGAATTGGCAGTAGGGCTCAATTCAGCTAGAAAAAGTAACTTTTGACACAGAGCTCAGATTTGCAGAAGAAACACATATTCATGCTCCTCACAGTCTGAAAAGCACAAAAACGCCTTCAATTTTCAAGTACGAGCTTTCCCTGGGGAGTTAGACCAAAGGGCATCTGAGAATTGGCAGTAGGGCTCAATTCAGCCAGAAAACGCAACTTTTGACACAGAGCTCAGATTTGCAGAAGAAACACATATTCATGCTCCTTACTTTCTGAAAAGCACAAAAACGCCTTCAATTTTCAAGTACGAGCTTTCCCTGGGGAGTTAGACCAAAGTGCATCTCAGAATTTGCAGCAGGGCTCAATTCAGCCAGAAAACGTAACTTCTGACACAGAGCTCAGATTTGGAGAAGAAACACATATTCATGCTCCTCACGGTCTGAAAAGCACAAAAACGCCTTCAATTTTCAATTATGAGCTTTCCCTGGGGAGTTAGACCAAAATGCATCTGAGAATTGGCAGTAGGGCTCAATTCAGCCAGAAAACGCAACTTTTGACACAGAGCTCAGATTTGCAGAAATAACACACATTCATGCTCCTCGCGGTCTGAAAAGCACAAAAACACATTCAATTTTCAAGTACGAGCTTTCCGTGAGGAGTTAGACCAAAGTGCATCTCAGAATTGGCAGTAGGCCTCAATTCAGCCAGAAAACGTTACTTCTGACACAGAGCTCAGATTTGCAGAAGAAAAACATATTCATGCTCCTCACAGTCTGAAAAGCAGAAAAACGCCTTCAATTTTCAAGTACGAGCTTTCCCTGGGGAGTTAGACCAAAGTGCATCTGAGAATTGGGAGTAGGCCTCAATTCAGCCAGAAAACGCAACTTTTGACACAGAGCTCAGATTTGCAGAAGAAACACATATTCATGCTCCTCATGGTCTGAAAAGCAGAAAAACACATTCAATTTTCAAGTACGAGCTTTCCGTGAGGAATGAGACCAAAGTGCATCTGAGAATTGGCAGTAGGGCTCAATTCAGCTAGAAAACCTAACTTCTGAAACAGAGCTCAGATTTGCAGAAGAAACAGATATTCATGCTCCTCACGGTCTGAAAAGCACAAAAACGCCTTCAATTTTCAAGTACGATCTTTCCCTGGGGAGTTAGACCAAAGTGCATCTCAGAATTGGCAGTAGGGCTCAATTCAGCCAGAAAACGTAACTTCTGACACAGAGCTCAGATTTGCAGAAGAAACACATATTCATTCTCCTCACAGTCTGAAAAGCACAAAAACGACTTCAATTTTCAAGTAAGAGCTTTCCGTGAAGAGTTAGACCAAAGTGCATCTCAGAATTGGCAGTAGGGCTCAATTCAGCCAGAAAACGTAACTTCTGACAGAGAGCTCAGATTTGCAGAAGAAACACATATTCATGCTCCTAAGGGTCTGAAAAGCACAAAAACACCTTCAATTTTCAAGTAAGATCTTTCTGTGAAGAGTTAAACCAAAGTGCATCTCAGAATTGGCAGTAAGGCTCAATTCAGCTAGAAAACCTAACTTCTGACAGAGAGCTCAGATTTGCAGAAGAAACACATATTCATGCTCCTCACAGTCTGAAAAGCACAAAAACGACTTCAATTTTCAAGTAAGAGCTTTCCGTGAAGAGTTAGACCAAAGTGCATCTCAGAATTTGCAGCAGGGCTCAATTCAGCCAGAAAATGTAACTTCTGACACAGAGCTCAGATTTGGAGAAGAAAAACATATTCATGCTCCTCATAGTCTGAAAAGCACAAAAACGCCTTCAATTTTCAAGTATGAGCTTTCCCTGGGGAGTTAGACCAAAGTGCATCTCAGAATTGGCAGTAGGGCTCAATTAAGCCAGAAAACGCAACTTTTGACACAGAGCTCAGATTTGCAGAAGAAACACATATTCATGCTCCTCATAGTCTGAAAAGCACAAAAACGCCTTCAATTTTCAAGTACGAGCTTTCCGTGAGGAGTTAGACCAAAGTGCATCTCAGAATTGGCAGTAGGCCTCAATTCAGCCAGAAAACGTAACTTCTAACACAGAGCTCAGATTTGCAGAAGAAAAACATATTCATGCTCCTCACGGTCTGAAAAGCACAAAAACGCCTTTAATTTTCAAGTACGAGCTTTCCCTGGGGAGTTAGACCAAAGTCCATCTGAGAATTGGCAGTAGGGCTCAATTCAGCCAGAAAACGCAACTCTTGACACAGAGCTCAGATTTGCAGAAGAAACACATATTCATGCCCCTCACAGTCTGAAAAGCACAAAAACGCCTTCAATTTTCAAGTACGAGCTTTCCCTGGGGAGTTAGACCAAAGTGCATCTGAGAATTGGCAGTAGCGCTCAATTCAGCCAGAAAACGCAACTTTTGACACAGAGCTCAGATTTGCAGAAGAAACACACATTCATGCTCCTCACGGTCTGAAAAGCACAAAAACACATTCAATTTTCAAGTACGAGCTTTCCGTGAGGAGTTAGACCAAAGTGCATCTCAGAATTGGCAGTAGGGCTCAATTCAGCCAGAAAACGTAACTTCTGACATAGAGCTCAGATTTGCAGAAGAAACACATATTCATGCTCCTCACGGTCTGAAAAGCACAAAAACGCCTTCAATTTTCAAGTATGAGCTTTCCCTGGGGAGTTAGACCAAAGTGCATCTCAGAATTGGCAGTAGGGCTCAATTAAGCCAGAAAACGCAACTTTTGACACAGAGCTCAGATTTGCAGAAGAAACACATATTCATGCTCCTTACTTTCTGAAAAGCACAAAAACACCTTCAATTTTCAAGTACGAGCTTTCCGTGAGGAGTTAGACCAAAGTGCATCTCAGAATTGGCAGTAGGCCTCAATTCAGCCAGAAAACGTAACTTCTAACACAGAGCTCAGATTTGCAGAAGAAAAAGATATTCATGCTCCTCACGGTCTGAAAAGCACAAAAACGCCTTTAATTTTCAAGTACGAGCTTTCCCTGGGGAGTTAGACCAAAGTCCATCTGAGAATTGGCAGTAGGGCTCAATTCAGCCACAAAACGCAACTCTTGACACAGAGCTCAGATTTGCAGAAGAAACACATATTGATGCCCCTCACAGTCTGAAAAGCACAAAAACGCCTTCAATTTTCAAGTACGAGCTTTCCCTGGGGAGTTAGACCAAAGTGCATCTGAGAATTGGCAGTAGCGCTCAATTCAGCCAGAAAACGCAACTTTTGACACAGAGCTCAGATTTGCAGAAGAAACACATATTCATGCTCCTCACGGTCTGAAAAGCACAAAAACACATTCAATTTTCAAGTACGATCTTTCCCTGGGGAGTTAGACCAAAGTGCATCTCAGAATTGGCAGTAGGGCTCAATTCAGCCAGAAAACGTAACTTCTGACACAGAGCTCAGATTTGCAGAAGAAACACATATTCATGCTCCTCACAGTCTGAAAAGCACAAAAACGCCTTCAATTTTCAAGTACGATCTTTCCCTGGGGAGTTAGACCAAAGTGCATCTCAGAATTGGCAGTAGGGCTCAATTCAGCTAGGAAAAGTAACTTCTGACACAGAGCTCAGATTTGCAGAAGAAACACATATTCATGCTCCTCACGGTCTGAAAAGCACAAAAACGCCTTCAATTTTCAAGTAAGAGCTTTCCGTGAAGAGTTAGACCAAAGTGCATCTCAGAATTGGCAGTAAGGCTCAATTCAGCTAGAAAACCTAACTTCTGACACAGAGCTCAGATTTGCAGAAGAAACAGATATTCATGCTCCTCACGGTCTGAAAAGCACAAAAACGCCTTCAATTTTCAAGTACGATCTTTCCCTGGGGAGTTAGACCAAAGTGCATCTCAGAATTGGCAGTAGGGCTCAATTCAGCCAGAAAACGTAACTTCTGACACAGAGCTCAGATTTGCAGAAGAAAAACATATTCATGCTCCTCACGGTCTGAAAAGCACAAAAACGCCTTTAATTTTCAAGTACGAGCTTTCCCTGGGGAGTTACACCAAAGTCCATCTGAGAATTGGCAGTAGGGCTCAATTCAGCCAGAAAACGCAACTCTTGACACAGAGCTCAGATTTGCAGAAGAAACACATATTCATGCCCCTCACAGTCTGAAAAGCACAAAAACGCCTTCAATTTTCAAGTACGAGCTTTCCCTGGGGAGTTAGACCAAAGTCCATCTGAGAATTGGCAGTAGCGCTCAATTCAGCCAGAAAACGCAACTTTTGACACAGAGCTCAGATTTGCAGAAGAAACACACATTCATGCTCCTCACGGTCTGAAAAGCACAAAAACACATTCAATTTTCAAGTACGAGCTTTCCGTGAGGAGTTAGACCAAAGTGCATCTCAGAATTGGCAGTAGGGCTCAATTCAGCCAGAAAACGTAACTTCTGACATAGAGCTCAGATTTGCAGAAGAAACACATATTCATGCTCCTCACGGTCTGAAAAGCACAAAAACGCCTTCAATTTTCAAGTATGAGCTTTCCCTGGGGAGTTAGACCAAAGTGCATCTCAGAATTGGCAGTAGGGCTCAATTAAGCCAGAAAACGCAACTTTTGACACAGAGCTCAGATTTGCAGAAGAAACACATATTCATGCTCCTTACTTTCTGAAAAGCACAAAAACACCTTCAATTTTCAAGTACGAGCTTTCCGTGAGGAGTTAGACCAAAGTGCATCTCAGAATTGGCAGTAGGCCTCAATTCAGCCAGAAAACGTAACTTCTAACACAGAGCTCAGATTTGCAGAAGAAAAACATATTCATGCTCCTCACGGTCTGAAAAGCACAAAAACGCCTTTAATTTTCAAGTACGAGCTTTCCCTGGGGAGTTAGACCAAAGTCCATCTGAGAATTGGCAGTAGGGCTCAATTCAGCCACAAAACGCAACTCTTGACACAGAGCTCAGATTTGCAGAAGAAACACATATTGATGCCCCTCACAGTCTGAAAAGCACAAAAACGCCTTCAATTTTCAAGTACGAGCTTTCCCTGGGGAGTTAGACCAAAGTGCATCTCAGAATTGGCAGTAGGGCTCAATTCAGCCAGAAAACGTAACTTCTGACACAGAGCTCAGATTTGCAGAAGAAACACATATTCATGCTCCTCACAGTCTGAAAAGCACAAAAACGCCTTCAATTTTCAAGTACGAGCTTTCCCTGGGGAGTTAGACCAAAGTGCATCTCAGAATTGGCAGTAGGGCTCAATTCAGCTAGGAAAAGTAACTTCTGACACAGAGCTCAGATTTGCAGAAGAAACACATATTCATGCTCCTCACGGTCTGAAAAGCACAAAAACGCCTTCAATTTTCAAGTAAGAGCTTTCCGTGAAGAGTTAGACCAAAGTGCATCTCAGAATTGGCAGTAAGGCTCAATTCAGCTAGAAAACCTAACTTCTGACACAGAGCTCAGATTTGCAGAAGAAACAGATATTCATGCTCCTCACGGTCTGAAAAGCACAAAAACGCCTTCAATTTTCAAGTACGATCTTTCCCTGGGGAGTTAGACCAAAGTGCATCTCAGAATTGGCAGTAGGGCTCAATTCAGCCAGAAAACGTAACTTCTGACACAGAGCTCAGATTTGCAGAAGAAACACATATTCATGCTCCTCACAGTCTGAAAAGCACAAAAACGACTTCAATTTTCAAGTAAGAGCTTTCCGTGAAGAGTTAGACCAAAGTGCATCTCAGAATTGGCAGTAGGGCTCAATTCAGCCAGAAAACGTAACTTCTGACAGAGAGCTCAGATTTGCAGAAGAAACACATATTCATGCTCCTCACAGTCTGAAAAGCACAAAAACGACTTCAATTTTCAAGTAAGAGATTTCCCTGGGGAGTTAGACCAAAGTGCATCTGAGAATTGGCAGTAGCGCTCAATTCAGCCAGAAAACGCAACTTTTGACACAGAGCTCAGATTTGCAGAAGAAACACACATTCATGCTCCTCACGGTCTGAAAAGCACAAAAACGCCTTCAATTTTCAAGTAAGAGCTTTCCGTGAAGAGTTAGACCAAAGTGCATCTCAGAATTGGCAGGAGGGCTCAATTCAGCCAGAAAACGTAACTTCTGACAGAGAGCTCAGATTTGCAGAAGAAACACATATTCATGCTCCTCACGGTCTGAAAAGCACAAAAACACCTTCAATTTTCAAGTAAGATCTTTCTGTGAAGAGTTAAACCAAAGTGCATCTCAGAATTGGCAGTAAGGCTCAATTCAGCCAGAAAACGCAACTCTTGACACAGAGCTCAGATTTGCAGAAGAAACACATATTCATGCCCCTCACAGTCTGAAAAGCACAAAAACGCCTTCAATTTTCAAGTAAGAGCTTTCCGTGAAGAGTTAGACCAAAGTGCATCTCAGAATTTGCAGCAGGGCTCAATTCAGCCAGAAAATGTAACTTCTGACACAGAGCTCAGATTTGGAGAAGAAAAACATATTCATGCTCCTCATAGTCTGAAAAGCACAAAAACGCCTTCAATTTTCAAGTATGAGCTTTCCCTGGGGAGTTAGACCAAAGTGCATCTCAGAATTGGCAGTAGGGCTCAATTAAGCCAGGAAACGCAACTTTTGACACAGAGCTCAGATTTGCAGAAGAAACACATATTCATGCTCCTCATAGTCTGAAAAGCACAAAAACGCCTTCAATTTTCAAGTACGAGCTTTCCGTGAGGAGTTAGACCAAAGTGCATCTCAGAATTGGCAGTAGGCCTCAATTCAGCCAGAAAACGTAACTTCTAACACAGAGCTCAGATTTGCAGAAGAAAAACATATTCATGCTCCTCACGGTCTGAAAAGCACAAAAACGCCTTTAATTTTCAAGTACGAGCTTTCCCTGGGGAGTTAGACCAAACTCCATCTGAGAATTGGCAGTAGGGCTCAATTCAGCCAGAAAACGCAACTCTTGACACAGAGCTCAGATTTGCAGAAGAAACAGATATTCATGCTCCTCACGGTCTGAAAAGCACAAAAACGCCTTCAATTTTCAAGTACGATCTTTCCCTGGGGAGTTAGACCAAAGTGCATCTCAGAATTGGCAGTAGGGCTCAATTCAGCCAGAAAACGTAACTTCTGACACAGAGCTCAGATTTGCAGAAGAAACACATATTCATGCTCCTCACAGTCTGAAAAGCACAAAAACGACTTCAATTTTCAAGTAAGAGCTTTCCGTGAAGAGTTAGACCAAAGTGCATCTCAGAATTGGCAGTAGGGCTCAATTCAGCCAGAAAACGTAACTTCTGACAGAGAGCTCAGATTTGCAGAAGAAACACATATTCATGCTCCTAACGGTCTGAAAAGCACAAAAACACCTTCAATTTTCAAGTAAGATCTTTCTGTGAAGAGTTAAACCAAAGTGCATCTCAGAATTGGCAGTAAGGCTCAATTCAGCTAGAAAACCTAACTTCTGACAGAGAGCTCAGATTTGCAGAAGAAACACATATTCATGCTTCTCACAGTCTGAAAAGCACAAAAACGACTTCAATTTTCAAGTAAGAGCTTTCCGTGAAGAGTTAGACCAAAGTGCATCTCAGAATTTGCAGCAGGGCTCAATTCAGCCAGAAAATGTAACTTCTGACACAGAGCTCAGATTTGGAGAAGAAAAACATATTCATGCTCCTCATAGTCTGAAAAGCACAAAAACGCCTTCAATTTTCAAGTATGAGCTTTCCCTGGGGAGTTAGACCAAAGTGCATCTCAGAATTGGCAGTAGGGCTCAATTAAGCCAGAAAACGCAACTTTTGACACAGAGCTCAGATTTGCAGAAGAAACACATATTCATGCTCCTCATAGTCTGAAAAGCACAAAAACGCCTTCAATTTTCAAGTACGAGCTTTCCGTGAGGAGTTAGACCAAAGTGCATCTCAGAATTGGCAGTAGGCCTCAATTCAGCCAGAAAACGTAACTTCTAACACAGAGCTCAGATTTGCAGAAGAAAAACATATTCATGCTCCTCACGGTCTGAAAAGCACAAAAACGCCTTTAATTTTCAAGTACGAGCTTTCCCTGGGGAGTTACACCAAAGTCCATCTGAGAATTGGCAGTAGGGCTCAATTCAGCCAGAAAACGCAACTCTTGACACAGAGCTCAGATTTGCAGAAGAAACACATATTCATGCCCCTCACAGTCTGAAAAGCACAAAAACGCCTTCAATTTTCAAGTACGAGCTTTCCCTGGGGAGTTAGACCAAAGTCCATCTGAGAATTGGCAGTAGCGCTCAATTCAGCCAGAAAACGCAACTTTTGACACAGAGCTCAGATTTGCAGAAGAAACACACATTCATGCTCCTCACGGTCTGAAAAGCACAAAAACACATTCAATTTTCAAGTACGAGCTTTCCGTGAGGAGTTAGACCAAAGTGCATCTCAGAATTGGCAGTAGGGCTCAATTCAGCCAGAAAACGTAACTTCTGACATAGAGCTCAGATTTGCTGAAGAAACACATATTCATGCTCCTCACGGTCTGAAAAGCACAAAAACGCCTTCAATTTTCAAGTATGAGCTTTCCCTGGGGAGTTAGACCAAAGTGCATCTCAGAATTGGCAGTAGGGCTCAATTAAGCCAGAAAACGCAACTTTTGACACAGAGCTCAGATTTGCAGAAGAAACACATATTCATGCTCCTTACTTTCTGAAAAGCACAAAAACACCTTCAATTTTCAAGTACGAGCTTTCCGTGAGGAGTTAGACCAAAGTGCATCTCAGAATTGGCAGTAGGCCTCAATTCAGCCAGAAAACGTAACTTCTAACACAGAGCTCAGATTTGCAGAAGAAAAACATATTCATGCTCCTCACGGTCTGAAAAGCACAAAAACGCCTTTAATTTTCAAGTACGAGCTTTCCCTGGGGAGTTAGACCAAAGTCCATCTGAGAATTGGCAGTAGGGCTCAATTCAGCCACAAAACGCAACTCTTGACACAGAGCTCAGATTTGCAGAAGAAACACATATTGATGCCCCTCACAGTCTGAAAAGCACAAAAACGCCTTCAATTTTCAAGTACGAGCTTTCCCTGGGGAGTTAGACCAAAGTGCATCTGAGAATTGGCAGTAGCGCTCAATTCAGCCAGAAAACGCAACTTTTGACACAGAGCTCAGATTTGCAGAAGAAACACATATTCATGCTCCTCACGGTCTGAAAAGCACAAAAACACATTCAATTTTCAAGTACGATCTTTCCCTGGGGAGTTAGACCAAAGTGCATCTCAGAATTGGCAGTAGGGCTCAATTCAGCCAGAAAACGTAACTTCTGACACAGAGCTCAGATTTGCAGAAGAAACACATATTCATGCTCCTCACAGTCTGAAAAGCACAAAAACGCCTTCAATTTTCAAGTACGAGCTTTCCCTGGGGAGTTAGACCAAAGTGCATCTCAGAATTGGCAGTAGGGCTCAATTCAGCTAGGAAAAGTAACGTCTGACACAGAGCTCAGATTTGCAGAAGAAACACATATTCATGCTCCTCACGGTCTGAAAAGCACAAAAACGCCTTCAATTTTCAAGTAAGAGCTTTCCGTGAAGAGTTAGACCAAAGTGCATCTCAGAATTGGCAGTAAGGCTCAATTCAGCTAGAAAACCTAACTTCTGACACAGAGCTCAGATTTGCAGAAGAAACAGATATTCATGCTCCTCACGGTCTGAAAAGCACAAAAACGCCTTCAATTTTCAAGTACGATCTTTCCCTGGGGAGTTAGACCAAAGTGCATCTCAGAATTGGCAGTAGGGCTCAATTCAGCCAGAAAACGTAACTTCTGACACAGAGCTCAGATTTGCAGAAGAAACACATATTCATGCTCCTCACAGTCTGAAAAGCACAAAAACGACTTCAATTTTCAAGTAAGAGCTTTCCGTGAAGAGTTAGACCAAAGTGCATCTCAGAATTGGCAGTAGGGCTCAATTCAGCCAGAAAACGTAACTTCTGACAGAGAGCTCAGATTTGCAGAAGAAACACATATTCATGCTCCTCACGGTCTGAAAAGCACAAAAACACCTTCAATTTTCAAGTAAGATCTTTCTGTGAAGAGTTAAACCAAAGTCCATCTGAGAATTGGCGGTAGGGCTCAATTCAGCCAGAAAACGCAACTCTTGACACAGAGCTGAGATTTGCAGAAGAAACACATATTCATGCTCCTCACAGTCTGAAAAGCACAAAAACGCCTTCAATTTTCAAGTAAGAGCTTTCCGTGAAGAGTTAGACCAAAGTGCATCTCAGAATTTGCAGCAGGGCTCAATTCAGCCAGAAAATGTAACTTCTGACACAGAGCTCAGATTTGGAGAAGAAAAACATATTCATGCTCCTCATAGTCTGAAAAGCACAAAAACGCCTTCAATTTTCAAGTACGAGCTTTCCGTGAGGAGTTAGACCAAAGTGCATCTCAGAATTGGCAGTAGGCCTCAATTCAGCCAGAAAACGTAACTTCTAACACAGAGCTCAGATTTGCAGAAGAAAAACATATTCATGCTCCTCACGGTCTGAAAAGCACAAAAACGCCTTTAATTTTCAAGTACGAGCTTTCCCTGGGGAGATAGACCAAACTCCATCTGAGAATTGGCAGTAGGGCTCAATTCAGCCAGAAAACGCAACTCTTGACACAGATCTCAGATTTGCAGAAGAAACACATATTCATGCCCCTCACAGTCTGAAAAGCACAAAAACGCCTTCAATTTTCAAGTACGAGCTTTCCCTGGGGAGTTAGACCAAAGTGCATCTGAGAATTGGCAGTAGCGCTCAATTCAGCCAGAAAACGCAACTTTTGACACAGAGCTCAGATTTGCAGAAGAAACACATATTCATGCTCCTCACGGTCTGAAAAGCACAAAAACACCTTCAATTTTCAAGTAAGATCTTTCTGTGAAGAGTTAAACCAAAGTGCATCTCAGAATTGGCAGTAAGGCTCAATTCAGCTAGAAAACCTAACTTCTGACAGAGAGCTCAGATTTGCAGAAGAAACACATATTCATGCCCCTCACAGTCTGAAAAGCACAAAAACGCCTTCAATTTTCAAGTACGAGCTTTCCCTGGGGAGTTAGACCAAAGTGCATCTGAGAATTGGCAGTAGCGCTCAATTCAGCCAGAAAACGCAACTTTTGACACAGAGCTCAGATTTGCAGAAGAAACACATATTCATGCTCCTCACGGTCTGAAAAGCACAAAAACACCTTCAATTTTCAAGTAAGATCTTTCTGTGAAGAGTTAAACCAAAGTGCATCTCAGAATTGGCAGTAAGGCTCAATTCAGCTAGAAAACCTAACTTCTGACAGAGAGCTCAGATTTGCAGAAGAAACACATATTCATGCTCCTCACAGTCTGAAAAGCACAAAAACGACTTCAATTTTCAAGTAAGAGCTTTCCGTGAAGAGTTAGACCAAAGTGCATCTCAGAATTTGCAGCAGGGCTCAATTCAGCCAGAAAATGTAACTTCTGACACAGAGCTCAGATTTGGAGAAGAAAAACATATTCATGCTCCTCATAGTCTGAAAAGCACAAAAACGCCTTCAATTTTCAAGTATGAGCTTTCCCTGGGGAGTTAGACCAAAGTGCATCTCAGAATTGGCAGTAGGGCTCAATTAAGCCAGAAAACGCAACTTTTGACACAGAGCTCAGATTTGCAGAAGAAACACATATTCATGCTCCTCATAGTCTGAAAAGCACAAAAACGCCTTCAATTTTCAAGTACGAGCTTTCCGTGAGGAGTTAGACCAAAGTGCATCTCAGAATTGGCAGTAGGCCTCAATTCAGCCAGAAAACGTAACTTCTAACACAGAGCTCAGATTTGCAGAAGAAAAACATATTCATGCTCCTCACGGTCTGAAAAGCACAAAAACGCCTTTAATTTTCAAGTACGAGCTTTCCCTGGGGAGTTACACCAAAGTCCAT
The DNA here is from genome assembly GCF_059756535.1 of Pantherophis guttatus. Lineage (NCBI taxonomy): Eukaryota > Metazoa > Chordata > Lepidosauria > Squamata > Colubridae > Pantherophis > Pantherophis guttatus. The sequence goes on along the minus strand of NC_142069.1, from coordinate 57,358,621 downwards.
CTGAGAATTGGCAGTAGGGCTCAATTCAGCCAGAAAACGCAACTCTTGACACAGAGCTCAGATTTGCAGAAGAAACACATATTGATGCCCCTCACAGTCTGAAAAGCACAAAAACGCCTTCAATTTTCAAGTACGAGCTTTCCCTGGGGAGTTAGACCAAAGTCCATCTGAGAATTGGCAGTAGCGCTCAATTCAGCCAGAAAACGCAACTTTTGACACAGAGCTCAGATTTGCAGAAGAAACACACATTCATGCTCCTCACGGTCTGAAAAGCACAAAAACACATTCAATTTTCAAGTACGAGCTTTCCGTGAGGAGTTAGACCAAAGTGCATCTCAGAATTGGCAGTAGGGCTCAATTCAGCCAGAAAACGTAACTTCTGACATAGAGCTCAGATTTGCAGAAGAAACACATATTCATGCTCCTCACGGTCTGAAAAGCACAAAAACGCCTTCAATTTTCAAGTATGAGCTTTCCCTGGGGAGTTAGACCAAAGTGCATCTCAGAATTGGCAGTAGGGCTCAATTAAGCCAGAAAACGTAACTTTTGACACAGAGCTCAGATTTGCAGAAGAAACACATATTCATGCTCCTTACTTTCTGAAAAGCACAAAAACGCCTTCAATTTTCAAGTACGAGCTTTCCGTGAGGAGTTAGACCAAAGTGCATCTCAGAATTGGCAGTAGGCCTCAATTCAGCCAGAAAACGTAACTTCTAACACAGAGCTCAGATTTGCAGAAGAAAAACATATTCATGCTCCTCACGGTCTGAAAAGCACAAAAACGCCTTTAATTTTCAAGTACGAGCTTTCCCTGGGGAGTTAGACCAAAGTCCATCTTCGAATTGGCAGTAGGGCTCAATTCAGCCACAAAACGCAACTCTTGACACAGAGCTCAGATTTGCAGAAGAAACACATATTGATGCCCCTCACAGTCTGAAAAGCACAAAAACGCCTTCAATTTTCAAGTACGAGCTTTCCCTGGGGAGTTAGACCAAAGTGCATCTGAGAATTGGCAGTAACGCTCAATTCAGCCAGAAAACGCAACTTTTGACACAGAGCTCAGATTTGCAGAAGAAACACATATTCATGCTCCTCACAGTCTGAAAAGCACAAAAACGCCTTCAATTTTCAAGTACGAGCTTTCCCTGGGGAGTTAGACCAAAGTGCATCTCAGAATTGGCAGTAGGGCTCAATTCAGCTGGGAAAAGTAACTTCTGACACAGAGCTCAGATTTGCAGAAGAAACACATATTCATGCTCCTCACGGTCTGAAAAGCACAAAAACGCCTTCAATTTTCAAGTAAGAGCTTTCCGTGAAGAGTTAGACCAAAGTGCATCTCAGAATTGGCAGTAAGGCTCAATTCAGCTAGAAAACCTAACTTCTGACACAGAGCTCAGATTTGCAGAAGAAACAGATATTCATGCTCCTCACGGTCTGAAAAGCACAAAAACGCCTTCAATTTTCAAGTACGAGCTTTCCCTGGGGAGTTAGACCAAAGTGCATCTGAGAATTGGCAGTAGCGCTCAATTCAGCCAGAAAACGCAACTTTTGACACAGAGCTCAGATTTGCAGAAGAAACACATATTCATGCTCCTCACGGTCTGAAAAGCACAAAAACACATTCAATTTTCAAGTACGATCTTTCCCTGGGGAGTTAGACCAAAGTGCATCTCAGAATTGGCAGTAGGGCTCAATTCAGCCAGAAAACGTAACTTCTGACACAGAGCTCAGATTTGCAGAAGAAACACATATTCATGCTCCTCACAGTCTGAAAAGCACAAAAACGCCTTCAATTTTCAAGTACGAGCTTTCCCTGGGGAGTTAGACCAAAGTGCATCTCAGAATTGGCAGTAGGGCTCAATTCAGCTAGGAAAAGTAACTTCTGACACAGAGCTCAGATTTGCAGAAGAAACACATATTCATGCTCCTCACGGTCTGAAAAGCACAAAAACGCCTTCAATTTTCAAGTAAGAGCTTTCCGTGAAGAGTTAGACCAAAGTGCATCTCAGAATTGGCAGTAAGGCTCAATTCAGCTAGAAAACCTAACTTCTGACACAGAGCTCAGATTTGCAGAAGAAACAGATATTCATGCTCCTCACGGTCTGAAAAGCACAAAAACGCCTTCAATTTTCAAGTACGATCTTTCCCTGGGGAGTTAGACCAAAGTGCATCTCAGAATTGGCAGTAGGGCTCAATTCAGCCAGAAAACGTAACTTCTGACACAGAGCTCAGATTTGCAGAAGAAACACATATTCATGCTCCTCACAGTCTGAAAAGCACAAAAGCGACTTCAATTTTCAAGTAAGAGCTTTCCGTGAAGAGTTAGACCAAAGTGCATCTCAGAATTGGCAGTAGGGCTCAATTCAGCCAGAAAACGTAACTTCTGACAGAGAGCTCAGATTTGCAGAAGAAACACATATTCATGCTCCTCACGGTCTGAAAAGCACAAAAACGCCTTCAATTTTCAAGTATGAGCTTTCCCTGGGGAGTTAGACCAAAGTGCATCTCAGAATTGGCAGTAGGGCTCAATTAAGCCAGAAAACGTAACTTTTGACACAGAGCTCAGATTTGCAGAAGAAACACATATTCATGCTCCTTACTTTCTGAAAAGCACAAAAACGCCTTCAATTTTCAAGTACGAGCTTTCCGTGAGGAGTTAGACCAAAGTGCATCTCAGAATTGGCAGTAGGCCTCAATTCAGCGAGAAAACGTAACTTCTAACACAGAGCTCAGATTTGCAGAAGAAAAACATATTCATGCTCCTCACGGTCTGAAAAGCACAAAAACGCCTTTAATTTTCAAGTACGAGCTTTCCCTGGGGAGTTAGACCAAAGTCCATCTGAGAATTGGCGGTAGGGCTCAATTCAGCCACAAAACGCAACTCTTGACACAGAGCTCAGATTTGCAGAAGAAACACATATTGATGCCCCTCACAGTCTGAAAAGCACAAAAACGCCTTCAATTTTCAAGTACGAGCTTTCCCTGGGGAGTTAGACCAAAGTGCATCTGAGAATTGGCAGTAGCGCTCAATTCAGCCAGAAAACGCAACTTTTGACACAGAGCTCAGATTTGCAGAAGAAACACATATTCATGCTCCTCACGGTCTGAAAAGCACAAAAACACATTCAATTTTCAAGTACGAGCTTTCCGTGAGGAGTTAGACCAAAGTGCATCTCAGAATTGGCAGTAGGGCTCAATTCAGCCAGAAAACGTAACTTCTGACATAGAGCTCAGATTTGCAGAAGAAACACATATTCATGCTCCTCACAGTCTGAAAAGCACAAAAACGCCTTCAATTTTCAAGTACGAGCTTTCCCTGGGGAGTTAGACCAAAGTGCATCTCAGAATTGGCAGTAGGGCTCAATTCAGCTGGGAAAAGTAACTTCTGACACAGAGCTCAGATTTGGAGAAGAAAAACATATTCATGCTCCTCATAGTCTGAAAAGCACAAAAACGCCTTCAATTTTCAAGTATGAGCTTTCCCTGGGGAGTTAGACCAAAGTGCATCTCAGAATTGGCAGTAGGGCTCAATTAAGCCAGAAAACGCAACTTTTGACACAGAGCTCAGATTTGCAGAAGAAACACATATTCATGCTCCTCATAGTCTGAAAAGCACAAAAACGCCTTCAATTTTCAAGTACGAGCTTTCCGTGAGGAGTTAGACCAAAGTGCATCTCAGAATTGGCAGTAGGCCTCAATTCAGCCAGAAAACGTAACTTCTAACACAGAGCTCAGATTTGCAGAAGAAAAACATATTCATGCTCCTCACGGTCTGAAAAGCACAAAAACGCCTTTAATTTTCAAGTACGAGCTTTCCCTGGGGAGTAAGACCAAACTCCATCTGAGAATTGGCAGTAGGGCTCAATTCAGCCAGAAAACGCAACTCTTGACACAGAGCTCAGATTTGCAGAAGAAACAGATATTCATGCTCCTCACGGTCTGAAAAGCACAAAAACGCCTTCAATTTTCAAGTACGATCTTTCCCTGGGGAGTTAGACCAAAGTGCATCTCAGAATTGGCAGTAGGGCTCAATTCAGCCAGAAAACGTAACTTCTGACACAGAGCTCAGATTTGCAGAAGAAACACATATTCATGCTCCTCACAGTCTGAAAAGCACAAAAACGACTTCAATTTTCAAGTAAGAGCTTTCCGTGAAGAGTTAGACCAAAGTGCATCTCAGAATTGGCAGTAGGGCTCAATTCAGCCAGAAAACGTAACTTCTGACAGAGAGCTCAGATTTGCAGAAGAAACACATATTCATGCTCCTCACGGTCTGAAAAGCACAAAAACGCCTTCAATTTTCAAGTATGAGCTTTCCCTGGGGAGTTAGACCAAAGTGCATCTCAGAATTGGCAGTAGGGCTCAATTAAGCCAGAAAACGCAACTTTTGACACAGAGCTCAGATTTGCAGAAGAAACACATATTCATGCTCCTTACTTTCTGAAAAGCACAAAAACACCTTCAATTTTCAAGTACGAGCTTTCCGTGAGGAGTTAGACCAAAGTGCATCTCAGAATTGGCAGTAGGCCTCAATTCAGCCAGAAAACGTAACTTCTAACACAGAGCTCAGATTTGCAGAAGAAAAACATATTCATGCTCCTCACGGTCTGAAAAGCACAAAAACGCCTTTAATTTTCAAGTACGAGCTTTCCCTGGGGAGTTAGACCAAAGTCCATCTGAGAATTGGCAGTAGGGCTCAATTCAGCCACAAAACGCAACTCTTGACACAGAGCTCAGATTTGCAGAAGAAACACATATTGATGCCCCTCACAGTCTGAAAAGCACAAAAACGCCTTCAATTTTCAAGTACGAGCTTTCCCTGGGGAGTTAGACCAAAGTGCATCTGAGAATTGGCAGTAGCGCTCAATTCAGCCAGAAAACGCAACTTTTGACACAGAGCTCAGATTTGCAGAAGAAACACATATTCATGCTCCTCACGGTCTGAAAAGCACAAAAACACATTCAATTTTCAAGTACGATCTTTCCCTGGGGAGTTAGACCAAAGTGCATCTCAGAATTGGCAGTAGGGCTCAATTCAGCCAGAAAACGTAACTTCTGACACAGAGCTCAGATTTGCAGAAGAAACACATATTCATGCTCCTCACAGTCTGAAAAGCACAAAAACGCCTTCAATTTTCAAGTACGATCTTTCCCTGGGGAGTTAGACCAAAGTGCATCTCAGAATTGGCAGTAGGGCTCAATTCAGCTAGGAAAAGTAACTTCTGACACAGAGCTCAGATTTGCAGAAGAAACACATATTCATGCTCCTCACGGTCTGAAAAGCACAAAAACGCCTTCAATTTTCAAGTAAGAGCTTTCCGTGAAGAGTTAGACCAAAGTGCATCTCAGAATTGGCAGTAAGGCTCAATTCAGCTAGAAAACCTAACTTCTGACACAGAGCTCAGATTTGCAGAAGAAACAGATATTCATGCTCCTCACGGTCTGAAAAGCACAAAAACGCCTTCAATTTTCAAGTACGATCTTTCCCTGGGGAGTTAGACCAAAGTGCATCTCAGAATTGGCAGTAGGGCTCAATTCAGCCAGAAAACGTAACTTCTGACACAGAGCTCAGATTTGCAGAAGAAAAACATATTCATGCTCCTCACGGTCTGAAAAGCACAAAAACGCCTTTAATTTTCAAGTACGAGCTTTCCCTGGGGAGTTACACCAAAGTCCATCTGAGAATTGGCAGTAGGGCTCAATTCAGCCAGAAAACGCAACTCTTGACACAGAGCTCAGATTTGCAGAAGAAACACATATTCATGCCCCTCACAGTCTGAAAAGCACAAAAACGCCTTCAATTTTCAAGTACGAGCTTTCCCTGGGGAGTTAGACCAAAGTCCATCTGAGAATTGGCAGTAGCGCTCAATTCAGCCAGAAAACGCAACTTTTGACACAGAGCTCAGATTTGCAGAAGAAACACACATTCATGCTCCTCACGGTCTGAAAAGCACAAAAACACATTCAATTTTCAAGTACGAGCTTTCCGTGAGGAGTTAGACCAAAGTGCATCTCAGAATTGGCAGTAGGGCTCAATTCAGCCAGAAAACGTAACTTCTGACATAGAGCTCAGATTTGCAGAAGAAACACATATTCATGCTCCTCACGGTCTGAAAAGCACAAAAACGCCTTCAATTTTCAAGTATGAGCTTTCCCTGGGGAGTTAGACCAAAGTGCATCTCAGAATTGGCAGTAGGGCTCAATTAAGCCAGAAAACGCAACTTTTGACACAGAGCTCAGATTTGCAGAAGAAACACATATTCATGCTCCTTACTTTCTGAAAAGCACAAAAACACCTTCAATTTTCAAGTACGAGCTTTCCGTGAGGAGTTAGACCAAAGTGCATCTCAGAATTGGCAGTAGGCCTCAATTCAGCCAGAAAACGTAACTTCTAACACAGAGCTCAGATTTGCAGAAGAAAAACATATTCATGCTCCTCACGGTCTGAAAAGCACAAAAACGCCTTTAATTTTCAAGTACGAGCTTTCCCTGGGGAGTTAGACCAAAGTCCATCTGAGAATTGGCAGTAGGGCTCAATTCAGCCACAAAACGCAACTCTTGACACAGAGCTCAGATTTGCAGAAGAAACACATATTGATGCCCCTCACAGTCTGAAAAGCACAAAAACGCCTTCAATTTTCAAGTACGAGCTTTCCCTGGGGAGTTAGACCAAAGTGCATCTCAGAATTGGCAGTAGGGCTCAATTCAGCCAGAAAACGTAACTTCTGACACAGAGCTCAGATTTGCAGAAGAAACACATATTCATGCTCCTCACAGTCTGAAAAGCACAAAAACGCCTTCAATTTTCAAGTACGAGCTTTCCCTGGGGAGTTAGACCAAAGTGCATCTCAGAATTGGCAGTAGGGCTCAATTCAGCTAGGAAAAGTAACTTCTGACACAGAGCTCAGATTTGCAGAAGAAACACATATTCATGCTCCTCACGGTCTGAAAAGCACAAAAACGCCTTCAATTTTCAAGTAAGAGCTTTCCGTGAAGAGTTAGACCAAAGTGCATCTCAGAATTGGCAGTAAGGCTCAATTCAGCTAGAAAACCTAACTTCTGACACAGAGCTCAGATTTGCAGAAGAAACAGATATTCATGCTCCTCACGGTCTGAAAAGCACAAAAACGCCTTCAATTTTCAAGTACGATCTTTCCCTGGGGAGTTAGACCAAAGTGCATCTCAGAATTGGCAGTAGGGCTCAATTCAGCCAGAAAACGTAACTTCTGACACAGAGCTCAGATTTGCAGAAGAAACACATATTCATGCTCCTCACAGTCTGAAAAGCACAAAAACGACTTCAATTTTCAAGTAAGAGCTTTCCGTGAAGAGTTAGACCAAAGTGCATCTCAGAATTGGCAGTAGGGCTCAATTCAGCCAGAAAACGTAACTTCTGACAGAGAGCTCAGATTTGCAGAAGAAACACATATTCATGCTCCTCACAGTCTGAAAAGCACAAAAACGACTTCAATTTTCAAGTAAGAGATTTCCCTGGGGAGTTAGACCAAAGTGCATCTGAGAATTGGCAGTAGCGCTCAATTCAGCCAGAAAACGCAACTTTTGACACAGAGCTCAGATTTGCAGAAGAAACACACATTCATGCTCCTCACGGTCTGAAAAGCACAAAAACGCCTTCAATTTTCAAGTAAGAGCTTTCCGTGAAGAGTTAGACCAAAGTGCATCTCAGAATTGGCAGGAGGGCTCAATTCAGCCAGAAAACGTAACTTCTGACAGAGAGCTCAGATTTGCAGAAGAAACACATATTCATGCTCCTCACGGTCTGAAAAGCACAAAAACACCTTCAATTTTCAAGTAAGATCTTTCTGTGAAGAGTTAAACCAAAGTGCATCTCAGAATTGGCAGTAAGGCTCAATTCAGCCAGAAAACGCAACTCTTGACACAGAGCTCAGATTTGCAGAAGAAACACATATTCATGCCCCTCACAGTCTGAAAAGCACAAAAACGCCTTCAATTTTCAAGTAAGAGCTTTCCGTGAAGAGTTAGACCAAAGTGCATCTCAGAATTTGCAGCAGGGCTCAATTCAGCCAGAAAATGTAACTTCTGACACAGAGCTCAGATTTGGAGAAGAAAAACATATTCATGCTCCTCATAGTCTGAAAAGCACAAAAACGCCTTCAATTTTCAAGTATGAGCTTTCCCTGGGGAGTTAGACCAAAGTGCATCTCAGAATTGGCAGTAGGGCTCAATTCAGCCAGAAAACGTAACTTCTGACACAGAGCTCAGATTTGCAGAAGAAACACATATTCATGCTCCTCACAGTCTGAAAAGCACAAAAGCGACTTCAATTTTCAAGTAAGAGCTTTCCGTGAAGAGTTAGACCAAAGTGCATCTCAGAATTGGCAGTAGGGCTCAATTCAGCCAGAAAACGTAACTTCTGACAGAGAGCTCAGATTTGCAGAAGAAACACATATTCATGCTCCTCACGGTCTGAAAAGCACAAAAACGCCTTCAATTTTCAAGTATGAGCTTTCCCTGGGGAGTTAGACCAAAGTGCATCTCAGAATTGGCAGTAGGGCTCAATTAAGCCAGAAAACGTAACTTTTGACACAGAGCTCAGATTTGCAGAAGAAACACATATTCATGCTCCTTACTTTCTGAAAAGCACAAAAACGCCTTCAATTTTCAAGTACGAGCTTTCCGTGAGGAGTTAGACCAAAGTGCATCTCAGAATTGGCAGTAGGCCTCAATTCAGCGAGAAAACGTAACTTCTAACACAGAGCTCAGATTTGCAGAAGAAAAACATATTCATGCTCCTCACGGTCTGAAAAGCACAAAAACGCCTTTAATTTTCAAGTACGAGCTTTCCCTGGGGAGTTAGACCAAAGTCCATCTGAGAATTGGCGGTAGGGCTCAATTCAGCCACAAAACGCAACTCTTGACACAGAGCTCAGATTTGCAGAAGAAACACATATTCATGCCCCTCACAGTCTGAAAAGCACAAAAACGCCTTCAATTTTCAAGTACGAGCTTTCCCTGGGGAGTTAGACCAAAGTGCATCTGAGAATTGGCAGTAGCGCTCAATTCAGCCAGAAAACGCAACTTTTGACACAGAGCTCAGATTTGCAGAAGAAACACATATTCATGCTCCTCACGGTCTGAAAAGCACAAAAACACATTCAATTTTCAAGTACGAGCTTTCCGTGAGGAGTTAGACCAAAGTGCATCTCAGAATTGGCAGTAGGGCTCAATTCAGCCAGAAAACGTAACTTCTGACATAGAGCTCAGATTTGCAGAAGAAACACATATTCATGCTCCTCACAGTCTGAAAAGCACAAAAACGCCTTCAATTTTCAAGTACGAGCTTTCCCTGGGGAGTTAGACCAAAGTGCATCTCAGAATTGGCAGTAGGGCTCAATTCAGCTGGGAAAAGTAACTTCTGACACAGAGCTCAGATTTGGAGAAGAAAAACATATTCATGCTCCTCATAGTCTGAAAAGCACAAAAACGCCTTCAATTTTCAAGTATGAGCTTTCCCTGGGGAGTTAGACCAAAGTGCATCTCAGAATTGGCAGTAGGGCTCAATTAAGCCAGAAAACGCAACTTTTGACACAGAGCTCAGATTTGCAGAAGAAACACATATTCATGCTCCTCATAGTCTGAAAAGCACAAAAACGCCTTCAATTTTCAAGTACGAGCTTTCCGTGAGGAGTTAGACCAAAGTGCATCTCAGAATTGGCAGTAGGCCTCAATTCAGCCAGAAAACGTAACTTCTAACACAGAGCTCAGATTTGCAGAAGAAAAACATATTCATGCTCCTCACGGTCTGAAAAGCACAAAAACGCCTTTAATTTTCAAGTACGAGCTTTCCCTGGGGAGTAAGACCAAACTCCATCTGAGAATTGGCAGTAGGGCTCAATTCAGCCAGAAAACGCAACTCTTGACACAGAGCTCAGATTTGCAGAAGAAACAGATATTCATGCTCCTCACGGTCTGAAAAGCACAAAAACGCCTTCAATTTTCAAGTACGATCTTTCCCTGGGGAGTTAGACCAAAGTGCATCTCAGAATTGGCAGTAGGGCTCAATTCAGCCAGAAAACGTAACTTCTGACACAGAGCTCAGATTTGCAGAAGAAACACATATTCATGCTCCTCACAGTCTGAAAAGCACAAAAACGACTTCAATTTTCAAGTAAGAGCTTTCCGTGAAGAGTTAGACCAAAGTGCATCTCAGAATTGGCAGTAGGGCTCAATTCAGCCAGAAAACGTAACTTCTGACAGAGAGCTCAGATTTGCAGAAGAAACACATATTCATGCTCCTAACGGTCTGAAAAGCACAAAAACACCTTCAATTTTCAAGTAAGATCTTTCTGTGAAGAGTTAAACCAAAGTGCATCTCAGAATTGGCAGTAAGGCTCAATTCAGCTAGAAAACCTAACTTCTGACAGAGAGCTCAGATTTGCAGAAGAAACACATATTCATGCTCCTCACAGTCTGAAAAGCACAAAAACGACTTCAATTTTCAAGTAAGAGCTTTCCGTGAAGAGTTAGACCAAAGTGCATCTCAGAATTTGCAGCAGGGCTCAATTCAGCCAGAAAATGTAACTTCTGACACAGAGCTCAGATTTGGAGAAGAAAAACATATTCATGCTCCTCATAGTCTGAAAAGCACAAAAACGCCTTCAATTTTCAAGTATGAGCTTTCCCTGGGGAGTTAGACCAAAGTGCATCTCAGAATTGGCACTAGGGCTCAATTAAGCCAGAAAACGCAACTTTTGACACAGAGCTCAGATTTGCAGAAGAAACACATATTCATGCTCCTCATAGTCTGAAAAGCACAAAAACGCCTTCAATTTTCAAGTACGAGCTTTCCGTGAGGAGTTAGACCAAAGTGCATCTCAGAATTGGCAGTAGGCCTCAATTCAGCCAGAAAACGTAACTTCTAACACAGAGCTCAGATTTGCAGAAGAAAAACATATTCATGCTCCTCACGGTCTGAAAAGCACAAAAACGCCTTTAATTTTCAAGTACGAGCTTTCCCTGGGGAGTTACACCAAAGTCCATCTGAGAATTGGCAGTAGGGCTCAATTCAGCCAGAAAACGCAACTCTTGACACAGAGCTCAGATTTGCAGAAGAAACACATATTCATGCCCCTCACAGTCTGAAAAGCACAAAAACGCCTTCAATTTTCAAGTACGAGCTTTCCCTGGGGAGTTAGACCAAAGTCCATCTGAGAATTGGCAGTAGCGCTCAATTCAGCCAGAAAACGCAACTTTTGACACAGAGCTCAGATTTGCAGAAGAAACACACATTCATGCTCCTCACGGTCTGAAAAGCACAAAAACACATTCAATTTTCAAGTACGAGCTTTCCGTGAGGAGTTAGACCAAAGTGCATCTCAGAATTGGCAGTAGGGCTCAATTCAGCCAGAAAACGTAACTTCTGACATAGAGCTCAGATTTGCTGAAGAAACACATATTCATGCTCCTCACGGTCTGAAAAGCACAAAAACGCCTTCAATTTTCAAGTATGAGCTTTCCCTGGGGAGTTAGACCAAAGTGCATCTCAGAATTGGCAGTAGGGCTCAATTAAGCCAGAAAACGCAACTTTTGACACAGAGCTCAGATTTGCAGAAGAAACACATATTCATGCTCCTTACTTTCTGAAAAGCACAAAAACACCTTCAATTTTCAAGTACGAGCTTTCCGTGAGGAGTTAGACCAAAGTGCATCTCAGAATTGGCAGTAGGCCTCAATTCAGCCAGAAAACGTAACTTCTAACACAGAGCTCAGATTTGCAGAAGAAAAACATATTCATGCTCCTCACGGTCTGAAAAGCACAAAAACGCCTTTAATTTTCAAGTACGAGCTTTCCCTGGGGAGTTAGACCAAAGTCCATCTGAGAATTGGCAGTAGGGCTCAATTCAGCCACAAAACGCAACTCTTGACACAGAGCTCAGATTTGCAGAAGAAACACATATTGATGCCCCTCACAGTCTGAAAAGCACAAAAACGCCTTCAATTTTCAAGTACGAGCTTTCCCTGGGGAGTTAGACCAAAGTGCATCTGAGAATTGGCAGTAGCGCTCAATTCAGCCAGAAAACGCAACTTTTGACACAGAGCTCAGATTTGCAGAAGAAACACATATTCATGCTCCTCACGGTCTGAAAAGCACAAAAACACATTCAATTTTCAAGTACGATCTTTCCCTGGGGAGTTAGACCAAAGTGCATCTCAGAATTGGCAGTAGGGCTCAATTCAGCCAGAAAACGTAACTTCTGACACAGAGCTCAGATTTGCAGAAGAAACACATATTCATGCTCCTCACAGTCTGAAAAGCACAAAAACGCCTTCAATTTTCAAGTACGAGCTTTCCCTGGGGAGTTAGACCAAAGTGCATCTCAGAATTGGCAGTAGGGCTCAATTCAGCTAGGAAAAGTAACGTCTGACACAGAGCTCAGATTTGCAGAAGAAACACATATTCATGCTCCTCACGGTCTGAAAAGCACAAAAACGCCTTCAATTTTCAAGTAAGAGCTTTCCGTGAAGAGTTAGACCAAAGTGCATCTCAGAATTGGCAGTAAGGCTCAATTCAGCTAGAAAACCTAACTTCTGACACAGAGCTCAGATTTGCAGAAGAAACAGATATTCATGCTCCTCACGGTCTGAAAAGCACAAAAACGCCTTCAATTTTCAAGTACGATCTTTCCCTGGGGAGTTAGACCAAAGTGCATCTCAGAATTGGCAGTAGGGCTCAATTCAGCCAGAAAACGTAACTTCTGACACAGAGCTCAGATTTGCAGAAGAAACACATATTCATGCTCCTCACAGTCTGAAAAGCACAAAAACGACTTCAATTTTCAAGTAAGAGCTTTCCGTGAAGAGTTAGACCAAAGTGCATCTCAGAATTGGCAGTAGGGCTCAATTCAGCCAGAAAACGTAACTTCTGACAGAGAGCTCAGATTTGCAGAAGAAACACATATTCATGCTCCTCACGGTCTGAAAAGCACAAAAACACCTTCAATTTTCAAGTAAGATCTTTCTGTGAAGAGTTAAACCAAAGTCCATCTGAGAATTGGCGGTAGGGCTCAATTCAGCCAGAAAACGCAACTCTTGACACAGAGCTGAGATTTGCAGAAGAAACACATATTCATGCTCCTCACAGTCTGAAAAGCACAAAAACGCCTTCAATTTTCAAGTAAGAGCTTTCCGTGAAGAGTTAGACCAAAGTGCATCTCAGAATTTGCAGCAGGGCTCAATTCAGCCAGAAAATGTAACTTCTGACACAGAGCTCAGATTTGGAGAAGAAAAACATATTCATGCTCCTCATAGTCTGAAAAGCACAAAAACGCCTTCAATTTTCAAGTACGAGCTTTCCGTGAGGAGTTAGACCAAAGTGCATCTCAGAATTGGCAGTAGGCCTCAATTCAGCCAGAAAACGTAACTTCTAACACAGAGCTCAGATTTGCAGAAGAAAAACATATTCATGCTCCTCACGGTCTGAAAAGCACAAAAACGCCTTTAATTTTCAAGTACGAGCTTTCCCTGGGGAGTTAGACCAAACTCCATCTGAGAATTGGCAGTAGGGCTCAATTCAGCCAGAAAACGCAACTCTTGACACAGATCTCAGATTTGCAGAAGAAACACATATTCATGCCCCTCACAGTCTGAAAAGCACAAAAACGCCTTCAATTTTCAAGTACGAGCTTTCCCTGGGGAGTTAGACCAAAGTGCATCTGAGAATTGGCAGTAGCGCTCAATTCAGCCAGAAAACGCAACTTTTGACACAGAGCTCAGATTTGCAGAAGAAACACATATTCATGCTCCTCACGGTCTGAAAAGCACAAAAACACCTTCAATTTTCAAGTAAGATCTTTCTGTGAAGAGTTAAACCAAAGTGCATCTCAGAATTGGCAGTAAGGCTCAATTCAGCTAGAAAACCTAACTTCTGACAGAGAGCTCAGATTTGCAGAAGAAACACATATTCATGCTCCTCACAGTCTGAAAAGCACAAAAACGACTTCAATTTTCAAGTAAGAGCTTTCCGTGAAGAGTTAGACCAAAGTGCATCTCAGAATTTGCAGCAGGGCTCAATTCAGCCAGAAAATGTAACTTCTGACACAGAGCTCAGATTTGGAGAAGAAAAACATATTCATGCTCCTCATAGTCTGAAAAGCACAAAAACGCCTTCAATTTTCAAGTATGAGCTTTCCCTGGGGAGTTAGACCAAAGTGCATCTCAGAATTGGCAGTAGGGCTCAATTAAGCCAGAAAACGCAACTTTTGACACAGAGCTCAGATTTGCAGAAGAAACACATATTCATGCTCCTCATAGTCTGAAAAGCACAAAAACGCCTTCAATTTTCAAGTACGAGCTTTCCGTGAGGAGTTAGACCAAAGTGCATCTCAGAATTGGCAGTAGGCCTCAATTCAGCCAGAAAACGTAACTTCTAACACAGAGCTCAGATTTGCAGAAGAAAAACATATTCATGCTCCTCACGGTCTGAAAAGCACAAAAACGCCTTTAATTTTCAAGTACGAGCTTTCCCTGGGGAGTTACACCAAAGTCCATCTGAGAATTGGCAGTAGGGCTCAATTCAGCCAGAAAACGCAACTCTTGACACAGAGCTCAGATTTGCAGAAGAAACACATATTCATGCCCCTCACAGTCTGAAAAGCACAAAAACGCCTTCAATTTTCAAGTACGAGCTTTCCCTGGGGAGTTAGACCAAAGTCCATCTGAGAATTGGCAGTAGCGCTCAATTCAGCCAGAAAACGCAACTTTTGACACAGAGCTCAGATTTGCAGAAGAAACACACATTCATGCTCCTCACGGTCTGAAAAGCACAAAAACACATTCAATTTTCAAGTACGAGCTTTCCGTGAGGAGTTAGACCAAAGTGCATCTCAGAATTGGCAGTAGGGCTCAATTCAGCCAGAAAACGTAACTTCTGACATAGAGCTCAGATTTGCAGAAGAAACACATATTCATGCTCCTCACGGTCTGAAAAGCACAAAAACGCCTTCAATTTTCAAGTATGAGCTTTCCCTGGGGAGTTAGACCAAAGTGCATCTCAGAATTGGCAGTAGGGCTCAATTAAGCCAGAAAACGTAACTTTTGACACAGAGCTCAGATTTGCAGAAGAAACACATATTCATGCTCCTTACTTTCTGAAAAGCACAAAAACGCCTTCAATTTTCAAGTACGAGCTTTCCGTGAGGAGTTAGACCAAAGTGCATCTCAGAATTGGCAGTAGGCCTCAATTCAGCCAGAAAACGTAACTTCTAACACAGAGCTCAGATTTGCAGAAGAAAAACATATTCATGCTCCTCACGGTCTGAAAAGCACAAAAACGCCTTTAATTTTCAAGTACGAGCTTTCCCTGGGGAGTTAGACCAAAGTCCATCTGAGAATTGGCAGTAGGGCTCAATTCAGCCACAAAACGCAACTCTTGACACAGAGCTCAGATTTGCAGAAGAAACACATATTGATGCCCCTCACAGTCTGAAAAGCACAAAAACGCCTTCAATTTTCAAGTACGAGCTTTCCCTGGGGAGTTAGACCAAAGTGCATCTGAGAATTGGCAGTAACGCTCAATTCAGCCAGAAAACGCAACTTTTGACACAGAGCTCAGATTTGCAGAAGAAACACATATTCATGCTCCTCACGGTCTGAAAAGCACAAAAACACATTCAATTCTCAAGTACGAGCTTTCCGTGAGGAGTTAGACCAAAGTGCATCTCAGAATTGGCAGTAGGGCTCAATTCAGCCAGAAAACGTAACTTCTGACATAGAGCTCAGATTTGCAGAAGAAACACATATTCATGCTCCTCACAGTCTGAAAAGCACAAAAACGCCTTCAATTTTCAAGTACGAGCTTTCCCTGGGGAGTTAGACCAAAGTGCATCTCAGAATTGGCAGTAGGGCTCAATTCAGCTGGGAAAAGTAACTTCTGACACAGAGCTCAGATTTGCAGAAGAAACACATATTCATGCTCCTCACGGTCTGAAAAGCACAAAAACGCCTTCAATTTTCAAGTAAGAGCTTTCCGTGAAGAGTTAGACCAAAGTGCATCTCAGAATTGGCAGTAAGGCTCAATTCAGCTAGAAAACCTAACTTCTGACACAGAGCTCAGATTTGCAGAAGAAACAGATATTCATGCTCCTCACGGTCTGAAAAGCACAAAAACGCCTTCAATTTTCAAGTACGAGCTTTCCCTGGGGAGTTAGACCAAAGTGCATCTGAGAATTGGCAGTAGCGCTCAATTCAGCCAGAAAACGCAACTTTTGACACAGAGCTCAGATTTGCAGAAGAAACACATATTCATGCTCCTCACGGTCTGAAAAGCACAAAAACACATTCAATTTTCAAGTACGATCTTTCCCTGGGGAGTTAGACCAAAGTGCATCTCAGAATTGGCAGTAGGGCTCAATTCAGCCAGAAAACGTAACTTCTGACACAGAGCTCAGATTTGCAGAAGAAACACATATTCATGCTCCTCACAGTCTGAAAAGCACAAAAACGCCTTCAATTTTCAAGTACGAGCTTTCCCTGGGGAGTTAGACCAAAGTGCATCTCAGAATTGGCAGTAGGGCTCAATTCAGCTAGGAAAAGTAACTTCTGACACAGAGCTCAGATTTGCAGAAGAAACACATATTCATGCTCCTCACGGTCTGAAAAGCACAAAAACGCCTTCAATTTTCAAGTAAGAGCTTTCCGTGAAGAGTTAGACCAAAGTGCATCTCAGAATTGGCAGTAAGGCTCAATTCAGCTAGAAAACCTAACTTCTGACACAGAGCTCAGATTTGCAGAAGAAACAGATATTCATGCTCCTCACGGTCTGAAAAGCACAAAAACGCCTTCAATTTTCAAGTACGATCTTTCCCTGGGGAGTTAGACCAAAGTGCATCTCAGAATTGGCAGTAGGGCTCAATTCAGCCAGAAAACGTAACTTCTGACACAGAGCTCAGATTTGCAGAAGAAACACATATTCATGCTCCTCACAGTCTGAAAAGCACAAAAGCGACTTCAATTTTCAAGTAAGAGCTTTCCGTGAAGAGTTAGACCAAAGTGCATCTCAGAATTGGCAGTAGGGCTCAATTCAGCCAGAAAACGTAACTTCTGACAGAGAGCTCAGATTTGCAGAAGAAACACATATTCATGCTCCTCACGGTCTGAAAAGCACAAAAACGCCTTCAATTTTCAAGTATGAGCTTTCCCTGGGGAGTTAGACCAAAGTGCATCTCAGAATTGGCAGTAGGGCTCAATTAAGCCAGAAAACGTAACTTTTGACACAGAGCTCAGATTTGCAGAAGAAACACATATTCATGCTCCTTACTTTCTGAAAAGCACAAAAACGCCTTCAATTTTCAAGTACGAGCTTTCCGTGAGGAGTTAGACCAAAGTGCATCTCAGAATTGGCAGTAGGCCTCAATTCAGCGAGAAAACGTAACTTCTAACACAGAGCTCAGATTTGCAGAAGAAAAACATATTCATGCTCCTCACGGTCTGAAAAGCACAAAAACGCCTTTAATTTTCAAGTACGAGCTTTCCCTGGGGAGTTAGACCAAAGTCCATCTGAGAATTGGCGGTAGGGCTCAATTCAGCCACAAAACGCAACTCTTGACACAGAGCTCAGATTTGCAGAAGAAACACATATTGATGCCCCTCACAGTCTGAAAAGCACAAAAACGCCTTCAATTTTCAAGTACGAGCTTTCCCTGGGGAGTTAGACCAAAGTGCATCTGAGAATTGGCAGTAGCGCTCAATTCAGCCAGAAAACGCAACTTTTGACACAGAGCTCAGATTTGCAGAAGAAACACATATTCATGCTCCTCACGGTCTGAAAAGCACAAAAACACATTCAATTTTCAAGTACGAGCTTTCCGTGAGGAGTTAGACCAAAGTGCATCTCAGAATTGGCAGTAGGGCTCAATTCAGCCAGAAAACGTAACTTCTGACATAGAGCTCAGATTTGCAGAAGAAACACATATTCATGCTCCTCACAGTCTGAAAAGCACAAAAACGCCTTCAATTTTCAAGTACGAGCTTTCCCTGGGGAGTTAGACCAAAGTGCATCTCAGAATTGGCAGTAGGGCTCAATTCAGCTGGGAAAAGTAACTTCTGACACAGAGCTCAGATTTGCAGAAGAAACACATATTCATGCTCCTCACGGTCTGAAAAGCACAAAAACGCCTTCAATTTTCAAGTAAGAGCTTTCCGTGAAGAGTTAGACCAAAGTGCATCTCAGAATTGGCAGTAAGGCTCAATTCAGCTAGAAAACCTAACTTCTGACACAGAGCTCAGATTTGCAGAAGAAACAGATATTCATGCTCCTCACGGTCTGAAAAGCACAAAAACGCCTTCAATTTTCAAGTACGAGCTTTCCCTGGGGAGTTAGACCAAAGTGCATCTGAGAATTGGCAGTAGCGCTCAATTCAGCCAGAAAACGCAACTTTTGACACAGAGCTCAGATTTGCAGAAGAAACACATATTCATGCTCCTCACGGTCTGAAAAGCACAAAAACACATTCAATTTTCAAGTACGATCTTTCCCTGGGGAGTTAGACCAAAGTGCATCTCAGAATTGGCAGTAGGGCTCAATTCAGCCAGAAAACGTAACTTCTGACACAGAGCTCAGATTTGCAGAAGAAACACATATTCATGCTCCTCACAGTCTGAAAAGCACAAAAACGCCTTCAATTTTCAAGTACGAGCTTTCCCTGGGGAGTTAGACCAAAGTGCATCTCAGAATTGGCAGTAGGGCTCAATTCAGCTAGGAAAAGTAACTTCTGACACAGAGCTCAGATTTGCAGAAGAAACACATATTCATGCTCCTCACGGTCTGAAAAGCACAAAAACGCCTTCAATTTTCAAGTAAGAGCTTTCCGTGAAGAGTTAGACCAAAGTGCATCTCAGAATTGGCAGTAAGGCTCAATTCAGCTAGAAAACCTAACTTCTGACACAGAGCTCAGATTTGCAGAAGAAACAGATATTCATGCTCCTCACGGTCTGAAAAGCACAAAAACGCCTTCAATTTTCAAGTACGATCTTTCCCTGGGGAGTTAGACCAAAGTGCATCTCAGAATTGGCAGTAGGGCTCAATTCAGCCAGAAAACGTAACTTCTGACAGAGAGCTCAGATTTGCAGAAGAAACACATATTCATGCTCCTCACGGTCTGAAAAGCACAAAAACGCCTTCAATTTTCAAGTATGAGCTTTCCCTGGGGAGTTAGACCAAAGTGCATCTCAGAATTGGCAGTAGGGCTCAATTAAGCCAGAAAACGTAACTTTTGACACAGAGCTCAGATTTGCAGAAGAAACACATATTCATGCTCCTTACTTTCTGAAAAGCACAAAAACGCCTTCAATTTTCAAGTACGAGCTTTCCGTGAGGAGTTAGACCAAAGTGCATCTCAGAATTGGCAGTAGGCCTCAATTCAGCCAGAAAACGTAACTTCTAACACAGAGCTCAGATTTGCAGAAGAAAAACATATTCATGCTCCTCACGGTCTGAAAAGCACAAAAACGCCTTTAATTTTCAAGTACGAGCTTTCCCTGGGGAGTTAGACCAAAGTCCATCTGAGAATTGGCAGTAGGGCTCAATTCAGCCACAAAACGCAACTCTTGACACAGAGCTCAGATTTGCAGAAGAAACACATATTGATGCCCCTCACAGTCTGAAAAGCACAAAAACGCCTTCAATTTTCAAGTACGAGCTTTCCCTGGGGAGTTAGACCAAAGTGCATCTGAGAATTGGCAGTAGCGCTCAATTCAGCCAGAAAACGCAACTTTTGACACAGAGCTCAGATTTGCAGAAGAAACACATATTCATGCTCCTCACGGTCTGAAAAGCACAAAAACACATTCAATTTTCAAGTACGAGCTTTCCGTGAGGAGTTAGACCAAAGTGCATCTCAGAATTGGCAGTAGGGCTCAATTCAGCCAGAAAACGTAACTTCTGACATAGAGCTCAGATTTGCAGAAGAAACACATATTCATGCTCCTCACAGTCTGAAAAGCACAAAAACGCCTTCAATTTTCAAGTACGAGCTTTCCCTGGGGAGTTAGACCAAAGTGCATCTCAGAATTGGCAGTAGGGCTCAATTCAGCTGGGAAAAGTAACTTCTGACACAGAGCTCAGATTTGCAGAAGAAACACATATTCATGCTCCTCACGGTCTGAAAAGCACAAAAACGCCTTCAATTTTCAAGTAAGAGCTTTCCGTGAAGAGTTAGACCAAAGTGCATCTCAGAATTGGCAGTAAGGCTCAATTCAGCTAGAAAACCTAACTTCTGACACAGAGCTCAGATTTGCAGAAGAAACAGATATTCATGCTCCTCACGGTCTGAAAAGCACAAAAACGCCTTCAATTTTCAAGTACGAGCTTTCCCTGGGGAGTTAGACCAAAGTGCATCTGAGAATTGGCAGTAGCGCTCAATTCAGCCAGAAAACGCAACTTTTGACACAGAGCTCAGATTTGCAGAAGAAACACATATTCATGCTCCTCACGGTCTGAAAAGCACAAAAACACATTCAATTTTCAAGTACGATCTTTCCCTGGGGAGTTAGACCAAAGTGCATCTCAGAATTGGCAGTAGGGCTCAATTCAGCCAGAAAACGTAACTTCTGACACAGAGCTCAGATTTGCAGAAGAAACACATATTCATGCTCCTCACAGTCTGAAAAGCACAAAAACGCCTTCAATTTTCAAGTACGAGCTTTCCCTGGGGAGTTAGACCAAAGTGCATCTCAGAATTGGCAGTAGGGCTCAATTCAGCTAGGAAAAGTAACTTCTGACACAGAGCTCAGATTTGCAGAAGAAACACATATTCATGCTCCTCACGGTCTGAAAAGCACAAAAACGCCTTCAATTTTCAAGTAAGAGCTTTCCGTGAAGAGTTAGACCAAAGTGCATCTCAGAATTGGCAGTAAGGCTCAATTCAGCTAGAAAACCTAACTTCTGACACAGAGCTCAGATTTGCAGAAGAAACAGATATTCATGCTCCTCACGGTCTGAAAAGCACAAAAACGCCTTCAATTTTCAAGTACGATCTTTCCCTGGGGAGTTAGACCAAAGTGCATCTCAGAATTGGCAGTAGGGCTCAATTCAGCCAGAAAACGTAACTTCTGACAGAGAGCTCAGATTTGCAGAAGAAACACATATTCATGCTCCTCACGGTCTGAAAAGCACAAAAACACCTTCAATTTTCAAGTAAGATCTTTCTGTGAAGAGTTAAACCAAAGTCCATCTGAGAATTGGCAGTAGGGCTCAATTCAGCCAGAAAACGCAACTCTTGCCACAGAGCTGAGATTTGCAGAAGAAACACATATTCATGCTCCTCACAGTCTGAAAAGCACAAAAACGACTTCAATTTTCAAGTAAGAGCTTTCCCTGGGGAGTTAGACCAAAGTGCATCTGAGAATTGGCAGTAGCGCTCAATTCAGCCAGAAAACGCAACTTTTGACACAGAGCTCAGATTTGCAGAAGAAACAAACATTCATGCTCCTCACGGTCTGAAAAGCACAAAAACGCCTTCAATTTTCAAGTAAGAGCTTTCCGTGAAGAGTTAGACCAAAGTGCATCTCAGAATTGGCAGGAGGGCTCAATTCAGCCAGAAAACGTAACTTCTGACAGAGAGCTCAGATTTGCAGAAGAAACACATATTCATGCTCCTCACGGTCTGAAAAGCACAAAAACGCCTTCAATTTTCAAGTATGAGCTTTCCCTGGGGAGTTAGACCAAAGTGCATCTCAGAATTGGCAGTAGGGCTCAATTAAGCCAGAAAACGTAACTTTTGACACAGAGCTCAGATTTGCAGAAGAAACACATATTCATGCTCCTTACTTTCTGAAAAGCACAAAAACGCCTTCAATTTTCAAGTACGAGCTTTCCGTGAGGAGTTAGACCGAAGTGCATCTCAGAATTGGCAGTAGGCCTCAATTCAGCCAGAAAACGTAACTTCTAACACAGAGCTCAGATTTGCAGAAGAAAAACATATTCATGCTCCTCACGGTCTGAAAAGCACAAAAACGCCTTTAATTTTCAAGTACGAGCTTTCCCTGGGGAGTTAGACCAAAGTCCATCTGAGAATTGGCAGTAGGGCTCAATTCAGCCACAAAACGCAACTCTTGACACAGAGCTCAGATTTGCAGAAGAAACACATATTGATGCCCCTCACAGTCTGAAAAGCACAAAAACACATTCAATTTTCAAGTACGAGCTTTCCGTGAGGAGTTAGACCAAAGTGCATCTCAGAATTGGCAGTAGGGCTCAATTCAGCCAGAAAACGTAACTTCTGACACAGAGCTCAGATTTGCAGAAGAAACACATATTCATGCTCCTCACGGTCTGAAAAGCACAAAAACGCCTTCAATTTTCAAGTAAGAGCTTTCCGTGAAGAGTTAGACCAAAGTGCATCTCAGAATTGGCAGTAAGGCTCAATTCAGCTAGAAAACCTAACTTCTGACACAGAGCTCAGATTTGCAGAAGAAACAGATATTCATGCTCCTCACGGTCTGAAAAGCACAAAAACGCCTTCAATTTTCAAGTACGAGCTTTCCCTGGGGAGTTAGACCAAAGTGCATCTGAGAATTGGCAGTAGCGCTCAATTCAGCCAGAAAACGCAACTTTTGACACAGAGCTCAGATTTGCAGAAGAAACACATATTCATGCTCCTCACGGTCTGAAAAGCACAAAAACACATTCAATTTTCAAGTACGATCTTTCCCTGGGGAGTTAGACCAAAGTGCATCTCAGAATTGGCAGTAGGGCTCAATTCAGCCAGAAAACGTAACTTCTGACACAGAGCTCAGATTTGCAGAAGAAACACATATTCATGCTCCTCACAGTCTGAAAAGCACAAAAACGCCTTCAATTTTCAAGTACGAGCTTTCCCTGGGGAGTTAGACCAAAGTGCATCTCAGAATTGGCAGTAGGGCTCAATTCAGCTAGGAAAAGTAACTTCTGACACAGAGCTCAGATTTGCAGAAGAAACACATATTCATGCTCCTCACGGTCTGAAAAGCACAAAAACGCCTTCAATTTTCAAGTAAGAGCTTTCCGTGAAGAGTTAGACCAAAGTGCATCTCAGAATTGGCAGTAAGGCTCAATTCAGCTAGAAAACCTAACTTCTGACACAGAGCTCAGATTTGCAGAAGAAACAGATATTCATGCTCCTCACGGTCTGAAAAGCACAAAAACGCCTTCAATTTTCAAGTACGATCTTTCCCTGGGGAGTTAGACCAAAGTGCATCTCAGAATTGGCAGTAGGGCTCAATTCAGCCAGAAAACGTAACTTCTGACAGAGAGCTCAGATTTGCAGAAGAAACACATATTCATGCTCCTCACGGTCTGAAAAGCACAAAAACGCCTTCAATTTTCAAGTATGAGCTTTCCCTGGGGAGTTAGACCAAAGTGCATCTCAGAATTGGCAGTAGGGCTCAATTAAGCCAGAAAACGTAACTTTTGACACAGAGCTCAGATTTGCAGAAGAAACACATATTCATGCTCCTTACTTTCTGAAAAGCACAAAAACGCCTTCAATTTTCAAGTACGAGCTTTCCGTGAGGAGTTAGACCAAAGTGCATCTCAGAATTGGCAGTAGGCCTCAATTCAGCCAGAAAACGTAACTTCTAACACAGAGCTCAGATTTGCAGAAGAAAAACATATTCATGCTCCTCACGGTCTGAAAAGCACAAAAACGCCTTTAATTTTCAAGTACGAGCTTTCCCTGGGGAGTTAGACCAAAGTCCATCTGAGAATTGGCAGTAGGGCTCAATTCAGCCACAAAACGCAACTCTTGACACAGAGCTCAGATTTGCAGAAGAAACACATATTGATGCCCCTCACAGTCTGAAAAGCACAAAAACGCCTTCAATTTTCAAGTACGAGCTTTCCCTGGGGAGTTAGACCAAAGTGCATCTGAGAATTGGCAGTAGCGCTCAATTCAGCCAGAAAACGCAACTTTTGACACAGAGCTCAGATTTGCAGAAGAAACACATATTCATGCTCCTCACGGTCTGAAAAGCACAAAAACACATTCAATTTTCAAGTACGAGCTTTCCGTGAGGAGTTAGACCAAAGTGCATCTCAGAATTGGCAGTAGGGCTCAATTCAGCCAGAAAACGTAACTTCTGACATAGAGCTCAGATTTGCAGAAGAAACACATATTCATGCTCCTCACAGTCTGAAAAGCACAAAAACGCCTTCAATTTTCAAGTACGAGCTTTCCCTGGGGAGTTAGACCAAAGTGCATCTCAGAATTGGCAGTAGGGCTCAATTCAGCTGGGAAAAGTAACTTCTGACACAGAGCTCAGATTTGCAGAAGAAACACATATTCATGCTCCTCACGGTCTGAAAAGCACAAAAACGCCTTCAATTTTCAAGTAAGAGCTTTCCGTGAAGAGTTAGACCAAAGTGCATCTCAGAATTGGCAGTAAGGCTCAATTCAGCTAGAAAACCTAACTTCTGACACAGAGCTCAGATTTGCAGAAGAAACAGATATTCATGCTCCTCACGGTCTGAAAAGCACAAAAACGCCTTCAATTTTCAAGTACGAGCTTTCCCTGGGGAGTTAGACCAAAGTGCATCTGAGAATTGGCAGTAGCGCTCAATTCAGCCAGAAAACGCAACTTTTGACACAGAGCTCAGATTTGCAGAAGAAACACATATTCATGCTCCTCACGGTCTGAAAAGCACAAAAACACATTCAATTTTCAAGTACGATCTTTCCCTGGGGAGTTAGACCAAAGTGCATCTCAGAATTGGCAGTAGGGCTCAATTCAGCCAGAAAACGTAACTTCTGACACAGAGCTCAGATTTGCAGAAGAAACACATATTCATGCTCCTCACAGTCTGAAAAGCACAAAAACGCCTTCAATTTTCAAGTACGAGCTTTCCCTGGGGAGTTAGACCAAAGTGCATCTCAGAATTGGCAGTAGGGCTCAATTCAGCTAGGAAAAGTAACTTCTGACACAGAGCTCAGATTTGCAGAAGAAACACATATTCATGCTCCTCACGGTCTGAAAAGCACAAAAACGCCTTCAATTTTCAAGTAAGAGCTTTCCGTGAAGAGTTAGACCAAAGTGCATCTCAGAATTGGCAGTAAGGCTCAATTCAGCTAGAAAACCTAACTTCTGACACAGAGCTCAGATTTGCAGAAGAAACAGATATTCATGCTCCTCACGGTCTGAAAAGCACAAAAACGCCTTCAATTTTCAAGTACGATCTTTCCCTGGGGAGTTAGACCAAAGTGCATCTCAGAATTGGCAGTAGGGCTCAATTCAGCCAGAAAACGTAACTTCTGACAGAGAGCTCAGATTTGCAGAAGAAACACATATTCATGCTCCTCACGGTCTGAAAAGCACAAAAACACCTTCAATTTTCAAGTAAGATCTTTCTGTGAAGAGTTAAACCAAAGTCCATCTGAGAATTGGCAGTAGGGCTCAATTCAGCCAGAAAACGCAACTCTTGCCACAGAGCTGAGATTTGCAGAAGAAACACATATTCATGCTCCTCACAGTCTGAAAAGCACAAAAACGACTTCAATTTTCAAGTAAGAGCTTTCCCTGGGGAGTTAGACCAAAGTGCATCTGAGAATTGGCAGTAGCGCTCAATTCAGCCAGAAAACGCAACTTTTGACACAGAGCTCAGATTTGCAGAAGAAACAAACATTCATGCTCCTCACGGTCTGAAAAGCACAAAAACGCCTTCAATTTTCAAGTAAGAGCTTTCCGTGAAGAGTTAGACCAAAGTGCATCTCAGAATTGGCAGGAGGGCTCAATTCAGCCAGAAAACGTAACTTCTGACAGAGAGCTCAGATTTGCAGAAGAAACACATATTCATGCTCCTCACGGTCTGAAAAGCACAAAAACGCCTTCAATTTTCAAGTATGAGCTTTCCCTGGGGAGTTAGACCAAAGTGCATCTCAGAATTGGCAGTAGGGCTCAATTAAGCCAGAAAACGTAACTTTTGACACAGAGCTCAGATTTGCAGAAGAAACACATATTCATGCTCCTTACTTTCTGAAAAGCACAAAAACGCCTTCAATTTTCAAGTACGAGCTTTCCGTGAGGAGTTAGACCAAAGTGCATCTCAGAATTGGCAGTAGGCCTCAATTCAGCCAGAAAACGTAACTTCTAACACAGAGCTCAGATTTGCAGAAGAAAAACATATTCATGCTCCTCACGGTCTGAAAAGCACAAAAACGCCTTTAATTTTCAAGTACGAGCTTTCCCTGGGGAGTTAGACCAAAGTCCATCTGAGAATTGGCAGTAGGGCTCAATTCAGCCACAAAACGCAACTCTTGACACAGAGCTCAGATTTGCAGAAGAAACACATATTGATGCCCCTCACAGTCTGAAAAGCACAAAAACACATTCAATTTTCAAGTACGAGCTTTCCGTGAGGAGTTAGACCAAAGTGCATCTCAGAATTGGCAGTAGGGCTCAATTCAGCCAGAAAACGTAACTTCTGACATAGAGCTCAGATTTGCAGAAGAAACACATATTCATGCTCCTCACAGTCTGAAAAGCACAAAAACGCCTTCAATTTTCAAGTACGAGCTTTCCCTGGGGAGTTAGACCAAAGTGCATCTCAGAATTGGCAGTAGGGCTCAATTCAGCTGGGAAAAGTAACTTCTGACACAGAGCTCAGATTTGCAGAAGAAACACATATTCATGCTCCTCACGGTCTGAAAAGCACAAAAACGCCTTCAATTTTCAAGTAAGAGCTTTCCGTGAAGAGTTAGACCAAAGTGCATCTCAGAATTGGCAGTAAGGCTCAATTCAGCTAGAAAACCTAACTTCTGACACAGAGCTCAGATTTGCAGAAGAAACAGATATTCATGCTCCTCACGGTCTGAAAAGCACAAAAACGCCTTCAATTTTCAAGTACAAGCTTTCCCTGGGGAGTTAGACCAAAGTGCATCTGAGAATTGGCAGTAGCGCTCAATTCAGCCAGAAAACGCAACTTTTGACACAGAGCTCAGATTTGCAGAAGAAACACATATTCATGCTCCTCACGGTCTGAAAAGCACAAAAACACATTCAATTTTCAAGTACGATCTTTCCCTGGGGAGTTAGACCAAAGTGCATCTCAGAATTGGCAGTAGGGCTCAATTCAGCCAGAAAACGTAACTTCTGACACAGAGCTCAGATTTGCAGAAGAAACACATATTCATGCTCCTCACGGTCTGAAAAGCACAAAAACGCCTTCAATTTTCAAGTAAGAGCTTTCCGTGAAGAGTTAGACCAAAGTGCATCTCAGAATTGGCAGTAAGGCTCAATTCAGCTAGAAAACCTAACTTCTGACACAGAGCTCAGATTTGCAGAAGAAACAGATATTCATGCTCCTCACGGTCTGAAAAGCACAAAAACGCCTTCAATTTTCAAGTACGATCTTTCCCTGGGGAGTTAGACCAAAGTGCATCTCAGAATTGGCAGTAGGGCTCAATTCAGCCAGAAAACGTAACTTCTGACACAGAGCTCAGATTTGCAGAAGAAACACATATTCATGCTCCTCACAGTCTGAAAAGCACAAAAACGACTTCAATTTTCAAGTAAGAGCTTTCCGTGAAGAGTTAGACCAAAGTGCATCTCAGAATTGGCAGTAGGGCTCAATTCAGCCAGAAAACGTAACTTCTGACAGAGAGCTCAGATTTGCAGAAGAAACACATATTCATGCTCCTCACGGTCTGAAAAGCACAAAAACACCTTCAATTTTCAAGTAAGATCTTTCTGTGAAGAGTTAAACCAAAGTCCATCTGAGAATTGGCAGTAGGGCTCAATTCAGCCAGAAAACGCAACTCTTGACACAGAGCTGAGATTTGCAGAAGAAACACATATTCATGCTCCTCACAGTCTGAAAAGCACAAAAACGACTTCAATTTTCAAGTAAGAGCTTTCCCTGGGGAGTTACACCAAAGTGCATCTGAGAATTGGCAGTAGCGCTCAATTCAGCCAGAAAACGCAACTTTTGACACAGAGCTCAGATTTGCAGAAGAAACACACATTCATGCTCCTCACGGTCTGAAAAGCACAAAAACGCCTTCAATTTTCAAGTAAGAGCTTTCCGTGAAGAGTTAGACCAAAGTGCATCTCAGAATTGGCAGGAGGGCTCAATTCAGCCAGAAAACGTAACTTCTGACAGAGAGCTCAGATTTGCAGAAGAAACACATATTCATGCTCCTCACGGTCTGAAAAGCACAAAAACGCCTTCAATTTTCAAGTATGAGCTTTCCCTGGGGAGTTAGACCAAAGTGCATCTCAGAATTGGCAGTAGGGCTCAATTAAGCCAGAAAACGTAACTTTTGACACAGAGCTCAGATTTGCAGAAGAAACACATATTCATGCTCCTTACTTTCTGAAAAGCACAAAAACGCCTTCAATTTTCAAGTACGAGCTTTCCGTGAGGAGTTAGACCAAAGTGCATCTCAGAATTGGCAGTAGGCCTCAATTCAGCCAGAAAACGTAACTTCTAACACAGAGCTCAGATTTGCAGAAGAAACACATATTCATGCTCCTCACGGTCTGAAAAGCACAAAAACGCCTTTAATTTTCAAGTACGAGCTTTCCCTGGGGAGTTAGACCAAAGTCCATCTGAGAATTGGCAGTAGGGCTCAATTCAGCCACAAAACGCAACTCTTGACACAGAGCTCAGATTTGCAGAAGAAACACATATTGATGCCCCTCACAGTCTGAAAAGCACAAAAACGCCTTCAATTTTCAAGTACGAGCTTTCCCTGGGGAGTTAGACCAAAGTGCATCTGAGAATTGGCAGTAGCGCTCAATTCAGCCAGAAAACGCAACTTTTGACACAGAGCTCAGATTTGCAGAAGAAACACATATTCATGCTCCTCACGGTCTGAAAAGCACAAAAACACATTCAATTTTCAAGTACGAGCTTTCCGTGAGGAGTTAGACCAAAGTGCATCTCAGAATTGGCAGTAGGGCTCAATTCAGCTAGAAAACGTAACTTCTGACATAGAGCTCAGATTTGCAGAAGAAACACATATTCATGCTCCTCACAGTCTGAAAAGCACAAAAACGCCTTCAATTTACAAGTACGAGCTTTCCCTGGGGAGTTAGACCAAAGTGCATCTCAGAATTGGCAGTAGGGCTCAATTCAGCTGGGAAAAGTAACTTCTGACACAGAGCTCAGATTTGCAGAAGAAACACATATTCATGCTCCTCACGGTCTGAAAAGCACAAAAACGCCTTCAATTTTCAAGTATGAGCTTTCCCTGGGGAGTTAGACCAAAGTGCATCTCAGAATTGGCAGTAGGGCTCAATTAAGCCAGAAAACGTAACTTTTGACACAGAGCTCAGATTTGCAGAAGAAACACATATTCATGCTCCTTACTTTCTGAAAAGCACAAAAACGCCTTCAATTTTCAAGTACGAGCTTTCCGTGAGGAGTTAGACCAAAGTGCATCTCAGAATTGGCAGTAGGCCTCAATTCAGCCAGAAAACGTAACTTCTAACACAGAGCTCAGATTTGCAGAAGAAAAACATATTCATGCTCCTCACGGTCTGAAAAGCACAAAAACGCCTTTAATTTTCAAGTACGAGCTTTCCCTGGGGAGTTAGACCAAAGTCCATCTGAGAATTGGCAGTAGGGCTCAATTCAGCCACAAAACGCAACTCTTGACACAGAGCTCAGATTTGCAGAAGAAACACATATTGATGCCCCTCACAGTCTGAAAAGCACAAAAACGCCTTCAATTTTCAAGTACGAGCTTTCCCTGGGGAGTTAGACCAAAGTGCATCTGAGAATTGGCAGTAGCGCTCAATTCAGCCAGAAAACGCAACTTTTGACACAGAGCTCAGATTTGCAGAAGAAACACATATTCATGCTCCTCACGGTCTGAAAAGCACAAAAACACATTCAATTTTCAAGTACGAGCTTTCCGTGAGGAGTTAGACCAAAGTGCATCTCAGAATTGGCAGTAGGGCTCAATTCAGCTAGAAAACGTAACTTCTGACATAGAGCTCAGATTTGCAGAAGAAACACATATTCATGCTCCTCACAGTCTGAAAAGCACAAAAACGCCTTCAATTTTCAAGTACGAGCTTTCCCTGGGGAGTTAGACCAAAGTGCATCTCAGAATTGGCAGTAGGGCTCAATTCAGCTGGGAAAAGTAACTTCTGACACAGAGCTCAGATTTGCAGAAGAAACACATATTCATGCTCCTCACGGTCTGAAAAGCACAAAAACGCCTTCAATTTTCAAGTAAGAGCTTTCCGTGAAGAGTTAGACCAAAGTGCATCTCAGAATTGGCAGTAAGGCTCAATTCAGCTAGAAAACCTAACTTCTGACACAGAGCTCAGATTTGCAGAAGAAACAGATATTCATGCTCCTCACGGTCTGAAAAGCACAAAAACGCCTTCAATTTTCAAGTACGAGCTTTCCCTGGGGAGTTAGACCAAAGTGCATCTGAGAATTGGCAGTAGCGCTCAATTCAGCCAGAAAACGCAACTTTTGACACAGAGCTCAGATTTGCAGAAGAAAGACATATTCATGCTCCTCACGGTCTGAAAAGCACAAAAACACATTCAATTTTCAAGTACGATCTTTCCCTGGGGAGTTAGACCAAAGTGCATCTCAGAATTGGCAGTAGGGCTCAATTCAGCCAGAAAACGTAACTTCTGACACAGAGCTCAGATTTGCAGAAGAAACACATATTCATGCTCCTCACAGTCTGAAAAGCACAAAAACGCCTTCAATTTTCAAGTACGAGCTTTCCCTGGGGAGTTAGACCAAAGTGCATCTCAGAATTGGCAGTAGGGCTCAATTCAGCTAGGAAAAGTAACTTCTGACACAGAGCTCAGATTTGCAGAAGAAACACATATTCATGCTCCTCACGGTCTGAAAAGCACAAAAACGCCTTCAATTTTCAAGTAAGAGCTTTCCGTGAAGAGTTAGACCAAAGTGCATCTCAGAATTGGCAGTAAGGCTCAATTCAGCTAGAAAACCTAACTTCTGACACAGAGCTCAGATTTGCAGAAGAAACAGATATTCATGCTCCTCACGGTCTGAAAAGCACAAAAACGCCTTCAATTTTCAAGTACGATCTTTCCCTGGGGAGTTAGACCAAAGTGCATCTCAGAATTGGCAGTAGGGCTCAATTCAGCCAGAAAACGTAACTTCTGACACAGAGCTCAGATTTGCAGAAGAAACACATATTCATGCTCCTCACAGTCTGAAAAGCACAAAAACGACTTCAATTTTCAAGTAAGAGCTTTCCGTGAAGAGTTAGACCAAAGTGCATCTCAGAATTGGCAGTAGGGCTCAATTCAGCCAGAAAACGTAACTTCTGACAGAGAGCTCAGATTTGCAGAAGAAACACATATTCATGCTCCTCACGGTCTGAAAAGCACAAAAACACCTTCAATTTTCAAGTAAGATCTTTCTGTGAAGAGTTAAACCAAAGTCCATCTGAGAATTGGCAGTAGGGCTCAATTCAGCCAGAAAACGCAACTCTTGACACAGAGCTCAGATTTGCAGAAGAAACACATATTCATGCTCCTCACAGTCTGAAAAGCACAAAAACGACTTCAATTTTCAAGTAAGAGCTTTCCCTGGGGAGTTAGACCAAAGTGCATCTGAGAATTGGCAGTAGCGCTCAATTCAGCCAGAAAACGCAACTTTTGACACAGAGCTCAGATTTGCAGAAGAAACACACATTCATGCTCCTCACGGTCTGAAAAGCACAAAAACGCCTTCAATTTTCAAGTAAGAGCTTTCCGTGAAGAGTTAGACCAAAGTGCATCTCAGAATTGGCAGGAGGGCTCAATTCAGCCAGAAAACGTAACTTCTGACAGAGAGCTCAGATTTGCAGAAGAAACACATATTCATGCTCCTCACGGTCTGAAAAGCACAAAAACGCCTTCAATTTTCAAGTATGAGCTTTCCCTGGGGAGTTAGACCAAAGTGCATCTCAGAATTGGCAGTAGGGCTCAATTAAGCCAGAAAACGTAACTTTTGACACAGAGCTCAGATTTGCAGAAGAAACACATATTCATGCTCCTTACTTTCTGAAAAGCACAAAAACGCCTTCAATTTTCAAGTACGAGCTTTCCGTGAGGAGTTAGACCAAAGTGCATCTCAGAATTGGCAGTAGGCCTCAATTCAGCCAGAAAACGTAACTTCTAACACAGAGCTCAGATTTGCAGAAGAAACACATATTCATGCTCCTCACGGTCTGAAAAGCACAAAAACACCTTCAATTTTCAAGTAAGATCTTTCTGTGAAGAGTTAAACCAAAGTCCATCTGAGAATTGGCAGTAGGGCTCAATTCAGCCAGAAAACGCAACTCTTGACACAGAGCTGAGATTTGCAGAAGAAACACATATTCATGCTCCTCACAGTCTGAAAAGCACAAAAACGACTTCAATTTTCAAGTAAGAGCTTTCCCTGGGGAGTTACACCAAAGTGCATCTGAGAATTGGCAGTAGCGCTCAATTCAGCCAGAAAACGCAACTTTTGACACAGAGCTCAGATTTGCAGAAGAAACACACATTCATGCTCCTCACGGTCTGAAAAGCACAAAAACGCCTTCAATTTTCAAGTAAGAGCTTTCCGTGAAGAGTTAGACCAAAGTGCATCTCAGAATTGGCAGGAGGGCTCAATTCAGCCAGAAAACGTAACTTCTGACAGAGAGCTCAGATTTGCAGAAGAAACACATATTCATGCTCCTCACGGTCTGAAAAGCACAAAAACGCCTTCAATTTTCAAGTATGAGCTTTCCCTGGGGAGTTAGACCAAAGTGCATCTCAGAATTGGCAGTAGGGCTCAATTAAGCCAGAAAACGTAACTTTTGACACAGAGCTCAGATTTGCAGAAGAAACACATATTCATGCTCCTTACTTTCTGAAAAGCACAAAAACGCCTTCAA
Organism: Pantherophis guttatus; assembly: GCF_059756535.1. NCBI lineage: Eukaryota > Metazoa > Chordata > Lepidosauria > Squamata > Colubridae > Pantherophis > Pantherophis guttatus. The sequence continues at coordinate 57,325,766 of NC_142069.1, read as the reverse complement.
TTTTCAAGTACGAGCTTTCCGTGAGGAGTTAGACCAAAGTGCATCTCAGAATTGGCAGTAGGCCTCAATTCAGCCAGAAAACGTAACTTCTAACACAGAGCTCAGATTTGCAGAAGAAAAACATATTCATGCTCCTCACGGTCTGAAAAGCACAAAAACGCCTTTAATTTTCAAGTACGAGCTTTCCCTGGGGAGTTAGACCAAAGTCCATCTGAGAATTGGCAGTAGGGCTCAATTCAGCCACAAAACGCAACTCTTGACACAGAGCTCAGATTTGCAGAAGAAACACATATTGATGCCCCTCACAGTCTGAAAAGCACAAAAACGCCTTCAATTTTCAAGTACGAGCTTTCCCTGGGGAGTTAGATCAAAGTGCATCTGAGAATTGGCAGTAGCGCTCAATTCAGCCAGAAAACGCAACTTTTGACACAGAGCTCAGATTTGCAGAAGAAACACATATTCATGCTCCTCACGGTCTGAAAAGCACAAAAACACATTCAATTTTCAAGTACGAGCTTTCCGTGAGGAGTTAGACCAAAGTGCATCTCAGAATTGGCAGTAGGGCTCAATTCAGCTAGAAAACGTAACTTCTGACATAGAGCTCAGATTTGCAGAAGAAACACATATTCATGCTCCTCACAGTCTGAAAAGCACAAAAACGCCTTCAATTTTCAAGTACGAGCTTTCCCTGGGGAGTTAGACCAAAGTGCATCTCAGAATTGGCAGTAGGGCTCAATTCAGCTGGGAAAAGTAACTTCTGACACAGAGCTCAGATTTGCAGAAGAAACACATATTCATGCTCCTCACGGTCTGAAAAGCACAAAAACGCCTTCAATTTTCAAGTATGAGCTTTCCCTGGGGAGTTAGACCAAAGTGCATCTCAGAATTGGCAGTAGGGCTCAATTAAGCCAGAAAACGTAACTTTTGACACAGAGCTCAGATTTGCAGAAGAAACACATATTCATGCTCCTTACTTTCTGAAAAGCACAAAAACGCCTTCAATTTTCAAGTACGAGCTTTCCGTGAGGAGTTAGACCAAAGTGCATCTCAGAATTGGCAGTAGGCCTCAATTCAGCCAGAAAACGTAACTTCTAACACAGAGCTCAGATTTGCAGAAGAAAAACATATTCATGCTCCTCACGGTCTGAAAAGCACAAAAACGCCTTTAATTTTCAAGTACGAGCTTTCCCTGGGGAGTTAGACCAAAGTCCATCTGAGAATTGGCAGTAGGGCTCAATTCAGCCACAAAACGCAACTCTTGACACAGAGCTCAGATTTGCAGAAGAAACACATATTGATGCCCCTCACAGTCTGAAAAGCACAAAAACGCCTTCAATTTTCAAGTACGAGCTTTCCCTGGGGAGTTAGACCAAAGTGCATCTGAGAATTGGCAGTAGCGCTCAATTCAGCCAGAAAACGCAACTTTTGACACAGAGCTCAGATTTGCAGAAGAAACACATATTCATGCTCCTCACGGTCTGAAAAGCACAAAAACACATTCAATTTTCAAGTACGAGCTTTCCGTGAGGAGTTAGACCAAAGTGCATCTCAGAATTGGCAGTAGGGCTCAATTCAGCTAGAAAACGTAACTTCTGACATAGAGCTCAGATTTGCAGAAGAAACACATATTCATGCTCCTCACAGTCTGAAAAGCACAAAAACGCCTTCAATTTTCAAGTACGAGCTTTCCCTGGGGAGTTAGACCAAAGTGCATCTCAGAATTGGCAGTAGGGCTCAATTCAGCTGGGAAAAGTAACTTCTGACACAGAGCTCAGATTTGCAGAAGAAACAGATATTCATGCTCCTCACGGTCTGAAAAGCACAAAAACGCCTTCAATTTTCAAGTACGAGCTTTCCCTGGGGAGTTAGACCAAAGTGCATCTGAGAATTGGCAGTAGCGCTCAATTCAGCCAGAAAACGCAACTTTTGACACAGAGCTCAGATTTGCAGAAGAAAGACATATTCATGCTCCTCACGGTCTGAAAAGCACAAAAACACATTCAATTTTCAAGTACGATCTTTCCCTGGGGAGTTAGACCAAAGTGCATCTCAGAATTGGCAGTAGGGCTCAATTCAGCCAGAAAACGTAACTTCTGACACAGAGCTCAGATTTGCAGAAGAAACACATATTCATGCTCCTCACAGTCTGAAAAGCACAAAAACGCCTTCAATTTTCAAGTACGAGCTTTCCCTGGGGAGTTAGACCAAAGTGCATCTCAGAATTGGCAGTAGGGCTCAATTCAGCTAGGAAAAGTAACTTCTGACACAGAGCTCAGATTTGCAGAAGAAACACATATTCATGCTCCTCACGGTCTGAAAAGCACAAAAACGCCTTCAATTTTCAAGTAAGAGCTTTCCGTGAAGAGTTAGACCAAAGTGCATCTCAGAATTGGCAGTAAGGCTCAATTCAGCTAGAAAACCTAACTTCTGACACAGAGCTCAGATTTGCAGAAGAAACAGATATTCATGCTCCTCACGGTCTGAAAAGCACAAAAACGCCTTCAATTTTCAAGTACGATCTTTCCCTGGGGAGTTAGACCAAAGTGCATCTCAGAATTGGCAGTAGGGCTCAATTCAGCCAGAAAACGTAACTTCTGACACAGAGCTCAGATTTGCAGAAGAAACACATATTCATGCTCCTCACAGTCTGAAAAGCACAAAAACGACTTCAATTTTCAAGTAAGAGCTTTCCGTGAAGAGTTAGACCAAAGTGCATCTCAGAATTGGCAGTAGGGCTCAATTCAGCCAGAAAACGTAACTTCTGACAGAGAGCTCAGATTTGCAGAAGAAACACATATTCATGCTCCTCACGGTCTGAAAAGCACAAAAACACCTTCAATTTTCAAGTAAGATCTTTCTGTGAAGAGTTAAACCAAAGTCCATCTGAGAATTGGCAGTAGGGCTCAATTCAGCCAGAAAACGCAACTCTTGACACAGAGCTCAGATTTGCAGAAGAAACACATATTCATGCTCCTCACAGTCTGAAAAGCACAAAAACGACTTCAATTTTCAAGTAAGAGCTTTCCCTGGGGAGTTAGACCAAAGTGCATCTGAGAATTGGCAGTAGCGCTCAATTCAGCCAGAAAACGCAACTTTTGACACAGAGCTCAGATTTGCAGAAGAAACACACATTCATGCTCCTCACGGTCTGAAAAGCACAAAAACGCCTTCAATTTTCAAGTAAGAGCTTTCCGTGAAGAGTTAGACCAAAGTGCATCTCAGAATTGGCAGGAGGGCTCAATTCAGCCAGAAAACGTAACTTCTGACAGAGAGCTCAGATTTGCAGAAGAAACACATATTCATGCTCCTCACGGTCTGAAAAGCACAAAAACGCCTTCAATTTTCAAGTATGAGCTTTCCCTGGGGAGTTAGACCAAAGTGCATCTCAGAATTGGCAGTAGGGCTCAATTAAGCCAGAAAACGTAACTTTTGACACAGAGCTCAGATTTGCAGAAGAAACACATATTCATGCTCCTTACTTTCTGAAAAGCACAAAAACGCCTTCAATTTTCAAGTACGAGCTTTCCGTGAGGAGTTAGACCAAAGTGCATCTCAGAATTGGCAGTAGGCCTCAATTCAGCCAGAAAACGTAACTTCTAACACAGAGCTCAGATTTGCAGAAGAAAAACATATTCATGCTCCTCACGGTCTGAAAAGCACAAAAACGCCTTTAATTTTCAAGTACGAGCTTTCCCTGGGGAGTTAGACCAAAGTCCATCTGAGAATTGGCAGTAGGGCTCAATTCAGCCACAAAACGCAACTCTTGACACAGAGCTCAGATTTGCAGAAGAAACACATATTGATGCCCCTCACAGTCTGAAAAGCACAAAAACGCCTTCAATTTTCAAGTACGAGCTTTCCCTGGGGAGTTAGACCAAAGTGCATCTGAGAATTGGCAGTAGCGCTCAATTCAGCCAGAAAACGCAACTTTTGACACAGAGCTCAGATTTGCAGAAGAAACACATATTCATGCTCCTCACGGTCTGAAAAGCACAAAAACACATTCAATTTTCAAGTACGAGCTTTCCGTGAGGAGTTAGACCAAAGTGCATCTCAGAATTGGCAGTAGGGCTCAATTCAGCCAGAAAACGTAACTTCTGACATAGAGCTCAGATTTGCAGAAGAAACACATATTCATGCTCCTCACAGTCTGAAAAGCACAAAAACGCCTTCAATTTTCAAGTACGAGCTTTCCCTGGGGAGTTAGACCAAAGTGCATCTCAGAATTGGCAGTAGGGCTCAATTCAGCTGGGAAAAGTAACTTCTGACACAGAGCTCAGATTTGCAGAAGAAACACATATTCATGCTCCTCACGGTCTGAAAAGCACAAAAATGCCTTCAATTTTCAAGTAAGAGCTTTCCGTGAAGAGTTAGACCAAAGTGCATCTCAGAATTGGCAGTAAGGCTCAATTCAGCTAGAAAACCTAACTTCTGACACAGAGCTCAGATTTGCAGAAGAAACAGATATTCATGCTCCTCACGGTCTGAAAAGCACAAAAACGCCTTCAATTTTCAAGTACGAGCTTTCCCTGGGGAGTTAGACCAAAGTGCATCTGAGAATTGGCAGTAGCGCTCAATTCAGCCAGAAAACGCAACTTTTGACACAGAGCTCAGATTTGCAGAAGAAACACATATTCATGCTCCTCACGGTCTGAAAAGCACAAAAACACATTCAATTTTCAAGTACGATCTTTCCCTGGGGAGTTAGACCAAAGTGCATCTCAGAATTGGCAGTAGGGCTCAATTCAGCCAGAAAACGTAACTTCTGACACAGAGCTCAGATTTGCAGAAGAAACACATATTCATGCTCCTCACAGTCTGAAAAGCACAAAAACGCCTTCAATTTTCAAGTACGAGCTTTCCCTGGGGAGTTAGACCAAAGTGCATCTCAGAATTGGCAGTAGGGCTCAATTCAGCTAGGAAAAGTAACTTCTGACACAGAGCTCAGATTTGCAGAAGAAACACATATTCATGCTCCTCACGGTCTGAAAAGCACAAAAACGCCTTCAATTTTCAAGTAAGAGCTTTCCGTGAAGAGTTAGACCAAAGTGCATCTCAGAATTGGCAGTAAGGCTCAATTCAGCTAGAAAACCTAACTTCTGACACAGAGCTCAGATTTGCAGAAGAAACAGATATTCATGCTCCTCACGGTCTGAAAAGCACAAAAACGCCTTCAATTTTCAAGTACGATCTTTCCCTGGGGAGTTAGACCAAAGTGCATCTCAGAATTGGCAGTAGGGCTCAATTCAGCCAGAAAACGTAACTTCTGACACAGAGCTCAGATTTGCAGAAGAAACACATATTCATGCTCCTCACAGTCTGAAAAGCACAAAAACGACTTCAATTTTCAAGTAAGAGCTTTCCGTGAAGAGTTAGACCAAAGTGCATCTCAGAATTGGCAGTAGGGCTCAATTCAGCCAGAAAACGTAACTTCTGACAGAGAGCTCAGATTTGCAGAAGAAACACATATTCATGCTCCTCACGGTCTGAAAAGCACAAAAACACCTTCAATTTTCAAGTAAGATCTTTCTGTGAAGAGTTAAACCAAAGTCCATCTGAGAATTGGCAGTAGGGCTCAATTCAGCCAGAAAACGCAACTCTTGACACAGAGCTCAGATTTGCAGAAGAAACACATATTCATGCTCCTCACAGTCTGAAAAGCACAAAAACGACTTCAATTTTCAAGTAAGAGCTTTCCCTGGGGAGTTAGACCAAAGTGCATCTGAGAATTGGCAGTAGCGCTCAATTCAGCCAGAAAACGCAACTTTTGACACAGAGCTCAGATTTGCAGAAGAAACACACATTCATGCTCCTCACGGTCTGAAAAGCACAAAAACGCCTTCAATTTTCAAGTAAGAGCTTTCCGTGAAGAGTTAGACCAAAGTGCATCTCAGAATTGGCAGGAGGGCTCAATTCAGCCAGAAAACGTAACTTCTGACAGAGAGCTCAGATTTGCAGAAGAAACACATATTCATGCTCCTCACGGTCTGAAAAGCACAAAAACGCCTTCAATTTTCAAGTATGAGCTTTCCCTGGGGAGTTAGACCAAAGTGCATCTCAGAATTGGCAGTAGGGCTCAATTAAGCCAGAAAACGTAACTTTTGACACAGAGCTCAGATTTGCAGAAGAAACACATATTCATGCTCCTTACTTTCTGAAAAGCACAAAAACGCCTTCAATTTTCAAGTACGAGCTTTCCGTGAGGAGTTAGACCAAAGTGCATCTCAGAATTGGCAGTAGGCCTCAATTCAGCCAGAAAACGTAACTTCTAACACAGAGCTCAGATTTGCAGAAGAAAAACATATTCATGCTCCTCACGGTCTGAAAAGCACAAAAACGCCTTTAATTTTCAAGTACGAGCTTTCCCTGGGGAGTTAGACCAAAGTCCATCTGAGAATTGGCAGTAGGGCTCAATTCAGCCACAAAACGCAACTCTTGACACAGAGCTCAGATTTGCAGAAGAAACACATATTGATGCCCCTCACAGTCTGAAAAGCACAAAAACGCCTTCAATTTTCAAGTACGAGCTTTCCCTGGGGAGTTAGACCAAAGTGCATCTGAGAATTGGCAGTAGCGCTCAATTCAGCCAGAAAACGCAACTTTTGACACAGAGCTCAGATTTGCAGAAGAAACACATATTCATGCTCCTCACGGTCTGAAAAGCACAAAAACACATTCAATTTTCAAGTATGAGCTTTCCGTGAGGAGTTAGACCAAAGTGCATCTCAGAATTGGCAGTAGGGCTCAATTCAGCCAGAAAACGTAACTTCTGACATAGAGCTCAGATTTGCAGAAGAAACACATATTCATGCTCCTCACAGTCTGAAAAGCACAAAAACGCCTTCAATTTTCAAGTACGAGCTTTCCCTGGGGAGTTAGACCAAAGTGCATCTCAGAATTGGCAGTAGGGCTCAATTCAGCTGGGAAAAGTAACTTCTGACACAGAGCTCAGATTTGCAGAAGAAACACATATTCATGCTCCTCACGGTCTGAAAAGCACAAAAACGCCTTCAATTTTCAAGTAAGAGCTTTCCGTGAAGAGTTAGACCAAAGTGCATCTCAGAATTGGCAGTAAGGCTCAATTCAGCTAGAAAACCTAACTTCTGACACAGAGCTCAGATTTGCAGAAGAAACAGATATTCATGCTCCTCACGGTCTGAAAAGCACAAAAACGCCTTCAATTTTCAAGTACGAGCTTTCCCTGGGGAGTTAGACCAAAGTGCATCTCAGAATTGGCAGTAGGGCTCAATTCAGCCAGAAAACGTAACTTCTGACACAGAGCTCAGATTTGCAGAAGAAACACATATTCATGCTCCTCACAGTCTGAAAAGCACAAAAACGACTTCAATTTTCAAGTAAGAGCTTTCCGTGAAGAGTTAGACCAAAGTGCATCTCAGAATTGGCAGTAGGGCTCAATTCAGCCAGAAAACGTAACTTCTGACAGAGAGCTCAGATTTGCAGAAGAAACACATATTCATGCTCCTCACGGTCTGAAAAGCACAAAAACACCTTCAATTTTCAAGTAAGATCTTTCTGTGAAGAGTTAAACCAAAGTCCATCTGAGAATTGGCAGTAGGGCTCAATTCAGCCAGAAAACGCAACTCTTGACACAGAGCTGAGATTTGCAGAAGAAACACATATTCATGCTCCTCACAGTCTGAAAAGCACAAAAACGACTTCAATTTTCAAGTAAGAGCTTTCCCTGGGGAGTTAGACCAAAGTGCATCTGAGAATTGGCAGTAGCGCTCAATTCAGCCAGAAAACGAAACTTTTGACACAGAGCTCAGATTTGCAGAAGAAACACACATTCATGCTCCTCACGGTCTGAAAAGCACAAAAACGCCTTCAATTTTCAAGTAAGAGCTTTCCGTGAAGAGTTAGACCAAAGTGCATCTCAGAATTGGCAGGAGGGCTCAATTCAGCCAGAAAACGTAACTTCTGACAGAGAGCTCAGATTTGCAGAAGAAACACATATTCATGCTCCTCACGGTCTGAAAAGCACAAAAACGCCTTCAATTTTCAAGTATGAGCTTTCCCTGGGGAGTTAGACCAAAGTGCATCTCAGAATTGGCAGTAGGGCTCAATTAAGCCAGAAAACGTAACTTTTGACACAGAGCTCAGATTTGCAGAAGAAACACATATTCATGCTCCTTACTTTCTGAAAAGCACAAAAACGCCTTCAATTTTCAAGTACGAGCTTTCCGTGAGGAGTTAGACCAAAGTGCATCTCAGAATTGGCAGTAGGGCTCAATTCAGCCAGAAAACGTAACTTCTAACACAGAGCTCAGATTTGCAGAAGAAAAACATATTCATGCTCCTCACGGTCTGAAAAGCACAAAAACGCCTTTAATTTTCAAGTACGAGCTTTCCCTGGGGAGTTAGACCAAAGTCCATCTGAGAATTGGCAGTAGGGCTCAATTCAGCCACAAAACGCAACTCTTGACACAGAGCTCAGATTTGCAGAAGAAACACATATTGATGCCCCTCACAGTCTGAAAAGCACAAAAACGCCTTCAATTTTCAAGTACGAGCTTTCCCTGGGGAGTTAGACCAAAGTGCATCTGAGAATTGGCAGTAGCGCTCAATTCAGCCAGAAAACGCAACTTTTGACACAGAGCTCAGATTTGCAGAAGAAACACATATTCATGCTCCTCACGGTCTGAAAAGCACAAAAACGCCTTCAATTTTCAAGTACGAGCTTTCCGTGAGGAGTTAGACCAAAGTGCATCTCAGAATTGGCAGTAGGGCTCAATTCAGCCAGAAAACGTAACTTCTGACATAGAGCTCAGATTTGCAGAAGAAACACATATTCATGCTCCTCACGGTCTGAAAAGCACAAAAACGCCTTCAATTTTCAAGTAAGAGCTTTCCGTGAAGAGTTAGACCAAAGTGCATCTCAGAATTGGCAGTAAGGCTCAATTCAGCTAGAAAACCTAACTTCTGACACAGAGCTCAGATTTGCAGAAGAAACAGATATTCATGCTCCTCACGGTCTGAAAAGCACAAAAACGCCTTCAATTTTCAAGTACGAGCTTTCCCTGGGGAGTTAGACCAAAGTGCATCTGAGAATTGGCAGTAGCGCTCAATTCAGCCAGAAAACGCAACTTTTGACACAGAGCTCAGATTTGCAGAAGAAACACATATTCATGCTCCTCACGGTCTGAAAAGCACAAAAACACATTCAATTTTCAAGTACGATCTTTCCCTGGGGAGTTAGACCAAAGTGCATCTCAGAATTGGCAGTAGGGCTCAATTCAGCCAGAAAACGTAACTTCTGACACAGAGCTCAGATTTGCAGAAGAAACACATATTCATGCTCCTCACAGTCTGAAAAGCACAAAAACGCCTTCAATTTTCAAGTACGAGCTTTCCCTGGGGAGTTAGACCAAAGTGCATCTCAGAATTGGCAGTAGGGCTCAATTCAGCTAGGAAAAGTAACTTCTGACACAGAGCTCAGATTTGCAGAAGAAACACATATTCATGCTCCTCACGGTCTGAAAAGCACAAAAACGCCTTCAATTTTCAAGTAAGAGCTTTCCGTGAAGAGTTAGACCAAAGTGCATCTCAGAATTGGCAGTAGGGCTCAATTAAGCCAGAAAACGTAACTTTTGACACAGAGCTCAGATTTGCAGAAGAAACACATATTCATGCTCCTTACTTTCTGAAAAGCACAAAAACGCCTTCAATTTTCAAGTACGAGCTTTCCGTGAGGAGTTAGACCAAAGTGCATCTCAGAATTGGCAGTAGGCCTCAATTCAGCCAGAAAACGTAACTTCTAACACAGAGCTCAGATTTGCAGAAGAAAAACATATTCATGCTCCTCACGGTCTGAAAAGCACAAAAACGCCTTTAATTTTCAAGTACGAGCTTTCCCTGGGGAGTTAGACCAAAGTCCATCTGAGAATTGGCAGTAGGGCTCAATTCAGCCACAAAACGCAACTCTTGACACAGAGCTCAGATTTGCAGAAGAAACACATATTGATGCCCCTCACAGTCTGAAAAGCACAAAAACGCCTTCAATTTTCAAGTACGAGCTTTCCCTGGGGAGTTAGACCAAAGTGCATCTGAGAATTGGCAGTAGCGCTCAATTCAGCCAGAAAACGCAACTTTTGACACAGAGCTCAGATTTGCAGAAGAAACACATATTCATGCTCCTCACGGTCTGAAAAGCACAAAAACACATTCAATTTTCAAGTACGAGCTTTCCGTGAGGAGTTAGACCAAAGTGCATCTCAGAATTGGCAGTAGGGCTCAATTCAGCCAGAAAACGTAACTTCTGACATAGAGCTCAGATTTGCAGAAGAAACACATATTCATGCTCCTCACAGTCTGAAAAGCACAAAAACGCCTTCAATTTTCAAGTACGAGCTTTCCCTGGGGAGTTAGACCAAAGTGCATCTCAGAATTGGCAGTAGGGCTCAATTCAGCTGGGAAAAGTAACTTCTGACACAGAGCTCAGATTTGCAGAAGAAACACATATTCATGCTCCTCACGGTCTGAAAAGCACAAAAACGCCTTCAATTTTCAAGTAAGAGCTTTCCGTGAAGAGTTAGACCAAAGTGCATCTCAGAATTGGCAGTAAGGCTCAATTCAGCTAGAAAACCTAACTTCTGACACAGAGCTCAGATTTGCAGAAGAAACAGATATTCATGCTCCTCACGGTCTGAAAAGCACAAAAACGCCTTCAATTTTCAAGTACGAGCTTTCCCTGGGGAGTTAGACCAAAGTGCATCTCAGAATTGGCAGTAGGGCTCAATTCAGCCAGAAAACGTAACTTCTGACACAGAGCTCAGATTTGCAGAAGAAACACATATTCATGCTCCTCACAGTCTGAAAAGCACAAAAACGACTTCAATTTTCAAGTAAGAGCTTTCCGTGAAGAGTTAGACCAAAGTGCATCTCAGAATTGGCAGTAGGGCTCAATTCAGCCAGAAAACGTAACTTCTGACAGAGAGCTCAGATTTGCAGAAGAAACACATATTCATGCTCCTCACGGTCTGAAAAGCACAAAAACACCTTCAATTTTCAAGTAAGATCTTTCTGTGAAGAGTTAAACCAAAGTCCATCTGAGAATTGGCAGTAGGGCTCAATTCAGCCAGAAAACGCAACTCTTGACACAGAGCTGAGATTTGCAGAAGAAACACATATTCATGCTCCTCACAGTCTGAAAAGCACAAAAACGACTTCAATTTTCAAGTAAGAGCTTTCCCTGGGGAGTTAGACCAAAGTGCATCTGAGAATTGGCAGTAGCGCTCAATTCAGCCAGAAAACGAAACTTTTGACACAGAGCTCAGATTTGCAGAAGAAACACACATTCATGCTCCTCACGGTCTGAAAAGCACAAAAACGCCTTCAATTTTCAAGTAAGAGCTTTCCGTGAAGAGTTAGACCAAAGTGCATCTCAGAATTGGCAGGAGGGCTCAATTCAGCCAGAAAACGTAACTTCTGACAGAGAGCTCAGATTTGCAGAAGAAACACATATTCATGCTCCTCACGGTCTGAAAAGCACAAAAACGCCTTCAATTTTCAAGTATGAGCTTTCCCTGGGGAGTTAGACCAAAGTGCATCTCAGAATTGGCAGTAGGGCTCAATTAAGCCAGAAAACGTAACTTTTGACACAGAGCTCAGATTTGCAGAAGAAAAACATATTCATGCTCCTCACGGTCTGAAAAGCACAAAAACGCCTTTAATTTTCAAGTACGAGCTTTCCCTGGGGAGTTAGACCAAAGTCCATCTGAGAATTGGCAGTAGGGCTCAATTCAGCCACAAAACGCAACTCTTGACACAGAGCTCAGATTTGCAGAAGAAACACATATTGATGCCCCTCACAGTCTGAAAAGCACAAAAACGCCTTCAATTTTCAAGTACGAGCTTTCCCTGGGGAGTTAGACCAAAGTGCATCTGAGAATTGGCAGTAGCGCTCAATTCAGCCAGAAAACGCAACTTTTGACACAGAGCTCAGATTTGCAGAAGAAACACATATTCATGCTCCTCACGGTCTGAAAAGCACAAAAACACATTCAATTTTCAAGTACGAGCTTTCCGTGAGGAGTTAGACCAAAGTGCATCTCAGAATTGGCAGTAGGGCTCAATTCAGCCAGAAAACGTAACTTCTGACATAGAGCTCAGATTTGCAGAAGAAACACATATTCATGCTCCTCACGGTCTGAAAAGCACAAAAACGCCTTCAATTTTCAAGTAAGAGCTTTCCGTGAAGAGTTAGACCAAAGTGCATCTCAGAATTGGCAGTAAGGCTCAATTCAGCTAGAAAACCTAACTTCTGACACAGAGCTCAGATTTGCAGAAGAAACAGATATTCATGCTCCTCACGGTCTGAAAAGCACAAAAACGCCTTCAATTTTCAAGTACGAGCTTTCCCTGGGGAGTTAGACCAAAGTGCATCTGAGAATTGGCAGTAGCGCTCAATTCAGCCAGAAAACGCAACTTTTGACACAGAGCTCAGATTTGCAGAAGAAACACATATTCATGCTCCTCACGGTCTGAAAAGCACAAAAACACATTCAATTTTCAAGTACGATCTTTCCCTGGGGAGTTAGACCAAAGTGCATCTCAGAATTGGCAGTAGGGCTCAATTCAGCCAGAAAACGTAACTTCTGACACAGAGCTCAGATTTGCAGAAGAAACACATATTCATGCTCCTCACAGTCTGAAAAGCACAAAAACGCCTTCAATTTTCAAGTACGAGCTTTCCCTGGGGAGTTAGACCAAAGTGCATCTCAGAATTGGCAGTAGGGCTCAATTCAGCTAGGAAAAGTAACTTCTGACACAGAGCTCAGACTTGCAGAAGAAACACATATTCATGCTCCTCACGGTCTGAAAAGCACAAAAACGCCTTCAATTTTCAAGTAAGAGCTTTCCGTGAAGAGTTAGACCAAAGTGCATCTCAGAATTGGCAGTAAGGCTCAATTCAGCTAGAAAACCTAACTTCTGACACAGAGCTCAGATTTGCAGAAGAAACAGATATTCATGCTCCTCACGGTCTGAAAAGCACAAAAACGCCTTCAATTTTCAAGTACGATCTTTCCCTGGGGAGTTAGACCAAAGTGCATCTCAGAATTGGCAGTAGGGCTCAATTCAGCCAGAAAACGTAACTTCTGACACAGAGCTCAGATTTGCAGAAGAAACACATATTCATGCTCCTCACAGTCTGAAAAGCACAAAAACGACTTCAATTTTCAAGTAAGAGCTTTCCGTGAAGAGTTAGACCAAAGTGCATCTCAGAATTGGCAGTAGGGCTCAATTCAGCCAGAAAACGTAACTTCTGACAGAGAGCTCAGATTTGCAGAAGAAACACATATTCATGCTCCTCACGGTCTGAAAAGCACAAAAACACCTTCAATTTTCAAGTAAGATCTTTCTGTGAAGAGTTAAACCAAAGTCCATCTGAGAATTGGCAGTAGGGCTCAATTCAGCCAGAAAACGCAACTCTTGACACAGAGCTGAGATTTGCAGAAGAAACACATATTCATGCTCCTCACAGTCTGAAAAGCACAAAAACGACTTCAATTTTCAAGTAAGAGCTTTCCCTGGGGAGTTAGACCAAAGTGCATCTGAGAATTGGCAGTAGCGCTCAATTCAGCCAGAAAACGCAACTTTTGACACAGAGCTCAGATTTGCAGAAGAAACACACATTCATGCTCCTCACGGTCTGAAAAGCACAAAAACGCCTTCAATTTTCAAGTAAGAGCTTTCCGTGAAGAGTTAGACCAAAGTGCATCTCAGAATTGGCAGGAGGGCTCAATTCAGCCAGAAAACGTAACTTCTGACAGAGAGCTCAGATTTGCAGAAGAAACACATATTCATGCTCCTCACGGTCTGAAAAGCACAAAAACGCCTTCAATTTTCAAGTATGAGCTTTCCCTGGGGAGTTAGACCAAAGTGCATCTCAGAATTGGCAGTAGGGCTCAATTAAGCCAGAAAACGTAACTTTTGACACAGAGCTCAGATTTGCAGAAGAAACACATATTCATGCTCCTTACTTTCTGAAAAGCACAAAAACGCCTTCAATTTTCAAGTACGAGCTTTCCGTGAGGAGTTAGACCAAAGTGCATCTGAGAATTGGCAGTAGGCCTCAATTCAGCCAGAAAACGTAACTTGTAACACAGAGCTCAGATTTGCAGAAGAAAAACATATTCATGCTCCTCACGGTCTGAAAAGCACAAAAACGCCTTTAATTTTCAAGTACGAGCTTTCCCTGGGGAGTTAGACCAAAGTCCATCTGAGAATTGGCAGTAGGGCTCAATTCAGCCACAAAACGCAACTCTTGACACAGTGCTCAGATTTACAGAAGAAACACATATTGATGCCCCTCACAGTCTGAAAAGCACAAAAACGCCTTCAATTTTCAAGTACGAGCTTTCCCTGGGGAGTTAGACCAAAGTGCATCTGAGAATTGGCAGTAGCGCTCAATTCAGCCAGAAAACGCAACTTTTGACACAGAGCTCAGATTTGCAGAAGAAACACATATTCATGCTCCTCACGGTCTGAAAAGCACAAAAACACATTCAATTTTCAAGTACGAGCTTTCCGTGAGGAGTTAGACCAAAGTGCATCTCAGAATTGGCAGTAGGGCTCAATTCAGCCAGAAAACGTAACTTCTGACATAGAGCTCAGATTTGCAGAAGAAACACATATTCATGCTCCTCACAGTCTGAAAAGCACAAAAACGCCTTCAATTTTCAAGTACGAGCTTTCCCTGGGGAGTTAGACCAAAGTGCATCTCAGAATTGGCAGTAGGGCTCAATTCAGCTGGGAAAAGTAACTTCTGACACAGAGCTCAGATTTGCAGAAGAAACACATATTCATGCTCCTCACGGTCTGAAAAGCACAAAAACGCCTTCAATTTTCAAGTAAGAGCTTTCCGTGAAGAGTTAGACCAAAGTGCATCTCAGAATTGGCAGTAAGGCTCAATTCAGCTAGAAAACCTAACTTCTGACACAGAGCTCAGATTTGCAGAAGAAACAGATATTCATGCTCCTCACGGTCTGAAAAGCACAAAAACGCCTTCAATTTTCAAGTACGAGCTTTCCCTGGGGAGTTAGACCGAAGTGCATCTGAGAATTGGCAGTAGCGCTCAATTCAGCCAGAAAACGCAACTTTTGACACAGAGCTCAGATTTGCAGAAGAAACACATATTCATGCTCCTCACGGTCTGAAAAGCACAAAAACACATTCAATTTTCAAGTACGATCTTTCCCTGGGGAGTTAGACCAAAGTGCATCTCAGAATTGGCAGTAGGGCTCAATTCAGCCAGAAAACGTAACTTCTGACACAGAGCTCAGATTTGCAGAAGAAACACATATTCATGCTCCTCACAGTCTGAAAAGCACAAAAACGCCTTCAATTTTCAAGTACGAGCTTTCCCTGGGGAGTTAGACCAAAGTGCATCTCAGAATTGGCAGTAGGGCTCAATTCAGCTAGGAAAAGTAACTTCTGACACAGAGCTCAGATTTGCAGAAGAAACACATATTCATGCTCCTCACGGTCTGAAAAGCACAAAAACGCCTTCAATTTTCAAGTAAGAGCTTTCCGTGAAGAGTTAGACCAAAGTGCATCTCGGAATTGGCAGTAAGGCTCAATTCAGCTAGAAAACCTAACTTCTGACACAGAGCTCAGATTTGCAGAAGAAACACATATTCATGCTCCTCACGGTCTGAAAAGCACAAAAACGCCTTCAATTTTCAAGTACGATCTTTCCCTGGGGAGTTAGACCAAAGTGCATCTCAGAATTGGCAGTAGGGCTCAATTCAGCCAGAAAACGTAACTTCTGACACAGAGCTCAGATTTGCAGAAGAAACACATATTCATGCTCCTCACAGTCTGAAAAGCACAAAAACGACTTCAATTTTCAAGTAAGAGCTTTCCGTGAAGAGTTAGACCAAAGTGCATCTCAGAATTGGCAGTAGGGCTCAATTCAGCCAGAAAACGTAACTTCTGACAGAGAGCTCAGATTTGCAGAAGAAACACATATTCATGCTCCTCACGGTCTGAAAAGCACAAAAACACCTTCAATTTTCAAGTAAGATCTTTCTGTGAAGAGTTAAACCAAAGTCCATCTGAGAATTGGCAGTAGGGCTCAATTCAGCCAGAAAACGCAACTCTTGACACAGAGCTGAGATTTGCAGAAGAAACACATATTCATGCTCCTCACAGTCTGAAAAGCACAAAAACGACTTCAATTTTCAAGTAAGAGCTTTCCCTGGGGAGTTAGACCAAAGTGCATCTGAGAATTGGCAGTAGCGCTCAATTCAGCCAGAAAACGCAACTTTTGACACAGAGCTCAGATTTGCAGAAGAAACACACATTCATGCTCCTCACGGTCTGAAAAGCACAAAAACGCCTTCAATTTTCAAGTAAGAGCTTTCCGTGAAGAGTTAGACCAAAGTGCATCTCAGAATTGGCAGGAGGGCTCAATTCAGCCAGAAAACGTAACTTCTGACAGAGAGCTCAGATTTGCAGAAGAAACACATATTCATGCTCCTCACGGTCTGAAAAGCACAAAAACGCCTTCAATTTTCAAGTATGAGCTTTCCCTGGGGAGTTAGACCAAAGTGCATCTCAGAATTGGCAGTAGGGCTCAATTAAGCCAGAAAACGTAACTTTTGACACAGAGCTCAGATTTGCAGAAGAAACACATATTCATGCTCCTTACTTTCTGAAAAGCACAAAAACGCCTTCAATTTTCAAGTACGAGCTTTCCGTGAGGAGTTAGACCAAAGTGCATCT
This sequence comes from Pantherophis guttatus, assembly GCF_059756535.1. Classification (NCBI taxonomy): domain Eukaryota; kingdom Metazoa; phylum Chordata; class Lepidosauria; order Squamata; family Colubridae; genus Pantherophis; species Pantherophis guttatus. Next base: position 57,309,020 of record NC_142069.1, on the reverse strand, counting down.
CAGAATTGGCAGTAGGCCTCAATTCAGCCAGAAAACGTAACTTCTAACACAGAGCTCAGATTTGCAGAAGAAAAACATATTCATGCTCCTCACGGTCTGAAAAGCACAAAAACGCCTTTAATTTTCAAGTACGAGCTTTCCCTGGGGAGTTAGACCAAAGTCCATCTGAGAATTGGCAGTAGGGCTCAATTCAGCCACAAAACGCAACTCTTGACACAGTGCTCAGATTTGCAGAAGAAACACATATTGATGCCCCTCACAGTCTGAAAAGCACAAAAACGCCTTCAATTTTCAAGTACGAGCTTTCCCTGGGGAGTTAGACCAAAGTGCATCTGAGAATTGGCAGTAGCGCTCAATTCAGCCAGAAAACGCAACTTTTGACACAGAGCTCAGATTTGCAGAAGAAACACATATTCATGCTCCTCACGGTCTGAAAAGCACAAAAACACATTCAATTTTCAAGTACGAGCTTTCCGTGAGGAGTTAGACCAAAGTGCATCTCAGAATTGGCAGTAGGGCTCAATTCAGCCAGAAAACGTAACTTCTGACATAGAGCTCAGATTTGCAGAAGAAACACATATTCATGCTCCTCACAGTCTGAAAAGCACAAAAACGCCTTCAATTTTCAAGTACGAGCTTTCCCTGGGGAGTTAGACCAAAGTGCATCTCAGAATTGGCAGTAGGGCTCAATTCAGCTGGGAAAAGTAACTTCTGACACAGAGCTCAGATTTGCAGAAGAAACACATATTCATGCTCCTCACGGTCTGAAAAGCACAAAAACGCCTTCAATTTTCAAGTAAGAGCTTTCCGTGAAGAGTTAGACCAAAGTGCATCTCAGAATTGGCAGTAAGGCTCAATTCAGCTAGAAAACCTAACTTCTGACACAGAGCTCAGATTTGCAGAAGAAACAGATATTCATGCTCCTCACGGTCTGAAAAGCACAAAAACGCCTTCAATTTTCAAGTACGAGCTTTCCCTGGGGAGTTAGACCAAAGTGCATCTGAGAATTGGCAGTAGCGCTCAATTCAGCCAGAAAACGCAACTTTTGACACAGAGCTCAGATTTGCAGAAGAAACACATATTCATGCTCCTCACGGTCTGAAAAGCACAAAAACACATTCAATTTTCAAGTACGATCTTTCCCTGGGGAGTTAGACCAAAGTGCATCTCAGAATTGGCAGTAGGGCTCAATTCAGCCAGAAAACGTAACTTCTGACACAGAGCTCAGATTTGCAGAAGAAACACATATTCATGCTCCTCACAGTCTGAAAAGCACAAAAACGCCTTCAATTTTCAAGTACGAGCTTTCCCTGGGGAGTTAGACCAAAGTGCATCTCAGAATTGGCAGTAGGGCTCAATTCAGCTAGGAAAAGTAACTTCTGACACAGAGCTCAGATTTGCAGAAGAAACACATATTCATGCTCCTCACGGTCTGAAAAGCACAAAAACGCCTTCAATTTTCAAGTAAGAGCTTTCCGTGAAGAGTTAGACCAAAGTGCATCTCGGAATTGGCAGTAAGGCTCAATTCAGCTAGAAAACCTAACTTCTGACACAGAGCTCAGATTTGCAGAAGAAACAGATATTCATGCTCCTCACGGTCTGAAAAGCACAAAAACACCTTCAATTTTCAAGTAAGATCTTTCTGTGAAGAGTTAAACCAAAGTCCATCTGAGAATTGGCAGTAGGGCTCAATTCAGCCAGAAAACGCAACTCTTGACACAGAGCTGAGATTTGCAGAAGAAACACATATTCATGCTCCTCACAGTCTGAAAAGCACAAAAACGACTTCAATTTTCAAGTAAGAGCTTTCCCTGGGGAGTTAGACCGAAGTGCATCTGAGAATTGGCAGTAGCGCTCAATTCAGCCAGAAAACGCAACTTTTGACACAGAGCTCAGATTTGCAGAAGAAACACACATTCATGCTCCTCACGGTCTGAAAAGCACAAAAACGCCTTCAATTTTCAAGTAAGAGCTTTCCGTGAAGAGTTAGACCAAAGTGCATCTCAGAATTGGCAGGAGGGCTCAATTCAGCCAGAAAACGTAACTTCTGACAGAGAGCTCAGATTTGCAGAAGAAACACATATTCATGCTCCTCACGGTCTGAAAAGCACAAAAACGCCTTCAATTTTCAAGTATGAGCTTTCCCTGGGGAGTTAGACCAAAGTGCATCTCAGAATTGGCAGTAGGGCTCAATTAAGCCAGAAAACGTAACTTTTGACACAGAGCTCAGATTTGCAGAAGAAACACATATTCATGCTCCTTACTTTCTGAAAAGCACAAAAACGCCTTCAATTTTCAAGTACGAGCTTTCCGTGAGGAGTTAGACCAAAGTGCATCTCAGAATTGGCAGTAGGCCTCAATTCAGCCAGAAAACGTAACTTCTAACACAGAGCTCAGATTTGCAGAAGAAAAACATATTCATGCTCCTCACGGTCTGAAAAGCACAAAAACGCCTTTAATTTTCAAGTACGAGCTTTCCCTGGGGAGTTAGACCAAAGTCCATCTGAGAATTGGCAGTAGGGCTCAATTCAGCCACAAAACGCAACTCTTGACACAGAGCTCAGATTTGCAGAAGAAACACATATTGATGCCCCTCACAGTCTGAAAAGCACAAAAACGCCTTCAATTTTCAAGTACGAGCTTTCCCTGGGGAGTTAGACCAAAGTGCATCTCAGAATTGGCAGTAGGGCTCAATTCAGCTGGGAAAAGTAACTTCTGACACAGAGCTCAGATTTGCAGAAGAAACACATATTCATGCTCCTCACGGTCTGAAAAGCACAAAAACGCCTTCAATTTTCAAGTAAGAGCTTTCCGTGAAGAGTTAGACCAAAGTGCATCTCAGAATTGGCAGTAAGGCTCAATTCAGCTAGAAAACCTAACTTCTGACACAGAGCTCAGATTTGCAGAAGAAACAGATATTCATGCTCCTCACGGTCTGAAAAGCACAAAAACGCCTTCAATTTTCAAGTACGAGCTTTCCCTGGGGAGTTAGACCAAAGTGCATCTGAGAATTGGCAGTAGCGCTCAATTCAGCCAGAAAACGCAACTTTTGACACAGAGCTCAGATTTGCAGAAGAAACACATATTCATGCTCCTCACAGTCTGAAAAGCACAAAAACGACTTCAATTTTCAAGTAAGAGCTTTCCGTGAAGAGTTAGACCAAAGTGCATCTCAGAATTGGCAGTAGGGCTCAATTCAGCCAGAAAACGTAACTTCTGACAGAGAGCTCAGATTTGCAGAAGAAACACATATTCATGCTCCTCACGGTCTGAAAAGCACAAAAACACCTTCAATTTTCAAGTAAGATCTTTCTGTGAAGAGTTAAACCAAAGTCCATCTGAGAATTGGCAGTAGGGCTCAATTCAGCCAGAAAACGCAACTCTTGACACAGAGCTGAGATTTGCAGAAGAAACACATATTCATGCTCCTCACAGTCTGAAAAGCACAAAAACGACTTCAATTTTCAAGTAAGAGCTTTCCCTGGGGAGTTAGACCAAAGTGCATCTGAGAATTGGCAGTAGCGCTCAATTCAGCCAGAAAACGCAACTTTTGACACAGAGCTCAGATTTGCAGAAGAAACACACATTCATGCTCCTCACGGTCTGAAAAGCACAAAAACGCCTTCAATTTTCAAGTAAGAGCTTTCCGTGAAGAGTTAGACCAAAGTGCATCTCAGAATTGGCAGGAGGGCTCAATTCAGCCAGAAAACGTAACTTCTGACAGAGAGCTCAGATTTGCAGAAGAAACACATATTCATGCTCCTCACGGTCTGAAAAGCACAAAAACGCCTTCAATTTTCAAGTATGAGCTTTCCCTGGGGAGTTAGACCAAAGTGCATCTCAGAATTGGCAGTAGGGCTCAATTAAGCCAGAAAACGTAACTTTTGACACAGAGCTCAGATTTGCAGAAGAAACACATATTCATGCTCCTTACTTTCTGAAAAGCACAAAAACGCCTTCAATTTTCAAGTACGAGCTTTCCGTGAGGAGTTAGACCAAAGTGCATCTCAGAATTGGCAGTAGGCCTCAATTCAGCCAGAAAACGTAACTTCTAACACAGAGCTCAGATTTGCAGAAGAAAAACATATTCATGCTCCTCACGGTCTGAAAAGCACAAAAACGCCTTTAATTTTCAAGTACGAGCTTTCCCTGGGGAGTTAGACCAAAGTCCATCTGAGAATTGGCAGTAGGGCTCAATTCAGCCACAAAACGCAACTCTTGACACAGTGCTCAGATTTGCAGAAGAAACACATATTGATGCCCCTCACAGTCTGAAAAGCACAAAAACGCCTTCAATTTTCAAGTACGAGCTTTCCCTGGGGAGTTAGACCAAAGTGCATCTGAGAATTGGCAGTAGCGCTCAATTCAGCCAGAAAACGCAACTTTTGACACAGAGCTCAGATTTGCAGAAGAAACACATATTCATGCTCCTCACGGTCTGAAAAGCACAAAAACACATTCAATTTTCAAGTACGAGCTTTCCGTGAGGAGTTAGACCAAAGTGCATCTCAGAATTGGCAGTAGGGCTCAATTCAGCCAGAAAACGTAACTTCTGACATAGAGCTCAGATTTGCAGAAGAAACACATATTCATGCTCCTCACAGTCTGAAAAGCACAAAAACGCCTTCAATTTTCAAGTACGAGCTTTCCCTGGGGAGTTAGACCAAAGTGCATCTCAGAATTGGCAGTAGGGCTCAATTCAGCTGGGAAAAGTAACTTCTGACACAGAGCTCAGATTTGCAGAAGAAACACATATTCATGCTCCTCACGGTCTGAAAAGCACAAAAACGCCTTCAATTTTCAAGTAAGAGCTTTCCGTGAAGAGTTAGACCAAAGTGCATCTCAGAATTGGCAGTAAGGCTCAATTCAGCTAGAAAACCTAACTTCTGACACAGAGCTCAGATTTGCAGAAGAAACAGATATTCATGCTCCTCACGGTCTGAAAAGCACAAAAACGCCTTCAATTTTCAAGTACGAGCTTTCCCTGGGGAGTTAGACCAAAGTGCATCTGAGAATTGGCAGTAGCGCTCAATTCAGCCAGAAAACGCAACTTTTGACACAGAGCTCAGATTTGCAGAAGAAACACATATTCATGCTCCTCACGGTCTGAAAAGCACAAAAACACATTCAATTTTCAAGTACGATCTTTCCCTGGGGAGTTAGACCAAAGTGCATCTCAGAATTGGCAGTAGGGCTCAATTCAGCCAGAAAACGTAACTTCTGACACAGAGCTCAGATTTGCAGAAGAAACACATATTCATGCTCCTCACAGTCTGAAAAGCACAAAAACGCCTTCAATTTTCAAGTACGAGCTTTCCCTGGGGAGTTAGACCAAAGTGCATCTCAGAATTGGCAGTAGGGCTCAATTCAGCTAGGAAAAGTAACTTCTGACACAGAGCTCAGATTTGCAGAAGAAACACATATTCATGCTCCTCACGGTCTGAAAAGCACAAAAACGCCTTCAATTTTCAAGTAAGAGCTTTCCGTGAAGAGTTAGACCAAAGTGCATCTCGGAATTGGCAGTAAGGCTCAATTCAGCTAGAAAACCTAACTTCTGACACAGAGCTCAGATTTGCAGAAGAAACAGATATTCATGCTCCTCACGGTCTGAAAAGCACAAAAACGCCTTCCATTTTCAAGTACGATCTTTCCCTGGGGAGTTAGACCAAAGTGCATCTCAGAATTGGCAGTAGGGCTCAATTCAGCCAGAAAACGTAACTTCTGACACAGAGCTCAGATTTGCAGAAGAAACACATATTCATGCTCCTCACAGTCTGAAAAGCACAAAAACGACTTCAATTTTCAAGTAAGAGCTTTCCGTGAAGAGTTAGACCAAAGTGCATCTCAGAATTGGCAGTAGGGCTCAATTCAGCCAGAAAACGTAACTTCTGACAGAGAGCTCAGATTTGCAGAAGAAACACATATTCATGCTCCTCACGGTCTGAAAAGCACAAAAACACCTTCAATTTTCAAGTAAGATCTTTCTGTGAAGAGTTAAACCAAAGTCCATCTGAGAATTGGCAGTAGGGCTCAATTCAGCCAGAAAACGCAACTCTTGACACAGAGCTGAGATTTGCAGAAGAAACACATATTCATGCTCCTCACAGTCTGAAAAGCACAAAAACGACTTCAATTTTCAAGTAAGAGCTTTCCCTGGGGAGTTAGACCAAAGTGCATCTGAGAATTGGCAGTAGCGCTCAATTCAGCCAGAAAACGCAACTTTTGACACAGAGCTCAGATTTGCAGAAGAAACACACATTCATGCTCCTCACGGTCTGAAAAGCGCAAAAACGCCTTCAATTTTCAAGTAAGAGCTTTCCGTGAAGAGTTAGACCAAAGTGCATCTCAGAATTGGCAGGAGGGCTCAATTCAGCCAGAAAACGTAACTTCTGACAGAGAGCTCAGATTTGCAGAAGAAACACATATTCATGCTCCTCACGGTCTGAAAAGCACAAAAACGCCTTCAATTTTCAAGTATGAGCTTTCCCTGGGGAGTTAGACCAAAGTGCATCTCAGAATTGGCAGTAGGGCTCAATTAAGCCAGAAAACGTAACTTTTGACACAGAGCTCAGATTTGCAGAAGAAACACATATTCATGCTCCTTACTTTCTGAAAAGCACAAAAACGCCTTCAATTTTCAAGTACGAGCTTTCCGTGAGGAGTTAGACCAAAGTGCATCTCAGAATTGGCAGTAGGCCTCAATTCAGCCAGAAAACGTAACTTCTAACACAGAGCTCAGATTTGCAGAAGAAAAACATATTCATGCTCCTCACGGTCTGAAAAGCACAAAAACGCCTTTAATTTTCAAGTACGAGCTTTCCCTGGGGAGTTAGACCAAAGTCCATCTGAGAATTGGCAGTAGGGCTCAATTCAGCCACAAAACGCAACTCTTGACACAGAGCTCAGATTTGCAGAAGAAACACATATTGATGCCCCTCACAGTCTGAAAAGCACAAAAACGCCTTCAATTTTCAAGTACGAGCTTTCCCTGGGGAGTTAGACCAAAGTGCATCTGAGAATTGGCAGTAGCGCTCAATTCAGCCAGAAAACGCAACTTTTGACACAGAGCTCAGATTTGCAGAAGAAACACATATTCATGCTCCTCACGGTCTGAAAAGCACAAAAACACATTCAATTTTCAAGTACGAGCTTTCCGTGAGGAGTTAGACCAAAGTGCATCTCAGAATTGGCAGTAGGGCTCAATTCAGCCAGAAAACGTAACTTCTGACATAGAGCTCAGATTTGCAGAAGAAACACATATTCATGCTCCTCACAGTCTGAAAAGCACAAAAACGCCTTCAATTTTCAAGTACGAGCTTTCCCTGGGGAGTTAGACCAAAGTGCATCTCAGAATTGGCAGTAGGGCTCAATTCAGCTGGGAAAAGTAACTTCTGACACAGAGCTCAGATTTGCAGAAGAAACACATATTCATGCTCCTCACGGTCTGAAAAGCACAAAAACGCCTTCAATTTTCAAGTAAGAGCTTTCCGTGAAGAGTTAGACCAAAGTGCATCTCAGAATTGGCAGTAAGGCTCAATTCAGCTAGAAAACCTAACTTCTGACACAGAGCTCAGATTTGCAGAAGAAACAGATATTCATGCTCCTCACGGTCTGAAAAGCACAAAAACGCCTTCAATTTTCAAGTACGAGCTTTCCCTGGGGAGTTAGACCAAAGTGCATCTGAGAATTGGCAGTAGCGCTCAATTCAGCCAGAAAACGCAACTTTTGACACAGCTCAGATTTGCAGAAGAAACACATATTCATGCTCCTCACGGTCTGAAAAGCACAAAAACACATTCAATTTTCAAGTACGATCTTTCCCTGGGGAGTTAGACCAAAGTGCATCTCAGAATTGGCAGTAGGGCTCAATTCAGCCAGAAAACGTAACTTCTGACACAGAGCTCAGATTTGCAGAAGAAACACATATTCATGCTCCTCACAGTCTGAAAAGCACAAAAACGCCTTCAATTTTCAAGTACGAGCTTTCCCTGGGGAGTTAGACCAAAGTGCATCTCAGAATTGGCAGTAGGGCTCAATTCAGCTAGGAAAAGTAACTTCTGACACAGAGCTCAGATTTGCAGAAGAAACACATATTCATGCTCCTCACGGTCTGAAAAGCACAAAAACGCCTTCAATTTTCAAGTAAGAGCTTTCCGTGAAGAGTTAGACCAAAGTGCATCTCAGAATTGGCAGTAAGGCTCAATTCAGCTAGAAAACCTAACTTCTGACACAGAGCTCAGATTTGCAGAAGAAACAGATATTCATGCTCCTCACGGTCTGAAAAGCACAAAAACGCCTTCAATTTTCAAGTACGATCTTTCCCTGGGGAGTTAGACCAAAGTGCATCTCAGAATTGGCAGTAGGGCTCAATTCAGCCAGAAAACGTAACTTCTGACACAGAGCTCAGATTTGCAGAAGAAACACATATTCATGCTCCTCACAGTCTGAAAAGCACAAAAACGACTTCAATTTTCAAGTACGAGCTTTCCCTGGGGAGTTAGACCAAAGTGCATCTGAGAATTGGCAGTAGCGCTCAATTCAGCCAGAAAACGCAACTTTTGACACAGAGCTCAGATTTGCAGAAGAAACACATATTCATGCTCCTCACGGTCTGAAAAGCACAAAAACACATTCAATTTTCAAGTACGAGCTTTCCGTGAGGAGTTAGACCAAAGTGCATCTCAGAATTGGCAGTAGGGCTCAATTCAGCCAGAAAACGTAACTTCTGACATAGAGCTCAGATTTGCAGAAGAAACACATATTCATGCTCCTCACAGTCTGAAAAGCACAAAAACGCCTTCAATTTTCAAGTACGAGCTTTCCCTGGGGAGTTAGACCAAAGTGCATCTCAGAATTGGCAGTAGGGCTCAATTCAGCTGGGAAAAGTAACTTCTGACACAGAGCTCAGATTTGCAGAAGAAAAACATATTCATGCTCCTCACGGTCTGAAAAGCACAAAAACGCCTTTAATTTTCAAGTACGAGCTTTCCCTGGGGAGTTAGACCAAAGTCCATCTGAGAATTGGCAGTAGGGCTCAATTCAGCCACAAAACGCAACTCTTGACACAGAGCTCAGATTTGCAGAAGAAACAGATATTCATGCTCCTCACGGTCTGAAAAGCACAAAAACGCCTTCAATTTTCAAGTACGATCTTTCCCTGGGGAGTTAGACCAAAGTGCATCTCAGAATTGGCAGTAGGGCTCAATTCAGCCAGAAAACGTAACTTCTGACACAGAGCTCAGATTTGCAGAAGAAACACATATTCATGCTCCTCACAGTCTGAAAAGCACAAAAACGACTTCAATTTTCAAGTAAGAGCTTTCCGTGAAGAGTTAGACCAAAGTGCATCTCAGAATTGGCAGTAGGGCTCAATTCAGCCAGAAAACGTAACTTCTGACAGAGAGCTCAGATTTGCAGAAGAAACACATATTCATGCTCCTCACGGTCTGAAAAGCACAAAAACACCTTCAATTTTCAAGTAAGATCTTTCTGTGAAGAGTTAAACCAAAGTCCATCTGAGAATTGGCAGTAGGGCTCAATTCAGCCAGAAAACGCAACTCTTGACACAGAGCTGAGATTTGCAGAAGAAACACATATTCATGCTCCTCACAGTCTGAAAAGCACAAAAACGACTTCAATTTTCAAGTAAGAGCTTTCCCTGGGGAGTTAGACCAAAGTGCATCTGAGAATTGGCAGTAGCGCTCAATTCAGCCAGAAAACGCAACTTTTGACACAGAGCTCAGATTTGCAGAAGAAACACACATTCATGCTCCTCACGGTCTGAAAAGCACAAAAACGCCTTCAATTTTCAAGTAAGAGCTTTCCGTGAAGAGTTAGACCAAAGTGCATCTCAGAATTGGCAGGAGGGCTCAATTCAGCTAGAAAACGTAACTTCTGACAGAGAGCTCAGATTTGCAGAAGAAACACATATTCATGCTCCTCACGGTCTGAAAAGCACAAAAACGCCTTCAATTTTCAAGTATGAGCTTTCCCTGGGGAGTTAGACCAAAGTGCATCTCAGAATTGGCAGTAGGGCTCAATTAAGCCAGAAAACGTAACTTTTGACACAGAGCTCAGATTTGCAGAAGAAACACATATTCATGCTCCTTACTTTCTGAAAAGCACAAAAACGCCTTCAATTTTCAAGTAGGAGCTTTCCGTGAGGAGTTAGACCAAAGTGCATCTGAGAATTGGCAGTAGGCCTCAATTCAGCCAGAAAACGTAACTTCTAACACAGAGCTCAGATTTGCAGAAGAAAAACATATTCATGCTCCTCACGGTCTGAAAAGCACAAAAACGCCTTTAATTTTCAAGTACGAGCTTTCCCTGGGGAGTTAGACCAAAGTCCATCTGAGAATTGGCAGTAGGGCTCAATTCAGCCACAAAACGCAACTCTTGACACAGTGCTCAGATTTGCAGAAGAAACACATATTGATGCCCCTCACAGTCTGAAAAGCACAAAAACGCCTTCAATTTTCAAGTACGAGCTTTCCCTGGGGAGTTAGACCAAAGTGCATCTGAGAATTGGCAGTAGCGCTCAATTCAGCCAGAAAACGCAACTTTTGACACAGAGCTCAGATTTGCAGAAGAAACACATATTCATGCTCCTCACGGTCTGAAAAGCACAAAAACACATTCAATTTTCAAGTACGAGCTTTCCGTGAGGAGTTAGACCAAAGTGCATCTCAGAATTGGCAGTAGGGCTCAATTCAGCCAGAAAACGTAACTTCTGACATAGAGCTCAGATTTGCAGAAGAAACACATATTCATGCTCCTCACAGTCTGAAAAGCACAAAAACGCCTTCAATTTTCAAGTACGAGCTTTCCCTGGGGAGTTAGACCAAAGTGCATCTCAGAATTGGCAGTAGGGCTCAATTCAGCTGGGAAAAGTAACTTCTGACACAGAGCTCAGATTTGCAGAAGAAACACATATTCATGCTCCTCACGGTCTGAAAAGCACAAAAACGCCTTCAATTTTCAAGTAAGAGCTTTCCGTGAAGAGTTAGACCAAAGTGCATCTCAGAATTGGCAGTAAGGCTCAATTCAGCTAGAAAACCTAACTTCTGACACAGAGCTCAGATTTGCAGAAGAAACAGATATTCATGCTCCTCACGGTCTGAAAAGCACAAAAACGCCTTCAATTTTCAAGTACGAGCTTTCCCTGGGGAGTTAGACCAAAGTGCATCTGAGAATTGGCAGTAGCGCTCAATTCAGCCAGAAAACGCAACTTTTGACACAGAGCTCAGATTTGCAGAAGAAACACATATTCATGCTCCTCACGGTCTGAAAAGCACAAAAACACATTCAATTTTCAAGTACGATCTTTCCCTGGGGAGTTAGACCAAAGTGCATCTCAGAATTGGCAGTAGGGCTCAATTCAGCCAGAAAACGTAACTTCTGACACAGAGCTCAGATTTGCAGAAGAAACACATATTCATGCTCCTCACAGTCTGAAAAGCACAAAAACGCCTTCAATTTTCAAGTACGAGCTTTCCCTGGGGAGTTAGACCAAAGTGCATCTCAGAATTGGCAGTAGGGCTCAATTCAGCTAGGAAAAGTAACTTCTGACACAGAGCTCAGATTTGCAGAAGAAACACATATTCATGCTCCTCACGGTCTGAAAAGCACAAAAACGCCTTCAATTTTCAAGTAAGAGCTTTCCGTGAAGAGTTAGACCAAAGTGCATCTCGGAATTGGCAGTAAGGCTCAATTCAGCTAGAAAACCTAACTTCTGACACAGAGCTCAGATTTGCAGAAGAAACACATATTCATGCTCCTCACGGTCTGAAAAGCACAAAAACGCCTTCAATTTTCAAGTACGATCTTTCCCTGGGGAGTTAGACCAAAGTGCATCTCAGAATTGGCAGTAGGGCTCAATTCAGCCAGAAAACGTAACTTCTGACACAGAGCTCAGATTTGCAGAAGAAACACATATTCATGCTCCTCACAGTCTGAAAAGCACAAAAACGACTTCAATTTTCAAGTAAGAGCTTTCCGTGAAGAGTTAGACCAAAGTGCATCTCAGAATTGGCAGTAGGGCTCAATTCAGCCAGAAAACGTAACTTCTGACAGAGAGCTCAGATTTGCAGAAGAAACACATATTCATGCTCCTCACGGTCTGAAAAGCACAAAAACACCTTCAATTTTCAAGTAAGATCTTTCTGTGAAGAGTTAAACCAAAGTCCATCTGAGAATTGGCAGTAGGGCTCAATTCAGCCAGAAAACGCAACTCTTGACACAGAGCTGAGATTTGCAGAAGAAACACATATTCATGCTCCTCACAGTCTGAAAAGCACAAAAACGACTTCAATTTTCAAGTAAGAGCTTTCCCTGGGGAGTTAGACCAAAGTGCATCTGAGAATTGGCAGTAGCGCTCAATTCAGCCAGAAAACGCAACTTTTGACACAGAGCTCAGATTTGCAGAAGAAACACACATTCATGCTCCTCACGGTCTGAAAAGCACAAAAACGCCTTCAATTTTCAAGTAAGAGCTTTCCGTGAAGAGTTAGACCAAAGTGCATCTCAGAATTGGCAGGAGGGCTCAATTCAGCCAGAAAACGTAACTTCTGACAGAGAGCTCAGATTTGCAGAAGAAACACATATTCATGCTCCTCACGGTCTGAAAAGCACAAAAACGCCTTCAATTTTCAAGTATGAGCTTTCCCTGGGGAGTTAGACCAAAGTGCATCTCAGAATTGGCAGTAGGGCTCAATTAAGCCAGAAAACGTAACTTTTGACACAGAGCTCAGATTTGCAGAAGAAACACATATTCATGCTCCTTACTTTCTGAAAAGCACAAAAACGCCTTCAATTTTCAAGTACGAGCTTTCCGTGAGGAGTTAGACCAAAGTGCATCTCAGAATTGGCAGTAGGCCTCAATTCAGCCAGAAAACGTAACTTCTAACACAGAGCTCAGATTTGCAGAAGAAAAACATATTCATGCTCCTCACGGTCTGAAAAGCACAAAAACGCCTTTAATTTTCAAGTACGAGCTTTCCCTGGGGAGTTAGACCAAAGTCCATCTGAGAATTGGCAGTAGGGCTCAATTCAGCCACAAAACGCAACTCTTGACACAGTGCTCAGATTTGCAGAAGAAACACATATTGATGCCCCTCACAGTCTGAAAAGCACAAAAACGCCTTCAATTTTCAAGTACGAGCTTTCCCTGGGGAGTTAGACCAAAGTGCATCTGAGAATTGGCAGTAGCGCTCAATTCAGCCAGAAAACGCAACTTTTGACACAGAGCTCAGATTTGCAGAAGAAACACATATTCATGCTCCTCACGGTCTGAAAAGCACAAAAACACATTCAATTTTCAAGTACGAGCTTTCCGTGAGGAGTTAGACCAAAGTGCATCTCAGAATTGGCAGTAGGGCTCAATTCAGCCAGAAAACGTAACTTCTGACATAGAGCTCAGATTTGCAGAAGAAACACATATTCATGCTCCTCACAGTCTGAAAAGCACAAAAACGCCTTCAATTTTCAAGTACGAGCTTTCCCTGGGGAGTTAGACCAAAGTGCATCTCAGAATTGGCAGTAGGGCTCAATTCAGCTGGGAAAAGTAACTTCTGACACAGAGCTCAGATTTGCAGAAGAAACACATATTCATGCTCCTCACGGTCTGAAAAGCACAAAAACGCCTTCAATTTTCAAGTAAGAGCTTTCCGTGAAGAGTTAGACCAAAGTGCATCTCAGAATTGGCAGTAAGGCTCAATTCAGCTAGAAAACCTAACTTCTGACACAGAGCTCAGATTTGCAGAAGAAACAGATATTCATGCTCCTCACGGTCTGAAAAGCACAAAAACGCCTTCAATTTTCAAGTACGAGCTTTCCCTGGGGAGTTAGACCAAAGTGCATCTGAGAATTGGCAGTAGCGCTCAATTCAGCCAGAAAACGCAACTTTTGACACAGAGCTCAGATTTGCAGAAGAAACACATATTCATGCTCCTCACGGTCTGAAAAGCACAAAAACACATTCAATTTTCAAGTACGATCTTTCCCTGGGGAGTTAGACCAAAGTGCATCTCAGAATTGGCAGTAGGGCTCAATTCAGCCAGAAAACGTAACTTCTGACACAGAGCTCAGATTTGCAGAAGAAACACATATTCATGCTCCTCACAGTCTGAAAAGCACAAAAACGCCTTCAATTTTCAAGTACGAGCTTTCCCTGGGGAGTTAGACCAAAGTGCATCTCAGAATTGGCAGTAGGGCTCAATTCAGCTAGGAAAAGTAACTTCTGACACAGAGCTCAGATTTGCAGAAGAAACACATATTCATGCTCCTCACGGTCTGAAAAGCACAAAAACGCCTTCAATTTTCAAGTAAGAGCTTTCCGTGAAGAGTTAGACCAAAGTGCATCTCGGAATTGGCAGTAAGGCTCAATTCAGCTAGAAAACCTAACTTCTGACACAGAGCTCAGATTTGCAGAAGAAACAGATATTCATGCTCCTCACGGTCTGAAAAGCACAAAAACACCTTCAATTTTCAAGTAAGATCTTTCTGTGAAGAGTTAAACCAAAGTCCATCTGAGAATTGGCAGTAGGGCTCAATTCAGCCAGAAAACGCAACTCTTGACACAGAGCTGAGATTTGCAGAAGAAACACATATTCATGCTCCTCACAGTCTGAAAAGCACAAAAACGACTTCAATTTTCAAGTAAGAGCTTTCCCTGGGGAGTTAGACCGAAGTGCATCTGAGAATTGGCAGTAGCGCTCAATTCAGCCAGAAAACGCAACTTTTGACCCAGAGCTCAGATTTGCAGAAGAAACACACATTCATGCTCCTCACGGTCTGAAAAGCACAAAAACGCCTTCAATTTTCAAGTAAGAGCTTTCCGTGAAGAGTTAGACCAAAGTGCATCTCAGAATTGGCAGGAGGGCTCAATTCAGCCAGAAAACGTAACTTCTGACAGAGAGCTCAGATTTGCAGAAGAAACACATATTCATGCTCCTCACGGTCTGAAAAGCACAAAAACGCCTTCAATTTTCAAGTATGAGCTTTCCCTGGGGAGTTAGACCAAAGTGCATCTCAGAATTGGCAGTAGGGCTCAATTAAGCCAGAAAACGTAACTTTTGACACAGAGCTCAGATTTGCAGAAGAAACACATATTCATGCTCCTTACTTTCTGAAAAGCACAAAAACGCCTTCAATTTTCAAGTACGAGCTTTCCGTGAGGAGTTAGACCAAAGTGCATCTCAGAATTGGCAGTAGGCCTCAATTCAGCCAGAAAACGTAACTTCTAACACAGAGCTCAGATTTGCAGAAGAAAAACATATTCATGCTCCTCACGGTCTGAAAAGCACAAAAACGCCTTTAATTTTCAAGTACGAGCTTTCCCTGGGGAGTTAGACCAAAGTCCATCTGAGAATTGGCAGTAGGGCTCAATTCAGCCACAAAACGCAACTCTTGACACAGAGCTCAGATTTGCAGAAGAAACACATATTGATGCCCCTCACAGTCTGAAAAGCACAAAAACGCCTTCAATTTTCAAGTACGAGCTTTCCCTGGGGAGTTAGACCAAAGTGCATCTCAGAATTGGCAGTAGGGCTCAATTCAGCTGGGAAAAGTAACTTCTGACACAGAGCTCAGATTTGCAGAAGAAACACATATTCATGCTCCTCACGGTCTGAAAAGCACAAAAACGCCTTCAATTTTCAAGTAAGAGCTTTCCGTGAAGAGTTAGACCAAAGTGCATCTCAGAATTGGCAGTAAGGCTCAATTCAGCTAGAAAACCTAACTTCTGACACAGAGCTCAGATTTGCAGAAGAAACAGATATTCATGCTCCTCACGGTCTGAAAAGCACAAAAACGCCTTCAATTTTCAAGTACGAGCTTTCCCTGGGGAGTTAGACCAAAGTGCATCTGAGAATTGGCAGTAGCGCTCAATTCAGCCAGAAAACGCAACTTTTGACACAGAGCTCAGATTTGCAGAAGAAACACATATTCATGCTCCTCACGGTCTGAAAAGCACAAAAACACATTCAATTTTCAAGTACGATCTTTCCCTGGGGAGTTAGACCAAAGTGCATCTCAGAATTGGCAGTAGGGCTCAATTCAGCCAGAAAACGTAACTTCTGACACAGAGCTCAGATTTGCAGAAGAAACACATATTCATGCTCCTCACAGTCTGAAAAGCACAAAAACGCCTTCAATTTTCAAGTACGAGCTTTCCCTGGGGAGTTAGACCAAAGTGCATCTCAGAATTGGCAGTAGGGCTCAATTCAGCTAGGAAAAGTAACTTCTGACACAGAGCTCAGATTTGCAGAAGAAACACATATTCATGCTCCTCACGGTCTGAAAAGCACAAAAACGCCTTCAATTTTCAAGTAAGAGCTTTCCGTGAAGAGTTAGACCAAAGTGCATCTCAGAATTGGCAGTAAGGCTCAATTCAGCTAGAAAACCTAACTTCTGACACAGAGCTCAGATTTGCAGAAGAAACAGATATTCATGCTCCTCACGGTCTGAAAAGCACAAAAACGCCTTCAATTTTCAAGTACGATCTTTCCCTGGGGAGTTAGACCAAAGTGCATCTCAGAATTGGCAGTAGGGCTCAATTCAGCCAGAAAACGTAACTTCTGACACAGAGCTCAGATTTGCAGAAGAAACACATATTCATGCTCCTCACAGTCTGAAAAGCACAAAAACGACTTCAATTTTCAAGTAAGAGCTTTCCGTGAAGAGTTAGACCAAAGTGCATCTCAGAATTGGCAGTAGGGCTCAATTCAGCCAGAAAACGTAACTTCTGACAGAGAGCTCAGATTTGCAGAAGAAACACATATTCATGCTCCTCACGGTCTGAAAAGCACAAAAACACCTTCAATTTTCAAGTAAGATCTTTCTGTGAAGAGTTAAACCAAAGTCCATCTGAGAATTGGCAGTAGGGCTCAATTCAGCCAGAAAACGCAACTCTTGACACAGAGCTGAGATTTGCAGAAGAAACACATATTCATGCTCCTCACAGTCTGAAAAGCACAAAAACGACTTCAATTTTCAAGTAAGAGCTTTCCCTGGGGAGTTAGACCAAAGTGCATCTGAGAATTGGCAGTAGCGCTCAATTCAGCCAGAAAACGCAACTTTTGACACAGAGCTCAGATTTGCAGAAGAAACACACATTCATGCTCCTCACGGTCTGAAAAGCACAAAAACGCCTTCAATTTTCAAGTAAGAGCTTTCCGTGAAGAGTTAGACCAAAGTGCATCTCAGAATTGGCAGGAGGGCTCAATTCAGCCAGAAAACGTAACTTCTGACAGAGAGCTCAGATTTGCAGAAGAAACACATATTCATGCTCCTCACGGTCTGAAAAGCACAAAAACGCCTTCAATTTTCAAGTATGAGCTTTCCCTGGGGAGTTAGACCAAAGTGCATCTCAGAATTGGCAGTAGGGCTCAATTAAGCCAGAAAACGTAACTTTTGACACAGAGCTCAGATTTGCAGAAGAAACACATATTCATGCTCCTTACTTTCTGAAAAGCACAAAAACGCCTTCAATTTTCAAGTACGAGCTTTCCGTGAGGAGTTAGACCAAAGTGCATCTCAGAATTGGCAGTAGGCCTCAATTCAGCCAGAAAACGTAACTTCTAACACAGAGCTCAGATTTGCAGAAGAAAAACATATTCATGCTCCTCACGGTCTGAAAAGCACAAAAACGCCTTTAATTTTCAAGTACGAGCTTTCCCTGGGGAGTTAGACCAAAGTGCATCTGAGAATTGGCAGTAGCGCTCAATTCAGCCAGAAAACGCAACTTTTGACACAGAGCTCAGATTTGCAGAAGAAACACATATTCATGCTCCTCACGGTCTGAAAAGCACAAAAACACATTCAATTTTCAAGTACGATCTTTCCCTGGGGAGTTAGACCAAAGTGCATCTCAGAATTGGCAGTAGGGCTCAATTCAGCCAGAAAACGTAACTTCTGACACAGAGCTCAGATTTGCAGAAGAAACACATATTCATGCTCCTCACAGTCTGAAAAGCACAAAAACGCCTTCAATTTTCAAGTACGAGCTTTCCCTGGGGAGTTAGACCAAAGTGCATCTCAGAATTGGCAGTAGGGCTCAATTCAGCTAGGAAAAGTAACTTCTGACACAGAGCTCAGATTTGCAGAAGAAACACATATTCATGCTCCTCACGGTCTGAAAAGCACAAAAACGCCTTCAATTTTCAAGTAAGAGCTTTCCGTGAAGAGTTAGACCAAAGTGCATCTCAGAATTGGCAGTAAGGCTCAATTCAGCTAGAAAACCTAACTTCTGACACAGAGCTCAGATTTGCAGAAGAAACAGATATTCATGCTCCTCACGGTCTGAAAAGCACAAAAACGCCTTCAATTTTCAAGTACGATCTTTCCCTGGGGAGTTAGACCAAAGTGCATCTCAGAATTGGCAGTAGGGCTCAATTCAGCCAGAAAACGTAACTTCTGACACAGAGCTCAGATTTGCAGAAGAAACACATATTCATGCTCCTCACAGTCTGAAAAGCACAAAAACGACTTCAATTTTCAAGTAAGAGCTTTCCGTGAAGAGTTAGACCAAAGTGCATCTCAGAATTGGCAGTAGGGCTCAATTCAGCCAGAAAACGTAACTTCTGACAGAGAGCTCAGATTTGCAGAAGAAACACATATTCATGCTCCTCACGGTCTGAAAAGCACAAAAACACCTTCAATTTTCAAGTAAGATCTTTCTGTGAAGAGTTAAACCAAAGTCCATCTGAGAATTGGCAGTAGGGCTCAATTCAGCCAGAAAACGCAACTCTTGACACAGAGCTGAGATTTGCAGAAGAAACACATATTCATGCTCCTCACAGTCTGAAAAGCACAAAAACGACTTCAATTTTCAAGTAAGAGCTTTCCCTGGGGAGTTAGACCAAAGTGCATCTGAGAATTGGCAGTAGCGCTCAATTCAGCCAGAAAACGCAACTTTTGACACAGAGCTCAGATTTGCAGAAGAAACACACATTCATGCTCCTCACGGTCTGAAAAGCACAAAAACGCCTTCAATTTTCAAGTAAGAGCTTTCCGTGAAGAGTTAGACCAAAGTGCATCTCAGAATTGGCAGGAGGGCTCAATTCAGCCAGAAAACGTAACTTCTGACAGAGAGCTCAGATTTGCAGAAGAAACACATATTCATGCTCCTCACGGTCTGAAAAGCACAAAAACGCCTTCAATTTTCAAGTATGAGCTTTCCCTGGGGAGTTAGACCAAAGTGCATCTCAGAATTGGCAGTAGGGCTCAATTAAGCCAGAAAACGTAACTTTTGACACAGAGCTCAGATTTGCAGAAGAAACACATATTCATGCTCCTTACTTTCTGAAAAGCACAAAAACGCCTTCAATTTTCAAGTACGAGCTTTCCGTGAGGAGTTAGACCAAAGTGCATCTCAGAATTGGCAGTAGGCCTCAATTCAGCCAGAAAACGTAACTTCTAACACAGAGCTCAGATTTGCAGAAGAAAAACATATTCATGCTCCTCACGGTCTGAAAAGCACAAAAACGCCTTTAATTTTCAAGTACGAGCTTTCCCTGGGGAGTTAGACCAAAGTCCATCTGAGAATTGGCAGTAGGGCTCAATTCAGCCACAAAACGCAACTCTTGACACAGTGCTCAGATTTGCAGAAGAAACACATATTGATGCCCCTCACAGTCTGAAAAGCACAAAAACGCCTTCAATTTTCAAGTACGAGCTTTCCCTGGGGAGTTAGACCAAAGTGCATCTGAGAATTGGCAGTAGCGCTCAATTCAGCCAGAAAACGCAACTTTTGACACAGAGCTCAGATTTGCAGAAGAAACACATATTCATGCTCCTCACGGTCTGAAAAGCACAAAAACACATTCAATTTTCAAGTACGAGCTTTCCGTGAGGAGTTAGACCAAAGTGCATCTCAGAATTGGCAGTAGGGCTCAATTCAGCCAGAAAACGTAACTTCTGACATAGAGCTCAGATTTGCAGAAGAAACACATATTCATGCTCCTCACAGTCTGAAAAGCACAAAAACGCCTTCAATTTTCAAGTACGAGCTTTCCCTGGGGAGTTAGACCAAAGTGCATCTCAGAATTGGCAGTAGGGCTCAATTCAGCTGGGAAAAGTAACTTCTGACACAGAGCTCAGATTTGCAGAAGAAACACATATTCATGCTCCTCACGGTCTGAAAAGCACAAAAACGCCTTCAATTTTCAAGTAAGAGCTTTCCGTGAAGAGTTAGACCAAAGTGCATCTCAGAATTGGCAGTAAGGCTCAATTCAGCTAGAAAACCTAACTTCTGACACAGAGCTCAGATTTGCAGAAGAAACAGATATTCATGCTCCTCACGGTCTGAAAAGCACAAAAACGCCTTCAATTTTCAAGTACGAGCTTTCCCTGGGGAGTTAGACCAAAGTGCATCTGAGAATTGGCAGTAGCGCTCAATTCAGCCAGAAAACGCAACTTTTGACACAGAGCTCAGATTTGCAGAAGAAACACATATTCATGCTCCTCACGGTCTGAAAAGCACAAAAACACATTCAATTTTCAAGTACGATCTTTCCCTGGGGAGTTAGACCAAAGTGCATCTCAGAATTGGCAGTAGGGCTCAATTCAGCCAGAAAACGTAACTTCTGACACAGAGCTCAGATTTGCAGAAGAAACACATATTCATGCTCCTCACAGTCTGAAAAGCACAAAAACGCCTTCAATTTTCAAGTACGAGCTTTCCCTGGGGAGTTAGACCAAAGTGCATCTCAGAATTGGCAGTAGGGCTCAATTCAGCTAGGAAAAGTAACTTCTGACACAGAGCTCAGATTTGCAGAAGAAACACATATTCATGCTCCTCACGGTCTGAAAAGCACAAAAACGCCTTCAATTTTCAAGTAAGAGCTTTCCGTGAAGAGTTAGACCAAAGTGCATCTCGGAATTGGCAGTAAGGCTCAATTCAGCTAGAAAACCTAACTTCTGACACAGAGCTCAGATTTGCAGAAGAAACAGATATTCATGCTCCTCACGGTCTGAAAAGCACAAAAACGCCTTCCATTTTCAAGTACGATCTTTCCCTGGGGAGTTAGACCAAAGTGCATCTCAGAATTGGCAGTAGGGCTCAATTCAGCCAGAAAACGTAACTTCTGACACAGAGCTCAGATTTGCAGAAGAAACACATATTCATGCTCCTCACAGTCTGAAAAGCACAAAAACGACTTCAATTTTCAAGTAAGAGCTTTCCGTGAAGAGTTAGACCAAAGTGCATCTCAGAATTGGCAGTAGGGCTCAATTCAGCCAGAAAACGTAACTTCTGACAGAGAGCTCAGATTTGCAGAAGAAACACATATTCATGCTCCTCACGGTCTGAAAAGCACAAAAACACCTTCAATTTTCAAGTAAGATCTTTCTGTGAAGAGTTAAACCAAAGTCCATCTGAGAATTGGCAGTAGGGCTCAATTCAGCCAGAAAACGCAACTCTTGACACAGAGCTGAGATTTGCAGAAGAAACACATATTCATGCTCCTCACAGTCTGAAAAGCACAAAAACGACTTCAATTTTCAAGTAAGAGCTTTCCCTGGGGAGTTAGACCAAAGTGCATCTGAGAATTGGCAGTAGCGCTCAATTCAGCCAGAAAACGCAACTTTTGACACAGAGCTCAGATTTGCAGAAGAAACACACATTCATGCTCCTCACGGTCTGAAAAGCACAAAAACGCCTTCAATTTTCAAGTAAGAGCTTTCCGTGAGGAGTTAGACCAAAGTGCATCTCAGAATTGGCAGTAGGCCTCAATTCAGCCAGAAAACGTAACTTCTAACACAGAGCTCAGATTTGCAGAAGAAAAACATATTCATGCTCCTCACGGTCTGAAAAGCACAAAAACGCCTTTAATTTTCAAGTACGAGCTTTCCCTGGGGAGTTAGACCAAAGTCCATCTGAGAATTGGCAGTAGGGCTCAATTCAGCCACAAAACGCAACTCTTGACACAGAGCTCAGATTTGCAGAAGAAACACATATTGATGCCCCTCACAGTCTGAAAAGCACAAAAACGCCTTCAATTTTCAAGTACGAGCTTTCCCTGGGGAGTTAGACCAAAGTGCATCTGAGAATTGGCAGTAGCGCTCAATTCAGCCAGAAAACGCAACTTTTGACACAGAGCTCAGATTTGCAGAAGAAACACATATTCATGCTCCTCACGGTCTGAAAAGCACAAAAACACATTCAATTTTCAAGTACGAGCTTTCCGTGAGGAGTTAGACCAAAGTGCATCTCAGAATTGGCAGTAGGGCTCAATTCAGCCAGAAAACGTAACTTCTGACATAGAGCTCAGATTTGCAGAAGAAACACATATTCATGCTCCTCACAGTCTGAAAAGCACAAAAACGCCTTCAATTTTCAAGTACGAGCTTTCCCTGGGGAGTTAGACCAAAGTGCATCTCAGAATTGGCAGTAGGGCTCAATTCAGCTGGGAAAAGTAACTTCTGACACAGAGCTCAGATTTGCAGAAGAAACACATATTCATGCTCCTCACGGTCTGAAAAGCACAAAAACGCCTTCAATTTTCAAGTAAGAGCTTTCCGTGAAGAGTTAGACCAAAGTGCATCTCAGAATTGGCAGTAAGGCTCAATTCAGCTAGAAAACCTAACTTCTGACACAGAGCTCAGATTTGCAGAAGAAACAGATATTCATGCTCCTCACGGTCTGAAAAGCACAAAAACGCCTTCAATTTTCAAGTACGAGCTTTCCCTGGGGAGTTAGACCAAAGTGCATCTGAGAATTGGCAGTAGCGCTCAATTCAGCCAGAAAACGCAACTTTTGACACAGCTCAGATTTGCAGAAGAAACACATATTCATGCTCCTCACGGTCTGAAAAGCACAAAAACACATTCAATTTTCAAGTACGATCTTTCCCTGGGGAGTTAGACCAAAGTGCATCTCAGAATTGGCAGTAGGGCTCAATTCAGCCAGAAAACGTAACTTCTGACACAGAGCTCAGATTTGCAGAAGAAACACATATTCATGCTCCTCACAGTCTGAAAAGCACAAAAACGCCTTCAATTTTCAAGTACGAGCTTTCCCTGGGGAGTTAGACCAAAGTGCATCTCAGAATTGGCAGTAGGGCTCAATTCAGCTAGGAAAAGTAACTTCTGACACAGAGCTCAGATTTGCAGAAGAAACACATATTCATGCTCCTCACGGTCTGAAAAGCACAAAAACGCCTTCAATTTTCAAGTAAGAGCTTTCCGTGAAGAGTTAGACCAAAGTGCATCTCAGAATTGGCAGTAAGGCTCAATTCAGCTAGAAAACCTAACTTCTGACACAGAGCTCAGATTTGCAGAAGAAACAGATATTCATGCTCCTCACGGTCTGAAAAGCACAAAAACGACTTCAATTTTCAAGTACGAGCTTTCCCTGGGGAGTTAGACCAAAGTGCATCTGAGAATTGGCAGTAGCGCTCAATTCAGCCAGAAAACGCAACTTTTGACACAGAGCTCAGATTTGCAGAAGAAACACATATTCATGCTCCTCACGGTCTGAAAAGCACAAAAACACATTCAATTTTCAAGTACGAGCTTTCCGTGAGGAGTTAGACCAAAGTGCATCTCAGAATTGGCAGTAGGGCTCAATTCAGCCAGAAAACGTAACTTCTGACATAGAGCTCAGATTTGCAGAAGAAACACATATTCATGCTCCTCACAGTCTGAAAAGCACAAAAACGCCTTCAATTTTCAAGTACGAGCTTTCCCTGGGGAGTTAGACCAAAGTGCATCTCAGAATTGGCAGTAGGGCTCAATTCAGCTGGGAAAAGTAACTTCTGACACAGAGCTCAGATTTGCAGAAGAAAAACATATTCATGCTCCTCACGGTCTGAAAAGCACAAAAACGCCTTTAATTTTCAAGTACGAGCTTTCCCTGGGGAGTTAGACCAAAGTCCATCTGAGAATTGGCAGTAGGGCTCAATTCAGCCACAAAACGCAACTCTTGACACAGAGCTCAGATTTGCAGAAGAAACACATATTGATGCCCCTCACAGTCTGAAAAGCACAAAAACGCCTTCAATTTTCAAGTACGAGCTTTCCCTGGGGAGTTAGACCAAAGTGCATCTGAGAATTGGCAGTAGCGCTCAATTCAGCCAGAAAACGCAACTTTTGACACAGAGCTCAGATTTGCAGAAGAAACACATATTCATGCTCCTCACGGTCTGAAAAGCACAAAAACACATTCAATTTTCAAGTACGATCTTTCCCTGGGGAGTTAGACCAAAGTGCATCTCAGAATTGGCAGTAGGGCTCAATTCAGCCAGAAAACGTAACTTCTGACACAGAGCTCAGATTTGCAGAAGAAACACATATTCATGCTCCTCACAGTCTGAAAAGCACAAAAACGCCTTCAATTTTCAAGTACGAGCTTTCCCTGGGGAGTTAGACCAAAGTGCATCTCAGAATTGGCAGTAGGGCTCAATTCAGCTAGGAAAAGTAACTTCTGACACAGAGCTCAGATTTGCAGAAGAAACACATATTCATGCTCCTCACGGTCTGAAAAGCACAAAAACGCCTTCAATTTTCAAGTAAGAGCTTTCCGTGAAGAGTTAGACCAAAGTGCATCTCAGAATTGGCAGTAAGGCTCAATTCAGCTAGAAAACCT
This sequence comes from Pantherophis guttatus, assembly GCF_059756535.1. Taxonomy (NCBI): domain Eukaryota; kingdom Metazoa; phylum Chordata; class Lepidosauria; order Squamata; family Colubridae; genus Pantherophis; species Pantherophis guttatus. Next base: position 57,284,437 of record NC_142069.1, on the reverse strand, counting down.
AACTTCTGACACAGAGCTCAGATTTGCAGAAGAAACAGATATTCATGCTCCTCACGGTCTGAAAAGCACAAAAACGCCTTCAATTTTCAAGTACGATCTTTCCCTGGGGAGTTAGACCAAAGTGCATCTCAGAATTGGCAGTAGGGCTCAATTCAGCCAGAAAACGTAACTTCTGACACAGAGCTCAGATTTGCAGAAGAAACACATATTCATGCTCCTCACAGTCTGAAAAGCACAAAAACGACTTCAATTTTCAAGTAAGAGCTTTCCGTGAAGAGTTAGACCAAAGTGCATCTCAGAATTGGCAGTAGGGCTCAATTCAGCCAGAAAACGTAACTTCTGACAGAGAGCTCAGATTTGCAGAAGAAACACATATTCATGCTCCTCACAGTCTGAAAAGCACAAAAACGCCTTCAATTTTCAAGTACGAGCTTTCCCTGGGGAGTTAGACCAAAGTGCATCTCAGAATTGGCAGTAGGGCTCAATTCAGCTAGGAAAAGTAACTTCTGACACAGAGCTCAGATTTGCAGAAGAAACACATATTCATGCTCCTCACGGTCTGAAAAGCACAAAAACGCCTTCAATTTTCAAGTAAGAGCTTTCCGTGAAGAGTTAGACCAAAGTGCATCTCAGAATTGGCAGTAAGGCTCAATTCAGCTTGAAAAACTAACTTCTGCCACAGAGCTCAGATTTGCAGAAGAAACAGATATTCATGCTCCTCACGGTCTGAAAAGCACAAAAACGCCTTCAATTTTCAAGTACGAGCTTTCCCTGGGGAGTTAGACCAAAATGCATCTGAGAATTGGCAGTAGGGCTCAATTCAGCCAGAAAACGCAACTTTTGACACAGAGCTCAGATTTGCAGAAGAAACACATATTCATGCTCCTTATTTTCTGAAAAGCACAAAAACGCCTTCAATTTTCAAGTAAGAGCTTTCCGTGAAGAGTTAGACCAAAGTGCATCTCCGAATTGGCAGTAAGGCTCAATTCAGCTAGAAAACGTAACTTCTGACACCGAGCTCAGATTTGCAGAAGAAACACATATTCATGCTCCTCACGGTCTGAAAAGTACAAAAACGCCTTCAATTTTCAAGTATGAGCTTTCCCTGGGGAGTTAGACCAAAGTGCATCTCAGAATTGGCAGTAGGGCTCAATTAAGCCAGAAAACGCAACTTTTGACACAGAGCTCAGATTTGCAGAAGAAACACATATTCATGCTCCTCACAGTCTGAAAAGCACAAAAACGCCTTCAATTTTCAAGTATGAGCTTTCCCTGGGGAGTTAGACCAAAGTGCATCTCAGAATTGGCAGTAGGGCTCAATTAAGCCAGAAAACGCAACTTTTGACACAGAGCTCAGATTTGCAGAAGAAACACATATTCATGCTCCTCATAGTCTGAAAAGCACAAAAACGCCTTCAATTTTCAAGTACGAGCTTTCCGTGAGGAGTTAGACCAAAGTGCATCTCAGAATTGGCAGTAGGCCTCAATTCAGCCAGAAAACGTAAATTCTAACACAGAGCTCAGATTTGGAGAAGAAAAACATATTCATGCTCCTCAGTCTGAAAAGCACAAAAACGCCTTTAATTTTCAACTACGAGATTTCCCTGGGGAGTTAGACCAAAGTGCATCTCAGAATTGGCAGTAGGGCTCAATTCAGCTAGAAAACGTAACTTTTGACACCGAGCTCAGATTTGCAGACGAAACACATATTCATGCTCCTCACGGTCTGAAAAGCACAAAAACGCCTTCAATTTTCAAGTACGATCTTTCCCTGGGGAGTTAGACCAAAGTGCATCTCAGAATTGGCAGTAGGGCTCAATTCAGCTAGAAAACCTAACTTCTGACACAGAGCTCAGATTTGCAGAAGAAACAGATATTCATGCTCCTCACGGTCTGAAAAGCACAAAAACGCCTTCAATTTTCAAGTACGATCTTTCCCTGGGGAGTTAGACCAAAGTGCATCTCAGAATTGGCAGTAGGGCTCAATTCAGCCAGAAAACGTAACTTCTGACACAGAGCTCAGATTTGCAGAAGAAACACATATTCATGCTCCTCACAGTCTGAAAAGCACAAAAACGCCTTCAATTTTCAAGTAAGAGCTTTCCGTGAAGAGTTAGACCAAAGTGCATCTCAGAATTGGCAGTAGGGCTCAATTCAGCTAGAAAACGTAACTTCTGACACAGAGCTCAGATTTGCAGAAGAAACACATATTCATGCTCCTCACGGTCTGAAAAGCACAAAAACGCCTTCAATTTTCAAGTAAGAACTTTCCGTGAAGAGTTAGACCAAAGTGCATCTCAGAATTGGCAGTAAGGCTCAATTCAGCTAGAAAACCTAACTTCTGACACAGAGCTCAGATTTCGAGAAGAAACACATATTCATGCTCCTCACAGTCTGAAAAGCACAAAAACACCTTCAATTTTCGAGTACGATCTATCCCTGGGGAGATAGACCAAAGTGCATCTCAGAATTGGGATTAGGGCTCAATTCAGCTAGAAAACGTAACTTCTGACACAGAGCTCAGATTTGCAGAATAAACACATATTCATGCTCCTCACGGTCTGAAAAGCACAAAAACGCCTTCAATTTTCAACTACGATCTTTCCCTGGGGAGTTAGACCAAAGTGGATCTCAGAATTGGGATTAGGGCTCAATTCAGCTAGAAAACCTAACTTCTGACACAGAGCTCAGATTTGCAGAAGAAACACATATTCCTGCTCCTCACGGTCTGAAAAGCACAAAAACGCCTTCAATTTTCAACTACGATCTTTCCCTGGGGAGTTAGACCAAAGTGCATCTCAGAATTGGGATTAGGGCTCAATTCAGCTAGAAAACGTAACTTCTGACATAGAGCTCAGATTTGCAGAAGAAACACATATTCATGCTCCTCACGGTCTGAAAAGCACAAAAACGCCTTCAATTTTCAAGTACGATCTTTCCCTGGGGAGTTAGACCAAAGTGCATCTCAGAATTGGGAGTAGGGCTCAATTCAGCCAGAAAACGTAATTTCTGACACAGAGCTCAGATTTGCAGAAGAAACACATATTCATGCTCCTCACAGTCTGAAAAGCACAAAAACGCCTTCAATTTTCAAGTAAGAGCTTTCCGTGAAGAGTTAGACCAAAGTGCATCTCAGAATTGGCAGTAGGGCTCAATTCAGCCAGAAAACGTAACTTCTCACACAGAGCTCAGATTTGCAGAAGAAACACATATTCATGCTCCTCACGGTCTGAAAAGCACAAAAACGCCTTCAATTTTCAAGTACGATCTTTCCCTGGGGAGTTAGACCAAAGTGCATCTCAGAATTGGAATTAGGGCTCAATTTAGCTAGAGAACGTAACTTCTGACATAGAGCTCAGATTTGCAGAAGAAACACATATTCATGCTCCTCACAGTCTGAAAAGCACAAAAACGCCTTCAATTTTCAAGTAAGAGCTTTCCGTGAAGAGTTAGACCAAAGTGCATCTCAGAATTGGCCGTAAGGCTCAATTCAGCTAGAAAACCTAACTTCTGACACAGAGCTCAGATTTGCAGAAGAAACAGATATTCATGCTCCTCACGGTCTGAAAAGCACAAAAACGCCTTCAATTTTCAAGTACGATCTTTCCCTGGGGAGTTAGACCAAAGTGCATCTCAGAATTGGCAGTAGGGCTCAATTCAGCCAGAAAACGTAACTTCTGACACAGAGCTCAGATTTGCAGAAGAAACACATATTCATGCTCCTCACGGTCTGAAAAGCACAAAAACGCCTTCAATTTTCAGGTACGAGCTTTCCCTGGGGAGTTAGACCAAAGTGCATCTCAGAATTGGCAGTAGGGCTCAATTCAGCCAGAAAACGTAACTTCTGATACAGAGCACAGATTTGCAGAAGAAGCACATATTCATGCTCCTCACAGTCTGAAAAGCACAAAAACACCTTCAATTTTCGAGTACGAGCTTTCCCTGGGGAGTTAGACCAAAGTGCATCTCAGAATTGGGATTAGGGCTCAATTCAGCTAGAAAACGTAACTTCTGACACAGAGCTCAGATTTGCAGAGTAAACACATATTCATGCTCCTCACGGTCTGAAAAGCACAAAAACGCCTTCAATTTTCAACTACGATCTTTCCCTGGGGAGTTAGACCAAAGTGGATCTCAGAATTGGGATTAGGGCTCAATTCAGCTAGAAAACGTAACTTCTGACACAGAGCTCAGATTTGCAGAAGAAACACATATTCCTGCTCCTCACGGTCTGAAAAGCACAAAAACGCCTTCAATTTTCAAGTACTATCTTTCCCTGGGGAGTTAGACCAAAGTACATCTCAGAATTGGCATTAGGGCTCAATTCAGCTAGAAAACCTAACTTCTGACACAGAGCTCAGATTTGCAGAAGAAACACATATTCATGCTCCTCACAGTCTGAAAAGCACAAAAACGCCTTCAATTTGCAAGTACGAGCTTTCCCTGCGGAGTTAGACCAAAGTGCATCTCAGAATTGGCAGTAGGGCTCAATTCAGCCAGAAAACGTAACTTCTCACACAGAGCTCAGATTTGCAGAAGAAACACATATTCATGCTCCTCACGGTCTGAAAAGCACAAAAACGCCTTCAATTTTCAAGTACGATCTTTCCCTGGGGAGTTAGACCAAAGTGCATCTCAGAATTGGAATTAGGGCTCAATTTAGCTAGAGAACGTAACTTCTGACATAGAGCTCAGATTTGCAGAAGAAACACATATTCATGCTCCTCACAGTCTGAAAAGCACAAAAACGCCTTCAATTTTCAAGTAAGAGCTTTCCGTGAAGAGTTAGACCAAAGTGCATCTCAGAATTGGCAGTAAGGCTCAATTCAGCTAGAAAACCTAACTTCTGACACAGAGCTCAGATTTGCAGAAGAAACAGATATTCATGCTCCTCACAGTCTGAAAAGCACAAAAACGCCTTCAATTTTCAACTACGATCTTTCCCTGGGGAGTTAGACCAAAGTGGATCTCAGAATTGGGATTAGGGCTCAATTCAGCTAGAAAACCTAACTTCTGACACAGAGCTCAGATTTGCAGAAGAAACACATATTCCTGCTCCTCACGGTCTGAAAAGCACAAAAACGCCTTCAATTTTCAACTACGATCTTTCCCTGGGGAGTTAGACCAAAGTGCATCTCAGAATTGGGATTAGGGCTCAATTCAGCTAGAAAACCTAACTTCTGAACAGAGCTCAGATTTGCAGAAGAAACACATATTCATGCTCCTCACGGTCTGAAAAGCACAAAAACGCCTTCAATTTTCAAGTACGATATTTCCCTGAGGAGTTAGACCAAAGTACATTTCAGAATTGGCATTAGGGCTCAATTCAGCTAGAAAACCTAACTTCTGACACAGAGCTCAGATTTGCAGAAGAAACACATATTCATGCTCCTCACGGTCTGAAAAGCACAAAAACGCCTTCAATTTTCAAGTACGATCTTTCCCTGGGGAGTTAGACCAAAGTGCATCTCAGAATTGGAATTAGGGCTCAATTTAGCTAGAGAACGTAACTTCTGACATAGAGCTCAGATTTGCAGAAGAAACACATATTCATGCTCCTCACAGTCTGAAAAGCACAAAAACGCCTTCAATTTTCAAGTAAGAGCTTTCCGTGAAGAGTTAGACCAAAGTGCATCTCAGAATTGGCAGTAAGGCTCAATTCAGCTAGAAAACCTAACTTCTGACACAGAGCTCAGATTTGCAGAAGAAAAACATATTCATGCTCCTCACGGTCTGAAAAGCACAAAAACGCCTTCCATTTTCAAGTACGATCTTTCCCTGGGGAGTTAGACCAAAGTGCATCTCAGAATTGGCAGTAGGGCTCAATTCAGCTAGAAAACCTAACTTCTGACACAGAGCTCAGATTTGCAGAAGAAACACATATTCATGCTCCTCACGGTCTGAAAAGCACAAAAACGCCTTCCATTTTCAAGTAAGAGCTTTCCGTGAAGAGTTAGACCAAAGTGCATCTCAGAATTGGCAGTAAGGCTCAATTCAGCTAGAAAACCTAACTTCTGACACAGAGCTCAGATTTGCAGAAGAAACACATATTCATGCTCCTCACGGTCTGAAAACGACAAAAACGCCTTCAATTTTCAAGTACGATCTTTCCCTGGGGAGTTAGACCAAAGTGCATCTCAGAATTGGCATTAGGGCTCAATTCAGCTAGAAAACCTAACTTCTGACACAGAGCTCAGATTTGCAGGAGAAACACATATTCATGCTCCTCACAGTCTGAAAAGCACAAAAACGCCTTCAATTTTCAAGTACGATCTTTCCCTGGGGAGTTAGACCAAAGTGCATCTCAGAATTGGCATTAGGGCTCAATTCAGCCAGAAAACGTAACTTCTCACACAGAGCTCAGATTTGCAGAAGAAACACATATTCATGCTCCTCACAGTCTGAAAAGCACAAAAACGCCTTCAATTTTCAAGTACGATCTTTCCCTGGGGAGTTAGACCAAAGTGCATCTCAGAATTGGCAGTAGGGCTCAATTCAGCTAGAAAACCTAACTTCTGACACAGAGCTCAGATTTGCAGAAGAAACACATATTCATGCTCCTCACGGTCTGAAAACCACAAAAACGCCTTCAATTTTCAAGTACGATCTTTCCCTGGGGAGTTAGACCAAAGTGCATCTCAGAATTGGGAGTAGGGCTCAATTCAGCCAGAAAACGTAACGTCTCACACATAGCTCAGATTTGCAGAAGAAACACATATTCATGCTCCTCACGGTCTGAAAAGCACAAAAACGCCTTCAATTTTCAAGTACGAGCTTTCCCTGGGGAGTTAGACCAAAGTGCATCTCAGAATTGGCAGTAGGGCTCAATTCAGCCAGAAAACGTAACTTCTGACACAGAGCACAGATTTGCAGAAGAAGCACATATTCATGCTCCTCACAGTCTGAAAAGCACAAAAACGCCTTCAATTTTTGGCCTTCCGGTTTGCTGTTTGTTACTGCCAGACGTTCCTTTGGGATCGTCAGCTTCCACTGCCTGTCAGAGCCGCCTTCACAACGGAACGGCGGCTCGAAAAAACTCCGTTTCCATGAGGAAATGGAGATAGAGCCGGCAGGGGTGGGTAGAACTCTCTGCGGAGTCCCAAAAGTTTTTTTTTTACTTTTGGGACGGAGCGGATGAGATGCCCCGTATCCCCAGCCGCCGCTCCGGGCTTTGGGAGACCTCTGCTGATGCAGAGCCAGGCGTCAAAAGCAAGCCTGCAAATTTAACAGACTACTCAAAGAAAATGTGAGCTGGACCTGTAATATTGAACCGCAAGTATTTTACTGATTTTTTAAAAAAGAAATTACTTAAGAGAGAGGAGGAGAGGAAGGAGGGGAAAAAAAAGCCTTTTAAAATGGCGTTGGCTGGAGGAGAGGCTTCCGTTTTCTATTACTACAATGTAGCGGAATAAATACCACTGGCTACATTTGTAGACAAAACTTCGCTCCTGTGTCTTTCTCTCTCTTTTTTTTCCCTTGGAGACCTGATATTGTTGTTGATTGGAAAGAAGTCCTTTTTTTTTTCTTGCTTTTTTTTAACAAAGCCTGCCTGGGCGGAAACATGGCACTGAGACTCATAAAGTCAGATAAACAAGAAGGGGGGGATCCCCCCACCAACAACTTAAAGGAACAAGTCTTAATTCTTCAGTCTCAGAAACCTGATTTTAATATAATAGAATTTTTTATAGAGGAGATTGAAAGAAGGGAGGAGATTGTGAATCAGCAATTTGAAAAATTTAAGCAGGAAATTAAAGAATTGGTGAAATCTAAGTTTGATTTTTGGGAGAAAAAACTCTCAAAAGTGGTTAATGGTTTTACAGGATTTATGATGCAGTTGGACACAAATACAAATGTACTAGAGTCTAAAATGGAAGAAATTCAAGATAAATTGGACAATAGAATTCAAAAAATTGAAAATGATTTGACAAACACTCAGGATAATAGCTTAGAAGAAAAATCTAAAATGGACGCTGATCAAAAGTATGGTAATGTAGAAAATCTGCAACAGAAGATTGAAAAAGAGATTTTAATGGTACAATATAATTTCACAGAATATGCGATAAGATTAAGAGGTTTGCAGGAAAATAATAGAGAGGATTTAAGGAAAATATCTTCTGAATTTCTAGCTGGGATTCTAAAGGTTCAACCTGACAAAGTGTTTTGTAGGATCGACAGAGCTTATCGAATCAACTCCTGGATTGCTAAGCAAAGGCAATTGCCTAGAGATGTGGTGATTTATTTTACAGATAAGGAAATTAGGAATAATATCGTTCAAAATTCCTTTAATTCTAATTTGCAATTGTATGGAAGAAAGATTTGGATTTATAAGGAACTCCCACCTAAGATATTGATGGAAAGGAAGAAATTTGGTTTTCTGGTGAATGAGTTAAAAAAGAGAAATATCTCCTACAGGTGGGACGCCCCAGTTGGTATTATATTTAGATACCAAGGAGAAAGATATCAGCTAAATACTGTTGAAAGAGCGGAAGAATTTTATCAAAATAGGTTGAAAATGAATTTAACATCTCCAGGTATAATACAGGATAAGCAGAAGGAGCCGGAAATAAAGGTAAAATTTCGAATTACAGAGACTGTACCAGATGAATTGCCTTTGGATTTATTGGATACCCCAGCTGGACTATCTACAAATTTGAGAGAAGAGGCATCTAATCTTAATGTGATGACTTATCAAGGCAAGGATAAACATGGAAACCAATTAGGGGATATACAAGGGATAAAAAAGAAATATGAGATACAAAAGCAAAACCAACAAGACCAATCTACAAAGCAGAATAAAAACCGACCAGATGATACATATTTTGTAGAAAGGGAACCAGGATGGAAACCAAACCCACAAAAAGAAAAGAAAAAAAGAAATAGGTGGCATAGAAATAGAAATTTCTAAATCAGGCAACAGTGAAGCCAGTGATTTTAAAATATGATCGATTATGTGTAAATACAGAAGAGGCGACGTATTGGTTAATATCATCCTGAGGTTTGTGGCAGATCTCTGCATGGCTGTAATCTGGGGACGTGAAATGAGCCTTAAACTGATGGATTTGAATTATCCATTTTGGAATTTCTTTTTGTGTTGATAAACATATTATATTATCTTGAATCACAAGGCAAGAGAATTATGCTGGGGCATGCAGAAGATCGGGTTGTTACCCACTACGATGATGGGAATTAATAATCCTGATGAAATCCACAATTATTACTATATGGAATATAATTATAATGTCACTCGGGTGGTTGTTTTTACTTTTATACATATAAGAAGATATTTACTACTGATGGGGGCAGATATGATTGAAGATCCTGAATAAACTGTTGCACCAGTGAGCTATGTTACCCGATTATGGATGTTGGTTCTACCAATCCAGTGGAAAGACCTCAAAGAAGATACTATATGGATTATAAATTTAAAGTCATTGTTTTTCTTTTTTTTTATTTAGATATAATGGAAAATATAGACATATATTTTTAAGTAGTGTGGGCAGTGAATCAAAGATGTTAAGAAATGTTGTGTATGGCAATTTTGCATGATAGTGGGTGAATAAGCTAGTTAGTAGATTGACTAGTCTAAGAAAAGGGATTTTTAAGTGTTATACTTGGGGGAGTGGAGGAAATGGATAGAGTGGAATAAATGTTAAACTAGATTTTACGGGGAAGGCCGCTTTGAAATGTTATAGTAATATATATAGAAGATTAAATGTTAAAGTAGGACTTATCGTATAGTTTTAAAGTGGAGAAGTTATTCTATAATGTCATAGTATAATGTCTTTTTTTTTTCCTTTCTTTTCTCTTTTTTGATATATATGGATAAAGGGGGATGTTATAATATTAATAATATTTTTAGTAAGTAAAGGTCAATATCTAGAGGAGGGAGTAAGTAATCTGTTATGAATTAGGTTTTTTTTTGTTATGAAGAAGTCACAGGGGGGATGGGTGGGGAGGGGGGGTTAGGGAGGGGGAGGGAGAGGGGAAAAAAAGGGGGAAAAATTTGTATTTGAAAACTTTTTCAATAATAAAAAAAAAACGCCTTCAATTTTCAAATACGATCTTTCCCTGGGAAGTTAGATGAAAGTGCATCTCAGAATTGGCAGTAGGGCTCAATTCAGCTAGAAAACGTAACTTCTGACACAGAGCTCAGATTTGCAGAAGAAACACATATTCATGCTCCTCACGGTCTGAAAAGCACAAAAACGCCTTCAATTTTCAAGTACGATCTTTCCCTGGGGAGTTAGACCAAAGTGCATCTCAGAATTGGCAGTAGGGCTCAATTCAGCTAGAAAACGTAACTTCTGACACAGAGCTCAGATTTGCAGAAGAAACACATATTCATGCTCCTCACGGTCTGAAAAGCACAAAAACGCCTTCAATTTTCAAGTAAGAGCTTTCCGTGAAGAGTTAGACCAAAGTGCATCTCTGAATTGGCAGTAAGGCTCAATTCAGCTAGAAAACCTAACTTCTGACACAGAGCTCAGATTTGCAGAAGAAACACATATTCATGCTCCTCACAGTCTGAAAAGCACAAAAACGCCTTCAATTTTCAAGTACGATCTTTCCCTGGGGAGTTAGACCAAAGTGCATCTCAGAATTGGCAGTAGGGCTCAATTCAGCCAGAAAACGTAACTTTTCACACAGAGCTCAGATTTGAAGAAGAAACACATATTCATGCTCCTCACGGTCTGAAAAGCACAAAAACGCCTTCAATTTTCAAGTACGATCTTTCCCTGGGGAGTTAGACCAAAGTGCATCTCAGAATAGGAATTAGGGCTCAATTCAGCTAGAAAACGTAACTTCTGACACAGAGCTCAGATTTGCAGAAGAAAGACATATTCATGCTCCTCACGGTCTGAAAAGCACAAAAACGCCTTCAATTTTCAAGTACGATCTTTCCCTGGGGAGTTAGGCCAAAGTGCATCTCAGAATTGGCAGTAGGGCTCAATTCAGCTAGAAAACGTAACTTCTGACAGAGAGCTCAGATTTGCAGAAGAAACACATATATATGCTCCTCACAGTCTGAAAAGCACAAAAATGCCTTCAATTTTCAAGTACGATCTTTCCCTGGGGAGTTGGACCAAAGTGCATCTCAGAGTTGGCAGTAGGGCTCAATTCAGCCAGAAAACGTAACTTCTCACAAAGAGCTCAGATTTGCAGAAGAAACACATATTCATGCTCCTCACAGTCTGAAAAGCACAAAAACGCCTTCAATTTTCAAGTACGATCTTTCCCTGGGGAGTTAGAACAAAGTGCATCTCAGAATTGGCAGTAGGGCTCAATTCAGCCAGAAAACGTAACTTCTGACAGAGAGCTCAGGTTTGCAGAAGAAACACATATTCATGCTCCTCACAGTCTGAAAAGCACAAAAACGCCTTCAATTTTCAAGTAAGAGCTTTCCGTGAAGAGTTAGACCAAAGTGCATCTCAGAATTGGCAGTAAGGCTCAATTCAGCTAGAAAACCTAACTTCTGACACAGAGTTCAGATTTGCAGAAGAAACACATATTCATGCTCCTCACGGTCTGAAAAGCACAAAAACGCCTTCAATTTTCAAGTACGATCTTTCCCTGGGGAGTTAGACCAAAGTGCATCTCAGAATAGGAATTAGGGCTCAATTCAGCTAGAAAACGTAACTTCTGACACAGAGCTCAGATTTGCAGAAGAAAGACATATTCATGCTCCTCACGGTCTGAAAAGCACAAAAACGCCTTCAATTTTCAAGTACGATCTTTCCCTGGGGAGTTAGACCAAAGTGCATCTCAGAATAGGAATTAGGGCTCAATTCAGCTAGAAAACGTAACTTCTGACACAGAGCTCAGATTTGCAGAAGAAAGACATATTCATGCTCCTCACGGTCTGAAAAGCACAAAAACGCCTTCAATTTTCAAGTACGATCTTTCCCTGGGGAGTTAGGCCAAAGTGCATCTCAGAATTGGCAGTAGGGCTCAATTCAGCTAGAAAACGTAACTTCTGACAGAGAGCTCAGATTTGCAGAAGAAACACATATATATGCTCCTCACAGTCTGAAAAGCACAAAAATGCCTTCAATTTTCAAGTACGATCTTTCCCTGGGGAGTTGGACCAAAGTGCATCTCAGAGTTGGCAGTAGGGCTCAATTCAGCCAGAAAACGTAACTTCTCACAAAGAGCTCAGATTTGCAGAAGAAACACATATTCATGCTCCTCACAGTCTGAAAAGCACAAAAACGCCTTCAATTTTCAAGTACGATCTTTCCCTGGGGAGTTAGAACAAAGTGCATCTCAGAATTGGCAGTAGGGCTCAATTCAGCCAGAAAACGTAACTTCTGACAGAGAGCTCAGGTTTGCAGAAGAAACACATATTCATGCTCCTCACAGTCTGAAAAGCACAAAAACGCCTTCAATTTTCAAGTAAGAGCTTTCCGTGAAGAGTTAGACCAAAGTGCATCTCAGAATTGGCAGTAAGGCTCAATTCAGCTAGAAAACCTAACTTCTGACACAGAGTTCAGATTTGCAGAAGAAACACATATTCATGCTCCTCACGGTCTGAAAAGCACAAAAACGCCTTCAATTTTCAAGTACGATCTTTCCCTGGGGAGTTAGACCAAAGTGCATCTCAGAATAGGAATTAGGGCTCAATTCAGCTAGAAAACGTAACTTCTGACACAGAGCTCAGATTTGCAGAAGAAAGACATATTCATGCTCCTCACGGTCTGAAAAGCACAAAAACGCCTTCAATTTTCAAGTACGATCTTTCCCTGGGGAGTTAGGCCAAAGTGCATCTCAGAATTGGCAGTAGGGCTCAATTCAGCTAGAAAACGTAACTTCTGACAGAGAGCTCAGATTTGCAGAAGAAACACATATATATGCTCCTCACAGTCTGAAAAGCACAAAAACGCCTTCAATTTTCAAGTACGATCTTTCCCTGGGGAGTTGGACCAAAGTGCATCTCAGAGTTGGCAGTAGGGCTCAATTCAGCCAGAAAACGTAACTTCTCACAAAGAGCTCAGATTTGCAGAAGAAACACATATTCATGCTCCTCACAGTCTGAAAAGCACAAAAACGCCTTCAATTTTCAAGTACGATCTTTCCCTGGGGAGTTAGAACAAAGTGCATCTCAGAATTGGCAGTAGGGCTCAATTCAGCCAGAAAACGTAACTTCTGACAGAGAGCTCAGGTTTGCAGAAGAAACACATATTCATGCTCCTCACAGTCTGAAAAGCACAAAAACGCCTTCAATTTTCAAGTAAGAGCTTTCCGTGAAGAGTTAGACCAAAGTGCATCTCAGAATTGGCAGTAAGGCTCAATTCAGCTAGAAAACCTAACTTCTGACACAGAGCTCAGATTTGCAGAAGAAACACATATTCATGCTCCTCACGGTCTGAAAAGCAAAAAAACGCCTTCAATTTCAAGTACGATCTATCCCTGGGGAGTTAGACCAAAGTGCATCTCAGAATTGGGATTAGGGCTCAATTAAGCTAGAAAACGTAACTTCTGACACAGAGCTCAGATTTGCAGAAGAAACACATATTCATGCTCCTCACAGTCTGAAAAGCACAAAAAACGCCTTCAATTTTCAAGTAAGAGCTTTCCGTGAAGAGTTAGACCAAAGTGCATCTCAGAATTGGAAGTAAGGCTCAATTCAGCTAGAAAACCTAACTTCTGACAAAGAGCTCAGATTTGCAGAAGAAACACATATTCATGCTCCTCACAGTCTGAAAAGCACAAAAACACCTTCAATTTTCAAGTACGAGCTTTCCCTGCGGAGTTAGACGAAAGTGCATCTCAGAATTGGCAGTAAGGCTCAATTCAGCCAGAAAACGTAACTTTTCACACAGAGCTCAGATTTGCACAAGAAACACATATTCATGCTCCTCACGGTCTGAAAAGAACAAAAACGCCTTCAAGTTTCAAGTAAGAGCTTTCCGTGAGGAGTTAGACCAAAGTGCATCTCAGAATTGGCAGTAGGGCTCAATTCAGCCAGAAAACGTAACTTTTGACACAGAGCAAAGGTTTGCAGAAGAAACACATATTCATGCTCCTCACTGTCTGAAAACCACAAAAACGCCTTCAATTTTCAAGTACAATCTTTCCCTGGGGAGTTAGACCAAAGTGCATCTCAGAATTGGAATTAGGGCTCAATTCAGCTAGAAAACGTAACTTCTGACACAGAGCTCAGATTTGCAGAAGAAACACATATTCATGCTCCTCACAGTCTGAAAAGCACAAAAACGCCGTCAATTTTCAAGTACGATCTTTCCCTGGGGAGTTAGGCCAAAGTGCATCTCAGAATTGGCAGTAGGGCTCAATTCAGCTAGAAAACGTAACTTCTGACAGAGAGCTCAGATTTGCAGAAGAAACACATATATATGCTCCTCACGGTCTGAAAAGCACAAAAACGCCTTCAATTTTCAAGTACGATATTTCCCTGGGGAGTTAGACCAAAGTGCATCTCAGAATTGGCAGTAGGGCTCAATTCAGCTAGAAAACCTAACTTCTCACACAGAGTTCAGATTTGCAGAAGAAACACATATTCATGCTCCTCACAGTCTGAAAAGCACAAAAACGCCTTCAATTTTCAAGTAAGTGCTTTCCGTGAAGAGTTAGACCAAAGTGCATCTCAGAATTGGCAGTAAGGCTCAATTCAGCTAGAAAACCTAACTTCTGACACAGAGCTCAGATTTCCAGAAGAAACAGATAGTCATGCTCCTCACGGTCTGAAAAGCACAAAAACGCCTTCAATTTTCAAGTACGATCTTTCCCTGGGGAGTTAGACCAAAGTGCATCTCAGAATTGGCAGTAGGGCTCAATTCAGCTAGAAAACCTAACTTCTGACAAAGAGCTCAGATTTGCAGAAGAAACACATATTCATGCTCCTCACAGTCTGAAAAGCACAAAAACACCTTCAATTTTCAAGTACGAGCTTTCCCTGCGGAGTTAGACGAAAGTGCATCTCAGAATTGGCAGTAAGGCTCAATTCAGCTAGAAAACCTAACTTCTGACAAAGAGCTCAGATTTGCAGAAGAAACACATATTCATGCTCCTCACAGTCTGAAAAGCACAAAAACACCTTCAATTTTCAAGTACGAGCTTTCCCTGCGGAGTTAGACGAAAGTGTATCTCAGAATTGGCAGTAAGGCTCAATTCAGCCAGAAAACGTAACTTTTGACACAGAGCTCAGATTTGCACAAGAAACACATATTCATGCTCCTCACGGTCTGAAAAGAACAAAAACGCCTTCAAGTTTCAAGTAAGAGCTTTCCGTGAGGAGTTAGACCAAAGTGCATCTCAGAATTGGCAGTAGGGCTCAATTCAGCCAGAAAACGTAACTTTTGACACAGAGCAAAGGTTTGCAGAAGAAACACATATTCATGCTCCTCACTGTCTGAAAACCACAAAAACGCCTTCAATTTTCAAGTACAATCTTTCCCTGGGGAGTTAGACCAAAGTGCATCTCAGAATTGGAATTAGGGCTCAATTCAGCTAGAAAACGTAACTTCTGACACAGAGCTCAGATTTGCAGAAGAAACACATATTCATGCTCCTCACAGTCTGAAAAGCACAAAAACGCCTTCAATTTTCAAGTAAGAGCTTTCCCTGAAGAGTTAGACCAAAGTGCATCTCAGAATTGGCAGTAAGGCATAATTCAGCCAGAAAACCTAACTTCTGACACAGAGCTCAGATTTGCAGAAGAAACACATATTCATGCTCCTCACGGTCTGAAAAGCACAAAAACGCCTTCAATTTTCAAGTACGATCTTTCCCTGGGGAGTTAGACCAAAGTGCATCTCAGAATTGGCAGTAGGGCTCAATTCAGCTAGAAAACCTAACTTCTGACAAAGAGCTCAGATTTGCAGAAGAAACACATATTCATGCTCCTCACAGTCTGAAAAGCACAAAAACACCTTCAATTTTCAAGTACGAGCTTTCCCTGCGGAGTTAGACGAAAGTGCATCTCAGAATTGGCAGTAAGGCTCAATTCAGCCAGAAAACGTAACTTTTGACACAGAGCTCAGATTTGCAGAAGAAACACATATTCATGCTCCTCACGGTCTGAAAAGCACAAAAACGCCTTCAATTTTCAAGTACGATCTTTCCCTGGGGCGTTAGACCAAAGTGCATCTCAGAATTCGCAGTAGGGCTCAATTCAGCTAGAAAACCTAACTTCTGACAAAGAGCTCAGATTTGCAGAAGAAACACATATTCATGCTCCTCACAGTCTGAAAAGCACAAAAACACCTTCAATTTTCAAGTACGAGCTTTCCCTGCGGAGTTAGACGAAAGTGTATCTCAGAATTGGCAGTAAGGCTCAATTCAGCCAGAAAACGTAACTTTTGACACAGAGCTCAGATTTGCACAAGAAACACATATTCATGCTCCTCACGGTCTGAAAAGAACAAAAACGCCTTCAAGTTTCAAGTAAGAGCTTTCCGTGAGGAGTTAGACCAAAGTGCATCTCAGAATTGGCAGTAGGGCTCAATTCAGCCAGAAAACGTAACTTTTGACACAGAGCAAAGGTTTGCAGAAGAAACACATATTCATGCTCCTCACTGTCTGAAAACCACAAAAACGCCTTCAATTTTCAAGTACAATCTTTCCCTGGGGAGTTAGACCAAAGTGCATCTCAGAATTGGAATTAAGGCTCAATTCAGCTAGAAAACGTAACTTCTGACACAGAGCTCAGATTTGCAGAAGAAACACATATTCATGCTCCTCACAGTCTGAAAAGCACAAAAACGCCTTCAATTTTCAAGTACGATCTTTCCCTGGGGAGTTAGGCCAAAGTGCATCTCAGAATTGGCAGTAGGGCTCAATTCAGCTAGAAAACGTAACTTCTGACAGAGAGCTCAGATTTGCAGAAGAAACACATATATATGCTCCTCACGGTCTGAAAAGCACAAAAACGCCTTCAATTTTCAAGTACGATATTTCCCTGGGGAGTTAGACCAAAGTGCATCTCAGAATTGGCAGTAGGGCTCAATTCAGCTAGAAAACCTAACTTCTCACACAGAGTTCAGATTTGCAGAAGAAACACATATTCATGCTCCTCACAGTCTGAAAAGCACAAAAACGCCTTCAATTTTCAAGTAAGAGCTTTCCGTGAAGAGTTAGACCAAAGTGCATCTCAGAATTGGCAGTAAGGCTCAATTCAGCTAGAAAACCTAACTTCTGACACAGAGCTCAGATTTCCAGAAGAAACAGATATTCATGCTCCTCACGGTCTGAAAAGCACAAAAACGCCTTCAATTTTCAAGTACGATCTTTCCCTGGGGAGTTAGACCAAAGTGCATCTCAGAATTGGCAGTAGGGCTCAATTCAGCCAGAAAACGTAACTTCTGACACAGAGCTCAGATTTGCAGAAGAAACACATATTCATGCTCCTCACGGTCTGAAAAGCACAAAAACGCCTTCAATTTTCAAGTAAGAGCTTTCCCTGAAGAGTTAGACCAAAGTGCATCTCAGAATTGGCAGTAAGGCACAATTCAGCCAGAAAACCTAACTTCTGACACAGAGCTCAGATTTGCAGAAGAAACACATATTCATGCTCCTCACGGTCTGAAAAGCACAAAAACGCCTTCAATTTTCAAGTACGATCTTTCCCTGGGGAGTTAGACCAAAGTGCATCTCAGAATTGGCAGTAGGGCTCAATTCAGCTAGAAAACCTAACTTCTGACAAAGAGCTCAGATTTGCAGAAGAAACACATATTCATGCTCCTCACAGTCTGAAAAGCACAAAAACACCTTCAATTTTCAAGTACGAGCTTTCCCTGCGGAGTTAGACGAAAGTGCATCTCAGAATTGGCAGTGGCTCAATTCAGCCAGAAAACGTAACTTTTGACACAGAGGTCAGATTTGCAGAAGAAACACATATTCATGCTCCTCACGGTCTGAAAAGCACAAAAACGCCTTCAATTTTCAAGTACGATCTTTCCCTGGGGAGTTAGACCAAAGTGCATCTCAGAATTCGCAGTAGGGCTCAATTCAGCTAGAAAACCTAACTTCTGACAAAGAGCTCAGATTTGCAGAAGAAACACATATTCATGCTCCTCACAGTCTGAAAAGCACAAAAACACCTTCAATTTTCTAGTATGAGCTTTCCCTGGGGAGTTAGACCAAAGTGCATCTCAGAATTGGAATTAGGGCTCAATTCAGCTAGAAAACGTAACTTCTGACACAGAGCTCAGATTTGCAGAAGAAACACATATTCATGCTCCTCACAGTCTGAAAAGCACAAAAATGCCTTCAATTTTCAAGTACGATCTTTCCTTGGGGAGTTAGGCCAAAGTGCATCTCAGAATTGGCAGTAGGGCTCAATTCAGCTAGAAAACGTAACTTCTGACAGAGAGCTCAGATTTGCAGAAGAAACACATATATATGCTCCTCACGGTCTGAAAAGCACAAAAACGCCTTCAATTTTCAAGTACGATCTTTCCCTGGGGCGTTAGACCAAAGTGCATCTCAGAATTCGCAGTAGGGCTCAATTCAGCTAGAAAACCTAACTTCTGACAAAGAGCTCAGATTTGCAGAAGAAACACATATTCATGCTCCTCACAGTCTGAAAAGCACAAAAACACCTTCAATTTTCAAGTACGAGCTTTCCCTGCGGAGTTAGACGAAAGTGTATCTCAGAATTGGCAGTAAGGCTCAATTCAGCCAGAAAACGTAACTTTTGACACAGAGCTCAGATTTGCACAAGAAACACATATTCATGCTCCTCACGGTCTGAAAAGAACAAAAACGCCTTCAAGTTTCAAGTAAGAGCTTTCCGTGAGGAGTTAGACCAAAGTGCATCTCAGAATTGGCAGTAGGGCTCAATTCAGCCAGAAAACGTAACTTTTGACACAGAGCAAAGGTTTGCAGAAGAAACACATATTCATGCTCCTCACTGTCTGAAAACCACAAAAACGCCTTCAATTTTCAAGTACAATCTTTCCCTGGGGAGTTAGACCAAAGTGCATCTCAGAATTGGAATTAAGGCTCAATTCAGCTAGAAAACGTAACTTCTGACACAGAGCTCAGATTTGCAGAAGAAACACATATTCATGCTCCTCACAGTCTGAAAAGCACAAAAACGCCTTCAATTTTCAAGTACGATCTTTCCCTGGGGAGTTAGGCCAAAGTGCATCTCAGAATTGGCAGTAGGGCTCAATTCAGCTAGAAAACGTAACTTCTGACAGAGAGCTCAGATTTGCAGAAGAAACACATATATATGCTCCTCACGGTCTGAAAAGCACAAAAACGCCTTCAATTTTCAAGTACGATATTTCCCTGGGGAGTTAGACCAAAGTGCATCTCAGAATTGGCAGTAGGGCTCAATTCAGCTAGAAAACCTAACTTCTCACACAGAGTTCAGATTTGCAGAAGAAACACATATTCATGCTCCTCACAGTCTGAAAAGCACAAAAACGCCTTCAATTTTCAAGTAAGAGCTTTCCGTGAAGAGTTAGACCAAAGTGCATCTCAGAATTGGCAGTAAGGCTCAATTCAGCTAGAAAACCTAACTTCTGACACAGAGCTCAGATTTCCAGAAGAAACAGATATTCATGCTCCTCACGGTCTGAAAAGCACAAAAACGCCTTCAATTTTCAAGTACGATCTTTCCCTGGGGAGTTAGACCAAAGTGCATCTCAGAATTGGCAGTAGGGCTCAATTCAGCCAGAAAACGTAACTTCTGACACAGAGCTCAGATTTGCAGAAGAAACACATATTCATGCTCCTCACGGTCTGAAAAGCACAAAAACGCCTTCAATTTTCAAGTAAGAGCTTTCCCTGAAGAGTTAGACCAAAGTGCATCTCAGAATTGGCAGTAAGGCACAATTCAGCCAGAAAACCTAACTTCTGACACAGAGCTCAGATTTGCAGAAGAAACACATATTCATGCTCCTCACGGTCTGAAAAGCACAAAAACGCCTTCAATTTTCAAGTACGATCTTTCCCTGGGGAGTTAGACCAAAGTGCATCTCAGAATTGGCAGTAGGGCTCAATTCAGCTAGAAAACCTAACTTCTGACAAAGAGCTCAGATTTGCAGAAGAAACACATATTCATGCTCCTCACAGTCTGAAAAGCACAAAAACACCTTCAATTTTCAAGTACGAGCTTTCCCTGCGGAGTTAGACGAAAGTGCATCTCAGAATTGGCAGTGGCTCAATTCAGCCAGAAAACGTAACTTTTGACACAGAGGTCAGATTTGCAGAAGAAACACATATTCATGCTCCTCACGGTCTGAAAAGCACAAAAACGCCTTCAATTTTCAAGTACGATCTTTCCCTGGGGAGTTAGACCAAAGTGCATCTCAGAATTCGCAGTAGGGCTCAATTCAGCTAGAAAACCTAACTTCTGACAAAGAGCTCAGATTTGCAGAAGAAACACATATTCATGCTCCTCACAGTCTGAAAAGCACAAAAACACCTTCAATTTTCTAGTATGAGCTTTCCCTGGGGAGTTAGACCAAAGTGCATCTCAGAATTGGAATTAGGGCTCAATTCAGCTAGAAAACGTAACTTCTGACACAGAGCTCAGATTTGCAGAAGAAACACATATTCATGCTCCTCACAGTCTGAAAAGCACAAAAATGCCTTCAATTTTCAAGTACGATCTTTCCCTGGGGAGTTAGGCCAAAGTGCATCTCAGAATTGGCAGTAGGGCTCAATTCAGCTAGAAAACGTAACTTCTGACAGAGAGCTCAGATTTGCAGAAGAAACACATATATATGCTCCTCACGGTCTGAAAAGCACAAAAACGCCTTCAATTTTCAAGTACGATATTTCCCTGGGGAGTTAGACCAAAGTGCATCTCAGAATTGGCAGTAGGGCTCAATTCAGCTAGAAAACCTAACTTCTGACACAGAGCTCAGATTTCCAGAAGAAACAGATAGTCATGCTCCTCACGGTCTGAAAAGCACAAAAACGCCTTCAATTTTCAAGTACGATCTTTCCCTGGGGAGTTAGACCAAAGTGCATCTCAGAATTGGAATTAGGGCTCAATTCAGCTAGAAAACGTAACTTCTGACACAGAGCTCAGATTTGCAGAAGAAACACATATTCATGCTCCTCACAGTCTGAAAAGCACAAAAACGCCTTCAATTTTCAAGTAAGAGCTTTCCCTGAAGAGTTAGACCAAAGTGCATCTCAGAATTGGCAGTAAGGCACAATTCAGCCAGAAAACCTAACTTCTGACACAGAGCTCAGATTTGCAGAAGAAACACATATTCATGCTCCTCACGGTCTGAAAAGCACAAAAACGCCTTCAATTTTCAAGTACGATCTTTCCCTGGGGAGTTAGACCAAAGTGCATCTCAGAATTGGCAGTAGGGCTCAATTCAGCTAGAAAACCTAACTTCTGACAAAGAGCTCAGATTTGCAGAAGAAACACATATTCATGCTCCTCACAGTCTGAAAAGCACAAAAACACCTTCAATTTTCAAGTACGAGCTTTCCCTGCGGAGTTAGACGAAAGTGCATCTCAGAATTGGCAGTAAGGCTCAATTCAGCCAGAAAACGTAACTTTTGACACAGAGCTCAGATTTGCAGAAGAAACACATATTCATGCTCCTCACGGTCTGAAAAGCACAAAAACGCCTTCAATTTTCAAGTACGATCTTTCCCTGGGGCGTTAGACCAAAGTGCATCTCAGAATTCGCAGTAGGGCTCAATTCAGCTAGAAAACCTAACTTCTGACAAAGAGCTCAGATTTGCAGAAGAAACACATATTCATGCTCCTCACAGTCTGAAAAGCACAAAAACACCTTCAATTTTCAAGTACGAGCTTTCCCTGCGGAGTTAGACGAAAGTGTATCTCAGAATTGGCAGTAAGGCTCAATTCAGCCAGAAAACGTAACTTTTGACACAGAGCTCAGATTTGCACAAGAAACACATATTCATGCTCCTCACGGTCTGAAAAGAACAAAAACGCCTTCAAGTTTCAAGTAAGAGCTTTCCGTGAGGAGTTAGACCAAAGTGCATCTCAGAATTGGCAGTAGGGCTCAATTCAGCCAGAAAACGTAACTTTTGACACAGAGCAAAGGTTTGCAGAAGAAACACATATTCATGCTCCTCACTGTCTGAAAACCACAAAAACGCCTTCAATTTTCAAGTACAATCTTTCCCTGGGGAGTTAGACCAAAGTGCATCTCAGAATTGGAATTAAGGCTCAATTCAGCTAGAAAACGTAACTTCTGACACAGAGCTCAGATTTGCAGAAGAAACACATATTCATGCTCCTCACAGTCTGAAAAGCACAAAAACGCCTTCAATTTTCAAGTACGATCTTTCCCTGGGGAGTTAGGCCAAAGTGCATCTCAGAATTGGCAGTAGGGCTCAATTCAGCTAGAAAACGTAACTTCTGACAGAGAGCTCAGATTTGCAGAAGAAACACATATATATGCTCCTCACGGTCTGAAAAGCACAAAAACGCCTTCAATTTTCAAGTACGATATTTCCCTGGGGAGTTAGACCAAAGTGCATCTCAGAATTGGCAGTAGGGCTCAATTCAGCTAGAAAACCTAACTTCTCACACAGAGTTCAGATTTGCAGAAGAAACACATATTCATGCTCCTCACAGTCTGAAAAGCACAAAAACGCCTTCAATTTTCAAGTAAGAGCTTTCCGTGAAGAGTTAGACCAAAGTGCATCTCAGAATTGGCAGTAAGGCTCAATTCAGCTAGAAAACCTAACTTCTGACACAGAGCTCAGATTTCCAGAAGAAACAGATATTCATGCTCCTCACGGTCTGAAAAGCACAAAAACGCCTTCAATTTTCAAGTACGATCTTTCCCTGGGGAGTTAGACCAAAGTGCATCTCAGAATTGGCAGTAGGGCTCAATTCAGCCAGAAAACGTAACTTCTGACACAGAGCTCAGATTTGCAGAAGAAACACATATTCATGCTCCTCACGGTCTGAAAAGCACAAAAACGCCTTCAATTTTCAAGTAAGAGCTTTCCCTGAAGAGTTAGACCAAAGTGCATCTCAGAATTGGCAGTAAGGCACAATTCAGCCAGAAAACCTAACTTCTGACACAGAGCTCAGATTTGCAGAAGAAACACATATTCATGCTCCTCACGGTCTGAAAAGCACAAAAACGCCTTCAATTTTCAAGTACGATCTTTCCCTGGGGAGTTAGACCAAAGTGCATCTCAGAATTGGCAGTAGGGCTCAATTCAGCTAGAAAACCTAACTTCTGACAAAGAGCTCAGATTTGCAGAAGAAACACATATTCATGCTCCTCACAGTCTGAAAAGCACAAAAACACCTTCAATTTTCAAGTACGAGCTTTCCCTGCGGAGTTAGACGAAAGTGCATCTCAGAATTGGCAGTAAGGCTCAATTCAGCCAGAAAACGTAACTTTTGACACAGAGGTCAGATTTGCAGAAGAAACACATATTCATGCTCCTCACGGTCTGAAAAGCACAAAAACGCCTTCAATTTTCAAGTACGATCTTTCCCTGGGGAGGTAGACCAAAGTGCATCTCAGAATTCGCAGTAGGGCTCAATTCAGCTAGAAAACCTAACTTCTGACAAAGAGCTCAGATTTGCAGAAGAAACACATATTCATGCTCCTCACAGTCTGAAAAGCACAAAAACACCTTCAATTTTCTAGTATGAGCTTTCCCTGGGGAGTTAGACCAAAGTGCATCTCAGAATTGGAATTAGGGCTCAATTCAGCTAGAAAACGTAACTTCTGACACAGAGCTCAGATTTGCAGAAGAAACACATATTCATGCTCCTCACAGTCTGAAAAGCACAAAAATGCCTTCAATTTTCAAGTACGATCTTTCCCTGGGGAGTTAGGCCAAAGTGCATCTCAGAATTGGCAGTAGGGCTCAATTCAGCTAGAAAACGTAACTTCTGACAGAGAGCTCAGATTTGCAGAAGAAACACATATATATGCTCCTCACGGTCTGAAAAGCACAAAAACGCCTTCAATTTTCAAGTACGATATTTCCCTGGGGAGTTAGACCAAAGTGCATCTCAGAATTGGCAGTAGGGCTCAATTCAGCTAGAAAACCTAACTTCTGACACAGAGCTCAGATTTCCAGAAGAAACAGATAGTCATGCTCCTCACGGTCTGAAAAGCACAAAAACGCCTTCAATTTTCAAGTACGATCTTTCCCTGGGGAGTTAGACCAAAGTGCATCTCAGAATTGGCAGTAGGGCTCAATTCAGCCAGAAAACGTAACTTCTGACACAGAGCTCAGATTTGCAGAAGAAACACATATTCATGCTCCTCACGGTCTGAAAAGCACAAAAACGCCTTCAATTTTCAAGTACGATCTTTCCCTGGGGAGTTAGACCAAAGTGCATCTCAGAATTGGCAGTAGGGCTCAATTCAGCTAGAAAACCTAACTTCTGACAAAGAGCTCAGATTTGCAGAAGAAACACATATTCATGCTCCTCACAGTCTGAAAAGCACAAAAACACCTTCAATTTTCAAGTACGAGCTTTCCCTGCGGAGTTAGACGAAAGTGCATCTCAGAATTGGCAGTAAGGCTCAATTCAGCCAGAAAACGTAACTTTTGACACAGAGCTCAGATTTGCACAAGAAACACATATTCATGCTCCTCACGGTCTGAAAAGAACAAAAACGCCTTCAAGTTTCAAGTAAGAGCTTTCCGTGAGGAGTTAGACCAAAGTGCATCTCAGAATTGGCAGTAGGGCTCAATTCAGCTAGAAAACGTAACTTCTGACAGAGAGCTCAGATTTGCAGAAGAAACACATATATATGCTCCTCACGGTCTGAAAAGCACAAAAACGCCTTCAATTTTCAAGTACGATATTTCCCTGGGGAGTTAGACCAAAGTGCATCTCAGAATTGGCAGTAGGGCTCAATTCACCTAGAAAACCTAACTTCTGACACAGAGTTCAGATTTGCAGAAGAAACACATATTCATGCTCCTCACAGTCTGAAAAGCCCAAAAACGCCTTCAATTTTCAAGTAAGAGCTTTCCGTGAAGAGTTAGACCAAAGTGCATCTCAGAATTGGCAGTAAGGCTCAATTCAGCTAGAAAACCTAACTTCTGACACAGAGCTCAGATTTCCAGAAGAAACAGATAGTCATGCTCCTCACGGTCTGAAAAGCACAAAAACGCCTTCAATTTTCAAGTACGATCTTTCCCTGGGGAGTTAGACCAAAGTGCATCTCAGAATTGGCAGTAGGGCTCAATTCAGCCAGAAAACGTAACTTCTGACACAGAGCTCAGATTTGCAGAAGAAACACATATTCATGCTCATCACGGTCTGAAAAGCACAAAAACGCCTTCAATTTTCAAGTAAGAGCTTTCCCTGAAGAGTTAGACCAAAGTGCATCTCAGAATTGGCAGTAAGGCACAATTCAGCCAGAAAACCTAACTTCTGACACAGAGCTCAGATTTGCAGAAGAAACACATATTCATGCTCCTCACGGTCTGAAAAGCACAAAAACGCCTTCAATTTTCAAGTAAGAGCTTTCCGTGAAGAGTTAGACCAAAGTGCATCTCAGAATTGGCAGTAAGGCTCAATTCAGCTAGAAAACCTAACTTCTGACACAGAGCTCAGATTTCCAGAAGAAACAGATAGTCATGCTCCTCACGGTCTGAAAAGCACAAAAACGCCTTCAATTTTCAAGTACGATATTTCCCTGGGGAGTTAGACCAAAGTGCATCTCAGAATTGGCAGTAGGGCTCAATTCACCTAGAAAACCTAACTTCTGACACAGAGTTCAGATTTGCAGAAGAAACACATATTCATGCTCCTCACAGTCTGAAAAGCCCAAAAACGCCTTCAATTTTCAAGTACGAGCTTTCCCTGCGGAGTTAGACGAAAGTGCATCTCAGAATTGGCAGTAAGGCTCAATTCAGCCAGAAAACGTAACTTTTGACACAGAGGTCAGATTTGCAGAAGAAACACATATTCATGCTCCTCACGGTCTGAAAAGCACAAAAACGCCTTCAATTTTCAAGTACGATCTTTCCCTGGGGAGGTAGACCAAAGTGCATCTCAGAATTCGCAGTAGGGCTCAATTCAGCTAGAAAACCTAACTTCTGACAAAGAGCTCAGATTTGCAGAAGAAACACATATTCATGCTCCTCACAGTCTGAAAAGCACAAAAACACCTTCAATTTTCTAGTATGAGCTTTCCCTGGGGAGTTAGACCAAAGTGCATCTCAGAATTGGAATTAGGGCTCAATTCAGCTAGAAAACGTAACTTCTGACACAGAGCTCAGATTTGCAGAAGAAACACATATTCATGCTCCTCACAGTCTGAAAAGCACAAAAATGCCTTCAATTTTCAAGTACGATCTTTCCCTGGGGAGTTAGGCCAAAGTGCATCTCAGAATTGGCAGTAGGGCTCAATTCAGCTAGAAAACGTAACTTCTGACAGAGAGCTCAGATTTGCAGAAGAAACACATATATATGCTCCTCACGGTCTGAAAAGCACAAAAACGCCTTCAATTTTCAAGTACGATATTTCCCTGGGGAGTTAGACCAAAGTGCATCTCAGAATTGGCAGTAGGGCTCAATTCAGCTAGAAAACCTAACTTCTGACACAGAGCTCAGATTTCCAGAAGAAACAGATAGTCATGCTCCTCACGGTCTGAAAAGCACAAAAACGCCTTCAATTTTCAAGTACGATCTTTCCCTGGGGAGTTAGACCAAAGTGCATCTCAGAATTGGCAGTAGGGCTCAATTCAGCCAGAAAACGTAACTTCTGACACAGAGCTCAGATTTGCAGAAGAAACACATATTCATGCTCCTCACGGTCTGAAAAGCACAAAAACGCCTTCAATTTTCAAGTACGATCTTTCCCTGGGGAGTTAGACCAAAGTGCATCTCAGAATTGGCAGTAGGGCTCAATTCAGCTAGAAAACCTAACTTCTGACAAAGAGCTCAGATTTGCAGAAGAAACACATATTCATGCTCCTCACAGTCTGAAAAGCACAAAAACACCTTCAATTTTCAAGTACGAGCTTTCCCTGCGGAGTTAGACGAAAGTGCATCTCAGAATTGGCAGTAAGGCTCAATTCAGCCAGAAAACGTAACTTTTGACACAGAGCTCAGATTTGCACAAGAAACACATATTCATGCTCCTCACGGTCTGAAAAGAACAAAAACGCCTTCAAGTTTCAAGTAAGAGCTTTCCGTGAGGAGTTAGACCAAAGTGCATCTCAGAATTGGCAGTAGGGCTCAATTCAGCTAGAAAACGTAACTTCTGACAGAGAGCTCAGATTTGCAGAAGAAACACATATATATGCTCCTCACGGTCTGAAAAGCACAAAAACGCCTTCAATTTTCAAGTACGATATTTCCCTGGGGAGTTAGACCAAAGTGCATCTCAGAATTGGCAGTAGGGCTCAATTCACCTAGAAAACCTAACTTCTGACACAGAGTTCAGATTTGCAGAAGAAACACATATTCATGCTCCTCACAGTCTGAAAAGCCCAAAAACGCCTTCAATTTTCAAGTAAGAGCTTTCCGTGAAGAGTTAGACCAAAGTGCATCTCAGAATTGGCAGTAAGGCTCAATTCAGCTAGAAAACCTAACTTCTGACACAGAGCTCAGATTTCCAGAAGAAACAGATAGTCATGCTCCTCACGGTCTGAAAAGCACAAAAACGCCTTCAATTTTCAAGTACGATCTTTCCCTGGGGAGTTAGACCAAAGTGCATCTCAGAATTGGCAGTAGGGCTCAATTCAGCCAGAAAACGTAACTTCTGACACAGAGCTCAGATTTGCAGAAGAAACACATATTCATGCTCATCACGGTCTGAAAAGCACAAAAACGCCTTCAATTTTCAAGTAAGAGCTTTCCCTGAAGAGTTAGACCAAAGTGCATCTCAGAATTGGCAGTAAGGCACAATTCAGCCAGAAAACCTAACTTCTGACACAGAGCTCAGATTTGCAGAAGAAACACATATTCATGCTCCTCACGGTCTGAAAAGCACAAAAACGCCTTCAATTTTCAAGTAAGAGCTTTCCGTGAAGAGTTAGACCAAAGTGCATCTCAGAATTGGCAGTAAGGCTCAATTCAGCTAGAAAACCTAACTTCTGACACAGAGCTCAGATTTCCAGAAGAAACAGATAGTCATGCTCCTCACGGTCTGAAAAGCACAAAAACGCCTTCAATTTTCAAGTACGATATTTCCCTGGGGAGTTAGACCAAAGTGCATCTCAGAATTGGCAGTAGGGCTCAATTCACCTAGAAAACCTAACTTCTGACACAGAGTTCAGATTTGCAGAAGAAACACATATTCATGCTCCTCACAGTCTGAAAAGCCCAAAAACGCCTTCAATTTTCAAGTAAGAGCTTTCCGTGAAGAGTTAGACCAAAGTGCATCTCAGAATTGGCAGTAAGGCTCAATTCAGCTAGAAAACCTAACTTCTGACACAGAGCTCAGATTTCCAGAAGAAACAGATAGTCATGCTCCTCACGGTCTGAAAAGCACAAAAACGCCTTCAATTTTCAAGTACGATCTTTCCCTGGGGAGTTAGACCAAAGTGCATCTCAGAATTGGCAGTAGGGCTCAATTCAGCCAGAAAACGTAACTTCTGACACAGAGCTCAGATTTGCAGAAGAAACACATATTCATGCTCATCACGGTCTGAAAAGCACAAAAACGCCTTCAATTTTCAAGTAAGAGCTTTCCCTGAAGAGTTAGACCAAAGTGCATCTCAGAATTGGCAGTAAGGCACAATTCAGCCAGAAAACCTAACTTCTGACACAGAGCTCAGATTTGCAGAAGAAACACATATTCATGCTCCTCACAGTCTGAAAAGCACAAAAACACCTTCAATTTTCAAGTACGAGCTTTCCCTGCGGAGTTAGACGAAAGTGCATCTCAGAATTGGCAGTAAGGCTCAATTCAGCCAGAAAACGTAACTTTTGACACAGAGGTCAGATTTGCAGAAGAAACACATATTCATGCTCCTCACGGTCTGAAAAGCACAAAAACGCCTTCAATTTTCAAGTACGATCTTTCCCTGGGGAGTTAGACCAAAGTGCATCTCAGAATTCGCAGTAGGGCTCAATTCAGCTAGAAAACCTAACTTCTGACAAAGAGCTCAGATTTGCAGAAGAAACACATATTCATGCTCCTCACAGTCTGAAAAGCACAAAAACACCTTCAATTTTCTAGTATGAGCTTTCCCTGGGGAGTTAGACCAAAGTGCATCTCAGAATTGGAATTAGGGCTCAATTCAGCTAGAAAACGTAACTTCTGACACAGAGCTCAGATTTGCAGAAGAAACACATATTCATGCTCCTCACAGTCTGAAAAGCACAAAAATGCCTTCAATTTTCAAGTACGATCTTTCCCTGGGGAGTTAGGCCAAAGTGCATCTCAGAATTGGCAGTAGGGCTCAATTCAGCTAGAAAACGTAACTTCTGACAGAGAGCTCAGATTTGCAGAAGAAACACATATATATGCTCCTCACGGTCTGAAAAGCACAAAAACGCCTTCAATTTTCAAGTACGATATTTCCCTGGGGAGTTAGACCAAAGTGCATCTCAGAATTGGCAGTAGGGCTCAATTCAGCCAGAAAACGTAACTTCTGACACAGAGCTCAGATTTGCAGAAGAAACACATATTCATGCTCCTCACGGTCTGAAAAGCACAAAAACGCCTTCAATTTTCAAGTACGATCTTTCCCTGGGGAGTTAGACCAAAGTGCATCTCAGAATTGGCAGTAGGGCTCAATTCAGCTAGAAAACCTAACTTCTGACAAAGAGCTCAGATTTGCAGAAGAAACACATATTCATGCTCCTCACAGTCTGAAAAGCACAAAAACACCTTCAATTTTCAAGTACGAGCTTTCCCTGCGGAGTTAGACGAAAGTGCATCTCAGAATTGGCAGTAAGGCTCAATTCAGCCAGAAAACGTAACTTTTGACACAGAGCTCAGATTTGCACAAGAAACACATATTCATGCTCCTCACGGTCTGAAAAGAACAAAAACGCCTTCAAGTTTCAAGTAAGAGCTTTCCGTGAGGAGTTAGACCAAAGTGCATCTCAGAATTGGCAGTAGGGCTCAATTCAGCTAGAAAACGTAACTTCTGACAGAGAGCTCAGATTTGCAGAAGAAACACATATATATGCTCCTCACGGTCTGAAAAGCACAAAAACGCCTTCAATTTTCAAGTACGATATTTCCCTGGGGAGTTAGACCAAAGTGCATCTCAGAATTGGCAGTAGGGCTCAATTCACCTATAAAACCTAACTTCTGACACAGAGTTCAGATTTGCAGAAGAAACACATATTCATGCTCCTCACAGTCTGAAAAGCCCAAAAACGCCTTCAATTTTCAAGTAAGAGCTTTCCGTGAAGAGTTAGACCAAAGTGCATCTCAGAATTGGCAGTAAGGCTCAATTCAGCTAGAAAACCTAACTTCTGACACAGAGCTCAGATTTCCAGAAGAAACAGATAGTCATGCTCCTCACGGTCTGAAAAGCACAAAAACGCCTTCAATTTTCAAGTACGATCTTTCCTTGGGGAGTTAGACCAAAGTGCATCTCAGAATTGGCAGTAGGGCTCAATTCAGCCAGAAAACGTAACTTCTGACACAGAGCTCAGATTTGCAGAAGAAACACATATTCATGCTCCTCACGGTCTGAAAAGCACAAAAACGCCTTCAATTTTCAAGTAAGAGCTTTCCCTGAAGAGTTAGACCAAAGTGCATCTCAGAATTGGCAGTAAGGCACAATTCAGCCAGAAAACCTAACTTCTGACACAGAGCTCAGATTTGCAGAAGAAACACATATTCATGCTCCTCACGGTCTGAAAAGAACAAAAACGCCTTCAAGTTTCAAGTAAGAGCTTTCCGTGAGGAGTTAGACCAAAGTGCATCTCAGAATTGGCAGTAGGGCTCAATTCAGCTAGAAAACGTAACTTCTGACAGAGAGCTCAGATTTGCAGAAGAAACACATATATATGCTCCTCACGGTCTGAAAAGCACAAAAACGCCTTCAATTTTCAAGTACGATATTTCCCTGGGGAGTTAGACCAAAGTGCATCTCAGAATTGGCAGTAGGGCTCAATTCACCTAGAAAACCTAACTTCTGACACAGAGTTCAGATTTGCAGAAGAAACACATATTCATGCTCCTCACAGTCTGAAAAGCCCAAAAACGCCTTCAATTTTCAAGTAAGAGCTTTCCGTGAAGAGTTAGACCAAAGTGCATCTCAGAATTGGCAGTAAGGCTCAATTCAGCTAGAAAACCTAACTTCTGACACAGAGCTCAGATTTCCAGAAGAAACAGATAGTCATGCTCCTCACGGTCTGAAAAGCACAAAAACGCCTTCAATTTTCAAGTACGATCTTTCCCTGGGGAGTTAGACCAAAGTGCATCTCAGAATTGGCAGTAGGGCTCAATTCAGCCAGAAAACGTAACTTCTGACACAGAGCTCAGATTTGCAGAAGAAACACATATTCATGCTCATCACGGTCTGAAAAGCACAAAAACGCCTTCAATTTTCAAGTAAGAGCTTTCCCTGAAGAGTTAGACCAAAGTGCATCTCAGAATTGGCAGTAAGGCACAATTCAGCCAGAAAACCTAACTTCTGACACAGAGCTCAGATTTGCAGAAGAAACACATATTCATGCTCCTCACGGTCTGAAAAGCACAAAAACGCCTTCAATTTTCAAGTACGATCTTTCCCTGGGGAGTTAGACCAAAGTGCATCTCAGAATTGGCAGTAGGGCTCAATTCAGCTAGAAAACCTAACTTCTGACAAAGAGCTCAGATTTGCAGAAGAAACACATATTCATGCTCCTCACAGTCTGAAAAGCACAAAAACACCTTCAATTTTCAAGTACGAGCTTTCCCTGCGGAGTTAGACGAAAGTGCATCTCAGAATTGGCAGTAAGGCTCAATTCAGCCAGAAAACGTAACTTTTGACACAGAGCTCAGATTTGCACAAGAAACACATATTCTTGCTCCTCACGGTCTGAAAAGAACAAAAACGCCTTCAAGTTTCAAGTAAGAGCTTTCCGTGAGGAGTTAGACCAAAGTGCATCTCAGAATTGGCAGTAGGGCTCAATTCAGCCAGAAAACGTAACTTTTGACACAGAGCAAAGGTTTGCAGAAGAAACACATATTCATGCTCCTCACTGTCTGAAAACCACAAAAACGCCTTCAATTTTCAAGTACAATCTTTCCCTGGGGAGTTAGACCAAAGTGCATCTCAGAATTGGAATTAGGGCTCAATTCAGCTAGAAAACGTAACTTCTGACACAGAGCTCAGATTTGCAGAAGAAACACATATTCATGCTCCTCACAGTCTGAAAAGCACAAAAACGCCTTCAATTTTCAAGTACGATCTTTCCCTGGGGAGTTAGGCCAAAGTGCATCTCAGAATTGGCAGTAGGGCTCAATTCAGCTAGAAAACGTAACTTCTGACAGAGAGCTCAGATTTGCAGAAGAAACACATATATATGCTCCTCACAGTCTGAAAAGCACAAAAACGCCTTCAATTTTCAAGTACGATATTTCCCTGGGGAGTTAGACCAAAGTGCATCTCAGAATTGGCAGTAGGGCTCAATTCAGCTAGAAAACCTAACTTCTGACACAGAGTTCAGATTTGCAGAAGAAACACATATTCATGCTCCTCACAGTCTGAAAAGCACAAAAACGCCTTCAATTTTCAAGTAAGAGCTTTCCGTGAAGAGTTAGACCAAAGTGCATCTCAGAATTGGCAGTAAGGCTCAATTCAGCTAGAAAACCTAACTTCTGACACAGAGCTCAGATTTGCAGAAGAAACAGATATTCATGCTCCTCACGGTCTGAAAAGCACAAAAACGCCTTCAATTTTCAACTACGATCTTTCCCTGGGGAGTTAGACCAAAGTGCATCTCAGAATTGGCAGTAGGGCTCAATTCAGCCAGAAAATGTAACTTCTGACATAGAGCTCAGATTTGCAGAAGAAACACATATTCATGCTCCTCACGGTCTGAAAAGCACAAAAACGCCTTCAATTTTTAAGTAAGAGCTTTCCGTGAAGAGTTAGACCAAAGTTCATCTCAGAATTGGCAGTAGGGCCCAATTCACCTAGAAAACGTAACTTCTGACACAGAGCTCAGATTTGCAGAAGAAACACATATTCATGCTCCTCACGGTCTGAAAAGCACAAACACGCCTTCAATTTTCAAGTACGATCTTTCCCTGGGGAGTTAGACCAAAGTGCATCTCAGAATTGGCAGTAGGGCTCAATTCAGCCAGAAAATGTAACTTCTGACATAGAGCTCAGATTTGCAGAAGAAACACATATTCATGCTCCTCACGGTCTGAAAAGCACAAAAACACATTCAATTTTCAAGTACGAGCTTTCCGTGAGGAGTTAGACCAAAGTGCATCTCAGAATTCGCAGTAGGGCTCAATTCAGCTAGAAAACCTAACTTCTGACAAAGAGCTCAGATTTGCAGAAGAAACACATATTCATGCTCCTCACAGTCTGAAAAGCACAAAAACACCTTCAATTTTCTAGTATGAGCTTTCCCTGGGGAGTTAGACCAAAGTGCATCTCAGAATTGGAATTAGGGCTCAATTCAGCTAGAAAACGTAACTTCTGACACAGAGCTCAGATTTGCAGAAGAAACACATATTCATGCTCCTCACAGTCTGAAAAGCACAAAAATGCCTTCAATTTTCAAGTACGATCTTTCCCTGGGGAGTTAGGCCAAAGTGCATCTCAGAATTGGCAGTAGGGCTCAATTCAGCTAGAAAACGTAACTTCTGACAGAGAGCTCAGATTTGCAGAAGAAACACATATATATGCTCCTCACGGTCTGAAAAGCACAAAAACGCCTTCAATTTTCAAGTACAATATTTCCCTGGGGAGTTAGACCAAAGTGCATCTCAGAATTGGCAGTAGGGCTCAATTCAGCTAGAAAACCTAACTTCTGACACAGAGCTCAGATTTCCAGAAGAAACAGATAGTCATGCTCCTCACGGTCTGAAAAGCACAAAAACGCCTTCAATTTTCAAGTACGATCTTTCCCTGGGGAGTTAGACCAAAGTGCATCTCAGAATTGGCAGTAGGGCTCAATTCAGCCAGAAAACGTAACTTCTGACACAGAGCTCAGATTTGCAGAAGAAACACATATTCATGCTCCTCACGGTCTGAAAAGCACAAAAACGCCTTCAATTTTCAAGTACGATCTTTCCCTGGGGAGTTAGACCAAAGTGCATCTCAGAATTGGCAGTAGGGCTCAATTCAGCTAGAAAACCTAACTTCTGACAAAGAGCTCAGATTTGCAGAAGAAACACATATTCATGCTCCTCACAGTCTGAAAAGCACAAAAACACCTTCAATTTTCAAGTACGAGCTTTCCCTGCGGAGTTAGACGAAAGTGCATCTCAGAATTGGCAGTAAGGCTCAATTCAGCCAGAAAACGTAACTTTTGACACAGAGCTCAGATTTGCACAAGAAACACATATTCATGCTCCTCACGGTCTGAAAAGAACAAAAACGCCTTCAAGTTTCAAGTAAGAGCTTTCCGTGAGGAGTTAGACCAAAGTGCATCTCAGAATTGGCAGTAGGGCTCAATTCAGCTAGAAAACGTAACTTCTGACAGAGAGCTCAGATTTGCAGAAGAAACACATATATATGCTCCTCACGGTCTGAAAAGCACAAAAACGCCTTCAATTTTCAAGTACGATATTTCCCTGGGGAGTTAGACCAAAGTGCATCTCAGAATTGGCAGTAGGGCTCAATTCACCTATAAAACCTAACTTCTGACACAGAGTTCAGATTTGCAGAAGAAACACATATTCATGCTCCTCACAGTCTGAAAAGCCCAAAAACGCCTTCAATTTTCAAGTAAGAGCTTTCCGTGAAGAGTTAGACCAAAGTGCATCTCAGAATTGGCAGTAAGGCTCAATTCAGCTAGAAAACCTAACTTCTGACACAGAGCTCAGATTTCCAGAAGAAACAGATAGTCATGCTCCTCACGGTCTGAAAAGCACAAAAACGCCTTCAATTTTCAAGTACGATCTTTCCCTGGGGAGTTAGACCAAAGTGCATCTCAGAATTGGCAGTAGGGCTCAATTCAGCCAGAAAACGTAACTTCTGACACAGAGCTCAGATTTGCAGAAGAAACACATATTCATGCTCCTCACGGTCTGAAAAGCACAAAAACGCCTTCAATTTTCAAGTAAGAGCTTTCCCTGAAGAGTTAGACCAAAGTGCATCTCAGAATTGGCAGTAAGGCACAATTCAGCCAGAAAACCTAACTTCTGACACAGAGCTCAGATTTGCAGAAGAAACACATATTCATGCTCCTCACGGTCTGAAAAGAACAAAAACGCCTTCAAGTTTCAAGTAAGAGCTTTCCGTGAGGAGTTAGACCAAAGTGCATCTCAGAATTGGCAGTAGGGCTCAATTCAGCTAGAAAACGTAACTTCTGACAGAGAGCTCAGATTTGCAGAAGAAACACATATATATGCTCCTCACGGTCTGAAAAGCACAAAAACGCCTTCAATTTTCAAGTACGATATTTCCCTGGGGAGTTAGACCAAAGTGCATCTCAGAATTGGCAGTAGGGCTCAATTCACCTAGAAAACCTAACTTCTGACACAGAGTTCAGATTTGCAGAAGAAACACATATTCATGCTCCTCACAGTCTGAAAAGCCCAAAAACGCCTTCAATTTTCAAGTAAGAGCTTTCCGTGAAGAGTTAGACCAAAGTGCATCTCAGAATTGGCAGTAAGGCTCAATTCAGCTAGAAAACCTAACTTCTGACACAGAGCTCAGATTTCCAGAAGAAACAGATAGTCATGCTCCTCACGGTCTGAAAAGCACAAAAACGCCTTCAATTTTCAAGTACGATCTTTCCCTGGGGAGTTAGACCAAAGTGCATCTCAGAATTGGCAGTAGGGCTCAATTCAGCCAGAAAACGTAACTTCTGACACAGAGCTCAGATTTGCAGAAGAAACACATATTCATGCTCATCACGGTCTGAAAAGCACAAAAACGCCTTCAATTTTCAAGTAAGAGCTTTCCCTGAAGAGTTAGACCAAAGTGCATCTCAGAATTGGCAGTAAGGCACAATTCAGCCAGAAAACCTAACTTCTGACACAGAGCTCAGATTTGCAGAAGAAACACATATTCATGCTCCTCACGGTCTGAAAAGCACAAAAACGCCTTCAATTTTCAAGTACGATCTTTCCCTGGGGAGTTAGACCAAAGTGCATCTCAGAATTGGCAGTAGGGCTCAATTCAGCTAGAAAACCTAACTTCTGACAAAGAGCTCAGATTTGCAGAAGAAACACATATTCATGCTCCTCACAGTCTGAAAAGCACAAAAACACCTTCAATTTTCAAGTACGAGCTTTCCCTGCGGAGTTAGACGAAAGTGCATCTCAGAATTGGCAGTAAGGCTCAATTCAGCCAGAAAACGTAACTTTTGACACAGAGCTCAGATTTGCACAAGAAACACATATTCTTGCTCCTCACAGTCTGAAAAGAACAAAAACGCCTTCAAGTTTCAAGTAAGAGCTTTCCGTGAGGAGTTAGACCAAAGTGCATCTCAGAATTGGCAGTAGGGCTCAATTCAGCCAGAAAACGTAACTTTTGACACAGAGCAAAGGTTTGCAGAAGAAACACATATTCATGCTCCTCACTGTCTGAAAACCACAAAAACGCCTTCAATTTTCAAGTACAATCTTTCCCTGGGGAGTTAGACCAAAGTGCATCTCAGAATTGGAATTAGGGCTCAATTCAGCTAGAAAACGTAACTTCTGACACAGAGCTCAGATTTGCAGAAGAAACACATATTCATGCTCCTCACAGTCTGAAAAGCACAAAAACGCCTTCAATTTTCAAGTACGATCTTTCCCTGGGGAGTTAGGCCAAAGTGCATCTCAGAATTGGCAGTAGGGCTCAATTCAGCTAGAAAACGTAACTTCTGACAGAGAGCTCAGATTTGCAGAAGAAACACATATATATGCTCCTCACAGTCTGAAAAGCACAAAAACGCCTTCAATTTTCAAGTACGATATTTCCCTGGGGAGTTAGACCAAAGTGCATCTCAGAATTGGCAGTAGGGCTCAATTCAGCTAGAAAACCTAACTTCTGACACAGAGTTCAGATTTGCAGAAGAAACACATATTCATGCTCCTCACAGTCTGAAAAGCACAAAAACGCCTTCAATTTTCAAGTAAGAGCTTTCCGTGAAGAGTTAGACCAAAGTGCATCTCAGAATTGGCAGTAAGGCTCAATTCAGCTAGAAAACCTAACTTCTGACACAGAGCTCAGATTTGCAGAAGAAACAGATATTCATGCTCCTCACGGTCTGAAAAGCACAAAAACGCCTTCAATTTTCAACTACGATCTTTCCCTGGGGAGTTAGACCAAAGTGCATCTCAGAATTGGCAGTAGGGCTCAATTCAGCCAGAAAACGTAACTTCTGACACAGAGCTCAGATTTGCAGAAGAAACACATATTCATGCTCCTCACGGTCTGAAAAGCACAAACACGCCTTCAATTTTCAAGTACGATCTTTCCCTGGGGAGTTAGACCAAAGTGCATCTCAGAATTGGCAGTAGGGCTCAATTCAGCCAGAAAATGTAACTTCTGACATAGAGCTCAGATTTGCAGAAGAAACACATATTCATGCTCCTCACGGTCTGAAAAGCACAAAAACGCCTTCAATTTTTAAGTAAGAGCTTTCCGTGAAGAGTTAGACCAAAGTTCATCTCAGAATTGGCAGTAGGGCCCAATTCACCTAGAAAACGTAACTTCTGACACAGAGCTCAGATTTGCAGAAGAAACACATATTCATGCTCCTCACGGTCTGAAAAGCACAAACACGCCTTCAATTTTCAAGTACGATCTTTCCCTGGGGAGTTAGACCAAAGTGCATCTCAGAATTGGCAGTAGGGCTCAATTCAGCCAGAAAATGTAACTTCTGACATAGAGCTCAGATTTGCAGAAGAAACACATATTCATGCTCCTCACGGTCTGAAAAGCACAAAAACACATTCAATTTTCAAGTACGAGCTTTCCGTGAGGAGTTAGACCAAAGTGCATCTCAGAATTTGCAGTAGGGCTCAATTCAGCCAGAAAATGTAACTTCTGACACAGAGCTCAGATTTGCAGAAGAAACACATATTCATGATCCTCACGGTCTGAAATGTGTAATGTGTAAAATGGTTTTACACCTAAGCAGGAAAAACCAAGGATACAAGTACAAATTAAGTGAAACCTGGCTCAATAACTGTGTGAGGGACCTTGGGGTTCTAGTGGATGATCACTTAAACATGAGCCAGCAGTGTGCAGCAACAGCCAAAAAAGCTAATATAATCATTGGCTGTATAAATAGAGGCATAGAATTAAAATCATGTGAAGTAACGCTTTATAAATCCTTAGTAAGACCACATCTGGAATATTGTATCCAGTTTTGGTCACCACATTACAAAAAAGATGTTGAGACTTGGGAAAAAGTGCAAAGAAGAGCAATTAAGATGATTAAGGGCATGGAGACAAAAATATATGAAGAACAGTTGCAGGAATTGGGTGCGACCAGTCTAGAGAAAAGAAGGACTAGGGGTGATATGATGACAGTATTCCAGTATTTGAGGGGCTGCCACAAAGAAGAGGGGGTCAACTTATTCTCCAAAGCACCAGAAAGTAAGACAAGAAACAACCGATGGAAACTAATCAAGAAGTGAAACAGTGGTGGTATTCAGCTGATTCTATCTGGTTTGGGTGAACTGGTAGTGGCAGCTGCGGAAGGCTCCGCCCACCAACCTGGATGTCATCACGTCCAGTTTTTGACGCTCTGCGCATGCACGGAAGGACCTGCATGCACGTGCTCACATTTGTGAACCAGTAGCGAGGGTAAGAGAATACCACCCCTGGAAAGAAGCAACCAGGAATGAAGGAGAAACTTCCTGACAGTGAAAACAATTAACTAGTGCAGGGGTCAGCAATCTTAAACATTCAAAGAGCCACTTGGACCCGTTTCCTACAGAAAAAAAAAACTCACCGGGAGCCACAAAATCTGGGTGGGCATGGCCAACTCAATGTCACTTACTCCCACCCAGTCACATGACCACCTAGCCACGCCTACCCAGCTACAAAACTATTATCTATGTCTCTCTCCCCCTCTCCCTATCTCCCCCTCTCCCCCCTCTTTCTGTATCTCTGTGTCTGACCCTCTCCCTATCTTCCCCCCTCTTGTGTCTCTCTCCCTCTGTATCACTCTCTCTCCCTCTCTTCCCCCCTCTCTATGTATCATTCTCTCTCTCTCTCTGTATGTGTGTGTATGTCTCTCTCCCACCTCCCTTCGGGCGACCTTCCTCCTCCTCCCCCCTCTTCTCGTAATTCCCTGGCCAGCTGTGGCTGAGCCAGAAGCGTTCGCACGCGCATGGAGACCCTCCTCAAGTGAGCGCCAAAACACAGTAAAGGCATGCGTGGGGTGGGTGGCCGCTCACTTAAGAGGGTCTTAACAGGACGCGGCTTCTCTCTTGCACTAATGCTCTGGCCATCGCCTTGCCATGTCATCGCCCACCCCTGGCAGTTCTTCGGCCGAAGGGAGCGCGGAGGGAGAGAGAGAGAGAGAGAACATGCATGTGTCTTTCCTGAGGGCGTAACTTTAACTCTGTTGAGGCAACTGAAAAGTTCATGTGGATGTGTAATAGTTGCATATTAGGAAGTCATATGAATTGCTAAAGCAATATGTTACTCTCTCTCTTATACAACACTAATAGTAATTACCTTGGGGATTTGTATTGCCATTTCAAAGTGAGGAGTTTCCATTCCTGTCCCATCACTGGTTGGCCCCGCCCCTCTTATTTCTTTTTGGGACTCTAGCCTGAAGTGGCAGGAAGCGAAGGCTGCCTTATGTGCAAATGTGGCGCAAAAGCAGATACAGGGCAGCTTCACTCCTGCACTCTCCGGCGACCCTCTTCCCCCTCCTCCTCTCAGGACGCCCAGGCCAGCTGTGGCTGAGCTGGGAGCGTGCACACATGTGGGGAGACCCTCCTCAAGCGAGCACCAAAGCTCAGGAAAGGCGCGCACGGGGCGGGCAGCGGCTCACTTGAGGGTCTCTTCGCACGTGCGCACACTCTCGGCTCATCCACAGCAGGCCATGGGGTTACGAGAGGAGGGGGGAGGAGAGTGCAGGAGCAAAGCTGCCCTGTACCTGCCTTCACGCCACATTTGAGCGTAAAGCAGCCTTCGCTTCCTGCTACTTTGGGCTGGAGTCCAAAAAAGAAATAAGAGGGGCGGGGCAAACCAGTGATGGGACAGGGAGCCGTGGCAGAGGGCCCAAAGAACCGCTTGTGGCTCTGGAACCGTGGGTTGCCGATCCCTGAACTAGTGGAACAGTTTGCCTTCAGAAGTTGTAGGTGCGTCATCACTGGAGGTTTTTAAGAAAAGACTGGACAGCCACCTATCTAAAATGGTATAGGGTCTCCTTCTTGAGCAGGGGGTTGGACTAGAAGACCCTCAAGGTACCTTCCAGCTCTATTCTGATTCTTTGGATTCTCTTTTACAAACCTCATGTGTTGATACTGGAGGTTTTATGGAGAGGTGTACTTGTATTCTTTGCACCATGTATCCTGTCCACACATCTAGAATGTTAATTAAATGGAATCCTAGACCGCAAACAAAAGTGCTACATTACATTCATGGAAAGCATAGCTGCCCTTTAAGAGCAAGATCAGTGTCTATACATCATTCTCTACTAAATCTGAAGCCCACCATACATTTATCTAAACCCCTAAAGGATTTAAAATAGATTTCCTGAAACTTCTGAGTCAAGATGTTCCTCCTTTCTCCAACATGAATAGCTCTGCATCTAATCTATCTATCCAAGGCTATAATTCCATTAAAATTAATGAATACTAACAAAGAAATTAAAAGACGCTTGCTCCTGGGGAGGAAAGCTATGGCAAATCTAGACAGCATACTAAAAAGCAGAGACATCACCCTGCCAACAAAAGTGTATATAGTCAAGGCTATGGTTTTCCCAGTTGCAATGTATGGCTGTGAAAGTTGGACCATAAGAAAGGCAGAGCGCCAAAGAATTGAGGCCTTTGAACTATGGTGATGGAGAAGACTCCTGCGAGTCCCTTGGACTGCAAGGCGATCAAACCGGTCAGTCTTAGAGGAGATCAACCCTGACTGCTCTTTAGAAGACCAGGTTCTGAAGATGAAACTCAAATACTTTGGCCACCTAATGAGAAGGAAGTCTGGCTGGAGAAGAGCCTAATGCTGGGAAAAATCGAGGGCAAAAGAAGAAGGGGACGACAGGGAATGAGGTGGCAGGATGGAGTCACTGAAACAGTCGGCATGAGCTTAAATGGATTCCAGAGGATGGTAGAAGATAGGAAGGAACAAAGAAAGAAATAACAAACAACTGGTGTATTATAATGGCTAAGGTGTTAAGGACTGGGGAGATGTAAGTCTACCCTTAGTCAGGGAAATTCACCGGTTCATCTCTCTGCCCAACTTTTTTTTACAGGTTTATTGTAGATAAAATGAAGGGGAACCTCATGAAAGTTCCTCTGAGCTCTTGGGGGAAAATTGGATCTAAATGGAATAAAGAAATTCATAATAAAGAACCTGCTAAAACAAATACCTTCCTAACAAACCCACAATATGTAATTTACAATGCATAATCTAAAATTATACATTACTACATTCTTCTTACCTCCATGTGAACATAGAGTTTTTCTGTGGTGTCAGTTTGCTTTTCACAGAAGAGACAGATTGCACAAACAGGATGTTCTTCCCAATCAGACCAGTCCCTATAAAAAAAAACAATGCAAAGAACCATCTGTAACTGGCATTTTGGAATTATTAGAAAAATTGTAGGCATGGAAACAAAATCTGTTTTAACTCATCTATTCCTGCAAAAAGCAGAAAGGTGTAATTCTGCTCTCATCAGTCAGCTGCAATCTTAAACTATTTCCTCTTCCATACCTGTCCCCATTGGCTTTTAGTTCCTCCTTCCTACCCCTGAAGATACTCAGTTTTCTGTTATCACTGAGCAGGTTTAATCCACTCTACGTTGTTTTGTCATATATACTTTTTCCCACATATTATTTTTGTAGCATTGCAAGTTTTGCAATTCCCAAGCATGCTGCTATTTTCTTCTTATTCTTGGTCTTAGTATTTTGAGGAGATAACTATTCCATCTATTAACTGTTATAAATTGTAACAACATACATCACCCAAATGGGTCAAAGGTACTTATGACTGGATGCTGCTTATGTCAAAGAAAGAAAAAAATAACATATCCCAGAATGGGGTTTTTTTTGCAGTTACCAAAATTTAAGTGGTTAATTTTTAGCAGCAAAACAAAGTAGATGCCATGTTTTTAAGCTTAAGTATAGTTTTATCCCGCTAAAAACCAACACCTCCCCGCTATCTCTTTTCCATGTACTGCAATGATGCCACCATAATATTCTGACTCCATTGTGATTTAATAGCATTGCTTGTGTCAACAGATATTTTACAACCTATATCCTGGCACCAAAGAGCCCTGAGATCCTCTTAACGTGGAGGAATGTTTATGATAGCCATGTGGATCGTTTTACTTTAAAGGATAACAGTGTGAATACATGTTTGTTTGGGTTCTCAGGGAAACTAGTAAAGAAAACATCTTCACACTTGTGTATTGGCTAAAATCTGCATTCTGATTTAAAGGGAGAGGTCTCTACTGCTTTAATCCTACTTGTCTTGCCTAAGGGTATTCAGATCTTGCTTTAACTTGCTTGCTTTCACTTCTGCTTAATAAAAGGTTCCTTTTGAACGACCACGTTTCAAGAGTCTTTACTTTCTTAAGTTGGCAGGAGAGGCAATCATTACACTAACATTTTTTCCTTAGGGTGCAAAAGTAAATTTGAGGTGGGATATTGTCATGCCAATTTATAATCTTTATATACTATTGTTGCTCTCTATCCCCATCTAGTGGCCGGACAGACAAATACCAATTATATTGTTTTGAAGTTGACCCAATCCCTTTACCCATCAGCCTGCACTCTCAAAACAAGTGCACTCTCAAAACAAGTGCACGCTGGGAAGCCAGACTTCATTTTTCTTTAGCATTTGGAGGAGACAGAAGCACAAAGAAGAATCCATCTTAATCTGTGGCACATGTTCATCCAAGGACAAATCCACATCCCAGACACAGAGCATCACTGGTAAGATTTAGATTGCTTGTATTTATTAATTGTTATGTTCAGCAGTAACTCAATCCTGCCTATCTTGTATTTGGTTCTCATTGTATGTATTTCTATCTTCCCCAGTTTCACCATATCTTGTTCTTTCAATAAAGCATCTAGATCTATGCACACAGTTTGTTTTATTGGCGGATTTTTTTTTTTTTGAAAAAAAAACAACAGTGATTCTCATTTAGATCAATGTGGCATTTGTTGTGCTTCATTTTTTGCTAAAAGAAACAAAGGAATTACAGAGTGGCAAATGATAGACCAGCCAGTACAGAAACTGTTGAAAAGAGACCAAAAAGAATAGATACTAATCAGTGATGAACAGTGGTTTTTTTCAGTGACCTGGGGTTTATTTGCAGGGTGATTTGTGCAAATCCTGCAAATCAAATTCTGATTTGATCAGGATTTGTGCAAATTTAGACTGTACCCAAAGACAAATGCCTGGCTTCAACTTCTCATACATTTTTTCTTCTGTTTACCATTTTGCTTAATGGGAAATCATTAAAAACCCAAATTACACATTAGGACAAACGCATTTATCCTCTATGGATCTATATAAAATATGGAAGCATAATCAGTGGCCTTATAAATTAATTTCAAACAAAGAAATCTACAACTTTACAGCTTTATAGCCAAAAAGTATTTAAGACAAAAATAGCAAATACAGATCTGTTAACATATGACTGTAAAGTCTATTAAAAAGTCATTCCTATTTTCAAACAAACTTCTAATTTCCAATCATTGAAGGCTAAACCAAGTGAATAGAATATAACTTTATTATGGTCAAAGACCAGCAATAGACATCACTGTTTACAATATATTAAAAAATAGTGCTGACATTAATAGTGGATAATAACATCCCTGTTAAGAAAATATGTGTTCTCAAACAGTTAGGATCACTCCCTAGTTTACGTGAGTGGAGAGCCGATAAGTATGTGAGTAAATATAACTTTCCAAAAATTGTTAGAGTTCCATAAAATTGGCACAAA
The DNA here is from genome assembly GCF_059756535.1 of Pantherophis guttatus. Classification (NCBI taxonomy): domain Eukaryota; kingdom Metazoa; phylum Chordata; class Lepidosauria; order Squamata; family Colubridae; genus Pantherophis; species Pantherophis guttatus. The sequence goes on along the minus strand of NC_142069.1, from coordinate 57,240,321 downwards.
TTGGCAACTATAATTCTGTAACCAATTTTTTTCTTGCGGACATTGCAGCAACCCAGAATTTTGCCACTGCATGCATAATAATAATAATAATAATAATAATAATAATAATAATAATAATAATTTTATTTCTATACCGCCCTTCTCCCGAAGGACTCAGGGCGGTGTACAGCCTATTTAAAAACACAGAAACAAAACAACAGTTAAAATTTAAAATCATTAAATAATTAGGCTCCAATTAAAATCCCAGAAATTTAAAATACCCCAATTTAAAACGTTATGTTAATAGCCCGGCCTGGCGGAACAACAGGGTCTTCAGAGCGCAGCGAAACACCCGGAGGTCGGAGATCTTATGTATTTCCGGGGGCAGTTCATTCCACAGGGCTGGGGCTCCCACAGAGAAGGCCCTCCCCCTGGGTGTCGCCAGCCGACATAACTTGGCCGATGGCACCCTGAGGAGACCCTCTCTGTGGGAGCGGACTGGTCGGTGGGAGGCTATTGGTGGCAGAAGTCGGTCTCGAAGGTACCCGGGTCCTATGCCATGGAGCGCTTTAAAGGTGGTAACCAACACCTTGAATCGCACCCGGAAGACCACTGGGAGCCAGTGCAGCTCGCGCAGGAGGGGTGTCACGTGGGCGCAACGAGTTGCACCCATAACCACCTGCGCGGCCGCATTCTGGACCAGTTGGAGCCTCCGAGTGCTCTTCAAGGGGAGCCCCATGTAGAGAGCATTACAATAGTCCAACCGGGAGGTGACAAGGGCGTGAGTGACCGTGCGCAAGGCGTCCCGATCCAGAAAGGGCTGCAACTGGCGAATCAGGCGAACCTGATAAAAGGCCCCCCTGGCCACGGCCGTCTTGTGCTCTTCTAAAGACAGCCGTGCGTCCAGGAGGACACCCAGATTGCGAGCCCTCTCTGTGGGGGGCAAGGATTCACCCCCAATAGTCAGCGATGGCACCTGCTGACTATATCGGGGCGCCGGAAGCCACAGCCACTCAGTCTTGGAGGGGTTGAGTCTGAGCCTGTTCCTCCCCATCCAGGCCCGCATGGCCTCCAGGCAGCGGGACATCACATCAAGGGCACCGTTGGGGTGGTCTGGGGTGGAGATGTACAGCTGAGTATCGACAGCGTACAGATGACACTTCACCCCAAAACCACAGATGATCTCACCCAGCGGCTTCACATAAATGTTGAACAGGAGAGGCGAGAGGACTGACCCTTGCGGCACTCCCCATGCGAGATGCCTCGAGGTCGACCTCTGTCCCCCTGCCAACACAAACTGCGAGCGGTCGGAGAGGAAGGAGGAGAACCACCGCAGAACGGTGCCCCCTATTCCTAACCCCCTCAACCGCTGCAGCATGTTACCATGGTCAATGGTATCAAAAGCCGCTGAGAGGTCTAATAGGACTAGGACAGAGGAGCAACCCCTGTCCCGAGCCCTCCAGAGATCATCCACCAACGCGACCAATGCCGTTTCTGTGCTGTACCCCTGCCTGAAGCCCAACTGGTATGGGTCCAGATAGATAGCCGGGTTTGAGTCCTGGAAGAGAAAGCCTACAGAAAAATTGTCTGCCCTCACTGGCAATCTCTCTAATAAGTGGAGAATATATACTGACCTATAAACTCTGTATCACTCACAGTACAATAAAACATGTGAGATATCTTCAGCCGAGGGTTCAGGGGAGAGGAGGGGGGATAGCGGTTGTTATAAAGGAAGGTCTTGGTCCGAAGGAGGCCACTGTGCCTCAGATAGCCGGATGTGAGTCCCTTTTTGTGAAGTGGGGTCATGGGGTGCAGGTGGGCCTGCTGATCACGTACCTGGCTCCCTGCCACGTGGTGACGGACCTGCCCGAGCTGTTCAACATGATAGCCAGGATGGCGGTTGATACCCCCAGACTTATGGTTATGGGGGATTTCAACCTGCCGTCCGTCGGTGAAACGTCTGAGGCGGCTCGGGAGTTCATGGCTTCCATGATGGCCATGGACCTGACCCAGTTAGTTCATGGCCCTACACACATAGGGGGACACACTCTGGACTTGGTTTTCATCTCTGGCCAGTGGCTGAATGGTTTAGATATAGGGGATGTAGTGATTAAACCCTTGTCATGGTCTGACCATTCTCTCCTTCAACTTGACCTTCAAACCACTACACCCCGCCGCAGGGAGGCGGAACCGACTAAGTGGTTCTGCCCCAGGCACCTGATGGATCCTGATAGGTTCCAGACAGAGCTTAAGCCATTCCCTGAGGCTCTGGCTCACGATCCGGCTGAAGACCTGGTGGCTGCCTGGGATAGGGTGGCTGCTGGAGCTTTGGACCATGTCGTGCATTTGCGGCCTCTGACCCGCCGCCGATCTCACTTAGCTCCCTGGTTCTCCAAGGAGCTGAGGGAGATGAAGCGCTGGAAAAGACGCCTAGAGAGCAGTTGGAGGGCTAGCCTTTCCGAATCCAACCGAACACTGGTAAGGTCGCATATTAAGACCTACCTAGTGGTGATAAAAACGGCAAAGTTTAATTATTTTTCCGTTCTTATCGTGTCTGCAGATAACCACCCAGCCGCCCTGGTCAGGGTGACCCGCTCCCTGCTCCATCCGGGAGCACAGGAGGACCCCTTTGAGGGCAGGGCTGAGGATTTTGTGCAGTATCTGCATGACAAAGTCACTCAAATTCGGGAAGGCCTGGACTCTTGACTGGGTAGATACAGGCGGGGTGACGGAGACAGGTCTCGAGAGTGTTATCTGGGAGGAGTTTGACCCAGTGACCCCTGAAGACGTGGACTGGATTCTGGGTAGACTTAGCGCGGCCACATGTTTATTGGACCCGTGTCCCTCCTGGTTGGTGCTGGCTTCCCGGGAGGTTACACAAGGCTGGCTCCAAGGGGTTGTTAATGCTTCTTTGAGAGAGGGCTACTTTCCCGCCACCTTGAAAGAGGCAGTGGTGAGGCCTCTCCTCAAGAAGCCCTCCTTGGACCCGGCTGTTTTAGCAAATTATCGTCCAGTCTCAACCTTTGCTTTGTGGTGAAGGTTGTTGAGAGTGTGGTGGCATGACAGTTCCCCCAGTATCTGGATGAAGCAGTCTATCTTGATCCGTTCCAGTTGGGCTTCAGGCCTAGGCACAGCATGGAAACGGCATTGGTCGCATTGGTTGATGATCTCTGGAGGGCTCGGGACAGGGGATGTTCCTCTGTCCTGGTCCTGTTAGATCTCTCAGCGGCTTTTGATACCATCGACCATGGTATCATGCTGCGCCGGTTGGAGGGGTTAGAGGTGGGGGGCACCGTGTTGTGGTGGTTCTCCTCCTTCCTCTCTGACTGGTCGCAGTTTGTGTTGATGGGGGGGCCATAGGTCAACCCCGAGGCGCCTTGTATGTGGGGTGCTGCAGGCATCAGTCCTCTCGCCTCTTCTGTTCAACATTTATGTGAAGCTGCTGGGTGAGATCATCCGTGGTTTTGGGGTGAAGTACTATCAGTACGCTGATGACACTCACCTCGGACTACCCCAATGATGCCCTTGACGTGATGTCCCGGTGTCTGGAGGCCATACGGAACTGGATGGGGAGAAACAGGTTCAAGCTCAACCCATCCAAGACCGAGTGGCTGTGGTTTCCGGCATCCCGATATAGTCAGTTGGTGCCATCTCTGACTATTGGGGGCGAGTCATTGGACCCAGAGAGAGGGCTCGCAACTTGGGTGTCCTCCTGGATGCACGGCTGTCTTTAGAAGAGCATGTGACGGCCGTGGCCAGGGGGCTTTTTATCAGGTTCGCCTGATTCGCCAGTTGCGTCCCTTTCTGGATTGGGACTCCTTACGCATGGTCACTCATGCCCTCATCACTTCCCTCCTGGACTACTGCAATGCTCTCTACATGGGGCTCCCCTTGAAGAGCACCCAGAGGCTCCAACTGGTCCAGAATGCGGCTGTGCGGGTGATTATGGGAGCGTCATGGCGCTCCCATTTAACACCTCTCTTGCATGAGCTGCACTGGCTCCCGGTGGTCCTCCGGGTGCGATTCAAAGTGTTGGTGACCACCTTTAGAGCGCTCCATGGCTTAGGGCCAGGATATTTATGTGACCACCTTCTGCCACCGAGAGCCTCTCACCAGCCAGTATGCTCCCACAGAGAGGGGCTCCTCCGGGTGCCATCAGCCAAATAATGCCGACTGGAGGCCCTCAGGGGGAGAGCTTTCTCTGTGGGAGCATCTGCCCTCTGGAACAAGCTCCCCCCGGAGATACTGATGATTCCAGACTTACGTACTTTCCGTCGGGCCCTCAAAACCTTTTTATTTCATCAAGTTGGGCTGGCCTAATCTCTCCAATTGTGTATTTTAATTTGGATTTTTAATGGGGGATTTTAACTGTCGGGCCAAATTGTTTAATTCATTTTTAAATTGTTTTTATATTTTGTATTTGATGTTTTTTTTGTTTTTTTTTATTGAAAAAGTTTTCAAATACAAATTTTTCCCCCTTTTTTCCCCTCTCCCTCCCCCTCCCTAACCCCCCCTCCTCACCCAACCCCCCCTGTGACTTCTTCATAACAAAAAAAAACCTAATTCATAACAGATTACTTACTCCCTCCTCTAGATATTGACCTTTACTTACTAAAAATATTATTAATATTATAACATCCCCCTTTATCCATACATATCAAAAAAGAGAAAAGAAAGGGAAAAAAAAAGACATTATACTATGACATTATAGAATAACTTCTCCACTTTAAAACTATACGATAAGTCCTACTTTAACATTTAATCTTCTATATATATTACTATAACATTTCAAAGCGGCCTTCCCCATAAAATCTAGTTTAACATTTATTCCACTCTATCCATTTCCTCCACTCCCCTAAATATAACACTTAAAAATCCCTTTTCTTAGACTAATCAATCTACTAACTAGCTTATTCACCCACTATCATGCAAAATTGCCATACACAACATTTCTTAACATCTTTGATTCACTGCCCACACTACTTAAAAATATATGTCTATATTTTCCATTATATCTAAATAAAAAAAAAGAAAAGACAATGACTTTAAATTTATAATCCATATAGTATCTTCTTTGAGGTCTTTCCACTGGATTGGTAGAACCAACATCCATAATCGGGTAACATAGCTTACTGGTGCAACAGTTTATTCAGGATCTTCAATCATATCTGCCCCCATCAGTAGTAAATATCTTCTTATATGTATAAAAGTAAAAACAACCACCCGAGTGACATTATAATTATATTCCATATAGTAATAATTGTGGGTTTCATCAGGATTATTAATTCCCATCATCGTAGTGGGTAACAACCCGATCTTCTGCATGCCCCAGCATAATTCTCTTGCCTTGTGATTCAAGATAATATAATATGTTTATCAACACAAAAAGAAATTCCAAAATGGATAATTCAAATCCATCAGTTTAAGGCTCGTTTCACGTCCCCAGATTACGGCCATGCAGAGATCTGCCACAAACCTCAGGATGATATTAACCAATACGTCGCCTCTTCTGTGTTTACACATAATCGTTCATATTTTAAAATCACTGGCTTCACTGTTGCCTGATTTAGAAATTTCTATTTTTATGCCACCTATTTCTTTTTTTCTTTTCTTTTTGTGGGTTTGGTTTCCATCCTGGTTCCCTTTCTACAAAATGTGTACCATCTGGTCGGTTTTTATTCTGCTTTGTAGATTGGTCTTGTTGGTTTTGCTTTTGTATCTCATATTTCTTTTTTATCCCTTGTATATCCCCTAATTGGTTTCCATGTTTATCCTTGCCTTGATAAGTCATCACATTAAGATTAGATGCCTCTTCTCTCAAATTTGTAGATAGTCCAGCTGGGGTATCCAATAAATCCAAAGGCAATTCATCTGGTACAGTCTCTGTAATTCGATATTTTACCTTTATTTCCGGCTCCTTCTGCTTATCCTGTATTATACCTGGAGATGTTAAGTTCATTTTCAACCTATTTTGATAAAATTCTTCCGCTCTTTCAACAGTATTTAGCTGATATCTTTCTCCTTGGTATCTAAATATAATACCAACTGGGGCGTCCCACCTGTAGGAGATATTTCTCTTTTTTAACTCATTCACCAGAAAACCAAATTTCTTCCTTTCCATCAATATCTTAGGTGGGAGTTCCTTGTAAATCCAAATCTTTCTTCCATACAATTGCAAATTAGAATTGAAGGAATTTTGAACGATATTATTCCTAATTTCCTTATCTGTAAAATAAATCACCACATCTCTAGGCAATTGCCTTTGCTTAGCAATCCAAGAGTTGATTTGATAAACTCTGTCGATCCTACAAAACACTTCGTCAGGTTGAACCTTTAGAATCCCAGCTAGAAATTCAGAAGATATTTTCCTTAAATCATCTCTATTATTTTCCTGCAAACCTCTTAATCTTATCGCATATTCTGTGAAATTATATTGTACCATTAAAATCTCTTTTTCAATCTTCTGTTGCAGATTTTCTGCATTACCATACTTTTGATCAGCATCCGTTTTAGGTTTTTCTTCTAAGCTATTATCCTGAGTGTTTGTCAAATCATTTTCAATTTTTTGAATTCTATTGTCCAATTTATCTTGAATTTCTTCCATTTTAGACTCTAGTACATTAGTATTTGTGTCCAACTGTATCATAAATCCTGTAAAACCATTAACCACTTTTGAGAATTTTTTCTCCAAAAAATCAAACTTAGATTTCACCAATTCTTTAATTTCCTGCTTAAATTTTTCAAATTGCTGATTCACAATCTCCTCCCTTCTTTCAATCTCCTCTATAAAAAATTCTATCATATTAAAATCAGGTTTCTGAGACTGAAGAATTAAGACTTGTTCCTTTAAGTTGTTGGTGGGGGGATCCCCCCCCTTCTTGTTTATCTGACTTTATGAGTCTCAGTGCCATGTTTCCGCCCAGGCAGGCTTTGTTAAAAAAAAAGCAAGAAAAAAAAAAAAAAGGACTTCTTTCCAATCAACAACAATATCAGGTCTCCAAGGGAAAAAAAAGAGAAAAAGACACAGGAGCGAAGTTTTGTCTACAAATGTAGCCAGTGGTATTTATTCCGCTACATTGTGGTAATAGAAAACGGAAGGACTTTCCCTTTCAGCCTCTCCTCCAGCCAACGCCATTTTAAAAGGCTTTTTTTTTTCCTCTTTCCTTTCCTCCTCTCTCTTAAGTAATTTTTTTTTTAAAAAATCAGTAAAATACTTACGGTTCAATATTACAGGTCCAGCTCACATTTTCTTTGAGTAGTCTGTTAAATTTGCAGGCTTGCTTTTGACGCCTGGCTCTGCATCAGCAGAGATCTCCCAAAGCCCGGAGCGGCGGCTGGGGATACGGGGCATCTCATCCGCTCCGTCCCAAAAGTAAAAAAAAAAACTTTTGGGACTCCGCAGAGAGTTCTACCCACCCCTGCCGGCTCTATCTCCGTTTCCTCATGGAAACGGAGTTTTTTCGAGCCGCCATTCCGTTGTGAAGGCGGCTCTAACAGGCGATGGAAGCTGACGATCCCAAAGGAACGTCTGGCAGCGACAAACAGCAACCCGGAAGTCATATTTGATGTTTTTTACTTCTGGCTGTTCACTGCCCTGAGTCCTTCGGGAGAAGGGCGGTATATAAATTTAAATATTAAATAAAATTATTAAATTAACTTCTCTTTTACCACATATACCCATGATGGCGAACCTATGGCATGCATGCCCAAAGTGGCACACGAAGCCATGTCACCTGGCATGCATGGCCTTGCCTGTTTGTCTCCCAGGTTTCTGGCGCGCATGCGCACGTGATGATCAGCTGTCCTTCACATGTGTGGCAGTGCCAAAAACTGGTGAGCGCATGCATGCCGGCCAGCTGATTGTCGGGTGTGCATGCACGCTGGAACACGGAAGTTCATCTTTTCCAGAGCACAATCCCTTCGCATGCGGGGCAGTGCCAAAAACTGGCCTGCACATAAGCGCCAGCCAGCTGATCATCAGGCGCACATGCGTGCTAGAATCCGGAAGTTTGGCTTTTCCGGAGTGTGGCCCTGATGAGCGCGCATGCACGTTTCTGTGTGACCTTTTTGGCATTTGGTGCTGAAAAGGTTCGCCATCGCTGACATATACATACCCATTCTGATATTGGTGTACTCTTACACCTGCCCTGGAGGAGTGCTGAGGGGAGAATGTTAAATCTGGTTCTGAAGAAAGCTATTCTTTGTTTTGGGAAGATCAGATCATTTAGATATCTTGCCAATTCCCACACACCATGTTTGATTTTGTCCCTACTGTTGAGAGGCAACCTATTTAGTTCTTGGAACTCCATGTCCTTCATTCTATTGATTACTACTTGCTTTGTTTGGTCAAAGCCTAGGGACATTAAGAATACCGGTGAGAGCCCATAAGAACCCAGCTTGTGGTCTATCACCTGTTTCCAGGGGGAGGGGAAGTTATCAGTCAACACTAGCAGGGACAGTCCCTCTGGAAAGAAATGCATTTTTAGCCAATGAATGATCATTATCTTCCAGGCTCTTACCTGAATTTGAGGCATGCCTATCTCAATTCTTAACTGAGCATTTGAAGTTCCTTTGGGTGCAGCTAAGATGGCTTACAGGAATTTGGTTTGTATGGTTTCTAGCGAGTCTTTCTTTGCAAGGATTCCTATTTGTGCCCCATATAGAATTTGCACCAATGTTTTGGCCTCAAAAAGTTTTAAGGCAGCTGGTACTAATTGACCTCCACCTGTGTAAAAGAAATGTTTAATTGCATTTGAGGACCTATAGGCTGCTTGCAATGTATGATCCAGGTGTGTCTTCCATGTTCCTTGCGAGTGGAAAACCACCCCAAGGTATCTAAATGTCCTAACTTGTTCTAAACTTTGTCCTTCTATTTTCCAGGAGTATTGGCTAGGTCTTTTAGCAAAAACTAAATTTTTTGATTTATCAAAGTTAAGGACCAACTTATTCTGTCTACAATATCCAAGTGTTGCCATAATTGCTCTCTTCAGTCCCATGGGAGTTTGTGAAATAATAGCAGCATCGTCAGCATATAGGAGAATCAGAATTTGCGTTGTGCTAGGTTAGGAGGATGTAGATCAGGGTTCTGTAAGAGATCGATCAGAGGGTTAATATAGAAGTTAAAAGGGGAGGGGCAGGATGCAACCCTGCCGTACTCCTTTTTGTACCCTTACTAGGCCAGTTAAAGTCCCTTGAGAATTACACCTCACTTTCAAGGTGGAATTAACATGCAATTTTTGTATGAGGAAAAGGAGGCGTTTATCAATAGTAGTGTGTTTTAATTTCTCCCAGAGGTTGTTCCTGGATATTGAATCAAAGGCCTACTTAAAATCAAGGAAGTCAAAAAAAAGAGAGGATTTTTTTTAATATGTGAAATGAAGAAAATAATATAACAGTGAAAATCTGGTGATAATGGTTTCAGAAATGCTTAAATAGACAGCACAAAAGAATATATTTATAGCATCAAGGTTTTCTTCCTGATTTCATCTACCCCGACATGTTCCCCTTCCTAGAGAAACCTAAAATCATTCCAAAATACGATATTTAGAAGTTTTATAACTCAACATCATTCACATATAACATGGAATAATATTGACATATGCTATTTCATTGAATTTCTACCCTGCCTTTAATTTTCTCTGGAAAATTTCAAAAAATGTGTGATTTCCTAGGTCGGAGGTTCCCAACCTTTCCACCTTGGCAGCCTGGGCCAGTGCATTTGTGTGTGTGTGTGTCAGGTCTAGAAGTACACCTTCTCTGTAGTAGCAGATCCCCAGAGATCTAGATGGCCCTTACTTTGCTGTTGTTTAGAAGAGTTGTAAATACCTCTTCTTCCATGAATGAAGATAAATAATCTGTCCCAGGATAATGTTGCAGGATCCAATCTGTGTTGGTCACTGGGACTGGAAGTTTAGTCTTCTGAGCTTTTGGACTCATGCTGGAAGCCTTCCTCAGAGAATTTCTCTCTACCGACTGACCCAGATTGGATCCTGCAACCTCCTCTTGAACTAGGCATTTGGCAAGAGAGAATAAGACATCTTCCTTCATTGTGCTTGTCATGTTTTTTTCTTTTTATATCTTCTTGTGATTTCTTTAATTATTTTGAACCACCCAGAGTCATTGAAAGTCAAGCAGCATACTAGTTTAATAAAGTAGAAGAGTATTATTACTGTGTTTCCCCAAAAATACAACCTATCCCGAAAACAAACCCTAGCCTGATTTTTTGGGAGATCGGCCTAATATAAGCCCTACCCCAAAAATAAGACTAGTGAAGGGGTGGGCTTGGCCAGCACAGGAGACAGTCCTTCCCTTCCCCGTCACCTCATGGAGGCTCTGCCCCTTAATTGCGGCCCCACAGATCAGCTGAACCAGCAAGGGCTGGGAACTGTCTCTCATTCTGTCTCTCTGGCTGCTTGAAGGTGTTTCCTGTGCACTCTTGCCAGCCCCAGTCCTGCCCACAGCACCAGGCAACCTTGCAGCTGAAGGCCCCTCTCTTTTGCAACTCACCTTGTGGCTCTGGAGCAGGCGGCGACCATGGTTTGCGCTCCACCAGGCCTGGAGCTCAGGTCTTGCTCAGGCTGCTGCTACAAGGCAGAAAGCCATGCGGCACGTTGGAATCAGCTCCCTCCCCACCTCTCCTGGACTGCTGGGCCAGCTGCACCTGCTGCTGTTGGCCTCGCCCTGGGCTGTTCCTGCCTGGCATGGAGCAATTCGGCCCAGATCTCAAGAGCACCTCCCCTGCCGCCAGTCTGCCAGAGCCCCCATCGCCAGCAGTCTTGCTGCCCTGTGCAAGCTCCGTGGTGGCCCTGCAGTGGGATGGAGGAGGGTGGGAGAGATTGCCCCTTCCTCCTTTGCACCCCAAAACCCCATCTTCCCTGGCTGCCGAGCCCCTGGCCTGCATCCCTTTCACTGGAGCAAGACATGCAACTGAATGTTACCCACTGCGGCCTCCCAATAATAAGCCAAGTAAGTTCAGGCAAAAAACAAATACTGACCAAGATCCTGAAGAGAAGCATTCTTATCACACTTCTGTATGTCCCCTGCCCATCTTCTGAAGCTATTATCTATCTCCAGTCAGCATGAAACAGGATCTACACACTATTCTGGGGTCCGCTGAAGCTTAGTGCAGGTAGATTAAAAAAAATCTATATATAAAAAGTATATTTGTATATTCTATAAAAAAGAGTATAGATTACTGGTCTGACTTTTATATAGATTAATTAATGTGTTTACTTTCCTTGTCTATGCTCTATTGCTCAATCAGAAAATACTTGGGTATATTACTCAGATGTTTCAGTACCATTTTTTACTTAGTTGGAATCTTACTATCAGTATTGCTAATATGTAACCTTGGACATTTGAAAATTAAATTTAATTGCATTAAAGCAATTTAAGAACAAAAAAAATCTGTACAATATGGAATGAAGTATCAAATGGTGACCTTCTTTGAGAGCACAGTCAGTCAGGAAAGACAATTCCATCTAAACATAGAAATTGGTATTTTTCACTTCATTCTGACAACATTGCCATTGGCAATAAATCAAAGATTAGTAATATTTTTATAAGCATAAGCGTCATAACATACACGGAGATGCAATAGTAATTGTCACTAAAGAGTAAAATTCAAGAAATTCTCTTGAAGTTTGCCCATATCCCCAGCCGCTGCTCCGGGCTTTGGGAGACCTCTGCTAATGCAGAGCCAGGCGTCAAAAGCAAGCCTGCGAATTTGACAGATTACTCAAAGAAAATGTGAGCTGGACCTGTAATACTGAAGCGCAAGTATTTTACTTATCTTTTAAAAATTACTTAAGAGAATAGAGGAAGAGAAAGAGGAAAAAAGTTTCTTTTTAAAATGGCGTCTGCCGCGGCTGGAGAAGAGTTTGAGAGGGAAAGTTCTTCCGTTTTTTATTATTACAATGTAGCGGAATAAATACCACTGGCTACATTTGTAGACAAAACTCCGCTCCTGTTTTTGTTTTTCTCTTTTTTCCCTGGAGGCTTGAGTGTTGCTGGCTGGAAGTCTTTTGTCTTGTTTTTTTTTTTTTCTTCTTCTAACAAAGCCTGCTTAGGCGGAAACATGGCACTGAGGCTTGTGAAGTCAGACAAACAAATAGGTGGGGGGGATTCCCCCACCAAGAATTTAAAGGAACAAGTTTTAACTCTTCAGTCCCAGAAACCTGATTTTAATATAATAGAATTTCTCTTAGAGGAGATTGAAAGAAGGGATGAGATTGTGAATCAGCAACTTGAAAAATTTAAGCAGGAAACTAAGGAATTGGTGAAATCCAAGTTTGACTTTTTGCAGCAAAAAATTTTAAAATTGTCAGAATTCATGATTCGGTTGGATACAAATACTAATTTACTAGAGTCAAAAATGGATGAAATTCAAGATAAATTGGACAATAGAATTCAAAAAATTGAAAATGATTTGTTAAATATTCAGGATTATAGTTCAGAAGAAAAATTTAAAATGGATGCTGACCAAAAGTCTGGTAATGTAGAATATCTGCAACAGAGGATTCAAAAAGAGGTTCTAAAGATACAATATAATTTCACAGAATATGCAATAAGACTTAGAGGTTTGCAGGAAAATAACAGAGATGACTTAAGGAAAATATCTTCTGAATTTCTAGCTGGGATTTTAAAGATTCAACCTGAGGAAGTGTTTTGTAGGATTGACAGAGCTTATCGAATAAACTCCTGGACTGCCAAGCAAAGGCAATTGCCTAGAGATGTGGTAATCTATTTTTCAGATAAAGAAATTAGGAATAAAATTGTGCAAAATTCCTTCAATTCTAATTTGCAATTGTATGGAAGAAAGATTTGGATTTACAAGGAACTCCCACCTAAGATATTAATGGAAAGGAAGAAATTTGGCTTTCTGGTGTCTGAGTTAAAAAGGAGAAATATTCAATTCCGGTGGGACGTCCCAGTTGGTATTATATTGAGATATCAAGGAGAAAGATACCAGTTAAATACTGTTGAAAGAGCGGAAGAATTTTATCAAAATAGGTTGAAAATGAATTTAACGTCTTCAGATATAATACAGGATAAGCAGAAGGAGCTGGAACTAAAGACAGAGACTGTACCAGATAAATTGCCTTTGGATTTATCGGATACCCCAGCTGGATTATCTACAAATTTGAGAGAAGTGCCATCTGATTTTAATGTGATGACTTATCAAGGCAAGGACAAGCATGGAAACCAATTAGAGGATATACAAGGGATAAAAAAGAAATGCGAGACACAAAAAATTAGGATGGAGGTCAAACCCACAAAAAGAAAACAAAAAAAGAAATAGGTTGTACAAAAATAGAAATTTCTAACCCAAGCAACAGTGAAGCCAGTGATTTTAAAATATGAATGATTATGTGAAAACATAGAGGAGGCGACATATTGGTCAATATCATCCTGAGGATAGTGGCAGATCTCTGCATTGCCGTAATTTTGGGACATGGAAAGAGCCTCAAATTGATGGTTTTGAATTATCTACTTTGAAACTTCTTTTTGTGTTGATAAATATATTATAATTATCTTGAATTATAAGGCAAGAGAATCACATTGGGACATGCAGAAGATCGGGTTGTTACCCAATACGATGATGGAAATTAATAATCCTGATGAAACCCACAATTATTATTATATGGAATACAATTATAATGTCACTCGGGTGGTTGTTTTTACTTTTATATATATAAGAAGATGTTTACTACTGATGGGGGCAGATATGATTGGAGATCTTGAATAAACTGTTGCATCTGCAAGCTATGTCACCCTATCATGGATGTTGGTTTTAACAATCCAGTGGAAAGACTTCAAGAAGATATTATATGGACTATAAATTTAAAGTTATTGTCTTTTCTTTTTTTATTTAGATATAATGGAATATATATATATATATATATTTAAGTAGTGTGGGCAGTGAATTAAAGATATCAAGAATTGTTGTGTATGGTAAATTTGTAAGACAGTGGGTGAATAAGCTAGCTACAGACTGATTAGTTTAAGAAAAGGGATTTTTAAGTGATACATTTAGGGGAGTGGAGGAAATGGATAGAGTGGAATAAATGTTAAATTAGATTTTATGGGGAGCCCGCTTTGAAATGTTATTAAAGTAGGACTTATTGTATAGTTTTAAAGTGGAAGGTGGTTTTGAATTGTTGCAATAATGCATAGATATAAAACACTATTATGCTAAATTAGAAGTTATTTTATAATAGTTATAGTATAATGTGTTTGTTTTTTTTTGTTTTTTTTTTTCTCTTCTTCTTTTCTGAAATGTATGGATAAAGGGGGATTTATAATACTTTTAGTAAGTAAAGGTCAGTATTTTGAGGAGGGAGTAAGTAATCCGTTATGAATTAGGGTTTTTTTTTGTTACGAAGAAGTCACAGGGGGGGAAGGGTGGGGAGGGGGGGTTAGGGAGGGGGGGAGGGGGGGGAAAAGGGGGAAAAATTTGTATTTGAAAACCTTTTCAATAAAAAAAAAAAAAAAAAGAAATTCTCTTGAAGTTTGACGAAGATTTCGAAGAGGTGAGCTCATTCTCTGGATTTAAACTAATAAAAGTTAAGGAGTTAATAAACTTTGCTATGCCTCCACCAACTTAAAATAGCAAGAAACTGCCTTGGTCCGACTAATCACGGAATGACATCCAAGTTGATATCCGAATCGGTCATCGACCAAGCAAGCACGTTATTGCCAGACTCCGCCTCCTTTTTACATTGGTTCCTTCAGCCACTAAGTTCTTTCCAAAAACCTTTCAATTCGCTAACCAAAGTGACGGAGAAATCAGCCTCCCTTTGTCAAAGGGATCCACTTCTCCGAGTTTTCTGAACTCCCGGAGAAACGACACCCTCCGGCGATTGGCTTGTGCGGCCAGCTGCAGCCAATGAGATGCGAGAAAAGCTTTTCTCATTGTAGTGGGCACCCGACGCTGGAGTCCCATTAGCAGGGATACTCGCGGTTCTCCAGATTGATTCTTGCAGGAGCCGAAGGCTCAGCGGACGGGTCGTCACGCTTCTCCAGGTTGCTTTAGCTGACATCTTCCGCTCCCTTTCGCATTTACTATGCGGAGCTTTGGCTTGCACTGATTTTCCCAGGAAGCCTCGAGAGCCGAGCCGGACTTCTGAGCACCGCGGGTTCCTCTTCAATGTTGCTTCTTTGCCCTTTGTAGGAATACCTGGGCTGCTGCGTCGCCGGAGATCTTCTCTTAGGCAGTGAGTCGCTAAACCTTCTTTTGCGTACCGGGGAGGAGAAAGTGGGGAGGGGAAGTTGTTCTTTAGCGATATGAGCCTTCTCACTTTTCGGAGGGGAAAGGGAACCTGGCTACAGGATGGCTCAGCACCCTTTCCGCAGCATCTCCTGTCACTTCCTGCAGACCGAAGAGATTTATTAACCAAGCGCAGGGGAGTCGCAAAGCCAAGCCTGCTGCCGTTTTCTGCTTCGGAAAGTAGTGGTCGCAACGCTGGTTTGCAAAATAGCGGCTTGACTCTGAAATGTGGAGGCTGCCATCCTAAATGCATTTACCTGGCTGTAAGCTCTGACATCGGGATGCTACCATAACCTTTGGTATGAGTACTAAACACATATAGATTTGTTCAGAGAAGTAAATCCCGCTATATCGAATGAGGCTACTCTATTTTGTGCTTCCCCATCGTCTGGTCTACTCTGGATGGAGAAATGTGAAATCCGGGACGGAAGGGTAATGTGTAGTTACTGAAATTTAATTAATGCGGAACATCAAGAATGCGCGGCCCTCGGGCTAAGAGCCAACGTTCATAATCCGCAAGGCAATTAACTAACTTTATTTGCTATGCTTATAGTTCTTATGGGGATCTTTTTTTGTGGGGGGGGGATGTCTCTAGCTTTAAGAGGAGTTAAGCCTCTGCTGTGTGGGAGGGAGTTCTGTCTAAATTGCTGAGTGGGGCTTTGGGTTCCTACCCTTATGGCTGCAGAAGGTTGGTTGGGCTTGAGCTATGGTCCTGTATCCATTGAGAGAGAAGTTAAATGGATGTATTTCTTGGTACACATGGAACTGAATTGTAGCAGATATGAGAAACAAGAAGTATAAGAAACACCTTATTTTTGTTCAATATGCCCAATTTTGGCTTTGGAGAACTCTGGAGAGTTCTGAAAAACCAGCCCCAACTATTGAGCCCATTGTGCGGACTGCAGGTTCCAGTTAGTTGTAACCGACTTGAAGCCAAATCCAAAAAAACTGACTTCTGATTGCAGTGTTGCTATGCTGTCTACACAGCCAGCTGCTGCTCCTTACCAACACATGAACGTATAATCTGCCAGAAGAAATGTAAACATCTAGAATGGAGCATAGCATTATGAATTTACAAAGCTATTTATTACATTGAGGTCAGGGCATGTGTATAATTAAAAATTCTTCACACTAAGAAGCTATATTTGTCTCTTAGGACTGTAGCAAGCTGCTACACTATAATCAAAGGATGAAATATTTAAAAACCACAAACCTAGTGGCAATCTCTGGGTAATATCTGGCTTTATTATTTTTACTCCTAGCAAAAGCTCCATCTGTCTTTCTAGCAGTCCTTGACTATAGATGGGTGTGAATTTTGGTATGTCCAGATGTGTGAGCTCAGCTGTTGTTTGTTACTTGGGTGACAACTTCCTTTCCCCTCAAGAGTATGCTTTCTACATTACCTTCAGTCCAGTATCAGTGTTTCAAATACCTTATTTTGTGTAACAGTCTGCCCTATTAGGGCAGTTCTTTGGGGGATTTCCCTAACTCTGTCTAGCATCTTCTAAGATTGAGCCTTTTCTCCCGCAAATTGTGATAATAATCTTCTTGAATGGCCATAAACCTTGCCACAGGGATCTAAACCATTAAGAGTAACCATATCTCTTAAACGCCTGGGGGAATGGGGGAGAGGAATGATTTTTCTATTCAGGCTGTCATCAGTTTCTAGTAGAAGTTTCAGCTTGAGTCCTTGGTCAAAAAGCTGGCTTTGATCCCCCAGCTGGTGAAAATAAAATTCCCCTCCATTTGATATTTTTAAATGCCATCAACTAGAGAGCTGAAACAAACTGTCATTTTAAAAAGTGGAATTTAAAGACTACCACATTTTCCATGCATTAAGATTAAAAAGGTATAAGGTAAATAGATACTATATTTCAGGGATGAAATGCTCCGAAGTCTGCTACCGGTTCACTTCGCTACTGTTTGCTGTGCATGTACATGCGTGGTGTACACCAAATGCACGCTTTGCACACACATGTGTAGTGCACGCCAAACACACATTTCACACACATGCACACCACAGGCGCTACTATGCAGCGCTGAAAAAGGAGGATTAAGAAGCCTTTTCTAAGGTAAGTAGAACAGCGAGGGTTTCCTGCTTTCTAGCGAATATAAATTACGCGGCACAGCTGATCGTCTGAAATACCGGTTCATCCGAACCAGTAGCATTTTTTTACTACTGGTTCGCCTGAACCAGTAGCTTTTATTACTACCAGTTCAGGCAGATTGGTCCTAACCAGTAGCATATATTTGTTTTATATCTTGAATTGTAGTTGAGATGACTGACTCTTGGAGTCTTTTCCTCCACTTCCACTCCATGTTATAACTTTACTTCTAACTAGGTAGTTAGAATGATAGTATTCTGCTGAAGGGTTTGAAAACATAGAAGAGCGGTGCTAGTATCTATGTGGTTTGAACTGCTTGCTGAACAAGCTTTTACTGGTGCCTAATTAAAACTGATTTAGTGAAATAGAGAACAGAGATTTCTCTATTTCACAATTAAACACTGAATTGAAAGCTTAAAACAATTATAGCTTGGTCATATATATAGCTTAGAAGAAAACTCACTATGTTAAAAGGCCCCATGCCTCTGTAATCCTAAATCTGCATACTGTGCATCAGTACTGGAAATCAGTTCCACTGAATACATAAATATTCTAAGTGAGCTTTGCATAAGATACCATTGCAATCACATTTATACTTCATCATCTATACGATATTTTTCTTTGCATTAAGGGATATTATTTTCACTCAGTCTTAGCTACCTGGATAAACTTTAACATCAGCTGTGGGGCTGCGAAGGGAAAATTTTACAGGGTTAATAGCTGAGCTATTAAGATTGGAGTCAGATGTGACTAAGAGCTACAGAAGAGACTGAATTTTTCTAATATCTTGTAGCAAAACTGAAAATGTAATTGTGCAGTTACAGTTTAAGTGTTTTTTTAAAACCCTGGAAGAAAACAATATTTTAATTGTTATTCTAGGGTAGAATTTTGAATTGTGACCTTCAAACTGAGATAAGATTCACTACCATCATAAAATATCCTTGTATTTTCATTTCTTGGTGAAAAATCACATTAGTGTTCTAAAGGTCAGTAGGTTTTCTTTCTTTTTTTAAAGCAAAGTTTAAGATGCTGCACTCATTTAATGGTCTTAACATTAGTTCTTTACTGTGGATAATCAAAAAACAGTTGTCAAACAGTGAGATATTTGACCTTTTTTGCTTAGATAGTTCAAGAGTAAAAACTATGTGAAATATAAGCGTTTAACTTCATTGTGTATTTGGTCTGTCTCCCCCTATTGTCTTAGACTATACATTAGTTTATGTTGCTTCAGTTTATTCAAAGTTCTGTATCTTGCTCAGAATTCTAAAAGAATCATGGCACCATCAGAGCTACTTATGTTTAATATGATTACTATGTCATCACTTGGTAGTAGACAGTTTCTCAAGAACAATTAAAATATGTAGTAGATAAGCTATCCATACTGAAAGTCTTGTTGAACACTTGTTAAAAATATATTTTGCAATTGCTGAAACAATAAATCTGTGCTGCAGCTTTTAAATAGAAAGGCAAGGTCTGTATTCAAAGTATTCAAAAGCCATGTATTACAAACTCTTGCACTTTTGTATTCATTAAAAGTTTTTTCATGATAGCTTCTCTGAAGAATTTCCACAATATATAATATATTCTCTCACGAAGATAGATGCATGGATCAATAAAATGTTCTATATCTCTTTCAAGAAGTCAGCAAAATCAAATACTAAGCTTGCTATCATATATTTCTTCTTTGAGTGGTATCTGTCTGTCGTCCCCTCCCTTCCTCAGCTACAAGTTAGAATCAATTACAATGGTTGGGAAGAGTTAGTTTGGCCTAGTGATTAAGGCACGAGGCTAGAAATTGAGAGCCCTTGAGTTCTAGTCCTGCCTTAGCCATGAAAGCCAATTGGATGACCTTGGGCCAGTCATTCTATCTCAGCCCAACCCAGCTCACATGATTGTTGTTGTGGGAAAAATAGAAAGAGGGAGGTACATTGGATATGTTCACCACCTTGAGTTATTTGTAAAAATAAAGTCAGGATGCAAATAAAATACACTTCATCCCATTTAAGTAATGAGGCTGAAGTGTGATTGCTGATTTTTTGCAACAATCTTGCATTATCAAATACACAGAAGTATCTTCAAGATATTTTTGGAAACTTTTTAGGAGACTCATCATTTTAAGATTGCAATGATCCATCTTTGGAAAGACAGATTCTGTGTGATCAAGCTATTTTGGATTGGGATCTCCTCACTTCATTATAGATAGCATTGAAAGGACTACTGGTATAGTTCATATTTTTTAGAAGAGAGTGCTATGAATGAAATCTTGGAAAACCTGGCTTTTTTGGAGGATGTTTGCAATTTGGTTTGAGTTTATTGTCTCTTGTTTGGTTGTTGCTGGATGCTGTCTTGGTGCTTTGATATAATTATTATACAATTTTATTCTTTAATCTTGTTAATTGATAAGGGAGTGATAAAATTGTGCACAACTGGCATGAAAACTGTCAAAGATTTTTTAAAAATCAACCATTTCTATTGTAAATTGGACAGCTTTTGGAAAATTGCTTTCTTTCTGTAATCCCTAATATCTGTCTTTTTTTTACCCCCAATTATAATATGGGTGTGGTTATGCTAACGTAATTGTTTTAAGAGTTAAAAGTGGATAATGGTTATGAAACTCCTTTCTTTGTGGGAAAAACATAGAAATTATAACTATTACTGATACTAGCATTCTCAAAATGAGCACATATACCTTAATGTTTTTTTCTTGTATTGTGACAAAAGTTAGCAAAACTAACTAATTCTTAGGAAAACAATATTGTCTCAGCAAAGAATAATATTGCAGGTCTCTTAAGTAGTAAAAAAGTATCTTCTAAGACTTAATAAACAAAAAACACATTTTTTAAAAAAATGTTCTTGTTTATTAGCTGAAATCTCTACTTTGTTGGAAATTATGTATTTCTAATAGTTCAACTAATTGATGCCTTTAATTGAAGTCATTGACATATTATTTATATCCCACCTTTATTTTTTATTAGTTATGGATACAAAAATATGCCTCTTTGTGAACATGTCTAATTCATGCCTTCCTATTGCTCTATAAACTAAAATATCTGTTATATTCAGTGGTGAGATTCTGCCGGTTCTAGGCGGTTCCGCTGAACCGTTTGTTAAATTGTTGGCTCGCCCGCTCCTTACCCCCTCCCTCCGTACCACTATTTATTGCCAATAAATAGTGGTGGGCGAGGGGCGGGCGAGCCAGCAATTTAACAAATGGTTCGGTGTTTGTTTGTAATTTTATTGGCCCGCGGAGCTTCAGCATAGGCTAATTAGCCCATTGATTAGATCAGCCTCCCAACTCTCAGCTGATTTGCTCTCAGCTGTTTTGCTCAGGGCTCTGCTGCTTGCTTGCAAAGAGTGCTGGAGCATATTTTTTTCCCCCTAGCTATGCTGAAAAACGAAATTGAAAGTAAATCAGGCTGTTGGCTTTGCTGTTTGCTGCAACTGCTGTTTGCTGCAAAAATTAGGCAGGCAGATTTCTTTTCTTTTTCCTCACCAAAAAAGGTAGGTGCAAACAATGGGAAATTTAGGGCAAAAGAGGAGAGTTCAAGATTTTAAAACACAAAAGAAAAAAAGCTCTATTTAACTAAGAAATTGTAATAATTGAGATACTATTAATTGTATATTGTGTTGAAAGCAGAAATGGTTAAGTTGTGGTTTGGAGGAATATATGGGGGAAATTATTTGGTTTATTATTATTGGTAAATATAATTAATTGATTTGTAAGAAATTGGATTGCATGGAAATAATTGGAATATTCATGTTCATATTGATTAATATACAAAAAAGATAGTTATATAACTAATTGATTTATATTAAAATGTTGAATTTATATTAAACAACTGTAATATTACATAATTAACCAATGTGAGAATGGATATAAAAATAAATGACAATGGGAAGGGGTATAATATAGAATAGAAGGGAAAAATTGAATTTGATTAGGATTAGAGATGAGGATGAAGGGTAATATTGGTTTTTTAAAAAAATAGATAAGGAATAAATATGGCAAAAAGGAAATATAGAAATTGTAAATTTAATTGAAATGACTAAACACTGTTTAGATTTGTGAACCGGCCAAATACTCTGTTCAAAGAAAATACATTGTATGTTTGTATGTGTGTTTCTAATTATTGCTATTTATTCATATTTGTTCTCTTTTATTCTTTAAAGTTTAACAATTCATTCTTTATCTTAATATCTTTATATTTGTTTGGGGTTGCCTTTCTTCCATTTCATCTTTTTACTGTACAGCAATCTTTCTCCTCAAACCTACCACCTCTCTCTTTTCTTTCCTTCTTACTTTCTTCCTCCCCCCCGCTTCTTCTCCTCCCTACTTCCTCTCCCTTTCTTCTTCTCCTCCTCTCTTCCTCCCTCTCTTACCCTCACTCCTACTCTAATTTCCCTTCCCTTCCTTCCTCCCTTCTCTTCCTTCCCTCTCTCTCCTTCTTTCTTCCATCTCTCTTCTCCTTCCTTCATTCCTCTCTATTGCTGTATCCTTTTGTGCATATGGATTACTCAGAGGGCTGAAAAAGTTATTTTTGACTGGTCCTCACACTTTTGACCAGTCCTTGAAGTTACGACTGTCCTCACATTTTACGTTTTGCGCCCTATCTTGTCACTGTGGTGAAGAGAAGTAGTGGTGAAATGACTGACACGGTTGTTAAGAATGCCGCAACGGGCATAAATGTGAGGATGGTCATAAGTGCTAGGACCAGTCAGAAATGACTTTTTTCAGCCCTCTGAATAGTCCCTATGCACATAGCCACGCCCACCCGGTCACATGACCAGCTAGCCACGCCCACCCGGTCACATGACCAGCTAGCCACGCCCACCCAGTCACATGACTACCAAGCCGCACCCCCAACTAAGCCACACCCACAGAACCGGTTGTTAAAAAAATTGAATCCCACCACTGACTACATTGCTATCCCAAAGTCATTCTGACATACCATTATAGTATCATCTACTTTCAGAGACTGCCCAGTCCAGAAAGCTTTGGAATATCTGATTTGACAGCCATAGTCTGTGAGTTAAAATGCACTTTCAATTTGTGGTTTGTGTGTTAATTGAATTTAGAAAATTCTATAACTTTTTTTATTTATAAATACAAACTAAACAAAACAGTAAAACATACAAAACATATAAACATATGGACATAAATTTACATACACATCCAGTTTATCGCAACTGTAATGTATATTCTCATTGGTATTTTGACTCCTCCCTGTTTACTCTTTCCCTTCTGTCTATCTTTATAATTCTTGGTTGACCTATACTTGTAGTTTACATTCCTCTTTCTATATTTGGTCATTTCATTTATTTCCTAGTCTTTTATCCTTTTCCTATCTTCCAACCAGACATACCACTTTTCCCATACTAAATAATAGTCATGTTCAGACTTCCGGTTTGCGAGCTTCGGCGACGGCGGTGACTTTTTAAAGACCGCCAGCCCCGCCGCCTGTAGAGCCGCCCCGCGAACGAGGTGCGGCTCGAAAACTCCGAAATCTTGAAGATTGCAGGAGCAGAGACAGCAGGGTACAGGTTGAGCCCCTGTAACCCCCCCAGGGAATTGCTTCTGGGGGTGAAAACAGGTGTGGCTCCCTTCCAACCTGCGGAGACTCCGGGCGGCGTGGGACGATTCTGCCTTCAGCAGAACAAGCCGGCAGCAGCAAACTTTTAAAGTGAGAGGAATTAATTTTAACAAACAGCGGAAATATCAACTTGAATCCAGAAACTTGAAAACTGCAAGTATTGGTGCTTTGTTGACTTTTTAAATCAAAAGAGAAAGTGAGCGAGTGAAAGTGATTTGGAAAAAAATGGCGTCCAGCGTTTGAGTTAACGAGCTAGTGAAAGTGGATTTGTGAAGCCTCCCTGCTTTGCTACAAAGTTGTAAAATTGCTACAAAGTTGCTCTATCTAAAGAAAAAATTTCTTTTGCTAAAATTTGACTTTGCTTTACTCTAGTTCCACCTGATTAAATCTGGGGGACTTCTTTAGAAGTTTCTGTGGAAGAGGGAAAGGAAAAAGAACTTCCCTCTTCAAAAAAACTAGCTTACGTGGCACGATGGCTTCAAAGAAGCAGGAAGGGAAGGCATCAGGGGGGGGATCCCCCACATATAAACATCAAACGCAACTTCCCCCTGCTCAACAGTTACAAACTCAGAAAAAAGAATTTGATGTGGCAGATTTAAAAGAATTTATTTCTAAAACTTTGGATGATAAATTTCAAGAATCACAACAGGAGATAGATGATAAACTTCAAAAATCACATCAGGAGATAGATGATAAACTTCAAAAATCACATCAGGAATTTTTGCAGGAAATTAATGAAGTTAAAGACATGGTGAAACAGAATCAAATTATGGTGACCAAAAAAATATCAGAAGTGGCGTCTGGCCTGGCAGATTTTATTGGGAAAGTTGATTTTAAAGTTGAAGAATTTAAATCAGAAGTTAATGTTAGGATGAAAGATAATGACTATAAAATTGATGAAGTTGACAATAAAATGCAGAGAATTGAAGATGAGATTGTTATGATACAATTCCGGGCGATGGAATTTGCCATACGGCTTCGGGGAATTCGAGAGGAGGAAAGACAGGACTTGAGACAAGTTTGCTCTGAAGCCCTGGCTAAGATTTTACAAGTTAATCCTGATTTGGTATTTCATAAAATAGATAAAATTTACAGAGTGAACTCTTGGGTGGCCAGGCAAAGACAATTACCCAGAGATGTGGTCATATACTTTACTGAGAGAGAAATTAGAAATGATATCCTGCAAAAATCTTTTCACACTTCTATACAAGTGGGGGGCTCACGGCTTGTAATTTTTAAAGAATTACCTCCTAAAATGCTGAAAGCTAGAAAAGAATTTGATTTTCTTGTTAAGGAATTGAAAAATTTACAGATACCCTTCCGGTGGGATGCACCAGCTGGGGTAATTTTCAGATATAAGGGAGAAGGATATCGGTTGAATACCGTGGAGAAGGCGCAACACTTTTACAGTACTATTCTTAAGGAAAGAACACCATCTCCACGTACATCTACAGTTTTGGAGATTAAGGAGAGTGAAGAGAGGCAATTGAAAGAACAGTCTAAGCAGGAATTAGAAAACGTGCAAGGTGCAGAAGGAGGTATTCTGAGTGAGCCATTGCTGGATTCTTCTCCAATTTTGGATTTGATTCAGTTGACTGAAGTTAAAGATCAACGTATAACTAGAGCTCAATCCAAGCTACTTAAACAAAAGCAACAACAACAACAGGAAAGACAAGATAAGAAGGCAGTTAAGAGCACTGCACAAGAGACTGGCGCTATGGGAGGAGCGAGATCGAAGCTCTCGGATGAACTTCAAGCATATTGCTCTGCGCTCCAGAAAGAGGCTAATGACCTTTAAGTGTTTATCTTGGAATGTCAATGGGTTGAATTCAGCACAGAAAAGAAAAAAATTATTTACATATTTGAAACAATTTAATAATGATATAATATGTTTACAAGAAACGCATATTACAACTCAAGATCAAAAATATTTGATAAACTCAAAACTAGGAGTACATTATATATCTTCAACTTCGCAGAAAAAGAATGGTGTGGTTATTTATGTAAATAAAAAATTAACAGCAAAAGTTATAGAAGTAGATCAAGATGGTAGATTTGTAGCAATTGAATTGTTTACAGCAAATGGGCAAATTCTTTTGATTGGAATTTATGCTCCCAACCAACAACAGGATTATTTTTACAAGATGTTACATACTAAAATATTGCAATGGGACTACAGATCTATTTTAATTATGGGAGATTGGAATGGAGTAATTGATTCTAAATTAGATAAAAAGAGCTTGGCAAAGTCTAGAATTAGATTACCACAGACCTTTTTTGATATGAAAGAAGATATGGAACTAAAAGATGTTTGGAGAATACATAATCCAAATGAATTGGATTACACTTTTTTTTTCTGATAGACATAGATCCTTTTCTAGGATTGATTTTATCTTGTTGTCAAATGATCTACTTGTTAAGACAAAAAGAACAAAGATTTTTCCAAGAACTTTGACTGATCATAGTCCTGTATGGATAGAAATCGAGATGGATAAGGTTGAGAGACATTCTTGGAGATTAAATGAGAACTTGTTTAGATATGAAAAAAATATAATAGAACTTAAAAAGCATTTGAAAGAATTTTTTGAAATAAATTTGAATAAAGGTACCCCAGTTGAAATTGTTTGGGATGCAAGTAAAGCTTATATGAGAGGGGTACTTATCTACATGAATTCTAAACATAGACTGTTCCGACAAAAGAAAAGATCTGAGTTGGAAATGGAAATAAAGAATAAAGAACAGTTACTTATTAAAAACCCAACAGATGAAAGAATACGAAGTGCTATAAAACTTTTGAAAGACCAATTCCAAATGCTTATGGCGGAACAAGTTGCAACAAGCTTACAATACGCGAAGCATAATACATTTTGCAATGCTAATAAACCGGGCAGATGGTTGGCCTACACATTGAGGAAAAAACAAAGTATGCGGACTATTGACAGTATCGATATTGGAGGGAAAGAAATTTTTCAACAAAAATTAATTAAAGAAGCTTTTGTGGATTATTATACTAAACTATATGCTAAAGAAGAGGTGCAGAATGGACTTATAGAAAAATATTTAAAGGATAAGAGAGTTACAAAAATTACTGATCAACAAAAGGAAAGAATGAATTATCTTATAACAGAGGAGGAGATAATAGTAGCAATTAAACAGCTAAAAACAGCTAAAGCTCCTGGCACGGATGGTTTGACTGCAGTGTATTACAAAACTTTACAAGCTGAAATGGTGGGACAACTTAGAGATTTATTTTGCAATATTCAACAAGGGGGTAAAATACCCCCATCCTGGACAACTGCTTATATATCTTTGATACCAAAGGAACAAGTTGGTCCTAAAAAACCAGAGAACTACAGACCAATATCTCTTTTGAACACAGACTATAAAATTTATGCGAAGGTATTAGCCAACAGGTTGATGCCAGTAATCCAAAAGGTGATTCATGAGGACCAAGCGGGATTTATTGAGGGCAGATACATGAAGGACAATGTAAGGCAAGTAATAGACTTATTGGAATATCTTGATAAGAATAAACAGATTTCTGCAGTGCTGGTCTTTTTGGATGCGGAGAAGGCCTTTGATAGAGTGGATTGGAATTTTCTACTAAAGACTTTAAAAAAGATGGGCTTTGGGGACCAATTTACACAGGCGATCTCAGCAATTTATCAAGAGCAAAAAGCACAGATTATTATTAATGGAAGTTTGACGACAGAGTTTAAAATTGAAAAAGGAACAAGACAGGGATGTCCGTTGTCCCCACTTTTATTTATCTTAACATTGGAAGTCTTGCTAAACACAATACGGGACTCAAAAATTTTGAAAGGTATAATGATAAGGCAAGAGGATTATAGAATAAAGGCATTTGCAGATGATCTGGTGGTTACCCTATCACAACCAATGGAATCAACAATCCTGATGAATGACATTATACAAGATTATGGTAGAGTTTCAGGTTTTAGACTGAATTCAAAAAAGACTAAAATGATAGTCAAAAATATGACACAAGATCGTAAACATGAGCTTGAAAGGAGGGCAGGTTTTGAAATTGTACCTAAGGTAAAATATCTTGGAGTTCAGGTTGCAGAATCAAATATGAAATTGTTTCAAAATAACTATGAGGTGTTGTGGCGAGAGGTTCAGAAAGACATGGAGACTTGGAAAAAGCTGCAACTGTCTTTACTTGGAAGAATAGCAGCAGTTAAGATGAACATGTTGCCAAGATTTCTGTTTTTGTTTCAAATGATTCCGGTGCTTAAAAGTGATAAACAACTGAAAGTTTGGCAAACTGGACTTAATAAGTTCGTCTGGAACGAGAAAAAGCCGAGAGTGAAATTGAAAATTATGCAAGATGTTCCAGAAAGAGGAGGCCTTAAACTTCCAAACCTACAGTTATATTATGATGCAGCAGCTTTAACTTTAACAAGTGATTGGTTTGGGGGTAAAAAGGCTGGAATATTGAATGCAGAAAGTTTTGATCTTGAATTTGGATGGCATGCTTACCTATTTTATGATGACAAAGTTGATAAAGTATTTAAAAGTCATATACTTAGAGACTCTTTGATGAGAGTTTGGAAGAAGCACCGACTCAAATGGGATTATAAAATACCGCTATGGCTGGATCTTGGTCATACCTTGTGGAATACAAATATAATGTCACTCGGGGGGTTTTTATACAAAGAGGTTCTTTTTACAGATGCGGGCAGATGGCAGCTGAAGACATTGCAGACACTGTTGGATGAAGGGATTAATTTAACCTGGTTACAATATAATCAATTACAATTGAGATGGAAAGAGGACCAAAAAACTGGTATTATGTTGCATGAGGAAGAATTGGTTAGACATATAAGAGAGAAAGGTCCAATGCATATTAAAAGGCTTTATAATGTTTTGCTAGAAAGGGATTCAGAAACGGAATTAGTTAAAGATTGCATGATTAAGTGGGCACAAAATTTTGAAGAACCAGTGATGTTGGAAACATGGGAAAAAATTTGGGTTCAGAATGTTAAATTTACACAGTCGCAGAATCTGAGGGAAAATTTTTATAAAATGTTTTATAGATGGCATTTAGATCCTAAAAAGTTGTCATGTATGTACCCTAATGTTCAGCCAAAATGTTGGAGATGTGAATGTTTGGATGCTACGTATTATCATGTTTGGTGGACCTGTAGGAAAGTTAAGGCTTTTTGGATAAAAATATGGTGGGTCATGCAGAATGTTTTGAAGAAAAAAATTCAATTTTCTCCACAATTGTTTTTATTGGGCATAGTTAAGGGTTTTACACGGGATGAAACAAAATTAATATTGTATATGATAACAGCAGCAAGATTGTTGATAGGTAAATATTGGAAGAATGAAGCTTTGCCTACTATCGAGGAATGGACTTCGAAGATGGCCAGTTTTGCAGAGATGGCGAAGATTTCAGCATATTTAAAAGATTGTTCACAAGAGACTTATGAATGGGAATGGAAAAGGTGGATAGAATATGTTCAGAACAAATACCAAATTAGAAAGTATCAAATAGCTTTTATTTGAAAACAATGTATTAGAAATATTTTAATATAAAGAGACAAAGAGGGAAAATTATATAGGGGGAGGGATGGGTTCAGGTATATATATCAGTGTTATTAGTTATGAGTACATAATAGGGAAGTCTGGGGGGGGGAGGGTTAGGGAGGGTTAGGGAGGACGGGAAGTTTGGGGAGGGAGGTGGGGGGGTGAAAAAAGGGGTGAAAATGTAATTGTAAAACTTTTGCAATAAAAAAAAAAATAGTCATGTTCCTCCCTGTTTTGTAGTTCCTTTGTGAGTCTATCTAATTCTGCACATTCCATGATTTTGCTAATTACCCTATCTTCTGTTGGTATATCATTGCTTTTCCAATATTGTGCGTATATTATTCGTGCTGCTGTTATCATGTGTATGATTAAGTATGTTGTTTCTTTTCCATGCTGTCCATGTACTATACCAAGTAGGAAGGTTTCTGGTCTTAATTCTATCTTTTGGTGTGTTATTTCCTCTATTTGTGTTTTAATCATTTGCCAATATTGTTTTGCCATTGGGCAGGTCCACCACATATGATAATAAGTGCCTTTGTGGTGTTTGCATTTCCAACATGTTGATGGCGTGTTGGGGAACATTCTTGCCAATCTGGCTGGTGGCAGGTGCCACCTATAAAATATTTTATAAAGATTTTCTTTGTAGGGTACAGACATTGTCAATTTATAATTTATTGTCCACAATTTTTCCCATTTGTCTAGATCAATATTATAGCCAAAAAAATTTGCCCATGTTATCATATTTTCTTTCACTACCTCTTCTTCTAATTTGTATCCTCTTAAGTAATTATAAATTTTTTTGATCAGTTTATCCTGTGCCCCTTGCAAAATTTTATCTAATTCAGCCATCAAGTGCTCTTCTAAAGACAGCGGTGAATCCAGGAGGACTCACGCCCTCTCCGTGCCCTCTCCGTGGGGGCCAATGATTCACCCCCAATAGTCAGTGATGGCACCAACTGACTATATTGGGACGTCGGAAACTACAGCCACTCGGTCTTGGATGGGTTGAGCCTGAGCCTATTCCTCCCCATCCAGATCCACACGGTCTCCAGGCACCGGGACATCACTTCAAGGGCATAATTGGGGTGGTCCGGGGTGGAGATGTACAGCTGGGTGTCATCAGCGTACTGGTGGTACTTCACCCCAAAACCATGGATGATCTCGCCCAGCGGCTTCACATAAATGTTGAACAGGAGGGGCAAGAGGACCGACCCTTGCAGCACCCTACATATGAGGGGCCTTGGGGTCGACCTCTGCCCCCCTGTCAACACAGACTGCGACTGGTCAGAGAGAAAGGAGGAGAATCACTGCAACACAGTGCCTCCCACCCCTAACTCTTCCAACCGGTGCAGCATGATATCATGGTCGATGGTATCAAAAGCCACTGAGAGATCTAACAGGACTAGGACAGAGGAGCACCCCCTGTCCCGAGCCCTCCAGAGATCATCTACCAACGCGACCAATGCTGTTTCCATGCTGTATCCGGGCCTGAAGCCCGACTGGAACGGATCCAGATATGTCGTTTCATCCAGGTGCTGGGGGAACTGTTGCTCAACCACACTCTCAACAACCTTCGCCACAAAGCGAAGGTTGGAGACCGGACGATAGTTTACCAACATTGCCGGGTCCAGGGAAGGCTTCTTGAGGAGAGGTCTCACCACCGCCTCTTTCAAGGCGGCGGGAAAGTCACCCTCACCCAACGAAGCATTTATAATCCCCTGGAGCCAGCCTCATGTCACTTCCCGGGAATCCAGCACTAACCAGGAAGGACACGGGTTCAATAAACAAGTGGTTGCGTTCAGTCTGCCCAGAATCCTGTCCACGTCCTCAGGGGTCACAGGATCAAACTCATTCCAGATAACATTCTCAAGACCTGCCCCCAGTCCCTCCCCCTGAGACTACCCAGTCGGAGTCCAGATCTTCCCAAATCTGAGTGATTTTGTCATACAGATACTCAGCAAAATCCTCGGCTCTATCCTCCAAGGGGT
This sequence comes from Pantherophis guttatus, assembly GCF_059756535.1. Taxonomy (NCBI): domain Eukaryota; kingdom Metazoa; phylum Chordata; class Lepidosauria; order Squamata; family Colubridae; genus Pantherophis; species Pantherophis guttatus. Next base: position 57,209,837 of record NC_142069.1, on the reverse strand, counting down.
CCTCCCGCGCTTCCTGGTGGAGCAGGGAGTGGGTTACCCTAAAGAGGGCGGCCGGGCGGTTATCTGATGACGCAATAAGAGCAGCAAAATAACTACATTTCTCAGGCTTTTATACAGAGAGATTACAGTGCTAAACAGATGCAAAAGGAAAACTGTTCTCAATCATAATTTGTCTTTGTTTTGGATGCTTTCAACAGATTGAATTCTGTTGAACAGATTGAACAGATGATGCCACGTATTATCATATATGGTGGACATGTAAAAAAATCAAAGCGTTTGGATAAAAATATGGTGGATTATGCAAAACATTCTTAAAAAGAAGATAAAGTTTACCCCACAGCTGTTTTTGCTGGGTATAATTACAGATTGTATGGTTATAGAGACTAATTTGATTTTAAATTTAATAACTGCAGCAAGACTTTTGGTGGCGCAGTATTGGAAGAAGGAAGATTTGCCTATGGAAGAAGGAAGATTTGCCTACGATTGAAAAATGGACACTAAAAGTAGCAAATTTAGCAGAGATGGCCAAAATTTCAGCATATTTGAAGGACTATTCAAATGAAAGATATATTTTGGAATGGAGAAGATGGATTGACTATATTCAAAACAAATATCAGACTAAAAAGTTTCAAATAGTTCAAATAGACTTCAAAAGTTTCAAATGAATGAAAAGAGAGATTTTAGAAAAGTACTTATATTTAGTCATGTTAAAGGGGAGTTAAATCACAAAAGGAAGATAGGAGTCTATAGATAGTTAGCTTGTGTTAGTATATGTTTGTTGAATGCTATACCCTGTATTTTGCTCTGGGAAGTCGGGGGGGAGGGTTGGGGAGGGAGGTGGGAGGTGGGATGGGAAAATATTTGTAAAATTCTCTAAAACTTTTCAATAAAAAAAACAGATTGAATTCTAAACCATAGTCAATACAAAATGTTATTGTTTTTGATGCACTGTTAGCCTTTTTGTTTTTTTGTTTTGCTTTCAACTCAGAGTTGACTCTTGCCTGAACAATTCCTTGCAGTTTTCTTTATCTAGATAAAAATAGATTGGCCCAAGGATCCACAGCAGACTGTGCAAATCCAAGAGGCAAGGAAGAGAAGTACTGAGTGAAACAGAAGGTGAACTTTTCAGTAGTTCAACTTTTAACTTTCTGAAAATCGATGCAGTTGGATAAATATTAAGATATAGTCTCCTGTCTCTTCCAAAGACTACAATTATTTTAAAACATGGATATGCTGGTTGTCTGCAGAGAATAGTAATTCAAGATAGGTAGGGCTCCAAAGTTTTCTTGCTTCATCTCTGAGATGGAATTTTGGGAAATGGGCTTTCAGCTGCTCTGGATACTTACCTATTTGGTTTCAGAATTTATCACCGATGGTTGCAAATGTTGGTATGACTAAGACCTTTACAATGTTGCTTACATCAGAATGGCCATAAGGCTGAAGAGATCACGACACCATGAATGAAGCCTTGCTTATTCATATTGTTAATTGGACTAATGAATACTTATTTGATTGAAGAAGGCACTTTTTAAAATATTAATCATGCTCAGGACTGCTTTCATACATTCATGTCTGTTGAAAAATTCTTGAATATATATACTTTCTGTGTTAGAAGACCACAGGAAAATTAAAAACAAAACAAAATAATAAAAGGAGTCCACACACATCTGAATCAGCCTTCTTCTTTCTTACATTATCTGTCTTAGAATAATTAATATGTTTGTAAATTGCTTATAATTTCTAAAGCGAATTTAAGTTTGGTCTGAAATACTTTTTTGCGTTTTCACAAATGTTTCCTGAAATATGTTGCTCATGTAATATTAAGAATTTTGTTGTGCTTTCTCTTGCTTCATTTATCAAAATTTTCATAGGGTAAGGTGACCAGATTTTAACATTGGTAAAGAGGGACATTGTGGGCGTGGCTTATTTTGCGGGCGTGGCTAGCTGGTCATGTGACTGGGTGGGCGTGGCTAGCTGGTCATGTGACCGGGTGGCCATGGCTATGTCTATAGGGTAAGGTGAACAGATTTTAACATTGGTAAGAAGGACACCATTGTGGGCGTGGCTTATTGTGTGGGCGTGGCTTGGAGGCCATGTGACTGGGTGGGCGTGGCTACCTGGTCATGTGACCGGGTGGCCATGGCTATGTGTATAGGGACTACTCAGAGGGCTGAAAAGTCATTTCTGACAGGTCCTCACACTTTTGACTGGTCCTCACACTTATGACCATCCTCACATTTATGCCCGTGCAGCATTCTTAACAACCATGTTACTCATTTCACAACTGCTTCTCTTCAACAAGGTGACAAGATAGGGCAAAAATGTAAAATGTGAGGACAGTCGTAAGTTCGAGGACTGGTCAAAAGTGTGAGGACCAGTCAAAAATAACTTTTTCAGCCCTCTGAGTAGTCCATATGCACAAAAGGACTAACCAGAGGGCTGAAAAAAAGTCATTTCTGACAGGTCCTCGCACTTTTGCCTGGTCCTCACACTTATGACCATCCTCACATTTATGCCCGTGCAGCATTCTTAACAACCATGTCACTCATTTCACAACTGCTTCTCTTCAACATGGTGACAAGATAGGGCAAAAATGTAAAATGTGAGGACAGTTGTAAGTTCGAGGACTGGTCAAAAGTGTGAGGACCAGTCAAAAATAACCTTTTCAGCCCTCTGAGTAGTCCATATGCACAAAAGGACTAACCAGAGAGCTGAAAAAAGTCATTTCTGACAGGTCCTCGCACTTTTGACTGGTCCTCACACTTATGACCATCCTCACATTTATGCCCATGCAGCATTCTTAACAACCATGTCACTCATTTCACAACTGCTTCTCTTCACCATGATGACAAGATAGGGCAAAAATGTAAAATGTGAGGACAGTCATAAGTTCGAGGACTGGTCAAAAGTTTGAGGACCAGTCAAAAATAACTTTTTCAGCCCTCTGAGTAGTCCATATGCATTAAAGGATTACAGCAATAGAGAGGGATGAAGGAATGGAAATTAGAGTAGGAGTGAGGGTAAGAGAGGGAGGAAGAGAGGAGGAGAAGGAGAAAGAAAGAGGAAGTAGGGAGGAGAAAAAGAGGGTGGGGGAAGAGAAAGTAAGAAGGAAAGAAAAGAGAGAGGTGGTAGGTTTGAGGAGAAAGATTGCTGTACAATAAAAAAGATGAAAGGGAAGAAAGCCAACCCCAAGCAAATATAAAGATATTAAGATAAAGAATGAATTGTTAAACTTTAAAGAATAAAAGAGAACAAATATGAATAAATAGCAATAATTAGAAACACACATACAAACATACAATGTATTTTCTTTGAACAGAATATTTGGCTGGTTCACAAATTTAAACAGCGTTTAGTCATTTCAATTAAATTTACAATTTCTATATTTCCTTTTTGCCATATTTATTCCTCATCTATTTTTTAAAAAAACCAATATTACCCTTCATCCTCATCTCTAATCTTAATCAAATTCAATTTTTCCCTTCTATTCTATATTATACCCCTTCCCATTGTCATCTATTTTTATATCCATCCTCACATTGTTTAATTATGTAATTATGTAATACAGTTGTTTAATACAAATTCAACATTTTAATATAAATCAATTAGTTATAAAACTATCTTTTTTGTATATTAATCAATATGAACATGAATATTCCAATTATTTCCATGCAATCCAATTTCTTACAAATCAATTAATTATATTTACCAATAATAATAAACCAAATAATTTCTCCCATATATTCCTCCGAACCACAACTTAACCATTTCTGCTTTCAACACAATATACAATTAATAGTATCTCAATTATTACAATTCCCTAGTTAAATACAGCTTTTTTTCCTTTGTGTTTTAAAATCTTGAACTCTCCTCCTAAATTTCCCATTGTTTGCAGTTTTTCACCTACCTTTTTTGGGGAGGAAAAATAAAAATAAAAATAAATCTCTCTCTGCCTCATTTTGTCACGCTGCACCAAAGACCCTGGTTTCGGTTTCGTTTCTGAAGCTTAGCTAGGGGAAAAAAAAACTGCTTTACACTGATTGCCTGTAGGGCGGCCCTTTGAAGTCCTGGGCAAGAGTTTAAACAGTTTTTTTTTCTTCTAGCCATCAGCTGGGGCTCAAGAAAAATCGGGACTTTTTTGAAACGCCGCGGGACGCGGGACAAATTGCTCAAAAGCGGGATTGTCCTGCCAAAAGCGGGACGTCTGGTCACCTTATCATAGGGTCTTCTTTGCTGTGAGATCCTTCAGTCTGTGAATTTCAAAAGGTAAATATAGTTTGCACTTATGGCTGATGAAGTGATATCTTTGTTTCTTAGGCATATAGAGGAAAAGAATAATATAGAGTTTATTTTAGTAAAATGTAATTCTATAAATTCCTTTGTGCTCTTTCCATATGTCTAGACAGCTTGGACTAAATGCCAGCAAACTGCCCAGTGTGCCTGAAAGAACCAGACAACTGTTCGACTACACTAGATGTACGTTTTCTTTTTTTAATTTACTAGAATTTACTAGAATTTACTAGAAGTTTGCTGCTTTGCTTTGAGAAGCAAATGGCTAACAAATCTAGACCTCCATGGGCAGGGCTGGATTTTCCTATAGGCTAACTAGGCTTCAGCCTAGGGCCTCAAGATGAAGAGGGGCCTACATAGTGGTGGGATTCAGGGGGCTCTAGGGGGTTCGGCCGAACCCTTTGTTAAATTGCTGGCTCGCCCGCCCCTCGCCTCCCACCCGCGCGGCGCCAGCCTACCGTAGCCAGGGGTAGGCAATTGTGGCTCTTTTACAACCTGTGGACTTCAAATTCCAGAATTCCTGAGACAGCTGGGAGTTGAAGGCCACAGGTTGTAAAAGAGCCACAATTGCCCACCCCTTCCCTAGCCTGAGTTCCGCTGCCTGGGATCCACGTGGGCTGCCACATGGTTTCCCACCGGCTCCGGACTTAAGAGAGCAAGATGGAGAAAGCAGCTTCCACGCCTTCACTCACCCTCACTCTCTGCTCTGTTGGATCGCCGGCCATTCGCTTACCCCACCCACTCCCAATCTATTGCTGCCTCCGATGGCTAGAGGGAAAAAAAACTTCAAATTCTTGCCGCGGGGCTTCAAAGGGCCGCCCTAGAGCCAGTGGTGCAGCCGAACCCTTTGTTAAATTGCTGGCTTGCCCCGCCCCTCCGCACCACTATTTATTGCCAATCAATAGTGGTGGGTGAGGGGTGGGGGAGCCAGCAATTTAACAAAGGGTTCGGTGTTTTTTTTGTAATTTTATTGGCCCACGGAGCTTCAGCATAGGCTAATTGGCCTTCCGGCTCTCAGCTGATTTGTCTCAGCTGTTTTGCTCAGGGCTCTTCTGCTTCCTTGCAAAGAGTGCTGATTTTTTTCCCCCTAACTATGCTGAGAAACAAAACTGAAACTGCTTTGCTGTTGCTGCAAGGTTGGAAAATTAGGCAGGCAGAATTCTTTTCTTTTTCCTCACCAAAAAAGGTAGGTGCAAACAATGGGAAATTTAGGGAAAAAGAGGAGAGTTCAGGATTTTAAAACACAAAAGAAAAAAAGCTCTATTAAACTAGGGAATTGTAATAATTGAGATACTATTAATTGTATATTTCTGAAAGCAGAAATGGTTAAATTGTGGTTTGGAGGAATATATGGGGGAAATTATTTGGTTTATTATTATTGGTAAATATAATTGATTTGTAAGAAATTGGATTGCATGGAAATAATTGGAATATTCATGTTCATATTGCTTAATATACAAAAAAGGTAGTTATATAACTAATTGATTTATATTAAAATGTTGAATTTATATTAAACAACTAATATTACATAATTAACCAATGTGAGGATGGATATAAAAATAGATGACAATGGGAAGGGGTATAATATAGAATAGAAGGGAAAAATTGAATTTGATTAAGATTAGAGATGAGGATGAAGGGTAATATTGGTTTTTTACAAAAATAGATGAGGAATAAATATGGCAAAAAGGAAATATAGAAATTGTAAATTTAATTGAAATGACTAAACACTGTTTAAATTTGTGAACCGGCCAAATACTCTGTTCAAAGAAAATACATTGTATGTTTGTATGTGTGTTTCTAATTATTATTTATTCATATTTGTTCTCTTTTATTCTTTAAAGTTTAACAATTCATTCTTTATCTTAATATCTTTATATTTGTTTGGGGTTGGCTTTCTTCCCTTTCATCTTTTTTATTGTACAGCAATCTTTCTCCTCAAACCTACCATCTCTCTCTTTTCTTTCCTTCTTACTTTCTCTTCCTCCCCCTCTTCTTCTCCTCCCTACTTCCTCTTCCTTTCTCTTTCTCCTCCTCTCTTCCTCCCTCTCTTACCCTCACTCCTACTCTAATTTCCCTTCCCTTCCTTCATCCCTCTCTATTGCTGTATCCTTTTATGCATATGGACTACTCAGAGGGCTGAAAAAGTTATTTTTGACTGGTCCTCGCACTTTTGACCAGTCCTTGAACTTACAACTGTCCTCACATTTTACATTTTTGCCCTATCTTGTCACCATGGTGAAGATAAGCAGTTGTGAAATGAGTGACATGGTTGTTAAGAAAGCTGCACGGGCATAAATGTGAGGATGGTCATAAGTGTGAGAACCGGTCAAAAGTGCGAGGCCCAGTCAGAAATGACTTTTTTCAGCCCTCTGAGTAGTCCCTATGCACATAGCCATGCCCACCCGGTCACATGACGAGCTACCCATGCCTATACAGTCACGTGACCAGCTAGCCATGCCCACCCAATCACATAATTGCCAAGCCACACCCCCAACTAAGCCACGCCCACAGAACCTGTTGTTAAAAAAATTGAATCCCACCACTGGTGAAAGGGCCTCATAAGTGGAATAGCCTAGGGCCTCTTTTCATCTAAATCCGGCCCTGTCCATGTGCTTGTGCTTTCAGAAGGCCTGTTCTCAACTTTTACCCTGCTGGGAGGGCCATGTTATTAAAGATAAAATATTACCATTGCTTAGCATACTGATTCAATACTAGGCTGTTGAGAGAGCAGTCTCACAGAACCTGGAGCTCCCATGCCCCGACACCTATCATGCCACTGCGCAACTTCTTCTGCAGCTGCTTGGAATCATGACTCTTCTAGAGTACTTGGAGTTGCAGGCTATTGGACACATACAATTTGGAGCCTTTTCAGGCTAATCCATCTTTCAATGTCTGTGCTTCTTTGTTGTTTCTATACTATGGGATGGCTGGCAATTCTTCCCTTAGTTTTTGGGTCATCTCCCCCACCATCTGTGGTCCTTCATCATTTAGCCTGTTCCCTGGTTGTGGTTTGAGAGACAAGTTGGGAGGGGGGATCATAGCATGGACCACCTCTTTGCGTTTCTATTGTACTGTGGCTTGCATGACAGAGCATCTACCAGGAGGTTCGTTCCCCCCCCCCGAGATGTACTTTAGTTCGAAATTGAACCATTTTAAATACTGTTTTGGTGAGAGTTTTGGTGGGGTTTTGAGTGCCTCTAGGTTGTTGTGTTCAGTCCACACTTTGAACGGCATGTGGCTGCCCTCAAGAAAGGCTCTCCACATCAGTAGGGCCAGTCGGACTGCATAAACTTCCTTCTCCCACACTGCCCATCTTTTTTCAGTCTCTCAATTTTTTGGAGGTGTATGTGTAGGGTTGCAAGTTACCATTGGCGTTACTCTCCTTTGAAGGAGAGTTGCTGCAATGGCCACATCACTAGCGTCGGCTTGGACTGTGAAGGACTGTTCTGGATTAGGGTGACTGAAGATTGGCTCTTTGGCGAATAGCCTTTTCAGTGCCTCGAATGCCCACTGGCATTCCAAAGTCCAGTTTAGGGGTTGGCTCAGCTGTGGTGTTGAGCCCCTGCCCCCAGTCTTTCAGCTCTGTGATGGGTAGGGCAATTTCAGTGAAGGAGGGAAGAAGTTAGCAAATCTCAAGAAGCTCTGAAGCTGTTTTCATGTGCAAGGGGGTTGCCAGTCTAGGACCGCTTTAACTTTAGCCAGGTCCATTTCTATGCCCTCGCTTGACACTCGATAGCCCAGGTAGTCTAGGCTAGTCTTCTGGAATTTGCATTTTGACAGCTTCACGTATAGTTTGGCAGCAAGGAGTTTTTTCAACACTTGGTGCACCAATTTGACATGCTCATCCAGGGTTTCAGTGAAAATAAGAACGTTGTCTAGCTATATGAAGATTCCTTTATACAAGTGCTCATGTAGCACCTCCTTTATCAGTTGCATGAAGACTGCAGGGACTCCCTGCAACCCAAAGGGCACTGCTTTGAATTGGAAGCTTCCTAAGGGACAGTTGAAGGCAGTTTTCCATTCATCTCCTTCCTTAATTCACATCCAGTAGTATGCCTCTCGTAGGTCTAGCTTGGTGAACACCTTCCCCTTGGGTAGATGTGCTAACATGTCTTTCATGAGGGGCAGTGGGTATGTATTCTTCACACATATGGCATTAATTCCTCTAAAATTGCTTAGCGCATTGTAAGCCACCCTGAGTCTCCGGAGAAGGGCGGCATATAAATCAAATTTAAAAAAAAATCAATGCAGAGCCTCATCGACTCGTCTTTTTTCTCTTTAAACAGGACTGGGGTGGCCACTCTGGATTTAGCTGGCTGGGCTAGGTTGGTGTCAATGTACTCTCTCAGTTTTCTCATCTCAATGGGGGTCATGGAGTACATCTTTGGCTTGAGTAGTTTGGCTCCAGGTACAATTTCTATGGCACAGTCTGTGGGGTGGGTGGAGGGTAGCATGTTGCAATCCTCCTCGCTAAATGCCTCAGCCAAGTCCTGGTATTCCTTGGGGATCTAGGGGGTGCCTGGTATGGTTGTGAAGCAGCTGCATCTCTTTCGCTTCACTTAATGCTGTTCAGTCTGAGGATAGCTCCTTCCCTAGCCATGTTGGGAGGGAGGAGAAGCCTATTCCTAGCTTCAGCTTCCTGTAGCTGCCTTCCCATGAGATGGTGGGGCCCCACTTGTCCAGCCATGCCAGGCCTAGAATTGCTGCTTCTGTCATTTTTGGCACTACTGTGAACCATATCAGCTCCCAGTGCTGGCCCATCTCTAATTTTATGGGTTCAGTGAGGATTGTGGCAAGTGCTCCCCCTATTAGCAACCTATCAACTTCTTCAAAGCATATGGGGTTGGCTATGGGCTTTATCTTGATTCCTAGCTTCAGAACTGTGGGCAGACTGATCAGACAATGGGTATAGCCTGTGCCCCTGTCTTAGGTACCACTAGCTTCAACTGGATGGCAAATGGACGGATGGTTTCACTGATCATCAGGTCATTCCCTCTTCCCCACTGAGGTGAGGGGGAGCCTTGATGACTTGGCGGGCAAATTTTCCCCTCTCTGTAGCTTTTTGCAGTGTTTTTTTCAGCTTGGTCTACTCTGAGGTCTTTGCTTGTGAGACAGGGGCTGGAGCCAGGCACTCCACTGCTCAGTGACCTTGCTGGCCGCATCAGAAGCATTTAATAATTTAGGTCCCCCGCAGGTTCTCTTCCGCTTGGCAGGGGCTGGGTTGCTGGCTGAGTTGTCACTGTTCAGGTTGGCTTTTGGGTTTCTTATTGGTCGATCCTCCCTTCTTGTGCCAGTGGAGCTCGAGGTCCATGGCCACTGCCATCCAGTACCACTCATGGATTCAGTTGGGCACCCCTCAGAGAAGGTAGGTGTGGAGAAGTTCCTTGTCCAAACCTTCCTTAAAAAAGTACACCCGGAGTCGCTCAGGCCAGTGCTGCAGTTTGCCAGAAACTCTTCTGAACTCTCAGAGGTACTCTTTGGCTGGGCGATCCCCTTGCTTAATTCCGTTGATTTCCTCTTCAGCTTTCTGGGCTTGGGATTCATCCTTGAGTCTGATCCTCAGCTCCTGCAAGAAAACATTGATGTTTCCCAACTCTGGCACATCCTCATCATACAGTTGGGTTACCCATTCTGCTGCCTCTCCCGTTAGGTTGTCAGTGAGTGCCAGAACTATTGCTTGATCGGGGTAGTCATCTCCATATCTGTCAATGTGGGCCCATGCCCAATTCAGGTAGAATACCAGCTTGTCTGGGTCTCCATCAAAAGTAGCTCTGAAGCATGGCAGAGCATCTGACTAGGCTGGCAGTGGATGCAGTGGTGGCGCAGGGGCAGGTGTCCACTGGGCTTGGACTCAGCCTTGCCCCAGGTGGTAGGTCCAGTCAGGTGGCACCTGCCAATCCTTTGGTAGCTGGAGCTGCTTGGGTAGGCTAGCTGCTCTCTGGCACCCTGGTAGCCTCCGCCGCTGCAGTCTTGGGCTCAACTGCACCAAAGGAAGCAGTGGAGGCCTAGTCAACCAGAATGCTGCAGAGGTAAATCACTCCCGCTGGGGAGGAAACATCAAAATCAGCTGGCTCAAGATCACCTTCATGCGCTCGGGCTGGTGCAAGTGCCCCAAGCTGCCAAGGCTCATCTGGTTGAACCTCTCCAGCAATTTCTCCAGGTCTGGCTGTGTACCACAGTATGGTATTTCCAGTCTTCGGAGTCACTCAGGTCCAGTGGCCCCTTCGCCATCCATTCGAGGATCATGGTCCTTGACTACCTCATCAAGGTTACTGGATGGTCCCTCACTGGCTCTGGGAATGAACCTTGGCCACCGAAGTCTTCTTCCTCTTGATACAGGTTCCTGGTGACAGGCCTGGGCCGGGCACCCACCTGGTGTGTGATCTCTGCCACTGCTTCTGCCATCCGTGGGGTCTCTGAAAGGACCGGCAGGCTCTCCTGGACCCCACCGCAGGCTCCTGAGGTCTCTCTCTGTTAGGGTTCCAACCAATGCCCTAATAAAATTAAAAGTCTCAAGCCATTTAGCAAGAAAAATCCAGTTGTTTATAGGGAGCGCCATGTCAGCATGACCTAGGTGAAGCCACCTCCCCCCAGAGTGTGTCACCAATCACGTTCCCCAATGAAACAATTTCGGTGCTTTGATTGGACCATGTAATGGTTATGTGGGTGTTGGGTAGGGACTTGGACTTTCTTTTGGGTGGGGAAAATCTTGAAGCTTTCAGATTTGGGTTTTCCCAGATGTGCCAATATGACATCTCTAATAAAATGGAATTTTGAGGAACTTCTAGCCTCGGAGTCTTCTTTCATTGGGGGTGGTACTTGGTGGTACTTGGAGCCTTGGTGGCGCAGCAGACTAAAGTGTTATTAAGTAGCACCAGCTGCCCGCAATTTCTGCAAGTTCAAATCTTACCAGGCTCAAGGTTGGCTCAGCCTTCCATCCTTTCAAGGTAGGTAAAATGAGGACCCGGATTGTGGGGGCAATAAGCTGACTTTGTATAAAAAAGAACACCGCTTGGGGGGGCCGAAAGCCCTACTAAGCAGTTATATACAAAAGTATGAAGGCTATTGCTTAATGCATTGTAAGCTGCCCTGAATCTCCGGAGAAGGGCACCATATAAATCGAACAAATAAATAAATAAATAAATAAATAAATAACCCTGACATTAACCCGAATCTCCTTTAAAATTCCGCCAGCTTCCCAGATTCCGGGGTGCTAGTAGTGCATTGGTTGATGGGTCATGGCCCCGCAACTGGTACCAGTCCAGGCACCACTGCAGCTCCAGCCACCAGGTGTGGCCCCACCTCTGATAGCAGCCCAGCAGCCAGCGCCATCCCAGCAGCCCACGCTGGCTCTGCAACGGGCCTCGCCAGCCGCTCCCCCTCCGTGGTTTAGAGCAACATTTGACAGGACCCCAGGAAGGCTAGCCTACTTCCTCGATCAAGTCTCGGGTTACGTCAACCATTATGGGTATCAATACCCATCTGATCAAGAATTGATTTCAGCATGAACAAGGGAGAAGCAGTGGAGTGGATAGCTGAACTACATGACGAGGAAGCCCCTGAGCTAGAAGATGCTGATGAATTCATCCAACTGCTCCGAGGCTGGTTCAAAGATATGGCCCATAGAGTAGAAGCTGAGGCCCAGATTACAGTCCTGAAGCAAGCAGGCTGGCCTCCCAAGGAACTAGTATGGGAGTTTCGAAGACTGACTGGGAAACTGAGGGACTGGCTGGAGCATCTCCTTGTCCACGACTTCAAGGAGGCTTCAACCCAAACCTTCGACTAGCTTGCCGCATCAGAGGAGTACCAGAACATATACAAGCATGGTACAGCACAGCAGTGGCCAGGGATCTGTAAATCCACCCCCATAGAAAACTAACTGCAGAGAAACCAATGAGAAGACCCCTGGGTCGCCGAACCCCAGCTAGACCACCCGAAACGCTGCAACCCACACTGTCCGGGACTATCAAATGCCACTGGTGTGGTCAGCACGGGCACCAAGCTTCTGAATGCTTGACTCCAGCCCTGGTCCCCAAAGCCCAGACTCCTGCCACACCCTGGGCAAGGAGGACCCCACAGAAGCTACTGGATAAAGGGAGAATCACAAAGCAGGCTGTGGAGGTTCCATTCCTTTCTATCAAAGTTGAGGGAACTCCAGCCAGGAAAAACCCCTCCAGGCTCCGCCAAAGGAAGCAGTGGCGATGATGATCCAATGGTAAGTGAAGCCATCTACCCTTTCACTATCAAGACCAGGATAGTAGTGCCAGAAACGGGGGCCCAAAGGGAAGTAGAAGTAGAATAGACACTGGCTGCCTCCCCATAGTCAAACAGCTAGGCATACGCACGAGGCTCCTAGCACGCCCCATCTGCTTTGAACAGGTCAATGGGACACTAATACGTGGAGCCCCTGCCACCCTAGTCACGGAACTTGTCAGATTAGAAATGGGCCACCACCAAGAACTCATCCGATTTGTCATAGCTCCAAAAATGACCAAATCAATCATATTGGGCCTCGCGTGGCCTGACAAATGGGGACCGACCATCACGTGGAAAGAGAGTATCAAGACCTATCTGGAATCTTTAGTGAGGAAGATTGCAACTTCCTCCCCCCTCATCGCTCAACTGATTGCGCAATCGAATTCGTGCTGGGAGCAAAGCTGCCTAAGCCAAAGATGTACTCCATGACTCCCAAAGAAATGGCGGAGCTGAGAAAATACATTGATGCCAACCTAGCGCGGGACTTCATCCAGCCCGCAAAATCCAGAGTGGCTGCCCCAGTACTATTTAAAAAAAAAAAGATGGGGGTGATGAGGCTTTGCATTGATTTTCATGGATTTAATGCTGTGTGCATGGAGAACACCTCCCCTCCCCCTCATGAAGGACATGCTAAGCCTCTTAACCAAGGGCAAGTTGTTCACCAAACTGGACTTGAGAGAAGCCTACTATTGCATAAGAATCAGAGAAGGAGATGAATGGAAGACAGCCTTTAACTGTCCGCTTCGCAGCTTCCAATTCAAAGTCATGCCATTTGGTCTGCAGGGAACCCCAGCAGTCTTCATGCAATTAATCAATGAAGTGCTACATCAGCACTTATACAAGGGGATCCTAGTTTATCTAGATGACATTCTTTTTTATATATATAATTTTTTAAAATTATTTTTAAAACAAAAACATAAAACACATCTTTTCAAAACGCAGCTTTTGCTTCAGTCACAAATTAATACCAATCACTAACTAATTTTAATTTTCAATTAACACAACTTAATATTTTACAAAAATATTTCCCTCAGATCTATTTAACTATGCCATTATCCCCAAAAACCCGTTACTTAAATCTTAAATCCTAACCAATTATCATTCCATTTTTTTCTTTCATTTGCTTAGATGGATATATTTTAACAATATAAGTCATACAATTATGATAAATATTCATAAAATATTTAATTTCAACATACTCATTTTCTTTTAACTATTAAACTCAAAATTTATACTCTTTATTACTATTATTAAACCTACTTATTTTATTTTAACTGTCACTCTCAGCATACACCTCCTCACTTTAATTATCCCACCTCGTTTTATATTTTGCTAAAAAACCCAGCATTGTTATCTTTATCTTTGTTGTTAAACCAATCATTTTTATTTCTTGGCTGTTAAACACAGCATAACCATTTTGTTTTTGGCTGTTGAATACAACATACCCATTTTTTGGCCGTTACATAGCATGCCCATTTTTGTTTGGCTGTTAAACACAGTATATTCATTTTTATTTTTTGGCGGTTACATGGCATATTCAGTTTTGTTTTGGCTGTTACACAGTATAACCATTTTATTTGGCTGTTCAACATAGCATATTCAGTTTTGTTTTCTGGCTGTTACACATCATACCTATGTTTACTTTTTGGCTGTTAAACACAGCATATTCATAGTTGGTTTAACTATTAATCCCTACTTAATCCTTTCTTAGTTGTTTCCATCCATCTATGCATTGCTTATTTTCACTTAATCATATTTATCTTTGTCCTTTCTCATGGCATTCATAACATTTTAACATTGAGACATGGTTCTTGCTTAAAACATATCTTTAGATGTATTTATAAATTCCTTTTAACATTTTCATTTAATCAAATTTATCCTTATTCTTTTAAGGATAATTATGTTTTAACATTGAGACATAATTCTTGCTTTAAACATACCTTTACATATATTTATTAATTCCTCTTAACATTCTTAATTTCTATAGGAACCTCCCTTTTATTATTACAATTATTATTTTGATCACATTATCTTCATTTCCTCGCCTGCAAACATATATTTCCTTCCATTTTCCAAGTTTTTAATTTTGTTCTCCATAAGTCAGATTAATTCTCTTTCTTATTTTTATTCCAGATATAATGTATCAAATCACTTCTTTTGAGCCTACGCTTAATCCTTCTTCTGTTCCTGCACCAGTATTTGAATTATTATTATTTCAACTATAGGAGTTCCATTGTAAATTCCTTTTGTTTTCACCAAAACCAAGCTGCCTGCAGACAGGGGGGAAAAATCCTCCTCCACAAAATCCAGTAACTTTTATCTGTAAAGCTCAGAGTTTCCCATAACAAAGAGAAATTACAAAGTTCCTCTTTAGGCCAAATGGTGTCTCTCTATAATCCACATTTTCCATTAGTCATGCAAGACTCCATTTTGCCATTATATAACCATCCAATTTATTTCTTCTTCTTTTAATTTAAAAAGTATCAAATCTTCTTTTTTTTCTTTTTAAAAACCAATTCAAGTTTTAAAGTATTTAGTCTTTTTACCATATCTTCATGATTAATTCCCTTAGTTCTGTTCCAAAATTAATTGTTTCTCAGGTCTTTGTCTCTTTAAGGTTGCAGTTTAAAAAAATTTCCAAAACCCCTTTGTTGCATAGCCTCTGTTTTAGGCTAGGGGTCTTCTAAATATTAATATTGCTCCAAACATTGCAAACCTGGGTTGTTGTCACTCACCCAGCTTCAAAGAGGTCCGTTTTACTCCGCTTTTCTCCAGCACTTTTCATAGCCCGGTTGTCCCAGCTTCGTGGCAGCCGCCATGGCTGCTGCCCCCCCACCGCCGACTCAGAGGGTTCCCTCTGATCTCCGAGGAACTTGCCTGTTCCTCTTGGTCACTGGATGACATTCTTATATTCAGCGAAACTCTCAACGAGAATGTAAAGATAGTGCGGCAAGTACTGAAAAAACTCCCCGCTGCAAAGCTCTTTGCAAAGCTGTCAAAATGTGAATTCTATCAAACCTCCCTAAATTATCTAGGCTACTGAATATCCAGTGGAGGGATGGAAATGGACCCAGGAAAAGTGAAAGCGGTGCTAGACTGGCAGCCCCCATGAACCCGCAAACAGCTTCAAAGCTTCCTGGGATTTGCAAACTTTTACAGGCAATTTATCGCAGCATTCGCAGAAGTCGCCCTGCCCCTAACAGAATTGTTAAAAACGGAGTCTCCTCCTGAGACACCACAACCGAGCCAACTGCTCGCCTGCTCAATGGACTGCCAAAGAGTCTTTGAGAAATTAAAACAGCTCTTTACCAAGGAGCCAATCCTCCAGCACCTGGACCTAGAATGACAGTTCATCATCCAAACAGACACCAGCGACGTAATGGTGGCAGCCGTGCTCCTACAGAAGGACCCACAAGGACAGTTCCTACCCTGTGCCTACGTGTCCAAGAAGCTCACAGACACTGAAAGAAGGTGGCCATTTGGGAGAAAGAAGCCTATGCAGTCTGCTGCGCCCTCCTCTCCTGGAGACATTTCCTGGAAAGAGGGAAAGTGCCCTTGGAGGTCTGCACTGATCCCAAAAACCTTGAAGCTCTAAAACCCCCCAGAAAACTATCTCCCAAGCAAATCCACTAGGCACAATACTTTTAGATGGTTCAAATTCGAGCTGAAGTACATCCCGGCGGGGAAAAATCTGCTAGCTGATGCCCTATCAAGAAAACCCCAATTCAATAGCTGCAGGGAAGAAGTCATCCATGCCATCATTCCCCCCTCGCAATCACCAGGGGCCAAGTCAGGTGGCAATCTGATCCAGGGCGGGACAAACTGACAGCAGATCCATAGCTCACAGATAATAGAGACATCTTGACCATGAGAGATGGATTGGCTTGGAAGGGATCAAAACTATAAGCACCTGCCATCTTGAGACTAGAAGTGCTACAATGCAGCCATGACTCCTGACTGGCTGGCCATTTTGAATTCTTGAAAACCCTACACCTCACCAGGAGGCCATTTTGGTGGCCAAAGATGAAGGCTGATATAGAAGACTACGTGAGAAGCTGTGCCACCTGTGTTGCCATGAAGATGAGACCAGGAAAACCTCCTGGGCTCCTCCAGCAAGTAGCTAGCCCCAGCAGACCTTGGGAGGAAATTGCAATGGACTTTATAGTTGAGCTCCCAGATAGTGGAGGAAATACGGTCATTTGAACAGTAATTGATTTATTTTCAAAACAAGCCCACTTCACAGCCTGTTCGGGATTGCCAACAGCAAAAAAACTAGCAAAGATGTTCATCAAACAGATTTACTGACTGCATGGAATAGCCCGCCGGGTCATCTCAGATCAAGAAGTCCAATTCACAGCTAAATTTTGGAAAGAGTTCCTGCGATCTACACAAGGACTTAGTTCTGCTTTCCATCTGAGTATGAATGAAGCTGTAGAACGAGCGAACGCAATGGTGGAACAATATATAAATTGCTATTGGTATGTGGATTACCAACAGGAGAACTGGACGGACCTGCTGCCATTTGCAGAAGTGGCTTACAACAATGCCATGCACAGCAGCACTGGATTAACCCCCTTCCAGGTCACCAGTGGCATGGACTTTGTACCCATGTCCAAACTGCCCAGAGAACCTCCCTCCTCCATGACTCTGACCGAGTGGAGGGAGTCGCTGAGGAAGAGCTGGGAGAACTGGAGCTTCAATATTCAGTGAGGTATTCTGTATACTGCAAACCATCTTTCCAAGCAGTCTCCATGTTTCCAGTGTCTTTTTCCCCACTTGGAGCTGAACCCAGAAGGATATTTCTTCCTACACAACAATTGGCTGACATCTTGCCAGCTAAATAACCACAACAACCCTTGCTATAGTCTAGCATTGAGCAGAATCCTACTACTCTGCTACTTCACAGAGAAAGAAACCTCAGGAATGTGTGGGAGAGAGAGAAAGAGCAGATAACCAGCAGTTCATATATTTCAAGACTGAAAACATCTTCATGCCAACAAACATTGGAAAGAAAGCAGATTAGATAAATGCAACTTTGGGAAAAGAACGCCAACGGCCCGACGAACACTAGTTACGTTAAGGTAACTCTGTTTGCATCCCTGGGGATACTTTTTCATCTTTTTTGCCTCAGAGACTGTATATTCATCAGCCATCGAAAGGAAAGGAAGAGCCCGCGGGAGAGGGCCTTCTCTGTGGCTGCCCCAGCTCTCTGGAACCAGTTACCTCCTGAGGTCTGGACCATCCCCACCCTACTGGCCTTCTGAAAAGCTGTGAAGACCTGGCTTTTCTGGCAGGCCTGGGCCCTCGGCTTTTGATACCATCAACCATGGTATCATGCTGCACCGGTTGGAAGAGTTAGGGGTGGGAGGCACTGTGTTGCGGTGGTTCTCCTCCTTTCTCTCTGACCGGTCGCAGTCTGTGTTGACAGGGGGACAGAGGTCGACCCCGAGGCCCCTCATATGTGGAGGTGGAGTACCATCAGTACGCTGATGACACCCAGCTGTACATCTCCACCCCGGATCACCCCAACGATGCCCTTGAAGTGATGTCCGGGTGCCTGGAGGCCGTACGGATCTGGATGGGGAGGAACAGGCTCAGGCAAAACCCATCCAAGACCGAGTGGCTGTGGTTTCTGACGTCCTGATATAGCCAGTTGACGCCATCACTGATTATTGGGGGCGAATCATTGGCCCCCACGGAGAGGGCTCGCAACTTGGGCGTCCTCCTGGATTCACGGCTGTCTTTAGAAGAGCACTTGACGGCCGTGACCGGGAGGATTTTTTATCAGGTCCGCCTGATTCGCCAGTTGCGTCCCTTTCTGGATCGGGACTCGTTACGCACGGTCACTCATGCCCTCGTCACCTCCCGCCTGGACTATTGTAATGCTCTCTACATGGGGCTCCCCTTGAGGAGAACCCGGAGGCTCCAACTGGTGCAGACTGCGGCCGCGCGGGTGGTAATGGGAGCGACATGGCGCTCCCATGTAACACCTCTCCTGCGCGAGCTGCACTGGCTCCCGGTGGTCTTCCGGGTGCGCTTCAAGGTTTTGGTTACCACCTTTAAAGCGCTCCATGGCTTAGGGCCTGGTTATTTACGGGACCGCCTACTACCACCAATAGCCTCCCACCGGCCAGTACGCTCTCATAGAGAGGGACTCCTCCGGGTGCCATCAGCCAAACAGTGTCAACTGGCGGCCCCTAGGGGGAGAGCCTTCTCTGTGGGGGCACCTACCATCTGGAATGAGCTCCCCCCAGAGATACGGAGGATCCCGGATCTGCGCTCCTTCCGCCGTGCTGTGAAGACCTTTTTATTCCATCAAGCGGGCTTGGCCTGATCTCTTCCCTTTTTAAATACGTAAATTTTAATCTGTTTTTAAATTATTGGGGTATTTTAATTTGTCTGGGCCAAATAATTTAATTTGATTTTATCGGGTTTTTAAATTTTGTGTATTTATGTATTTTATTGTTGGCTGTTCACCACCCTCAGTCCTTCGGGAGTAGGGCGGTATACAAATCAAATAAACTAACTAAACTAACTTGATCTTGCTTTGCGATCTGGCGAGATCCGGCCATGAATAGTGTGAATGCGTTCTAAGGTTTTTAATGTTTTTTAATCTTTTAAATGTTTTTAGAATGTTTTTTTTAAATGTATTGTGAACTGCCCTGAGTCTCCAGAGAGGGACGGCATATAAATTTAATAATAATTTTTAAAAAAATAGAACACTAAAAAAGCACTAGTGGAAGCCACTAAGGCATATAAAAAGCAAGCGGACAAACACCGATCTCTTCAACCTCCTTTCCATGTGGGAGATTGGGTTGATCTATCAATCAAATACATAAGACTGAAGTTACCTAGTAAAAAGGTACCCTTCGTCTGAAGCTACTTGGGTTAAAAGCTGCAATGTGAAAGCAGATAGGCTAATAAAACAATTCCATGATAAATACCCTGATAAGCCAAAGGGCCCCCCTGGGGGAGAAGAGGTGGTTAGTCCTTTGAATTAATCCCCTGTGTTACTCTCATTGCAGAACACGATCTTCTGATGGGGGGGCAGCCTGTCAGGCCTGGAAACCATCTTTTGCATTGGGCCTTCAGGCTTGGCACATTTACTGCTGTGGGAAACTGGGAGGGGGAATTGTATCCCCTGTGTTACTCTCGTTGTAGGACATGATCTTCTGATGAGTTTTAAGAGGCTACTGTGGAATACCGGATGTATTGCCTCAGTCGGGGCAGCTTCAGTTGCACCGTGACAGGGTTGATAATCTTTACTGTGGGGAATGGCCCCATGAACTTAGGTCCCAGCTTCTTGCTGGGAAGCTTTAGTCTTAAGTATTTTGTGGATAGGTAGAACAGACATTGTGGAGCTCATGTGCGTGGGTGCCACGGGATTGCTCTGTGGTCAGCTCCAGCTTAAACTTGGGGCTGGTTAATTGGAGTTTAGAGGGTTGGATTTGGCTTCTCCTCCCATCTGGGAATTTGATTTCATCCCCCATCTCTTTCCCCCTTTCTTTTGGGCAGCATGACTGCCCCTCGTTGCAAAGGGTGGTTCGATTGAATTATTCCCTCAATTACTCCAAGGATTCACCTAGGGTCCCAAGTATGGATTTTGGGGTTCTGACCTCTTCCCACTCCTTCATCCACTCCAGTCTTCCTAGTTTGCTTATGAGCTGTCCCAAATGACAGGAACTAGGGTGGAGGAATTCGGCCTCAGCTGCTTTGCGGACTTCTTTCCACCAATACTCATCCCTTTCCGCTTCGGTCGCTGAGGCAGGCATCCTGGCCATCTTGGTTTCCATGGTCAGAGACGGCTACACTTGGATTCCGATTTGGCTGCTGGTTCCTAGAGTTCCTGGATGGGAGTAGGATCTGCCTCCTTCTGGGCTTCTTCAGAGATTCCTCCTTCTACAATGGTGGCCTGAGTTTCTCTCCATGCACCCCAGGTATTGGAGAGCAAGTGGAGAGTCCGGGGCTCAGGAATCCCGTTCATTTTTGGTTAGTTTTTGGAGAAGTGGCTTGATGTCAGGGTTCTGACAAATACCCTAATAAAATTAAGCCATTTAACAAGAAAAATCCAGTTGTTTATTAGGAGTACCATGTCAGCATGACCTAAGTGAAGCCACCTTTGGCTTCACCCAATTCGCACCTTGCCTCTGACCCCGTTTCCCCCTCCCCCCAGAGTGTGTCACCAGTCACATTCCTCAACCAAACAATTTTGCAGAGCATAGAAGTCACTCCCTCCAGCCATTGCGGGTCTCCATGGAGGTGGCCTTGACTTTGGCCGGCTAGGCTGTGTCTTGTTTTGACTGAGGTGTGAATCCCTTGGTGCAGCTGCGAGGTGTGATTCCCATCCCCCTTGCCTATGGCAACTCGGGAGAAGATCAGGAAAGCTTCGCAATTTGACTCCTTTATCCTGTCATCTTTCCTGAGTCTTCCTGCTCCTGGGGTAGATCAGGTGAGCAGCTGGGGCTCAGGACCCTGGTTAGAGTGGAAATTAGGAGAGTCAGTTTAATGTCAGGGTTCCAAGTAATACCCCCATAGCATACATAACTCCAAGGCAACTATTCCTCAATTTTTATTGGATATATCTTATTGACACAGGCTGGTGAAAACCAACTCAGTTCCCATGGTTTTCACTAATTAAAACTAAAAGTTTTTTCTCTTCCCCAAACAGTTAGTCACAAGATCCAATCAAGGTGTCATCATGTCTGGCAACTTCACTCCTACTCTCTCCAACCACCTGTGTTCTTGGTTACCAGGAGAAAGTATTTTGTTTTGGCTACAAACTCCAACTATCTAACTAAACCCCTATCTAACTAACCCCAACTAACAAACAGGGGGAACCTGAACTATTAATACATGAAGGTTGATATGATATAATTAGAATTACAGAAACATGGTGGTACAAAATCCACAACTGGAACATACTGATAGAAGGATACAAACTGCTAAAAAAACCCAGACCCCTTAAAGGGGAAGTGGAGTTGTACTGTATGTAAAGGACCACTACATTGCTACAGAAATGCATGGAACCAAAGATGAAAACCTCGTAGAATGCATATGGGTCAATATAAAAGAAATAAAAGAATGACATTACCAAAGGTGTATACTACAGGTCAACCCAACCAAGCAGAAAAAATAGAATTACTTTTTGACAACCAACTAACAAATATATGTAGGAAACACACTACAGTAGTAATGGGGGACTTCAATTACTCTGACATCGAGGCTTCTGGTTGGCACTGCAGGCGTCGTGGACGGTCTCCTTAGACCACCAGCCCTGCGATCTCGTAAAAGCCGCTTTGACAGCACTAATCAGCTGTCTGGCAGCTGAAAAATCTCTCCATCGGGAGAAGAAGGACAGGAGAGCTGGTGGGTGCGAGTAGAGCTCCCTGAAAGTCCTCTGGAATAATTCCAGAGGCTTGGAGGGTGAGAGCTCCCCGGCCAGCCCACCAAGAAGCTCCGGATCCGAGGCAACTCTGTTTCAAACAGAGCCAGACGCCGCGACCATCCTGCTGTCAAAAGTGAGTTTGATTGATTACAAGCGCAGGCAGAGCATAAACAGGAGAACAAGTCTTAAAGTAACAGAGCTTAACTCCGGAGTTACTTTGTTTCAAACTGAATTTCTTTGAGCTGGAGGCTGAAGATGGCGTCTTTGTTATGGTTTTGAAAGTGAAAGTCAGAAACGGAAGTGCTTATTGAGAACTTTTAAAGCTGCTGGGAAGTGAGAACTTGTGGAGAAAAGACTATTTTGCCTGATAAATTAGAGACTATAAATTACAAGCACTTTAAAGTTGTTCAAGGGACTTTGTGGCTTTGGGGGGAAAAAAAATCTTTTTTAAAAAGGAAAAAAAGATGGCTTCTAAACAAGTTAAGCCAAGAGTTGTTAAAGGAGGGGGAGGTTCCCCAGTTGTGTCAGTGGTGACACAGAAAGCACAACTTCCGGCGGATTCACAGAGTCAGGAGGTTGCTCTCAATGATTTTAAAGAGTTTATGAAAGAAGCCATGAATAATCAAGCAACAGCAATGAAAAAAGCCATGAATAATCAAGTCACAGCAATGAATAATTTAACAGTACTTGTGGAAGGGAAATTAAAGAAAGTTGAGGAGGATATAAAATCAATTAAAGAAGTGGTTGCAAAAAAACACGATGAAATAAGAAATGATATTGTTTTTGCAGTATCAGGATTGTCAAAACTTGTTATTCAGTTGGATGAGAAAGTGGAAGAAATTAATGAAGCCAATTTAAATTTGGAAAGCAAAATGGGAGATGTCATGACAAAAACAGACAAAGTTGATGATGAATTGGTAATGTTATAATACAGGCCCATGGAATTTGCTTTGAGATTGAGAGGCCTGAAAGAAAACAGCAAAGAAAATTTAAAGGATATTTGTGCTGATGCTATTGCAGAGATAATTAAAGAAAGACCAGAAGAGGTGGCAAGCCGAATTGATAAAATCTACAGGGTTAACTCCTGGTTGGCAAGACAAAGACAGCTGCCAAGAGATGTGGTGATTTATTTTACAACTAGGAGGATCAGAAATGATATTTTACAAGCTTCCTACAAGAATAAGGTTCAGTTGGCTGGGCAAGAAGTGGTGGTTTTGAAAGAGATCCCTCCAAAGATGTTGAGAAGTAGAAAAGATTTTGGCTTTTTGGTAAATGAGCTGAGAAATCAACAAGTGGCATACAGATGGGACGTTCCAACTGGTCTAATAATGACTTATAATGGAGAAAGATACCGGTTAAACACAGTCTGGAAGGCAAAAGATTTCTATGTTAATGTTTTAAAGGCTGGATACCCACCCTCACCAGGGGGGAGCAGAAAGAAAATGGAGATGATACAACAAGAAAAAGATGGAAAGCAAATACAAACTTATGCTGAAGTTACAGCCGGAGGAATCATCACGGAAGAAGATCTGGATCTTGGGGGCTTACCCCCAACTCTGGAACCACTCAAGAAGGGAGAACCGAAAGCACAACGACTGACCCGATCAATTTATAAAGTTCAAGAACAACAGTTAAAAATGCAACAATCTCAAGTTCTATCTCAAGAAGTTCAGAAAATAGAAGCAGTGGGGGAAGCTAGGCTGAAGAGTAAGGTGGAGGAGGATCTTCAGCTGATGCTTATGCGGCTTCGAAAAGCTAAAGATGGCAACTAAATTTCTATCTTGGAATGTTAATGGCTTAAACTCACCACAAAAAAGAAAGTATTTCATTACTTGAAACAATTTAACAATGATGTTATTTGTCTGCAAGAAACACATATTAGGTTATTAGACCAAAAATATTTGATAAATTCTGGATTAGGTACACACTTTGTGGCATCAGCGCCAGAGAAGAAAAATGGGTTAGTTATATATGTAAAGAAAGGATTATCAGCTAATTTAATCGAGGCAGATGATCAAGGAAGATATATCGCAATTGAATTATTAACACAGACTGGAAAAATGCTTTTTATTGGAATATATGCCCCTAATCAGCAACAAGACAAGTTTTATAAATTTTTACACACTAAAATAATACAATGGGATTATAAATCTTTTATATTAATGGGTGACTGGAATGGAGTAATAGACACACAGAGAGATTAAAAAAAGTTTAAGATTTCAACACGTGCAAAATTACCTAAATCTTTTTTTGATATGATGGAAGAACTGAGAGATATTTCAGATATATGATGGAACTGAGAGATATTTGGAGAGAACGCAATATGGAGGAAAAAGACTTCACCTTCTTTTCTGATAGACATCAATCCTTCTCCAGGATTGATTTTATACTAACCACAAATGATTTTATTTCTAGGGTGAAGAAGACCAAGATATGTCCAAGAATTTTAACTGATCATAGTCCGGTTTGGGTGGAATTTGAACAGGAGAGGGGAGAAAGGAGGTCTTGGAGGTTAAATGAAAATATATTTAGATATGAAGAAAATGTGAAAGAGCTTAAAAAACAAATGAAAGAATTTTTTGCTATTAATATGAACAAGGGTACCTCTATGGAAATGGTTTGGGATGCAAGTAAGGCTTATATGAGGGATATGTTAATACATATGAATAATAAACATAGACTAAAACAACAAAAGAAGTGGAAAGAGATAGAGGAAGAAATAAAAAAGAAAGAACAATTACTTATACTTAATCCAGGAGATAAGAAGGTAAAAGAAACAATAAATATATTACGAGGGCAATTTAATATGTTAATGGCTGATCAGGTGGCAACTAGCTTACAATATGCTAAACATAATACGTTTTGTAATGCCAATAAACCAGGTAGGTGGTTGGCCTACATGCTGAGGAAAAAACAGAAATCACGAGTCATTGGTAAGATAGAATATAGAGATAAGGAAGTTTACCAACAGAATATGATTAAAAAGGCTTTTTTAGAATTTTATACAAAGTTATATGCTAGTGACGCAATACAAGGTATAGATATAGATAGATACTTAAAGGAAGGGAATATTCCGGAATTAACGTTGGAACAGAGGGAAGGATTGAATCAACCAATAACTTCTGAGGAGATCATTGCTGCAATTAAGCAGTTAAAAACATAGAAAGCTCCGGGAACAGATGGATTAACATCTGTTTATTATAAGAATTTACAGCTTGAAATGGTAGAACCGCTTAGAGCTTTAGTTTGTAAAATTCAATTAAGGGGAGGAGTTCCACCCTCTTGGAGAACAGCTTTTGTTTCATTGATTCCAAAGGAAGATCAAAACTGTATCAAACCTGAAAATTTTAGGCCAATTTCACTTTTGAACACTGATTATAAAATTTTTGCTAAGATATTAGCGAACAGATTAATGCCAGTTATGCAACAAACAATTCATAATGATCAATCAGGTTTTATAATAGGGAGGCAAATGAAATATAATGTTAGACAAATTATTAACTTATTGGAATATTTGGAAAAAAATAACCAGGTCCCTGCAGCGTTCATATTTTTGGATGCAGAGAAAGCATTTGATCGATTGAATTGGCAATTTTTGTTTAAGATAATAGAAAAAATGCATTTTGGGGAGTATTTTATACATTCAATTAGAGCAATATATCAGGAGCAAACAGCACAAATAATAGTTAATGGAGACCTAACCGAAGTCTTTAAAATTGAGAAAGGTACAAGGCAGGGTTGTCCCTTGTCGCCATTGTTGTTTATCTTAACTTTAGAAGTTTTGTTGAATAAGTTACGTGAATCTGATAAAATAAAAGGAATTGTAATTAGCAGGATTATAGATTGAGAGCGTTTGCAGACGACCTGGTTGTTACTTTATCTCAACCTATAGAAGTGGCTCCATATATGTTGGACATAATAGGTCAATACGGTAAGCTATCTGCATTTAAAGTAAATCAACATAAGACAAAGATGATAATTAAAAATATGTCCATATCTCAAAGAGAAGATTTAGGGAGAATAACGGGGTTTGAAATAGTTAAAAAGGTTAAGTATTTAGGAGTATATATTGCAGCCTTAAACACGAAACTGTTTAAAAACAATTATGAAGTTCTTTGGCAAAAAGTACAGAAAGAAATGGAAAATTGGAAAAAGCTACAACTATCATTACTGGGAAGGATAGCAGCAATAAAAATGGATGTTTTACCTAGGTTCTTATTTTTGTTTCAAATGATACCAGTGCTTAAGAAAGATGGAAATTTGTTGGAATGGCAGAAAGGGGTTAATACTTTTATTTGGGGTGGGAAGAAACCAAGAGTGAAACTGAAAATTATACAGGATGTACGTGAGAGAGGAGGTCTTAAAATGCCTATTTTAAGATTGTATTATGAAGCGGCTGTTTTATCACAAATTAGCGACTGGTTTAACATTCTTTGAAGAAAGAATGTTAAACATAGAAGGCTATGATTTGTTATATGGATGGCATGCTTATCTGTTATATGAAAAAAAAGTGGATAAAGTGTTTAAGGGTCATTTACTTAGAAATGCATTGTTGAGGGTTTGGAAAAAGTATCAATATAAGTTAAACTATAAGATACCCATATGGGCAAATCCTAGACATGCAATAGAAAATATAAGTATAGAGCAAAAAACAGAGGTGATTACTTATAAAGAGCTTCTTCTTTTGGAAAGGGGTAATTTGCAACTGAAATCTTTAGATGTACTAAAAGAAGAAGGGATAATCTATACATGGTTTCAGTATAGTCAGCTTCAAGCTAGATGGAGGGAAGATAAAAAAAATGGTGTTATGCAAAATGAGGAAAATTTGGTGAAACAGATTAGAGATCAAAATCAGATGCATATTAAAAGGTTGTATAATGCTTTATTGGAAATAGATTCAGAAACGGAATTTGTTAAGGATTGTATGATAAAATGGACACAAAACTTTCAGGAACCAGTGATGATGGAAACATGGGAAAAGATTTGGGTCAGAAATGTTAAATTTATGCAAGCACAAAATTTGAGAGAGAACTTTTATAAAATGTTTTATAATGGCACTTAGATCCTAAAAAATTATCATGTATGTACCCGAATTTGCAAGCTAAATGTTGGAGATGTGAATGTGATGATGCAACCTATTATCATATATGGTGGACCTGCAAGAAAATCAAGGCATTTTGGATAAAAATTTGGTGGGTGATGCAGAACATTTTGAAAAAAAAGGTTGAAATTTACTCCTCAATTGTTTTTACTGGGTTTAACGATGGATTGTACAGTATTAGAGACTAAATTGATTTTGAACTTAATATCAGCAGCAAGGCTGTTGGTAGCGCAATACTGGAAGAAGGACTTTTTGCCTACTATTGAAGAGTGGATACTGAAAGTAACGAACTTAGCAGAAATGGCGAAAATCTCAGCGTATTTGAAGGACTATACACAAGAAAGATACGTATCGGAATGGGGAAGATGGATTGATTATATTCAAAATAAGTATCAGACAAGAAAATATCAAATAGCTTATGAATGAATGTTTAAGTATTAGAAGTATTATGTTATCTATAGTGGAGTTAAGGTTTCAGGGGGGGATTTCGTAGTCTGAGGATAGATAGGTTAATTTAGCTTATGATTGTTAATTGAAGTACCCTGTATTTTGCTCTGGGAAGTCTCGGGGGGGGGAGGGGAGGGAAAGGGTGGGGGGAATATTGGGGGGGATTTTTTTTTTTTGTAAAACTTTTCAATAAAAAAAAATTACCCTAACATCAATTGGAAGACTAGTTCCGCACCAAGTGAGAAATTGAATATTTTCCTGACCAACCTAGCTGACAACTGTGTTGTCCAAAAGGTAGAGGAAGGAACTAGAGGGATAGCTATACTGGACTTAATTCTCATGAACAGAGAAGACGTGATAGGAAAAGTTCGAACCACAGGAACCTTAGGTGAGAGTGACCATGTCATATTAGAATTCAACATAATGCAAACACAAGCAATAGAACACAATAATAACAGAGTCCCAGACTTTAAAAGAGCTGATTTTAACAAGCTCAGAGAGAACTTGGGAAAGATTTCTTGGATGAAAATCTTTAAGGGGGAAACAATTCAAGAAGCTTTGGAAACTCTGAAAAATACAATCATGAAAGCCCAGTCCAGCACAATACCGCTGAAAAAGAAAAACAAGAAATCCAAGAAGAAACTAGCATGGCTGCATGAAGATCTCTGACAAATTGAAAGACAAAAAGGACAAGTAAAAAAAAATGGAAAGAGGGACGCATAACTAGGGCAGAAATTCAGCAGAAAGCAAGAATCTGCAAAGACGAAGTCAAGAAAGCAAAGGTTCAGAATGAACAAAGACTTACAACAAAAGTCAAAGATAATAAAGTTTCTTCCAACATATAAATAACAAGAAAAAAATCAAGGAAACAGTTGCTCCACTAAAGAGAGAAGATGGCAAACAAGTAACAGGCAACAGAAAGAAAGCAAAGCTGCTTAACTCTTTCTTTGCATCAGTCTTCACACAAAAAGAAACAATAGTCCAACCTCCCAAAAACATAACTGTAAAAGACAGACTAGAAATAAAAATTAAAATAAGCAAGAAAATGGTAAGAGAACACCTGTCTGACCTTGATGAATATAAATCACTGGGACCTGATGGATTACATCCCAGAGTTCTAAAGGAGCTGGCAGATGTCATCTCAGAACCACTGTACCACATCTTCCAAAAATCCTGGAGATAACCCAGTTATCTTGCTGATAATTTATGTAACATCTCAGATATTGTTCTAACACGGAATTGGTTCTCTCACAAGCCCCATTTGTCTGGGCGGAGCTTAACTCCTGGGCGGAGCCTATCAACATCAGAAACTCCTTCCAAAATTTGGATGTAAATTGTACACCCCTATCGGAGATTGTACATTTCGGAACACCATGTAACCTATACACATGTTAAATAAACATTTTTGCAAGAGTTTTAGCTGAAGGGATCTTAGGACATGGGATGAAATGCACCTGTTTGGAAAACAAATCAGTTACTGCCCATATGACTGTGCACCCCCCACTATCCGGCAGGTCTACAATAAAATCCATTGATATCTCGTTCCACGGGGCATTTGGCCTTGCCACACTCTGCAGTAGACCAAGTGGCTTCCCCGGAGGTCTCTTAGCTGAGGCACACACCGGGCAGCTAGCTACGTATGCCTCTATGTCCTTCTTGAGTGTGGGCCACCAAAATTGTCTTTTAACGAGATGGAGAGTTTTAACAAATCCAAAGTGTCCCGCCACTTTGGCGTCATGAGCGTTGTGCAATACTGTTATTCTCAAACTGGCAGGAATGTAAATTTGGCTCCAACCCAAGCTAGTCCATCATGAAGTGTACATTCATTCGAGTAGGTTTGAAACCACTCGTCAGTTTTCAGAGCTTCTTGTAGTTTTTGACGCAAACCGCCCGAGAGGGCTGGATCGCCCCTCGCTTGCGCTCTGGTAGTCACTGGTGCTGCCAGTTGGGTCGAAGGGATGATCAGCCGAACCACTTCCTCCTTGGTACTGTTGTATTGAGGCAATCTGGAAAGTGCATCAGCCATGAAATTCTTTCCACCAGGAAGGTAGCGTAGAGTGAAATTAAAACGGTTGAAGTGCTGAGCCCAGCGAATTTGCTTTGGTGACAGCTTACGCGGTGTTTTCAATGCCTCCAGGTTTTTATGGTCAGTCCAAGCTTCAAAAGGATGCTTAGCTCCTTCAAGAAATTGTCTCCACATTAACAATGCCCAGCATACTGCAAAAGCTTCCTTCTCCCATATGGCCCATCTCCTTTCGGTCTCCGACAATTTACGGGATGTATAGGCACAGGGTTGTAATTTCCCTTCTGCAGTCTTTTGCAGGAGTACTGCTCCTACTGCCACGTCACTCGCGTCAGCCTGTACTACAAAAGGCTCTTCCATGTCTGGATGTTTGAGGACTGGTTCAGCGGCAAACAACAGTTTTAGCTTTTCGAATGCCACCTGGCAGTCCATAGTCCACTCAAGGGCCCGGGAGAGCTTTGGTTTTGCTTCACCTTTTGTTTTCAGGAGATTTGTAATTGGTAGCACAATTTTTGCGAATGAGGGGATGAACTGTCTATAGAAGTTAGCAAATCCCAAGAAGCTCTGTAGTTGTTTGCGGGTGCAGGGCACGGCCCATTCCAATACAGCCTGGACTTTTCCAGGATCCATCTCTATTCCTTCATGTGATATGCAATATCCAAGATAGTCAATTTTACTTTGGTGGAATTCGCACTTGGAGAGCTTGGCATACAGTTCAGCAGCCCTGAGTTTTTTCAGGACAGTTCGTACCAATTTCACATGGTCGTCCATGTTTTCAGAGTAGATAAGAATGTCGTCTAAGTAGACCAACACCCCTTTATACAAGTGCTCATGCAATACTTCGTTGATCAATTGCATGAACATAGCAGGGGCTCCTTGTAGTCCAAAAGGGAGCACTCAAAACTGGAAACATCCCAATGGGCAGTTAAACGCTGTTTTCCATTCATCCCCTTCCTTAGTTCGTACTCTGTAGTAAGCCACTTGTAGGTTGAGTTTGGTGAAGATCTTCCCCTTTCCTAGGTGGGCTAGCATGTCCTTCATGAGCGGCAGGGGGTAGACATTTTCCACGCAAATGGCATTCAGATTCCTATAATCAACTACCAGATGAAAGGAGCCATCTATCTTTTCCCGAAACATCACCGGTGCCACCACCCTTGGTCTGGCTGGTTGGATAAACCCCCATTCTAGGTTTTTGTCAATGAATTTTCGTAACTCCCCCAGTTCTCGAGGGGTCATGGGGTAGATCTTTGGCTTAGGGAGCTTTACCCCAAGGAGTATTTCAATTGTACAATCCGTAGCTCTGTGAGGGGGCAGCACGTCCGAAGCTGTTTCACTAAAAACTTCTCGGAGATCCCAATACTCCTTTGGAATCTTCTCCTCCCCTTCAATATGACCTATTGCCACCTCTGCCCCTTCGTGTTCTACCCCGTCCTCAGGGGGGTTTTCTTCCCTTTCTTGCCCAGGGTTTCTGGTGCGGATGCGCAAAACCCCCATTTTCCAGTTAACACGTGGGTTCCATCTATGGAGCCAGGGCAGTCCAAGTATGAGGGGTCGTTCCATGCTAGGGGCCACAATAAAACTGAGAGTCTCTACGTGGTCCCCCAATTGCATTTCAATGGGTTCAGTCACAAAACTGTTGGGCCCCCTCCTGCTATTGATCCGTCCAGCTGACAGAACGCAATAGGCCTTTTCAACGTTTTTAGTCTCAGGCCCATTTTCTCCACCACTTTCGGGCTGATTATGCACCTGGTGCACCCAGACTCTAATAGGGCTAGCAGCTGCGCATGTGCCCCTGTGGACGGCACCCTTATTTCTATGGGAACGAACATGGGGCCCTCAGTGTGACACACCAGATCATCGGAGTCGGAGTCCGTCTCGCTGTTGTCCGCGGTGGTCGGGGTTCCCAACTCACCCTGGTTTTGGAGAGCGAACTCAACGACTTCCCCTTTCAGGGCGGCTTCATTGAGTTTTGCGGGCGCTTTGTCAGCCTTCTTTGGAGCCGGTAGATTTGGGCATTGGCTTGGAGAAACACTCAATGGCCCGATGACTTTCCTTGCCACATTTGAAGCACGTGAAGGGCTTTGACTTGGGTTTGAATTCCGCTCTCCCCCCGGCCATCTTGGGCGCTCCTTTGCGGTAGTAGGAGGATGACTGGTCCCTTGTAAGGGCCCCTCGGAGTCGGGTTTGGGCCAAATCGATCTCCACATCCTCAGCTACTATGTACCAACTCTGCAAATCTTCGGGGACCCCCCATGATCTACAGTCCTTGTAGACGTCTTCATTCAACCCATCCTTAAAGCTCTCCAGTAGGGCCGCTTCGGACCACCCTGTCATAAAAGGTGCCAGCTCGCGGAACTCTTGGGTGTATTCTGCCACTGATCTCCGGCCCTTCATTCGGAGTCTCGCCTTCCTCTCAGCTACGTGGTCTTCAAACCGCCTCCTCAGGGCCCCCATAAATAGGTTGTCGTTTCTCAGCAAGGGGGAGTTGTTATTATGGAGAACCACCATCCATTCAGTTGCCACTCCCTCTAGGGCATTCGTGATGCATCTCACTTGTGCCGCATCTGACAGGTAGTCCTCCCCCCAGTCCTGCATGTAGTTCCACACTTAGGTCAGGAAAAGCCCCAAGGTCTTCAGATTCCCTCCATACTTTTTGGTTGGGGGGAATTTTTGGCTTTTTGTGTCTCTGGGGTGGGGCCTCCAAGGCTGGGGGTCCCTGGGCTGCTGCATCCCTCGCTTGGGTCCCAGAAGCTTGAGATGCTCCTTCCCCAGCTTCCTCTTCCTCTCCCCCACAAGCAGTCTCTTCAGGGTCCACTCTGGGGTAGTCTCCTCCCTTCCCACTAAGGAATTCATAAGACTCATGGTTTTTTCGGCTTTCTTTGGCATCGTGGAGGAGTTGCATAACCTGACCAGTCATGAGGCTCTCCTTTTGCTCTTGCAGCCACACTGCCTCTCCTTTACGAGGTCTGGAGCTGGTTACTCCGTGGGGGGTCCTCGCCAGGTCCGGTAGCCTTCCTACTCCCCTCGACCATCTGGCTTCCTCTGGCTCCTCTCTCAGCCGAATTTTTTCCATCCATTCCGCAGCTTCCTTTTCTGCTTGAAGTGAAGTTATCATAGAACCAGAAGCTCCCATCTGGTCTCCATCATTCTCTTGATCAGACATAGTTTGAGTTCAGCCCCCTCGGTAGTTATCTGGGATGGCTGGAGAAAGGAGATTCTGCTTAATGTCAGCTGTGCTTTCTTCAAAGTCCAAGAAAGGATGACCCAGACTCCATTATTTTAGAAGCAGGTACTTTTACTGGAAAATGAAGTGATCGCAACCAAAGGAAAGCAGAATCTAAGCCAAAAAGAGCGAAAGTTACAGATAGGAAGCATTCCCTCCCACTGTCCATCGTAAATCATCCAATCCAAGGGTCTCCCAAAGGTCAGGTGGGAGCACATGTCTGGCAGCGTCATCAATGCCACGACCGTTTCTCCGAGAGCAGCTTCAAAGATGCAGCCCAGTAGTTTAAGAATCACTTTTGTTTTTCTGTCTCTCCTGTACGCTTCCCCTCCCCCCAACCTGGCTTTCCCCCCCCCCCATTACCATGGCAGCCAAAGCAGAAAAGGCGGAGGCTGACACTGGATGACAAACTGTACTCAATAAGTAGTCCTTAATGGTACTACATCTGCATGGAAGGAAGGAAGCAGTGGGGTACCACAAGGTTCTCTCTGGATCAAGTACTCTTCAATATCTTCATAAATGCTTAAATGAGGGACTAGAAGGGGAACTCATCAAATTTGCAGATGATATTAAACTGGCAGAAATAATCAACACCACAGGGGGTGGCGGCAAGGACAGGCAGGCTGGGGCTTTCCAGCCTCTCCGCCGGAGGCTTGGGGCTGCGCAAGAAGCCCACTTGGACGCGAAGGGAGGGAAGCATGCCCTCTCGCCCCAGCGGTTCTCATACTGCTGCTTCCCCAGCAGTGGCAGGAGCAGTGGGCTGGAGCTTCCCTTCTTCCCTGCCAGAGGCTTGGGGCTGTGCAAGAAGCCTGCTTGGGTGGGGAGGGAGAAAAGCATGCCCCCTTGCCCCAGCAACAGCAGTTCTTCCACTG
Source organism: Pantherophis guttatus (assembly GCF_059756535.1). Taxonomy (NCBI): domain Eukaryota; kingdom Metazoa; phylum Chordata; class Lepidosauria; order Squamata; family Colubridae; genus Pantherophis; species Pantherophis guttatus. The sequence continues at coordinate 57,176,237 of NC_142069.1, read as the reverse complement.
CCGCTTCCCTGGTGGTGGCAGGAGCAGCGGGCTGGGGCTTTCCTCTCTCCCCACCAGAGGCTTGGGGATGCGCAAGAAGCCCACTCAGGTGGGGAGGGAGGGAAGCGTGTCCCCTTACCCCGGCAAATGGTGGTTCTTGCACTGTTGCTTCCTTCCCTCCCTGCTGGAGGCTTGGGGCCGTGCAAGAAGCCCACTCGGGAGGGGAGGGAGGGAAGCCTCGGCACACCTGTCCTCACCACCACCCCCTCGCCCCCACCAGCAGCGGCTGTTGCACTGCCGCTTCCAGCCGGGATGCTGGAGTAGCCAGGAGAAGGAGAAGCTGCCGGATGGGAGGCGAGCTGCCCCAGGAGGGCCGAAGGAGAGCACAGCTTCTCACTCATGGAAACCTGCTGGCCAGGAAGTGGTCAGGGTAAGTGGTAAGAGACGCGCAGGTCAGGAAGCTGTCATGCTCCCTTGGAAGAAGTGGCGGAAGAGGGTTGCACCAACTTTTGCTGGCGTGAATGGCCTGCTGCGATTCGCACCGGCAAAGTTTGGTGTAGGATGCTTTCCAGGCCCAAAACGGGGCGCAGGGAGGGCATGCGTGGGGGGGGCATGCGAGGGGAGCGTGCAGGTCATGCATACATGTGCAGATGGGGCACGCATTGCATTATGGATGTCGGCACGCACGAGCGCTGTTGCGGACGTGCATATACACTTTTGGCTCACAACAACAAAAAGGTTAGCCATCACTGCCCTAGATGAAAGGCTCAAGATCCAGATGGATCTTTTTTTTTTTGAAAAAGTTTTTTATTTTTCTTATAAACATATATTAAATGTACAATTTCTTATCTAACATACATATTTTCTTTTAACTTTCATACTAATATAATCTTCATCCTAAACAATTTAATTATAGTTATAGGGGGGCATTTGCCCAGGTTCACCTGGTGTGCCAGTTGCACCCCTACTTGGACCGTGATGCCCTACGCACAGTCACTCATGCGCTTGTCACCTCCCATGTTGACTACTGCAATGCTCTCTACATGGGGCTGCCCTCGAAGACCACTCGGAGGCTTCAGCTGGTGCGGGTAGTGATGGGAGTGTCCCGACACTCCCACGTTACACCTCTCCTGCGTGACTTGCATTGGTTGCCGGTTGCCCTCTGGGTGAGATTCAAGGTGCTGGTGATTACCTATAAAGCCCTTCATGGCTTAGGCCCGGGATACTTGGCAGACCATCTGCAGCCAGCAACAGCTTCCCATTGCCCTGTGCTTTCCCACAGGGAGGGCCTACTCAGGGTGCCGTCAGCCAGACAGTGTCGACTGTCTACCCCAAGGGAGAGAGCTTTCTCTGTGGGCGCACCCACCCTTTGGAATCTACTCCCTCTGGAGCTCCGGATGGCCCCCGACCTTCGCTCTTTCCGCCATGGACTGAAAATGTGGTTATTTCACCTGGCTGCCCTGGACTGATGGGGGTTTTAATAGAATTTTAACTGGGTTTTATTGAATTTTTGTTAATTTTAACTTGGATTTTTGTTTTAATGGTTTGTTTGTTTTGTTTTAATTGTTGTGAGCCGCGCTGAGTCCATTGGAGATAGGGCGGCATATAAGTTCCATTAATAAATAAATAAATATTCGGAGTTGCTCTTCTACCATTTCGTCTCTCTTGTTTTACAACAATCCTTCTTCTCCCTCTCATCTCTTTCCTTTCCCTCCCTTCTTCCATCTACTCTTCTACTTCCTTCTTTCCTCCTCTCCTTTTCCTTCTCTACTTCCCCTTCCTTTCCCCCCACACCTCCGTTCTTCCTCCCTTCTAACCTTCTCTCCTACTCATTTCCCCTCTCTTTCTTCCTCTCCTTTTCCCTTTCTTCTTTCCCTCTCTTTCCGTCCTCTCTTCTCTTCTCTATCCCTCTCCATTCTCTATTGTTGTATTCATTTTCAATTTAGTATTTTCCAAGGTGGTATTCGAGCAATTCCGATTTTTACTTTCTTTTCAATTACCTTTTCATTTTACTAAATTAACATATATCATAAATGTACATTTATATAATAACATTTTCCTTCTCCTCCCCCCCTTTCCCCTTTTCCATTTACACAGGTGTCTTCTGGGTTTCTATTTCTTTTTTTGTCTTCTCTCTCATTTACTCATACCCTATCTAATTTATTTCTCTATAATCTTTTATTCATATTTCTTTTCTAACCATACATAAAATCATCCCCATGTCTTGAAATACACTGATTCCTCTTTATCTTTTATTCTCATTGTTAACCTATTCATTTCTGCACATTCTAAAATCTTCTTTATTACCTCTCCTTCTGATGGGATTTTTTTCTGTCTTCCACTTTTGTGCAAATACAATTCCCGTCACTGTTATTATATGAATAATCAAATATGTATCTTTGCTATATTTTTCCAGTAATATACCCAATAAAAATGCCTTTGGTTTTAATTCTATATGTGGTGCAACATTTCCTCTAATCATGCCTGTATTCTAACCCAATAATTTTTTGCTTCTGTACATGTCTACCACATATGATATGATCCTGGCAATTGAAAATGTTTCCAACATTTAGCTGATTGATCCTTAAACATTTTTGCTAATCTTTCTAGTGACATATGCCATCTATAAAACATTTTATATAAATTTTCTTTATATGCAGTTGCCATTGTTAATTAATGGTTGTTGCCATCTCTCTAGTTCTATCGTATAACCAAAGTTTTTTGCCCATGTTATCATTGTCTCTTTTACTTCTTCCTCTTCTAATCTGATTTGCAATAAGTAATTATACAATTTCTTAATCATTTTTTCATCTGTCCCAGTCAATATCTCATCCAATTCTGATTTTTCCAAATTAAAACCATACTGTTTCAAATCTTTATCATATCTTGATTGTATTTGCAGTCGTATATACCAATCTGTCTCAATCCCTTGTTTTTCTAGTTCTTGTTTCTGTTTTAGTTCTCCCTTCTTTGTTAAAATATCCTTATATCTCACAATATTTTTCATGTTAATCATATTTGGATGTGTCAAAGCTTCTATTGTTGAAAGCCACATTGGTATCTTCATAAAACATCTTTCTTTCACTTTTTCCCATGTTGTTAGCACACCATTCCTTATGTAATATCTCTGAAAATACCCATGTATCCTATTTTTCCCATACCAAAGAAAAGCGTGCCACCCTAGTTGCAAATCATGTCCTTCCAGAGTCAATATTCTCATATTTCTCAATAAAATCCATTCTTTAACCCAGGTTACCATTGCCGCTTGATGTATAGTTCCCAATTTGGTAGTCCAAACCCGCCTCTAGTTCTAGAATCTTGAAACAGTTTAATTCTTGCTTTTTTCCCTTGCCATACATATTTCCATATCCTTTTGTTCAAATTCTCAAAATATTTTTTCTCCAATTTTATTTATATTTTGGGAAAAAAACAAGATTCTTGGTAGTATATTCATTTTAATTTACGCTATTCTTCCCATTAGTGATAATTGCAAATTTTTCCATTTCTCCAAGTCTATTTCAATTTGATTTCTCAGTTTGTAATAATTATCTTCCTTCACCGTTATACACCTTGAAGTTAATTGAATACCGAAATATTTCACTTTCTTCACTATTTAAACATCTAACTTCTCCATTAGTTGCTTTTCTTGTTTTTCTCTCATATTTTTAACTATGATTTTTGTCTTGTCTTTATTAATTTTCAATCCTGCTACTTTTCCATATTCCTCTATTTGCTCAATTAATTTTGGCCCTGTTTCTGTTGGTTCTTCCATGATAACCCAAGAGTGGGTTCTAAATTTTTTTACTACCGGTTCTGTGGGCGTGGCTTATTTTGTGGGTGTGCCTTGGTGGAGGGAGTAATGTGACGGTGGGCGTGGCCAACCTTTTTTTTTAACTTTTAAAAGCATTTTTTGTACAACCTTAAGAGGTTGCAGAAAAAAATGCTTTTAGAAACCTCTGACGATCAGGCAACTCAGCTGGGATCGCCGGAGGCTTTTAAAGGCATTTTTTTTCCTACAACCTCTTCGGCCGAAGAGGTTGCAGAAAAAAATGCTTTTAGAAGCCTCTGACGATCAGGCAACTCAGCCTCCAAAAATAACAATGCCATTTGCTTTTCTGGATGTGCTTCATAGCATTTCAACGTGTCCAATATAATTTGCATATTATCCCTAATCTGTCTTTTAGGTAGAAAACCATTCTGATCTGGATGTATAAATTCATTTAAAAGTCTCTTCAATCTTTCAGCCATAATTGATGCAAAAATTTTGTAATCCGCATTTAATAATGAGATTGTCTATAGTTCTTTATTTATTGTAGAGCTTCTTTCGGTATATGAGTTATATATGCTTCCATCCACAAATTCGGAATTGTGGATGTCAGCAGAATTAATTTCCAAGATATATAAGATTGAAATAGAAGCAAGTACATGGGCAGACCACAATCCAATAACAATGATATGGAAGGGGAAGAGAAAAAGAATGAGATGGACATTAAACCAAAACAAGACTTTCTTCTTTAAAGAAAATAGAAAAGAGGATACATCACTGCAAAATGTATGGGATACTAGTAAGGCATATATTAGAGGATTAACAATGACATATTTAGGAAAATGGAATAAATGGAACAGACAAAAACAAAAAAAGTTGGAAAAAGAATATAAGAATTTAGAGGAAGAACTACAGAAGTAGCCACAGAATAAAAAAAATTAAAAACTTGATGGATTTGCAAAAACATAAATTAAATTTAATCGAAAATGAAGAATTATCAAATAAAATAAAATTAACAAAGCAAAAAAAGTTTTGAAAATGCGAACAAGCCATGATGATGGTTGGCATATAAAATGAAAAAAGAAGAAGAAGAAAATTGATAAATCAATTATTAGATCAAGATGGAAGAATATGCTATCAAAATGAGGAAAAGAAAAAAATAATTGAGAAATATTATAAAAGTTTATACCAGCAAGAGATGGCGGCAGAAGGAAAGATAAAACAATACTTAGAAAAAGCTAAAATACCTAAAATTCCAGAAGAATTTAAAAAGTTGTTAGAAGAAAGAATATTGATGATGGAATTGATGGAGGGAATTAAGAAACAAAAGAATGGTAAAACACCAGGACCAGATGGATTGCCAGCAGAACTATACAAAATGTTGCAAGATGTATTAAGCAATGTAATGTTACAAGTATTTAATGATTTATTATTAAAAGCCAAGATCTAGATGGATCTTGACAGACTTGAACACTGGGCCCTATCTAACAAAATGAAATTCAAGGTAGAGAAAAGTAAAGTCTTACACTTAGGCAAGAAAAACCAAAAGTACAAATATAGACTGGGTGAAACCAGGCTTAATAGTAGTAATTGAGAGAGGGATCTTGGAGTCTTAGTGGACAATCAATTAAATATGAGCTAACAGTTGCTGCAGCAGTCAAAAAAGCTAATACAATCTTAAATTACATTAACAGAGGGAATCAAAACCAAGGGAGGTACTAATACCACTCTATAAAACCTTAGTAAAGGCTTAGTAGAATATTGCATCCAGTTTTGGTCACCACTCTATAAAAAAGATGTTGAGATTCTAGAAAGAGTGCAGAGAAGAGCAACAAAGATGATTAGGGGACTGGAGGCTAAAACATACAATGAATGGTTACAAATACTCGGTATGGCTTATCTAGTGAAGAGAAGGACTAGGGGAGAAATGATAGCAGTGTTCCAATATTTGAGAGGCTGCCACAGAGAGGAGGGGGTCAAACTATTTTCCAAAGTACTTGAAGGCCAGACAAGGAATAATGAATGGAAACTGAACAAGGAGAGATTCAACCTGGAAATAAGGATAAATTTTCTGATAGTGAGAACAATCAAACAATGGAACAGCTTGCCTTCAGAAGTTGTGGGAGCTTCATCACTGGAAGCTTTCAAGAAGAGATTGGACTGCCATCTGTCAAAAATATGGTGTAGGGTCTATTGGACAAGTGGTTGGAGTAGATGACCTACAAGTTCCGTTTCAACTCTGTTAATCTGTATATGTATCTCTATTCCCCCCTCCCTATCCCTCAGCTCCAGTGTGGTAACACTGAAGCCTCAAAATGGCCTCGATCAGGTCAGCTTCAGGGGTGACAGGTGGGTGAATTCACTTGCAATATATTCTTAAAGTCTCAGCAGGAGGTCACTTGGGTAGTAGGCTGAGAAAGTCGAGTTAATATGTGAGGTGTTGGTATGGGTTGAGCTTGGCATTTCACTTTCCTGCCTTTTGCGGACTTTTGCGGACTTTTGGCTGCACACAAGGAAAGCAAATGCAGCAGAGAGCTTGGCTTGTTTCTCTCTCCCAAACTCTGCCAGAAATGAGTCTTCATGAGGCTTGTTGTTGTGCAGTCGTGAGCGGCAGGAAGTGACAAGTTTTTCCAATTTTCTAAGTCTTTTTTTATTTGCTGTAGAATTTTATTGTAATTGTCTTCCTTGATTGAGGAACATTTCGCTGTAAGCCAAATCCCTAAATATTTTATCTTCTTGGTTGTTTGTATTTTTATACTACCTTCCAATTCTTTTTTATGTTTCTTTGTAAGATTTTTGGTTATTAATTTAGATTTATTTTTATTAATCTTGAGTCCTGCTACCTCACCAAATTCTTCTATTTTTTGTATCAGTTTTGGTCCCGATTCTAATGGTTCCTCCAATATAAACACCAAATCATTGGCAAAAGCCTGGACCTTATATTCTTCTTTCTTTATTTTTAGACCTTTTATTTCTTGATCTTCCCTAATTTTCATCAAAAGCATTTCTAGGGTTAAAATAAATAGAAGTGGAGAGAGTAGGCACCCTTGTCTCATTCCTTTTGTTATATCAAATTGTTCTGTAGTGTCATCATTCATAATTACCCTTGCCATTTGTTTGGTATAAATGTTTTCAATCATCTTTTAAAATTTTGTTCCAAATTCCATAAATTTCAATTGCCTTATTATAAATTTCCAATTCAAATTATCAAATGCCTTTTGGGCATCAAGGAAAACCAGTGAAGCATGTTTTTCAGGGTGTGTTTCATAGGGTTCTAGAATATTTATTATAGTTCTCATGTTGTTTTTAATTTGCCGGCCTGTCAGAAATCCATTTTGGTCCGGGTGGATATATTTGTTCAAGATTTTTTTGATTCTCTAGGCTACTATTGATGCAAATATTTTGTAATCCGTATTTAATAGTAAAATTGGTCTATAATTTTGAATTTGTTGGTAGTCTGTGTCTTCTTTAGGAATAAGGGTGATAATTGCTTCTGTCCATGTTATCGGTATTTTAGCCTCCTCAAGAGCATCATTAAATACCTCCAATATTATCCATCCCAGCGTTTCTTGGGTGTTTTTATATATCTCCACAGTGAGCACATCTGGGTCAGGTGTTTGTTGGTTTTTTTGTTTTTTTCGATGCCATTTCAAATTCTGTCACAGTTATCGGTCTATTTAATATTTCTTTTTGCTCTTCTGTAATTTTATTCAAGTTTGTTCCCTCTATCTATTATTTGACTTTTTCTTCTATTATAGCCTCCTGACAATATAGATTTGAGAAAATTTTTTGGATTTTTTTTTCTTCCCTTCTATATTGCATTGTCCCATTCTCATCTTGTAATTGATATATCATTCTTTTATCCCTTTCCTTTTTTAATTTATAGGCCAACCATCTACCAGTTTTGTTTGCATGTTCGAAATAATTTTTTTTTGACATCTTTATTTTCTGGGCTATTTCCTTTTAATTTATCAGATTGATTTTATGTTTTATAATATTCCATTCCTCTTTTAATTTATTATTCTGAGGGTCCTCCTGTAATTACATTCTGCCTTTTTAAATTCATCTTGTAATTTTCCTTGTTGACATTTCCTTTCCTTATTTTTCCTTGCTTTATAAGCTATCGTCAATCCACAGATATATGCTTTTACAGTGTCCCATAAATTTTGTATTGAAGTATCCTCTTTTTTATTTACAGTAAAAAATAGTGTCAGCTCTTTTTCTAGCATCTGTTTATATTCTTTATCTCTACATATACTTTGATTCATTGTCCATCTCTTAAACTGTTTTTGTCCTTTCCATTTTATAATTATTGGATTATGATCTGTCCAATCATTGACTTCTTCTAGTCCTGTTTGAATTTCTGCTGTCATCCAGGCCATATCGATTCTGAACCAGGATTGATGTGGGTATGAATAAAATGTATATTGGCTTTCTACGCTATGTGTTTTTCTCCATACATCTCAGTTTTAATTCTGTTGCCATATCAAAAAATGCTTTTGGTAATGTATCTTTCTTCTTTTTATTTTTCTTGTTACTTTTATAATCTTTTTTAACATCCGCTATTGTGTTATAGTCCCCAATTAGGCAAATATTATCATATTCTAATTCTATTATTTTATTATGCACCTTTTTAAAAAATCCGTGTTGGTTTTTGTTAGGCACATACATTACTGTAAGTAAAGTTTGTTTATGTTCAGTTTCTAATTCTACCATTAAAATTCTACCCTCTTCGTCCGAATAAATTAATTTTGATTTTATTCTTTCTTTTACATATATAGCAATTCTTCTTTTCTTTTTTTGTATTAATGATGTATATAGTATCCCTAACTTAGGGTTCTCTAACAACTTTTGATACCCCTTTTTAATGTGTACTTCCTGTAGACATATCACAACTTCTTCAAGCTTTCGCCATTTGGTAAAAGTTTGTGTTCTTTTTCTTGGTGAATTTAACCCGTTTATATTCACCGAGAAGAGTTTAATTGCCTCTTCCATTTCTTACTGGAGTTGTTTTTTTGTGTTTCTTGTCTCCTTTCGTACTGTCCCTTTCAGGCCCTATCTTTCTTCTCATTCTTTTTCTTGTGTCTTTCTTATTTCTCTTTCTCGTTCTATTTTCTCTATTTGATCTTCATCTTGACTTTTACTCTTCGATTCTTCCCTACTTTCTTGCTCTTTTTCCTGTGTAAAATTATGTTTATAAAATTCTTGAGCTTTCTCTAATGTGTCCACCTTGTATTTTTTCTCTTGCCACGTTATAAGTATGCCTTCTGGTATCAACCATCTAAACATAACTTTATATCTTGTTAATTGATTTGTCAAGAATTGATATTGCCGTCATTGGTTCTGTATCCTGGTTCAGAATTACAATTTCCTTGCCCTTATATGTTATTGATTCTTCTCTTGACTTTTTGTATATTTCATCCATCACTGTTTGTTTGGTAAATCTTACATGTATCTTCCTCACCAGTTGATGTCTTCATGCATAATTTGTGTGCACACGGTAAATTTTGTCTATCTGTCCTCTTAGTTCTGCCTTATCTCTTTGCAATACCTCCACCAAAATTTCCACCATTTTCTCTCCCAAATCTTCATCTTTTTCTTCCAGGATATTTTGGAACCGTAAAAAATATGAAGCTTTCTCCATCTCCAATAACACAATTGACTCTGTCAGCTCCCTGTTTAGTTGCAGAGACTTCTGCTCCATCATTTCCATTTTATTGTCCACTTGATCCATTTTTGTTTCCATTTTTTTATTTTTTTGTTCATTTTCCATCATTGCTTGTTGGATATTCCCTATTTTATCATTCATATTTTTAATATCATCTTTCATTTCTCCAATTTCATTTTTAATTTCTTTATTATGTATTTTCGTCTCTTTATGATTATCAGCAATTTTCTCTTATGCTTTCATTAATGTTTCTTGTATCATTTGCAGCATACTCTGCATACTCTGACTACTCACTGTCACTTCTGATTTTTCTTTTTCTTTTCCCAGCATATTTTCTATTGTTCTCTGATTTGATGGTGATCCTGTTATAGGAGAAAGATTTGTGGTTGTTTTTTTCACTGCTTTAGTTATAGTTGCCGTGTTTGACATTTTTAACACTTGAGTAAAATTCTTCCACAATATCATACAACAAGTATTATCAAAATATTTTTATATAGGGTTTCCGGTGATGTCATCGTGCAAAGCAAGACAGACATGGAGCTTGCTCCTGCCTTGTTCTTGCAAACTTTCTAACCTGGGCGGCTTTCGTGCCGGCAGCAGCCCCGGAGAGGTGGCCGTAAGTGGAGAGGAGCAACAGCACATGTGGAGTGGCGATCCTACGCGCGTAGGCGGATCTCTCTTGTCACAGGTTAGGAAGACGGCGCCAGTCATGGCGGCCCCAAAACGATGACTACCCCGTAATGGAAGGGAAACCCGATCACAGATGGGCAAAGAGCCCCTTTCTAATTTAAATTACTTTATTCTGAGCCGGATCTTTGATCCTCTTAATTAGTTTTTGATCTGTTCCCATTAAGTTCATTTGGTTCATTATAAAACCCATATTCCTTCCTGTCCTTTTTATACCTGGATTGTATCTGCAACTGTGGCCACCATGATAGGTCAACCCCTAATCTTTTTAGTTCTTGATTTGTTTTTAGTTCTCCCCTTTCATTTAATACGTCCTTATATCATATAATTTTATCCATATTTATAACATTGGGTTATATCCATGCCTCCATTTTCGATAACCATACTGGCACTTTCAAATAGTATTGTTGTTTAATTTTAGTCCATGCTAGCAGTAGTGCATTTTTAATATGATGCGTCTGGAAGTATTATTTATTGATTGATTGATTGATTGATTGATTGATTGATTGATTGATTTGATTTGATTTGATTTGATTTGATTTATATGCTGCCCTTCTCCGGAGACTCAGGGCGGCTTACAATGCGTTAGCTATGTATCTTGCCCTTTTCATACCAACAGCCTCTCTAGGAGTCTCTGGAGGCTGGGGACAGCAAAAAATGTCACTTCCTGTCCCACTGGGAGTTGGGAAATGGGCCATTTCAGTCCTCCAGGGGGCCTCCGAGGGAGTGGGAAAGGCTGTTTTCACCCTCCCCAGATGCATAGAGAGGATCTGGCGCCAGGTGAGAAACAAAAATGGACCTCCCCCCACCCAGGCCCTCTGGAGGCAGGAAACAGCCTGTTTCTCTACTTCTGGTCCGAAAATCAGCTGGCCAGTGCATGCATGCGCACCAAAACTGAGCTGACATGTCCAATGATGGCTACATGTGCCACCTGTGGCACACGTGCCATAGGTTCGCCATCATGGCCCTAGAAACTAGTGTTTAAATTGAGTCTCCGCTTGCAAGATCCTTTCTTCTGGAATTGCCTAAATCTCTTTTTAAAAAATGTTTTGCAACTTAATTTAAGATTAGGTATGTTTTGTTGTAGAAAACCAAATGAAATAACATATCTGCTATGTGTTTCATGCCTATTTTTAAAAGTGTTCTATGTATTGAGACTTCCATAAGTGAACATTGAACATACTGTAATACTACTGTATCACTATTGAATGGACATTTTACCAAAATGTATCCAAGACAGAAGTGGGTGATCAACCAGTGTCTGCAAAGAAAATTAACAAAATAAACAAAAAAGGTTCTGTATGAAAGCAGTCAAACTTTACAGTTTGCATAAGAGAAAATATTACTGGAACTTTCCTGGAGCAATTTAGCAACTGAAGTTTTACAGAAAACTTAGTCTTAAGTAAAAATGGTAGTAAATCTTAAGGGAAACATTGTACCATTATTTAATTAAATTTGCATTTTTTGTTTGAATTATTACTATGCTTTTTACTTTGAAAATATGATCATGGATAAAGAGGAATTATTCAACAGGTTTGTTTTTATTCAAATTAAGGTGTGGTGCAGACAAACTAATTGTAAGTGATGTACGTATAATACCCTACTATATAAACTTGTTGGTTACAAAGAAACGATTCAATGTATTTGTTTTTATGATTTAACTTTTACATTTTCTTCTAAGTGGTTTCCTGATTTTCACTTGTAAATTGTGTAAGTTGGGCTCTTCATGTATGTGTTTTAAATTGTTTGTGTACATTCACCATAATGCAAAATATGTTAATTGAAGAGAAATATAAATCTTGATAAAATTTATTTCCAAGTAACTCTAATTAGATAACAAGTATGCCAATGCCTTTAATACTATTTATCCTATATACAAAAAGAATAAATCATTGCAGGAAACTCCAACATGGAGCCTTGGATTAAAGACAGAACATATGGGCAGAGACAGGTGGCAATGGGGTGCCCATGTGATGCTCCTGTGACAAAAAAAATTCCCTTATCCTTCTCCTGTGTAAAGGTCAGTGCCTTTTTACTCCATCCTAGGCCTAGGGGACGCTCCGGGCGCAGGTCGTCATTGGCCTTACCTTTGTGGGCAGATGCAGTGAGCAGAGCAATATGAGCCGGGTTGTTAAATTACGCCCCCCCCATCAAAGTGAATCCTAGGCGCTGTACTGCAATGGAGAAATGGGAAATGGAGCAGCCGGCATGAGGGAATGACGAGCAGGGAAAGAGGAAAAGCGGCCTCCTTCCCTCATGCTGGTCACTCCGTTGCCCATTTCTCCATTGCAGTGCAGTGCTGTGGAGCTTGCCCCACCCACCACTGTCCACTGCCCACATGCCCTCGCTTCCCCCAAGCATTTCTTTGCCTGATTTCCAGCTCCGTCAGGTTTTTCCATCATGTCCTGCCTGCTGCTCCTTCCCAGCCAGAGCTGGAATGCCGCTGCATTTAAGTGCTGGTAGATGCTGGCCTTCCCTCCGGTGGGCCTGGGCAACTGCTGGAGAGAGACGGGCTCATTTCAACACCTGGTGCCCAGATGCCCATGCTTCCCCCAAGCATTTCTTTGCCTACCTGATTTCCAGGGCCATTGCGTTTCTCTGCCAGGTTCCTAGCCATCATGTGCAGGGAAACAAATTTGTGGGACTAAAAAAATAAAAGTTCAATCAATCAATTCTAACTTCACAAAATCTTTTTGGTTTTTTTGCAAGGTTGGAATTGATTGATTGAACTTTTTTTAGTCCCACAAACTTTTGTTTCCCTGCACACAATGGCGAGAAACACAATGGAGAAACGTGATGGAGCTGGAAATCAGGCAAAGAAATGCTTGGGGGAAGCAAGGGCATCTGAGCATTGGTGGGTGGAGTGGAGCAAGCTCCACAGCACTGCACTGCAATGGAGAAATGGGCAACAGAGCGGCCAGCATGAGGGAAGGAGGAGGCCACTTTTCCTCTTTCCCTGCTTCTTCTCCTTCCCTCATGCCAGCTGCTCCATTTCCCATTTCTGCTTTGCAGTGCAGCTTTTCTGCCCACAAAAACCTCATCTTTGATGGTTGACACTGAAAGGCAGAGAAAGAGCTGCCAGGAAGAAGCCAGTCAGCCCAGAAGTTGGGAATACCCTTCTTCCCCCGCCCCAGCCCTTTCCACCTGCCACCCCCAAATTGCATCGATAAAGGGCAGGGGGCTAAGTGAGGGACAGGAAGCCTTGTCATGCCTGGTGAGGGGGGGGTAGAAGAGATGGCAAGAGGTGCCCCTTCTCGCTCATGTGCCCCAATGAAAAGCAGCCTGACCACTTCCCTTCCCCACCTGCTCCGGCGCTAGAAGCCAACTGTCAGCCACATGTCATTCGCCCATTCATCCCCCCCCCTCTCTCTGTATCACTGGGCTCACCCGGTGCCACAGTCCACCACACAGGCCAGAAAGGGTACACCTCTGGTGGGGCAGCAGCAGTGGTGGCTGGGTGTGCTCGGCGAATTGCTCAATGAACTCATGTAGGCAGGCATAGAGCATGCCCAGGCAGCAGACACAGGCCAGGAGGGCAGCCTTGCTCACATGCAGGAACGGCAGCAGCTCGGAGGAGGAAGAGGAGGAGGAAGGGTGTTGGGCCATGCCTGTGGAGGGAGGGCCAGCCCCCCTGACCTGCCACCCCCCCACAGGCTGCCATGAAGAGGCTGCCCGGCTAGCTGTGCAAGACCAGCAGCAGCTTGTGGATCATGGTACCATGTGGGGACCGGGCTGAGGCCTTCTTCACAGGAGCCCCAACAATGCCCCCAGCCTCCTTAGGACAGAGCCCAGCCAAAGCTTTGTTCACCACCTGCTGAGGTGCCTAGACTTCTGGTGATGGATGGCACTTAGCTTGGCTGCTTGTTTAGTAGCTGCAGCCTCTCCCTCCGAGTGCCTTGTCAGAGCTGCCTTGGAGGGGGCGGGGAGCCAGTTAGAGGAGTGTTGAGATGCCAAAATGGCCTCAGACGAGGCGAGGAGTAGCTGGAAGGGAAGTGGCGAGCCACAAGGTGGACTCAAGTGTGGTGATTCAGCTGGTTCACCAAACTGCACACAAAGTTCGGCTGAAACTGTGCAATCTGGCTGAATACCACCACTGCTGCTCCCACTACAGTACAGACATGGAAGTGTTACTTTGCTCAGCCTAGTAGAAATGTAGATTCCAAATGCTGATTTAGAAGTGATAATGTCTTGATCTGCAATGATATTTGAAAATTATCCATTTTTAAGCAAGATCTTGGAATATATGAAGTCTTAAAATCCAGGTAGACCTGGAGGTTGTTGATTATTAAATACATTCCATACTGGCTTTCAGACTAGTTTTATACTGAAGAGTAGATGCAAGCATGTAATTCCATCATAGGAAAAAGTTGAGACAGTATCCTGGATCCATTTTGAGACATATTCCCTAAATGGAGGCATAATAAAATGTAGTCTTTTTTTTAAAAAGTTTTTTTTATTTTTTTTTAAACATGAAACAAAATACATCTGTAGTCTTAAAACACATTGAACATAGACATACATGTAGTGATAATATGCAATGTAGCCTTTTTCTGTTTGTGTTTCTTTTATTGATAGGGAACTTGGAGCTGTCCAGGTTCTGACAGCTGAAAGATTGCTTAGGTCAGATCCCTAAAAGTGATACTGCCATTCAAGTGGAGGAAGGTGGGACTTGGATTCGATTTACTAGCATGGCCTGTGTCATCAGATATTTTACAACCTATATCCTGGCGCCAAGGAAGCCTGAGATTCCCTTTACCTGCAGGAATTTTTATGATAGCCATGTGGGTTGTCTCACTTTAAAGGGTAGTGGTGGGAATGCATGTTTGTTCAGGTTCTCAAAGGAAATAGTAAAGAAAACATCTTCACACTTGTGTATTGGCTAAAATCTGCATTCTGATTTAAAGGGAGGGGTCTCTACCACTTTAATCCTATTGCTTTGCCTAAGGGCATTCAGATTGTGCTTTAGCTGGATGGCTTTCACTTCTGCTTAATAAAAGAATCCTTTTGAACAACTACGTTTCAAGAGTTCATACTTTCTTAAGTTGGAAGGAGAGGTGATCCTTACAGTTTATCCCTATGTTGAAAAATTGCTTATCCCTCAGTGTAAACCCTACTACATAGGGTTGGTAATTTGGGAATTATTTTTCAACAGCATTTGGATATCATAGGTTCTCCACTCTTCTTTATTGTTCAGAATGAAAGAAATCTAGTCCACACTTAGCTTTAGTTTGAAAGAGAAGATCAACCATTTTTTTTATTTATTTTTTTGCTTTGGGATTATTCATTCCAACTATTTGTCTACTCATTGGACTATAAGCAGTTTAAAATATTGAAATGTAAAAACAATTTTAAAAATCTTCCTCGGCTAATTGCTGAGGACCTTCCCTTCCAAAATGCCTATTAAAAGGGATGAGGGCCATTCTGACTTGAGATATAGTTTTTTTTAGTTGCACCTGCCTCAGGAAAGGTTGCAACTGGTAGACCAGCCAGATGGCTCCAATACTTTTCTAATCCTGGCTTCCACTTCCTGCCCTAACAGAAACCATGAGACCACAGTATAGTGTGCATATCTTTTCATATAAAGAACTACCATTCTATAAAGAGCAATGGATTAAATTTGAGTGGACATCCCTGTTTTAAATATATATACACAAAGAGAAGGTGATCTACATTAAATGCCACTTTTTCAGATATTTTAAGATGATCCTTCCAATTTCAAAGGTAAATTAATTTGTGGGAAAAATACTCTTCATTTCTTGTAAATATATTTAATCCACCCATCATGTTGTTTGTGTACAGATAGCTCAATGGGAACTAGAGACCAAGCTACTTTTGCCCACGGCCAATTGCATGAAGTATATGATAGGTTGATGCTTATTTATTTTGTAAAAAAAAATCTTTAATAATTAATTGAGGTACAAAAATGTTAATTCTGTGATATAGAAGATAGGATTTTTAACATTTTTTTCCCATGCCACAGACCTCACACATATTCCTACTGAAGCTGTTCTACCTGTCTAGAAGACTAATATCATTTTTACTTTTTGTTGTTTCTCTTTGGCACCAAACAACAGTTACTCATTGGGTTATCTATAATTTTCATTAGAATTGTAGTAAAGATTTAAATCTTCTCTTCCCAACATGCTAAGGTTCTCTTTGTGCTTACTGTGTCTATTCAAAAGTATGTATTACCAACGTGAAGATTATATTGTGCTATGTAAACATTACAATGGAACTTTAGCACAATTTTGTATTCCACAATACAAAATTGTGGAATACAAAATCAGACAATGCCTTTGATGAAACATAGTCAACAGATCACTGGTTCTGCTTCTGTACTCTTTTCTGAACAAACAACGCCACTGTGTCCTCCTATATTGCCAGCTAACCAACAGTAGAGCCAAAAGAATGCTGCCATCTAGTCCCACCTTTGTCTGTTGCCACATTTGCTTTTTATGCCAAGTGAAAAAAAGTATTGTTTTTTAAGAGCAGCTAGTGATTGCAGAAAGGGAATGGGAAGAGTCTATTTCTTGGAAGGGATAGAGAAGATATGCTATGGTGTTATGGTACCTTGACTGCAATACAGGGATGAAATCCAAGATCAAAAATCAGATGAAATAGGTTGTTCTTACCAGTAAGAAACTATCCACCCTGCTGTTCCAGAGGAAATGTTGTAAAACTGTCTTCACAGTTTTTACAAATGGAAAAGACGATGATTTAAAACTTCATTGGAGGACCTTTCTTCTCAGGATTCCTCTAATGAAAAATGCTTATGATAGAATGCCACTGGTCAAACTCAAATTTTGGATACCCTGTCATCTAAGCAGTTTTTTAAACTCTTCAACCAAGGATAAATTTCCTTTCTTCAGAAGAAAGACACACATCTGAGTCTTTTTCTTAGATATTATTATGGAAGCCTTCCTTCCTGTAGCCTTGGGTATTATCCTCAGTCTCTAAAATCTAAATGATAATTGAACACCAGGCTGTTGGGCTAAAAGAGGGGTTTCAAACGTGTGTTGTCACAGCAATGTCATGTGACATATTGGGACTTTTTCCCCCTTCACTAAACCGGCCAGCACATGATGCATCCGGCCCATGGGCCGCGAGTTTGACATCCCTGGGCTAAAACATTAGTCAAACTCTTCAATCAAGCAAAGTGTTTCCTTTGTGCAGTTCAAGGTCTAGTCATCAAATCAGAAAATAAGTGCTGCTGAAACCTATCTTCCTAATGTACCTTGATGGAATGATAAAGGCATAACCCAGTTTTCATTAGTTATGCCATCATACAAATAGGAAAAGCTTTTGGGAGATTGGGAAATGGAATTTTTTTCAAGCTTCTTGCAATTGCATTTTTTTTTATTAAAGAGTTTTACAGAAAGAAAAAAAAACAAAAAAATTTTTTACAAGTATTTGCCCATCCCTCCCTCCCTTCCTCCCCCCCCGAACTTCCCAGAACAAAATACAGGGTATACAATTGACAATCATATGCTAAACTAAGCTAATAAACTAAGGATGCTTATCCCCCCCCTTCACACTTTAACTCCCCTTTTATTAACTAAGCATCAATACTCTTAATTTTTCTATTCATTCATAAGCTATTTGATACTTTTTAGTCTGATATTTGTTTTGAATATAATCAATCCATCTTCTCCATTCCGATATATATCTTTCTTGTGAGTAATCTTTCAAATATGCTGAAATCTTCGCCATTTCTGCCAAATTCGTTGCTTTTAATGTCCATTCTTCAATAGTAGGCAAATCTTTCTTCTTCCAATATTACACCACCAAAAGTCTAGCTGCAGTTATTAAATTTAAAATCAATTTAGTCTCTATAACCGTACAATCTAAAACCTCTTGTCCTGCAATTTGAAGTTTATTTTTATAAAAAGCTTGTAAAATTTCATTTCGGGTCCTCCTCGTTGTAAAGTAAATCACAATGTCTCTTGGCAGTTGATTCTGTCTGGCAAACTAGGAATTAACACGATATATTTTGTCAATTTGCAATGAGAGATCTGCTTGTTGCTCCCCAGTTATCTTTGCAAAAGCCTCTGCAAAGATCTCTCTCAAATTATCTCGAATGTGTTCTCTCAAACCTCTTACTCTCAGGACAAATTCCATCGCTATATACTGTAACATCACCACTTCATCATCTGCCCTATCCACCTTGGTCTGAACTTCATCCATTTTATTTTCCAAATTCAAATTGGACTGATTAATTTCTTCTACTCTTTCATCCAACAACTCAATGTGTTTTGCCAGACCCTGAAATGCCATTACTATGTCTTCTCTTATTTCTTTATTCCGAGTTTGTATAACTTCTTTAATTTCAGCCATTTCTTCAGACACTCCCTTAATTTTCCCCTCTAAGTCAATATTTATGGGTTTGAAGTAGACAAAGATTGTAATTTTGATGGTTGTGCTGGCGATCCAGCACTTTTGAAACCAGATTTTATTTGCTTAGAAGCCATTTTTAGCTTTCAATTTATACTTCCTACAGAAACCAAATCAGTAAATCCAAATGTTTTTAAATCTTTTGTAAGTATTATAGTTTATTTAAAGTCCAAACTGTAGTCTTTCCACTTTAAATCTTTCTTTCTTTGGTGTAGAATCCAATAATCTTAAATAGCCTTAGAAGCAGTGGTAGGATTCAATTTTTTAAAAAACCGGTTCTGTGGGCGTGGCTTAGTTGGGGGTGTGACTTGGTGGTCATGTGACCGGGTGGGCGTGGTTAGCTGGTCACGTGACCGGGTGGGCATGGCTAGCTGGTCACGTGACCGGGTGGGCGTGGCTAGCTGGTCATGTGACCGGGTGGGTGTGGCTATCTGCATAGGGACTACTCAGAGGGCTGAAAAAAGTCATTTCTGACTGGTCCTCGCACTTTTGACCAGTCCTCCCACTTATGACCATCCTCACATTTATGCCCGTTGCGGCATTCTTAACAACCGTGTCACTCATTTCACAACTGCTTCTCTTCATCATGGTGACAAGATAGAGCAAAAACGTAAAATGTGAGGACAGTTGTAAGTTCGAGGGCTGGTCAAAAGTGCGAGGACCAATCAAAAATAACTTGTTCAGCCCTCTGAGTAGTCTATATGCACAAAAGGACTACCCAGAGGGCTGAAAAAAGTGATTTCTGACAGGTCCTCACACTTTTGACCGGTCTTCGCACTTATGACTGGTCATCATTTATGCCCATTGTAGCATTCTTAACAACCGTGTCACTCATTTCACAACTACTTCTCTTCACCATGGTGACAAGATAGGGCAAAAACATAAAATGTTAGGACAGTCGTAAGTTTGAGGACTGGTCAAAAGTGCGAGGACCAGTCAAAAATAATTTTTTCAGCCCTCTGAGTAGTCCATATGCATAAAAGGATACAGCAATAGAGAGGGTTGAAGGAAGGGAAGGAAAATTAGAATAGGAGTGAGGGTAAGAGAGGGAGGAAGAGAGGAGAAGGAGAAAGGAAGAGGAAGTAGGGAGGAGAAGAAGGGGGGAAGAGAAAGTAAAAAGGAAAGAAAAGAGAGGGGTGGTAGGTTTGAGGAGAAAGATTGCTGTACAATAAAAAAGATGAAAAGGAAGAAAGCCAACCCCAAACAAATATAAAAATATTAAGATAAAGAATGAATTGTTAAACTTTAAAGAATAAAAGAGAACGAATATGAATAAATAGCAATAATTAGAAACACACATACAAACATACAATGTTTTTTATTTGAACAGAGTATTTGGCTGGTTCACAAATTTAAACAGTGTTTAGTCTTCAATTAAATTTACAATTTCTATATTTCCTTTTTGCCATATTTATTCCTCATCTATTTTTAAAAAAAACCAATATTACCCTTCATCCTCATCTCTTATCTTAATCAAATTCAATTTTTCCCTTCTATTCTATATTATACCCATCGTCATCTATTTTTATATCCATCCTCACATTGGTTAATTATGTAATATTACAGTTGTTTAATACAAATTCAACATTTTAATATAAATCAATTAGTTATATAACTATCTTTTTTGTATATTAATCAATATGAACATGAATATTCCAATTATTTCCATGCAATCCAATTTCTTACAAATCAATTAATTATATTTATCAATAATAATAAACCAAATAATTTCCCCCATATATTCCTCCAAACCACAATTTAACCATTTCTGCTTTCAACACAATATACAATTAATAGTATCTCAATTGTTATAATTCCCTAGTTAAATAGAGCTTTTTTCCTTTTGTGTTTTAAAATCTTGAACTCTCCTCTTTTTCCCTAAATTTCCCATTGTTTGCACTTACCTTTTTTGGTGAGGAAAAAGAAAAAGAAATCTCTCTCTACCTCATTTTGTCACGTTGCAGCAAAGACCCTGCTTTACTTTTGGTTTCGCTTTTTCAGCATAGCTAGGCTAGGGGGGGAAAAATCTGCTCGAGCACTCTTTGCAGAGAGCAATAGAGCCCTGGCAAAACAGCTGAGAGCAAATCAGCTGAGAGTTGGGAGGCCAATCTAATCAATTTGGACTAATTAACCGATGCTGAAGCTGAAGGGGCTGTTTTTTCTTGCTGTTTGCTTGCAAGGAGGTAAGTGCTGCGAGGCACAGGGCAAAGGGTGGGGGCCACCCTCCTTGCCATTTAGCCCCTCCTGCTGCCCCCTTGCCTCTTACTGCCCCCTAAAGCATTCCACCGCCCCCCAGGGGGCAGTACCGCCCACTTTGGCAACCACTGGCTTAACTACTTAACCGGTTCTACCAAAGTAGAATCCCACCACTGGGTCTACTCATTTATTTTTGCAGGCGTCGGTCTACTCATTTCTTTTCTTTTAATACTGATCAGCTGTAGGGTGGCTCTTTGAAGCCCCGCGGCAGCTGCGAGGCCAATAAAATTATAAAAAAACACCGAACCATTTGTTAAATTGCTGGCTCGCCCACCCCTCGCCCAATGGTGTGGAGGGACGGGGCAAGGGGTGGGGTGAGCCAACAATTTAACAAACAGTTTGGCCGAACCGCCTAGAACCGGCAGAATCCCACCACTGCTTAGAAGCCTTGGAAGCGCTAACGATGTTAACTATCACTTTCACTTTCACGCCCTGTTACAGTTCAGGCACCATTTTTGCTTTCATTTTAAAAGTCTTAAAAGGAAGAAGTATAGACACAGAGTTCAAGTTCAGTACTTGCAGTTGCTAGGACTCCTGTTTTTGTTCTGCCTGCTTTGAGCTTATTTTGAATCTGAATGTTGATTGCAGAGGTGGTTGCGGCGTCTTGTTCTGCTTGAAGCAGAAAAGCTTCTGATTTGGAGCTCAGCCAGACTACCAGGGAGCTCTCACCCTCCAAGCCCCAGAATTGCTCCTAGGGCTTTTGGGGAGCTCTACCTTAGTCCGGCTGCTCTCCTTCCTCTCTTCTCCCAAGGGGAAGGTTTCCAAGCCACCAGACAGCTGATTTGCGCTGTCTTGGCGGTTTTAACAAAATCATGGAGCTGACGGTCCGAAAGGAGCATCTGTCAGTACCTGTGGTGCCACCGGAAGCCCGCAATTGCATTCTTTTAACATGTTTTAGCAGTCACTATTGTACCATATTAAAAATTAGGGAGCTGTGTTAATCATGTAATTTCCACAATGTGGGCTGAGCTTATAAGTATCAGCTTCCCAGTTAGGACAGCAACTAATGCTTCCTGTGGAATGCTTTAATTACAAATAAAACTTTAAATATTTAATACTGAGAGACCATGATAAGCTGATACCCTAAGAGTAGTTTTTTTAAGTTTCTTCTTAATCATTCCAGTATATTTGACTTCCCTCTGAGAACTCACATTCATAATATAAAGTGGAACAATCAAGCTAGCTTTCTCCTAGCCATGATTATTATATTGTGTAGAGCTAAAAATATAAATACGCAAACTCCCTATACAGTAACTAAGACTCACATATGTAATTAAAACAATTGCAAAAACCTTCCTATTTATGTTTCCCCTGCCTTTGTTTCCCCTTCCCTTCTGTTTATTTCTTTCACTTTCAGACATATTTTATTATTTTCTGTAAACCATTATATACACTGGTAGTATTATGCAAATAAAGTGGTACTTGGTATATTCCTAAAAGTACTTGTCGGAAAATGAGCTCCTTTGAATTTGGTGTGTCTTGATTCCAAGATAAATGTTCAGAATTTGACAGGTTCTTGGTGACCTTAGGTTTAATTACTTGATCTGGTAATCAAATGTTTGCAAGAGAAAAATCAAGTTCAGACAACAACAGGTACTGCACTATAAGTTTTACACAAGTATAACAGGTATCTCTGTAGCAAAGCAGGGTCTTGAGTTCTCCCTTAAATCAGCAACATACTAGAGCTAGCCAGCAGACTAAACCCTTCTAGCTCTAATAAACTGATGTTTTTGTCAGGGCATTGATTAATCCCATTTTTGGCTCTGGGACAATCACCACTGATTTAATTAGAGGATGGATCGTGGCTTCTCCAAGTTGCAATATTCTGAAATAAAACCCGAAGAAAGTATTTTCTAATAAAACTCATTTATTTGTTATAAAGAAAATAAAACACTTCACTAACTAAGAAAAGTAATTGTTACATTTTGAAATAGTTCGTGCCAGCTGCTTTTCTCAGCAACCGGCACCTCCGTGGCAAGAGAACAAAGGAAAGAGTGTGAAGGAATGTGGGTGGACACGGAACCACGTAGCTTACTGATAAGAAGTTGGAAAGCTACGGAAAGTCTGACAGTCCAGAAATGATGAGCTCAGCTGGTAAATAAAATAACGCAGTGACATTCCCCTTCTTTTGCCAGTTGAGCGAATATCAGTACATCATCAAATAAGGCACATCTTCTTACGCAGATACTCATGTTGAGCTGCTGGAAGTGGTTTGTTGAGCATATCAGTAATTTGATCATGTGTAGATACATATTGCATTTTAACAAAACCTTTTTTCACTAAATGTTTTATGTTTTGATAACGAATGTCAAATGTCAATGTGTCTGGACCTAGAACCTGTAAAATGTGATTCAGAAATATAAACCACCGATTCATTGTCTTCCATCACGGTGATCGGTCAGATCGGGTGTGTCCAGATATCTGTGACTAAAGCATCAAACCAAGTTAGAGAATTACATGCATCTGAAACACAAGCATATTCAGCTTCAGTAGATGAACAAGAAACAAAATTCTGTTTACGTACTTGCAAATAAACAGGACATCCATTTAAGAACATTATATAACCTGAAGTACTTTTGCGTGATTTCTTATCACTTGCCCAATCAGAATCTGCATAACAACATAATTCTGCATAATCAGTATGTGTTGGTTCTAACAATAACTTCAAATGTTTAGTGTATTTTAGGTATCTCAATAACTTCTTAATGCATGTCCAATGAAACTGTTTTGCCTTACCTACGTGTCGAGATAAGAGATTAACACTAAGTGCAATGTCAGGTCTGGTCCAACTACTAATATACAATAGTGACCCAATGACTGAATGATAAAGTGTTTGATCCTCGAACTCAGGACTTTCTTCTTGTGTCAAGTTGTGAAAATCTGTTTGCATGGGTGTCTTTGTTGTGTTAGCATCCTTCATGTTGCAATGATGCAAAACTTGTTCAATTTTATCTTCTTGTGAAAGACTAAACCCCTTCTGTGTTTTTTCAATCTGAACACCTAAATAAGTGCTAATATGACCTAATGATTTCAATGTGAAGTATCTCTGCAAAGCTTTGGCAAAAATTTCACTCATTTGCTTATTTGGACCAATATAAACAATATCATCAACATAAACAAGAACTATCTCATATGCATTGTTAGATCTTTTTGTGAACACGCACTCATCAGTTTCGGACTTAATAAAGCCCATTGAATTTAGTTTGTCAGTAAGACATAAGTACCACATTAAACCAGATTGTTTCAGACCATAAAGACTTTTGTTTAGAAACCAGGTATCCCCTTCTTGCTGTCGGAATCCTGGAGGACCTTTTATGTAGATCTCTTCGTCTAGGTCTGCATGTAGATAAGCCGTGTCAACATCGAACTGGAAAGCTTCTAAACCAAGAGTAGTGGCAGTGGCTAAAGCAATTTTTACATTCTCAGTCTGGACTGTCGGTGAGTAGGTATTTGTGTAGTCCTCAGGATAACGTTGAGCGAAACCCTGAGCTACAAGTCTGGCCTTGTACAGTGACTCACCATTTGGTTTCTTTTTGATTCTGTAGACCTATCGAGTGCCAATGACCTTTTTGTTTGCTGGAGGTTTTGCAGGTGTAAATACTTTAAGTTTCTTTAGACTGTCCATTTCAACCTGCATTGCATCATACCATTTGTCTTCCTCTGAATCAGGAAGATGTTTGATTTGTGTGAACGTATCAGGTGGAAGTGTAACATTGCAAATCAAAGGCAAGGGTGCTTTTGTCAGTTGCCAAGAATATCGTTGTGGACGGATCCCTTTTGTGGCCCTCTTGGAACGTCTCGGAACAACTGTCCAGTCTTCTTCTGCTTCGTCCTTGTCCTCACTTTCATTGCTAGCGTCAGCATCCGCGGCTTGCGAAGATGGAACATCGGGTTGAGAAGAACTGGTGGAATCTTGATTATCAATCTGCGTAGCATCAGCAGTATCATCTCTAGGAAAATAAACTCCAGGATCATTGAAATGAATTCTGGACCAGTCAATATCTTCCTCAAAATTAGCAGATTGGGAAATCACAATTACATGTTTAGAGTCAATAAATTTGCTCCATTTTGATTTATCATTGTCACTGCGTTATTTTATTTACCCGCTGAGCTCATTATTTCTGGACTGTCAGACTCTCCGTAGCTTTGCCAACTTCTTATCAGTAAGCTACGTGTTTCCGTATCCACACACATTCCTTCACTTGCCTCTCTCACTCTCTTTCCTTTGTTCTCTTTCCAGCAAGGTCCGGCTGATATAGCCGGCAAGAATTATTTTCAAAAATGTAGCAATTAACTTTTCTTAGTTAGTGAGGTGTTTTATTTTCTTTATAACAAATAAATGAGTTTTATTAGAAACCTTCCTCGCGTTTCTTTTCAGATTATTGCAACTTGGAATAAGCCATGATTCATCTCCTCTAAACCAGGGTAATTAGTCCCAGAGCCAAACATGGGATTAATAAATGCCCTGACACTCTGGTAGCTCGGATGGTCTGATTTATGGCTTTTTCCTTGTTTTTGTTATTTCTGATAAGAGCGCATAGGCAATTAGTTTTTAGCTACTGAGGTACGCTAATTATATTGCTGAGATGCTGAAACAGAAGTAAAACAAATACAAAATGTATTTTGCTGAGAAGGTGGCAGAAAGGAGGTTTCCAGATTTCCAGCCCCTTACTACAGCCACACGCCTGGAACGAGAAGAAGCCGTGGGAACAGAAATGGACGGAGATAAGACAGAAGCTGTTTTTGAAGATGATGATTTACGACTGAGGTCAGTAACATTTTCTTCTGATCTTCCAAGCTCTGAAAAAGTCTTCCCAGAACCTTCTGAATTTGTAACGCTCGATGCAAGGCCAAAGCACACTGCTGAGCAAAATTCCTCCCACACAGAGAGAGAAACAATTCATTACTCTTCTCAAAGCCCTGAGCTCACCCAGCGTGAGATGGCTATGAAAGCCTATCGTGACCATATAAAACTCTATGAACAGCAGCTATCCCAGGCAAAAATGGCTATATCTATGCTTGAGCAAGATATGGGAGATAACTTAAATTTTTCAAAAAGCGCCATATTGTCTTCTTGCTCAGAGCCAAAGACACTCCCCCTGGTGGATTCTGTGTCAGGCCAATTAAGACAGAGGGCACTGCATACGTCACATGAAAGTCTCCCTGATCAAGTTACACATGTCTTAAATAACCACTCCTACTCAAAAGCATACAATGTCCCGTATGCAAAGCTGCCCGAAGCTAAAGGTACAGCACCATCTGCTGGCAAAAGTAATTTACTACAGGAAGCTGAAATGCCACAAGTGTTTCCACAGGCCCAAACTCAAACACCCCCTGGCGGTGTTGGTGTCCTTTTAGATGGAACACAATTAAACTTAATGAAGCAAAGGCAGATGATTGCATCTCCAGCAGGTCATGCCAATATTGCAGATCAAGCACAAATGGCAACTGGAATACAGCAGATTCCAGTGCATCAGCCACAGCAGCTACAAATGCCTGCATATGTGCCCCAGCCACAAGTGCAAATAGGGCCACCTCCTGGCCCACCTCCAATGGCACAACCAAGACCATTTTTAGGTCCGCAACAGGCACAGCAAATACCACAGGCATTTCTGCCAGCACAGCCAGCGTACCAAGTGCAGGCTCCTCACGAGGCATTTTCTGTCTCTCCACTAACTGGTGAGTCAAAACTAAAAATGTCAGGACACAATTACAAAGCCTGGGTCAGTGAGATTACACTATTGCTTCTTAGAGAAGGCACTCATTTTATGGTATTTAACCCACCTGCTCAACCTTGGACTTATGCAATAAGAGATCTAGAGATAAGGGCTCGCACAACATTATTGATGTCCATGGATACTGAACTGCAGATCACTTTTCCACCAAATACAACAGCCCGACAAATTTGGGCTGAATTGGAAAATTGCTACAGGCCTATCTCAATTGAATCTTCATGTTTACTCATCTCTGAACTCCACGGTTCGAGATTGAAACCTGGTGAACAAATTGGAGGACATTTGACCAAACTGAAAGGTCTGAGAACAGAATTGAGAGAAAGAGGCCATAACATTGAAGATATTCAAATGATCAGCATCATTATTAACTCTTTGAATTATGAATGGAAAGATGCTGTTACAAAAATTAACCAAGTCCCAATTGCTCAACGCACAGTGGACAATGTCTGTAGACTTTTAATTGAAGAAGAGGCATTCATGCTGGCCACACCACACTTGAGAGGACCACCCGCATCAAGAGCTCCAGCTAGGCGCCCCTTCCGAGGAAGGACCTACGCTCCAAGGACGCCAAGATGCTACACCTGCAATCGTGTGGGACATGCCACCCGGGATTGTCCCCAACGAGTTCCAGCTCCCGTCACACACCAGCCCAGAGGAACAGATTCCAGAGGCAGAGGCAGAGGCGGTAGACAAGGTCGTCGTGGTCCCCGGCGTGATCCACAAACTCCAGTCACCACATTGGCTTTAACCAATGATCCACAACCTCAACCAGAGTACGACAGACGACTCCTGTGGACTTTGGACAGTGGTGCAGCATTGCATGTTACCTACAGAAAGGAACTTTTCACAGAAATGCACGAGCCTGAACCAGAACTACGTGAACTTTATTCTTTTTCAAATCATCCTTGTCAGGTCAAAGGAAAAGGAACTGTTTATGTTGAAGAGCTCAATGCATTCATTCCTGATGTTTATTACATACCAACAGCAACCAGTAATTTGCTTAGTCAGTGTCACTTGTCTAGAATGTTAAAGTTCCAAGTTCACCACCTTGAAAAAGCAAGTTACATAGTTAAAGATGGAGATATTGTTGCTGAAACCATATTAATTGGTGGTGTTTATTACTTAAAGCCAAAGCCTAAACCACAAACACAGGCAAGTATGCAAACTCCAAAAAGGCAGAGCACAGGCCCAGAGAGAGATGCTCCAGAGAGAGATCCTGTTGCTATTCCTAAGGCTCCTAAAGCCAACAAAAAGAGAGTTGGTAAACAGGTTGCTCAGAGCAAGCCTGAGGTTCCGCATAAAAATGTTAATGTTGAGAATTCACTAACAGGTAAACCTTTGCATTCCAGGTGTATCCACAAATGGCATAGAAGATTGGGGCATGCCAGTTTCCGTGTTCTTAGGAAGATGCCGGAGTTCGCAAAAGGTTTGGATCTAAAGGGGTGTAAGGTGTTTTTGGATTGCGCTGTATGCAAAAAGGCCAAATCCAAAGCAGCAGCCATTCCCAAACGTGCTACACGCCTGTCAACACGCATTTTTGATTTGGTTCACATTGACATAGTTGGTCCTTTCCCACCATCATTTGGTGGTAGAAAATATTTTCTAACAATTGTTGATAATTACTCTAGATATGGATATGTATATCCTATGAAAGAAAAATCAGAGACTTTTCAGATCTTTAAAGACTTTGCAACCCTTGTTTCTACCCAACACCAAGTTCGCATCGCCAGAATCCAGAGTGATCGTGGTGCCGAATTCATGTCTCAGCGTTTCCAGGACTGGATGCGTAAGAATGGAATTATTCATCAGACGTTGGCGCCTTACACACCGGCTCATAATGGAGTCGCAGAACAAAGACAAGGGGTACTGCAAACCATGATGCGTTGTCTCCTAGAAGACGCCAACCTTGGTAAGATATACTGGGGTGAAGCTATCAAGTATGCAAATTACATTGTCAATCGTACTTGGAGCAGTGTAACAAATCAGACTCCTTTCTTCATGTTGTATGGCTACAAGCCTGATCTTAAAAACATCCATATTTTTGGTTCATATGCTATGGTGAACATTCCCTTAGCTCAAAGAAGAAAAGGAGGTCCAGCAGCAAAGAGACTGAGATTTATGGGTATTGATGATAACTCAAAGTGGAGCAAATTTATTGACTCTAAACATGCAATTGTGATTTCCCAATCTGCTAATTTTGAGGAAGATATTGACTGGTCCAGGATTCATTCCAATGATCCTGGAGTTTATTTTCCTAGAGATGATACTGCTGATACTACGCAGATTGATGATTGAGATTCCACTGGTTCTTCTCAACCCGATGTTCCGTCTTCGCAAGCCGCGGATGCTGACGCTAGCGACGAAAGTGAGGACGAGGACGAAGAAGAAGAAGACTGGACAGTTGTTCCGAGACGTTCCAAGAGGGTCACAAAAGGAATCCCTCCACAACGATATTCTTGGCAACTGACAAAAGCACCCTTGCCTTTGATTTGCAATATTACATTTCCACCTGATAATTTCACACAAATCAAGCAGCTCCCTGATTCAGAGCAAGACAAATGGTATGATGCAATGCAGGTTGAAATGGACAGTCTAAAGAAACTTAAAGTATTTACACCTGCAAAACCTCCAGCAAACAAAAAGGTCATTGGCACTCGATGGGTCTACAGAATCAAAAAGAAACCAAATGGTGAGTCACTGTACAAGGCCAGACTTGTAGCTCAGGGTTTCGCTCAACGTTATCCTGAGGACTACACAAATACTTACTCACCGACAGTCAGAACTGAGAGTGTAAAAATTGCTTTAGCAACTGCAACTATCCTTGGTTTAGAAGTTTTCCAATTTGATGTTGACACGGCTTATCTACATGCAGACCTAGATGAAGAGATCTACGTGAGAAGTCCTCCAGGATTCCGACAGCAAGAAGGGGATACCTGGTTCCTAAACAAAAGTCTTTATGGTCTGAAACAATCTGGTTTAATGTGGTACTTATGTCTTACTGACAAACTAAATTCAATGGGCTTTATTAAGTCCGAAACTGATGAGTGCGTGTTCACAAAAAGATCTAACAATGCATATGAGATAGTTCTTGTTTATGTTGATGATATTGTTTATATTGGTCCAAATAAGCAAATGAGTGAAATTTTTGCCAAAGCTTTGCAGAGATATTTCACATTGAAATCATTAGGTCACATTAGCACTTATTTAGGTGTTCAGATTGAAAAAACACAGAAGGGGTTTAGTCTTTCACAAGAAGATAAAATTGAACAAGTTTTGCATCATTGCAACATGAAAGATGCTAACACAACAAAGACACCCATGCAAACAGATTTTCACAACTTGACACAAGAAGAAAGTCCTGAGTTCGAGGATCAAACACTTTACCGTTCAGTCATTGGGTCACTATTGTACATTAGTAGTTGGACCAGACCCGACATTTCACTTAGTGTTAATCTCTTATCTCGACACGTAGGTAAGGCAAAACAGTTTCATTGGACATGTATTAAGAAATTATTGAGATACCTAAAATACACTAAACATTTGAAGTTATTGTTAGAACCAACACATACTGATTATGCAGAATTATGTTGTTATGCAGATTCTGATTGGGCAAGTGATAAGAAATCACGTAAAAGTACTTCAGGTTATATGATGTTCTTAAATGGATGTCCTGTTTATTGGCAAGTACGTAAACAGAATTTTGTTTCTTGTTCATCTACTGAAGCTGAATATGCTTGTGTTTCAGATGCATGTAATTCCCTAACTTGGTTTGATGCTTTAGTCACAGATATCTGGACACACCCGATCCGACCGATCACCGTGATGGAAGACAATGAATCGGTGGTTTATATTTCTGAATCTCATTTTACAGGTTCTAGGTCCAGACACATTGACATTCGTTACCAAAACATAAAACATTTAGTGAAAAAAGGTTTTGTCAAAATGTAATATGTATCTACACATGATCAAATTGCTGATATGCTCAACAAACCACTTCCAGCAGCTCAACACGAGTATCTGCGTGAGAAGATGTGCCTTATTTGATGATGAACTGATATTCGCTCAACTGGCAAAGAAGGGGCATGTCACTGCGTTATTTTATTTACCAGCTGAGCTCATTATTTCTGGACTGTCAGACTCTCCGTAGCTTTGCCAACTTCTTATCAGTAAGCTACGTGTTTCCGTATCCACACACATTCCTTCACTTGCCTCTCTCACTCTCTTTCCTTTGTTCTCTTTCCAGCAAGGTCCGGCTGATATAGCCGGCAAGAATTATTTTCAAAAATGTAGCAATTAACTTTTCTTAGTTAGTGAGGTGTTTTATTTTCTTTATAACAAATAAATGAGTTTTATTAGAAACCTTCCTCGCGTTTCTTTTCAGATTATTGCAACTTGGAATAAGCCACGATTCATCTCCTCTAAACCAGGGTAATTAGTCCCAGAGCCAAACATGGGATTAATAAATGCCCTGACAATCATCAATACCCATAAATCTCAGTCTCTTTGCTGCTGGACTTCCTTTTCTTCTTTGAGCTAAGGGAATGTTCACCATAGCATATGAACCAAAAATATGGATGTTTTTAAGATCGGGCTTGTAGCCATACAACATGAAGAAAGGAGTTTGATTTGTTACACTGCTCCAAGTACGGTTGACAGTGTAATTTGCATACTTGATAGCTTCACCCCAGTTTATCTTACCAAGGTTGGCGTCTTCTAGGAGACAACGCATCATGGTTTGCAGTATTCCTTGTCTTTGTTTTGCGACTCCATTGTGAGCCGGTGTGTAAGGGGCCGAAGTCGGATGAATAATTCCATTCTTACGCATCCAGTCCTGGAAACGCTGAGACATGAATTCTGCACCACGATCACTCTGGATTCTGGCGATGCGAACTTGGTGTTGGGTAGAAACAAGGGCTGCAAAGTCTTTAAAGATCTGAAAGGTCTCTGATTTTTCTTTCATAGGATATACATATCCATATCTAGAGTAATTATCAACAATTGTTAGGAAATATTTTCTACCACCAAATGATGGCGGGAAAGGACCAACTATGTCAGTGTGAACCAAATCAAAAATGCGTGTTGACAGGCATGTAGCGTGTTTGGGAATGGCTGCTGCTTTGGATTTGGCCTTTTTGCAGACAGCACAATCCAAAAACACCTTACACCCCTTTAGATCCAAACCTTTTGCGAACTCCGGCATCTTCCTAAGAACACGGAAACTGGCATGCCCCAATCTTCTATGCCATTTATGGAGACACCTGGAATGCAAAGGTTTACCAGTTAGTGAATTCTCAACATTAACATTTTTATGAGGAACCTCAGGCTTGCTCTGAGCAACCTGTTTCCCAATTTTCTTTTTGTTGGCTTTAGGAGCCTTTGGAGCAGCAACAGGATCTCTCACTGGAGCATCTCTCTCTGGGCCTGTGCTCTCCCTTTTTGGAGTTTGTATACTTGCCTGTGTTTGCGGTTTAGGCTTTGGCTTTAAGTAATAAACACCACCAATTAATATGGTTCCAGCAACAATATCTCCATCTTTAACTATGTAACTTGCATTTTCAAGGTGGTGAACCTGGAATTTTAACATTCTAGACAAGTGACTCTGAGTAAGCAAATTACTAGTTGCTGTTGGTATGTAATAAACATCAGGAATGAATGCATTGAGCTCTTCAACATAAACAGATCCTTTTCCTTTGACCTGACAAGGATGATTTGAAAAAGAATAAAGTTCACGTAGTTCTGGTTCTGGCTCGTGCATTTCTGTGAAAAGTTCCTTTCTGTAGGTAACATGCAATGCTGCACCACTGTCCAAAGTCCACAGGAGTTGTCTGTCATACTCTGGTTGAGGTTGTGGATCATTGGTTAAAGCCAATGTGGCGACTGGAGTTTGTGGATCACGCCGGGGACCACGACGACCTTGTCTCCCGCCTCTGCCTCTGCCTCTGGAGTCTGTTCCTCTGGGCTGGTACATGACGGGAGCTGGAACTCGTTGGGGACAATCCCGGGTGGCATGTCCCACACGATCGCAGGTGTAGCATCTTGGCATCTTTGGAGTGTAGGTCCTTCCTCGGAAGGGGCGCCTAGCTGGAGCTCTTGATGCGGGTGGTCCTCTCAAATATGGCGTGGCCAACATGAATGCCTCTTCTTTAATTAAAAGTCTACAGACATTGTCCACTGTGCGTTGAGCAATTGGGACTTGGTTAATTTTTGTAACAGCATCTTTCCATTCATAGTTCAAAGAGTTAATAATGATGCTGATCATTTGAATATCTTCAATGTTATGGCCTCTTTCTCTCAATTCTGTTCTCAGACCTTTCAGTTTGGTCAAATGTCCTCCAATTTGTTCACCGGTTTCAATCTCGAACCGTGGAGTTCAGACATGAGTAAACATGAAGATTCAATTGAGACAGGCCTGTAGCAATTTTCCAATTCAGCCCAAATTTGTCAGGCTGTTGTATTTGGTGGAAAAGTGACCTGCAGTTCAGTATCCATGGACATCAATAATGTTGTGCGAGCTCTTATCTCTAAATCTCTTATTGCAAAAGTCCAAGGTTGAGCAGGAGGGTTAAAAATCATGCAGTAAGTGCCTTCTCTAAGAAGCAATAGTGTAATCTCACTGACCCAGGTTTTATAATTGTGTCCTGACATTTTTAGTTTTGACTCACCAGTTAGTGGAGAGACAGAAAATGCCTGGTAAGGAGCCTGCATTTGGTATGCTGGCTGTGCTGGCAGAAATGCCTGTGGTATTTGCTGTGCCTGTTGTGGACCTAAAAATGGTCTTGGTTGTGCCATTGGAGGTGGACCAGGAGCTGGCCCTATTTGCACTTGTGGCTGTGGCACATATGCAAGCATTTGTAGCTGCTGTTGCATTGGAATCTGCTGTATTCCAGCTGCCATTTGTGCTTGAGCTGCAATATTAGCATGACCTGCTGGAGATGCAGTCATTTGCCTTTGCTGCATTAAGCTTGGTTGTGTTCCATCTAAAAAGATACCAGCACCACCAGGGGGTGTTGGAGGTTGGGCCCGTGGAGACAACTTGTGGCATTTCAGCTTGAATCTCTGAGTGAGTTAGAGACAGGTTTGCCAGGGTCTGCTGTAATAATTTAAAGTGTTCATCTAAGCTTCGTTCTCTTTCAGCTTCCTGTAGTAAATTACTTTCGCCAGCAGATGGTGCTGCACCTTTAGCTTCGGACAGCCCAGTTACAAGAAATGACTGTGTGGCAGGTTTATATGTAACTTGATCAGGGAGACTTTCATGTGACGTATGCACTGCTCTCTGCCTTAATTGGCCTGACACAGAATCCACCAGGGGGTGTTTCTTTGGCTCTGAGGAAGGAGATAAGATGGCGCTTTTTGAAAATCTTAAGTTACGAGATTCTCCCTTATCTTTTTTTTTTTTTATTGAAAAGGTTTTCAAATACAAATTTTTCCCCCTTTTTCCCCCCCCTCCCCCCCTCCCTAACCCCCCCTCCCCACCCTTCCCCCCCTGTGACTTCTTCGTAACAAAAAAAAACCCTAATTCATAACAGATTACTTACTCCCTCCTCAAAATACTGACCTTTACTTACTAAGAGTATTATAAATCCCCCTTTATCCATACATTTCAGAAAAGAAGAAGAGAAAAAAAAAAAACAAAAAAAAAACAAACACATTATACTATAACTATTATAAAATAACTCTAATTTAGCATAATAGTGTTTTATATCTATGCATTATTGCAACAATTCAAAACCACCTTCCACTTTAAAACTATACAATAAGTCCTACTTTAATAACATTTCAAAGCGGGCTCCCCATAAAATCTAATTTAACATTTATTCCACTCTATCCATTTCCTCCACTCCCCTAAATGTATCACTTAAAAATCCCTTTTCTTAAACTAATCAATCTGTAGCTAGCTTATTCACCCACTGTCTTACAAATTTACCATACACAACAATTCTTGATATCTTTAATTCACTGCCCACACTACTTAAAAATATATATATATATATATTCCATTATATCTAAATAAAAAAAGAAAAGACAATAACTTTAAATTTATAGTCCATATAATATCTTCTTGAAGTCTTTCCACTGGATTGTTAAAACCAACATCCATAATAGGGTGACATAGCTTGCGGATGCAACAGTTTATTCAAGATCTCCAATCATATCTGCCCCCATCAGTAGTAAACATCTTCTTATATATATAAAAGTAAAAACAACCACCCGAGTGACATTATAATTGTATTCCATATAATAATAATTGTGGGTTTCATCAGGATTATTAATTTCCATCATCGTATTGGGTAACAACCCGATCTTCTGCATGTCCCAATGTGATTCTCTTGCCTTATAATTCAAGATAATTATAATATATTTATCAACACAAAAAGAAGTTTCAAAGTAGATAATTCAAAACCATCAATTTGAGGCTCTTTCCATGTCCCAAAATTACGGCAATGCAGAGATCTGCCACTATCCTCAGGATGATATTGACCAATATGTCGCCTCCTCTATGTTTTCACATAATCATTCATATTTTAAAATCACTGGCTTCACTGTTGCTTGGGTTAGAAATTTCTATTTTTGTACAACCTATTTCTTTTTTTGTTTTCTTTTTGTGGGTTTGACCTCCATCCTAATTTTTTGTGTCTCGCATTTCTTTTTTATCCCTTGTATATCCTCTAATTGGTTTCCATGCTTGTCCTTGCCTTGATAAGTCATCACATTAAAATCAGATGGCACTTCTCTCAAATTTGTAGATAATCCAGCTGGGGTATCCGATAAATCCAAAGGCAATTTATCTGGTACAGTCTCTATCTTTAGTTCCAGCTCCTTCTGCTTATCCTGTATTATATCTGAAGACGTTAAATTCATTTTCAACCTATTTTGATAAAATTCTTCCGCCCTTTCAACAGTATTTAACTGGTATCTTTCTCCTTGATATCTCAATATAATACCAACTGGGACGTCCCACCGGAATTGAATATTTCTCCTTTTTAACTCAGACACCAGAAAGCCAAATTTCTTCCTTTCCATTAGTATCTTAGGTGGGAGTTCCTTGTAAATCCAAATCTTTCTTCCATACAATTGCAAATTAGAATTGAAGGAATTTTGCACAATTTTATTCCTAATTTCTTTATCTGAAAAATAGATTACCACATCTCTAGGCAATTGCCTTTGCTTGGCAGTCCAGGAGTTTATTCGATAAGCTCTATCAATCCTACAAAACACTTCCTCAGGTTGAATCTTTAAAATCCCAGCTAGAAATTCAGAAGATATTTTCCTTAAGTCATCTCTGTTATTTTCCTGCAAACCTCTAAGTCTTATTGCATATTCTGTGAAATTATATTGTATCTTTAGAACCTCTTTTTGAATCCTCTGTTCCATATATTCTACATTACCAGACTTTTGGTCAGCATCCATTTTAAATTTTTCTTCTGAACTATAATCCTGAATATTTAACAAATCATTTTCAATTTTTTGAATTCTATTGTCCAATTTATCTTGAATTTCATCCATTTTTGACTCTAGTAAATTAGTATTTGTATCCAACCGAATCATGAATTCTGACAATTTTAAAATTTTTTGCTGCAAAAAGTCAAACTTGGATTTCACCAATTCCTTAGTTTCCTGCTTAAATTTTTCAAGTTGCTGATTCACAATCTCATCCCTTCTTTCAATCTCCTCTAAGAGAAATTCTATTATATTAAAATCAGGTTTCTGGGACTGAAGAGTTAAAACTTGTTGCTTTAAATTCTTAGTGGGGGAATCCCCCCCACCTATTTGTTTGTCTGACTTCACAAGCCTCAGTGCCATGTTTCCGCCTAAGCAGGCTTTGTTAGAAGAAGAAGAAAAAAAAAAACAAGACAAAAGACTTCCAGCCAGCAACACTCAAGCCTCCAGGGAAAAAAGAGAAAAACAAAAACAGGAGCGGAGTTTTGTCTACAAATGTAGCCAGTGGTATTTATTCCGCTACATTGTAATAATAAAAAACGGAAGAACTTTCCCTCTCAAACTCTTCTCCAGCCGCGGCAGACGCCATTTTAAAAAGAAACTTTTTTCCTCTTTCTCTTCCTCTATTCTCTTAAGTAATTTTTAAAAGATAAGTAAAATACTTGCGCTTCAGTATTACAGGTCCAGCTCACATTTTCTTTGAGTAATCTGTCAAATTCGCAGGCTTGCTTTTGACGCCTGGCTCTGCATTAGCAGAGGTCTCCCAAAGCCCGGAGCAGCGGCTGGGGATATGGGGCATCTCATCCGCTCCATCCCAAAAGTAAAAGAAAAACTTTTGGGACTCTGCAGAGAGTTCTACCCACCCCTGCCGGCTCTATCTCCGTTTCCTCATGGGAACGGAGTTTTTTCGAGCCGCCGTTCCGTTGTGAAGGCGGCTCTGACAGGCAGTGGAAGCTGACGATCCCAAAGGAACGTCTGGCGGCGGCCAGCAGCAAACAGGAAGTCGAGATTCTCCCTTATCTTGCTCAAGCATAGATATAGCCATTTTTGCCTGGGATAGCTCCTGTTCATAAAATTTTACACGGTCACGATAGGCTTTTATAGCCAGCTCATCCAGGGTGAGCTCAGAGCTTCGAGGAGAATAATGAATTGTTTCTCTCTCTGCATGGGAGGAATTTTGCTCGGCAGTTTGCTTTGGCCTTGCACCGAGCGTTACAAATTCAGAAGGTTCTGGGAGGACTTTTTGAGAGCTTGCATAATTAGAAGGGGGAGTTACTGACCTCAGTCGTAGTGCTTCGCCTTCAAAAGCAGCTCTTCTGTTATTTTCCTCCTGAAGCCGTTGTAGAATTCTTTTCGCTTCTTCATTAGTGAGAGCAGAGATATCTATATCTTCGGCAAAATGCATTCTGTATTTGTTTTACTTCTTCTTCGGCATCTTAGCAAAAATAATTAGCATACCTCAGTAGCTAAAAACTAATTGCCTATGCCCGTGATGGCGAACCTATGGCACGCATGCCACAGGTGGCACGCGGAGCCATATTAGTGGGCACGCCAGCTCAGCTCTGGGGCACATGCGCGCACCGGCCGGCTGATTTTCGGGCCTTCTGGGCCCACCAGAAGTAGGGAAACAGGCTGTTTCCTGCCTCTGGAGGGCGTGGGGGGTGGGGAAGGCCCGTTTTTTTTTCTTACCTGGCTCCAGATCCTCTCTGTGTATCTGGGCACGGCGAAAACAGCCTTTCCCACTTCCTTGGAGGCCCTACAGAGGCTTAAAGGGCCCATTTCCCCACTCCCGGTGGGACAGGAAGTGACGTTTTTTCCTGTCCCCAGCCTCCAGAGACTCCTAGAGAGGCTCCTACAGACTTCTAGAGAAGCTCTTAGAGACTCCTAGAGAGGTTCTGGAGGCTGGGGACAGCAAAAAATGTCACTTCCTGTCCCACCGGGAGTTGGGAAATGGGCTTTTTCAGCCTCCGTAGGGCCTCCAAGGGAGTGGGAAAGGCTGTTTTCGCCGTTCCCAGATACACAGAGAGGATCTGGAACCAGGTAAGAAAGAAAAACGGGCCTACCAGGCCATCATGTGCCAGGAGCGGGGGGTGAGGGGGAGGCGGTTGCACACACATGCACGTGGGCACGTGCGTGTGTGACCCTCCCCCGTCCCCCCCTCTCCTGGCACGCGATGGCAAAAAGGTTAGCCATCACTGGCCTATGCGCTCTTATCAGAAATAACAAAACAAGGAAAAAGCCATAAATAAACCGTCCGTCTGCTACCAGATGTCAAGGCATTGATTAATCCCATTTTTGGCTCTGGGACAATCACCACTGATTTAATTAGAGGATGGATCGTGGCTTCTCCAAGTTGCAATATTCTGAAATAAAACCCGAAGAAAGTATTTTCTAATAAAACTCATTTATTTGTTATAAAGAAAATAAAACACCTCACTAAGGTGTTAAGAAAAGTAATTGTTACATTTTGAAATAGTTCGTGCCAGCTGCTTTTCTCAGCAACCGGCACCTCCGTGGCAAGAGAACAAAGGAAAGAGTGTGAAGGAATGTGGGTGGACACGGAAACACGTATCTTACTGATAAGAAGTTGGCAAGCTATGGAAAGTCTGACAGTCCAGAAATGATGAGCTCAGCTGGTAAATAAAATAACACAGTGACAGTTTTGATCCCTGAAGTTAAATAATAAAAGAGTAGTTTGCTGGAGATTTTAATTCTTTGAATTCCCATAATAGCAACAAGAGAGGAGAGGAGAGGAAACCATCCCAAATAATGGAATAAAACCTTCCAAATTCCAGAAAAAAATATAATATAGGCCAGATGTCTATGGGTAGTGAATACTGGTGGTGCTAAGGATTTATTTTGTTTTGCATGTGTGAAAGCAAATGGCTGGTTTCCTCCCCGGCAGTTTTTCTCTTAGCCCTGATCTCCATGTGGGTTGGACATGCCAACTGTTCCTTTTGAAAAGACTGCAGTTTTCATTAATTACTGTATTTTTCGCACTACAAGATGCACCAGACCATAACACACACATGGAAAACAAGAAAAAAAAATCCGCCTCTGCCTCCCATCATCCATCCACCCAGTATTCATCTGGCTAGTGTCCTTACAGCAAATCCTTACAGCAAACCACAAACAGCCTGGTCAGCTTCAGCACATTATCGCAGCCCCAGCACGTGGCTCAACAAGGCTCTGCTCCATTGCACCCACCACCGGTCAACTAAGCTGAGTTGCCGCCGCCACTGAAGAATGTTGGAGCCTTTGCTGCCAAGCAGCTGATTGGCGGTTGGATCGGCCTCCTGGAACACCACCGATCAGCTGTTCTAGGTGGTGGGATCGCTTCCGCCTATCGCCGCTGCCCCAATCACCACCTTCGCTGTTCACTGCTGACCATGCTGATCACCGCTGCTGCCAATTGCCACTGCCACCGCCAATCGCTATGATTGGCAGCAATGCCCGCCACCTAGAACAGCTGATCGCTGGTATTCTGGGAGGCCAATCCAATCACTGATCAGCTGCTCAGCAGTGAAGGCTCTAGCGTTCCCCAGCAGCGGTGAATGGCGGCACCAAACCCCCTCTCCTCGCCATAATATTTGCTCTGTAAGGCACACAGACATTTCCACCCATTTGGGGTGGGGGGGAGTGCATCTTATAGTGCAAAAAATATGGTATATTTGGTGTGGTAATTCTACAGAGCAATGCTTGATGAAACAGGGTTACAATAGTCAGTTATGTGATATTTTATTATTTGGGGTGCAAAGAACAAGAGGACAGGAAACACCAGCTGGTGGGCATTGGAGATGCTTGCCTGTGAGTAAAGGCTTCTGATGTGGAAACAATATCTCTGTAATGCCATGTTCTAGCTTCTTTAAAAAGTAGTATAGTCAGTTTAACTGAATAAACTTGATTCTCTGGTTATTCTGTAATTTAACATGATTAAATTATTTTCAAGTCAGTTTGTGACTTCATTAAAATGTTGACAAATTCTTGATATTCAAGTTAACATAATAATTCAGAGTAGAAGAATAAAATAGAATTATAAGAACTGAATATCTGCTTTTAATACGCACATAGATTTGTTGGTCTTAAAATAGAGAAGCATAATAATAAGATGATGCTGATATTACATATATTGTAATTTACTAAATTAATTTGTAATAACAAAAAGCCTTTCCTAATTGTTTGAGTGTCATTAATTTGTATGGGCGAAACTAATTTCAAACACCGAAATGATAATAACTAGAAAGGTATAAGGAAGGTCTATGAAAAAGTAAAAGAGTTGAATGAATCAAGAGAACTGTTTGGTTTGATTTGATTTGATTTGTAGCACTTCATCTGGTCTGGCAAGCAAGATGCTTAGAAAGGTTCAAGCTTTTGATCTGAAATACCAGGTCTGTCCAATACACACTCTTGCTGATGTATTCTGTGTTAAATTTATGATTAAAGTGTTTTAATTTTGGACTACTTGTATTATTTTTACCTGTGCTATTTAGTTCTTTTGTCCTGGGTGTCTTTTGTCCTGGGTGGCTATAGTTGAATATTGCTCTTTTTTTTCTTTTGCAAGCTTGTTGGCTTGTCATTACAGTTGTTACAAATTCATAGAATGCTGCATATACTTAAAATTATATGTACTTGAGACAAAGTCCAGAATTTGGGCTGATAGTTTCATATGGTTCAATTTTAAGAACCATATGGACTTCAGAAATAAAACATGATGTCAGAATGTTTAGCACTTGAGCAAAATATAATAAGACAATAAAATAGATGGATGATATTGAAATATCTTTGGAGATAAATTTGGACATATGGTGAGTATTTAATGCATGCAGTCACAATTTTGGCTCAAAAATACTAAACTGATTCATTAAGAGGAGCCTAAGATTTTTTTTTAATTTGATTTATATGCCGCCCTTCTCCGGAGACTCAGGACGGCTTACAATGCATTAAGCAATAGACTTCATACTTTTGTATATTTATAGAAAGTCAGTTTATTGCCCCCATAATCTGGGTCCTCATTTTACCTACCTTAGAAAGGATGGAAGGCTGAGTCAACCTTGAGCCTGGTGAGATTTGAATTTGCAGTAATTGCAGGCAGCAGATGTAAGTGGATGTTAATTAGTCTGCTGAGCCACCAGAGCTCCTCTAATTATTATTAGTTTAATATATCTCTACAAGGAGAATCACTGATTTCCTGGTAAGGTTCTAACTTTTTTTTACTTCCTAAGTAGTTTGGAGGAATTTGGGTTATAAAACCATACTTTTAATTGATTTGAGAAAACTTAATAATACCATATTTATTGGATGCTGAGATAAGATAGATATTTGGTCAAACTAAAGTTGGATAAGTAGGGTAGCTGAGAAAAAAAAGACATGGGAAGAGAAAGAATGAATGGCATTCTTCCAGGTTGTGTTTACTTGGGAGCTCAAAAAAGAAACCTGTTCAAATAAAGAAAGTATTAGGCAATGAAATGGCCAAACTCTGGCACTTACTTTTTATAGTCACTTTGCATCTCAGTTAAGTATCCTATTTTGGAAAGATCAATGGATGTTTACTGCAACAATTACAATAGGGTCATGATTTAGTTGTGAGGG
This sequence comes from Pantherophis guttatus, assembly GCF_059756535.1. Lineage (NCBI taxonomy): Eukaryota > Metazoa > Chordata > Lepidosauria > Squamata > Colubridae > Pantherophis > Pantherophis guttatus. The sequence continues at coordinate 57,134,728 of NC_142069.1, read as the reverse complement.
AATGGCTGGGAAGGTGGTTATGGATACTTTGTTTTGATGTATAAAACCAAAGCAAAATTGTTATAAAAAGCAGTTAACCTGCAACATTTTTGTGCCCTACATTATTTCCTATGGCTAAATAATGACTGCAGTTGAGCATTTCACACTCTGTCCCTATAATGGTTGGGTGGATTGTGAACCCCAGATTTATTTTGACATAGCTGTGTGACATTGACTTTATGCATTTTTTTCACATACAGGCCAGTATAAATCTTCAGACTTCTGCATGTAGAATGCCCAGTGGAAATTAGCATTGGTGACTGTGGTCAGTTCAAAGTATCTCTATAGTCCATATCTTTTGAAGTGCTTGTTTGATTGCACTATTGTCATACCAGTTGGAAACAAGATTTCTCTTTACAATTGAGCTAGCTGATAAATACTGGTATCCTGGTGTGAAATTGACCTTTTGAACTGAGAAGAATCACGTCAGATAAGTAACAAGTGATGCGATAAAAATACCTAACTTTTATTGTTTGATGTGTTTGTAACATTTAAAGTTCAGACTGCTTTTTCAATATAAGCCTTTCTCTCACCTCTGCGCAAATGTAGATAACAGAGTACACGTGTTGAAGATTAGGCTCAGGTTTGTTGAATTATCTTAAGAGCAGAGTATTGAAAACAAATTGGCTTAGACCATACTGCTTCTAACACAGATCATGTTTCAAATACTGTAAGATTAAAGTATAATTGTGTCTGGTAGTATGAAAATACATCTTTCAAAGGCAGAAAAAAGGTTGCTACAAAGAATGAATGACTTTTTTCCCCCAAAGGTTAGCATTTTAGTCACAATCTAGGAATCTTCTCTGGGAAATAATTCCAATTTGATAGAGTTTTAAAACAGTTCAATTCAAAAGGGAAAATATTAATACTTACTACATAAACAAAACATTACAAATATTAGTTTACTTTTTCAGAATCTGTGCAAATTGTTGAAACAAATTCATATTTTAGAAGGCAAGAAGTTCAATTTTCAGATCAAATTTTTCAAATTTGACAACTTTAATAATGTGTGACCTTCAAGTTCCAGAATTTCCCACATCTTAAAGTTACTGAGAAAAATAGATCTAGATGAATGGCTATAATGATTGCTTTCTATTTTATATATACAGTATATGAGGCCTGTTAGGTGAGCCTTTAAATACATTTTCGTTTAGTTTAGTTTAGTTTAGTTTAGTTTAGTTTAGTTTAGTTTAGTTTAGTTTAGTTTAGTTTAGTTTAGTTTAGTTGATTTGTATACCGCCCTACTCCCGAAGGACTCAGGGCGGTGAACAGCCAAACAATAAAATACATAAATACAAAAAAATTTAAAAACCAGATAAAATCAAATTAAATCATTTTGGCCCGGACAGATTAAAACACCCCAATAATTTAAAAACAGATTAAAATGTACATATTAAAAGAGGGAGGAGATTAGGCCAAGCCCGCTTGATGGAATAAAAAGGTCTTCACAGCGCGGCAGAAGGTGCGCAGATCCGGGATCCTCCGTATCTCTGGGGGGTGCTCATTCCAGACGGTAGGTGCCCCCACAGAGAAGGCTCTCCCCCTAGGGGCCGCCAGCCGACACTGTTTGGCTGACAGCACCGGGAGGAGTCCCTCTCTATGAGAGCGTACTGGCCGGTGGGAGGCTATTGGTGGTAGTAGGCGATCCCATAGATAACCAGGTCCTAAGCCATGGAGCACTTTAAAGGTGGTAACCAAAACCTTGAAGCGCACCCGGAAGACCACCGGGAGCCAGTGCAGCTCACGCAGGAGAGGTGTCACATGGGAGCACCATGACGTTCCCATTACCACCCGCGCGGCCGCACTCTGCGCCAGCTGGAGCCTCCGGGTGCTCCTCAAGGGGAGCCCCATGTAGAGAGCATCACAATAGTCCAGGCGGGAGGTGACGAAGGCATGAGTGACCATGCGTAACGAGTCCCGATCCAGAAAGGGATGCAACTGGCGAATCAGGTGAACCTGATAAAAAATCCTCCCGGTCACGGCCGTCAAGTGCTCTTCTAAAGACAGCCGTGAATCCAGGAGGACGTCCAAGTTGCGAGCCCTCTCCGTGGGGGCCAGTGATTCGCCCCAATAATCAGTGATGGCGTCAACTGACTATATTAAACTACTTTTATATAATATACCATAGAATGATAAATAGGAGTAGTTACAAAAAGTTTCTTGGGAGAAGTAAATATGGATAGACCTCTGAAATCTGCACTTCCCTATTTTTCATTTTGTATGGAGCATAGACAAATCTAGAAGCTGTTTTTCTTTCTCCTCTTGAAACATCAGAGTAGAATGATACTTATTGAGAAGATAGAATATTGACTATTTCTATTAAAACACATATTGCTGTATTTTTAAAGAACATTGCATCTGAATTTTAAAATAGATGTTGCTTTAAATAATAAGGTATCATTGTGAAGGATGGTTTATCTACTTCTCTGTAATATTAAAAAGCTATGCGATCAATTGTACAGATAACAATTCCTAACCTTTGCAGTGTATGTGTATGTGAGTTGCTCTAGGATATTTGCTAGTTAATGGAACTTTAACTTTTAATTTTGGAGAGAGGAGAGATGATGAAGATGATAGAAGGTTGAAGGTGAAGGTTCAAAATTTCACATCTTGTCTGAAATGTATTTGTCATCTGGTAAACGCATCTTCATTCCAGTTAACCAAGGTTATAAATTGGTTTTTTTTCCTTTATTAGAATTGAAAAATTCATTTGTTTCTTCAGAAAGACCAAAACTTAAAAGTAGATATGTTAAACACAGTATCACTTACATTTGATTTTCACCACTGGTTACATCAGACAAAGAATTATGGGAAAGTCTATTGCCAGTTAGACAATACTAGCTTTGTTGGACAAATAGTCTGACCTGGCATAACTTCTCTTAACTACAGTTAATTCTACTGTTGTTGCTTTAGGTTGTTTTTTTTTATCTCTCTCAGTCATGTTCTCAATATAATGTTTAGGATGAAATGAATTCAGAGCTATGCATGGCAATTCATACAGAAGTATCCTTGCCTTTTAGATGGCTGACACTGCATATGACAGAACTCTTTTTTTATTCCTCTTAACACATTCCAGGATAGCCTTGAGGGATGTTCCCTAAGCTAATAATTTGATTCTTGTTTAAACTAATTCAAAAGAGTGTATAAAAGTATAATTGGAAGACTTTAAAAAAATGTATAAAATTTCAAATTAGGGGATGGGTGCCTTTTGAATGACTTACCTTTGGGGAAATTAAATAATATACTGCTTCTTAAAAAATTGGAAATAACTCAAAATAAGAGTGATGCATTAATTTAATTATAGTTAGTATAAAAAATGGAAAGTAACATGGCTTGTGCCTAGAAGCAATTTTATAAAATTAAAACTACAATATCAGCAGTCTCTCTCTCTCTCTCTCTCTCTCTCTCTCCCTCCCTCCCTCCCTCCCTCCCTCTCTAAGGAAGGGAGGGAATGTCATGGTTTTTGAAAGTTGGTAAACTATTGCATTGAATTGAGGGGGGGGAATTATCATTCCACTCCACCTCATATAACATGAATAAACGCAAAAGCAGTGAGAACATACTTGTTGAATACAGGGCGCATATGATCATAAATACTTAATGAGTAAGAGGAAAAACACTCTTCAGATGTTGAATTGATTATGACTAGTAGATGAATATTTGTGTGTGGTTCCACTGGTTTAAGTAAACTGACATGAAATACTGGATGTATTTTCCCTAGTAAAGAAGGTAGTTTCAGTCTAACGGTTACGGGATTGATTACCTTGGTCACCAAGAAAGGTCCGAGGTATTTTGGGCTGAGTTTTTTACATGGGATTCATAGTTTGATATATTTGGTGGACAGAAACACACCGTCCCCCACATTGAGAGGTTTGGGTTCTGCCCTCCCCTTGTCTGCCTGGTGTTTATATTCCTCTTCGGCTTTCTTTAATGCTTGCTTTACGTTTGGCCAACTCACTCGAATTTTATTGGCCCAGGCGGCTGGAGACATGCCATCTGTAGTCTGAGTATCCAGTTCTGGTATGGCTGGGAAATCTTTACCTGTTACTACATGGAAAGGGGTTAGACCTGTACTCCTATGCACGGCATTATTATATGCCACTTCAGCAAACGGTATCAGATCAGCCCAATCTGATTGTTGATAGGAGACATAACTCCTCAAGTACCGTTCAATCATGGCGTTAGCTCATTCAGATGCACCATTTGTACTTGGATGGAAAGCTGAACTGAGAGCTTGTGATGACCCTATTGACCTTATGAAATCTCGTCAAAACCGGGCGGTGAATTGTACTCCCCTATCTGAAATGATTCTATGGGGTACTCCGTGTAATCAGTATATATGGTGGATGAACATTTGTGAGAGCTTTCGTGCCGATGGGAGCCCTTTACAGGGTATGAAGTGGGCTTGCTTTGAGAAAAGGTCTATTACAGTCCATGTTACTGTTTGTCCATTGCTTTCCGGGAAGTCAATGATAAAGTCCATAGTTATCTCCTCCCATGGCCTCCCGGGATTAGCAACTGACTGTAATAGCCCCAATGGTTTTCCTGGTCATGGCTTATACGTGGCACACGTCTTACAGGATTTGATGTAGTTTTCAACATCTTTGCGCATGCGAGGCCACCAAAACTGCCGCCGTGTGAGGTGTAAAGTTTTAAGAAAACCAAAGTGACCGGCGGGTTTGACATCATGACACTCCTTTAATACCTTCATCCTGACCATCTCTGGTATATCATTCCATCAGGCTAGACTGTCCCTTGTGGTGATCAAAGTTCTGTTGTTCTGTACCCACTGATCTGTCATTAGAGCCTGTGTCACTAAGTTATGCCACGGGTTCGTTGTTCGGTCGGGCGATACCTGGCCTGCTGTCTGTGCTGATGGTATTATGGCTTGTATTATTTCTTCCCTCTTGCTGTCGTATTGGGGCATCCGGGAAAGGGCGTCAGCCAAAAAATTGCATCCAGTGGGAACATATTTTAGAGTAAACTTAAAGCGGGAAAAATACTGCGCCCACCGGACTTGTTTAGGTGACATTGGTCTAGGGGTTTGCAAGGCCTCTAAATTCTTGTGGTCCGTCCACACTTCGAAAGGAGGTGTTATTCCTTCAAGTAAATGTCTCCAGGTTAGTAACGCCCAATGTATCGTGAACGCCTACTTCTCCCATATAGCCCATCATTGTTCTGTCACTGTCAGTTTTTTCGAGGTCTAGGCGCAAGGCTGTAAAGTCATCTGGGAGTTCTCTTGAAGCAATACTGCTCCAACAGACACATCGTTCACGTCAGTTTGGATTATGAAAGGGAAAGATGGATCTGGATGTTTCAGTATTGGTTCGCAGGCAAACAGTCTTTTCAGTTGCTCGAATGCTTGTTGACACACTGGTGACCACATGAGGACCTGGCCTGGTCTCGGTTTTGTGGTACTGGGTTTCATTTTTAACAAATCCATCAGTGGTAATGCAATACGGGCAAAGGAGGGGATAAACTGTCTGTAAAAATTTGCAAATCCAAGAAAACTTTGTAACTGTTTCCTCGTTTTCAGGGCTTGCCATTCTAGGACAGCCTGTACCTTCTTGGGGTCCATTTCCATTCCTTTGCTCGATATACCGTACCCTAAATAATCAATTTCCGTCTTGTGGAACTCACATTTCGAGAGTTTGATGAACAATTTGGCTGCTAACAGCTTCTCCAAAACCTGGTGCACAAGTCATATGTGTTCGTCCATGTCTTTTGTATAAATTAGAATATCATCCAGATATACCAGAACCCCCCGATAGAGATGTTCATGGAGAACCTCATTTATTACTTGCATAAAAACAGCAGGTGCCCCTTGTAAGCCAAATGGCATCATCCTGAATTGGTAACTTCCCAGGGGACAATTGAAAATTGTCTTGCACTTGTTCCCTGGTCAGATGCATACCCTGTAGTATGCTTCCCGTAGATCCAGCTTTGTGAAGATTTTTCCGATTGCCAATGTGGATAACAGGTCTTTCAATAACGGTAAAGGATACAAATGTTCAACACACACGGCATTGAGACCACGGAAATCGATGCACAGATGTAACCCACCGTCTTTTTTCTCTCTGAAGAGAACTGGAGCTGCCATGCGAGATCTGCTGGGTTGAATGAAACCCTGGGCCAAATTTTTATCAATGTATTCTTGCATTTCTATGAGTTCCCTTGGAGTCATAGAGTACATGCAGGGTTTTGGCAGTGTGGCCCCTGGTATCAGTTCTATGGCACAATCAATCGGACGATGGGGTGGTAATTCATCACATTTGTCCTCGCTACACACCTCTGCCAAATCTTCGTAAACACTAGGGAAAAGGTCTTCCATGGGGTGAAGTATTCCAGTTGGTATTGCCTTTGCCTGGTCTGTCACAGGTGGGTCAGGCCCTACAGAGAACCTGAGCTTTCTGAATCCCCCTTCCCACCAAATCATAGGTTACCACTTATCCAACCAAGTGAGACCCAGAATCAGGGGTCAATCATTCTGTCCACTATAAACTGCAGGGGTTCCCAATGTTCTCTTATTTCCATCCTAATAAGCTCCGTGACATGGGTAGCCGGGGCACCTCCCATGATAGACCCGTCCATTTGTTCGAACCGGATGGGCGTGTTTAATGCTACAACCCGGATAGACAGTTCATCCACAACAGAATGGTGTATTAAACACCGTGTGCACCCAGAATCAATTAAAGCCCCCTGGTTACTACTCACTCCCTTGTGTGTATTACGGATTACTACCGGGATGATGAATGGCTGCATGGGTTTGCTTACCATTGGGTCGTTTGGATCGTCCTCATCACTCCCCTCTGGTTCCTCCGGTAATGGGTCTCCCCCTGTGGCAAGAGACTTTCCTCCATTGTTCCTAAAGGTACCGGTCTTCCCGGCTATGATGTGAGCAGCCAGTCGTGTTTTTTCCAATGTTAATCTAGGCCAACCTCGGTCTTGAGGTTTCTCTCCAATTGTTGGGGCTTGTGGCCCTGCCATCCTTGGTGGTGTCATAGGACAGTCAGCCGCCCGGTGTCCAGCCTGGTTGCAACGGAAACACCAGAAGATAGGATGTCGTCCCAGTCCCTCTGGTCTCACCAACGGGTTGATCTGGACATTAGGTAACTTTGTTGGTAGCCTGTCCACTGGCCTGGGCTGATAGGGTACTCTGTTCTCCCCCCGAGGTATGAACTCTCGCAGGCCAACATCTAACTCCACCGTTGCTTTGAACCATTCGGACAAGCGAGGGGGTAGACCTCTGTAAAGACACACCTGTTATAGTTCCCTATCAAGCCCCAGGTGAAAATTATGAACCAGCAATTGTTCTGGCCATGCCCACAATCGGCCAGCTGCCTTTTTGAACTCTTTAATATATTCCTTGGCAGGTCGACCTCGTTGCTTCATAGTCACTATTTGTCCCTCCACTGCCAGCATTCTGGTTTCATCTTCAAACCTGCCCCGCAGACTTTCCAGAAACATACCTACGTTAGTTAACTCCCTAGCGTGCTCACTGTGCAAATTGGCCACCCAATCTGCCGCTTCTCCAGTTAACACTGTGATAACAGCTATCACCATGGACCACTGGGAAGGGTAAAACTGACCATATAGGTCGAAGTGACCTATAAAGAATAGTGCCACCCCATCTGGGCTTCCATCAAATGAGGGCTGGATGGGAGGTGGGCCCCAGAAGTGGGGTTGTTGAAGTGGCCACACCCCTGCAGGCCATACAGGTAGGTGCGCAGCAGCTCTGCCACTATCCACTATTCTGCCCATGCCCCAAGAGGACTCCCCCTGCTTCTGTCCAGGCAACGCTGGACATTGACCTGGTCCATAACTACTATCCCCACCCATGGGTACAGAAACCCCTCCACCAGGAGGTTGCTTTACTATTTCCTTTTTTGAGAGACTTGTTCCCTTTTCAGTTTTGGACTAGTGAGGTGGAAGCGAGTGTCGGAACCTGGCCCCCCTCACTCTCTCCATGTACTTGAGAGGTCCAGTCCTATTGCCCATGGTTGCCAAGAGGGGGCATCTCTGAAGCTGGCTTCGCCAAACCTCTCCCATGCTAGCAGTCCCAGGATCTGTGGTATAACCCCACTCCTGATCCTCCTCCTCCATCCATCATTGTTCCCTCCAACCCTGAAACATAGTCTTTGATGTGGGAGGTGGGGTTCTAGACAGTGCTTCCCCTTGGCCTGATAACACAGAGCTATGCAACTGGTGACCTGATGCAGCCTGTGATACCCCCTTCTCCTTCTCTCCCTGACCCTCCGCCAAGGGGTCTGTGGGTTGGAACTTCTTCTCCTTCGGTCACACCACACGTTCCTCACACTCCTTCATGACTATCTCCTCTGTCCGCACCCCCTCCTCCATCACTTCACCTTCTACTTCCTCCAATACTCCCATATTACACCTCTCCTGTGCGGCTTGCATTGGTTGCTGGTTGCCCTCCGGGTGAGATTCAAGGTGCTGGTGTTAACCTATAAAGCCCTTCATGGCTTAGGCCCAGGCTATTTGTCGGACCACCTGCAACCAGTGTCAACTTCCCATCGCCCGGTGCACTCTCACAGAGAGGGCCTACTCAGGGTGGCATCGGCTAGACAATGTCGGCTGGTGACCCCCAGGGGTAGAGCTTTCTCTGTGAGTGCCCCCACCCTTTGGAATCAACTTCCCTTGGGGCTCCGGTTGGCCCCTGACCTTCGCACCTTCCGCCGTGAATTGAAAACCTGGCTATTTATGTCCCCCAGCCTGGATTGATGGGGTAGTATATTTTAAAATTTTAAAAACTTTTCATATTTTTGTGTATATTTGTTGATTTTAACAGTTGCTTGGTTGATTGTTGTTGTGAGCCGCCCTGAGTCCTTGGAGATAGGGCAGCATACAAATTTTATAAATAAATAAATAAAATAAATAAATTTTCACTGACTCTTAACCATTTTCTTTTAAACTCTCCACAATCCCATTTCTTGATTCTTTCCTCCCTTTCTCCCATTCCCTTACCTTCTTCCTCTTCCTTTTCTTATATCTCCCTTTCTGCCTCTTTTCTTTAATTTTCATTCTGTTAATTTTCCCTCTCAATATTTCCCCATTTATTTCTCTTCTTTTCAGTTTTGAGATGTATTCTCTCTTATCCATTTTTATTCTATCACTGTTAATCCCAGTGTAATCATCTTTATCTTTATTTTCATTTATTTCCTTTTCAATATTTTCTCCTTGTTTCTCTTGCTTCTCATTCATCTTTTTTCTTTCTTTTTTCATTCTAACCAATCTTCTGCTTCCTTATTTCCCTTAAATGCTTCTCTTATTTTTTCAAACATCTCCCTTAATATCTCACATCCTCCCAATTCTCCATAGAAGTTTCCAATTTATTATTTTCATTTACTTATACTTCTAGTTTCAAAGTCCATGCGATATCTCCTTTTTCTTTCCAGATAGTGTCCAGTTCAAATGCTCACTTGAGCCATCACAATCTCAGTCCTCATCCTCTCTGCTTCTTTTAATCTTTTCAGCTGTATACTCCTATGGCTCTTTCCCACGATCTCTCCTCCAGCAGATGTCTCTCTTCAATTCACAACTCTTTCAGCAATATTTTATAACTCCATGGGAATGCCCGTTTCCTCTCTTCCGAGTTAAATCTTTTTATTGTTTAAAAAATGTTCCTCTGTCTCCTTTTCCCTTGTCTTGTTTTTATTTCTTTCAAAATCCAATTTTAAATCCAGGTGAAAGATTCTTTTTAGGGCTTTTGTTTTAACTTTAAAGTTCCTCTCCCCCCCCTTAAATTCCCAAGTGCAAATTAGCCACTGATTGCTCGTTGGGACTTTCAAGCTTTTAAAAGTTTTTTCTTTTTACCTGTGAGTTGGCCAATCACTCATCTGGTAACAATACTCTGTTCAATCACCACTCCTACACTTCCTCTTTCTGATTGTGGCTGCTCCAGCTTTTGACAGCTTTATGACTGCCTTTCTTCGCCGATGGGTCGAAGACTAATGCCAGCACTTCAGGGAACTTGCTCTTTCCCTATCCGTGCCAGCCTGTGTCTTCTTTCTTCACTGTCCCTACAAGACAGCTATGATCCCTAGGGATCCCCAAAATCGGCTGTGATATCAGTGCTCTTCTGGAGCTCCAGAATCCACACCGTATTGCCCGATGCCGGCCACGCCCTCTCCTTGTCCTTCTTCCTGAAGGGAAGAGGTTAATCCCATCCCTAGATGGGTGATTGATGGGTTTCCCTGCCCTAATCATGTCAGTTTCTGTTGTTTATTGACTTGATTCAGCCTGTGTCAGCTGCATTCCAGCTGCACCTGTTAAGTGGAGCTATTAACTGAAAGGAGAGAGAGAGAAAAGAAACCTCTCTTTATTTTTAACTGGTTCTCTGAACTGCCTAAGCAATTTACTAACAGTTCGGGAGAACCAGCTGAATTTCACCTGTGCTATGAACCTCATCCTGGGATGTTGAATGTGCCAAGGATCCTGTTTCCTGACTATATGGCTAACAGGCCAAATATCTTGCTCTTGTATATCTTGAATTGGGTGTTTTTAATGTATTACTGGTTTTAATGTTTTTTTCTGCTTATTGTTTTAAAATGTTTTTTTCAATTTTTAATTGTAATATATTTCTGAACTGTAAGCTACTCAGAGTCATTGACTGGGATGGACAGCCATAGAAATTAAACAAATAAATAAAATGCTTTGCTTACTTTATCTTAACTTTGTGTCTTAATCAGTTAATTTTCTCTTATTAAGAAATTGTGGTTGAGCCATCCATGGTTGAGCATGATGTATAAATTCAGCCAATTTTCATACAGTATATACAAATTCCATAGAGATTAATACAGTTTTATTAACTGGAAAATTAACTTGAGACACAAGTCACATCAAATTCAGCTTTATTGTAACTCAGCATATAGTTATTGTAAGTCAGCATTTATTTCTGTCTATATACAATTGGAAATAGTTTGTAATTTAATATGGCTTGTTAAAATCAAGAATACATATGCAGATTAAATAAAAGTAGGGTCTTTGAGCATGATCACAGTCTCATGTTAAAAGAGGTGATTCAAGACTAGAATAGTTCTCTCGCTGATATTTTAGTACTATAATTTAATCTAACTGCAGTTGTTCTTATATGATTTTTTCCAGCAAGTGTATGTGTCTGTGTGCATATGTATATAAAATCTATATGTTGGAAGCAGATTTAATACTTAAATCTGCTTCCTTCTTACTAACATATTGACTGTATATTTATCTTATCCCCCCCCTCGTTCTCAAAGTCATGTAAGTTTGCTCACATCTTTGTTGTATTCATCATAATTTCTACATAAGAGAGGAACATCCTGATCTCTTGGTATGGTCAGCATAGAACCATTCAGAATGAATCTCTACAAAAGAAAAGCTTCCATTCATGCAACCAAACTGAGATCCTGCTGAAATTGCGAATAAATAGGTAAAAACAACATCTATGGTAAATATATTAATGTCATGGGTGTCTGGGTAAAAAAACCAAAAGAAAAGAAAAACAGTGTGAGAAACAGAAGCTGGACTCATAGTGACAATGGATATACAGTCATGCCATTTTCTTCCTAACAGTGTAGTAATACTACATTTTTTTTGGAAGCAGCTACCAAGGCGCTTCCAGGTTGAAAGGATTAGCCAGTGACATCAACGTTGCCCAGGGAACGTCTGAGAAGGCTTCTTTCATGTCCCTGTTATTTTCTGACTGAAGAGGTACCTATTTATCTATTTGTATTATTAGCATGCTTTCAAACTGCTAGGTTGGCAGGACCTGGGAATTTTGAACTGCTGAGCTGTTGGCTTCTCAATGGTTTTCTGACAGTATTCTAGCCACGTGAGCCACTTCAGCCCCTAGTGTAGTAATAACCTATGCCTTATGGCAGGTTGCTTTCTTCATATTGCTGTTACAGTTTTCTCTGCTTCATAGAAACCAGTTATGCCCTTGCATAACTTTTATGCACACACAAGTTTCACCGGTGTTGCTACCTACTGAGACGTGTGCCTTAATAAAATAACTTTGTATATACTCTAGCCTTCACCAATCTGATGCTCTCCATATGTCATCTCACTTACTCCTTTGAGTTGAGAAGTTCTAGTGGACAAGGTTAAGAAACTTATCATATTCCCTGCTTATAAAGTTGTGTTCTACAATACTGCTTTTTGAGATGTTAATCTAAAATACAGTTTCCATTATTACCGTTTGTGTGAATTTGATTTTGTTTTGTTTTGGGTTTTTTGCTGGCCATGTTTTCATCAACTTTTCCAAAGAACATTATAGTATTTCTTCTAATCAAATTTAAGATACTACTGAAAACATTAGTATGGCTGACCTCTGATCACAAGTAGGGATAACTTCTTTTTTGGATCCCCCAGTGATAATATCCCTAGGACATTAACTTGTCCTGGTGTCAAATCACTTAAATTTGAACCAGCAGTGTGCTGCAGATCTGCCCCTCAGAAACCTTGTTCATCTGTCCAGAGACCTTGCCTGGCCTGTTGCAAGCCAAAATGGAGTCCCCAGAGGCCACATCCAGTCCTCCGAGGCTCCATTTGGTCCTCCATGCCCTCCCCCGGGCTGTTCCAGGCCAAAATGGAGCTTCTGGGGGCCATGGAGCTGCAACGGGCTGAATGGAATCTTGGAGGGCTGGAACTGCCCCTGGAGGCTCCATTTCAGCCTGCAACAGGCTGGAGAGGAGACTGCTTGCTAGATCTTCACAAGCTAAGTGACCCAGCACGGCAGGCTGGAGGGGAAGCAATTTGGGGATCATGAGGTGTTTCAGTGACATGGGGAGGCCTTGGGTGGTCTTAGACATATAGCCTGTTCCATCAGTAGCCCCCCCCATGGCCTTTCCCACCCTGAAATACCTCATGAGCCTCACATTCGATTAGTGAATGCGTGGGCAAAAGAAGGAAGTGATCTCTTTCAAGGTATGAGACTCACTCCCACGAATCCTCAGGTTACGAATGGAATGGGCAGGCTCCATTACATTCGTAACTCAACTACTTGTACGGCATATAGTTTTGGTCACCACAATGTAAAAAAGATGTTGAGACTCTAGGAAGAGTACAGAGCAACAAAGCATGATTAGCTTTAGACTGGAAGCTAAAACATCTAAAGAACAGTTGCTGTAATTGGGTATGTCTAGTTTAATGAAAAGAAGAACTAGGGGTGACATGATAGCAGTGTTCCAATATCTAAGGAGTTGCCACAAAGAAAAGGGAGTCAATTTATTCTCCAAAGCACCTAAACGCAGGACAAGAAGCAATGGATGGAACGTAATCAAGGAGAGAAGCAACCTAGAACTAAGAAGAAACTTTCTGACAGTTAGAACAGGGGTGTCAAACTCATGGGCCGTGGGCCAGATGTGTCACGTTCTGGCCACGCCCACACCCAGTTTAGTGAAGGGGGAAAAATTCGTGATATGTCATGTGATGATGCCGTCATGACTTGAATTTGACACCCCTGAGTTAGAACAATTAATTTGTGGAATGGCTTGCCTACAGAAGTTATGGGTGCTCCAACTCTGGAAATTTTTAAGAAGAGATTAGAGAACCATTTGTCTGAAATGATATAGGGTTTCCTGCCTGAGAAGGGGTTTGAATAGAAGACCTCCAAGGTCCCTTCCAACTCTGTTATTCTGTTATTCTCTTATGAAGAATCTTGTTATAAATGCATTGCACCTGGACTATGTGTGTGTGCAGATTAAATGAGTCAACAAAGATGTAAATTGATTTGTATCTAGAAATAGTTGAAGGTGATCCATCTAGCCTGGAGCTTCATGTCTGTTAGCAAAGTGATTAGTCTAGGTAAAGATACTTTAACAAGGTGTACTTCAATGTTCTGACACAACCTGTCAGTCTTGAGTTATTAAACAGGCTCTTATGACTTGGATATACTTTAGGTGGGGGATGGGCGCATTAAGATAATTTTTCTATATCTCTGTGTTTTTAAATTAAAGTACATAAGAGGAATTAAAAATAGAACTATTCCTCTGTAAAGAATATAGAATAAAGACCCTTTAAAAATATTTACTTTGCCTGCCACACACAACTGAGAAAGGATAAAATTTCTTAATGGGTGTCTGTTGATTGTCAATGATAACGCATATTTTGATTCTATGTAATACCATTCAGTTTACATTGCAATGTACAAAGTTAAGAGGATTTTCTTAAAAAGTAGGAGAAAATATTAATTTAAATGTAAAGGAAAGACATATTAGAAATATTGTCTCAAAGGTGCTGATTAGCCCCATATTCAGATATTTACACGTTCTCTTAGAGAATGGGTCTTCAAGTCAACTGAGTTTATTATTTGTCTATAAAAACCTGTGTATATCGAGATTTCCGGTTGGCACCGCCAGCGTCGCGGACGGTCTTTTTGGACCGCCAGCCCCGCGATTCCGTTGGAGCCGTTCTGACAGCGCTAATCAGCTGTCAGATGGCTTGAAAACCTCTCCTTTGGGAGAAGAAGGAGAGGAGAGCCAGTGGGTGAGGGTAGAGCTCCCCGGAAGCCCCTGGAGCAATCCCAGGGGCTTGGAGGGTGAGAGCTCCCCGTTCAGCCCACTGAAGCTCTGGATCCGTGGCGACTCCGTTTAAATGGAGCCAGACACCGGCGACTGACTCTGCTGTCAAAAAGGAGATTAATTGATTTCAAAAGCAGACAGAACGGAAGCAGGAGAACAAGCTATTGCAAGTATGATGCTTAACTCCTGGGATACATTGTTTCTACTTGATTTTGCTGAGCTGGAGGTGGTTAAGCTGCTGGATTTGAGAGCTGGGTGAAGAAAAGATTATCTTGCTTGATAAATTACAAACAAATCTGAGAAAGCTGTTCAAGAGATTTTATGGCTGTGAAAAGAAAAATTCTTTTAAAATAATATGGCTTCCAAGCAAGCAGTTCCTGAAAGTGGTGGAGGCTCTCTAATGGCGTCAGAAATGACACAGAGAGGATTTTTTTAGAGACCTTACAGAATTTATAAAGGAAGCCATGAATAACCAAATTGTGATTATTAATAACCTAACAGCAAAACTGGTGGAGGATATGAACTGATTGATTATATAAGCAAGAAGAGTCGATATGGGGGCTCTAAACAGAGGAAATGGTTCCAAGAAAGGGACAAGTTTTAAAGATACATCAACTCCCAGTTAAAATTCAAAACCTCCTCAAAATAAAAGTAGGAGGGAGGAAGAAAGACTGGAAAAAATACAGAAAGAAAGGAAGAATGGAAGATTAACTTTCTTTGGTCTAACTATTGATGTATTAATGATTAATTACAATGATTAAGTAAATGAATTAAGAACTCAATGATTAATTAAGGTTTAAGATTTTTTGAAAATATTTGAATTTTGAGAATAAAAGTAGTAGGAGGAGTAAAATATGTTATTTTGAGTTTAAAGGGAGGTTGATGAATAATCTGTAAAAGGGGAGTTAAGGGGTCTAGGGAGGTTTAAATCTTGCATTAACTTAGCATATTTTAGCGTATGTTTGGTAAAATATATGCCCTGTTTTTCTTCTGGGAAGTCGGGGGAGGGGGGTGGGAAGGGGGGGTTGAAGGTTGGGTTTATAAATGTTTAAACAGATAAGTGAAAATGATTTGTTTGATTATAAAAAAATAATAAAAACTTTTTTTTTCAAAAAAAAAAAAACCTTGTATATAACCAAATATATTGAAAGGCTAGTTAATCATAATCCCCTTTGTAATGCTTAGCAATATTTCTCAGAGCCAAATAGTATTAATATTATTAATTTGTTAATATTATTAATTTGTTCTTTATTCTACGACTGAAATTGTAGTTGCTCTGTCCCCAACCACTTGGTCATAATACATTACTATGAATGTGAGTACACTATTTAGCCCCAATCCTAATCTTTGGGACATCCACCATTTATAGATACTGGCTCAGAAAGATAGGCAAACACATACCTGGAACAGAATGCTTATTAGTACTCACATATTTTAAGTAACTGAACTGAGCTAGTAGTCACTGACTAATAGGATTTTGATTTAGGAAAGGATAAAATTGTTGCAAAATAATTTGGAATCAGAAAAAATTGCTGCCTGATGCTGATTTAGTTTTGTTTAACCAAAGTTATGCAGGTTCTATTAGCTGATTATCATGCCTTTAAAAGTCCATTAGTGATTTAGAATCAGTTGATGAAAGAACTATAGGTATTTAAAACTAAACTAATGTACTGTAGTACTGTACTGTAGTATACAAGTAAATATAGGAAGTGTGTATTTAGAACTAGACTAATATGGGGTGTACTGTAGTATATAACTGAACATAGGAAGTGCCTTATACTAAGACCATCTAATTCATTATTGTTCATCCCAATAGTAAGGAACCAGTGGCTCTTTGGATGTTCCTGAACTTTACAGACAATGATGAAGGATACTGAGAGGATTTTTTTTTATACAAAGTTTTTTATTTTTTATTTTAAAACAAACATTACATCATTAACCAATCAGTGTGTCATCTGGATACAAAGTTAACCAATCAGTGTGTCATCTGGATACAAAGTTTTGTGTCATCATATTTAACGCTTATCATCATTTTCTTAATATATATATTTCTTTGCTTTTACATTTCAATTTAATATATTTCCTGTTAAAAACATT
Source organism: Pantherophis guttatus (assembly GCF_059756535.1). Lineage (NCBI taxonomy): Eukaryota > Metazoa > Chordata > Lepidosauria > Squamata > Colubridae > Pantherophis > Pantherophis guttatus. The sequence goes on along the minus strand of NC_142069.1, from coordinate 57,118,073 downwards.
TTTCTTCCAGATTTATTTAATTTTATACCACTTTTTGTCCATATTCATTTTCTATCCAATGATAAAATTGCCCCCATATGTTATAATACTCCAATTCTTCCTTCCCTTTAATTGCCAATGTTAATCTATTCATTTCTGCACATTCTAATATTTTCTTAATTATCTCTCCCTCTGTAGGGATTTTTTCCGCTTTCCAATTTTGTGCAAATACAATTCTCACTGCTGTTATTACATGAATAATCAAATATACATTTTCTTTACTATATTTCTCAGATAAGATACCCAACAAAAACAGCTCCAGTTTTAAATCAATGTGTTGCTGGGTCATTTTCTCTAACCATGCCTGAATAGTTTGTCCAATAGTTTGTCGCTTCTGCACATGTCCACCACATATAATAATACAATCCCGGTGTCTGGTGACATTTCTAACGTTTAGTTGATTTATCTTTAAACATTTTTGCCAATCTTTCTGGTGACATATGCCATCTATAAAACATTTTATACAAATTCTCTTTATATAGAGAACTTTATAAGAGCCTTGGTACTACAGTGGTCTAAGGCACCCTGTTATTAAGCTGGTTATTAAGACCAGATGCCTGCAATTACTGCAGGTTTGAATCTCGCCAAGGCTCAAGGTTGACTCAGCCTTCCATCCTTTCTAAGGTAGGTAAATTGAGGACCCAGTTGTGGGGGCAATAAGCTGACTTTGTATAAATATACAAAAGAATGAAGGCTATTGCTTAGCGCATTGTAAGCCGCCCTGAGTCTCCGGACAAGGGCGGCATATAAATCAAATTTATTTATTTATATATATATATATATATATATATATATATATATATATATATATATATATGCATAAATGCTGTAGCCATTGTTAACTTATAATTTCTTTCCCATAGTTGCTGCCATTTATCTAGCTCGATTGTATATCCAAAATTTTTCCCCCATGCTATCATTGTTTACTTGTTCTTCTTCTAATTTAATAGAAAGTAAGTAACTATACAATTTTTAAACATTCTCTCATCTGTTCCTGTGATTATCTCATCCAATTCTGTCATCTCCAAGTAAAAACCATATAACTTTGTATCTTTTTCATATCTCGATTGTATTTGCAATTGTGTACACCACACCATATCAATCCCTTGTTCTTCTAATTCTTGTTTCGTTTTCAATTCCCCCTTTTCTGATAAAATACCTTTATATCTAATAATATTTCCCATATTGATAATATTTGGATGTGCTAATGCTTTTGTTATGGAAGAAAGGATATAAGAGACATCCCTTTGGGTCAGCCAGAGCCAGTTTATTGCGCAATAGGTTCAGAGAGGTATGCGTACCTAAAAATCTGAACAATTTATGATTCTGAGACCACAGTTTTATACATTTTCAAACAAAAGATTCTGTTAACTCAGCAGTTTATATGGTCATATACATTAGTTATATTTAATTGACATTTCTTAATTACTAAAGTTTTACATTATCCTTGCCAAACAATCATAATTCTTCTGTAAATTATTGGAGCATAGATTCAAATTATCTTCTGTTGATAAACGACTTCTAACTCATGTGGATACCCTTGACCTTACCAACCTTTAAGCTGTATGTCATTAGAATGTTCCTATCTTCTGACAACTTAGAGGCCTCCTAAAGGTATCAAAAGGATTTTGGCTGACTTTGTACTTTTTCCAACTGGATGCATTTCCTGCTTTTAGAATAGAGTGAATAGAAAGTTATCCAGTGGTCATCTATCAGATCCCGCTTCATCCACATTATTCCCCCCTCTGAAAGTTTTTCAATGCAGAAACTTTCACTATTCTCTTATAAGTTTAACTTCTGAGTATACAAGGTTCCAATAAACAAATCTACCATTTATAGGGTCTAACAAAATATAATTACTAAAGGTAAAGGATAGGTAGTTCTTGATTGTTTTTACTCTCTTGATTCTTGGGGAGATTCTCTCCCTCTTTCTACAGGTTCCATTTCCTCATATGGGTCTGCCTCAGAATCTTTATGTTCTTCCACAGGATAGGGACCAAGTTGATTAAGAAAATGTTCTGTCAAAGCTAGTTCCTTTTCAATTTGTATCTCCTTTACTGCTCTTATTGATAGATGTCTGAGTATTGGGATTACGCATGGAATGAATGCTAGACCAGCTATCGCACATATTATCAAGAATATCATTTGTTTAATCCATCCAGAACCTGGCACCCAAGAAAATCACATATCTGATGTCTGTAACCTATGGCTTATCTTGGAAGCCCTTTCCTGCAATTCCTTAGCACCCTCCCTGACCACACCTGATTTGTTCATATAGAAACAACAGTCTTCTCCCAAAAATACACACACACCTCCTTTCTCAGCTGTCAGGAGGTCTAAAGCACGTCGATTTTGTAGAACTACTGCTGCCAAGGAATCTATCTGATCTTGGACTTCGACCAAGGTTCCAGCAATTCGATTCAGGCTTCCTTGAAGCTCCTCTGATATTTGCCGAAACTGTATTGAGGAGTGTGTTAGTCCTGCTACCCCTGTCCCAACAGCAGTACCCACACCCATAATCACTAATAGTGGGATCAATATTGGGACCCTCTTCTGAATATGTCCCATAAGGGGAACAGGGATAGTATGTTCTCCACTGACAACACCTATTTTAGGAAAAAGGTGGACTAATGTACATGTTCCTGTCCAGTTTGTTGGCAAACACAAATATGCATCCTTTCCACACAAGAAGAACACTCCTTTTTCCTCTACACATACTCTTATGTTCATGGAGAAAGCATGGATCCTAGGGTAGTTTTCATTAGTCCAGACCCCCAAAGTCTCTGCCACAAACATTCCTGCCAGTGGTTGCAATGGGACTTCTAGTGAAGGGTCCTTTTGTTTATCTGTAAGGATTGGTCCTTCAAAAAGATATCGGGAAGTAGTATTCCCAGGTGGAAAAAGGATACATAAACCTGATTTGGACTTAAAGTTTAACCAAACTGGAAACCATGGAGGCTGAAATGATCTTGGACAGCTTTCAAAGGATATATTCCATCCTCCCCACTTTCCTTTCTTAAAGCTCATTTCTGGTGGTGTTGAGAAAGTAACCTTTTGTCGAAATAGGTGGTGGGCAGAGGGAAAAATACCTTTTGTTAATTTTATATCCATCAAGTTCATCTTAGGGCCAAAGTATATTTCTGACTGACATTGTTCTTCTGTCAGGGACCCTACAGGCCTACCAAGTTTCTGGTGTCTCTTTACACACAGAGAAGCCATTCCTATGAGGTCTATACCTGTAGCTATTGGGCCTGCAATAGGAAGGTGGCTTTTTCCCAATCTTTTGAATGCCTCATAAAAATCTCCTTGTATTGGTGAGACGGGTGCTTTATTTCTACTATCCCTTTCAAGGATAATTGTAGCCTTTGTTCTAACCCAGAGTTGTGGCTTGACAGGAAAAGCATGATAAGATGCAGGGTCAGCAGATAAACATAACCAGCATTTCTGACCTAGGGTAGGGTCATACTGATTAACAAGGTCTTGACTTAATTCCAGGATCCTTGATATGTAGTCTCCTTTTTGCAATTGTTGTAGGGGCCCATTTTCCTTATTTATTCCCCCCTCTGCTGGGATTGTCAATAGTGCAACCTTAGGTCATGGAGTTGGCTTAGGTCTAAAGTAATGACCCCGTGCATAGACAATGCGTTTTTGGCGGGAGCGTACTTGACCTAAAGTGACTCTGCTTAGGGAACTAATGTTCATGATATGGTCACGTGAGATTCCTGTTGCGAACAATGTCCAAAGCCATAAACAAATCATAATCACCTATGGTGTAAGACTCACCACGTCAGGAATAGGATCAGTGGTACGTCGTGATTGGGAAATAGCAGTAGCAATAAAAATCCTAGGTTTACCACAAAACCGTTCCTTATATATGTAAAACAAGAGTAAAAGTAGGGCTAGGATAGCAACTACCCACAGAACCCACACCCACACCCAACCTTCCTCTAACATTAGTATGTGTAAGAACGTCTTATATTACAGCAAATAAGATGTATATCTACAGTGTGAAGGCAGTCTTCCTCCTTACTGATCTTTGGCCGTGCGCAGGGAACCAGCTTTCGGAGTGGTTCAGCAGGGCGGACGTTCACCACCCTGCATTGAGAGTTCGTTGCCGGTAGAACTCAGCAGGGTGTATTCTTCTTGAATTTCAGCACCAAGGGTTTTTCTGATCGTGTCACCTGATATGTCACCGGATCACTTTGGTTCGCTGGCTTCAGTCTCGTCCAATGGATCCAGGATTTGCCTTCTAGAGTCTTAACTGCAAGAGGTGAACACATCACAACAGTATATGGTCCTTTCCATCTAGGCTTTAAAGGTTCATCTTTCCAATGTTTTACCCATACTCTATCACCCGGTTTGTAATCATGACCTGCAGTTGTAATAGGGGGGGGGGTCTGCACTCTTGCATATAATGCCTTAATTGATTAACATGATTGTTATGTTGTTGTAACTGCAAAAGTAATCTTTTAGCTTCCACTCCCCCTTTTTGAGCTAAGTCAGGCCAGCCTTGAAAATGGTGTTTGAACAAAGCCGGGGGTCTTCCATATAGAAGTTCAAAAGGAGACAACTGGTATTTGGTACGTGGGGCAGTTCTAAAAATGTACAAGGCCATAGGAAAAACTTGAAGCCATGGCAAGTGGGTTTCTAAGCACAGCTTGGTAATTATTGCTTTCAATGAGCGATGGGGTCTTTCAATTTTTGCAGACAATTGAGGTCGAAACACACAGTGATATCTCCATTTTACACCTGCCGCTTCAGTTAAGTGGCGATTTACATGTTGTACAAATTCCGGGCCATTATCAGAACTGATGTTAGATGGGCAGCCGAATCTTGGAATTATTTCCTTTAAAAGAAAGCGTGCCACTTGTATAGCTAACTTGTTTCGATTAGGGAAGGCCTCCATCCATCCAGAATAAGTGTCAATAAAAGTGAGCAATGCTTTATACCCATTGCATTTAGGCATATCAGTAAAATCCACTACTAAATAATCCATTGGCAAGTGAGAGATGGGTTGTTGTCCTTGAGGTAAACGTGGTCCCTGCCTGGCATTTACTTGAGCACAAGTGGAACACTGAGAAGTTACCTTGGCCACCAGGCTGTGTAAATTAGGGATGTAAAAAGCGGCCTGTAACTGTTGGCCTCCAGGAGGGCAAAAATGGCCTCCCCTGGGGAGGCCCATCTCCAGACTCCCAATAGGCCCTCCCAGAGCCTCCGCGTGCGCCCTGCACTTACCTGGCATCCAAAACGGGCCTCTCTAGGAGTCTCTGGAGGCTGGGGAAAGCAAAAAATGTCACTTCCTGTCCCACCGGGAGTTGGGAAATAGGCCATTTCAGGCCTCTGGAGGGCCTCCGAGGGAATGGGAAAGGCTGTTTTCGCCCTTCCCAGATGCATAGAGAAGATCTGGAGCCAGGTGAGAAAGAAAAACGGGCCTTCCCCATCCCCCCCAGGCCCTCCGGAGGCAGGAAACAGCCTGTTTCCCTACTTCTGGTGAGCCCAGAAAGCCCGAAAATCAGCTGGCTGTCGCACACATGCGCGCCAGAGCTGAGCTGGCATGCCCACTGATATGGCTACATGTGCCACCGGTTCACCATCACGGGTATAGGATCTCCTGCTTAAGCAGGGGGTTGGAGTAGATCAGGGGGCCACAACCCTCAGGCTGCAGCGCACTAGTGGTCTGTAAGTCATTCGGAACAGCGCTGCAGAAATGGGTGAGCATGCATGTGTGCGCATATCCCCATTTGGGGATCAGTGGGTGAGCAGATGCACATGCACATGCACATTTGCGTGAGTGGCAAACAAATGTCCTGGCCAGTCCTGCAAATGGAGCTGCATGTGTACGCTTGCCAGCTGTTTGTGCGGAACCATCTCCTCTCCTCTCCCCCTCCCCCTCCCCCTCTCCCCCTTGCCGGTCCACAAAGCCAGTAAGGTTGGGGAACTCTGGACTAGAAGATCTCCAAGGTCCCTTCCAACTCTGTTATTTTCTGTGTTTGTATATTTCAAAATCAGATATTTTTCAGTTTTATTTGATATCTTGTTATTAATCTTAGTATTTAACTTATCAAGTATTTAACTTACTGAGAACACATTGTTCTCAGTAACATTTCCTAAATCCTTTTGGCATACTATATTATAGCATACTGTATAGTGTATTATACTTACTACTACTTACTGTAATATACCATTATACTTGTAGGTATATTGCATTATTTGCAATTCAGTGAAAGTAGGAATATATTTATTTATTTATATTTTATTTTATTTTTCATGTTTTTGGATTGCCCATCTCCTTTGGGGGGGGGGACTCTAAGAGATATACAATGAAATGTTAAAATATAAAAACTGTCAGGTTCCAAACAAAAAGAAAAAAAAAGAAACACAGCCAAACACAAACTTGGTTTGTTGCTGCCTGCTTTACTTCGTTTTTGGAATACACTGATAATTGCAAAAGGAACTTCTTTTTATTTTTATTTTTTCTTTCTTTTTTTTTTATTGGAAAAGTTTTACAATTACATTTTCTCCCCATTTCCCCCCCCAACCCTCCCTAACCTCCCTAACCCTCCCTAACCCACCCCTCCCCCCCGAACTTCCACAGAATATAATCCAAATCAAAATCCCCCTTTTATAAAACTTGAACCCCTCCACCCCCTGTATATTTTTCACATCTTCACAAAATTCAAATATTTCTATCTTTATATAATACTTTCAGTTAAAAGCTATCTGATACTTCCTAGTTTGATATTTATTCTGCACATAATCTATCCACTTTTTCCACTCCCATTCATAAGTCTCTTGTGAGCGATCTTTCAGATATGCTGAGATCTTCGCCATCTCTGCAAAGCTGGCCATCTTCAAAGTCCATTCCTCAATAGTGGGCATAGCTTCATTTTTCCAGTATTGACCTATCAGTAATCTCGCTGCTGTTATCATATACAATATCAACTTTGTTTCACCCAATGTAAAACCCTTAACTATACCCAATAAAAACAATTGTGGAGAAAACTGAATTTTTTTCTTCAAAACATTCTGCATAACCCACCAAATTTTTATCCAAAAAGCCTTCACTTTCTTACAAGTCCACCACACATGATAATATGTGGCATCTAAGCAATCACATCTCCAACATTTTGGTTGAACATTAGGGTACATGCACGACAATTTCTTAGAATCTAAATGCCATCTATAAAACATTTTATAAAAGTTTTCCCTCAAATTCTGCGACTGTGTAAATTTAACATTCTGAACCCATATTTTTTCCCATGTTTCCAACATCACTGGTTCTGCAAAATTTTGTGCCCACTTAATCATGCAGTCTTTAACCAATTCAGTTTCTGAATCCCTTTCTAACAAAACATTATAAAGCCTTTTAATATGTATTGGACCTTTCTCTTTTATATGTCTAACCAATTCTTCCTCATGCATCATTATACCAATTTTTTGGTCCTCTTTCCATCTCAATTGAAGTTGATTATACTGTAACCAAGTTAAATTAATCCCTTCTGCCAACAGCGTTTCTAGAGTCTTCAGTTGCCATCTGCCCGCACCTGCAAAAAGAACTTCTTTATATAAAAACCCCCCGAGTGACATTATATTTGTATTCCACATGATATGACCAAGATCCAGCCATAGCGGTATTTTGTAATCCCATTTGAGTCGGTGCTTCGTCCAAACTCTCATCAAGGAGTCTCTAAGTATGTGGCTTTTAAATACTTTATCCACTTCATTCTCATAAAATAAGTAAGCATGCCAACCAAATTCAAGATCAAAGCTTTCTATATTCAATATTCCAGTCTTTTTCCTTCCAAACCAATCACTTGCTTGGGTCAAAGCTGCTGCTTCATAATATAATTGTAGGTTTGGAAGTTTAAGACCTCCCCTTTCTGGAACATCTTGCATAATTTTCAGTTTCACTCTCGGTTTTTTCTCGTTCCAGACAAACTTATTCAGTCCACTTTGCCATTCTTTCAATTGTTTATCACTTTTAAGCACCGGAATCATTTGAAACAAAAAAAGAAATCTTGGCAAAATATTCATCTTAACTGCTGCTATTCTCCCAAGTAAAGACAGCTGCAGTTTTTTCCAAGTCTCCATATCTTTCTGTACATCTCGCCACACCTCATAATTATTTTGAAACAGTTTCATATTTGATTCTGCAACCTGAACTCCTAGATATTTAACCTTTGGTACTATCTCAAAACCTGCCTTGCTTTCAAGTTCGTGTTTTCGATCTTGTGTCATATTTTTAACTATCATCTTAGTTTTTTTCTGGTTCAATCTAAATCCTGATACTGTACCATAGTCTTTTATAATGTCTTTCATCTGGATTATTGATTCCATCGGCTGTGTTAGGGTAACAACCAGATCATCTGCAAATGCCCTTATTCTGTAATCCTCTTGCCTTATCACTATTCCTTTCAAGATACTCGAGTCCCGTATTGTATTCAACAAGACTTCTAATGTTAAAATAAATAACAATGGGGATAACGGACAACCTTGTCTTGTTCCTTTTTCAATATTAAAGTCTGTTGTCAAACTTCCATTAATAATAATCTGTGCCTTTTGTTCTTGATAAATTGCTGAAACCGCCTGTATAAATTGATCCCCAAAGTCCATCTTTTTTAAAGTCTTTAATAGAAAATTCCAATCCACTCTATCAAAGGCCTTCTCCGCATCCAAGAAGACCAGCACTGCAGGGATCTGTTTACTCTTCTCAAGATATTCCAGTAAATCTATAACTTGCCTTACATTGTCCTTCATATATCTGCCTTCTATAAATCCCGCTTGGTCACAATGAATCACCTCTTGAATAACTGGCATCAACCTGTTGGCTAATACTTTTGCAAATATTTTATAATCATTATTCAGAAGAGATATTGGTCTAAAATTCTCAGGTTTTTTAGGACCTATTTGCTCTTTCGGTATCAATGAAATATAAGCTGTTTTCCATGATGGGGGTATTTTACCCCCTTGTTGTATACTACAAAATAAATCTTTAAGATGCTCAATCATTTCTGCTTGTAAAGTTTTATAGTACACCGCAGTTAAACCATCTGTCCCAGGAGCTTTAGCTGTTTTCAGTTGTTTAATTGCGGCAATAATCTCCTCAGCTGTTATAGGATAATTCATTCTCTCCTTTTGTTGATTGGTAATTTTTGTAACTCTTTTGTTTTCTAAATATTTTTCTATAAGTCCATTCTGTGTATCATCTTTAGCATATAATTTAGTGTAATAATCTACAAAAACTTCTTTAATTAATTTTTGTTGAGAAATTTCCTTCCCTCCAATATCAATACTATCAATATTCCGTGTACTCTGCTTCTTCCTTAGCCAACCATCTGCCCGGTTTGTTAGCGTTACAAAATGTATTATGTTTTGCATATTGTAAATTTGTTGCTGTTTGTTCTGCCATAAGCATTTGAAATTGATCTTTCAGAAGTTTTATAGCACCACGTATTCTTTCATCTGTTGGGTTTTTATAAGTAACTGTTCTTTGTTCTTTATTTCTACTTCCATTTCAGATCTTTTCTTTTGTCGATTCAGTTTATGTTTAGAGTTCATATGAATGAGTACCCCTCTCATATACGCTTTACTCGCATCCCACACGATTTCAATAGGGGTACCCTTATTCAAATTCATTTCAAAAAATTCTTTCATCTGCTTTTTAAGTTCTGTTATATTTTTTTCATATCCAAACAAGTTTTCATTTAATCTCCATAATCTTCTCTCAGTCTTTCCCATCTCAATTTCTATCCATACTGGGCTATGGTCGGTTAGAGTCCTTGGAAAAATCTTTGTTCTTTTTGTTTTAACAAGTAAATCAGCTGATAGTAAAATAAAATCAATCCTAGAAAAAGATCTGTGTCTATCTGAGAAAAAAGTAAAGTCCAATTCTTTTGGATTATGTATTCTCCAAATATCTTTTAATTCCAAATCTTCTTTCATGTCAAAAAAAGTCTGTGGTAGTCTAATCCTTGACTTCGCCAAACTCTTTTTATCTATTTTAGAGTCAATTACTCCATTCCAATCTCCCATGATTAAAATAGATCTATAGTCCCATTGCAGTATTTTAGAATGCAAAGTTTTATAGAAATGATCCTATTCTTGATTAGGAGCATAAATTCCGATCACTAGAATTAGGCCATTTACTGTATGCAGTTCAATTGCTATAAACCTACCACCTTCATCTGCTTCTATAATTTTAGCTGACAGTCTTTTATTTATATAAATAACCACACCATTCTTTTTTTCCAAAATTAAGGCTATAAAATGTGTTCCTAATTTTGAATTTATCAAATATTTTTGATCTTGTGTTTCTTGTAGGCAAATTATATCATTATTAAATTGTCTCAAATATGTGAATAATTTCTTCCTTTTCTGTAGTGAATTTAATCCATTCACATTCCAAGATAAAAACTTAATCGTCATGTAGACTTTTTTGAAGCGACGAGCAGAATTGCCGAATATCTTCCGAATCGATAGTCTTCGGCTTTGCTCCCCCCATGGCTTCACATTCTTGTATATTACTCTTGACTCCCTTCTTGTATTGTTGTGGCTTGGGCCTTTCCTGTTGTTGCTTTTCTTTAAGTTGCTTAGAAATTGCTCGAGTTACACGCTGATCTTTAGCTTCAGCCATCCGGGCTAGGTCCAAAGCCACATCTCTTGTGGTCACAATCGGAGAGGGGTCTAGCAGGGGCTCCTCCAGAAAACCTCCTGTAGCACCCTGCATTTCCGCTGCCTCTGGTTCCACCTGCTTAAGCTGCTCTTCCATCTCTTGCTGAAGTTGCTTCTCCTTGTCACTCTCCTTTATCTCCAACACAATAGATGTACGTGGGGATGGTAAACTCTCTTTAAAAACATTAGAATAAAATTGTTCTGCCTTCTCAACAGTGTTTAATCGATATCTTTCTCCATTATACCTCAAAATTATGCCAGTTGGAGCGTCCCACCGAAATGGAATTTGTTGTTTTTTTAATTCATTCACTAAAAATCCAAAATCTTTTCTATCTTAGGTGGTAGCTCTTTATAGACTCCAATCTGAGTTCCCTCCACTTGCACAGCAGAGAGAAAAGACTTTTGCAAAATATCATTCCTCATTCTTCTGTCTGTGAAATATATCACCACATCTCTAGGCAGTTGTCTTTGTCTGGCCACCCACGAATTCACTCTGTAAATTTTATCCATTTTGTAAAAAATCTCTTCAGGGCTAATCTTTAACAACAGGGCTAGAGCATCAGCACAAATCTGTCTCAAATCTTGTCTATCATTCTCTTTTATGCCTCTCAGCCTTATAGCGAATTCCATGGACCTGAACTGCATCATTGTAATTTCATTTTCAACTCTCTGTATTTTGTTATCAGCATCAAAAATTTTATAGTCTGTTTCCTTCATTTTAACATTCATTTCTGATTTAAATTCTTCCAGCTTAGCATCCATTTTAATAATTGCTTCTGACAAACCAGACACCATTGTCATTAATTTTTTAGTCACCTTGTCATATTTCTCTTGCACCACCTCTTTAATTTCATTAATCTCCTGCTAAATTTCCTGTTGTGACTTCAAATTTCTCATCCAGAGCCTGAGTAATAAAATCCTTTAAACTTTCAAAATCAAACTCTTTTTTCTGGCTCTGCTGGCTGGGAGGCTGCTGTTCAGATTTACGTGTGGGGGATCCCCCCCTACCGCCTTCCCTTCCTGTTTGGACTGCTTGGAAGCCATTCTGCCACGTAGACTAGCTTTTCCAAAAAAGGAGATCCTTTTTCCTTTTCCACCACCACAAAGTCCTCTAAAAAATTCCCCCAGGTTTAATCAAATTGGGGATGAGATTAAAATTGAAGCAAGATCAGGCTTGTTTTAAAAGAATTTTTCCTTTCTTTTCTTCCTTGTTACAGACAGCGCAACTTTGTAGCTAGTTGAAGTAACGTTGCTAATCCACTCTCACTTTCAGCTTGTTAATGCTGAAGCCGGGCGCCATTTTCAAGCAACTTTCACTCACTCACGCTTCTACTTTGAATCACAGGGGTAGTAATACTTGCATTTTCAAGGTTTCGAGGTTCAAGTTGTTGTTTCCCCCTGGTTATTTGAATTAACTTTATTTAAATGGAAAGGTTGCTCCTGCCGCCTTGCTCTGCGCTGGGCAGACTTGTCCCATGCCGTCCGGAGTCTCGGCGAGCTGAAAGGGAGCCACACCTGTTTCCTCCCCAGTAACAGCTGTCTGGGGGCTCACAGGGGCTCAACCTGCTCCTCGCCCACTCTCTTCCACAAATCCTTTGGATTTGGGAACTTCCGAGCCGCTTCTCTGGATCGAAGCAGCTCTAACAGGCAGCGGGGCTGGCGGTCCAAAAACGGGACCGTCTTTCATCGGCAGGAAGCAAACCGGAAGTCGCAAAAGGAACTTCTTATTAGGGCTAACCGCCTGTGCTCCCAACCATCTTTTAAACTATAAGCACCCACTCACGCACGCAGCTCCCTCCCATGTGACCCTGAAATGATCAGGGGATAATACATGTGAAGAAACCAGCATCCGCCTTAAGTCCAGCCTTTTTTTTCCTCCTCCTTCGCTGCCAATAAGTTTTTAAGGAGGACTGGTCCTCTTCTTTCGCTGTCTGTCAGCCTTTACTGCCAGTCAGCCTTTACAGGAGGACCCTTCCCGGCCAGTCATCCAGGACGTTTCAGGATGGCCAGGGAAGAACGGTGGCTGCCTCCCCTCTGAATGGCAGCTCTGGGCAGGCCGGCACGCCGGAGCTGACATGTGACCCCCTCTACCATGGAGACAGCATCTGTAACGGAAAGAACATGATAAGTGGAGGGTGGTGGGGATGCCATCCCCCTGTTTCCCTGGATATTTCTGGTGGAACCTAGCGACCAGCCGGGGGGCTCGTACCTCTCTTTCGGGTATCCATGAGGCCTCAGAGAGGGGATATCCCTTCCACAGAAGAAGGTACTGCAGCTTTCCCCTGTCCCATCGGGTGTCCAATACCTTTTCTACTTCGTAGTGCTGTTCACCATCCACCATGAGTGGCAGAGGAGGCAGAGGGATTGGCTCCCTGAGGGGGGACGAGCGGGCTGGGCGAGGGAGACTGCAGTGGAAGACAGGATGTGTTTATCGCAGCAGACGGAGTAGCTGGAGCTGCACCAAAATGGGGTTAATCACCCATAGCTGTTGTGGCCCGTCAGCGGCCTGTGTAGCCAGTAGCTGATTCTGACAGCGAGGAGGCTGGTGTGGTGCTGTGCCAGCAGTCTGTGCAGCTGACTCTCGAGTTGGACAATGAGGAGGCTGGAGAAGATGTGGTGCCAGAGGCGGGGATTCAGCCAAGGCCTTCAGAACCTCCAGAAGCTCCCATAAGTGAAGAGGAAGATGAGGAGGAGCCTCTTCTCAATGCACGGGCGCGCAGAGCTGCCAAAAGGCAGGAGTGGCTCCTCAGGAGGAGATCTCCTCAAGAGTAAGGTTTGGGGCTAATTGGCCACTCTGCCTATTTAAGGAAGGACGACTGAGGCAATTTGCAGGGAACAACTTTGTTCACTCTCCTTCACGTCTTGATCTTAGTTCTCTTATCAGTTTCCTGCAAATTGCTTCTGGGCTTTCTGCCAACTATAGTAAGATTACCATTATTTATTCTTTGGATTCTTGTAGGCTGTTAAGAAATTTAATTAAGAGCCTTTGTTTGAAAAAGACTGATTTAATTTAGTAAACTAAGGTTTGTACAGAGTTTGTGTGTGCTGTGTTCTTTGGGGTCCGTAGCTGGGGCAGAACAATACCACTGGAAAAGGCCCAATGTACTTAGGACCCAGCTTCTTACATGGGAGATGTATTTGGTGGACAGGAATACCTATTGACCCATGTAGAAAGGGACCTGGGGCCTCTGGATTTTATCAGCCTGCTGCCTATACTTTTCGGCTCTGTGCTGCAAAGCCTCTGTAACCGTCTTCCACATTTGTTGCGCTCAGCCATCCATTCCCATACATCTGGATCCTCTGTGGTATTTTGTGGGCATTCGGGTATGGGCATGACCTCCTTTCCAGTAACCACTCTGAACGGGGTAAAGCCGGTACTGTTGTGTACTGCATTGTTGTACGCCACCTCTGCAAAAGGGAGTAGGTCAGCCCAATCTGTTTGCTGATGTTTCGTGTAACAACACAAATACCTCTCCACCATTGCATTGGCCCTCTCAGCTGCTCCATTGGTGGCTGGATGGAAGGCGGAGCTTAGATCCTGTTTGGTCCCCACCCTCTCTAAGAATTTCTGCCAGAATGTGGCGGTGAAGTGTACCCCTCTGTCTGAGATTATTCTTTGTGGAATACCATGGAGCCGATAGACATGTACAATAAACAGCGATGCCAATTTCCTAGCTGAAGGTAGGCCGGAGCAGGCAATAAAGTGTGCCTGCTTTGAGAACAGGTTGATAACCGTCCATATGACGGTATTTCCCTGGCTCTCCGGCAAGTTGATTATGAAGTCCATGGCTATCTGTTGCATTGGTTGGCTCGGATCGGCCACTGGTTGTAAAAGGTGTGGAGGTTTCCCAGGCTGGGCCTTCATGGTGCTGCACACAGCACAGCTGTGCACATACTCCTCCATGTCCTTCCACATTTGCGGCCACCAGAACTGCCGGTTTGTTAAATACAAAGTCTTTAGAAACCCGAAATGACCGGCTGGACAGATGTTGTGGCAATGCCATAGGACGGTCAGCTGCACAGGTCTGGGCACATACAGCTTGGACCCCTTCCAGGCAAACCCCTCTCTTTCTGTTAGCCATGTCTGGTTCCCTTGGAACCACGGATCAGTGGCAAGGGCTTCCCGGATAGCTTGGGGTATGTCCTCAACAAGGTGGCTCAGCAGAGTAGCTTCAGTGGGTAGGTCTGTGGTTGGTTGGGCCGAACTGACAGGGATCATTGCCTGGACCATCTCCTCCCAGCCACTGTCGTATTGTGGTTTTCTGGACAAGGCGTCCGCTAAGAAGTTTCCCCCCCCGGGATGTATTTCAACAAGAAGTTGAACCTCTAGAAATACAGTGCCCATTGTACCTGTTTGGGGATAGCCTACATGGGGATTTGAGAGCCTCTCAATTCTTGTGGTCCGTCCAGACCTCAAAGGGGATACTACCCTCCTTCAACAGGTGCCGCCATATGAATAGAGCCTACCGAACCGCAAACGCCTCCTCCTCCCAGGTGGCCAATTGTGTTCAGTGTTGTTCAACTTTTGTGATGTGTACGCACACGGAGGGCTCCTTCTCGTTGACCTGGAGGAGCACTGCCCCCACTGCCACCTTGCTGGCATCCGCCTGCAGTACAAATGGTTTTGACGGGTCTGGGTGCTTTAGCACTGGCTCCTTCGCAAACAGGGACTTTAACTGCTTGAAGGCCCATTGAAAATTGGTTGTCCACTGGATTGGAAACCCCGAACGTGGTTTTCTATTTAAGTGTTTAATTCTTAACAGGTTGGTCAGCGGAAGCATCACTTGGGCAAAGGATGGTATAAAGTGGCGATAAAAATTAGCAAACCCCCAAAAGCTTTGCACCTGTTTTCATGTTTTGGGGGCTTGCCAGTCTAATACTGCCTTGACCTTCATGGAATCTATTTCCACGCCCTTTGGTGAGATCCTGAACCCAAGGTAGTCCAAGGTCATCTTATGGAATTCACACTTTGAGAGCTTGACATACAAGTGTGCATTCACTTGTCGCACCAGCTGGATATCTTCTTCCATTGTTCTGGTGTATATGAGAATGCCGTCTTTGCACTGGGTACCACTCTTCTTGTTGCATGTGTCCTCTGGAGCGTGGGGTAGGCTCTCGTGGGGTGGTGGATCGGGCCCTATCCCTATTCTTAGGTGTCGGCAACCACTCCCCACCATATAGTAGGGCCCCATTTGTCCAACCAGGCTATCTCCTCGGTTATCCGAGGGACCACTACAAACTGCAATGTTTCCCTATGCTGGCTTAGCTCCAATGCTACCTTTCCGGTGACGTGCATTGCTGGTTGGCCTCCCAATAACAACCTGTCCATCTGCTCAAACTGAATTGGTTGAGCTAACCTGTGTAGGCTTACCCCCAGGTCGGAAGCAACTGCCGCACTCACAACCGGGTACACCCAGAGTCGATGAAGGTGGTGCACTTCCGATGCCGGCTGGCCTCCAATACCACTGGCACGACAAAGAGTTTTATGGGCATACGAACCATCGGGTCGGCTTCCCCATCGCTCTCGCTGGTGTCGGTGCTGTCGACGGGAGTGGAGATCTCCACCAGGGTTGACTGGGCCTGGACCCTCTGGCATGTCCCGCAGGACTTCTCTGGCATGGTTCGGATGGTTTTTTGGACGGACCCCTGTTTCGTGCTGGTAGGACACAGTGATGTCTTGGGACCTTCGTCGGTGCAGTCTGTGGCTCTCTGTTCCGGTCAACCATGTCATAGCCGGCCTTGCGGGCAGAGCTCACTCTGCAACCGCCAAAGGAGGCGCCGAAGCAGAGAAAGGCCAGGCTGTCAGGACATGGCCCGTCCATGACTGCCACCGCTGCCATGACCATGTCCCAGCGGAACTGTCAGGTTCCAAACAAAGAGAAAAAGAAAAACACAGCCAAACACAAACTTAGATTGTTGCTGCCTGCTTTACTTCTTTTTTTTGGCACGCACTGACAGTTGCAAAAGGAACTTCTTGTTAGGGCTCCCCACCACGTTTTACACTATAAGCACCACCCACTCACACGCTCAGCTCCCTCCCACGTGACCCTGAGATGAGCAGGGGACATGTGATGAAGCCAGCATCCGCCTTAAGTCCAGCCTTTCTTTTCCTCCTCCTTCGCTGCCAGTAAGTTTTTAAGGAGGACTGGTCCTCTTCCTTCGCTGTCAGACAGCCTTTACTGCCAGTCAGCCTTTACAGGAGGACCCTTCCCAGCTAGTCATCCAGGATGTTTCAGGACAGCCAGGGAGAGCAGTGGCTGCCTCTCCTCCGAATTGCAGCTCTGGGCTGGCTGGCATGCCGGAGCTGACATAAACAGCATATAAAAACTGAAAATTTAGAAAATTTAGAATTTAAAAGGTGGCAATTATTTTTAAAATTTAGAAATGTTAGAAATTAGTTAAAAAGGTGAGGCTCTCAGGCCACTAAGCACTGTGTTTCATGCTTAGCTGCATGCTCCTCCTCTACATTTTAATTCCTTTGTGGAAGGTCAGGAGAGTGGGGGCTGTCTCACCTGGGAGTGGGAGAGGATGTTCCACAGAGGAAATGGCAGAGAAGGCATATTTTTACCCATGATTATCACAACTTTTATAAAAATTATGTGTTTCTAGAACATTTTTTTTTATAAAAGTTTTTTTTATTTTTTTAGACAAACACACATACGAACATACAATGTATTTTCTTTGAACAGAGTATTTGGCCGGTTCACAAATTTAAACAATGTGTAGTCATTTCAATTAAGTTTACAATTTCTATATTTCTTTTTTGCCATATGTATTCCTTATCTATTTTTTTAAATAAACCAATATTACCCTTCATTCTCATCTCTAATCTTAATCATAATCAAATTCAATGTTTCCTTTCAATCTATATTGTACCCCTTCCCATTGTCATCTATTTTTATATCTATCCTCACATTGGTTAGTTATGTAACATTACAATTGTTTAATATAAATCCAACACTTTAGTATAAATCAGTTAATTATATAACTATCTTTTTTCTTTGTATATTAATCAGTATGAACATAAATCTTCCAATTATTTCCATGCAATCCAATTTCTTACAAGTCAATTAGTTATATTTACCAATAATAATAAACCAAATAATTCCCCCCCTTATGTTACTCATTAAACTCCTAACCAAATAGTTTTGCCTATATAATCCTCCGATTCACAACTTAATCATTTCTACTTTCATCACAATATACAATTAAAAATATTTCAATTGTTACAATTTCCCTAATTAAATTTACCATTACAGGTATTTTGATTGCTACAGTTTATGGTTATCCATATTTCTAAAAGAAATTTTAAAAAAGAAAAACTTGTCATTATCTAGATTTCAAAGATACAAAAACAAATATTCCAATTATTATTCATTTCATTTTTACAGTCATATGATTTTCCATTTGTTTCTTACTACTATTCATATTTCAATTCTAAATATATATATCTTTCTCTTTCATTTCTTTTTCTCCCTTCCCATTTTTATTTTTGCCTTTTTCTTTACCCTTTTTTTCTTTTGTGTTTTAAAATCTTGAACTCTCCTCTTTTGCCCTAAATTTCCCCTTGTTTCCCATCTTTTTTCTCTTTTTCTTATCTCCCCACTGTTTATTCCAATGTAATCATTCTGTATTTC
Source organism: Pantherophis guttatus (assembly GCF_059756535.1). Taxonomy (NCBI): domain Eukaryota; kingdom Metazoa; phylum Chordata; class Lepidosauria; order Squamata; family Colubridae; genus Pantherophis; species Pantherophis guttatus. Next base: position 57,099,726 of record NC_142069.1, on the reverse strand, counting down.
ATAAATCTGGACTCTTCTATTTGGCCCTGCATTTCCTGTTGTTTTCCATCCTTTTCCTCTCTTTTTTTCCTTTTCACTGTTAATCCAACTGTAATCATTTAAGTTTTTTATATTCTTTCTATGCCACCCTTCATTCCTTCTTTGTCTCTTTCTGCCCTTTCTGTTTTTTCCATTGTTAATCCCAATATAATCTCTAAAAATCTCCTTTTTATTATTGCTATTTACATATTCAATTATTTTTTCAAAATTAATCTCATTGTCTTTGTATTCTTCTTTATATTCAGTCTCTGTATCTTGCTTCTCTGTCTTTGTTTCCTTGTTAGCTTGAGCATGCTAAATTTTTGCATCTCAATTTTTGGATCCTCAAGTTTTGATTCTCCATGTAACATTGTAATTATTCCTCTTATTTCCGCTTTCCACAACGAGTACATCATTTCCATCATTTCTCTAATTTCCTGCACCATTTTGTTCTTTCTGTGTTAATATTGTTCCAGTTTTAAAAGTTCCATTGTTTTTCTTTTTTTTCTAAAGTCAAGCTGCTTGTGAACAAAGCAATCCTCCCCAAAAATTCTCACGACTATTATCACTGATGTAGTTCAAAATTTTCCAAAACAAAGATTCCAAATTGCAATGCTCTTTTTTCTCCTGAAGATGTCTCTCTACAATCCACAATTCTCTTAATTGTTTAACAAAGTTTTGTATCAGTCCTCCTTCACAATCTAGCTTCTTTTTTCTTCTTTTTAACTTTGAAAATATCAAATCAATTTTATAGTCCGGTCCAAATTAAACAATACTTTCCCCCTCTCTTTCTTTTCTCTCCTTTATTTTATCTTTAGGTATACAGCATTTCTCTTTGCAGGGCTAATATCCAATTGTCTTTTATTTTTCTTAGCCTTCAAAAAGAAAGGATCTATTTATTTTCTTTCCAATCCTTTAGTCAATTTTGGGGTTACTTCTTCTAATTCTTGAAAGTTTTCCAGATAATTTTATTCAAAAGTCAGTTTTCTTTTTGGGTTTTTGTCCCTTTAAATTCTGCTTGCATCCTCTTTTTCTCCCCCCATGCCCATTAGCCGCTATTTTTACGCTGGGGGTTTCAGGTTTAAAAATAATTTTGTTCTTTTTTTTTATTGAAAAGTTTTACAAAGGAAATTCCCCCCCCCAATATTCCCCCCACCCTTTTTCCCTCCCCACCACCCCCACACCCCTTCCCCCCTTCCCATCCCCCCCTCCCCCCCAGACTTCCCAGAGCAAAATACAGGGTATTTCAATTAACAATCATAAGCTAAATTAGCCTAACTATTCTTAAACTACCTAATCCCCCCCTGAAACCTTATGTTATCCACTATGGATAACATAATACTTCTAAAGTAAAGTTTAACATTCATTCATAAGCTATTTGATATTTTCTTATCTGATACTTATTTTGAATATCAATCCATCTTCTCCATTCCGATATGTATCTTTCTTGTGTATAGTCCTTCAGATATGCTGAAATTTTCGCCATTTCCACTAAGTTCACTACTTTCAATGTCCATTCTTTAATAGTAGGCAAAGAGTCCTTCTTCCAATATTGCGCTACCAACAGCCTAGCTGCTGATATTAAGTTCAAGATACTGTACAATCCATCGTTATACCCAGTAAAAACAATTGAGGAGTAAATTTCAACCTTTTTTTCAGAATGTTCTGCATCACCCACCAAATTTTTATCCAAAATGCCTTGATTTTCTTACAAGTCCACCATATATGATAATAAATTGCATCATCACATTCACATCTCCAACCTTTAGCTTGCAAATTCGGATACATACATGATAATTTTTTAGGATCTAAGTGCCATCTGTAAAACATTTTATAAAAATTCTCTCTCAACTTTTGTGCTTGCATAAATTTAACATTTCTAACCCAAATCTTTTCCCATGTTTCCATCATCACTGGTTCCTAAAAGTTTTGTGCCCATTTTATCATACAATCCTTAACAAATTCCGTTTCTGAATCTATTTCCAATAAAGCGTTATACAACCTTTTAATATGCATCTGACTTTGATCTCTAATCTGTTTTACCAGGTTTTCCTCATTTTGCATAACACCAATTTTTTGATCTTCCCTCCATCTAGCTTGGAGCTGACCATACTGAAACCAAGTATAAATTATCCCTTCTTCTTTCAATACATTTAAAGATTTCAATTGCAATTTACCCCTTTCCATAAAAAGAAGTTCTTTATAAGTAATCACCTCTTGTTTTTGTTCTATACTTACATTTTCTATGCATGTCTGGGATTTGCCCATATAGGTATCTTGTAGTTTAGCTTATATTGATATTTTTTCCAAACCCTCAACAACGCATTTCTAAATATATGACCCTTAAACACTTTATCCACTTTTTTTTCATATAACAAATAAGCATGCCATCCATATAACAAATCATAATCTTCTATATTTAACATTCTCTCTTCAGTTAAATTAAACCAATCGCTAACTTGTGATAAAACAGCTGCTTCGTAGTACAATCTTAAATTACGCATTTTAAGACCACCTCTCTCATGTACATCCTGTATAATTTTCAGTTTCACTCTTGGTTTCTTCCCGCCCCAAATAAAGGTATTAACCCCTTTCTGCCACTCCCTCAAGTTTCCATCTTTCTTAAGCACTGATATCATTTGAAACAAAAATAAGAACCTAGGTAATACATTCATTTTTATTACTGCTATCCTTCCCAGTAGAGATAATGATAGCTTTTTCCAATTTTCCATTTGTTTCTGCACTTTTTGCCAAAGAACTTCATAATTGTTTTTAAATAATTTCGTATTTGAAGCTGCAATATATACTCTTAGATATTTAACCTTTTTAACTATTTCAAACCCCGTTATTCTCCCTAAATCCTCTCTTTGAGGTATGGACATATTTTTAGTTATCATCTTTGTCTTATGTTGATTTACTTTAAATCCGGACACCTTACCATATTGACCTATTATGTCCAACATATGTGGAGCCGATTCTATAGGTTGAGATAAAGTAACAACCAAGTCATCTGCAAACACTCTTAATCTATAATCTTGCTGTCTAATTACAATTCCTTTTATTTTATCAGAGCCACGTATCTTATTCAACAAAACATCTAAAGTTAAAATAAGCAATTTTAAAAGCATCTGTTAAACCTCCATTAACTATTATTTGTGCTGTTTGCTCCTGATATATTGCTCTAATTGATTGTGTAAAATACTCCCCAAAATGCATTTTTTCTATTATCTTAAACAAAAATTGCAAATTCAATCGATCAATTCTCTGCATCCAAAAATTATGAACGCTGCAGGGACCTGGTTGTTTTTTTCCAAATATTCCAATAAATTTACAATTTGTCTAACATATTTCATTTGCCTCCCTTTTATAAAACCTGATTGGTCATTATGAATTGTTTGTTGCATAACTGGCAATAACCTATTCGCTAATATCTTGGCAAAAACTTTGTACTCAGTGTTCAAAAGTGATATTGGCCTAAAGTTTTCAGGTTTGGTACAGTTTTGATCTTCCTTCGGGATCAGTGATACAAAAGCTGTTCTCCAAGAGGGTGGAACTCCTCCCCTTAATTGAATTTTACAAAATAATGCTCTAAGCGGTTCTACCATTTCAAGCTGTAAATTCTTATAATAAACAGCTGTTAATCCATCTGTTCCCGGAGCTTTCCCTGTTTTTAACTGCTTAATTGCCGCAATGATCTCCTCAGAAGTTATTGGTTGATTCAATCCTTCCCTCTGTTCCAACGTTAATTCCGGAATATTCCCTTTCTTTAAGTATCTATCTATATCTATACCTTGTATTGAATCACTAGTATATAACTTTGTATAAAATTCTAAGAAAGCCTTTTTGATCATATTCTGTTGATAAACTTCCTTACCTCTAAATTCTATCTTACCAATAACTCGTGATTTCTGTTTTTTCCTCAACACATAGGCCAACCACTTACCTGGTTTATTAGCATTACAAAATGTATTGTGTTTAGCATATTGTAAACTAGTTGCCACTTGATCAGCTATTAACATATTAAATTGCTCTCGTAATATATTTATTGTTTCTTTTACTTTCTTATCTCCTGGATTAAGCATAAATAATTGTTCTTTCTTTTTTATTTCCTCCTCTATCTCTTTCCGCTTCTTTTGTTGTTTTGATCTATGTTTATTATTCATATATATTAAAGTTCCCCTCATATAAGCCTTATTTGCATCCCAAACCATTTCCATAGAAGTACCCTTATGCATGTTAATAGCAAAAAATTCTTTCATTTGTTTTTTAAGCTCATTCACATTTTCTTCATATCTAAATAGATTTTCATTTAGCCTCCAAGACCTCCTTTCTCCCCTCTCCTGTTCCAGTTCCGCCCAGACAATGGTCAGTTAAAGTTCTTGGACATATCTTCGTCTTCTTCACCCTAGAAATAAAATCATTTGTAATTAGTATGAAATCAATCCTAGAAAAGGATTGATGTCTATCGGAAAAAAATGTAAAGTCTCTCTCCTCAACATTGCGTTCTCTCCAAATATCTCTCAATTCCATATCTTCCATCATATGAAAAAAGGATTTATGTAATTTTGCACGTGTTGAAATCTTTGATAAAGTTTTTTTATCTTTCTGTGTATCTATTACTCCATTCCAATCACCCATTAATATAAAAAAATTATAGTCCCATTGTATTATTTTAGTGTGTAAAAATTTATAAAACTTATCTTGTTGTTGATTTGGGGCATGTATTCCAATTAAAAGCATTTTTCCAGTCTGAGTTAATAATTCAATTGCAATATATCTTCCTTGAATATCTGCCTCAATTAAATTAGCTGATAATCCTTTCTTTATATATATAACTAGCCTATTTTTCTTCTCTGGCGCTGATGCCACAAAGTGTGTACCTAATCTTGAATTTATCAAATATTTTTGGTCTGATAGTCTAATATGTGTTTCTTGCAAACAAATAACATCGTTCTTAAATTGTTTCAAATAATGAAATACTTTCTTTCTTTTTTGTGGTGAATTTAAACCATTAACATTCCAAGATAGGAATTTAGTTGCCATCTTTGGTCTTTCGAAGCTTCAAGAGCATCAGCTGAACATCCTCCTCCACCTTACTCTTCGGCCTAGCCCCCTCCACTGCTTCTGTTTTTTGAGCTTCTTGAGGTAAATCTGGAAGTTGTTGCACTTTTAATTGTTGTTCTTGACGTTTATAAGTTGCTCGGGTCAGTCGTTGTGCTTTCGGTTTTCCCTTCTTGAGTGGTTCCAGAGTTGGGGGTGGGCCCCCAAGATCCAAATCTTGCTTCCATGATGGTTCCTCCAGCTGCAACTTCACCATAAGTTTGTATCTGCTTTCCATCTTTTTCTTGTTGTAACATCTCCATTTTCTTTCTACCCCTCCCCCGGTGAGGGTGGATGTCCAGCCTTTAAAACATTAACATAAAAATCTTTTGCCTTCCAAACTGTGTTTAACCGGTATTTTTCTTCACTATAATTCACTATTAGTCCAGTTGGAACATCCCATCTGTAGTGCACTTGTTAGTTTCTCAGTTCATTTACCAAAAAACCAAAATCCTTTCTGCTTCTTAGCATTTTTGGAGGGATCTCTTTCAAAACCACCACTTCTTGTCCAGCTACTTGAACCTTATTCTTGTAGGAAGCTTGTAAAATGTCATTTCTGATCCTCCTGGTTGTGAAATAAATCACCACATCTCTTGGCAACTGCCTTTGTCTTGCCACCCAAGAGTTAACCCTGTAGATTTTATCAATTCGACTTGCCACATCATCTGAACTTTCTTTGATTAGCCCTGCAATTGCTTCTGCACAAATGTCCTTTAAGTTTTCCCGGCTATTTTCTTTTAACCCTCTCAGTCTCAGGGCAAATTCCATAGATCTGTATTGTAACATTACCAGTTCATCATCCACCTTCTCTGTTTTAGTCATAATATCTCCTACTTTGTTTTCCAAGTTCATATTGGCTTCATTAATTTCTTCCACTCTCTCTTCCACCTGAATAATAAGTTTTGACAATCCTGAGACTGCAAAAACAATATCATCTTTTATTTCATCATGCTTTACTTCAACAACTTCTTTAATTGACTTTATATTCTCCTCAAATTTCTTTAATTTCCCTTCCACAATTACTGTTAGGTTGTTCATAGCTGCAGCTTGATTATTCATGGCTTCCTTTATAAATTCTTTAAGTTCATTAAAAGAAGCCTGACTCTGTGACTCAGCCGGAAGTTGTGCTTTCTGTGTCACTACTGACACTACTGGAGAACCTGCTCCGCCTCTAGGAGCTCCTGGCTTAACTTGTTTAGAAGCCATCTTTTTTTTTTAAAAAAAAATCTTTTTTCCTTTCAGAGCCACAAAATCCCTTGAACAGTTTTCAAAAGCTTGTAATTTATAGTCTATAATTTATCAAGCAAAATAGTCTTTTCTCCACAAGCTCTCAATTCCCAGCAGCTTTAATCCACTCTCAAAGTGCAAAGTTCTCAATAAACACTTTCGTTTCTAACTTTCACTTTCACACCCATAACAAAGGCGCCATCTTCAGCCTCCAGCTCAAAGAGATTCAATTAGAAACAATGTAAATCCAGAGTTAAGCACAGTTACTTTTAAAGCTTGTTCTCCTGTTTCCGCTCTGCCTGCACTTGTATTCAATCAAACTCACTTTTGACAGCAGGATCGGTCGCGGCATCTGGCTCTGTTTAAAACAGAGTTGTCCCAGATCCGGAGCTTCTTAGTGGGCTGACCGAGGAGCTCTCACCCTCCAAGCCTCTGGAATCAATCCAGGATCTCTACTCACACCCACCAGCTCTCCTCTCCTTCTTCTCCCGATGGAGAGGTTTTTAAGCCGCCAGATAGCCGATTAGCGCTGCCAAAGCGGCTTTTATGAGATCTTGTTTTTACTTCACGTGTAGGTTGGCTGTCACTCACCCAACTTCAAAAACTCTGTTGCACTCACCACTCCAGCTCAATACTTAGTCCGATTGACCCAGCTTCTTGACAGCCGCAGTGGCTACCGCCCCCGCTGCCAAACCGGAGAGAGATTCCTCTGACCTTTGAGGAACTTGCCTGTTCCTCTTGGTCTTCCGAGATGTCTCTCTTTCTTCCCCGTCCCTACAGGACGGTTCTGGTCCGAAGACCCCTCGGCAGCAGTTCGTCAGTCTGAGTTTTCACGGAACTCATCAGAGCCCGTTAATTCCCCGACTGCCTCGCGGCGACGCTTCCGGTAATCTTGAACATTTCTTTGTTCAATATTTTTTTCTTCATGAAAATCCTTTGTAAAGAAGAATAAGGTTAGGCTCTATTTTGAAATGTGTGTTGGAGGCAATGAATATTTAATATTTTAGGATATTTTAGTGTAGAAATATCTTCTATTTGTCTCAATTTCTGTGGATAGAATGTAGTTCTTTCCTGTTTCATTTGTTTATACACTTTTTATACAGTATATCTTGTTAATTTTGTTATCTGAAACCTGATTCTATAGTTGTTGATATTCATTTTTTTCTCATTTACACTCAGTACCCTATTTTATGACAAAGTGAAAGAATTTTAGAAATGTCTGTAAATTTATTAAAAAGAAAAAACTGAAATATATTGGCAGACCCTTTACTCAGTACTTTGTTGAAGCACCTTTGGCAGCAATTATAACCTCAAGTCTTTTTTGGTATGACACAAGCTTTGCACATTTGGATTGGGGGATTTTCTGCCATTCTTCCTGCAAATCCTTTCAAGTTCTCAGACTAGATGGTGACCATCGGTGGACAACCATTTTCAGGTCCCTCCAGAGCTGTTCAATAGGAGTCAAGACAGGGCTCTGGCTGGACCACTCTAGGACATTCACAGAGTTGTTCCTAAGCCACTCCTGTGTTGTCTTGACTGTGTGCTTAGGATTGTTGTCATGTTGGAAAGTGTATCTCGGCTCGTCACCCAGCCAGCCCGGATTGCAACAAAAAGAACCAGACGAAAGAGCGATTCACAATGCTTTTTACTTTTGGTCGTTTCAGCAACACAGCCAGCAGAAAAGAACAAGCCGGATCACAAGTGTAAAGTCAGCGCTACACGCAGCCGCTGTGTAGCACTATTTATACATATCTCCCCATTCTAACCACCATCCGGCAGTTAAAGGCAAAATCCCTCCCAACAGCTGTTTGGTGGTGAAAAAGCCAGCGCTTCCCTGATGTCATAGGAGAGCGCCGCGCCCTTGGTCTCTGCTCCGCGCCGTCCTCTGTGCTGTGCTGCGACGCCCCGAGACAGTGTGACAAGCCGCCTCTCATGTAGGCCTTTTGAACAGCTGGTATCCTCCAGTCCTGTGAGTGGCGAGACCCAGGTGGGGCTCGACAGGCAGCTCCCCCTCTACGAGGAGTCCACCTGAGCAAGGCAAAACAGACATGTTAGTCACAGCGGATACCGTTCCTGATGGTCCTGGCCTATCTAGATACTTGCGGTGAAATCGGTTAATTAAACGGGTGGCATGAACATCAGGTGCTGCCACCCAGGAGGCCTGTGCTAAAGGATAACCTTTCCAGCACACTAGGTAGTGTAGTCGGCCCCTACGGAGTTTGGAATCTAAGACCTTATCTATTTCATACTGATCTGTATGGATCGGTCCTGGTGGTCCGGCTGAACCAGTATTCCTATCCACAGTAACGGGTTTTAATAAGCTACTATGGAAGACCAGGTGTATCTTACCTAGTAGCGAGGGTAATTTAAGTACCACAGTAACAGGGTTGATAACGTGCCTTATAGGAAATGGGCCGATATATTTCAGACCTAGTTTCCTGCTTGGTATTCGTAACTTTAAATATTTGGTCGATAGATAAACTTGGTCCCCCACTGCAAATGGTTTTGGGTCTGCTCTTTTCTTATTAACATACGCCTTATATTCCTCCACCGCTTTTTGTAAAGCGGACTTAACACCTGGCCAGATTTGGTGGATCTTGTCTGCCCATCCAGATGGCGTATCTATGTTCGTCGAGGGAGGTTCTACTTCTGGTATGGCTGGGAACTCTCTACCATAGACTATCTGGAAGGGGGAAAGCCCTGTACTATGGTGGGTGATGTTGTTGTACGCAACCTCTGCGAAAGGGATAAGATCGGACCAATCGGTTTGTTGGTATGACATGTAGCAACGGAGATAGCGTTCTACAGCGGCATTAGAACGTTCTGCAGCTCCATTGGTGCTAGGGTGAAATGCTGAACTCAACCCCTGGGTGGATCTTATCCTGTGTATGAAAGACTTCCAAAACTTTGCAGTGAACTGAACACCCCGATCCGATATAATTCGTTTGGGGACCCCGTGCAACCGATATACGTGATGAATGAACAGCTCTGTCAACCATCGGGCAGAGGGCAAAGCACGACAAGGTACAAAATGGGCTTGCTTTGAAAATAAGTCCACTACCGTCCATATGACAGTGTAACCGTTGCTGATAGGGAGGTCTACTATGAAATCCATAACGACCTCCTCCCATGGTCAGCTGGGGTCAGCCACTGGTTGTAATAACCCTATCGGTTTTCCGGACCATGGTTTGGCTGCTGCACATATGGGACATTCTTTTATATATTGTTCGATGTCACCTCGCATCCGTGGCCACCAAAATTGCCGTCTGATTAAGTAAAGCATTTTTAAAAACCCAAAATGTCCTGCTGGTTTGGAATCGTGACATCGACGAAGAACAGTCGCCCGAAGACTTTCTGGAACATATAACCGGTCTCCATTCCAACCTGAGCCGTCCTGCATGGTTATCAAGGCCTGATTCTGTGCTAACCATGGATCTTGTTGGACGGCTGTTTTCAGCTCAGTTAGAAAAGATGGTTCTGATCAAATTGCTGCTGATAGAGTCTGAACAGATCAACTGGGCGGTATAAGAGCCTCTACTACATCTTCTCGCCTGCTATTGTATTGTGGCATACGGGACAGAGTGTCTGCCAGGAAGTTCCTTCCTGCCGGGACGTATTTCAGTCGGAATGAAAACCGACGGAAGTATAGCGCCGATCTTAGCTGTTTTGGGGATAATCGTCTTGGTGTTTGCAAGGTCTCTAGATTTTTATGATCTGTCCACACCTCGAATGGGAGAGTTGCCCCTTCGAGGAAATGACGCCACGTCATCAGCGCCCATTGGACAGTGAATGCCTCTTTCTCCCAAATTGCCCACCTCCTCTCCGTGGGACTTAATTTGTGGGAGGTATAGGCACATGGTTGTACATAGCCCTGTTCATCCTTTTGCAGTAGCACCGCCCCACAGTGACATCGCTAGCGTTCACCTGAACGATGTACTCCCGCGCAGGGTCGGGATGCATAAGAATCGATTCCCTTGTAAACAGGTGTTTCAATTGGTCGAAAGCGACTTGACACTCCATGGTCCAGTCCAAAACTTGACTGGGCCTTGGTTTTGCTGTGGCTGGTTTAGTCCGTGAAAGGTCTGTCAATGGTAGAGCAATACTGGCGAAGGCAGGGATAAACTGACGATAAAAATTTGCAAACCTGAGAAAGCTTTGGAGTTGTTTTCTCGTTTTAGGGCTTTGCCAATCCACTATCGCTTGTATTTTTCGCGGATCCATTTCTACACCGTTGCCTGATATCCTATATCCTAAGTAGTTGATTTTTGTTTTATGAAACTCACACTTAGAGAGTTTTACGAACAATTTAGCAGCCAGTAATTTTTTCAAGACCTCGCGTACCAAAGCAGTATGTTCTTCCATGTTGCGGGTATAGATTAGGATATCATCCAGGTACACCAAAACCCCTCTGTATAAATGGTCATGCAGCACTTCATTAATCAGCTGCATGAACATAACCGGCGCGCCCTAGAGACCGAACGGCATAACTCAGAACTGATAACTACCCAGAGAACAGTTGAAAGTGGTCTTCCATTCATCCCCCGGTTTAATGTGAACACGATAATAGGCTTCTCATAAATCGAGCTTTGTAAAGACTCAACCAGTTGATAATGTGGCTAGAAGATCTTTCATCAAAGGGAGAAGATACAAATGTTCTACACACACTTCGCTCAAACACAGAGACGCAACCCGCCGTCCTTCTTCTCCCGGAAGAGAACAGGGGCTGCCATACGGGACCTACTGGGGGTGATGAAACCTCTGGCCAAGTTCTTATCTATGTACTGTCTCAAATCAGCTAATTCCGGTTGTGTCATTGCATACATTCGCGGTTTTGGCAATTTGGCTCCAGGTACAAGCTCAATTGCACAGTCGGTGGATCGATGGGGAAGTAATACCTCACACTCCTCCTCACTAAACACGGCTGCCAGGTCCTCGTACACACTAGGAAATCCTTTAGTGTTTGAAGACTCTGTTGAGACACTGCTACTGTTCCTGTTCCCTGCTACCAGGGGCGTAGATGGGATAGGGCTTGGGGTGGTCGATTCCAAATCGAGTGGTATCCTGAGCTTCTGAAAAAAACCCTCCCACCAAATGTTAGGCCGCCATTTGTCTAACCATGTCAGTCCCAATATGAGCAGTTCGATCATCGTCTCAATCACAATAAAACGAATGGTTTCTTGGTGACCTCCTATCTCCAATGATGTCATCTCTGTCACATGGGTGGCAGGCGCCCCCCCCCCAACAATGTGCCGTCCATTTGTTCAAACTTGACCAGGACTCTTAGTCTTCTCACTCTCAGACCTAGAGCATCCACTACAGCCTTACGGATAAGGCACCAGGTATACCCAGTATCGATCAAAGCCCCATACTGGAGACCAGTAGGACAACGTGGGTTTCTCAGCACCACTGGAATAACAAAGGGGTAAACAGGGTTGGTCACCATTGGGTCCTCTGGCTCCTCATCGTCACTGTCTCCCGACACCACTGGAAACCTCTCCACCGCTGATGTTGGGTTGATGTCTCAAGTTTGGGTATTTACGGTCACTTTCGGGCCTTGGAGCGCCTGTGTTCGTTCGGTTGGTTGTCTCGGACATCCTCTCATGGGGGCTCCAGCAGTTTGTTTTGGGGGCTGTGGTCGTGGTGGCGGCATGGGGCAATTGGCCACTCTGTGACCCACCTGATTATATCTATAACAATGAAAGATCGGCCTCTGGGCTCTGTCCTGGGACCGACCAGGTGGCACAAAACCCCCAGGAGGATCTCGTACTGTTGGAGGTTTTTCCAGCAGCCTCTCTACCGTGGACCACTGTTGTCCAAGGGTGGCTTCTGGTTTAGCACGAAACTCTCGGAGGCCCACATCCAACTCTATTGCTGCCTTGAACCAAACAGCCAACCACGGAACCAGACCCTGGTACACACAGGCCTGTCTCAGCTCCCGGTCCAACCCCATACAGAATTGCTGCACCAACATTTGTTCTGGCCAATCCACCAAACGACTGGCAAGCTTCCGGAAGTTTCGTACATAGTCCTTTGCAGGGCCACCCCTTTGTTTGAGTGCAACTAGATCACCTTCCGCCACTTACACTCTGGACTCGTCCTCGAAAGTGGAGCGAAGGGCCTCCAAAAACTGTCCTAAGTCCACCAGTTCTCTAGCATGGTTCCGATGCAAGCTGGCCACCCAATCAGCAGGGTCACCAGTTAACACCGCTGTAATGGCCACAACCAGGCCCATTGGGAGGGGTACCAACGCCCATATTGGTCTAGATAGCTTATCACCTGGCTTAAGAACAACGCCACTCGGTCTGGGCTTCTGTCAAACGTGGCTTGCAATGCAGGAGGACCCCAGGTGGGCTGAGGACCCCACATCCCTGGCACGGGGCCCCACACCGGTACCGGATCTGGGGTTCTGCTCGCTCCAGCACTCCTCCGCTCACCTCCTACCCTCCTCTCCGGCCGAGGTCGATCCATCACTGGTCGCTGTGTCCTTCTTTCAGCCCCGACCTCCGTCCTCTGTGGCTGCTGTTCTGGGGCTCAACCAACGCTCTCTCCCACAGGTGACCTCTGGTCCCAGGATCCCCCATGGTCATCCACTTGACCTGGTTCCTGTTCCCTCCGGAATTTAGGACTAGCAATGCGAAAATGTGAACTCGAATTGGGCAACCCAGTCTGCTGCCAGGACATGCTTTGTGATGTATCCAGCCCAGTGGCCCATGGCTGCCAGGCATGGGCATCATGGAAACTCCCCTCCCCAAAGCGGTCCCGAAGGGTATCCATCGTACTGGGTCCGGGACCGGTAGCAGCAAAACCCCAGTCCCCCTCTTCCTCGTCTGTCCAACGGGGCTCCCTCCAACCCCGGAAAGACAGACCCATGGGGGGAGGGGTCAGCATCTTGGGGCCGACGAGGGTATAGCTAGGCCACCAGTCTCCACCGGTTGACTGTCCAAGGCGGCCAGGGTCCTGACCCTGCGTGCCATCCATCCCACGACCGTCATCCCCACATGGTATGCGTAGTTTGAGTCTAACCACTGGTTGCTCTATGGTCTCCTGCGGTGCCTCCACCTCTGCAAGCACCTCTGCGGTAGCCTCAAACACCAGCTCCGACTCTAGCCCTCCTGGCACTGTCCCTTCAGCCATGCTCCAAACCATCAGTCAAAAAGTTAGAAAGAAGAGGGTAGCGCTGACTTTCTCTCGGCTCGTCACCCAGCCAGCCCAGATTGCAACAAAAGAACCAGACAAAAGAGCGATTCACAATGCTTTTTACTTTTGGTTGTTTCAGCAACACAGCCAGCAGAAAAGAACAAGCCGGATCACAAGTGTAAAGTCAGCGCTACATGCAGCTGCTGTGTAGCACTATTTATACATATCTCCCCACTCTAACCACCATCTGGCAGGTAAAGACAAAATCCCTCCCAACAGCTGTTTAGCGGTGAAAAAGCCGGCACTTCCCTGATGTCATAGGAGAGCGCCGCGCCCTCAGTCTCTGCTCTATGCCGTCCTCTGTGCTGTGCTGCTACGCCCCGAGACCGTGTGACAAGCCGCCTCTCATGTGGGCCTTTCGAACAGCTGGTATCCTCCTCCCCTCCAGTCCCGTGAGTGGCGAGACTCGGCTGGGGCTCGACAGTGTATGTTGTTCCATTCAGTTTCCCTCAACTCTAACCACCAATTTCCTAGTCCCTGCTGCTAAAAACAGCATCATGGCCATCACCATGCTTCACTGTTGGGATGATATTGGGCAAGTGATGAGCGGTGCCTGGTTTCCTCCAGACATAATGTTTAGAATTGAGGCCAAACAGTTCAATCTTCGTTTCACCAGACCAAAGAATCCTGTTCCTCACAGTCTGAGAGTCCTTCAGGTACTTTTTTGCAAACTCCAAGTAGGCTTTCATGTATTTTGCACTGTGGAAAGGTTTCTGTCTAGCCACTCTGCCATAAAGACCAGATCAGTGGAGGGCTGCAGTGGTGGTTGTCCTTCTGGAACTCTGTCCCACACAGGATCTCTGGAGCTCAGTCAGAGAGAACATCAGATTGTTAGTCACCTCTCTGACTAGGGCCTTTCTCCCCCAATTATTCAGTTTGACTGGGCAACCAGTTCTTGGAACAGTCGGGGTTGTGCCAAATTTCTTCCTGTCAGCCTCCATGATGCTTGCTTGCTATATGCTGCCATATAGGGAAGCGAGCTGGTGAAGATGTCTCATGATGTTACCAAAAAGGGAGGAAAAGGGAGGAATGCTCTCATTGTCTTCTGCACAGCTGAATGGACTTGTTGATAGCCAGTCAAGGTCAACCATTTTGGCATACCAGATGAATGGGGCCATCTGAAGATGCACCTCACACAACACCTTGGGGAGCTGGGGATTGGACATTCAGCCAGGGTCCTTGGGGGGAGGATTTGGGAATACTTACTTTCTTTCTTTTTATAAAAAGTTTTTTATTTTTGAATACATTAAAAACAAACACAAAACAAACAACACATATATAGAAATCATTTTTCCATTGTTAACAGCTCGTTTAAGGTGATCCTTATTATTTACATTTATTCTAACTTTATCTTAATCTATTTAAATAATCTAATTTCCTTTGTGTCAACTTCTCTTTACTTTGATCTTCAGCACATTCAATCCATATTATCACAAAAATAAACAATAGAGTATTATTTCCATTCCCCCCTTTCCCCCCCTTTATTCCTTTTTTTTGTTTTTCCTTTTCTCGCACCAATCATACCATCTAAACCATATTCTATAGTAATCTGAGTCCTATCTTTACTTAAGTTCCTTTGTAAGCTTGTCCATCTCTGCGCATTCAAGGATTTTTTTGATTAAATCCTCTTCTGTTGGTGGATATTCCTTCCAGTTTTGCACGTATATTATGCGGGCTGCAGTTAATATATGTAATATTAAATATTGAATTTCTTTTGTATAGTTTTCTGTTGGAATCCCTAATAAGAATTGCTCTGGCTCTCCCTTTACTGGTTTCTGTATTATATCCTCTAATAGTTTTTTAACTTTAGTCCAAAATTGTTTTGCCACCGGACACATCCACCAGAGGTGATAGTAAGCTCCATAATTATTATTGCATTGCCAACATTTTGGTGAATTACCAGGGAACATTTTTTCTATTCTAGCTGGCGGAAGATGCCATCTATGAAACATTTTCATCTGATTTTCCTTGTATGCCATTGATACTGTCAATTTCATATTTATTTTCCACATCTTTTCCCATTTCTCTAACTATCATGTGATTAACATTTCTTGCCCATTTAATCATAGTGTCCTTCACAGTTTCCTCTTCCATTTTATACCACA
This sequence comes from Pantherophis guttatus, assembly GCF_059756535.1. Classification (NCBI taxonomy): domain Eukaryota; kingdom Metazoa; phylum Chordata; class Lepidosauria; order Squamata; family Colubridae; genus Pantherophis; species Pantherophis guttatus. The sequence goes on along the minus strand of NC_142069.1, from coordinate 57,084,079 downwards.
ATAAAAATTTATAAATTTTACTAATTAACTTTTGGTCTTTTTCATATATAATTTTGTCTAATTCGTTTTGTTCCAATTGTATCTGATTAATCTTTGTGCCCTCTTTGTATTTTGATCTGATTTGCAAATACGTCCACCATTGTACTTCCCTACTCAAATCATGCTCTAATTGTTGTTTTGTTTTTAGATTTCCCAATTCGTTAAGTATATCCCTGTACCTAATTATTTTAGTCCAATCTAATAGACTTGGGAGGGTTAATATTTCATTGGGCGAAATCCAATTTGGCATTCCCGTATAATGTTGTTTTTTAATTTTCTTCCAAATTATTAATAATGAATTCCTGATTATATGTCTTTTGAAATATCCATGTAATTTGTATTTTTCGCCCCATTAAAATGTATGCCATTTTCAAAGCTTTTGACTCTGTACAATGGGAAACTATTAAAATTAAAACAATTGTTGAGGTACTAGGTTTTGGTAATAAGTTTATACATGTTATTTCAAAACTGTATCAAAAAAGTAGTGCAAGAGTGAAGGTGAATGGAAGGCTGACAGAAGAGATAAGATTGGAAGCGGGTACAAGACAAGGATGTCCCCTGTCTCCAACATTATTTTTATTAGTTATGGAAATTTTGACTAAAATGATAGAAAAAGATGAAGAATTGGAAGGGTATAAGGGATATAAGATAAATCTGTATGCGGATGATACTTTGATTATTTTGAAAGATATAGAGAAAGATTTGAAAAAGATACATAAGCATTTGGAAGAATTTGAGGAAATGACAGGTTTGAAAATAAATTGGTCAAAATCTGAATTATTAATGAATAATAATGGTAAGGAGTGGGAGAATATGCAAGAACAACTTGGGATAAGGATTAAAAAAACATTGAAATATTTGGGCATAACACTTTCACTCAAAGTTAAAGAAATGAAAAAATTAAATTATGATGTGGTGATGAATGAAATTGAGAAAAAGATAGATAAATATAAAATGATAAAGTTGTCTTGGTTTGGTAGAATTGCAATGTGTAAGATGATGTTGTTGCCAAAGTTTAATTTTTTATTTGAGATGTTACCGTTAAACTTGACAGAAAAAGATATTGAAGGATATCAGAAGAAATTGGATAAATTTTGTAATGGTGGGAAAAGACCTAGATTAGTGAAGAAAATGTGGTATCAAAATCAAAAGGAAGGTGGATTAGGAATCCCCAAACTACTCAATTATTATTGGGCTTATGCTATTTGGACTGTGGTAAAAATATTTAAAGGTGAAGATAGTCATTGGAGAGATTTAGAATTAAAGGACATCAAGAGATTTGGCTCAACATGGTTTTTAGATAAAGCAAAATCAAAATGTGTAATTAATAGCTATTGGTTAAAGGGACTGAGTAAAATTTGGAACAAATTTGTTAAAATTTTAATTCCAGATATAATTTTCTTAGGGAAGACAATTGAAAATTGGCCGATTAAAACTAATATAAGTCGTGATAGGGTAATGGAAGATGAAAATATACAAACTATAATAGATTGGTTAAAAACTTCAGAAAATGAAAGGAGGAAAAAAGAAATAATTGAAAAATTGGGTTTAAGCTGGTTTGAAAAAATACAGATAGAAAAATGGACTAAGAAGGTAAGGGACAATTGTTCGATAAGTAGAAGTAAAACTGAATTTGAATATTTAGTATTCCAAATTATGAAAGATGAAATTGGGCTAAAGGGACTCGTTAGTAAGATATATAAGATTATAAATTTTGATGGAAAACCACAAAGGGTGATGAAGATGAATTGGGAAAAAGAACTTAATATTAAAATATCAGATTTAGATTGGAACGTGAATTGGAAGAGTAGAATTATGAAGACTTTATCTGTAAGGATTAAAGAGCATAATTATAAGGTTGTTTGGAAATGGTATTTGACTCCATTAAGATTGTCACTGATGGATAAAACAATTAGTAAACAATGTTGGAGATGTGATATGGAATTAGGGACTTATGAACATATGTGGTACAAATGTGATAAAGTTAAAAAGTTTTGGCAACAATTGGAGGAAATGATATTTGAAATGATGGGGAAAGCAATAATATTGAGACCAGAAACTATATTACTGTTGATAATTAAGGAAATAGAACCAACAAAATATGAGAAGGAATTGATTAGAATTATGATTATAGTGGGTAGAATTATAATAGCCAGATATTGGAAATTAGATGTGAATTTTAGAATAGAAGAATGGTATTGTGAAATGTGGAAATTAGCTTTAAATGATAAAATGACATGTGATATTAAAATTAGAAATGGTGACTATAAAGAAGATATTTTCTGGAAAATTTGGAAACCATTTGTGGACTATGCGCTGGGAAAATTGGATGCTTCGGTACCTGTACCCCGAGAACGTGGATTTTGGCGATCATGAGGATATATCCGAAGAACCAAATCTTCCTTTCTTATGTATAGCACAGGGTGAAATATTGTATATGTTGTTTGTAATGTTAGTAATTTAAAATAAAAAATTTCTAAATAAAAAAAAAAATGTATGCCATCCAGCCTGTAGGTCATGATCCTCAATTATTAAAGTTCTTTTATTTCCCAACTCAATTCACTCTTTTATCCAGGTCAGGCATGCTGCTTGATAATAGGTCTCCCAATCTGGTAGGGCAACTCCTCCTCTGTCCCTCATATCCTGTAGAATTTTCAATCTAATTCTGGGTTTCCTCCCTTGCCAAATGAACTTTGCAATCAATCTGTTTAATAGGTCAAAACATTTTTTTTCCTATTTTTATCGGTATAATTTGGAAGAGGAACAGTATTTGGGGCAAGATATTCATTGTCAGTCTCCGCCTTTACTGCTTTGGCTGCCATAGTAGTGGGGGGAGGGGGAGCTAGCATGGAGTGGGAAAGCGTGCTGGAGAGACAGAGAAACGAAAGTGATAATTAAGCTACTGGGCTGCATCTTTGAAGCTGCTATCGGGTCAATGGTCGTGGCATTCCTGATTGATGACGCTGCCAGATGTGTGCTCTCACCTGACCTCTGGGAGACCCTTGGATTGGATGATTTATGATGGACAGTGGGAGGGAATGCTTTCTATCTGTAATTTTCGTGTTCTTGCATCTGATTCTGCTTTTCCTTGGTTGTGATCACTTCATTTTTCAGTAAAAGTACCTGCTTCTATAAACAATGGAGTTTGGGTCATTCTTTCTTGGATTTTGAAGGAAGCATACCTGACATTAAGCAGAAACTGATTTTCCCAGCCATCCTGAATAACTACAGAGGGGGCTGAACTCAAAGTATGTCTGATCAAGAGAGTGATGGAGATCAGATGGGGGCTTCTGGCTCTACAATAACTTCACTTCAAGCAGAAAAGGAAGCTGCGGAGTGGATGGAAAAAATTTGGCTGAGAGAGGAGCCAGAGGAAGCCAGATGGTTGAGGGGAGTAGGAAGGTTGATGGACCTGGCAAGGACCCCCCCAAGGAGTAACCAGCTCCAGATCCCATAAGGGAGAGGCAGTGTGGCTGCAAGAGCAAAAGGAGAGCCTCGTGATTGCTCAAGCTATGCAACTCCTCCACGATGCCGAAGAAAGCCGGAAAAACCGTGAGTCTTATGCATTCCCTGTGGGGAAGGGAGGAGACTACCCCAGTGTGGATCCAGAGGAGACTGCTTGTGGGGGAGAGGAAGAGGAAGCTGGGGAAGGAATAGCTCAGGCTTCTGGGATCCAAGCGAGGGATGCAGCAGCCCAGGGACCCCCAGTCTTGCAGGCCCCACCCCAGAGACGCAAAAAGCCAAAAATTCCCCCCCTAACCGAAAAGTATGGAGGGAATCAGATGACCTTGGGGCTTTTCCTGACCCAAGGGTGGAACCACATGCAGGACTGGGGGGAGGACTTCTTGTCAGATGCGGCACAAGTGAGATGCGTTACGAATGCCCTAGAGGGAGTGGCAGCTGAATGGATGGTGGTCCTCCATAATAACTCCTCCTTGCTGAGAAACTACAACCTGTTCATGGGGGCTCTTAGGAGGCGTTTTGAAGACCACCTAGCTGAGCGGAAGGCGAGACTCTGAATGAAGGGAATCCAGCAGGGCTGGAGATCGGTGGCAGAATACACCCAAGAGTTTCGGGAGCTGGCACCTTTTATGACAGGGTGGTCAGAAGCGGCCCTACTGGAGAGCTTTAAGGATGGGCTGAATGAAGAAGTCTACAAAGACTGTAGAGCATGGGGGGTCCCCGAAGATTTGCAGAGTTGGTACGTAGTAGCTGAGGACGTGGAGATCGATCTGGCCTGAAGCTGACTCTGAGGAGGCCGTGCAGGGGATCCGTCATCCTCCTACTACCGCAAAGGGGTGCCAAAGACAGCCGGGGGGGAGAGCAGAGTTCAAACCCAAGTCGAAGTCCTTCACGTGCTTCAAGTGTGGCAAGGAAGATCACCGGGCTGCTTAGTGCTTCTCCAAGCCCATGCCAAAATCTACTGGCTTGGGGCCTAAGAAGGCTGACAAAGCACCCACAAAAATCTGCGAGACCACCCTGAAAGGGGATGTCGTTGAGTTCTCTCCCCGAAACCAGGGTGAGTTAGGAACTCCAACCACCGTGGATGACGGTGAGACGGACTCCGACTCCGACGATCTGGTGAGTCACATTAAGGGCCCCATGCTCATTCCCATAGAAATAAGGGTGCCGTCCATAGGGGCACGCGCAGATGCTAGCCCTATTAGACTCTGGGTGCACCAGGTGCATAATCAGCCCGAAAGTGGTGGAGAAAATGGGCCTGAGGCTAAAAACGTTAAGAAGGCCCATTGCGTTCTGTCAGCTGGATGGATCAATAGCAGGAGGGGGCCCAGCCAGTTTTGTGACTGAACCCATTGAAATGCAATTGGGGGATCATGTAGAGACTCTCAGTTTTATTGTGGCCCCTGGCATGGAACGACCCCTCATACTTGACTGCCCTGGCTCCGTAGATGGAACCCACGTGTTAACTGGAAGACGGGGGGTTTGCACATCTGCACCAGAAACCCGAGACTAGAGAGGGAAGAACTCCACCTTGAGGACAGAGTAGAACACGAAGGGGCGGAGGTGGCAATAGGTCAAATTGAAGGGAAGGAGATTCCAAAGGAGTATTGGGATCTCTGTGAAGTTTTTAGTGAAACGGCCTCGGATGTGCTGCCCCCCCACAGAGCTACAGACTGTACCATTGAAATACTCCCTGGGGTAAAGCTCCCTAAGCCAAACCCCTCGAGAACTAGGGGAGTTACAAAAGTTCATTGACAAAAACCTAGAACGGGGCTTCATCCAACCAGCCAGACCAAGGGTGGCGGCACCAGTACTGTTCCGGGAAAAGAAAGATGGCTCCTTTCGTCTGGTAGTTGATTATAGGAACATGAACGCCATTTGCGTGGAAAATGTCTACCCCCTGCCACTCATGAAGGACATGCTAGCCCACCTAGGAAAGGGGAAGATTTTCACCAAACGCGACTTACGAGAGGCATACTACAGAGTTTCTTGGGATTTGCTAACTTCTATAGACAGTTCATCCCCTCATTCGCAAAAATCGCGCTACCAATAACAAATCTCCTGAAAACAAAAGGTGAAGTAAAACCAAAGCCCTCCCGTGCCCTTGAGTGGACTATGGACTGTCAGGCAGCATTCGAAAAGCTAAAGCGGTTGTTTGCCGCTGAACCAGTCCTCAAACATCCAGACATGGAAGAGCCTTTTGTAATACAAGCTGATGCAAGCGAAGTGGCAGTAGGAGCAGTTCTTCTGCAAAAGAATGCAGAAGGGAAATTACAACCCTGTGCCTATACATCCCGTAAATTGTCGGAGACCGAAAGGAGATTGGCCATATGGGAGAAGGAAGCTTTTGCAGTATGTTGGGCATTGTTAATGTAGAGACAATTTCTTGAAGGAGCTAAGCGTCCTTTTGAAGCTTGGACTGACCATAAAAACCTGGAGGCGTTGGGGACTTCCGGTTTCCTCGTCTTCAGCGGCGGCGGTGCCTTTTGAAGCTCCGCCAGCCCCGCCGCTTGTAGAGCCGCTTCGCGACTAAGAAGCGGCTCGAAAACTTCAAAATCCTTAGGATTTTTGAAGAGAGATTGCAGGGCACAGGTTGAGCCCCTGCAACCCCCCCAGGGAACAGTTTCTGGGGAGGGAACAGGAGCGGCTCCCGTTTAACCTGCTGGAACTCCGGGCGGCGTGGGACAAGTCTGCTTTTGCAGAACAAGCCGGCTACAGGAAACTTCAAACTGAAAGGAAAGGAATCAGCCTTAATAAGCAGCATATTTTCACTTGAACCCTGAAACTCGGAATCGCAAGTATTAGAGTTTTCTTGGCTTTCTAATCTGAGTGAAAAAATGCGGATGAGTGAAAGTGAACTGTAAAAACATGGCGCTTAGCCTCAGAGTTAACGAGCTGGCAAGTGTGGATTGCTGAACTCATCTTGCTTTGTCACAAAGTTTCTAAACTGTTACGAAGTTGCTTCGCTTGTAACAAGAGAAATAAGAGAGAAATTTCTCCTTTTTCAATATTGGACTTTGCTTTACTTTAGTTCTTATTTGATTAAATCTGGGGGACTTTTTCAGAAGTCTTTGTGGAGGTGGGAGAGGAAGAAGAACTTCCCTTTTTAGTAAAACCAGCCTACGTGGCAGGATGGCCTCAAAGAAGCAGGAAGCGAAGGCAACAGGAGGTGGATCTCCCACACATAAAACACAGCCTCCCCCTGCACAACAGACACAGATTCAGAAAAAAGATTTTGATGTGGGAGATTTAAAAGAATTTATTTCTAAAATTTTGGATGATAAATTTCAAAAATCTCAACAGGAGATAGATGACAAACTTCAAAAGTCACATCAGGAATTTATGCAGGAAATTAATGAAGTTAAAGATATGGTGAAACAGAATCAAAACAAGGTGACCAAAAAAATATCAGAAATGGCGTCTGGCCTGGCAGAATTTATTATTAAAGTTGATTCTAAAGTTGAAGAATTTAAATCAGAAGTTAATGTTAAGATGAAAGATAATGATTATAAAATTGCTGATGTTGACAATAAAATGCAGAGAGTTGAAAACGAAATCGTGATGGTACAATTCAGGGCAATGGAGTTTGCAATACGGCTTCGAGGAATTCGAGAAGAGGATAGACAGGATTTGAGACAGGTTTGTTCTGAGGCTCTGGCTAAGATTTTAAAACTTAATCCTGAGGTGGTTTTTCACAAAATAGATAAAATTTACAGAGTGAATTCTTGGGTGGCCAGACAAAGACAATTGCCCAGAGATGTGGTCATATATTTTACAGACAGAGAAATAAGAAATGACATCCTGTAAAAATCCTTTTACACCTCTGTGCAAGTGGGGGGCGCACAAATTGGAGTCTTTAAAGAATTACCTCCTAAAATGTTGAAAACTAGAAAAGACTTCGGCTTTCTTGTTAAAGAATTGCAAAATCAACAGATACCATTTTGGTGGGACGCCCCAGTTGGTATAATTTTGAGATACAAGGGAGAAAGATATCGTTTGAATACCGTGGAGAAGGCAGAGCACTTCTACACTACTACTCTTAAGGAAAGAACACCATCCCCACATACATCTACAGTTTTGGAGATTAAGGAGAGTGATGAGAAGCAACCTCAACGAGAATTGCAAGAACAGTCTAAGCAGGAACCAGAGGAAATGCAAGGCGCAGAAGGAGGTTTTCTGGATGAGCCTTTGCTGGAATCTTCTCCAATCTTGGACCCGGTTCGGATGATCGAAGTTAAGGATCAACGTATAACTCGAGCCCAATCTAAGTTACTTAAACAAAAGCAACAACAACAACAGGAAAGACAAGACAAGAAGGGAGCTAAGACTACTATACAAGAGACTGGAGCCATGGGGGGAGCGACTCCGAAGATTTTGGATGATATTCGGTTATTCTGCTCTTTGCTCCAGAAAGATGAAGATGACGCTTAAGTGTTTATCTTGGAATGTGAATGGGTTGAATTCAGTACAGAAAAGGAAGAAATTATTTACATATTTGAAACAATTTAATAATGATATAATTTGTCTACAAGAAACGCATATTACAGTTCAAGATCAAAAATACTTGATAAACTCCAAACTTGGAATACATTTTATATCTTCAACGTTGCAAAAAAAAGAATGGTGTGGTTATCTATGTAAATAAGAAATTTACGGCTAAAGTTATAGAAACAGATGAAGATGGTAGGTTTGTAGCAATTGAATTACTTACAACATATGGCCAAATTATTTTGATAGGAATTTATGCTCCCAACCAACAACAGGATTATTTTTATAAAATGTTACATACTAAAATACTACAATGGGACTATAGATCTATTTTAATCATGGGAGACTGGAATGGAGTAATAGACTCTAAATTAGACAAAAGGAGTTCAGCGAAATCTAGGATTAGGTTACCTCAGACCTTTTTTGATATGAAAGAAGATTTGGAACTAAAAGATATTTGGAGAATACATAACCCAAAAGAACTGGACTATACTTTTTTTTCAGATAGACATAGATCCTTCTCTAGGATTGATTTCATTTTGTTGTCAGATGATTTACTTGTCAAGACAAAAAGAACAAAGATTTTTCCAAGAACTTTGACTGACCATAGCCCAGTATGGATAGAAATTGAGATGGATAAGATTGAGAGACGTTCTTGGAGATTAAATGAGAACTTGTTCAGATATGAAAAAAACACAATAGAACTTAAAAAGCACTTGAAAGAATTTTTTGAAATAAATTTGAATAAAGGTACCCCAATAGAAATTGTGTGGGATGCAAGTAAAGCTTATATGAGAGGGGTGCTTATCTACATGAACTCTAAACATAGACTGATTCGACAAAAGAAAAGATCTGAATTGGAAATAGAAATAAAGAATAAAGAACAGTTACTTATTAAAAATCCAACAGATGAAAGAATATGCGGTGCTATAAAACTTTTGAAAGATCAATTTCAAATGCTTAAGGCAGAACAAGTTGCAACAAACATACAATACGCGAAGCACAATACATTTTGTAACACTAATAAACCGGGCAGATGGTTGGCTTACACATTGAGGAAAAAACAGAGTATACGGACTATTGATAGTATTGATATTGGAGGGAAAGAAATTTTTCAACAAAAATTAATTAAAGAAGCTTTTGTGGACTATTATACCAAACTATACGCCAAAGAGGAGGTGCAGAACGGACTTATAGAAAAATATTTAAACGATAAAAGAGTTACAAAAATTACTGATCAACAAAAGGAAAGAATGAATTATCCTATAACAGAGGAGGAGATAATAGTAGCAATTAAACAGTTAAAAACAGCCAAAGCTCCTGGCACGGATGGTTTGACCGCAGTGTATTACAAAACTTTGCAAGCTGAAATGGTGGAACAACTTAGAGATTTATTTTGCAATATTCAACAAGGGGGTAAAATACCCCCATCATGGACAACAGCTTATATATCTTTGATACCAAAAGAACAAGTCGGTCCTAAAAAACCAGAGAATTATAGACCAATATCTCTTTTGAATACAGACTATAAAATCTATGCGAAAGTATTAGCCAACAGGTTGATGCCAGTAATCCAAAAGGTGATTCATGATGATCAAGCGGGATTTATCGAGGGCAGATACATGAAGGATAATGTAAGGCAAGTAATAGATTTATTGGAATATCTTGAGAAGAATAAACAGATTCCTGCAGTGCTGGTTTTTTTGGATGCAGAGAAGGCCTTTGATAGAGTGGATTGGAATTTTCTACTAAAGACTTTAAAAAGATGGACTTTGGGGATCAATTTATACAGGCGATTTCAGCAATTTACCAAGAGCAAAAGGCACAGATCATTATTAATGGAAGTTTGACAACAGAGTTTAAAATTGAAAAAGGAACAAGACAGGGATGTCCGCTGTCCCCACTTTTATTTATTTTAACACTAGAAGTCTTGCTAAATACAATACGGGACTCTAATATCCTGAAAGGTATAATGATTAGGCAAGAGGATTACAGAATAAAGGCATTTGCAGATGATCTGGTTGTTACCCTATCACAGCCAATGGAATCAATAATCCTGATGAAGGACATTATACAAGACTATGGCAAAGTTTCAGGTTTTAGACTGAATTCAAAAAAGACTAAAATGATAGCTAAAAATATGACACAAGATCGTAAACATGAGCTTGAAAGGAGGGCAGGTTTTGAGATTGTACCAAAGGTAAAATATCTAGGAGTTCAGGTTGCAGAATCAAACATGAAATTGTTTCAAAATAATTATGAGGTGTTGTGGCGAGAGGTGCAGAAAGACATGGAGACTTAGAAAAAACTGCAGCTGTCTCTACTTGGAAGAATAGCAGCAGTTAAGATGAACATTTTGCCAAGATTTCTTTTTTTGTTTCAAATGATTCCGGTGCTTAAAAGTGATAAACAATTGAAGGTTTGGCAAACTGGAGTGAATAAGTTCGTCTGGAACGAGAAAAAGCCGAGAGTGAAATTGAAAATTATGCAAGATGTTCCAGAAAGAGGAGGTCTTAAACTTCCAAACCTACAGTTATATTATGATGCAGCAGCTTTAACTTTAACAAGTGATTGGTTTGGAAGGAAAAAGGCTGGAATATTGAATGCAGAAAGTTTTGATCTTGAATTTGGATGGCATGCCTACTTATTTTATGATGACAAAGTTGATAAAGTATTTAAAAGCCATATACTTAGAGACTCGTTGATGAGAGTTTGGAAGAAGCACCGATTCAAATGGGATTATAAAATACCGCTATGGCTGGATCTTGGTCATATTTTGTGGAATACAAATATAATGTCACTCGGGGGGTTTTTATACAAAGAGGTTCTTTTTACAGATGCGGGCAGATGGCAGCTGAAGACATTGCAGACACTGTTGGACGAAGGGATTAATCTAACTTGGTTACAATATAATCAATTACAATTGAGATGGAAAGAGGACCAAAAAACTGGTATTATGTTGCACGAGGAAGAATTGGTTAGACATATAAAAGAGAAAGGTCCAATGCATATCAAAAGGCTTTATAATGTTTTGTTAGAAAGGGATTCAGAAACTGAATTAGTTAAAGATTGTATGATTAAGTGGGCACAAAATTTTGAAGAACCAGTGATGTTGGAAACATGGGAAAAAATTTGGGTTCAGAACGTTAAATTTACACAGTCGCAGAATTTGAGGGAAAATTTTTATAAAATGTTTTATAGATGGCATTTAGATCCCAAAAAGATGTCATGTATGTACCCTAATGTTCAGCCAAAATGTTGGAGATGTGAATGTTTGGATGCTACGTATTATCATGTATGGTGGACCTGTAGGAAAGTTAAGGCTTTTTGGATAAAAATTTGGTGGGTCATGCAGAATGTTTTGAAGAAAAAAATTCAGTTTTCTCCACAATTGTTTTTATTGGGTATAGTTAAGGGTTTTACATTGGGTGAAACAAAACTGATATTGTATATGATAACAGCAGCAAGATTGTTGATAGGTAAATATTGGAAAAATGAAGCCTTGCCCACTATTGAGGAATGGACTCTGAAGATGGCCAGTTTTGCAGAGATGGCGAAGATTTCAGCATACTTAAAAAGATTGTTCACAAGAGACTTATGAATGGGAATGGAAAAAGTGGATAGAATATGTTCAGAACAAATATCAAACTAGAAAGTATCAAATAGCTTTTATTTGAAAATAATGCATTAGAAATATTTTAATGTAATGAGGGTAAAAAGAAAAATTATAAAGGGGAGGGAGGGGTTCAAGTTTTTACACAAGTTTTATATTAAGGGTTTTTTTATATTTTTTTTACCAGATATGAGTATAATATAGGGAAGTCTGGGGGGAGGGGAGGGTTAGGGAGGGTTAGGGAGGTTGGGAAGTTTGGGGTGGGTGGTGGGGGGGGGGAAAAGGGGTGAAAATGTAATTGTAAAATTTTTGCAATAAAAAAAAACAAAAAAAAAAACCTGGAGGCGTTAAAAACACCTCGTAAGCTGTCACCAAAGCCAGTTCGCTGGGCTCAGCACTTCAACCGTTTTAATTTCACTCTACGCTACCTTCCTGGTGGAAAAAACTTCATGGCTGTTTCACTTTCCAGATTGCCTCAATACAACAGTACCAAGGAGGAAGTGATTCGCCCGATCATCCCTTTGACCTAACTGGCGGCACCAGTGACTACCAGAGCGCAGGCGAGGGGCGGTCCAGCCCTTTCGGGCGATTTGCTTCAGAAACTACAAGATGCTCTGAAAACTGACGAGTGGTTTCAAACCCACTCGAATGAATGTACACTTCGTGATGGACTAGCTTGGGTAGGAGCCAAATTGTATGTTCCTGCCAGTTTGAGAGTAACAGTATTGCAGCACGCTCATGATGCCAAGGTGGCGGGACACTTTGGATTTGTTAAAACTCTACATCTCATTAAAAGACAATTCTGGTGGCTCGCACTCAAAAAGGACATAGAGGCTGTTAGGGAATGGGGTTGAGGGGTCCCCCGGACCTGGAACCAGCTCATGAGCAAACGCGCTAGGACTGAAATAAATCTAACAGAGGTGTCTTGTGTAAAAATATAATTTACTTTAAAATGTTTAAAAAGCACTATGTCTTTAAGAAAGCATATTAAAAACAAAGTCTTATCTTGGTTATGTGAAGCAAGGCTATCTCCCTAGATTCCTCTCCACAATACCGAAACAGTTCACAAGAGAATAAAGCTAACATGAAGATAAGCAGCTTCGGTGTCGATACATCATCGAGGTAGTAGAAGGGCGGCAGCACAAACTTCACAGCTAAAAGTCACCTGAAGTAAAAACAGTTCAAACAGCAAACATTGCTTGAAGCTTGTGGGAGGAAGAAGGTCCAGCAACAGCAGTCCCGATGATAGCTTGCGTGCTACAAAACAGCAAAAGGCAAGCATCCGTGGGAGTTTCTCTGCAACGGCGTCTGGGGTCCTTATCTGCATTCTTCTCCCATCTGCGGCATTTGCACTTAGCTTCCTACAGGAGCTGTGCATTTAGGCCTAAACCGGAGTCTAGGCCCGAGTAGCAAGCGAAAAGGTCCTTGCTTATATGGGGAGTTAACCTGCAATTAACTAGGGCGGGGAAGGCTTGCAGGTAATTGCAAACAGGAGATGGCTTGATTAAAACCGTACTGTTTGTGAGTAGGCAAGTAGCCACAGCAATCCTGGAAACACTCATGACAGAGGCATATGTAGCTAGCTCCCCAGTGTGTGCCTCAGCTAAGAGACCTCCGGGGAAGCCACCTGGTCTACTTCAGAGTGTGGCGAGGCTGAATGCCCCTTGGAAAGAGATATCCATGAATTTTATTGTAGACCTGCTGGATAGTGGGGGGTGCACAGTCATATGGGCAGTAACTGATTTGTTTTCCAAACAAGTGCATTTTATCCCATGTCCTAAGATCCCTTTAGCTTAAAACCCTTGCAAAAATGTTTATCCAACATGTGTATAGGTTACATGGTGCTCCAAAAGATATAATCTCAGACAGGGGTGTACAATTTACCTCCAAATTTTGGAAAGAGTTCCTGATGTTGATAGGCTCCACCCAAGGGTTAAGCTCCGCCCACCATCCCCAGACAAATGGGGCTTGTGAGAGAACCAATTCCGTGTTAGAACAGTATCTCAGATGTTATATAAATTATCAGCAAGATAACTGGGTGGACTTATTGCCATTTGCGGAGGTTGCATATAATAACTCCATACATAGCAGCACAGGCTTCACTCCGTTCAAGGTGGCTTCTGGCCAAGAGTTTGTGCCAATCCCAGAGCTACCTCAAGATAACCCACAGAACCCTTCTTTGATTGAGTGGATCGAACAGTTACGAGGCACTTGGGCAGTAACTCAAAAAGCTCTAGATGAAGCACACCGAGCGCATAAAGCTCAAGCCGACAAAAAGAAGTGCCCGGCACACGCTTACAAAGTGGGTGATATGGTTTACCTTTCCACCAAATATTTACATACTCCCCAGAAATCAAAAAAGCTCGGACCCAAGTATGTGGGCCCTTTCCCAATTACTCGAGTCATTAATCCAGTCACAGTTGAATTGGAATTGCCAAAAAATTTGTGACGAATCCACCCTGTGTTTCATGTCAGCTTGCTGAAACCGGAACATTCGTCCCCTTTACATCCGAACCAGGAATCTCCTCCTGTCCCCATACTGATTGAGGGGGAACAACATTTTGAGGTTAAGGAGATCTTGGACTGTAGGAAGCATCACGGTACAGTATCTGGTGGCCTGGAAGCATTTCCCATTGTCTAAAGCTGAATGGGTGAACAAACGTGATGTCCGGGCGCCAAAGAAAGTACAGTTGTTTCACACCAAATATCCTGATAAACCTTAATTTATATTTTGTGCTGTTATCTCCTTTCCCCTTTTCTTTTCCCTTTTAGGACTAACATTTCTTCTGAAGAGGGCTGAATGTCAGCCTCCGCCTTTGCTGCTTTGGCTGCCATAGTAACGGGGAGAGGGGGAGCTAGCATGGAGTGGGGAAGTGTGCTGGAGAGATAGAGAAACGAAAGTGATAATTAAGCTACTGGGCTGCATCTTTGAAGCTGCTATCGGGTCAACGGTCGTGGCATTCCTGATTGATGATGCTAGACGTGTGCTCTCACCTGACCTCTGGGAGACCCTTGGATTGGATGATTTACGATGGACAGTGGGAGGGAATGCTTTCTATCTGTAATTTTCACACTCTTGCATCAGATTCTGCTTTTCCTTGGTTGTGATCACTTCATTTTCCAGTAAAAGTACCTGCTTCTATAAACAATGGAGTTTGGGTCATTTTTTCTTGGACTTTGAAGGAAGCATACCTGACATTTATTTTTAATGTCGCCACTCTTCCCATCCATGAAATTTGAAGGTTCTTCCAATATTCTAAATCTTTTCCAATTTGCAGCATTAATTTATCATAGTTATCTTTTTTGATTGAGGAACCTCTTGCTGTTAACCAAATCCCTAAATACTTTATTCTCCTTGTTATCTCAATATCTGTAATGTTCTCCAATTTTATCTCTTGTTTTCTAATAAAGTTTTTTGTTAGCAATTTGGATTTTTTTGTTAATTTTTAGTCCTGCCACTACGCCGAATTCCTCTATTTTTTAAATCAATTTGGGGCCTGATTGTAGAGGTTCCTTGATTACAAAAACCAAATCATCTGCATAGGCTTGCAATTTATACTCCTCGTTTTTAATCTTCAGTCCCTTGATCTCTCGATCTTCCCTAATTTTTGTTAACAGTAGCTCCAATGATAGAATAAAGAGAAGCCTTTAGTAATTTCAAATTTGTCCGTTATATCCTGATTCATAATTACCCTTGCCATTTGTTTTGAGTAATTTTTTTCAATCATTTTTTCAAATTTTAATCCAAATCCCATCTTTTTAATTTGTTGTAACATAAAATTCCAATTCAAATTGTCAAAGGCCTTCTGGGCTTCAAGGAAAACCAGTGAAACCTGTTTCTCTGGGTGGACTTCGTAGAACTCTAAAATATCAATTATAATCCGTAAATTATTTTTAATCTATCGGCCAGGCAAAAAGCCATTTTGGTCTGGGTGTGTAAACTTATCTAGAATTGTCTTTAACCTTGCAGCAATGATTGACATATATATTTTGTAATCGGAGTTTAATAGTGAAATAGGCCTATAATTTTGTACCAATTGCTGATCTGAATCTTCCTTGTGTAATTAAGGCTTCTGTCCATGTTTGGGGAATATTGGATTGTTGTAATGCTTCATTAAATATTTCCATCATTAGTCCTCCTGTCTGTTTTTGTGTTATCATGTATAGTTCCACTGGTATTCCATCTGGTCCAGGTGTTTTATTGCTTTTTTGCCTTTTTATTGCAAATCCAAATTCTATTTCCGAGATTGGTCGATTTATTGCATCTTTCTGTTCCTCCGTGAGCTTACCTATGGTTAGTTCCTCTAAATATGTTTTAATTTCTGATTCTATTATTTCTTCCTGTGTATATAGTTTGAAGAAAAAAGTATGAATTATTCTTTTCTTAACTTCTTTTTTGTCTTGGGTTTTCCCTTCCTCATCTTTTAAACATTGTATCATTCTTTTATCCCTTTCCTTTTTTAGTTTGTAGGCAAACCATCTGCTTACTTTGTTTGCATGTTCAAAATAATTTTGTTTAGCCATCCTTATTTTCATAGCAATTTCCTCTTGGGTTATCAAATTTAGTTTGTGTTTAATCATTCTCCAATCCTCTTTTACTTTTTTATTTTGAGGGTCTTTCTGTAGAATTCCTTCTAATTTTCTAAGTTCTTCCTGTAATTTATTTTGTTGGGACTGTTTCTCTTTTCTTTTCTTTGCCATATATGCGATCGTCAGTCCTCTAATGTATGCTTTCAATGTATCCCATAAATTTTGGGTTGATGTGTCCTCTTTCTTATTTATTCTTAGGAAGATCTCTAATTCTTTTTCTAAGAACTGCTTAAATTCTTTCTCTTTACATACAGTTTGATTCAAAGTCCATCTCTTATATCATTTCTGTCTCTTCCATTGAATAATTATGGGGTTATGGTCGGCCCATTCATTTGTTCCTATATCTATTTTTTTTAATTCTAACTGTAGTTGTATTGTCATCCAGGCCATATCCATCCTGGACCAGGATTGATGCGGATGCGAAAAATATGTATATTGTCTTTCTTCTTTGTAGATTTCTCTCCATGTATCCCTTAAACTTAGTTCTGCTACCATGTTGAAAAATTCCTTAGGAAGTGTTTCCTTTTTTAAAAAAATTTCTTATTGCTGTAATAATCTCTTTTACTGTCAACTATAGCGTTATAGTCTCCTATCATACATACATTTTCTATCTCTTGTTCCAATATTCTATTATGTACTTTTTTGTAATATTCCTGTTGATTTTTGTTTGGGGCATATACTACTATCAATAGAATTTGTTTATGTTCCGTATTTAGTTTTATCATTAAAATTCTACCCTCCTCATCTGCATAAACTAATTCTGAATTTATTCTTTCTTTTACATAAACTGCTATTCCTCTTTTTTTCTGTTGCGATAACAATACATATAGTTTTCCTAATTTCTTATTTTCTAATAATTTTTGAAATCCTATTTTTATATGAACCTGCTGCAAGCAAATCATGTCAGTGTTTAATTTTTTTAATTTTGTAAATATTTGTGTCCTCTTTTTCTGTGCATTTAAACCATTGATGTTCACGGAAAATAGAGATCTTGCCTCTTCCATCTACTGTGCCTGTTTTTTGGTGTTTCTGGTCTCCCTTTTTACTCTTCCTCTTGCCCCTTCTTTATCTTCTCGTTCTCTTTCTTGGGTTTTCTTAAGTTCTTTTTCTCTTTCTATCTCTTCTTGTTGATCCTCTTCTTGACTTTTACTTTCTGATTCGTCCTTGCTTTCTTGCTCTTCTTCCAGGAAGTTTTTATAAAATTCTTCAGCTTTTTCTATCGAATCAAATTTATATTTCTTGTCCTGCCATGTAATTATCCTTCAGGGATAATCCATCTAAATATTATTTTATATTTAATGAGGTGTGATGTTAAGAAATGGTATTGTTGTCTTTGTTCTCGAATTCTTCGTGGGATTTGTTTTAGAATTATGATTTCCTTTCCTTTGTATGTAACCGTCTCTTCCCTTGATTTTTTATAAATTTCATCTCTCATTGTTTTTTTCGTGAATCTTATATGTACTTCACATGCTAGATGGTGCCTTCCTATGTAATTGTTGTGGACTCGGTAAATTTCATCTACGGAGTCTCGTATTTCCAATTTGTCTCTGTATTAAATCTGCAATTATTTCAATCATTTTCTCCCCCAAATTCTCCTCTTTCTCCTCCTCAACATTCTGGAAGTGCAAGAAAAATGAGGCTTTCTCCATTTCCAGGAGGATAATCGAATCTGATAATTCTTTGTTCAATTGCAGTGTCTTCTGCTTTGCCCTTTCTAATTTATAATCTAGTTGGTCTACTTTAGTTTCTATTTTTTTCTCTTTCCGCTCATTTTCTGCAATTGTTTGTTGAATATCTTGCATCTTTTCCTTCTGGCAAATTGATTGCAGAAGATAACTCGCGAAAATGCAGGGCGGCTTTTCACAAAAAGGGCTCCTTTCCAGGAATTAGTTGGGTTTTCGAGAGCTATCACTCACACCCTCACCCACTCCGCTCAGACATCACCGCTGGAAGCCAGGAATACTTTCAATATGTAATTTTTGCACCTTTTGCCTCAGATCATGCTTTCTTTTCGCTGCTATCAGTTCATGCTCAATAAAAGTACCTTTCTCTACAAACATGGAGTTGGGGTTTTTCTTCCTTGAGTTTTGAATGGGGACACACCTGACATTTCCATTTGAGAATTATGGAGGCCACTGGGCTCTTAGGGAGCTTCAGTGCAGCAGAAATTTTATTGTAGCCTTCCCCAGGTCTGTGCCTTGCAATAATCCTGTCTCTGAGCTCTTCAGGCAGTTCCTTTGACCTCATGGCTTTTGCTCTACTACAGTATGCATTGTCAGTGGTGATGCCTTCTATAGTGAGGTGTGTGCCTTTCCAAATCATGTCTGTTCAATTTAATTTACCACAGGTGAACTCCCAAGGTGTAGAAACATGTCAGCAATTATCAAGAGAAATGGGAGGCACCTGAGCTAAATTTCAAGTATTGTTGCAAAGAGTCTGAATACTTATGCCAATGTGATATTTCAGTTTTTTCTTTTTAATAAATTTACAGACATGTCTAAAAGTTTGCTTTCACTTCATCATTATGGGGTACTGAGTATAGATTATTGAGGAAAAAAAAGAATTTCAACAACTGTAAAATCAGGCTGCAGCATAATAAAATTGACAGAACTGAAAGGGGTCTGAATTAGGGGTGAAATGCTCCCGGTTCAGACCGGATCACCTGATACTGTAGCGATGGCGGCAGATGGTTCAGAGAACCGGTAGCAAAAATCCCTACACCCCCCCCCCATGCCCAGCTGAGCCGCAAGATCATCCGAGGCTGTTTTTTTTACTTTTAAAAGCATTTTTTTCCTACAACCTCTTTGGCCGAAAAAATGCTTTTAAAAGTAAAAAAAAAAAAGCCTCGGATGATCGTGCAGCTCAGCTGGGATCGTCAGAGGCTTCTAAAAGCATTTTTTTCTACAATCTCTTCGGCCGAAGAGGTTGTAGAAGGATGTAGGGGGGAAAAATGCTTTTAAAAGCCTCTGGCGATCCCAGCTGAGTTGCCTCATCGTCAGAGGCTTCTAAAAGCATTTTTTTCTGCAACCTCTTCGGCTGAAGAGGTTGTAGAAAAAATACTTTTAAAAGTTAAAAAAAAAAGTTGGCCATGCCCACCCAGTCACATTACCCCCCTACCAAGCCATACCCACAGATCTCACCCCTGTCTGAATACTTTCTTATGACCCAGGTGGTCAAGGTTAGGCAGGCCTCCAGAAAGTTATTTATTTCTCTTGGGAATGGTTAAACAAATGGCCTTCCACCATCCTGTAAGGCTCAACCCTCAGTCCCCCAAACAGCAGCCCATAGATTAGCTGGCAAGTCCACAAGACAAAAATCCAGGCATAAGACAAGGACAGTTTCGAAGGCAAAGTCCTCAGGGCTAGGGAAAGACAAGAACTGTCTTCAAAGCAAGGCAAAAACAGTGTTCAAGGCAAACAATGTCCTCGACATTCAAAGCAAGGCAAAAGGTCTGAGTCAAAGCCGGGGGAGTGTAATCCGAAAACAAACACTTGTTCCTAGCAAAAGCCCCCCCTCACGGTGTTTCCTTAAATTCTACTCTTTAGGTGAACTTCATGAGGAGGGATGGGGCATCCTCCTCCCAAGTAGTCAGTTCGCCCTGTACTGACTCTGCCTTCTTTCCATTCTCTGTGCTCAGGGATTGAGCAGGGGAGGCATTTGCTTGTTTCTGAAGCACTGCTGCTCCTGTGCTCCGCTGCCTGCCTTCCCCCCTTCCTCGGTCAGCCTGTACCCGCTCTTCCTCCCTGTGTACTTTTCTGAGGCTTGAGGGACCCGGGACTCCCTAGTCCTCATCCCCAGGTCATTCCTCATAGGCTATAGGGACTGAGATTAAAGGGGGAGGGAATCAAATGGGAAGCATGCAGTTCTAGTTCATATTTTCACATGATTAACATAAAAATGATTAAGCATTTTTCCTAAATTATACTACGTATTAAAGTATAATCTGCATATATTCACTTTATCCCAAAAATATTTTTATTTTTTCTTTGCCTATTACAGCATGGTTAGCATGCAGAACTTCACTTCTGTTTTCTTCTGTTTCACGCTCCACATGACTGGAAAAACATTTTATTACTTTGAAAAAATAACCTAGAATAAAGCACAAGTATAGGAGCAGAGATAGTATGATATCTGTGTGTTTTGAAGTAATAGCTATGCTTTTTATTGCAATATTTAACCTTTGAACTGTATTTTCTTAGAGCTCTTAATTGATGATCTATAACTGAACTTCTTGATATTGTCCCACTGACCTGTGTCTTTTGGAAATGGAGCCAAAAGTTGGCAATTGTACATCTGGCTTCCAACGAAGTTCAACATCAGATGATGATTCTGGGTGTGCCTTAGAAGAATATGCCTGGGTTCCTCCAGGTCTTAGACCAGAACAGGTATGGGCAACTATTAATCAGCTTATGTTTCAACTGCATATTCCAAAAGTAATTTTGTACTTAGGTTACCTTGATCTTCATTTTTTTCATATAAATTGTGGACAAAAAAAGCAATATCCTTAAAATCTGTTTTTATTATTTAGGTTTTATATGATAGCATTGTCATGATTAAAAAAGATAAGTAAACTTTGAAGTAAGATAAGAAGAAAACCAAAAGACAATAACACAATCTTCCCCAGCAACCAATAGCCAGATAAACAGGGATTAACACCATGCAAACAGTAAAACAGAAAACAGTACATAATCAAGGAATTATCATGGAGGAAATCACACCCCCATCAAAAGTGGGCAAACTATTGTACTGAATTGTAAGTAGGGAATAAACCAGGGATGAAATGCTCCTGGTTTGGTCCAGTTCGCCCGAACTGGTAGTAAAAAAGGCTACTGGTTCGCTGAACCAGTAGTAAAAAATGTAAAAAAAAAAAGTTCCGACGATCAGCTGAGCAATGCACGATCGTCAGAACTTTTTTTTTTTTTACTTTTTAAGCATTTTTTTTTACTACCAGTTCTCTGGAACCAGTAGTAAAAATGCTTTAAAAAAGTAAAAAAAAAAGGCTCTGATGATCACAGCTGTGCTGCGTGATTGTCAAAGCATTTTTTTTACTTTTTAAAAGCATTTTTTACAATCTATTTACCCGAATAGGTTGTAAATTTTTTTTTAAGTAAAAAAAAAAACTTGGCCACGCCCACCCAGTCTTATTACCCCACCACTAAGCCACGCCCACAGAACCAGTAGTAGCAAATTTTACATTTTACCACTGTAATAAACCACATATTCACTCACACTGATGATGTTTCCTGGTTGGGTAATGAAAGCCTGCAAGCAAACAACCAAGCTCAGCATCAAAGCATCAAACCTTTCAACTCTGAGCTACATATATTCTCTTCATATCAATTAAGAAACTATGAGCATCCTAGACCAAGCTAAATCCAAGAAATTCCTAGAAGCTGGCATTCAGACAAATGAACTATCAGTAGATATATATAAATAAACCGTATTTCCACACCATTCAAGAGACAATAAAAAGGCTGAGAAGGAAAGAAAAAGATCAGAACGCATCCTTTCCAGCAGCGAACACCCAAATAAGTAGGGATTAACACCAGGCAAACAATCAAACAGAAAAGCATATACTTATCAAAGAGAAAACCATACTCCTACCAAAATTGGCAGGGCAAGTTATTGTATATATAAACAGGGAGCAAACCCCATACTTAGTTGGGCAATGAGACCAAACTCAGGGCAAACCAAGGTGTCAAGAGTGATTTGCTCTTTCACCTAGTTGCTTCTTTGCTCTCAGCTTGACAACAGTTGGGAAGAGGGTGGTTGGAATGTTGGGGAGGGAATGGAATGCCAAGACTCTGTCTGCAGATCGTGAGACCCTGCTGCCAGCCCAAGATCATACAATGCAGGTGCTTGAACTATCCGGACTGTTCCCATAATAAAAGAAACAGATTTATTTAGACAATGCAATGAACTGAGGAGGAATGGCCAAATGGAAAAACAAGTTAACTGTGGGATTCTGTGCAGGAAAACCAGAGCTAGTTTCACTTCTTCTATGCCAATGTAGTGTATTCAATAAATTTTTACTTTTGGGAAGCACAATGTCCCAGGAGTTCTCTTTTTGGATTCTCTAGCTGGACACCTGACATTAAACCAGCTCTATAAACTACTGCTTACCTGGAATCTTCCAGGAGAACTGAGATAACGAGATGTCAGCAGTCAACAAGAAGACAGATGACAGGGTGAAGTTGGGAGAAGCCCCCCTCTTGGAGGCACCAACAGTGGATTGGAAGCCAGCCAATCAGGGCACGCTCTAAACTGGGACCCAAAAAGTTGGAGCAGCGACCCATATTTGGAGAAGAGGTGGTTTCAGAAGCTTTCTGGTCTAAGAAAAAGGAGCCATGAGCAGGCAGCATGGGAAAGGCAGCAGAGACAGAATACCCACTGATCCCTCACGGAGTTACATTGATCCGAGGAAGCAAGTGGAAAAGCATGAGAGCCGCCAAGTGGGAAGAGCTGATGGGATGGAGGTTCCTGATCGTGACCTGCAGCTTATCAATGGAACAGCTCAGAAGTTCGGTGGGCTGGAGATCTGAGGCTCCACCTCACCAAAGTCGATGATGACAGGGGCTGGGATGGGGATGGCCAAGCCGCTAGTTACCTCATCCCCTCCTCTATTGCAGTCAGTATGTTGAACCTACCTGGAGCAGTGGGTACCACGCAGCAAGGGGCAGAGGCAGCCCCCCTTTGGCAGGTCTGGCACAAGCCCAGTCACCTCTCATGGCGACGGGAAGCCCTGCACAGGTGCCACCAGGCTTCGTGTTGGTACAATAGGACTGAGAGCCTCCTCCCTTGAAGGCAAAGTTTGATGGCCAGCCCGAAAAGCTGGCCATCAACACAGGTGTGGAAATATTTGGAGTGGTACAGAGCAATGTATCCCAACGTGCCCTCCCATGTAAATATTGTCACATCGACCCTGGAAGGAGATGACACAGAGTGGCTGGTGTGACTTCACAATGAGGACACCCCAGAGCTGATGAATGTGAACGCCCTTATGCAAGAGATGTGGTACAGATTTGAGGACGCCATGGAAACCCAGCGAGCAGAGGCCAGGATCCGCTCCATTCGGCAAAGGAAGTGACCAGTCACAGAATACATTCAAGAATTTTCCAGCTTGGTGGCCTGCCTGAGGGAATGGCCTGAGCCCCTACTGATCTACCAATTCCAGGATGGTCTGAACCGAGAACTGTACCACAACTGCTTGCCCTGAGGGGTGCCTAATGATCTTTGGGCATAGTACCAACTGGTCACCAACGTGGAGCTAGACCTGATGGAGCAGCATGCTGTGCATGAGGATTGCCCCCACTGGACAACCAAGAGGTGCTCTGCAACCCTTGGAGGAAAAGGAGGTTCTCCTCAGATCCCCAAGAAGAAGCCCTGCCGTGTGTTGAGAGCCTGTTTCCGATGCAGGAAGAAAGGCCACTGAGAGGCTGACTGCCCCACCCCACATCCAGCATCTGCATTGCGAGCCTTGGCCCAACCAAAGAAGCCGCCAGCAAAGACAAAGGAGAAGATGCAGGCAGCACAGCAGTTTGTAGAGGTCTCTCCACAGTCCAGCAAAGGAGAGGGAACTCTAATCCCCAAAATACCAGACATGATCTTCTACAAGAGTGACAGCGAAGAGGAAGATGACCTGATGGTAAGTGACACCATCATTCCAATGACTGCCAGGGTGGAGATAATGGTGCCTTACTCGGGAATGAAGGACATCATCATGGCCTATTAGACTCAGGGTGCATCCAGTGCCTAATCAGCTTGCCGAGAACAGAGAAGTTGGAGCTAAGACTCAGGAAACTGAGGTGACCTGTGGGATTTGAACAACTAGACAGTTTCCTTTTGGGGGAGTGGTGCCAGTGATCTATCTGACAGAGCCAGTGAGCCTAAGGCTTGGGAACCACATGGAGACTATCCACTTTTATCGTGGACCCCAGAATGACTGAGGCCATGATTCTAGAGCTAGTCTGGCTAAAGAAATGGAACCTAGCAGTGGACTGGGAGAACAAGTGGCAAATGAAAAAGAAAATGGCTAACAGGAAATAGGGAAAGCACCAGGTGCCAGCGATGAGCTGGTGGTTGGGAAAGTGAAAGCAGAGCTGGCTAAGGTGCTGACAGAGGGCAAAGCATTACAGCTGCTTATTCGAAAGGAGTACTGTAATCTTGCTGAAGTGTTTAGTGAGAAGGAGTTGGATGTGCTGCCGCCCCCTCACAGACTGTGCTATTGAAATTCTGCAGGGGGAAAAACTACCAAAGCCAGAGATGTATTCCATGATGCCCAGGAAAATGGAAGAGCTTTATAGATAAGAACCTAACCAGGGGCTTCATCCAGTTGGCCAAATCAAGGGTGGCAGCCCCTGTTCTCTTAAAAAAAAAAAAAAGAGTCGGGTCCCTGAGAATGTGTGGATTATAGGGGGATAAACGCCATTTGCATGGAGGACATGTACCCCATCCCCCTGATGAAAGACATGTTAAATTACTTGTCAAAGGGGAAGCTGGACCTGAGGGAAGCTGGACTTGAGGGAAGCATTCTACTGAGTGAGGATTAGGGAGGGAGATGAGTTGAAGACCATGTTCAACTGCCTCTTAGGATGCTACCAATTCCAGGTGATGCAATTTAGATTACAGGGGAACCCAGCTGTGTTCATGCAGCTGATAAAGTCCTACATGAGCACTTATACAAAGGGGTACTGGTGTACTTGGTGATATTTTAATTTATACCGAGAACACAGAAGAACATGTAAAACCAGTAAGAGCTGTACTAAGGAGTTGCTAAAAGCCTTGCTATACACAAAACACATCCAAATGTGACCTTCACAAGACCAGCTTAGACTACCTAAGGTACCATATCTACAAAGAGGGGGTTAGAGATGGACCCAGAAAAGGTGAAAGCAATCCTGGGAGGCCCCAAGGACCAGAACACAGCTGCAGAGTTTCCTAAGATTTGTGAACTTCTATAGACAATTCATTCCCACTTTCACACAAATAGCACTGCCCATCACAAACCTGTTAAAAACGGGGAAGGTGGTGAAACCTAGACGAAGTCAGCCCTTGAATTGGACTGTCGAGTGCCAAGCAGCTTTTAAAAAGCTAAAGAGACGTTTTGTCTCTGAGCCAGTCTTGAAACACCCGAACCCAGAGGAGCCATCGGTGATCCAGGCAGACACTAGTGACGTGGCCGTGGGGGCAGTGTTATTGCAGAGGAATAAAAGGGGAAAACTGCAGCCTTGTGCCTATACTTCTTGGAAACTGTCCAACACCTAGAGACAATGGACAATCTGGGAGAAGGAGGCTTATGCAGTCTGCTGGGCTCTCCTTATATCTGGAGGCAGTTCTCAGAAGGCAGGAAAATCCCATTTTTATTTTATTTTTTTAAATTTGATTTATATGCTGCCCTTCTCCGGAGACTCAGGGCGGCTTACAGTGCGCTAAGCAATAACCTTCATCCTTTTGTATATTTATACAAAGTCAGCTTATTGCCCCCACAAACTGGGTCCTCAATTTAGAAAGGATGGAAGGCTGAGTCAACCTTGAGCCTGGCGAGATTCAAACTTGCAGTAATTGCAGGCAGCTGGTCTTAATAACAGGGTGCTTTAGACCACTGTACTACCAAGGCTCATTGAAGTTTGGACCAGCCACAAAAATCTAGAAGTACTAAAGACCCCTGGGAAACTGTCCCCTAAGCAGGTCCAGTGGGCTCAGTACTTTAGCTGGTTCAATTTTATCCTGCGTTAGTTACTGGGGGGAGGGATTTCTAGCTGACACACTTGTGCCTGCTGCAATATAAGAGCATGAGAGAAGAGATAATTAATTCTATCATCACATTCAACCAACATGCAGTGCCAGTTCCTGTGAGGCAACCACAGAAGAGCTCCCGTTGGTTAGAAGATGCACTGACCCAGGAGCTGAAAAAAGCCTTGGGTGGGAGATGAGCAATTCCAAAACCATAAAACTGACTTAATCATAAAGCAAGATTTAGCATGGAAGAGGAGCAAAATATATGTCCCAGCCAACCAGAGAACTATAGTCCTACAAAGAAGCCATGACGCGAAGCCAGCAGGACATTTTGGGTTTATAAAAACCCTGCATCTCATAAAGAGGCAGTTTTGGAGACCCAAGATGAAGAAGGACATAGAAATCTATGGTGAGTTGCCCTTTATGCGCATCTATGAAGGATTATTACAACCAGTAGCCAACCCAACAATGCCGTGGGAGAAGATAGCCATGGATTTCATAGTGGAGCTTCCCAAAAGTGGTGGGAACACTGTAATTTGGACTGTTGTAGACCTGTTCTCAAAACAGGCACATTTCATACCATATCCTTCAGCCCCAGGTCTTAGCAAAAATGTCCATGCAACACACCTACAGGCTGCACAGGGTCCTAAAGCAAATTATCTCAGACTGAGGGGTACATTTCACTAAGTTCTGGTGGAAGTTTTTAAAGCTAATAGGTTCATCCCAAGGGCTTAGCTCTACCTTTCATCCTAGTACTAATGGGGCAGCAGAAC
Source organism: Pantherophis guttatus (assembly GCF_059756535.1). Lineage (NCBI taxonomy): Eukaryota > Metazoa > Chordata > Lepidosauria > Squamata > Colubridae > Pantherophis > Pantherophis guttatus. The sequence goes on along the minus strand of NC_142069.1, from coordinate 57,057,379 downwards.
AAGCTAACTCAATGATAGTACAATACCTGAGATACTATATAAGCTATCTGCAGACTAATTGGGCTGAACTGCTGACATTTACCAAAATGGCTTACAACAACTCAGTGCATAGCAGCACAGGATTTACTCCTTTTAAGGTGGCTACGGGGGTCGAATTCGTGACTATGACAGAGTTTCCCCAAGGGACCCTATCCTCTGCGACACTGGTGGAATGGAGGGACTCTTTCAGAGGCATGTGGGCTATAGTGTGTAAGGAACTAGGAAAATATTAAAGCAATTTCATTCCAAATACCCAATGCAACCAATGTGAGAAAATCTTGTACAGTGATTAATTGTTCATGCTTATGTATTCCAGTTGTATCTTTCTTTCAGGGGTGTCGGCATGTCAAGAGTGCTTGAATTATCTGGACTGTTCCCATAATAAAAGAAGTGGATTTAATTGGACAACACAATGAACTGAGGGGGGATGGCCAAAGGGAAAAGCAAGTTTAATTATGTGGGATTTTGCACAGGAAAACTAGAACTGGTTTTGCTTCCTCTGTGCCAATGTGTATTCAATAAAGTTTTACTTTTGGGAAGCACAATGTCCCAGGGTTTTTTTGGGCATTTTCTAGCTGGACATCTGACACAAGGGTTCCACTTACTCTTTTCTGTTGGTACTTTGTCCTAAACCCGTGATGGCGAACCTGTAGCACACGTGCCACAGGTGGCACATGTAGCCATATCAATAGGCATGCCAGCTCAGCTCTGGCGCGCATGCACGCGCCAGCCAATTGATTTTCGGGCCTTTCTAGGAGTCTCTGGAGGCTGGTGACAGCAAAAAAAATCACTTCCTGTCCCACCAGGAGTTGGAAAATGGGCCATTTCAGGCCTCTGGAGGGCCTCCGAGGGAGTGGGAAAGGCTGTTTTTGCCCTCCCCAGATGCACAGAGGATCTGGAGCCAGGTGAGAAAGAAAAACGGGCCTACCGGGCCATCGCGTGCCAGGAGCGGGGAGGGGGGTTGTGCATGCATGCGCAGGGCAGGGCACATAGAATTATGGGTGTAGGTATGTGTGTGCGCAAACCTCCCCCGCCCCCCTTCCTGGCACGTGATGGCAAAAAGGTTAGCCATCACTGCCCTAAACATTAAAATACAAAATAATATTCAAACTAGCATTAATATGGCTTAACAGAAAAAGTCAATTTTTTAATATCACATGTAAGATGCAGCATGCATATACTTAAGATACCTGAGGTATTCTTTCTTTGGAACGTATGTTTGCTTTGTGCTGTGCATTTTATAAATGTCCTATTTGTTTGAAATGCTGTGAATAATGTCACATTTTTCTCCAAACTTTCTTTCATTTAAATGTAATTATCTGCCTACTTACCAATTTACTCTGTGCATTAAAATTAGAGCAGTACTGACACCAATAACTTAGTGTAGTCCTCCAAGTAAAATAATACTTGGAGCCAGAAAATAATATTCATTAAAGACATTTTATTTGTATAACTATAAAAATATCTTGCCTATTAATCCTTTCATAATTTAAAGAACAAGGCAAATGGAAAACAACTTTTACTTTGAAACATTTTCTTTTTCAATACTATTTGGGCAGGGAATAGAGAATAGAGTTTATTGAAATCACAAGCAGCAATAGCTTTTCTGCTTGTATTATGTGGCAAATATGGTTTTATTTAATAACTGTGAAGTTTAAATGGAATGAATGAACTTAAAAGCAAGAAAGTACAGGAGAGCCTATGGAACAAGTCAGACTTGTTGATATGTTAGTTGTTTTCTGGATAGCTTTATAATGTGTGATAAAATGCAGAGTGCTAACTATTCTGAAGGAGTTGGAAGTGAGATGTGCATAATTTATGGCAGCTGTAATTGCCACTGAAAATTGGATTCCAGGGAAGCAATTCAACAGCTGAGTGCTAGTAATCTTAGGTAATTTAGTTCTGCTGAGTTAGCTTATTTCTTTTTTCTAAAAAAAAGGAATGTAAATTCTGCTAAAAATGAAAAGAAAAAAGTAAAAAGTAAAACAGACCTAGCATACCCTATAAATAAAAAAATAAATTAGCAGATGAAGAATTCTTACAAGGAAGTGAATGAATGAGTTATATGTCTGGCTTCTAATTTAGGTTCAGCTTTTCTTTGCTTGCCTGTCAGAGGAGAAGGTCCCATATGTTAACAGTCCTGGAGAAAAATATCGAATTAAGCAGCTTCTCTATCAGCTACCACCCCATGACAATGAGGTAGGTATAGATAATCATGTTTGCTCTGCTAAGATGAGGCAGAGGGACATATTACCTTTTTTGGGGAACAAATCTATGGTTTCTCAAATAGTCTGACAAGATGTAACTAATTACAGTGACTCATGCCATGATAACTTCCAGATTAAATACTGAAACATTATGTACTTTGAAAATCTCCAGTTGGTAAGTAATACAGTTTAGTAATTCTGACTGCACATTTCGTTTCATGCAAATGATCTTGACTGATTTCCAAAAGTCAAGCAGGATCATATCTAATTAGTTTTCGAATGAATTTTTTGAATTTCCGCCAGGAAATTCTAGGATTTTACTGTAAATTAGACTAGGAAGTTGAAAAAAATTGTATAAGATCACAAGGATACACCACTTCTATACTGTTGACAAAATACACATCCATCTGGTAAGCAGGAGTCAAGTCTCTTGAATGGAGGGCTTCTTACAGGAGCTCTATTTCTGGTGTGTTTCTGGGACTAATTCAGATTACTAGAACACAAGTGCAAAGGTTTGCTCTTCCACTTCATCCTGCCAAGGACTTTTGCTGTGTTAAAGGCCAAGGATGAAAGTATTTTTCTAGATAAATCTGTGGGCCATCAGTAATTTTTTCATTTGGTCATCTCCCAAATCTTTAAATTTCATAGCAGTTAATAATTAGTTTTTTTAAAAAAAATTGCTGCCAGCAATATGACTTATTGTATTATTTTAGTGTTTTTAAATGTTTGTAAACCCCCTTATTAATAAATAATAAAAATAAAGAAATAGAAAATGGAAAGGTTGTGAGGAAAGGTATACTCATCAGCATATAAAACAATATGTGCAAATTGCATCTATATTTAGCACCCTAAAACTCTTAAAGAACATTTTAAACTCATCCCCTTGTGCCTTATTTTTATGCTTTGCTTTCCACTTTGCAACATTAGAGTTCCAGTACTTTCCTACAGTAGCACCTGTTGTATGGAATAATGACTATTCACTGTTGTGTGAGGCACTTCTCCTAGTGTAATTTAGTGTGGGGTTTTTTAAAAGTATAATAACCCTGGTTTATAACTACTTTTTATCAGTATTTTTATTTTTTCCTGCTATTGGATGCATAAGTTTAAATCATCATGAGTGCCTGAATGATCCCTCCTAGACAAAATAGAAGTATCTAATAAGAGATACATCAGTTAGATGGTTTTAGAAAATAAAAAGCCTAGTGTTTATCATTATATATTCTGGATTGCAAGATGTAGGCATATATTTACCATATAGCTCAATTCTTTGAAAACTATTTGGAAAAAAATGCATCTAATTCACTAATACAATTAGATTCAAACAGCAAAGTTTAATTTGGACAGGCTGGGTTTAGAAAATGATTTTGTAATTAAAGCCATCAGTGATCTCATGCCTGCTGTGGATGGAAACTGCACCGAAACCCTATGGTGCCACTTCTCCTCTCTTCCTTCTCATAAAGCATGAAAGGAATAATCTGCTTCTCCATTCTATACTTGTATGCTATAGAAATTTATCTTATATCCATAAATTAGGAAAACCAAATGCAGAAAACCTTAAATCTTCAAAATATGCCAGAATCCAGGGTAGTAATGCATAGATAGCAATAACACTTCATCTCATTGTAGCAGCTCCAATTGTTGAGACAGATTATTACATTGTGGTGAAAGTATAAAAAGAAAATTAGCTGTGTATGCAATTCTTTTTTATGTCTAAATCTGACACAAATCTTTCAGTTTCCAAACAGGTATATGTATACCTATTCATGCATGTCAATTCCAAATAGAACTTGTGTAGATTCTAAACATGTTATTGGCTTTTGTTGAAGGTGCGATACTGCCAGTCTTTAAGTGAAGAAGAGAAGAAAGAACTTCAAATATTTAGTACACAACGTAAAAAAGCAGCACTGGGGCGAGGCTCAGTCAAATTACTCCCTAGAGCAATAATACATGCACTTTGTGAACAGGTAACATTGCTATTGTTAAAATAGAATTCTGTAATTCTGTGAAATTCAGGTACTGATGAACATGGAATAAAACACATTTAAATAAAACATGCGTTCAAGCCTTTTAGGTTGAAAACTGATCAAACAGCGTTTGTTGGCTTATAATACTGTGTTTTCCCGAAAATAAGACCCTGTCATATATTTTTTGAACCCCAAAATAAGCGCTTGGCCTTATTTTCGGGGAGGTCTTATTATTTTAGGGCATGTGGAGCAAGATGGGGCTCCTCTTGCCGTCTTACCTGATTTCCAGCTCTGTTGTTTAAATATTTTCGGGGAGGGCTTATTTTCGGGGGAGGCTTATTTTAGCGCATGTGCTCAAAAGCCCGATTGACATCCCCACATCAGGGGATGTCTTATTTTCAGGGAAACAGGATACCTATTTTGTGCTTTCCGATATAGTGATACGTATAAAATATTGATCAAGATAAATCTGATAAATAGCAAGGTAAATCATGGGGATAATAAAGATTTGATTAGAGGATGTTGATGAATCAGTATGCTTGCATACTTAACACAATGGAATGCTCAAAGGAAGTGTCTAAGAAATTATGTTACTGACAGTTAATATGAGTCAGTAACCTTGTACCAAGGAAGAGCATATAATAGTAGTGGCATGTGCCCATTTAGTGTCCTGGTTTGTTCTTTCCTCACAGAAGTGAGGTCCCATTGTTCTGACAAGTTGTATATGTATGAAAATTAAAATCCATGTGTGTAGGTTTATCTAGATGGATATATGGAAAAAAAAACTTAAACCCCTGTTTTTATTTCCAGTGTGGTATAAAAATAAATGGAGGTGAAGTTGCAGTATTTGCTTCAAGAGCTGGGCCTGGAGCATGCTGGCACCCATCCTGTTTTGTATGTTTTACATGCAGTGAACTTCTTGTTGACCTAATCTATTTCTTCCAAGATGGAAAAATTCATTGTGGTAGACACCATGCTGAACTGCTCAAGCCACGATGTTCAGCATGTGATGAGGTAAATCTCACATTCTCACGAACCTTAAGATGGAATTGAAATTAACATGGCATTTATTACCCAGGAACTTCTGAGTGTGATCTTCAAATTTTTCTTCTATAGCCTTCATAAATATTGGCATCTAATTGCAGAAATGTGGGAATAGTGGGAGATTTGACTGAATTTGTAAATTTTATAATACTTGGAACATTTGTTGGGTCTTATTTACAGAATTTTCTTGAAGACTCAAGCCCTTAAGTCAAACATTATATAATGAAATGGATGCAAAATTAGAATACACAATAGAAATGCAATAATGGGAATTGTAATAGAAGATCATTAAATTTACCCAGAACATTATACTCAGAGAAAATAATATGTTTGATCATTTATTTCAGTTTTTTTTATTGAAACGTTTTACAAAAAAAAAAAAGAATTCCCCCCCCAATATTCCCCCCACCCTTTCCCTCCCCCCCACCAGAGACTTCCCAGAGCAAAATACAGGGTATTTCAATTAACAATCATAAACTAAATTAACCTATCTATCCTCAGACTACCAAATCCCCCCTTGAAACCTTAACTCCACTATAGATAACATAATACTTCTAATACTTAACGTTCATTCATAAGCTATTTGATATTTTCTTGTCTGATACTTATTTTGAATATAATCAATCCATCTTCTCCATTCCGATCCGTATCTTTCTTGTGTATAGTCCTTCAAATACGCTGAGATTTTCGCCATTTCTGCTAAGTTCATTACTTTCAGTATCCACTCTTCAATAGTAGGCAAAAAGTCCTTCTTCCAGTATTGCGCTACCAACAGCCTTGCTGCTGCTATTAAGTTCAAAATCAATTTAGTCTCTAATACTGTACAATCCATCGTTATACCCAGTAAAACAATTGAGGAGTAAATTTCAACCTTTTTTTCAGAATGTTCTGCATCACCCACCAAATTTTTATCCAAAATGCCTTGATTTTCTTGCAAGTCCACCATATATGATAATAGGTTGCATCATCACATTCACATCTCTTGCAAATTCGGCTACATACATGATAATTTTTTAGGATCTAAGTGCCATCTATAAAACATTTTATAAAAGTTCTCTCTCAAATTTTGTGCTTGCGTAAATTTAACATTTCTGACCCAAATCTTTTCCCATGTTTCCATCATCACTGGTTCCTGAAAGTTTTGTGCCCATTTTATCATACAATCCTTAATCAATTCTGTTTCTGAATCTATTTCCAATGAAGCATTATACAACCTTTTAATATGCATCTGACTTTGATCTCTAATCTGTTTCACCAAATTTTCCTCATTTTGCATAACACCAATTTTTTGATCTTCCCTCCATCTAGCTTGAAGCTGACCATACTGAAACCATGTATAGATTATCCCTTCTTCTTTTAGTACATCTAAAGATTTCAGTTGCAAATTACCCCTTTCCAAAAGAAGAAGCTCTTTATAAGTAATCACCTCTGTTTTTTGCTCTATACTTACATTTTCTATTGCATGTCTAGAATTTGCCCATATGGGTATCTTATAGTTTAACTTATATTGATACTTTTTCCAAACCCTCAACAATGCATTTCTAAGTATATGACCCTTAAACACTTTATCCACTTTTTTTCATATAACAGATAAGCATGCCATCCATATAACAAATCATAGCCTTCTATATTTAACATTCTTTCTTCAGTTAAGTTAAACCAGTCGCTAATTTGTGATAAAACAGCCGCTTCATAATACAATCTTAAATTAGGCATTTTAAGACCTCCTCTCTCACGTACATCCTGTATAATTTTCAGTTTCACTCTTGGTTTCTTCCCACCCCAAATAAAAGTATTAACCCCTTTCTGCCATTCCAACAAGTTTCCGTCTTAAGCACTGGTATCATTTGAAACAAAAATAAGAACCTAGGTAAAACATTCATTTTTATTGCTGCTATCCTTCCCAGTAATGATAGTTGTAGCTTTTTCCAATTTTCCATTTCTTTCTGTACTTTTTGCCAAAGAACTTCATAATTGTTTTTAAACAATTTCATGTTTGAGCTGCAATATATATTCCTAAATACTTAGCCTTTTTAACTATTTCAAACCCCGTTATTCTCCCTAAATCTTCTCTTTGATTTATGGACATATTTTTAGTTATCATCTTTGTCTTGTGAAGATTTACTTTAAATCCAGATACTTTGCCATATTGAGCTACTATGTCCAGCATATAGGGAGCCGCTTCTATAGGTTGAGATAAAGTAAGAACCAAGTCATCTGCAAATGTCTATAATCCTGCTGTCCAATTACAATTCCTTTTATTTTATCAGATTCACGTAACTTGTTCAACAAAACTTCTAAGTTAAGATAAACAACAATGGCGACAAGGGACAACCCTGCCTTGTACCTTTCTCAATTTTAAAGACTTCTGTTAGGCCTCCATTAACTATTATTTGTGCTGTTTGCTCCTGATATATTGCTCTAATTGAATGTATAAAATACTCCCCAAAATGCATTTTTTCTATTATCTTAAACAAAAATTGCCAATTCAGTCGATCAAATGCTTTCTCTGCATCCAAAAATATGAACGCTGCAGGGACCTGGTTATTTTTTTCCAAATATTCCAATAAGTTAATAATTTGTCTAACATTATATTTCATTTGCCTCCCTTTTATAAAACCTGATTGATCATTATGAATTGTTTGTTGCATAACTGGCATTAATCTGTTCGCTAATATCTTAGCAAAAATTTTATAATCAGTGTTCAAAAGTGAAATTGGCCTAAAATTTTCAGGTTTGATAACAGTTTTGATCTTCCTTCGGAATCAATGAAACAAAAGCTGTTCTCCAAGAGGTTGGAACTCCTCCCCTTAATTGAATTTTACAAAATAAAGCTCTAAGCGGTTCTACCATTTCAAGCTGTAAATTCTTATAATAAACAGCTGTTAATCCATTTGTTCCCGGAGCTTTCCCTGTTTTTAACTGCTTAATTGCAGCAGTGATCTCCTCAGAAGTTATTGGTTGATTCAATCCTTCCCTCTGTTCCAATGTTAATTCCGGAATATTCCCTTCCTTTAAGTATCTATCTATATCTATACCTTGTATTGAGTCACTAGCATATAATTTTGTATAAAATTCTAAAAAAGCCTTTTTAATCATATTCTGTTGGTAAACTTCCTTACCTCTATATTCTGTTTTACCAATGACTCGTGATTTCTGTTTTTCCCTCAGCATGTAGGCCAACCACCTACCTGGTTTATTGGCATTACAAAATGTATTATGTTTAGCATATTGTAAGCTAGTTGCCACCTGATCAGCCATTAACATATTAAATTGCCCTCATAATATATTTATTGTTTCTTTTACCTTCTTATCTCCTGGATTAAGTATAAGTAATTCTTCTTTCTTTTTTATTTCTTCCTCTATCTCTTTCCGCTTCTTTTGTTGTTTTAGTCTATGTTTATTATTCATATGTATTAACGTACCCCTCATATAAGCCTTTCTAGCATCCCAAACCATTTCCATAGAGGTACCCTTGTTCATATTAATAGCAAAAAATTCTTTCATTTGTTTTTTAAGCTCTTTCACATTTTCTTCATATCTAAATAAATTTTCATTTAACCTCCAAGACCTCCTTTCTCCCCTCTCCTGTTCAAATTCGACCCAAACCGACTATGATCAGTTAAAATTCTTGGACATATCTTGGTCTTCTTCACCCTAGAAATAAAATCATTTGTGGTTAGTATAAAATCAATCCTGGAGAAGGATTGATGTCTTATCAGAAAAAAAGGTGAAGTCTTTCCTCCATATTGCGTTCTCTCCAAATATCTCTCAGTTCCATATCTTCCATCATATCAAAAAAAGATTTAGGTAATTTTGCATGTGTTGAAATCTTGGATAAACTTTTTTTTATCTCTCTGTGTATCTATTACTCCATTCCAGTCACCCATTAATATAAAAGATTTATAATCCCATTGTATTATTTTAGTGTGTAAAAATGTATAAAATTTGTCTTGTTGCTGATTAGGGGCATATATTCCAATTAAAAGCATTTTTCCAGTCTGTGTTAATAATTCAATTGCGATATATCTTCCTTGATCATCTGCCTCAATTAAATTAGCTGATAATCCTTTCTTTACATATATAACTAACCCATTTTTCTTCTCTGGCGCTGATGCCACAAAGTGTGTACCTAATCTTGAATTTATCAAATATTTTTGGTCTAATAACCTAATATGTGTTTCTTGCAGAGAAATAACATCATTGTTAAATTGTTTCAAGTAATGAAATACTTTCTTTCTTTTTTGTGGTGAATTTAAGCCATTAACATTCCAAGATAGAAATTTAGTTGCCATCTTTAGCTTTTCGAAGCCACATAAGCATCAGCTGAAGATCCTCCTCCACCTTACTCTTCAGCCTAGCTTCCCCCACTGCTTCTATTTTCTGAACTTCTTGAGATAGATCTTGAGATTGTTGCATTTTTAACTGTTGTTCTTGAAGTTTATAAGTTGATCGGGTCAGTCGTTGTGCTTTCGGTTCTCCCTTCTTGAGTGGTTCCAGAGTTGGGGGTAAGCCCCCAAGATCCAGATCTTCTTCCGTGATGATTCCTCCAGCTGCAACTTCAGCATAAGTTTGTATTTGCTTTCCATCTTTTTCTTGTTGTATCATCTCCATTTTCTTTCTGCTCCCCCTTGGTGAGGGTGGGTATCCAGCCTTTAAAACATTAACATAGAAATCTTTTGCCTTCCAGACTGTGTTTAACTGGTATCTTTCTCCATTATAAGTCACTATTAGACCAGTTGGAACGTCCCATCTGTATGCCACTTGTTGATTTCTCAGCTCATTTACCAAAAAGCCAAAGTCCTTTCTACTTCTCAACATCTTTGGAGGGATCTCTTTCAAAACCACCACTTCTTGCCCAGCCACCTGAACCTTATTCTTGTAGGAAGCTTGTAAAATATCATTTCTGATCCTCCTGGGTGTAAAATAAATCACCACATCTCTTGGTAGCTGTTTTTGTCTTGCCAAACTCTGTAGATTTTGTCTTGTTAACTCTGTAGATTTTATCAATTCGGCTTGCCACCTCTTCTGGTCTTTCTTTAATTATCTCTGCAATAACATCAGCACAAATATCCTTTAAATTTTCTTTGCTATTTTCTTTCAGGCCTCTCAATCTCAAAGCAAATTCCATGGACCTGTATTGTAACATTACCAATTCATCATCAACTTTGTCTGTTTTTGTCATGACATCTCCCATTTTGCTTTCCAAATTTAAATTGGCTTCATTAATTTCTTCCACTTTCTCATCCAACTGAATAACAAGTTTTGACAATCCTGATACTGCAAAAACAATATAATCTCTTATTTCATTGTGTTTTTTTGCAACCACTTCTTTAATTGATTTTATATCCTCCTCAACTTTCTTTAATTTCCCTTCCACAAGTACTGTTAAATTATTCATTGCTGTGGCTTGGTTATTCATAGCTTCTTTCATTGCTGTTGCTTGATTATTCATGGCTTCTTTCATAAACTCTTTAAAATCATTGAGAGCAACCTCCTGACTCTGTGAATCCGCCGGAAGTTGTGCTTTCTGTGTCACCACTGACACAACTGGGGAACCTCCCCCTCCTTTAACAACTCTTGGCTTAACTTGTTTAGAAGCCATCTTTTTTTCCTTTTTAAAAAAGATTTTTTCCCCCCCCAAAGCCACAAAGTCCCTTGAACAACTTTAAAGTGCTTGTAATTTATAGTCTCTAATTTATCAAGCAAAATAGTCTTTTCTCCACAAGTTCTCACTTCCCAGCAGCTTTAAAAGTTCTCAATAAGCACTTCCGTTTCTGACTTTCACTTTCAAAACCATAACAAAGATGCCATCTTCAGCCTCCAGCTCAAAGAAATTCAGTTTGAAACAAAGTAACTCCGGAGTTAAGCTCTGCTACTTTAAGGCTTGTTCTCCTGTTTCCGCTCTGCCTGCGCTTGTAATCAATCAAACTCACTTTTGACAGCAGGATGGTCGCGGCGTCTGGCTCTGTTTAAAACAGAGTTGCCTCGGATCCAGAGCTTCTTGGTGGGCTGGCCGGGGAGCTCTCACCCTCCAAGCCTCTGGAATTATTCCAGAGGACTTTCGGGGAGCTCTACTCGCACCCACCGGCTCTCCTCTCCTTCTTCTCCCGATGGAGAGGTTTTTCAGCCGCCAGACAGCCAATTAGCGCTGTCAAAGCGGCTTTTATGAGATCGCGGGGCTGGCGGTCTAAGGAGACCGTCCACGATGCCTGCGGTGCCAAGCGGAAGTCCCATTTATTTCAGTTTTGATGCTAAACAGGATAGTTTATCTTCAAAAAATTAGTGGAAGTCTAATGAGCAAATGTGGTCATTTGTTTCTCATATTTGGCATTAAGCTTTAATGCCATACAACTCAACAATTCTGTAAGAGGATTCAGAATGAAACAATTCTTAAAACCTTAAGATTCATTTTAGTCTAAACTATTCTTATTAAACTACCAAACTATTTATCTCCTCAAAATATATGTAGATTTTTATGATAATTGTTGCAAGGATATTATCTGTTTCTTATTGGAAATATCTGAATCTTCAATGGAAAAATGGTTAGCCAAGTTGTGGGAGTATACTTTGATACTAAAATAAGTTGGTACCTTAAAAGTAAATCAAACACAAATTTTAGCTCAAACAGGAAACTGTTTTTCAAGTAAAATACATGGATTGGGAGCATATCCAATATTTGGGCTTATCTCTGCATAGATGTTATGCTTCAAGATATTTAAATAATCAAAATAATTTATTTTTACTTATTTTATATCCCGGATTTATTATTACAAATAACTCAAGGCGGTGAACACATCCAACACATCCTCCTCCTTTTTCTGCACAGTAACAACCCTGTGAATGACTTTGGCTGAGAGTGACAGGCCCAAGGTTACTCAGCTGGCTTTTATAGTCAAGGCGAGACTTGAATTCACTGTCTCCTGCTTTCTAGCTGTGTCTTAATTACTAGACCAAACTGGCTTTCTAATTCGTCTCTTATGAAACCCGATTCTAATAATTCTTAGCAATATGCACTGAACCTAATATAATATATAATTTATATCGTATCGACTATGACCAGCATGGTGGCCTAGTGGTGAAGATTCTCACCTCCCACTCAGAAGGTTGAGAATTCAATTCTAGGTAGTGACAGATGTTTCTCTCTTAGAGCGCAAAGGAAAAATATCTGCTGCGAACTCCACATGGATGGCAGGAAGGGCATCCAGCCAGTAAACACTCAGCTCCAGTCAGTCGCCCATACTCTACCCTGAATAGGGATTATAGAGTTGTAAAAAGGGAAGTTTTTTTTAAAAATTGTCCATAGTTCTTGATATTCATTCATTGGCCATCACCTTTACCATTGGGTGATTGGAAAACCATTTATACTATTGAAGGAGTGTGACATAATTATTTCTCTCTTTTAACATACCTTGTCAGCATTTGTTTCCTAATTGCTACCTGCACTAAAAATTGCTGCTGCTCAAAGGGAAAAGTCTTGTCCACAGGTTCCCAATGCTGCTTCAATTGCTAAGTAGCTTGGAAGGAACAAATGTGAGTAAATTTGGATATAACTTATCATCTGATATCACACACACTCTTTGGACAAAAATGATTCCCCGTATCACTTAAAACTAAATTTTTATGCATTGATTTCTAGTAAAAGTAATAATTAAATTGAAGAAATGTTACTTGCAAGAATACTGTTGGGTTGTATATGGCAGATAAGTCTTATGTGTGAGTTTTGCCCCTGTCACTTTTAATTTTTTTAAAAAAGAAAATAAAGAAGAGGAAAGAGTTAAAATGGTAGACTATCAGTAAGTAGACAAAGAAGTAGAAGTGGTACACTAGTGATCAAGTATATTGTTAATATATTCTACTTATTAATTTTCATTAAGATATTTTCAACAAGGGAAATGATTTTAAGATCCTTTGGAATCTCTGAACTGAATACCTTATTTACACAGATAATCCTTGAATTATGACTATAATGGAGCTTGTTGTAAGTTATAACAGTTGTAAAATGGGTCATCACGTGACCAACCTGGTTTTGCAAATTTTTCGAAGTGGTTACGTGAATACAGTGGCCATAAAACAAATGCCATAGTCATTAAGCAAACGCTGTGATCATTAAGTAAACCCATTATTCAGTATAGCACATTATGACCAAAACCCGGAATTAAATGCCATTTTTGGCAAAACCATTGTAAAATAGTCACATGACCATAAGATGTTGCATACCAGCTATAAATGCGGACATATTGTGAGTACCTGAAGTGCAGTAATGTGACCATGGGGGAATTCTGACTGTTGGAACTTTGGAGCCAGGTTGCAAACCCCCTTTTCAGATAGGTTGTAATGTTGAATGGTCACTAAGCAACTGGTCGTAAATTGAGGACTACCAGTAATCTCTTTTATCTCCACTTTTTATTGTTTAAGGATAAGTCATTATCCCCCAAAAGAGTGAGAAATAACTGAAACTCCTAAAACCTAAACTATTTCCTCCCCACCTACCTTAGATCATTTTTGCTGATGAATGTACAGAAGCAGAAGGTCGTCATTGGCACATGAAACACTTCTGTTGCCTTGAGTGTGAAACCATCCTTGGAGGACAGAGGTATATTATGAAGGACGGATGCCCATTCTGCTGTGGCTGCTTTGAGTCCCTTTATGCAGAATATTGTGAGACTTGTGGGGAACGTATAGGTAAGCTTGCATCTTGACTGGCAAAAAATATTTGTTGAAGCTAGTTACAAAATCATGTTTTCAACCTGATGAACAAGTTAAATGACCTCCTTTTAAATGGCTGTCATGACTCAATTGATTGGCTTTTAGTTTATTTGTAGAACCTGAGGTCCTTAGGATTATGCCTATTATTTTAAAATTATTATCCAGATGAGAACATCATTTCAGGCCCACAGAGTTGTTTCCTGTTGCTGCTAACATTATCATACTTCCTTCAAGGAAAATAAGACTAATTCTGTAAATGCAGGCTATCAGCAAATTGTTTTAATAGACATTTTAGTATGGTGGTATAGTTTTTCATCTTTTTTACTATTCTTGCTATTGTTTTTAATTATTGTTGATAGTATAGTCATGATAGATGGTTAGCTATACAAATTGAATGAATGAATAAATAAAAATTAATTAATTCCATTCTAATTGGGCAGTCTTTTTTTAGCCATGCTATGTTAATGTAATTTGACTAATATACTATTCTGGTTCATGTCTATACTCAAAACTATTTATTAGATTATCTTTTATCTAGTTCTCTCTGAATATTAGTTACCTAAGGCTAAACATTAATCCTTTATTTTACTGTATTTTAAAAACAAATTGATAGATGAATATCTGTAGACTGCTTTACTTATTCATAATGGAAATAGAGCTTTATGCCATGGCATGTAGTTTAGTTTAGTTTTTTTGCACCAGTATAATGTAAATAGACTTAGTCTCAAGTCTCAGTAATTAACATATTAACTAAATTAAATAACATATTAATGTGTGTTAACAGGGGTTGATCACGCTCAAATGACTTACGATGGACAACACTGGCATGCTACAGAAACTTGCTTTTCTTGTGCTCATTGCAAAGTTTCACTACTTGGTTGCCCTTTTCTTCCCAAGCAAGGACAGATTTTTTGTTCTAAATCATGCAGTTTGGGAGAGGATGTTCATGCTTCAGATTCTTCTGATTCTGCTTTCCAGTATGCTCGCTCGAGAGACTCCAGAAGAAGCATTCATATGGGAAAAAGCAGTCAATCAGCAGATCAGTGCAGGCAATCTCTCCTGTTGTCTCCAGCAATGAATTACAAATTCCCTGGTCTTTCAAGCACAGAGGATGATACTCTTTCACAGAAACTGGATGACTTAAGTCTTTCAAGGCAAGAAGTAAATTTTTTTGACAAAGAACTCTGGAAAGTAAGGGGAGATGAAATGCCAGAAGAATGGGCTGAGCATGAAGATTATATGACTCAGCTGCTCCTCAAATTTGTTGATAAAAGTCTATTTCAACAGTCAGTGGAAGCCAATCCTAGATCAGATGATCAGTGGATTTGTGAAAAAGTGGTTAAAGGAAGATCAGAATTGAAGAAAAATAATCAAAGCCTAGCATGTAAGAAATACCAGGCAAATATGTATTGGGCACAATCCCAAGATGGCCTGGGTGATTCTGCATATGGTAGCCACCCAGGACTTGCTAGTAGTAGGAAAATCCAAGAATTAGACATGGAACATGACACAAGATACAAACATAACCAAAAGCAAAGGTATAATGATTCATTGGAATGTTCGTCAAATCTGAAACAAGAGCAGTGTGTTCGAGACTCAATGGATTTCCTTGCTTTATCTAACATCACAGGTAAAGCAGCTAAAAACTATGTTCAGGGCCTCAAGTATTTTATAGTGGAATTTAAGTGCTTATGAATTTATCTTTTGCTTATTTATCACCTTGTACAAGTTCCTGATTTAAGATCATTGGTGACCTTCAAAGTTACAATAGCAGTAAAAAAAAGTAATTTACACCCAGTTCTTGCATTTAACAACCATTGCAGTGTCCTGGCATTCATGTGATTAAAATTTGAGCACTTGGCAACCAGCATATATTTACTATGGTTGCAGCATCCTGGGGTCATGTGATGATTTGCAGCCTTCTCAGGGGCTTATGACAAAGTCAATGGAGGAAATCGAATTATTTGCATCAATTAATGACGTGGTTGTCCCAATTGTGGTTGTCAATAAGAACTACCTGTGAAAGAGTCATTTGAGATGGGCAGTATAGAAATTTGATAATTACAAAAATTAACAAAACCATGTTCTCCAACAGGTGTCAGAGTAAGATGGCAATGGAATAGAAGCTTCCCTCTTGAATCCCTTATGTGTGATTAGATCAATGAACATTTTTAGCTGGACACTTTATGGATATAATTGCTTTGAATTGGAAGTCAGATGGTCAGAATCCAAGAGTAACATTTTGTGCAGTTATCTGGAATATTTTTTTTAACCTATACCAGGGGTATCAAACTTGATTTCATTGAGGGCTGCATCAGGGTTTTGTTTGACCTCGAGGGGCTGGGGTGGAGGTGGGCATGGCCAGCTTGGCATTACTCATGTCGGGGCGCCTGAGTGCTCTGCCAGTGAAAACGGGCTCCCGAGCTCCTTTTTTGGCTGCGACGGCCTCCTGCAATCCTCTGCCAGTGAAAGCAGAGCTCAGGAGGGCCGCCTCCATTTTTACTGACAGAGGCACAGTGGGCCAGTCCTTCACTGTTTCCAGGGTGGCCCCATGGGCCGGATCTAAGCACCCCATGGGCCACATCTGGCCCCCAGGCCTTGAGTTTGACACCCCTGACCTATACTGTCAAGAAAGTGGACAGCGTCCTTTGTTATATCAGTTCTGCTACTTGGAGTCTCTTGGTCTTCATTGTTGGTTCAGGCTGTCAGGGAGGGGATAAGCAACTGAATCCTAGTGATAGTCAATACCCGGTAGTGGAAGGGAAATCATGCCTATGTTGAAAGAGGTGCTGTTTCCTTAAGAGACCTGCTTTGAAATCAGCAATTTCAAATATCACTAATAATCAAGTTATTTCAAAATTAACTTAAATTACATTTTTAGAATTTAACTGGATGAAATAAATTTTCCAACCAAAATTATTTTTTTCTTTTCATTCTTAGGTGCTTCAATTGATGAAATCAAACCAAGACCTTCTCTGTACTCCTTTGAAACCTACCAGGAGCTAGAGGGGGATGATTGTGAGAAAATGAGCAACATGGGAACTTTGAATTCATCAATGCTTCATAGAAGCACTGAGTCTTTGAAAAGTGTAAATTCTGAATTATGTCAGGCTGAGACGCTGCCAGAAGAAAAGTCAATGGATGTGCCAGTATTGAGAAAATCCAAATCACGGACTAGGCCTCAGCAAGTAAAATTTTCAGATGATGTCATTGATAATGGAAACTATGATAATCTTGATATTCATCAACCTCCTATGAGTGAAAGGACTCACAGACATGTTTATCAGTTTGAAGTCCATGGAAAGAAACATCATCGAAGGAGCAGAAAGTCTCGATCTGAGAATGCACTTCATCTGGTTGCAGAAAGAAAACCTTTTCCAAAAGAAAAGCTTAATTTTTATTCCCCCCAGTATTATGATGCATTTATTCAGAATAAAAATCCTCAGGCAGTTCGGGCATATACTCCCACTTTTTTCAGCCAATATAATCATATTGCACCTGACTATGCAATGGGGAAACCAAGAGATCAGTGTTTTGGATTTTTGGGTGAGGACGAAGAAGATTGGTGCTCATCTTCATCATCTTCAGATTCTGAAGAGGAAGGCTATTTCTTAGGACAACCCATTCCAAAGCCAAGATCTGTGAGATATCACTGCTATGAAGATTTTGTTTCTAGTCCAAGTGCTGAACTTCCTACTACCCAATTTAGACAGATAACAAAATCTGAAAAAAGGAAAGTGCACAAAGGCAAAAACTGTATAATTTCCTAAAATGTACTGCCTATAAACTTGGTGCCTACACTGTGTTTCAAATCTTTTGTATCTAAAGAATGTCAGCAAAGTCTGTAACATGGAAAAAATTTGTTTGTGTTCTTTGTCAAGGCTTTGAAAGCAGTTCAAGACACTACATCAAAAAAATAAAAATATGATATTGATTAGCTTGTTTAGAACTATTCTGGTTTGCATAGAACTTCAGATTCAGGGAAAATAAACATTAGAAATTGTCCCTCTGATTATATGAAGAGTATATGAATGCCAGGCTCGGGACAGTCTTCCTTGTATACATATCCATAAGGATATAATACTAAATCAGAGATGAGTCTGTACTTTGGATTTTATTGGATTCTTATTCCCATCAACTCTGTTAACATGGCTATAGGGATGATGGAAACTTTCCACACAGAGATGGGCAGTATGAAGAATTAGGATTTTATAGAGATCCTGGCCTAATTTCAGAAGTTTGTTTTGAAGGGACAAATGCAATATTTTATAAAAGGAATACATTTTCCAAAGGATCAATTCAAGCATCTGGCAAAAACAAGCTGTCCAACTGAATGTGTCTCTTCAAAAAGAAAAATGGTAGTCTTATTCATGGCATGAAACTTCAGAGAGGCTATTACTCTCTGAGGGAATATGACCATAGACTGTAACAATTGCGCATTTAATGTTATGTGCAAATAATTTGATTTTTGCATTTTCTTTATCTTATATATTTAATGTAACCTAACCATTTTGATACCAAGCAACAATTATCTGGTTCTGTGCTGGACATTAAATTGCTTATCAAATTGACACTTTTATCTTCATGGGAGTGAATCTCAGGCAAATTTTGCTTTATATAATCTTAATCTACAGTTTGTAAAAACTAAAGTGATGTGAGCTAATAATCCCTGTTTTCAAAATTAATAAGATGTTACTGAATTTGCTTAAAGTAAAAAAAAATTATGAAAACATGAGAATCCTTGATATTTGAAACAGTATCTCAAGTTTCAAATGTAATATGAGCAGCAATTAAGATTTAACAGATTGATAATGTATTTTACAGTTTCCTGTATTCATAACTTAACAGTGCAATTAATGTATATATTGTAAAATTAAGATTTATCTGACTATTTTTATATTCCTGAATTGCAAGGCATTTGTTTAAAATAGACAAATAATTTTGTTAAGAACATCATTGTTTAACATCAGTTTGGTTTAGGCAGGAGTTTGTTAAATATTCATACATTTATAGTGAAATGTTTAATTTTTTATAGTAAAGCTCTGTTTGCATGGTGGAGCTATGTAAATAATGTTTCAGCGATGGTTCACAATATTAAAGAATTATTTATGGGTCAATAAACTTTAAATTGTGTAAATTAAACAAGTAAAACTGGCATGTATAAATTGAACTAAACATACTTTAAGCTAAATTTCAATGCTAGGTTCTAAACCTAAAATAGATAACATTGCTTTGTTAATTGTGATTTGTTCAGGAGACATTGTTATATCCTGCTCGGTTAAGTAGCAATACATAAAAGCTGATGAGCATTCTGAAGAGTGAATTAATCTCACCTTACCTTGATAGATTATTAAATCGCCCAATATAATTCTTCTAACAACCAAAAAAGTAAATGTTTTTACAATCAGCCGAATGTTATTTCTAAGATCAACTAAATAAAATTATACCATGCTTTCTACTAAGAATGGTTAATGGTCCACTGAATTCAAATCTACATTTGTAGCTTCTTTGCTTAGTGTGATATGGATTTACTTAAGATACATTTATTTAATGTATCTTAAGTAGTCTCAGGTTCCATCAGCATGCAAGTGATATAATTTTCTACTGGCTTTTGCTGAATTTTATTTACTAGTCAGTGAGATCAATTCTTTAATTCAGTTTCTAATATCTGCCTTTTCTGTAATTGTAATTTTTCACAATTTATAAATTTGGTTTATTTTCATATTTTTCTCAATATCTGTGTATAGGTTAGAACATTGAAATGTAATACAGTACGTTCTAGCAGCTTTCACAGTCCCTTTCACTGGTCATAGTAGCTGAGGCAAACTGAGGGACAGAATGAAGTGTTCAGAAGCATATCTGTATGTTTATTCATTTTTATGGGTTTAAACAACAAACATAAACCACCATGTTTCACTCCATTCCAATGAATACAAGAAGCATTGCTTCCAAATCATCTATCTGTTTAAACAGAGAAAACTGTTACTGTTTGTTACTTTAGGATTAAATAATCTTACACCTAACCATGGGTAAACAACACTTGAATTTACAGGACCAAAATTGTTCTGTATATTACATGTGGAAAGTACACTTGAACAGTGACAACTGTAATAAATAATCCTGTTGCCCATGAGGCAGTTAATCGTTTTATCAAGTATGATATGTGAATGTAACCAACCTTGTTGCAATTCTGGGAAGCTTACTTCTACCCCACAATTATGGGAAGTATCTTGTCTGAATTACTGTACCATTTGTGAAATGATGAATTACACACTTCTCATACTTTGAAAACACTTGTGCTGCCTTCACCAGACCCATTTCTAAAAATAATATCCCATAGTATAGTGGAAATTACAGAAACTGCAGAAGAGAATAAGAATATATATTTTCCATTACTATTAAAGACAAATATTGTTTATACAACTGTACAAAGCTTTCAAAAAAATGCAAATTTTGATATTAACTCTGAAGGAGTTTAATTACTATTTAAACTAGGCTATTTGAACTTACAAAACCACTAAGCTTAAACAAATAGCTTAATGGAACTGTCCTAACAATGGTTTCCAATCAAAGTTTATATAACTACTCTAATTAAGGGCAACACATATTTAAAATTTATATAAATACAGATGCACATTTATTTTATATACATTCATCAATATCAATAAAATTACAAAATGGTCTGTCATACTCAGCAACCTATTTCAATAATTGGAGCAGCTTTTTGTTAAGGATTTTCAAAATATGGCTGACATGAACTGAACTTTATATATTCAATATATTTTCCAAACGGAATCAACTAAGTAAATGATATTGTTGTTTTGCAATTAATTCAAATTTATGAAGAGATCAAATGCAAAGTGAACAAATTTAGAAGATTAGCATCCATGAATCAGGTAGCCTTTATATATATGAGCAACCCATAATTCATCTTACGTTTCTTCAAATTCTTGACTCGTAGAATCATATTCTGCAATGAAGTGTTTAAGTTCTTCAACACATCGCTCACCAATCTCATGCAAATTTTGTCTCAAAGAAAACTGAATAGATTTTTCTAATGCAGGGTCTTTTTCAATCAGCATCTTCACCACAGCACCAAAAGTTTCACAATCCTGTCGGTATACCTAAAAAATCAGTTTTAGAAATGCATGCAATGAAGTACATTATAGTATCTATCCCAAACTGAACTAAAGCTAGATTTATAGATCTTATCAAAAATGGTATAAGTTTATATTTCTATTTTCTGGAATGAAGAAAAATGTATTTTTGTGCAGGAGATGGAGTGGTAGAACCTGGGGATGGAAATAAAAGACGGAACATCCTAGATTCCCCACATAGCAACAAGCAAACTAAGTGCAACTCTCCCTTGAATTCTATTGACAACTATTAGCTGAGAAGATTCCTGTTCATAGGCTGTTTAGTAATAAACCATTTTAATTAGATCTTCACTTGTGGACCTGGTTTTTGTGTCTCTCATTATGCATGTTTTCTAAGATTTCAAACAAGTGTTAATATATTTAAAATTTAATAGCTGGAGTAGTGAAGGGTTGGACAATGAGTAAGAACACACTTACAGCTAATTGGTTAAAGAGAGCTGGCCACTGCATGAGGGAATTTCAGTTGTAATTAGTTGCTGTGAGAGTAAAGGAGGAGTTTTGTTTTTTCTCGCCTTTTGCCCTATATGCTCTGTGATTTACCTGATGTTCCTGCTGTGTTGATTTACCTAACGATGCTGCTGTTTGCCTCTCTTTTTTACTGTAAATATATTTATTTACCATATTTTTCGCACTATAAGATGCACTGGACCATAAGACGCACATTAGCTTTAGAGGAGGAAAAAAGAAAAAAAAATCCCTGCCTCTGCCTCCCAGCATCCATCTGGTATTCATCTGGCTAGCGTCCTAACAGCAAACAGCCTGTCTACTCAGTGTCAGCTGCCTCCGTCGGAGAAAGCTGGAGCTTTTGCTGCCGAGCAGCTGATTGGCGGTTGGATTGGCCTCCCGGAATACCGCCGATCAGCTGTTCTAGGCGGCGGGGATCACCACCACTGATCGCCACCGCCGCCAATCACCGCTGCCTATTTCCACCACCTCTGTTGTGGTGGCGATTGGCAGTGGTGGCGAACCGCAGCGATCCCTGCCACCTAGAACAGCTGATGGGCAGTATTCCAGGAGACTGATCCAACCATCGATCAGCTGCTCGGCAGCAAAGGCTTCAGTGTTCCCCGGCGGGGCAAACAGCAGCAGTGGTGACAGGTGGCGGCAAACGCTGCCGCACCAACCCCTTCCCCCGCCGCAATATTCACCCTATAAGACACAGACATTTCCATCCACTTTTTTACTGGGGGGGAGGGGAGAGTGCGTCTTATAGTGTGAAAAATACAGTATATAAAATCACAAATTCTTGTCAGCATCTCTGACTCCATTTGGACACCGGCTATGCAATTCCCTGACAAGAAATTGAAAAATTCTTCTATTTACTAATATTAAACATAAAGCAGTTGATCTCAATTATCAAAGTGCCAAGTAAGCATGCATAGGATTCTGATTCATAATGTAGTGGCATGTATTGTGTTGGGTTTATCCATGTTAGCTCCTCTGTTAGGTGAGGTGCACTGGCTTGCAGTTTCTTTTGGGATGCAAAATGCTGGTCATCATATACAGTCTTGAATGTCACAGAGCCAGGTTATTTCCAGAATGTCACAGAGCCAAGTTATTTACTGCCTTTCCTAAGGACATCTACCCATTCTAACAGATCATATACGGTGAACATGCTATGAATCCTTTCCTTTAACCATTACCATCTTATGGGAGTTAAGCAGCATGCCTGTCAGGTCCCACAGATTCCTATAGGGACGCTGTCATTCTGGTGGGAGGGTGAAGGCTTAGAGGGATCTCTGTATGGGGTTTCTGTTTCTATTTCTTGCTTTGCTTTGCTGTAACTTTCAGGACCTTGGGAGTGGAAAAGGAATGTGCCTCGAGTAGCTGCCTTATCTCTTCTCTGGAGATAAGGCAGTTTCCTTGGAGACCAGCGTTTATCACCTTCTCGGTCTGAGTTTCCCATAACATCTTCACACACCAGAATTGGCTTGATGATGTATTGGACTTTGGGAGGGGCTCTGTCTGCAATGGTGTAATATAACGTTTCAAACGGGAAAAGTTACTTCCTGCCTACATCTCTTGCTGTCACAATCTTCCAATAAAAGTTTCCTTTTGAAATGGCTTTCTTTTCAAGAGTTCTGCTTTCTTGAGAAGACTGGTGAGGCAGGACCTTATAGTGCCTTTTCCATGGCCATCCCTGCTTTGCAGAACACTCTTCCCCCTGAAATTTGGCAGGCCTCTACCCTCCTAGCCTTCTGAATTGCACTGAAGACCTGGTTTTCCCCCCAAGTGCTGGGATAGGATGACGTGATTGCATGTTGGAAGCTAGACATAGTGCCAGGGGGTTTTGTTTGTTTTTCATGTTTATGGTTTTAAGAATTTTAATGCAGTTTTTATGTTATTTTAATTCTTGATTGAGGGCCACTCAGAGTTTGGTTGGAGATGGGTAGCTATATAAATATTTTAAATAAATATGTAAACTTTCTCAGAGATGCCAATTAATTCAGAATCCCAACATTCACCAAAATAATACAAAAGGGGACAATGGCACAGATGGGGAATCTATCTGATATACAAGAACATTTTTTGAAAGAGTTACATAGAATTCTTGTGTAAAATAGATCATGATCAAGAGTTATTATTTTTATTCCATTTTGAATGGGAGGAGAGATGAGTGAGGTTTGTAAATAATAGAAAGCAGATAGAGAAACCCATGTATAGGACCATTTATTAAAAATTCTAATTTTAAACCTGAAATAATAATACAGATAGTCCTTAATTTACAACAGTTCACTTAGTGACCATTCAAAGTCACAAAAGCACTGGAAAAAGTGATTTATGACCGTTTTTCACAATTACAACATTGCAGCATTCAACAAGGCAATGATCACTACAATGTTTCCTTTACAACACGGGTGTCAAACTCGCGGCATCATGTGACATATCGCGTCGTTTTTCCCTTCATGGAGCTGGGATGGGCGTGGCCTGCACGTGATGCATCCAGCTGACGGGCCGCAAGTTTGACACCCCTGCTCTACAATAAAAAGAAGCATTCATGAATAGACAGATATGCTGTATATTCTAAAACGTAATCTTGGCATTTAATTATTCTAATTCTACTTATGGAGCTGCATTTTGTAAAGTAACAAAATGGTATCCTGTTAGCCTTGGAAGCCATATTAGGCCAGAAGCTTCAATGCTGCCACCTCCTCGTGTGTGGGAAAGTAGTGGGGGGGGATTTAGGAGAGGGGAATTAGTAGACATAATAGCATTCTTCCTATCGGTCAAGGTCAGGGCATTCTAGCATCTGGAGGAGGAGTGGTCAGGGGCTGAGTCGAGGTGGAACGGATGTTGATTGGAGCATGTGACCGACTGGGGAGAAATGGGATGGTTTCGGGATTTGAATTACTGAAGGAAAGCCCAGGCTTTTCAGATTCGGGATTTCCCAGATGTGCCAGTTTGCCTATTCTAGTAAAGAGGAGTCTGGAAAACGCTTGCTTCCGCATCTTTACTTGGAGAGGGGTTTTTTTCTGGAACGCTGACATTATCCCGAATCTCGCCCAAACCTAACAGCACCCCATAAGGGGGCTGTCAGGGGTACTAAGCCCCAGCATCTACCTAAACCCTGGGTGATGCAAAGACTCAGTGAAGATGGAGGAGAAAGGAGAAATCAGAAGGAGGCTCGCCAGGGGCCTGAATGCTCAAGAAATTGCCAATCCCTTGCTTTCTCTTGCTGAAGAAATGGGACGAGCCATGGAGGCTGCTGAGGCGTCAAGATTCCTGGAAGAGTTGTCACTCCGACCCAGCTCCAGGAGAGGAAAAGAAGTTGCCCCGTGAGCCAGACTGGAGGATGGAAGCGGAGATTTTCGCCCCCCCTTCTCAATCCCTAGAGGTGAGTTGGAGGCTAGTGAAACCAACATTCACCGTCCCTGATCCAGAACATGGAGGGGGGATTAGTAGGATGCAGAGCCCCCCTTACCCACCCAGAGGCCAAACAAGAGGATTAGCACAGCATTCCAATCCTGCAGCAGTGGGGCATCAGGCTCAGCCGGCATACGAAATGCAAAACCCCCCTTTCGGGGCCCCTTGCCAGCCTGCCTTCTCGCTACCTCCTGCTGAGAATATACAGTCCGGATGGGGTTTCTGTCCCGGCCAGGGATGGATCCAGGGCCAGTGGTATCCCGCGCCGTCTGTTTCAAGCTTCCAGGGATCCCCCTGGCCCCCCTCCTATGGCTCAACGATCCTGGCACCACAGGGGGGGCTAATCCAGCAGCTGGCTGGGCTGCCCTTCCCTCCAGCACAGCAAGCAGCTCAGCAGCCAGGCCCCCTCCCCCAACAGCCGATGCTGTTGCCCGCCCCCCCTCCAACCCATCTACCTTCACACTAACCTGTTGGAATGCAACAACCAGGGGCACCACAGGGGGGATTAATCCAACAGCTGGCTGGAATGCCCCCCCCCACTTCAGTGCAGCAAGCAGCTCAACAACCAGGCCCCCTCCCCCAACCACCCCGCTTCACAGCAACTTTTTATGGGACGCCAGCCAAGCTAGCTTATTTCCTCAGCAGGGTCTGAGCAATGTTGATCAGTATGGTGACCAATAAGAATCAGAACGGGACCTGGTGACAGCAATCTCAGATGGGATGAATGAAGTGGAGGCCTCTGAATGGATAGCCCAGCTGCACGATGAGGGCACTGTTGAACTGTACGATATTGATGGCTTTATCACACTGCTACGGTCCCGCTTCGACGACCCAGACTGCGTAAATGAAAATGAAGCCACGCTAAAAGTCATGAAGCAAGGTAATCGACCGATGAAAGAATTTGTATGGAACTTTAGGTAAGTCGCAGGGAATCTGGGAGATTGGCCTGACCGCATACTCCTGCACTACTGCAAGGAAGCCATCGACCCAGAAATCAGAAAAGCCTGTGGGATCCGGGGAGTGCCTGAGTGTCTCCACAAGTGGTATACCATGTCGGACTTCCGGGTGGCTCCGCGCGCACTGCAGACGCTCCTCCATGATCGCCCGATCCCCTGCTTAGTAAAAGCCGCCAGAACAGCTGAAAAACAGCTGTCTGGCGGCTTGGAAACTTTCTCCCCGGGCAAAGGGGAGAGAGGAGAGCCGACAGGTGAAGGTAGAGCTCCCCAAGTGCCCTAGGAGAAATTCTGGGGCGTGAAGGGCGAGAGCTTCCTAGAAGCCTGTCAATCTGCTCCGGACCTGGGACAACTCTGCTATTTAGCGGAGCAAAACGCCGTGACCAATTCTGCTAATAACAAATGAAGGGATTTCTAACATCTGAATTCGCTGCAAGCAGAGCAAGCCAGGAGAAGTCAGACTGCAAACTTAACTCCAATGCTTTTTACCTCCTTTGGAAATAACAACTTAGCAAATTTGTAACAAGATGGCGATTGAGGCTTGAAAGGGTGTGGAAAGTGAAAGTTAAAGGAAAGTTTTGTTTCGCTAGTAGCCTCTTGCTTGAAAGAACTTTTGTACCGAGAGAAGGAGGATCTTAAGACATTAATTTAAGACTGTGAAAATTTTTGAGTTTGTTGAACTCTTCCTTTTGGCTTCTGATTAAAATACAAAAAGTAATTTAAACTGAAAAATAGCCTCAAAACCTGTAAAGACCGTTCCTATTAAAGGAACTGGGAGCGCTGGAAGCTCTCCAGCCCACACTTCTGGAATGCAAGCCTCTGTTCCCCCAACAGATCCACAGATTTTAACGTTTGAAATGATACAAGAAGCTACACAGGATAAAATTGCTACTGTGATTAATCAAAAAATTAATGAAACTAATGAAAAAATACAGTCTGTCTCAGAGGAGATTGCAGTTCGGAACCAGGAAATTAGGGAAGATATAATACTGGCATTTAAAGGTTTGGCAGGTCACATTGAAATTTTGGATGATAAATTTGAAGAAATTAAGCAATCTACAGAAAATTTGGATAATAAATTAGGAGAGACTCAGAATAAAATTGAAAGGGCTGAAGCTGATGTAACAGTGATTCAATACAGGGATATGGAATTTGCTCTAAGAATAAGAGGGGTGAAGGAGAAAAAACAAGAGAATTTGAAAGAGATGATGTCAGAAGCATTGGCACAGATGTTGGGGGAGCAGAAAGTGGAGTTAGGCTGGCAGATTGACAAGATATATCGTGTCAATTCGTGGGTGGCCAGACAGAAACATTTACCAAGAGACATTGTAATATACTTTACCACAAGGAGACTACGCAATGAAATTTTACAGACCACTTTTAAAAATAAGCTTCAAGTGGAAGACCAGGAGGTGATGACAATGAAAGAAATCCCCCCCAAAATGTTGAGAGCCAGAAGGGAGTATGCTTTTCTGGTGGATGAACTGAGAAAACGCCAAATACAGTATAGATGGGAAGTGCCAGCTGGCCTAGTTGTGAATTATCGGCTTAATACAGTATGGAAAGCAAGAGATTTTTATGCCAATGTGTTAAAGGCTGGACCACCAAAAACTAAATCACCAGAAGTTAAAAGAAAGAAAGAAGTAATGGAAGGAGAGAGAGAAGAGCTGATGACAATAGTTCAGGGGGAAGCTTCGACCAGTCAAGAAAAGAGCCTTGGTGGCGCAGCAGACTAAAAAGTGCTGTTAAGTAGCACCAGCTGCCTGCAATTACTGCAAGTTCAAATCTCACCAGGCTCAAGGTTGACTCAGCCTTCCATCCCTTCGAGGTAGGTAAAATGAGGACCCGGATTGTGGGGGCAATAAGCTGACTTTGTATAAAAAAGAACACCGCTTGGGGGGGGGCAAAAGCCCACTAAGCAGATATATACAAAAGTATGAAGGCTATTGCTTAACGCATTGTAAGCCGCCCTGAATCTCTGGAGAAGGGCGGCATATAAATAGAACCAATAAATAAATAAATAAGATTTGCTACAAATTCAGATTGCTGTTCAAGGTTTGGATTTAATTGATGTATCAGAAGAACCAAAGGATCAAAGATAGACCAGAGCAGCAACAGCTAAATATAAGGAAGAATTAAGACTGCAACAACTGCAGATGGCAACTCAAGAAACTACAAAAACAGAAGCAGTGGGAGGAGCCAGACCTAAAGGTCAAATGAGGCAAGATCATCAGCGAATGCTCCAAATCCTTCAGAGGCCCAAAGATGGGAACTAGATTTCTAACTTGGAATGTCAATGGTTTGAATTCTCCACAGAAGAGGAGGAAAATATTTCATTATCTTAAACAATTTAAAAATGACATAATTTGACTCATATTAGGATACAAGATCAAAAATATTTAACAAACACAAGATTAGGAACACATTATGTAGCAGCAGCACCAGAGAAGAAAAACGGTATAGTTATATATTTGAAAAGAGACTTAATTGCCAAATTAATTGAAGCAGATGATCAAGGACGATTTTTAGCGATTGAACTTTTAATAAAAAGAGAAAAATTACTTTTAATTAGAGTATATGCCCCGAACCAACAACAGGAAAAGTTTTATAATCTTTTACACTCAAAGTTGATACAATGGGGATACAAAACTTGTATCCTACTGGGTGATTGGAATGGTGTTTTAGATGTTAAAAAGGACAAGAAGGGACCTAAGCAAAATGTTTTAACAAGAGCAAGATTACTCAAATCGTTTTTGGAGATGATGGATGATTGGGAGTTGAGGGACATTTGGCGTGAAAGAAACCCAGAAGAAAAAGACTTTACTTTCTTTTCGGATAGACATCAATCCTTTTCAAGGACTGATTTTATACTAATTACTAATGACCTCTTTTCTAGGGTGAAGAGTACGAAGATTTGTTCAAGAACATTGACAGACCATAGTCCAGTCTGGATGGAACTGGAGTATGGAAAGGGGTTTAGGAGGTCCTGGAGGTTAAATGATAATCTGTTTAGATATGAAGAAAATGTGAGAGAGTGTAAAAAATTTATGAAAGAATTTTTTGTTATGAATATGCAAAAGGGTACATCTATGGAAATGGTGTGGGATGCAAGTAAAGCATATATGCGAGGTATTTTGATATATTTGAATAATAAATATAGAAAGAAACAGGGGGAAAAAAGAAAGGAATTAGAAGAAGAGATTAAAAAACAAGATAGAGCTTTGATGGTTAATCCAACAGATAAGAAAATTAAAGAGGCAATTAATTTACTGAAAGGTCAATTTAATATGTTAATAGCAGATCAAGTGGCAACTAATTTAAAATATGCTAAACATAATACTTTTTGTAATGCAAATAAACCTGGCAGGTAGTTAGCATATCTGTTAAGGAAAAAGCAGAAATCAAGGACTATAGAGAAAATAAAATACAAGGGTAAAGAGCTGATTAAAAAATCTTTTTTAGAGTTTTACTCAAGGCTGTATACTGGTGATAAAATTCAAGATACAGATATAGATAGATATTTGCAGAAAGAGAATATTTATATGACCTCAGAAGAGCAGAGGGATAGTTTAAACCAATTGATAACTTCCGAGGAAATTCTGTTTGCAATTAAGCAATTGAAAGTGGGTAAAGCTCCTCGGACGGACGGTTTGACAGCTGTTTATTATAAAAGTTTACAGGAGGAAATGGTGGAACCACTGAAGGGATTATTTAACAATATACAACAAGGAGGAGAGGTACCTCCAACTTGGAAGAC
Organism: Pantherophis guttatus; assembly: GCF_059756535.1. Classification (NCBI taxonomy): domain Eukaryota; kingdom Metazoa; phylum Chordata; class Lepidosauria; order Squamata; family Colubridae; genus Pantherophis; species Pantherophis guttatus. The sequence goes on along the minus strand of NC_142069.1, from coordinate 57,027,685 downwards.
AGCTTTTATTTCTTTGATCCCAAAAGATGGTCAAGATCATACAGATCCAAAAAACTATAGGCCAATTTCACTTTTAAATACAGATTACAAGATTTTTGCTAAAATATTAGCAAACAGATTAATGATAGTTATGCAGCAAATGATCCATCATGATCAAACTGGTTTTATAAATGGTAGACAAATGAAAAGCAATGTAAGGCAAATTGTTAACTTACTAGAGTATTTGGGGAGGAACAACCAGGTCCCCGCAGTGCTAGTATTTTTGGATGCTGAGAAAGCCTTTGATAGATTGAACTGGCATTTTTTAATGAAATTAACAGAAAGGATGCAACTTGGAGAATATTTTATACAATCTATTAAGGCAATATATCAGAAACAAACAGCGCAAATAATAATTAATAGTGGTTTAACAGATATTTTTAAGATAGAAAAAGGAACAAGACAAGGTTGTCCCTTGTCTCCATTATTGTTTATTTTGACGCTGGAAGTCTTACTGAGTAAAATACGTGGGACAGATACAATAAAGGGAATTAAAATTAGACAGCATGAGTATAAGCTACGAGCATTTGCGGATGACCTGGTTGTTACTCTAGCCCAACCAGTACAATCGATTACAGCCTTGATGGATATAATTAATCCATATGGACAAATATCTGGTTTTAAAATAAATACAGCTAAAACAAAGATAATAGCTAAAAATATGACTAGAAGCCAAAGAGAAGAGATAGAAAGGGTAACAGGATTTGAGATAGTAAAGAAGGTCAAATATTTAGGGGTTTATATTATGACCACAAATAATATGACCACAGCATAATTATGAACCGCTGTGGCAAAAAATACAGAAAGAGATGGAAAACTGGAGAAAATTACAACTGTCTTTGCTGGGAAGGATAACTGCAGTAAAAATGAATGTTTTACCAAGGTTTTTATTTCTTTTTCAAATGATACCTATACTTAAAAAATTTGAAGGAATGGCAGAAGGGCATAAATAAGTTTGTTTGGGCAGGGAAGAAACCACGAGTAAATCAAAAGATAATGCAAGACACACGAGAAAGAGGAGGTCTTAAAATGCCCAATTTAAGATTGTATTACGAAGCCGCTGCCCTCTCAGCAGTTACTGATTGGATAAATTTAACAGAGGAAAGGATATTAAATATTGAAGGATATGGTCTGGTCTACGGTTGGCATGCTTATTTATTGTATGACAAGAAAGTAGATAAGACTTTTAAAAGTCATATATTCAGGAATGCTTTATTGCGTGTCTGGAAAAAGTATCAATACAAATTAAATGATAAGTTACCAATATGGACAGTACCCAGACACGCGATAAATAACATAAATGTGGAGCAGAAAGAAGATAGGACTACATACAAGGAACTCCTCTATAAAGAAGGAGTGAGATTACAATTAAAATTTATAGAACAATTAAGAGAAGAAGGAATAACTAGAACTTGGTTTCATTATGGACAGCTGCAGGCCAGATGGAGAGAAGATCAAAAAACTGGTATTTTGCAACAGGATGAGAATTTGATAAAACAAATAAGAGACAAAAATCAAATGCATATAAAAAGTTTGTATAATGTACTAGTGGAAATAGATTCAGAAACAGAGCTAGTCAAGGATTGTATGATAAAGTGGGCACAAAACATTGGAGAACCAATAATGATGGAAACATGGGAAAAGATATGGGTTAGAAATGTAAGATTTACACAAGCCCAAAATTTAAGAGAGAACTTCTATAAAATGTTTTATAGATGGCATTTAGATTCAAAAAAAACTAGCCTGTATGTATCCAAATTTACAACCTAAATGTTGGCGATGTGAGTGTGAAGATGCTATGTATTTTCATATATGGTGGACATGTAAAAAAATCAAGGCTTTTTGGACAAAAATATGGTGGATTATTCAAAATATTTTAAAGAAAAAGATTAAATTTACACCACAGGTTTTTTTGTTGGGAATAGTTACGGATTGTACTGTAATAGAGACTAAGTTGGTTTTAAATTTAATAACAGCAGCCAGGTTACTGGTGGCACAGTACTGGAAGAAGGAAGATCCACCTACTATTGAGGAATGGACATTAAAAGTCGTGCATCTGGCAGAGATGGCAAAAATTTCATCATATCTCAAAGACTATTCAAACGAAAGATATATATCGGAATGGAAAAGATGGATTGACTATATTCAAAATAAGTATCAGACTAACAAGTTTCATATAGCGTATGAATGAAACATTCTTAATTTTTTTAGTTTATGTCTATAGTGTTTTAAGTTATAAGGAGTTAAAGACCTGGGGAGAATTTGAAGTCAACAAATTGTTAGCGTATTTTAGTTTTATGTTTGTGAATGCTATACCCTGTGCTTGTTCTGGGAAGTCTAGGGAGGGGGGTGGGGGGAAGGAGGAGGGGGAAAGGGTGGAGGGGTGGGTAAAGGGGGTGGGAGGGGGTGAGGATGGAGGGGTGGGGGGGAGAAAATGTTTCTATCTTTTATAAAACTTTTCAATAAAAAAAACAAAAACAAGTGGTATACCATGTCCATTGCTCTAGAAAGAGAAGTCCACCCCCCCCAGCCAAACCCCAGCACAGCAGCCACCTCGTATGGCGTTAGCTAAAAAGCCCATTTCAAAACAAATCTCAGCCCCCCTCCACCGGGGTGTGTGTGTGATTAAGTGCTATCGCTGTGGACAAATAGGGCATCAAGCTTCTGAGTGCTTGGCTCCTGTCCCAGTTTCACAACAACGGCCCACCACAGCTGCATGAGAGAGGAGGGCTCCAAAGAAAACCCCAGACACTGGCCGATTTGCCAAACAAGCCGTGGAGATTCCCCTCCCCACTGAAGAGAGGGGGGGACCCTCCAGCTACAGGAGCACCTCCCGACAAGCCCAACGGGAATGAAGACCCGATGGTGAGTGCACCCATCAAGCCTCTCTCAATTAAAGTAAAACTAATCCTGCCAGAAACAGGGAAAGAAACAGAACTCCCAGCAGCAATAGATGCTGGCTGTACCAGATGTCTAATCGGTCTTAAGATTGTAGAACAACTGGGCATCAAAACAACACCCTTAAAACAACCGATTAAATTTTACCAGGTGGATGGCACGCTAATTGGGGGAGTCCCTTCCACTCATATTACTGAACTGATTAGACTGGAGATGGGGAAACATCATGAACTTATATGATTTATAATAACCCCAAATATGTCAGAATCTATCATATTAGCCCTGGCTTGGCTAGACAAATGGGGCCCCACCATCACATGGGAAGATGGATACCGGAAAATCAGGATAAGGGTTGGCCCAACACCCCCTGCCCCTCCCCCCAAACACCAACCTACCCAAAATGACCAGCAGCCAGAAACAGCAGTGGCTTGTTCAGATGGGCCTCCAGTCGAACACCAAATCCCTAAGGTGTATGCAGACTTAGCCAAAGCTTTGAGCGAGGAGGAATGTAACCTCCTCCCCCCTCACCGGCCCACAGACTGCGCCATCGAATTACAACCGGGGGCTAAATTGCCAAAGCCTAGAATGTACTCCATGACACCTGCTGAGATGACTGAATTGAGGAAGTACATTGACACCAACCTAGCCAGAGGTTTCATTGAGCGTGCGAAATCCACTATGGCTGCCCCAATATTATTTAAAGAAAAGAAAGATGGCACTTTAAGATTGTGTATCGATTTTCGATCCGTGAATGCTATTTGCATACAAAATACTTACCCCTTCGCACTGACGACTTACTGAACCACCTATCAAAAGGAAAAATTTTCACCAAGCTAGATCTAAGAGAAGCCTACTATCGAGTTCGCATAAAGGAGGGAGACGAATGGAAGACTGCTTTTAACTGCCCCTTGGGCAGCTTCCAATTCTGGGTCATGCTTTTCAGACTCCAGGGGGCCCCAGGGGTCTTCATGCAACTGATCAACAAAATTTTGCATGAACATTTATATCAGGGGGTTCTTGTTTATCTCGATGACATTCTTAATTCAGCGAAAATATGGAAGACCATGTCTAATTGGTCAGACAAGTGCTGAAAAAACTCCTAGCAGCCAAACTTTATGCCAAATTGTCCAAATACGAGTTCCACAAGGAGGCCCTGGACTACCTGGGATACAGGGTGTCCAATAAGGGCATCGAAATGACCCGGGTAAGGTGAGTGGTAGCCCCCACGCACCCGTAAGCAGCTCCAGAGCTTCCTGGAGTTTGCAAACTTTTACAGACAATTCATCCCTTCCTTTGCTGAGGTCGCACTCCCTTTGACAGAATTGTTAAAGACCGGCCCATCTCCCACCAAGCCAAAACCTAGCCAACCCTTAGCTTGGACAATGGACTGCCAAAAATCTTTTGAACGACTAAAATTCCTATTTGCGGTGTAGCCGATCCTACAGCATCACGACCCAACTAAACTCTTTGTGGTTCAGGCGGACGCAAGTGATGTGGCGGTGGCAGCTGTTCTACTACAAAGGGACCCCCAGAACAATCTAATGCCACGTGCTTATGTATCCAGGACACTGGATGCAGATGGGCGGTATGGGAGAAAGAAGAGTTTGCGGTGCGATGGGCTCTTCTGTCCTGGAGGCACTTCCTGGAGGGGGTGGATGAACCTTTTGAGGTTTGGACTGACCACAAAAATCTCGAGGCGCTGAAGACCCCGAGGAAACTCTCTCCAAAGCAGGTCTGTTGGGCTCAATATTTCAAATGCTTTAACTTTAACCTGAAATATATCCCAGGGGGTAGGAACCTTCTGGCTGACGCTCTCTTCCGCAAACCACAATTTGACAGCCGACGGGAAGAGACAGTTCACGCCATGATCTCAGAGACTCAGCCAGCCGTCCAAGCCTGCACCAGAGCGCAAACGCGCCAGGGTTCAAATCTCCCTGAAGACAAGTTGACAGCGGAGCTAAAAGCGGCACTCTCTAATGATTCCTGGTTCAAAGAAAACCAGGCAGACCTAACCCTAAGGGACGGGTTGGCCTGGAAGGGGACTAAACTTTATGTGCCCCGCAGCCTGCGGTTCCTGATACTAAAGAGAAGTCAAGATTCGCACCTAGGGGGCCACTTTGGGTTTTTAAAAACCCTCCACTTGACTAGGAGGCAATTCTGGTGGCCACAGATGAAAGCTGATGTGGAAGAGTACGTGAGGAGCTGTGCCACCTGCGCCACCATGAAATATCGACCAGGAAAGCTCCCTGGACTTCTCCAGGCTGTGGCAGAACCCACAAAGCCCTGGGAGGAGATTGCGATGGACTTCATAGTTGAGCTCCTGGACAGTGGGGGCAACCGGGTCATTTGGACTGTCATTGATTTATTCTCCAAGCAAGCCCACTTCACTGCTTGCAGCGGACTCGGCCAAAAAACTAGCAAAGCTGTTTGTGAAACACATCTACAGGCTACATGGAGTCCCAAAAAGAATAATATTGAACCGCGGGGTCCAATTTACCGCTAAGTTCTGGAGGGAGTTCCTACGATCCATTGGTTCATCCCAGGGACTTAGCTCGGCTTTTCACCCATCGACTAACGGATCAGCTGAAAAATTGAACTCAATGGTGGAGCAGTACATTAGGTGTTATGTGAATTATCAACAAGAGAACTGGGTGGACTTGCTACCATTCGCAGAAGTTGCTTATAATAATACACAGCAGTATTGGGTTGACTCCTTTTCAGATAACTACGGGCATGGATTTTGTGCCGATGCCTGAGTTGCCTAGAGAGCCGCCTACTTCCAAGTCCTTGACGGACTGGATGACCTCATTGAAAAAAGGGGTGGGAGAATACCAAAAAAGCTTTAGTGGAGTCAGCAGAAAAGTATGAGGCCCAGGCCGACAAACACCGGGGTCTCCAACCACCTTTCAGAATAGGTGATAAGGTGTATTTGTCAACCAAGTACCTAAAATTGAGATTGCCTAGCAAGAAGTTTGGACCCAAATTCATCGGTCTCTTTCCTGTAATGAAAGTGATTAATCCGGTGACTGTCCAATTTAGACTCCCTCCCATATTAGGGAAAATACACCCCGTTTTCCACAGTAGCTTATTGAAACCGGTCAGAGAAGCTACCCTCAGACCTTTGCCAGTTGCTACGCCCCTCCTTTAGTAGTACAAGGGGAGACTCATTATGAGGTGAAGAAAATCCTGGACTCTAGACTCTACAGGGGGAGATTACAATATTTGGTGCACTGGAAAGGCTACCCTTTGGCTGAAGCTACTTGGGTTAAGAGTTGGGATGTGAAGGCTGATGCGCTTGTGAAACAGTTTCTTGACAAATTTCCTGACAAACCGAAAGGTCCTCCGGGTGGAGGGAGGGGGGGGGTGTTGAAGGCATTGGAGCTAGCGTTAACCCCTTCTTTTGTGTTTGTCTGTTTTATTTTTAGGATGTGGTTTTTCTGCAGGGGGGGACGCCTGTCAGTCAGCCGGAAGCTTCAATGCTGCCACCTCCTCATGTGTGGGAAAGTAGGAGGGGGGATTTAGGAGACAGGAATTAGTAGACATAATAGCATTCTTCCTATCGGTCAAGGTCAGGGCATTCCAGCATCTGGAGGAGGAGTGGTCAGGGGCTGAGTTGATTGGAGCATGTGACCAACTGGGGAGAAATGGGATGATTTTGGGAGCTTTGAATTACTGAAGGAAAGCCCAGGCTTTTCAGATTTGGGATTTCCCAGATGTGCCAGTTTGCCTATTCTAGTAAAGAGGACTTTGGAAAATGCTTGCTTCTGTGTCTTTACTTAGAGAGGGGTTTTTTTCTGGAACGCTGACATTAAAGCACGTTTAAAAATTAAGAATATTTTATTTTTCTCTCCCCTTACTTTTTTTCCCTGTAGTGTTTTCTCCCATTTCTTCAAAATTTCTGGAAATGGACTTCCGGTGGCACCGCAGACACCGAGGAGGCTCTTTTCTTGAGCGCCAGCCCGCGATCTCATAAAGCCGCTAGAATAGCGAAAATCAGCTGTCTAGCGGCTTGGAAACTTTCTCCCCGGGAAAAGGGGAGGAAGAGAGCAGACGGGCATAGGTAGAGCTCCCCAAGGAACCCCAGGAACAATTCTGGGGCTCGAAGGGTGAAAGCTCCCTGGAAGCCCGACAGAGCTCCGGATCTGGGACGTTTCTGCTTTAAGCAGAAGACGCCGCGACCACCCCTGCAAACAACGCTTGAATAAACATCATTCGGAAGCAGGCTGAGCAAACTCAGGAAAGATTAGATCTGCAAGTACTGAACTTTAACTCCAAATGTATATTATTTCCTTCTGACTTATTAAGGGGAGAAAGTGAAACCAAGATGGCGATTGAGCTTTAATGGGGCGTGAAAGCGAAAGTTAAAACAGAAAGTTTCTTTTAATGTTGGCAGTCCCTGTTCAAAATTAGAGATTTGTGGTTTTTTTTTTTTTAAAAAGGAGAAGATCAAAGATTACAGCAGTGATTTTTAAAAAAAGGATTGATATTATTTAAAGACGGATTTCTGGATTTGGTGGATCTATTGTTCTGGCAGCTGATTAAATTTAAATTGGAAACTAAAAATGGCTTCAAAACAAATTAAGGCTATTGTCCCCAAAAGTGCTGGGACTTCGCCAGTTCAAACGTCCAGATTGCAATCTCTCTCTGTTCCAACGGAACCAACAATATTAACATTTGAAATGTTGCAGGAAGCCCTCAAAACACAAGCCTCTGTTACAGAAAAAAAAATTTGCTTCAATATTTCAGGAGCAAACTCGAGAGGTTGCTGAAGAGATAGCCCAAGTCAAAGAGACTATTCAAAAACGAAACCAAGAAATTGGAGAAGATATTATTATGGCAGTACAAGGATTGGCAGGACATATTGAAGCAATAGATGAAAAAGTGGAAGAAATTAAGCAGTCTAATGAGAACTTGGAAAATAAAATGGGGGAGGTCCAGGACAAGATGGAAAGAGCAGAGGCTGATGTGATAATGATAAAATATAGAGACATGGAATTTGCTCTGAGAATAAGAGGCCTCAAGGAAAATAAGCAAGAGAATTTGAGAGAGATCTTTTCAGAAGCATTTGCACAGATAATGGGAGATCAAAAAGCAAATTTTGAATGGCAAATTGACAAAATTTATCGTGTCAATTCATGGGTGGCTAGACAGAAACATCTAACAAGAGACACTGTAGTTTATTTTACAACAAGGAGACTACACAATGAAATCCTACAAGTCACTTTTAAAAATAAACTTCAAGTGCAGGGGCAGGAGGTTTTAACATTGAAAGAAATTCCCCCCAAAATGTTGAGAGCCAGAAAGGATTATGGCTTTCTGGTGGAAGAACTGAGATACCGTCCAGATACAGTATAGATGGGAAGTTCCAGGTGGTCTAGTGGTGAATTATTCAGGAGAAAGATATCGTCTCAATTCAGTGTGGAAGGCAAGAGATTTCTATACCAATAATGTAATTTGTTTACAAGAGACTCATATTAGAAGTAAAGATCAAAAATACTTAATAAATGCAAGGTTAGTTATACATTTTGTTGCATCTGCTCCTGAGAAGAAGAATGGTATAGTTATATACCTAAAAAAAGACCTAATTGCCAAATTAATTGAAGCAGATGATCAAGGAAGATTTATAGCAATTGAACTTTTAATAAAAGGAGAAAAATACTTTTAATTGGAGTCTATGCACCGAACCAACAACAGGAAAATTTTTATAAGCTTTTACATTCCAAGTTACTACAATGGGACTATAAATCATGTATTTTATTGGGTGATTGGAATGGAGTTTTGGACACTAAAAAAGATAAGGAGCTCTTGCAGAACATTTCAACGCATGCCAGATTGCCAAAATCGTTTTTTGAAATAATGGAGGATATGGAACTGAGAGATATCTGGCGAGAGAGAAACCCCGAAGAAAAAGACTTTACCTTTTTTTCTGATAGACATCAATCTTTCTCCAGGATTGATTTTATATTAATTACAAATAATTTCTTTTCCAGGGTGAAGAAGACGAAGATTTGTCCAAGAGCTTTAACGGATCATAGTCCAGTTTGGATGGAATTAGAGTATGGAAGGGGATCTAAGAGGTCTTGGAGGTTAAATGAAAATCTGTTTAGATATGAGGAAAATGTAAAAGAGTGTAAAAAATTTATGAAAGAATTTTTTATTATAAATATGCATAAGGGTACACCTATGGAAATGGTTGGGATGCAAGTAAAGCATATATGAGAGGCATTTTGATATATTTGAATAATAAATATAGGGGAAAAAAGGAAGGATTTAGAAGAGGAAATCAGAAAAAAAGAACAAGCTTTGATATTGAATCCAGCAGATAAGAAAATAAAAGAGGCAATTAATTTATTGCGAGGGCAATTTAATATGTTAATGGCAGATCAGGTCGCAACTAATTTGCAATATGCTAAATATAATATTTTTTGTAATGCTAATAAACCAGGGAGGTGGTTAGCATATTTGTTAAGGAAAAAACAAAAGTCACAGACTATAGAGAAAATAGAATATAAAGGTAAAGAGGTTTATCAGCAAAATATGAGTAAAAAAGCATTTTTAGAATTTTATACGAGGTTGTATGCTGGTGATAAAATTCAAGGTACAGATATAGATAGATATTTACAGAAAGAGAATATTTCTACAATTACAAAAGAGTAAAGGGAGGGTTTAAATCAACCAATAACCATTGAGGAGATTATGTTTGCAATTAAGCAGTTGAAAGTGGGTAAAGCTCCTGGGACGGATGGCTTGACAGCTGCTTATTATAAACATTTGCAGATAGAAATGGTGGGACCACTTAAAGGATTATTTACTAATATACAATCTGGAGGAGATGTACCCCCATCTTGGAGGACAGCTTATATTTCTTTGATTCCAAAGGAGGAGCAAGACCACACCCAGCCAAAAAATTATAGGCCCATATCACTCTTAAATACAGATTACAAGATTTTTGCTAAAATATTAGCAAATAGGTTAATGCTAGTAATGCAACAAATGATTCATAATGATCAAAGTGGTTTTATAAATGGTAGACAAATGAAGAGTAATGTAAGGCAACTTGTTAACCTATTGGAGTATTTGGGGAAGAACAACCAAATCCCTGCGGTGCTGATATTTCTTGATGCAGAGAAAGCATTTGATCGATTGAATTGGCAATTTTTATGGAAAATAATAGAAAAGATGCAGTTTGGAGAACATTTCACAAAATCTATTAAGGCACTATATCAGAAACAAACAGCGCAAATAATAATTAATGGTAGTTTAATAGATACTTTTAATATAGAAAACGGAACAAGAAAAGGATGCCCTTTGTCTCCATTATTGTTTATCTTGACTTTGGAATTTTTGTTAAGTAAAATACGTGGGTCGGACAAAATAAGTGGAATTAAGATTAGGCAGTATGACTATAGATTACGAGCATTCGCAGACGACTTGGTTGTTACTTTAACCCAACCATTACAGTCGGTTGTAGGTCTAATGGATATAATTAATCAATATGGACAAGTATCTGGATTTAAAATAAATGCAGGGAAAACAAAGATAATAACTAAAAATATGACTATAAATCAAAAAGAAGAATTAGAAAGACTAACAGGATTTGAAATTGTAAAAAAAGTTAAGTATTTAGGGGTCTATATTATGACATCAAATGCGAAATTATTTAAGTATAATTATGATCCATTGTGGCAAAAAATACAGAGAGAGATGGAAAACTGGAGAAAATTACAATTAACCTTGTTAGGAAGAATAGCAGCAGTAAAAATGAATGTTTTGCCTAAGTTTTTGTTTCTTTTTCAAATGATACCAATACTTAAAAAAGATGAGAATTTGAAGATATGGCAGAAGGGTATTAATAATTTTGTTTGGGCAGGGAAGAGACCGAGAATAAAACAAAAAATAATGCAGGATATACGTGAAAGAGGAGGTCTCAAAATGCCTAACTTAAGACTATATTATGAGGCAGCTGTTTTATCAGCAATGAGTAACTGGATGAATTTAACAGAAGAAAGAATATTGAATATTGAGGGATATGATTTGGTTTACGGGTGGCATGCTTATTTATTATATGATAAGAAAGCGGACAAGACTTTTAAAAGTCATATATTAAGGAATGCTCTATTGCGTGTCTGGAAAAAGTACAAGTATAAACTAAACGAGAAGTTACCATTGTGGGCAATACCCAGACACGCGATAGAGAATATAAGTGTAGAGCAAAGGCAGGATGTGATTACATATAACGAGCTTCTTAACAAGGAAAGAGGTATACTACAATTAAAATCTTTGAATCAACTAAGAGAAGAAAGGACAATTCGAACATGGTTTCAATATGTACAGTTGCAAGCTAGATGGAGAGAAGATCAGAAAATTGGTTTTCTGCAAAATGAGGAGAACTTGGTAAAACAGATTAGAGATCAAAGTCAAATGCACATAAAAAGGTTGTTTAATGCATTGGTAGAAATAGATTCAGAAACGGAGTTAGTTAAGGACTGTATGATAAAGTGGGCACAAAATATTGAAGAACCAATAATGATGGAAACATGGGAAAAAATATGGGTTAGAAATGTGAAGTTCACGCAAGCCCAAAATTTAAGAGAGAATTTTTATAAAATGTTTTATAGATGGCATCTGGATCCTAAAAAGCTAGCCTGTATGTATCTAAGTGTGCAACCTAAGTGTTGGAGATGTGAATGTGATGATGCCACGTATTATCATATATGGTGGACATGTAAAAAAATTAAGGCATTTTGGATAAAAATATGGATTATTTAAAATATTCTCAAAAAGAAGATAAAATTTACTCCACAGTTCTTTTTGTTAGGCATAATTACAGATTGTACTGTTATAAAGACTAAGTTGATTTTAAATTTAATAACAGCAGCCAGACTCTTGGTGGCACAGTACTGGAAGAAGGAAGACTTGCCTACTATTGAAGAATGGACACTAAAAGTAAAGAATTTAGCAGAGATGGCTAAAATTTCAGCGTATTTGAAGGACCATTCAAATGAAAGATATATATTGGAATGGAGAAGATGGATTGACTATATTCAAAACAAATATCGGGCTAAAAAGTTTCAAATAGCTTATGAATGAAATCTATATTTTCTTTTTGAATATGTTTAGTTAGTTGAAAGGGAAGTTAAAGAGCAAGGGGGAGTTTGGAGACCAAAGAAAGTTAGCCTATTTTAGTTTATGTTTGTTATGCTATACCCTGTTTTTGCTCTGGGAAGTCCGGGGGGTGGGTGTTGGGGGGGAGGGGGTGGGAGGGGGAGGGAGGATGGGGGGGTGGGAGGGGGAAAATTGTTGTAATGATTGTTAAATATTTTTAAATAATAAAAAAAAATGCTGGAAATGTTACTTTCTTTTCTAAGCTGCTTTTCTCAATATGCTGTTCTTTAGACATACTGGTCATGCTGCAAAAGTTGCAGTCTCAATATATCTAAAAAGCAACATATTGGGAAAGGTTCAGAATAATCATTTTTACTAGAACCTAAAATAGATGCGAGTCCAAGCAGTTGTTGCTACAGCTTCATAAAAGGGATTAAACATACTACTCTAGATCTATATTGTTTCATTCTATAGATGACTAGCAAGAGCAGCTGCCTCCAGTCTCAGCTTTTTTTTAAACTCTTGTAAGCATGCTATGGTGTAAAAGCATAATCCTATTTCATGGGAAATTTACTCTACTTTCCCAGTAATAAATATTGAAATTAAAAACAGTATAAGATGATTTAAAGATGGAAGGTGAGATAAAAATTTAAATAGAGATGTGAAAAAATGTGTTTTGCTCTTAGCATTTACTCAATTGCACCACAAAAGTTAATAGATGTTCACAAACCGTAACACTGGAGATAGTCATCCATAATAATTATTGAATAGCATTCCAAAATATAGTCATGGCAAAGTTGCAAATTACAGTGAAAATACAACCTTATACTTCCTAAAATGAACACTTATTAGGACAGTGAAACAAGCTAACTTAACGAAACATTCCTTTATATTCTCAATCCAATGAATGTATTAATTTTGATCTGATAACAACAAAAAACAACAAATAACGAAAGCAATTAAACTCTTTTTGTAGTAAAAGAAAGTGCCAGATTTATTTTTGAAATTTAAATCATTGTAATAAATTTGCTATTAATTTCATCTTAAACTATGTTGTGTAGATCAGTTAAACCTTTTAGTCAAATTGTAAGCAAAGTTAATTTGGAGGAAAAAAAACCCTCACAAGTATTCATAAAAGCAAAGTGTGGCTTACTTGTTCAATTTCCTTTGTCTTTTGAGCAATTGCCTTTGAGCGATTAACATGATGGTTGTCTTCAAATAATTGATTGCTGTCTGTTATACTAGCACCTGTTTCTTCATGGTGTTCTATATACAATGGATCTGAGGATGTGGCCTTTAAAAATGAAGAATAATTTTATGTGGCTAAAATCCATTATATGAAATATTGTTAATTTAAATAATTGCCACTAGTTATCTGAATTCTTATATTTCAAGCAATCCTCAGAGTTCACATTAGAAAAACATGAACATTGGACTTACCTGAAGGTTCTTTTTCCTTGCGCTGTGTGAGAGTCCATTGAGTGGACTTCGGATTCGGACTTCGTGCAGAACTGGGGCTAAACAGGTGCAGAACTGGGGCTAAACTGACACCCTGAGCGAAACAGAACACAAAGAAGGGTCCCAAGAAAAAAACAAGGGAGGGTATGGACTCTCACACAGCGCAAGAAGAAAGAACCTTCAGGTAATTTCCAATGTTCATTCTCCCTTGCGCTGTTTAGAGAGTCCATTGAGTGGGATATACCCAAGCTAAATATCCCCAGGGCGGGAAGAGACAGAGGAGGTGAAACTGCCCTCCACAGGGAGGATTCGCTGAAGAACCCTGCGGCCAAAGGCTGCCTCGGTTGATGCAAACTTGTCCAACTTGTAATGATGAATGAAGGACGTCAGTGACACCCAGGTAGCTGCCCGGCAGATCTCGAGAAGAGGGGCCTGGTGGCCCAGGCCACGGTGGTGGCGGCGCTACAGGTCGAATGAGCTGTAATACGACAGGGAAGCTGTTCGTTCCGTCGCTCATCAGCCAGAGTGATGCAGACCTTGATCCAGCGGGCGATGGTGGAGGAAGAAACCTTGGATTCAAGAGAAATAGGTTGAAAGGAAACCAACAATGATTCCGATTTGTGGAAGGAAGCGGTCCTGGTTATGTACTTTTTAAGCGCTCGACGAACATGCAATTTATGTCAGCGGCGTTCGCTGTGGTGAACAGGATGGGGACAGAAATCCGGTAGTACAACCTCTTGAGTCCTGTGGAAACAGGTATTGATTTTCGGAAGAAAGGTGGGGCCAATCGTAAGACAAGGTCCGAATGGAATATGCACAGATCCTTGCAAACGGAAAAGGCTGCCAGTTCGGATACATGACGAGCCAAAGTGATAGCAACTAGGAAGGCAACCTTGAAGGTCAGGAACTTGAGACTGACAGAAGACAGGGTCTTGAAAGGTGCCTCCATTAGAACCTGTAAAACAATGCACAAGTCCTACGAAGGGTATCTATGAATAACAGGCGGTCTTAGGTTGGCCAGTCCCTGTAGGAAGCAACGAACAAGGGGATGATTGGCCAGTGACTTGTGATCCTTGCAGGAGATAACTGTCGCCAGGGCCACGACCTGCCGTCGTAGGGTATTGACCGCCAACCCCGACTTGAGGCCTGCCTGAAGAAACTCCAGGATCTGTGGAATGGTCAGTCGTGTGGGATCAATGTGCGATGAGACACACCAGCGACGAAAAACAGACCAAGTAGCGTCATAAATGCAAGTGGTGGAGCTTCTGCACGATGTGAGAAGAGTGGCTATCACCTCGTCCGAAAACTGATCTTGTTTCAGAAGCTCCCTTTCAATAGCCAAACGGCTAGCTGAAGCCACTGGGGGTCTGGATGAGCCACTGCTCCTTGATGAAGTGAAACTTGGTCCGGCAGTATCCTCCAAGGCGGAGCTATCGAGAGCTCTTTGAGGTCCACGAACCAGGTCAGCCGGGGCCAAAAGGGAGCGATCAAAATGACCTCTTTCTCCTCCAGGATCTTCCGTACAACCCTTGGAATCAATGGAATGGGAGGGAAGGCATAGAGTCGACCTGGAGGCCACTGGCAGCGAAGTGCGTTGGTGCCCTCGGCCTCTGGAGTCCAGAATCTGGAGAAGAATCGGGTCACCTGGGCATTGGTCGGAGTGGAGAACAGATCCACTAACAGTTGACCAAAAAGTTGTACAATTTGACGAAAGAGAGAGGGATCAGGCTCAGCCAGTCCGCACGAGTGTTGGAGACCCCCTGCTATGTGTTCTGCTTGTAAGGAGAGCAGGTGTCTCTCTGCCCAAAGGCCCAGCTGAGCGGCTTCGTCCATGAGGAGTCTGGAACGAGTACCGCCCTGATGATTACATGGGCTTCTGTCGTGACATTGTCCATTCGTAAGAGAACATGATGCTCCAACAGTTGATTTTGGAAATGACGAAGAGCTAGATGGCAGCCCGCAGCTCAAGCCAGTTGATGTCGTTGAGAAGATTTTTGGACGTCCAGCACCCCTGAGTGATCTGGGAGTTGAAATGCGCACCCAAACCGACCAGACTGGCATCCGTGGTGACTATAAGACGGTGTGGTTCGAGAAAGGGAGACCTCTTTTTCAGAGCAGCGGATGTCCACCAGTGGAATGACCTGAGTACTTTTGGGGGCACCCTGATCCGGGTGTTAGAGTTGCTGGTGCCCGCCTTCTGGCTTGGAAGAAGCAGCAATTGGAGTGGTCTTGAGTGCAACCTTGCTCAGGGGACAATTGACAAACATGAAATCATTTGTCCTAGTAACTGAAAGAGGAGCTCTGCGGAGCGCTCTGACTTGTTGAACCGTAAGTCTGATGTTGTGAAGTCGCTCCTGTGATAGGAAGACCAGACCTGTCACAGTATTGATGCGGGCACCCAGGTGAACCAACTCGTTGGATGGGATCAACTGACTCTTTTCCCAGTTCACTGTGAAGCCGTGTTGCTGCAGAACCGCTGTTGTGGCTCTGTTACCTGAGCCTGTGTCATCAGCAGGAGAGGACTCCGAGAGTGAAGGAGAGGAGTTGCCAAGGCCTCCCTCTCCAGGACCCTCCTCTCTGGCAATGCCTTTGGTGTCCACCGAAGGTCAAGAGATAGGCCCGGAGCCAAGCACGTCCACACAGCCATAGGTGGACAGTAATGAGGGAGATGAGTCTTGGCTGGATCCTCAGCAGTGTCGCAGAGATAAGCGCGTGCAACAGAAGAAGAAGCGTGCCAGAGATTAAGCTGAGTCACTGGACCACATCCCACAGGGTATAAAAGGGGGTGAGGTGGACATTCAGACTCTGTGACGGACAAAACTAACTACTATCAAGTCACATTGCATCTTTGGAAACAACATTATCTGCCTTGGATTTAATTACGGACTGGACTTGACAATTCTTGAACTGTGTGCATCTTGTTTATGAGTAAAGTCTTGGCAAGCAGCTACTGGGTTACTGCCAATCCTCTTATCGAAAGAATTTGTTGTCTGCCAGTTTATTTAAGCCCCGGCTGTCTGTTTGTGTGCGTTGTGTGAGACAGGGACAGAACAACCACATGGTCTGCTGAAGATCCCTCCGGGCAAGTTGAGGTGAGGAAGACTGAATCAGAATGTCGTCTAAATAACATTGTAATCTAATCGGGAAGGACTGTAAATGAGCCGCCACCACATCTAGAAGTTTAGTAAAGATGCGGGGGGCCGAAGAAAGTCCAAAAGGCATAGCCCTGTATTGATAATGGGCCTGCCCGTAACAAAATCTAAGAAACCTCCTCTGGGACAGCCTAATGGGAACATGTAGATATGCCTCCCGGAGGTCAATTGATGACAAAAAAAATCACCCAATCTAATGCCGTTCAGGATGGAGTGCAAGAGTGCATTTTAAAGCGCCTGTAACAGATATGGACGTTTAGGCGTTTCAAATCCAGAATGGCCCTGTGACCCCCCGACTTCTTCTGAACTAAAAACAAAATAGAATAAAACCTGGAGCCCTGGTGTTCTGGGGGCACCGGTTCAATAGCCCGGATGGACAGTAGGTGTTGAATCCCAGCTTCCATCGAGGCCCTCTTGGAAGGGTCAGAGGAGATGGAACATTTGGTAAATCAACGTGGGGGCGTAGAAACGAGTTCCAAGGTGACCCCCAAGGGACACCATTTGTATGGCCCATGCATCGGTGGTCGAGGAGCGCCAGATGTCTGAAAAGTAAGCGAGCCGGCCACCAATGGGGACTGGAAGGGGAGAGGTATCATTTCCTGCGATAGGGATGAAACCCAGATCCCCGAAACGGATGTCTGCCCTGAGATTGACATGTGCGGTCTCTGAAGGACTGTTGCTCCTGAGGTTTGTCGGATGTATGAGCGAACTGTCTTGCAGGAGTTGGGGCCTGGAATCTGTGTTCAGCGGAACGAAAGGACTGCCTGCGATAAGGGAAGGTAGATCTTCTGTCGTAATGTCTGGATGAGAAAGGGAGGACCTTCTTTTTGTCCCTACCTTCCACTAAAACAGGGTCCAAGGCCTCTCCGAAGAGGGACCCACCCTTGAAGGGGGCTGCTGCCAGATGCCATTTGGTCTTCATGTCTGCCTGCCAATGGCATAGCCAAAGCAGACGACGTGACGTGATATTGGAAGCCATGGCACACAAGGCGAACTTGGCAGAATTAAGGGTTGCGTCTGCCATGTATTCGGAAGTGGCGATCATCTTATTGATGTTTTGATGCAGGCGAGCATCCTCAGCAGACGCTCTAGCCTACATTTGTCGGAGCCAGATGAGGGACGTTCTGGCAAAAAAGGAAACAGCCGTGGCTGATTTAATAGCCCATGTGGAGGCCAGATGAGTCTTACGTGTAGATATCTCAGTTCGTTTGTCCTCAGTGCGAAGACCCTCTGCCGCATCGGATGGAAGGATGCTGGGGGAGGGGGGGTCAGGCTGGCCATAGGAGGATCAATTATGGGTTTTAGGACATCCTCAAATTCCTGTTCAACTGTGTACAATTTCTTGTCCAGACCGCTCGGATTTGCTATGGAACCGGGTTGTGACCATTGACGTTGAAGAGTATCCAAAAAGAGTTTTGGAGATGGAACAGTCTCCTGCTGGGTGACCCGTTCAGTAAAAAGATGTGTCACAGGGATCCGAAGTTTCCGACGATAGCGGCTGGGCAAGGCCCATGTTGGCAGTGATCTTCGTCTTGTGTAGCAAGGTCTTGAACATCTCATGGCGGAAGAGACCCGTGGAAGGGGAACTGACTGAAGAAGGATCCTCCTCATCACCTGAAAGACAGTAGTCAAAGGCCTCTTCCTCATCAAGAAATGACTGGTCACTGTGATGAGAATGAGAATGAGCAGCTGCAGGGGCTTCGTGAGTCAAATGCGAGGAGGCCCTAGAGGAATGCATCGCTGGAACCGGAGCAGAAAAAGGAGCCAAGATACTCCTTTGTGAAAGGGCAGAGTCAATGCTTCTAGCCACTGTCTGAGCAATTAGATCACACATCTCCTGAGGGATTGAAGACGACAGGCTCTCCACAGGGTGGAGCCCCGCCGCTGTAGGGGTGAACGTGGCAGAAGGCTATTCAACTGTAGATGGGGATACATCTGTCCCTTGTGCAAAAACTTCTCTCACCATTGACTGATCTTCCTGAGTCGTAGTTGCTATGTTTGGAGACCAAGAAGAGGTGTCTTGGTGAGGAGGAGCCTCAGGAGCTTAATCTGAAAGAAGTTCAAGTGGAACTGGCATAACCGTGGGAGGAAAGTGAACAATGGCCTCTGCCTGCTTTTTAGCTTTATCAAATTGCCTATTCAAAGCCATGTGTCTTCTCTGGGCATCCTTTTCTGCAGCAGCAGAAAGAGTAGCAGAGGTGGCAGAGGTTGGATTGGGTTTGGATCTGCCCTTGTGCTGAGAAGGTGATTTGGCATTCCTGATAGACCGGGTGTGGTCTGCCATTGCTTGAATGAAAGAAAGCCGTGACCAAACTCAAACAAAAGGAGAAGAGGGGTAGAGGAAGAACCTCTGTCACTGTTCAAGATACCTGAAATAAACAAGGGAGATCAGGAAAATTAATAAAATCCCAACAGTGAAATAATAGAAAAAACAATACTGATGAATGGCAGCAGAGAAAAAGAAAGAATATCAATGCTGATTCACTGAAGCTCGAAACAAAAATGGCGCCCGCTGACTAATCAGCTCTGAGGAGGAGGGAAAACATGGCGGCCATTATAAGGGAACTAACAAACAGTTCCGCACTGAGAACCGACCCAAGCAGTGAGGTGAGAAAAGCCAACAACACAGCTCCTAAAGTAAACCTCAGATCACATAAAAAAGGTTTAAATGGCTCAGGACAGACGTAACAGTCCCACAAACACCAAAAATTCAGGCCGTTAGAATTAAGGCAAGGAAATCCAGGGAAGAGCTGAGCCCCGACACCACGAGGCTATTCTCTATTCCTGCGGCGCAAGGCTGAGCAACACAGCCTCCCATGCACCCTCCGCTCACTCCTCACATAAATTTAGAAGCGCACGACATAAAGCCTGCAACCCAGCCTCTGGTTCACCCTCCAAAGCCGATAATCATTAAAATCATACAGTGCGAGGCCAACAACACAGCCTCTCATGCGCCCTCCAGTAACTCACGATCGAAACCACTGTGATATAGAAGCGATTTGAGCCGCCGCTAGCACAACCGCTCGACAGCTGCTCAGCTGCTCGGCGAAGAATCCTCCCTTCTGATTAAATTCACTCCCCAGAAGAAAAAAGTAGCAAAAAAGAGAATATTTCCCAATTAGAGAGTCCAATGGGTGGAGCTCCAAAAAAGCAAGTCTCGAAGGCTCGGACTGAGTAAGGAACTGGGGCTAAACAGGAAGAGGAGGTGTGTTTAGTCAAATTTCTTACTCAGTCTGGCCTATCGGACGAGGAATAACCCACTCAATGGACTCTCTAAACAGCACAAGGGAGAAAATCAAATTTATTCTACGAATGAAATATGTATGTATACCAGCGGTGAAATCCAGCAGATTCTGACAGGTTCTGGAGAACCGATAGCGAAAATTTTGAGTTCGGAGAACTGGCAAATACCACCTCTGGCTGGCCCCAGAGTGGGGTGGGAATGGAGATTTTGCAAAATCCTTTCCCCAGGAGTGGGGAGGGAATGGGGATTTTGCAGTATCTTTCCCCTGTCACGCCCACCAAGCCACACCATGCCCACAGAATCGGTAGTAAAAATTTTTGGATTTCACCACTGATATATACTTACATTAAACTAGATATCAAAATATATTACAAATCATTGGGTAAATAGTACATATTTCAGATCTGATGTGTTGTGATAGCAACCAGATGTATTACATTGGAAAGTTGGTCTAGTGATTAAACACCAGTCTAGAAACTGGAAGACCAGGAGTTCTAGTCCCAATTTAGCCACAAAAGTTAACTGGGTGACCTTGGACCAGTCATTCTCTCTCAGCCCAACATCTCACAGGGTTGCTCTTGTGGAGAAAACAGGAGGAAAAAGTATTAGCTATGTTTGCTGCCATTAGTTATTTATAAAAATAATAAAGATGGGATATAAATAAATAAATAAATTTTTAGATATTAATTTTTAGATATTCAGATTTTAAACATGTATAAAGCAAAGAGTACAAATTAAGTGAAATCAAATTATATTGAAGAGTACATACAGTTTTAGTAATATAGTTACTGTGGAAGAATAATGAGAACTTTGAAAAGAACATGAGGTCCATGTTTCCAGATCTTTTCAACAAAAGCTGTGCAATCCTCATTGCCTAACCTTCAAGCACATTTTTTCCTCTTTGGAGAACAGCTTTGTATTTTGGTGACAAGCTGTGATTTTTTTTTCAATCTTTCTGAGAATCAAATTTTAAATAAATACCAAAAGCCTAATCATACACTAAAGAAACATTTTACTCAGATAATTAAGCAAGATTCTTTAAGAAAAAAAAAATGATACGGGATCATTTTTGGTATGTAAGGATAAGAAGAATATCATATCTGAAAAGCTAGGCATCTGTATTAAATGGGGATGAAAATAAAAGAAAGTACATTCATCATCAAAGACATCGTGCCAACTTCTATTTCTCATTAAAACAGAGTCCAAAACAATAGGTAGCTCTTGACTACCAACCATAACTGGGATTGGAATCTGTCACAAGTCAGTCTGTTTGTAAAACAAGATATCACGTGACTGCAGCAACTTATGATGGTAATCATGATGTTTGTCATTGTAACCATTAACCAAGATCATGGGTCATGAACTGAGTGTCTACTCAAATCCAAGTCTCAGTAAGGTAAGGGACTGCTTCCAATTTTCCCATCTGCTCATCTTCCCCCACATCTGACTTTTGGCCAATCTGCACCTTCCTTGCAGGTCACCAAGCAGCCCCAGGATTGTACTGCTTGCCCAGCGGCCTTCTCTCCCAGTTCCCTGCACTAATCTTTCCCTTTTTCACCCAGCTATCAAAGCAGAAGTGGCTCATTGCCTTTGCTGTCTTCTTTTGAGACTCTTTTTGCTACCTTTGCTGCCTCCTGCTTGGACTCAACTTTTTCCACAGTTATCTTTGAGCTTGAAATGCTCTTGTAGTTGTAAGTGGGAGTGAGTTAGCAAGGATCCAAAATTCTACCACGTGGCCTGTGGTCATGTGATTGAAATCTGGGAGCTTGGAAATTTGTTTATTCTTACAAACGGTTGCAGTACCCCTTGATCGCCCCTTGCAACCTTCCCTGTTGTACTTCTCCAGAAGAGTCAATGGGGAAGCTAGCAAGAAAGGTTGAAGATTATTAGAGTAAGTCTCTTCCACTGATTCATTCTGCCCCAGCCATTCTGCACTCATGTCACACCAATCACACATAATTTTGTGCTTCCACTGTACCTCCATGCATCCCTCCCAACTCTCGCCACTTGTGAATCTTATTGCCTGCATTACCTCTTTTGCTCTCTCCCTGCCCTTCATAATAATAAACTTTATTGTCATTGTATGTGTATACACAGTATACACATACAACGAAATTTACTTAACACCCAAAGACCAGGTCCCACACACATAATCCCCAAACACACTCCCACCCACCACAATTCCCCAACCCTAAACCACCCAAACATCCACACAACAGACCAAGTAATACTGTCCAACAGCTCACTGATGGTGGCCCTTTAGTTCATTGTTGAGTGCAATTATAGCTCTGGGATAAAAACTATTCAGAAAACGTGTGGTCCGAGTTTTAATTGTTCTGTATCTTCTGCCAGAAGGCAACAGTCCAAAAAGATTGTAAGCAGGATGGGAAGAGTCTCTGAGAATGTTATGCAACTTCCTCAAACAGAGAGATTCGAAGATGTTGTCCAGGGCTGGTAGCTGGAGTCTGATAATATTCTGGGCAGTTTTAATGATTCTCTGTAGAGACTTTTTGTCCGTTACAGAGCTGCTCCCATACCATGCAAGAATGCTGTATGTCAGGACACTCTCAATGGTGCTGCGATAGTAGACAGAAGTAGATGCTGAGATAGATTTATCTTCCTGAGCATTCTCAGGAAGTACAGCCTCTTCTGTGCCTTCTTCACAAGCATGTTAGCATTCATAGTCCATGAGAGGTCCTCCGAGATATAAGTGCCCAGAAATTTAAAACTACCCACCCTCTCCACCTCCTCACCATTTATGTACAGTGGTAGATATATATCTCTCTTCCTCCTGAAGTCAATTATAAGTTCTTTAGTTTTTGTGGTGTTAAGTGTGAGATTATTTTCATTACACCACAATGTCAGCCCTTGTACTTCCTTCCTGTAAGCAGACTCATTGTTCTTATTAATGAGCCCCACCACTGTTGTGTCATCCGCAAATTTAATAATTGTGTTGGTGTTATACAGTGGGGTGCAATCATGCGTGTACAAGGAATAAAGGAAAGGGCTTAGCACACAACCCTGGGGGGCTCCTGTGCTTAGTATCAGAGTAGAGGAATGATGAGATCCCATCCTTACTGACTGTGGCCTACCTGTCAGAAATTCCTTATCCACAAACAAATCCTCTGATTTATACCCAAATTGGACATTTTAAAAAACAACCTGTTGGGTAAAATGGTGTTAAAGGCAGAGCTATAATCCACAAATAACAGCCTTGCATATGTCCCCTGTTGTTCCAAGTGATTCAATACAGTATGGACAACAAGAGACATAGCATCATCAGTTGATCTATTACTCCTATATGCAAATTGGTATGGGTCCGAAGTAGATGGAAGACTAACCTTAATATAGTTCAACACCAGCCTCTCAAAACATTTCATGACAACAGATGTTAAAGCTACTGGTGTATAATCATTAAGGGATACCACTACTGTCTGTTTAGGGACTGGCACTATTTTTTTTTTTTTTAATTTGATTTATATGCCGCCCTTCTCCGGAGACTCAGGGCGGCTTACAATGCATTAAGTAATAGCCTTCATACTTTTGTATATTTATACAAAGTCAGTTTATTGCCCCCACAAACTGGGTCCTCATTTAACCTACCTTAGAAAGGATGGAAGGCTGAGTCAACCTTGAGCCTTGGCGAGATTCGAACCCTGCAGTAATTGCAGGCAGCTGTGTTAATAACAGGGTGCTTTAAACCACTGTAGTACCAAGGCTCCTATAATAGATGACTTCAGGCAGGTAGGGATAGAGCACTGCGACAGGGATAGATTGAAAATATCGGTGAACACTTCAGCTAGCTCTGCAGCGCAGTCCCTGACAACTCGTCCCAGAATTCCATCAGGCCCAACTGCCTTCCGGATATTAATATTCTGGAAAGTGCGTCTCACATCAGAGATCTGCAGTAGAGGTGGTTGTCTATTTATGGTAGATGTTAATGGTGCACTATCAGTGGTAAATGCTGGAATGATGGTCGTTCCTGTGTCCACCTCAAAACGGCTGAAGAATTGATTTAGCTGCTCAGCCAAAGAGTCACTACTCCCAGGCAAACTATTTTTATTGCTTTGTCCTGTGATTTGTCGCAGACCTTGCCATACCCGACCAGAGTCTGAGTTCTCAAAAAAATGTTCAATCTTTTGTTCATTGTGCCTTTCTTACACTTGCACACACCCTCTTGTTCCCTTCCATATTCAGCGGCAGCCACTTACCTGCCTAATGGCCTGGTGGGGAACCTTTTTGTTAGGTTCCCCACCAATTTTGGTTGTGGGAAGCTGGCAGGAATTTGCCTCACATAATTGTGAGATTTGATTAATAATGGCATTCGGAAGTGCAAGGACTGCCATTGCTAAGTAATTACATTTTATGACATTGTTTAGCCAATAGAAATTGTAGTCCCAATTGCCATTGTAAGTTAAATACTACCTATATATATTAAACAAATCTGCATGGTTGGTTAACCTGGAAAATATTATATTATCCAATTGACTTAAAAACTAGGACTTTCAAATCTGCTATCCGGGTTGTGTGGAAATAGAAGATTGTTGTTCAGCTCATATATGACAGTTTATCTCAGTACAGGTAGTACAAGAATTAACTGATTACTGATACCACTATAATTGAGTGAATGAAATAAATGACCATGTACAAATGTTTATTAGTGTTATTTTTACTCACGTCATACTCTGAAATTTCAGGTACAGTGCTTGCCTCTACTTTCTCTGTCTTTTCAGCTGCCCATCGGCTTGCAGCCTCTGCAAGCTCCTTTTCCGATAATCTGCTGCTTTTGACCAAAGTCTGATGAAAAAAAATCCCAACGTGTAAATGAAGTTGTATTAAATAGGATAGAAACATTTTAGTGAACGGTTTAAGAATCCTGCAGTAGACTCAAATGTATTACTGCAGCAAAAGCTATGTACCGAATAAAGAATGTTAACATTTTTCCAGCAGAACTCTCAACAATAAATCTTCTGCAGAAAACTGAGAAACTTTCCAAAATAAACTAAGGACACAGGTGTACCAAAACAGAGAGGAGACTAACTGAAAACCCCATTGCACTCTAGCTTAATGTAACACTTTAAAATATATGCACAAAAATCAAAATTTTTACTGCTAAAGATTTAGAACAATTTAGAACTTACTTTTGCAGGTGACAGTGCTGTAGCTCCTGAAGGAGATACATCTCCTGAAGTCTTCAAACTCTGAGTTGAAGATCTCTCTTTATGTAGAGAGAATATAAAAATATGAGCAGAAAAACATTTTAGCCTGTAGTACTAAGTCTATGGTTAGACTGAAAATATGTTATGAAACAACTATGATTGTGTGCATTGATTATGGATTAGAGTAGTGGTTTTTAAAACATTTTGGTCTGAGCAGCTCTTTAACATTCTTAAAAATGATTGAGGTTCATCTTTTAAGTGACTGACAATGTGTTTACATGGGTTATATCTATCAATATCTGCTGCATTAGAAATTAAAAAATTTTAAATGTTAAAAATATTTGACTTTGTGGACCCCTTGAAAGGTTTTGGGGATAACCAGATTCCCCAAACCACACTTTGGGAACCACTGGGTTAGACCAATATTTTTCAACCTATAGTATGCATACCAGTGGTATGATGCATAAATAAAAGGGTTTTTATTTTTTTATTTTCCTAGTATAATTACTAGGAAATTGGAATTTTCCTGATAATTAAGATTTGTTTCCCTTTCACTTTGTGACCAGCATGAAGTTTGATATATTGGGCACTGATATACTGCATCCACTGAACAGCTTGAAGAACCTCTGCCTTTTCACTGAAATTTAAAGAGTACAATAATCTAGAACAGGGGTGTCAAACTGGCAACCTGCGGGCCAGATGAGTCACTCGCAGGCCACACCCATCCCAACTCCGCAAAAAAGCATTGTGAAACGTCCCGTGATGGCAACGTGATGCTGCGAGTTTGACACCCGTTATCTAGACTGAAGAAGCATTGCCCACACAAAGTCAGATGTTTTGCTGAAGGGGATTCTTTGCAGACTATTTCCCTAATTTTCCCAAATTTTTATCTTCACTTTACTAGATGTGTGCATGTTTTTTCTTTGCTGCTTTGTGAAAAAAAAAAAAGAGAAAAGATTGTTTTCTCTCAGCACTACCAGGTTCCTTCTCTTCATATTTCCCTCAAGTATATATCTCACAGAACATATCATGATTTACCTTATATGTTATTCCTTTCATTGAACTGCTTTGGACTTTTACCAATTTGCACACAACTAAAATAAACAAAAGCTTTCCTCCAAAGCAGCAAAAAGAAATAAGAAGTCATGGGTAGATCAAGACAATCAGTAATTTTTCTTCTCTATATTGCTGGCCTAGTTTTAGAATGCTTACACCTAATCCTTTTTCATCCTCCACTCACTGGCTATACATAGCGTTTTGCCCTTTTTCTACTTTGCAACTAAAAGCAAGAAGCTAGAACAAGCTTTGGTGAGTCATACAGTAGTTGTTTGGCCCACTATTTTACTCACATTTTGATTCTTAGCTTATGGATAGAAATGGGAGAGAAGGGATACATATTTAAACATTAATTATAACAGAATACTTTTAACAAAGCTGTTAGAATTCTCAATTTGAAACATACAGCAATGATTTTTAGCTATGGTAGGTATATTGTTTAACAATTTAGATGGAATATAAGGTATGTGACTGAATTTATAAAGATTTAGATATAACCATGATGAAGAATAAAATATAAAGTTCAGAGTTCTTCTCAGAAAAAGTTAGGAAAGGATGTTTGTAGTATGGTGGGACCCATGTTCCTGACATGAGTCAGTTGTGGGGCATTCTATTCAGAGAAATATTATTTTGGGGAAAGGAATGGAATATACTGTCCATCTACAGGAGGGGAATATATAATTTAAAAAAAATCTGTTAACCTAGAACACTTACTTTTAAAAGGATATTTATAATCTTCCTGAATTAACCATTAGCCAATTAGGTTGCAATTATATACAATTATGCAACACATTATTAAGTGTAGTAATTATGTACAAACTCAATTCAAATAAAGCTGTCACAAAGTTCTAATGTATCTTTGCTTTGAGAGTCATATTATTTCACTGCTTATCTTTAGTATTTTTCTAAATAAAATCAAGTGACAACATTGTATTACTTCTAGGAACAATTTCACTGCAGATCATCATGTTCACATAATTCTTATTATATTCCTAACTCAAGACAGGTTCATTATGCAGAGACTGCTTCCTAGATATCTAGGGACAGAACTACTGCTCAAGGGATGTTACACTTGTGTGTAACATCCTTTAAGTCAGCGGTTCTCAACCTGGGGGGTCGCGACTCCCTTGGGGGTCAAACGGCCATTTCATAGGGGTCGCCAAAGCCCTCTCTCACGCCCCCACACCTTCACTCACCCTCACCCTCTGCCTCTGTTGGATCGCCATTCGCTTACCCGGCCCACTCCCAATCTATGCTGCCTCCTGAGTCCCAGCTGATGGCTAGAGGGAAAAAAACTGTTTAAATTCTTGCCACGGGGCTTCAAAGGGCCGCCCTATAGCTGATCAGTGTTAAAAGAAAAGAAATGAGTAGACCTGTGCCTGCAAAAATAGAAAAAACAGCCCCTTTCAGCTTCAGCATAGGTCAATTACCATAAGTTGATTTGATCAGCCTCCCGACTCTCAGCTGTTTTGCGGAGGGCTCTGTTGCTAGCTAGCTGCAAAGAGGTAAATTGCTGGAGCAGATTTTTTCCCCCCTAGCTATGCTGAAAAAGCGAAACTGAAAGTAAAGCAGGGTCTTTGCTGCAATGTGACAAAATGAGGCAGAGAGAGATTTCTTTTTCTTTTTCCTCACCAAAAAAGGTAGGTGCAAAACTGCAAACAATGGGAAATTTAGGGCAAAAGAGGAGGTTCAAGATTTTAAAACACAAAAGAAAAAAAGCTCTATTTAACTAGGGAATTGTAATAATTGAGATACTATTAATTGTATATTGTGTTGAAAGCAGAAATGGTTAAGTTGTGGTTTGGAGGAATATATTTATTTATTTATTATTATATTTCTATACCGCCTTTCTCCCGTAGGACTCAAGGCGGTGTACAGTCAAGAAAAATATAGATACACAAACATCATAAAATTGCTAATTAAAATTATTATTATAACATAGTTGCAGGGGCGACATTATAATATAATTTTAATTATATTTAAATGGTACTTTAAATTATTGTATTTTATCCCGATTTTATTTTAGATCGTATTTTATTCTAATTGTATTTTAATTGCGAGTTACTCCAATCTTACTTAATTTGTTTTACCAAACCTTTGTAATGATTTGTCTTTGTAATTCTGCACTTGATATGGCCCAAAGGGCTAATCAATAAATAAAATTGAAAATTTAATATAACATAGTTTGGCCCAATTAAATAGAACCTAAAATTAGATAACATTTTAAAAACATTCATATGTTCATATGTTTAGCCCCACCTGTTGGAACATCAGGGTTTTGAGGACACGGCGGAAAGCACGGAGATCAGGGATATTTCGTATCTCAGGGGGCACTTCATTCCAAAGGGTTGGAGCCCTCAGAGAGAAGGCCCTCCCCCTGGGAGTCGCCAGTCGGCATAATTTGACTGACGGTACCCTGAGTAGTCCCTCCCTGTGAGAACGAACTGGTCGGTGGGAGGCTATTGGTGGCAAAAGATGGTCTCGTAGGTACCCAGGTCCTAAGCCATGGAGCGCTTTAAAGGTGATAACTAACACCTTGAATATGGGGGAAATTATCTGGTTTATTATTATTGGTAAATATAATTAACTGATTTGTAAGAAATTGGATTGCATGGAAATAATTGGAATATTCATGTTCATATTGATTAATATACAAAAAAGATAGTTATATAACTAATTGATTTATATTAAACTGTTGAATTTGTATTAAAGAACTGTAATATTACATAATTAACCAATGTGAGGATGGATATAAAAATAGATGACAATGGGAAGGGGTATAATATAGAATAGAAGGGAAAAATTGAATTTGATTAAGATTAGAGATGAGGATGAAGGGTAATATTGTTTTTTTAGAAAAATAGATGAGGAATAAATATGGCAAAAAGGAAATATAGAAATTGTAAATTTAATTGAAATGACTAAACACTGTTTAAATTTGTGAACCGGCCAAATACTCTGTTCAAAGAAAATACATTGTATGTTTGTATGTGTGTTTCTAATTATTGCTATTTATTCATATTTGTTCTCTTTTATTCTTCAAAGTTTAACAATTCATTCTTTATCTTAATATTTTTATATTTGTTTGGGTTTGGCTTTCTTCCCTTTCATCTTTTTTATTGTACAGCAATCTTTCTCCTCAAACCTACCACCTCTCTCTTTTCTTTCTTTCTTACTTTCTCTTCCCCCCCTCTTCTTCTCCTCCCTACTTCCTCTTCCTTTCTCCTTCTCCTCCTCTCTTCCTCCCTCTCTTACCCTCACTCCTACTCTAATTTCCCTTCCCTTCCTTCATCCCTCTCTATTGCTGTATCCTTTTATGCATATGGACTACTCAGAGGGCTGAAAAAGTTATTTTTGACTGGTCCTTGCACTTTTGACCAGTCCTCGAACTTACGACTGTCCTCACATTTTACGTTTTTGCCCTATCTTATCACCATGGTGAAGAGAAGCAGTTGTGAAATGAGTGACATGGTTGTTAAGAATGCTGCACGGGCATAAATGTGAGGATGGTCATAAGTATGAGGACCAGTCAACAGTGTGAGGACCTGTCAAAAATGACTTTTTTCAGCCCTCTGAGTAGTTCCTATACACATAGCCATGGCCACCCGGTCACATGACCAGCTAGCCATGTCCACCCAGTCACATGACCTCCAAGCCACGCCCACAAAATAAGCCACACCCACAGAACCGGTAGTAAAAAAAATTAGAACCCACCCTTGGTTGGGGGTCACCACAACATGAGGAACTGTATTAAAGGGTCGCGGCATTAGGAAGGTTGAGAACCACTGCTTTAAGTGGAAAATTATTTTCATCAATTAATGTTTCCTTCTGTTTTCCCAGCATCATCTTCTTCATTATCCAGATGACTTTCCCCATTTTCTTGGAAGTAGTTTTGGAGACCAAGAAATGGCAGGGATAAAGAAGAATGTGTAAATGGAAAGCATTTTGGAAAGATGATCGAAGGCCTGGAGACTAAATCATATGGAGAACAGCTGCAGGTTTTGGGTCTGGCTAGTCTAAAGAAAAGAAGAATTAGGGGTGACATGATAGCAGTATTTCAGTATTTGAAAGGCTGCCACAAAGAAGAGGAGGGTCTAATTATTCTCCAAAGCACCAGAAGGCAGGACAAGAAATAATGGTTGGAAACTAAACAAAGAGAGAAGCAACCTGGAATTAAGGAGAAACTTCCTAATAGTGAGGACAATTAACAAGTAGAACAGCTTGCCTGGAGGTTTTTAAGAAGAGACTGGACAGTCACTTTCTGAGATGGTATAGGTTCCCCTACTTTAGCAGGGGACTGGACTAGAAGACTTCCAAGGTCTCTTCCATCTCTATTCTATTCTATTCTATTCTATTCTATTCTATTCTATTCTATTCTATTCTATTCTATTCTATTCTAGGTCTTATTAACAAAGATATAATATAAAAAATTCTCAATGAAATGAGAATTCACAATAAAATATTACATACCAATAAAATGTGTGTACTGAAATGATGTATGGATAAGATAAATAATAAAACCACTTGCTTTTCCTTTCCTTCCCACTCCCTTTGTGTCTTTTCCTGACTGCCTTGCGTCCTTTAAGATTAAAGTGTTTTCTTGTTTGTTTGCTCATTACGATGCAAAATTGCTACTTGAAATATTATTTCACTTGAGAAAATGTAAATCTACATGGTGCCAAGGATTGAATTTTTCCGGTTTTGAGTACTGTAGCTTTTGTTTGCAAGGATAGCCATTCCAGCTCATGGCTTTGGGTTTTCTTTTTTGAATGGTTAATCCTACATTACCTTGTAGGGAAATATTTCTTTTATGTAAAGATGACATACTTCTGCTATGCTGGGACTGATGGAAGGTGTAGGCTTTGCTTCTATCAGGTGAATAACTTCTGCTGCTGACACTGGAGCCAGATCTGCTGTGAGGAGATTCTCTCCGGCCAATTGGTGATTCTCTGAAGTAAGGGGAATCCCTTTTATGTGGGGAGCGATCTCTTGCATACTGAGGATATACAGGTTTCCGTCGTGTGCCATCTCTTTAAAAATCATTGCAATAAACAAATAAAAACATTCATTTATTCAGCAAGAGCGCCAAGTAAAGACCAATCTTTTTCTGAATCTTTCCTTAGACAAGGTTCTCAATTCTCTAACTGACAAGGAAGAAATACAATGAAAATCAGGATTTTTAAAATAATAATAAAAAAAGACTTAATCACTCAAGCAGGAAAAAAAAATTATCAACAAAGTGTATAATGGATTGGTAATGGAGGCAAGTTCAAATTTTGAGCAGTCTCAAAAATAAGTATTGTTCCTTTGCTAGGAATCTGGAATATTTTTAAATATATTTTTTACATTTTAAAATATTTTTCCATTAAGAAAAAAAGACTTCATACATATTTATGACTGAAAATCTTTTTTAAATTTCTTGGATTGTAGTAACAATTGTCTAAACCCATTTACTAAACAATAAGAAACAGAACATTTCCCGATGCAGCTCTATGTTTTTATCAATCATTATGTTTTACCCTTATGGAAATCATTGTTCAGGGAAAAAATATGACTTTCCTTTGTTTCACACTATTTCATACTTTTATATAATGACCAATTTAAGTCCAATGAAAACAAAATTTTACTCACTAGAAAACTAAATAGCCAAAGTTAACATTGCATCTGGCCATTAAATCAAAGCACAATATACTAAGGAAAATATCTAAGGATAATAAACAAAACTTCGAACTGTAGAGATACTTATAAAGTTAATAAGTGTGCAAACCCACACTAAGTAGATCCAGATTAGAGCTGTCCATTACAACTAGGAAATAGGTGAATGGGTACTTTTCAATGTATTAAAGAGTTCTCACCTCTTCTCTAGGCTTTTACAACCATTTTATTACATGCAATAAAAAGGAACTATTTAAAGCAACCTGAAACCCAAGTTATTTAATGCTTATTTCTGTCTCTTTCAAGTATATGTTGTAAAGTGCATGACCTCCAGAAAATAACACAAATTCAGCCACTGAATTAAAGGTAAATAGGGGAAAAACGACCTCTAGTGTACACTAGAGGCTCTTCAGCATTGAAACAAACATAATTTGCATGAAGTTTTTTCCAAGGTTGTAGCTAACAATAAAACAATCACAGTACTGGCATCAACTTAGCAAGATAGACCCTGAAAGTAATATAACCAAATACTATAATATCTAGAAATTCAATAGAAGAGGTTTCTGTAACAACCAAAGAAGTAGAAATCTGCAAATGTAGAGTATAATTCAACATCAACCAAACAAATAGTCTGGGGCTTCCAGGGAAACTGAAGACAGCTCTATGAGAGTGGAAGCAATGATCACAACAATAAGAGAAGACAGTTTGGAACTCCTCTCCAGATCAAGGAGAGGACAAGGATCACTCATAAGTTTGTTTCATAGAGTCTGCCCACAAATACTGATCTCCAGCGGGTTTGAGAGCTCTGGGAACCATTTGTCTAAGCCATGGTTGAGCATCTTCAGATAGCAGATTCACCTGTTTCCTCTCTTAACTTCTTTAGGAGTTGCTTATTACTGATTTTCTGGATTTTAAGAATCTTCTCAAAGACAGGTTCACTCAAGCCAAGAAAGTTTTTTTCTATTCTGGATAAAATAAGTTTAATTAAAATTTAAGGATTAAAAAGAAAAATTTTTTTTGGAAAACAACAAAAGGCAATTGAAGGTTGATTTTGGAAACTGAAAAGTAACTTAAAAGTCTGAATGGATCCCTTAGGGCAGAAATAACTGCAATTAAACATTTCCAATAACTATGGATCAGATCTGCACACTGGCTTGGAGGAATTTTATCCCATCACTCCTTACAAAACAGAATGAGCTCTTACATTTATTGTAGTATTTTAACACCACTCTATGTCCTATGTTATTAGATGGTGCAATGGTCATTAAAAATAAAATCAATCACACTAAAATAATAAATAATATCACATCAAAAGCATAAGCACTATAGCAAATTAAAAAGAATACAGGTAGTTCCCACTTAATGAGTCTAAGCAGGACCAGAATTTCCTTTGCTAAGCGATGTGGTTGTAAAGTGATTGCATTGCTTAGTGACGGCAATCCTGGCAGTCCCTGGTTGCCATAGTTAAGCAAGTCATTAATGACCTTGTTATCACAAGTCATTAAACAAGGACTGTGTGATTGTGACTTCTGAATTCCTGTTGGCTTCCTTATTGACTTTGCTGTGAAAAACTGGCAGGGAAGGTCAGAAATTGTGATCATGTAACATGCGGACAATGTGATAGTTTTAATTCCAGACTTGTTAAGTGTACAGATTGTGATCATGTGACTGCAGGGGTACTGTGATGGTCATATCTTCAAGGATTGCTCATAATTACCACTCATTCAGCACTGTCATAAGTTCAAACAGCCACTGAACGAGAGCCCATTAAGTGAGGAATATCCATATTCCAAAATGTATACTTTCACTGCATCATGTCAACATTACATTGCTTTAAATTTTGTATGTTTTGGTATCTTACTTAATACTGAAATTAAACCAGTAAGCAAACATATTTTTCAAATTTAAAAGACTGAGATATTTGCTTCTTTCAAATCATGTAAAATACCATCTATGCTTTGCTATTTCTTTCAAATGAAATCCTGACAAATGGTTGTCAGGATTCATTAGCCCGCTTTTTTGGCAACCATCTGTCACTGAAGACATCAATTTACTGGATTCTCCCTGGTGCCTATAGACAAATCTCAGAGCACCAGTTAATTTAAATGTACACAAACTATGTTTCCATTTTTTATTCTAGAGACTTCAGAACTTTATGTAGCTAAATTGAAAAACAATACCTATAATCAGGTGGCCGACTATCAGAATGGTCTTCTCTTGACCATCTATATCCTGGATCATCCTACAATAGAATATATCAAAAAAATTTAGTTTCAAGAAGCTAATAGTAATAAGATACTGTGTAACACCATTGAACATTTTTTAAATAATTTCTTCCAAAATTGATTAAAAGAAATTTAACATGCCACTAAAATGTATTTAATGTATTTTAAAGGGAAAAAGAACTATCCATTGAACAAATATTAAATGCAAAAATAAGAGGCTGATTTATCATATTGCTGTACAAGAAATAATCAATATATCATTAAAACAGACTGGTGATTGCTATGCATCCAACATTGTTATTTGCCTTCAAACAATATTTGTGAATGAATTCTCTTCCTCTTCTGAAACTCAATGCTCCTTCTCATGTTTTCTTCAGAGAGATGGAAGCTTTAAGCATTAATCTTCAAGCTTTCAAAAGCACAGTTGCTTTAGTACAGTATATTCATAGAGTTACAGTATAAAGTTTAAATATCCAAATTATTTTTAAGTGCTATTAATGTAACACAGAGCTGTACCTAACAATTATAGAACATTTAGCTTCCAGCCACATATTCATCAGAAAAGGAAAACTCACGATTCTATGTGGTAGTCCACTTCTTCGTTCGTGGGGAAAACCTCGACCTTCACCATAGTCTCTATAGCCTACATGAGCATGGCCATATTCATATCTACTATAGCTTCCTTCACCAGGTCTTTCTGGAAGTGGTAGTTTCTTGGATGCAAAACTGACTACTCGATGGTAGTCATCCTAAAATTATATACAATACCAATCATTAAAAATTATAAATAATAAAAATAATCTCAAAGATTAATATGGATATTGAAGTTTTAATAAAGCCAGTAAATACATTAGAAATCAAGATACAATCTTGCTTTAGTTCATGCCTCTTGTTAAAAAGCAGATGAAATATCCTGAATTTAACAAGATTGAAAATGTGTATTTAACTGAACAATAATTATACTAGGCTCATAAAAAAAATGAACAAATACTTGAACTAATTGTTTTTCTACAAGTTTAGTATCAACTATCGTATTATAAAATCTTTACCATTATTTGAAAATTATTTAGAAAATTTTAAATTACCTAGCTGTAACTGTTTAGAACTAAATAGGATTAAAAAAAATAATAGCATATATGGGAAAAATAATAGCACAGAAAACAAAAAATCTTTTTCTCTGCAAAACAACCATTGCTTTTGGCATCATCCTGAATAAATAGGCTTTCTAATGGAATACAAAAAATGGTGGTACAAATTTGAGACTGCACCCTGAGCTATCCAATGAAATAAAAAAATCTGCATTTGAAAAGAGAAAACAATTAGTTTATGCAGTTAAAAAAATCAAACCAAAAATAAAGTACAGGCCTGGGCTTTTAACAATTACCTCCCTATTTTATCTCTCCCATGCCAGATTTTTAGGGAACCTGTATTTGCCCAGTTTAGGCATACCTACATTTACACTGGTAAAACAGGTTACAGTGTGCAGTAGTATTTTGAGACAGCTGGAAACAGTGCCTTGGAGAAAGGAAGCTTGTTGTTTTTTTTTAAAAAAAAATCAAAGCAAAGCAAAAAAAGCCAAACTCAGCTCATCTACATTAGAATCCAATAAATAAACCATGGATAGGAAAGAGACACCAATTAATAATTTTTTGGTAAGGACAATTAGGTCAGTTTGGTCTAGTGTTTAAGGCAGCGTTCAAGTCCCGCCTTAGCCATTAAAGCCAACTGGGTGATTTTGGGCCAGTCACTCTCAGACCAATCCACCTCACAGGGTTGTTATTATGGGGAAAATAGGAAGGTGTGTGTTGGATATGTCCGCTGCCTTAAGTTATTTGTAATAATAAAGGCGGGATACAAATAAACAATTACCACAGTGGATGAAGAGAAGCAAAGTGAGCAAGGCCACATCATGATCATGGGTGGAGTTAGGATTTCTGTTCCTTCTCAATTTTTAAAAGAAACGTTTGTGTATGCGTAAGAAGCGGTGGGAGAGGGGGATGCTATACTGATTTTTATCCGCTGATATGGAAGGGAATGCTGTGAACTGGAAAAAAAAAGCCTGGGGGGGGGGAAGGCGGACATAGATTAGATATAAAGGATTTGTTTCTCCTTCTCATTTATCCATTCTAGGATAAGTAAGAGACTCACATAATCAAGATAAAAGCTCTATCAAAAAGCATTTTACAAAACCCAAATAGGTATTTAAGGAGGACATATTAAGAAAGAAACCAAGTTTTATAAAACACAGCATTAATTGTGAACCGTTGTAGGCCTTCTAATTGAAAGTCCGTCCATGTGTGCACTGTAACCCCCATAAGTTTAAGATCATAAATTTAAATTCCTAATCAACAGCTAAAAAGATTAAAAAGAGAAACCCATAACTATTAGCAATCAACTTACATCAGGACGTGGCGGGAGTCTTTCTCGTGGTAATCTTTCATATTCATACCGCTCAGACCACATTTCATCTCTTCTATATGACACTAAAAATAAACATGTTATCAATTAAAGATATATGTTTGAGTAACTATTTATTAACATGAACTAAACAAAACACTCCTTTGTATTAATATGCAAAACTTGCAATGGCTATTTTTAAATATACCAAGGCTGAGATATTTAGCATTTTTGCTTAAGAAACTTATTCATCATCAAAAATAGGTAAATACTCTCCGGTACATTATTTTAAAAATTATTTTATTTATATTATTTTAGAATAGAATAGAATAAATTCTTTATTGGCCAAGTGTGATTGGACACACAAGGAATTTGTCTTGGTGCATACGCTCTCAGTATACATAAAAGAAAAGATACATTCGTCAAAACACTTAATGATAGTCATAAGGAACAGATAAGCAATCAAATCATATTAGGAAACAGTTAATATAAATCGTAAGGATACCAGCAACAAGGTTACAGTCATACAGTCATAAGTGGGAGGAGATGGGTGATAGGAACGATAAGAAGATTAATAGTAATGCAGACTTAATAACTAGTTTGACAGTGTTGAGGGAATTATTTGTTAGCAGAGTGATGACGTTCGGGAAAAACTGTTCTTGTGTCTAGTTGTTCTGGTGTGCAGTGCTCTATAGCATCATTTTGAGGGTAGGAGTTGAAACAGTTTATGTTTAGGATGCGAGGGGTCTGTAAATATTTTCACAGCCCTCTTTTTTACTTGTGCAGTATACAGGTCCTCAATGGAAGGCAGGTTGGTAATAATTGTTTTTTTCTGCAGTTCTAATTATCCTCTGAAGTCTGTGTCTGTCTTGTTGGGCTGCAGAACCAAACCAGACAATTATAGAGGTGCAGATGACAGACTCAATAATTCTTCTGTAGAACTGGATCAGCAGCTCCTTGAGCAGTTTGAGCTTTCTGAGTTGGTGCAGAAAGAACATTCTTTGTTGTGCTTTCTTGATGACTTTTTTGATGTTAGGTGTCCATTTTAAGTCTTGAGATATGGTAGAACCTGGAAATTTGAAGGTCTCTACTGTTGATATTGTGTTGTCTAGTATTGTAAGAGGTGGTAGTATGGGAGGGTTTCTCCTAAAATCCACCACCATTTCTACGGTTTTGAGTGTGTTCAGCTCGATTGTTCTGGTCACACCACGAGGCTAGTTGTTCAATCTCCCGTCTGTATGCGGATTCATCATTGTCTTGAATGAGACCGATCACTGTTGTGTCATCTGCGAACTTCAGTAGTTTAACAGATGGATCATTTGAGATGCAGTCATTGGTATATAGCGAGAAGTGGAGAGAGCATACAGTCTTGTGGGGCCCCTGTGCTAATTGTATAGGTATCGGATGTGATTCTGCTTAGCTTCACCTGCTGCTTCCTGTCTGTTAGGAAGCTTATGATCCACTTCAAGTGTGTTCAGGTACCTCTAGCTGGTTTAGCTTAGTTAGAAGGATGTCTGGAATGATGGTGTTGAATGCTGAACTAAAGCCTACAAAGAGGACCCTTGCGTAGGTCTTTGGAGATTCAAGATGTTGTAGGATGTAGTGCAGAGCCATATTAACAGCATCATCTGTTGATTTATTTGCTCAGTATGCAAATTGCAGGGGATCTAACAGCGGATCCATGATGGTTTTCAAGTGGGACAGCATTAGCCTTTCAAAAGTTTTCGTAACTACAGATGTTAGAGCAACTGGTCTGTAGTCATTTTGTTCCTTGATGGTGGGCTTCTTCGGCACTGGGATGATAGTAGAGCGTTTGAAGCAAGAAGGAACATAGCACATGTCTAGTTATTTATTGAAAATATGGGTGAAGATGGGGGCCAATTGGTCAGCACAGACTTTTTTTTAAATTTTTTTTTATTGGATTTTAAACAAGAATATAAAGACAATACAAAGAATATAAAGACAAACAAAATCCCACCACCTACATACCCACACCACGTTTTACATACATATTTTGGTCATCATCAGAATATATATATATTACTTTGTAAATTAGTAAATAAGCGGTATATTCTTGATTCAAGTGTTTTAAATTAAAAATAATCTTGCATCTTCTCTTTATTCATCTCCTATTTTTAATTTTCCACCCTATTTTCTGTCATCTACATTTGTACTGATTTTCCTTTCCAGCCATTGATACCATCGGTGCCACACAAGATAATATTCACTTTCTTCCTTATCCTGGAGTTCCAGCGTCAATCTATCCATTTCGGCACATTCTGTTATCTTTGAGATTATTTTATCTTTGGTTGGCGAGTTGATCTGATTTCCAATTTTGAGCGAACAATAATCGTGCTGCAGTCAGAATATGTATGATAAGGTATTTTGTCTCTTTGTTGTGCTGTGTTGTTATCATTCCAAATAAAAAGAATTCTGGAGTGTTTTCTACTTGTTGATTTATTATTTCCTCAATAGTTTCCTTTATGTCCTGCCAATATTGTTGGGCCTTCGTACATTTCCACCAAGCATGGTAATATGTCCCCTTTTTTGTTTTGCACTTCCAACAGTGTGGGGAGGCGTTCGGGTATATTTTGGCTAATCTGGCTGGTGCTAAGTGCCATCTGTAAAACATTTTTATGAGGTTTTCTTTATAGGATGTGGCTCTTGTCATTTTGATGTTTTGTTTACACAATTTCTCCCAGTTTGCCAATTGAATGTTGTGCCCTATGTCCCTAGCACACCTTATCATGTTTTCTTTTACTGTTTCTTCTAATAATTTATATCTAAGAAGATAGTTATATATTTTGGTTATCATCTTTTGTTCTGGCCCTTGTAAAATCTTGTCCAATTCATTCAAATTATTCGAGATTCCATATTGCTTTTTGTCTGCTATGTGTCTTGAGTGTATTTGGGTATAGGGCCACCAATCGATATTTATGCCAGAATTTTGGAGTTGCTGTCTTGAGATGAGTTCGCCTTCCTGATTCAATAAGTCTTGATACCGCATCATCTTTCCTATTTCGAGGGTATTCGGGTATATCAATGCTTCCATCGGGGACCACCATTTTGGTATTCTGGTATAGTAAGTTCTCTTAATATCCTGCCAAATCTTGAATAGTGAAGCTCAAATTATATGACGTTGGAAGTACATGTGTCGTTTGTCCGATCCGTCCCATAGGAAAGCGTGCCATCCTCTTATTACATCGAAGCCTTCTAAATATAGAGTTCTTTTGTTGTCCAGTTTCATCCATTCTTTGATCCAGGTCAGTCCTGATGCCTTGTAGTAGAGTTCCCAGTCTGGTATTGCTAGGCCTCCTTTGTCTCCTGAATCCCGTAGAGCAGTGGTTCTCAACCTTCCTAATGCCGTGACCCTTTAATACAGTTCCTCATGTTGTGGTGACCCCCAACCAGGGGTGGGTTCTAAATTTTTTTACTACCAGTTCTGTGGGCGTGGCTTATTTTGTGGGCGTGGCTTGGAGGTCATGTGACTGGATGGCCATGGCTATGTGTATAGGGACTACTCAGAGGGCTGAAAAAAGTCATTTTTGACAGGTCCTCGCACTTTTGACTGGTCCTCACACTTATGACCATCCTCACATTTATGCCCGTGCAGCATTCTTAACAACCATGTCACTCATTTCACAATTGCTTCTCTTCACCATGGTGACAAGATAGGGCAAAAATGTAAAATGTGAGGACAGTCGTAAGTTCGAGGACTGGTCAAAAGTGCAAGGACCAGTCAGAAATAACTTTTTCAGCCCTCTGAGTAGTCCATATGCATAAAAAGATACAGCAATAGAGAGAGATGAAGGAAGGGAAGGGAAATTAGAGTAGGAGTGAGGGTAAGAGAGGGAGGAAGAGAGGAGAAGGAGAAAGGAAGAGGAAGTAAGGAGGAGAAGAAGAGGGGGAGGAAGAGAAAGTAAGAAGGAAAGAAAAGAGAGAGGTGGTAGGTTTGAGGAGAAAGATTGCTGTACAATAAAAAAAATGAAAGGGAAGAAAGCCAACCCCAAACAAATATTAAGATAAAGAATGAATTGTTAAACTTTAAAGAAAAGAGAACAAATATGAATAAATAGCAATAATTAGAAACACACATACAAACATACAATGTATTTTCTTTGAACAGAGTATTTGGCCGGTTCACAAATTTAAACAGTGTTTAGTCATTTCAATTAAATTTACAATTTCTATATTTCCTTTTTGCCATATTTATTCCTCATCTATTTTTCTAAAAAAACAATATTACCCTTCATCCTCATCTCTAATCTTAATCAAATTCAATTTTTCCCTTCTATTCTATATTATACCCCTTCCCATTGTCATCTATTTTTATATCCATCCTCACATTGGTTAATTATGTAATATTACAGTTCTTTAATACAAATTCAACATTTTAATATAAATCAATTAGTTATATAACTTTTTTGTATATTAATCAATATGAACATGAATATTCCAATTATTTCCATGCAATCCAATTTCTTACAAATCAGTTAATTATATTTACCAATAATAATAAACCAAATAATTTCCCCCATATATTCCTCCAAACCACAACTTAACCATTTCTGCTTTCAACACAATATACAATTAATAGTATCTCAATTATTACAATTCCCTAGTTAAATAGAGCTTTTTTTCTTTTATGTTTTAAAATCTTGAACTCTCCAC
This sequence comes from Pantherophis guttatus, assembly GCF_059756535.1. Lineage (NCBI taxonomy): Eukaryota > Metazoa > Chordata > Lepidosauria > Squamata > Colubridae > Pantherophis > Pantherophis guttatus. The sequence continues at coordinate 56,986,626 of NC_142069.1, read as the reverse complement.
TTTTTCCCCAAATTTCCCATTGTTTGCACCTACCTTTTTTGGTGAGGAAAAAGAAAAGAAATCTGCCTGCCTAATTTTCCAACATTGTAGCAACAGCAAAGCCAACAGCCTGCTTTACTTTCAGTTTCATTTTTCAGCATAACTAGGGGAAAAAAAATTGCTCCAGCACTTTTTGCAAACAAGCAGCAGAGCCCTGAGCAAAACAGCTGAAAGCAAATCAGCCGAGAGTCGGGAGCCGATCTAATCAAGGGCTAATTAGCCTATGCTGAAGCTCCGTGGGCCAATAAAATTACAAAAATACACGGAACCATTTGTTAAATTGCTGGCTCGCCTGCCCCTCGCCCACCACTATTTATTGGCAATAAATAGTGGTGCAGAGGGGCAGGGTAAGGGGCGGGGCGGAACCAGCAGAATCCCACCACTGGCTATAGGGCGGCCCTTTGAAGCCCCACGGCAAGAATTTAAACAGTTTTTTTTCCTCTAGCCATCAGCTGGGACTCAGGAGGCAGCAATAGATTGGGAGTGGGCAGGGTAAGCGAACGGCCGGCAATCCAACAGAGCAGAGAGTGAGGGTGAGTGAAGGCGTGGGGGGGGGCGAGAGAGGGCTTTGGCGACCCCTGTGAAATGGCCGTTCGACCCCCAAAGGGGTCGCGACCCCCAGGTTGAGAACTGCTGCTGTAGAGCTTTGATTTTAATTCTGGCCTTCTTTCCCTGCCATATATAGTTCATTGTTGTTTCGTTGAGATTCTTAAAGAAATCTCTTCTGGGGTGTATTGGTATCACTTGGTATAGATATAGTACTCTTGGTAATATATTCATTTTTATTGAGGCAATTCTGCCCATCAACGACAGTTGTAATCTACTCCAAATTTCCAAGTCTTTTTTGATTTGTTTTAGTAATTTATTATAATTATCTTCTTTGATTGTAGTTGCTTTTGCTGTCAACCAAATACCTAAGTATTTTATTTTCTTTACTATTTGAATTCCTAATTCTTCTTCTAATTTCAACTTCTGTGTTTGCGTCATATTTTTCGTCAGTACTTTTGTCTTCTGCTTATTTATTTTGAGGCCCGCAACTTCCCCGTATTCCTCTATCATTGTCATCAACCTGGTTCCATACTGGTTTTCCAGTATGAAAATCACATCATCTGTGAAGGCAAGTAGTTTATACTCCTCTCCCTGGATCTTGAGACCTTTAATGTCTTCCTCCTTCCTGATTTCCGTTAGTAAAACTTCCAATGCGATTATAAATAATAGAGGTGACATGGGGCAACCTTGTCGTACTCCTTTCTGAATGTCAAAAGTTTGTGTCATGTCGCCGTTTATTGTAATTTTGGCTGTTTGACAGGAGTAGATTTTTCTTATCAATTTAAGGAATTTCTCTCCGCAATTCATCAACTCAAGTTGTATTGTAAGGAAGGACCAATTTAAGTTGTCAAAGGCCTTCTGGGCGTCGAGAGATATTAGGGCTACTTCCTTGTCTATCTTCTTATCGTAATATTCCAGAAAATCTATAATCGTTCTCAAATTATTTTTGATCTGCCTCCTGGGTATAAAGCCGTTTGGTCTGCATGTATATATTTATGAATTATTATTTTGAGTCTCTGTGCTAGTATTGACATAAATAGTTTGTAATCCACATTGAGTAATGAAATGGGTCTGTAGTTTCTAACTTGGGTCGGATCTGAGTCTTCTTTATGTATTAACGTAATAATGGTTTCTGTCCATGATTTTGGAATTTCAGCTGTCAATAGTGCTGCATTGAAAACTTGTAGCAATGTTTCATCTATTTCTTGTTGGGAGTGTTTATAAAATTCAGTAGGAATTCCATCTGGTCCTGGGGTTTTATTGTTCTTTTGTTTTTTGCGAGCTTCGATCAGTTCGAACATTGTTATGGGGCGGTTCAGGGTCTCTCTGTGTTCTTCTTCGAATTGTATGATATTAGCTTTACTAAGATATTTTCGAATTTGGTCTTCCGGGACATCTTCCTGTCGATAGAGATTTTGAAAGAATGTTTTGACTGTGTTTTTTTTATCTAGGTGTGTGTGGACTAAAGTTCCTGATTCGTCCTGGAGTTGGTGAATAATTCTTTTTTCTGTTTGCTTTTTTAGTTTGTAAGCTAACCAGCATCCAGTTTTGTTTGCATGTTCAAAGTTGGTCTGTTTTGCCATTTTTATTTTTTGTGCCAATTCAGTTTTTGTAGTCAAATTCAATTTGTGTTTAGCCAAATTAAGTTTTTGCTGTGCTATCTTGTTATTAGGGTACTGTTGTAATTTAGTTTCCTCTATCCTGATTTCTTCCAATAAGTCATTCCTAATTCTTTGTTTCTCTTTTTTTCTTTTTGCCACATATGCAATGGTTAAGCCCCTAATATAAGCTTTCGTCGTGTCCCATAAGTTTTGTAACGACGTTTGGTCCTTTGTGTTAATTTGAAAAAATATCTTAATCTTCTTTTGTATCATTTGTAGATACTCTTTTTCCTTTATAATACTTGTGTCCATTTTCCATCTTTTTTGTTTTCGGGAGCCTTTCCAAATTATTTTAATGGGATTGTGGTCGGCCCATATGCTAGGCATAATTTCTACGTCGTGTGTTTCTTTACTTAATTGGGGTGTCATCCAAGCCATATCCAATCTGGACCACGATTGATGTGGGCCAGAAAAATATGTGTACTGTTTGGTTTTAGTATTTAATTCTCGCCAAGTGTCATGTAGACTCATTTCTTGTACCAAATCCTTGAATGTTTGTGGCAATGTCTTCCTTTTGATTTTATTCTTCCTATTACTGTGATAATCTTCTCATGTGTTGACAATTGCATTAAAATCTCTGACGATGCAAATATTTTCATAATCTAGCTCTTTTAATTTATCGTGTAGTTTTTTATAGAAATCTATTTGGTTTCCATTTGGAGCGTAAATGGCTACTAACAATATTATTTTTGTTTCCAGTTTTACTTCTATCATTAAGACTCGACCCTCTTTGTCCACATATATTAGCTTTGTTCTTATATGGTCTCTAACATATATTACCACTTCCCTTTTTTTACAGTCGCCTAAGGATGTGTATATTACTCCTAGTTTTTTATTTTCGAGTAATTTTTTCTGTTGTTTTCTTATGTGTACCTCTTGTAATGTAATTATATCTGCTCCTAATTTTTGCAGTTTAGTGAATGTCTGATGTCTTTTGCTTGGTGAGTTTAGACCATTTATATTTATAGAGATGAGTTTTAGTTCTTCTTCCATTCCTGCTGTTGTTTATTTGCCTGTTATTTTAAGTTTTGTTGTGTTTCTTGTGACTCTTTGTGTAGTCCCCGTCACTTCCTCCTTCCCCAACTTTCCCCTCTTCCGTTCCTTGTCCTCCTTGTTTGTTGGTTGCTCCTCTTGGTCACTGGGGTTTTGATCTTCTCTACTTCCTCTGCTTTCCTGTTCTCCTTCATATCCTAGGTGTTGATCGGCGAAGTCTTGGGCTTTTTCTATGGTGTCAATTCGAAATTTTCTTCCTTCCCATGAAATAAGTACTCCTTCTGGTATGAGCCATCTGAATTTTATCTTGAACTTGTTTAGCTGTCGGGTTAAGAAGTTATAATCTTTTCTCCTGTCCCTGGCCCTTCTCGGTACTTGTTTTAGTGTTAGAACTTCCCTCCCTTTATACATGACTGTCTCCTCTCTCATCTTTCAGTATATTTCTTCTTTCATTGTTTTCTTCGTAAATCTGATATGTACTTCTTTAGGGAGTTTGTTTCTTCTTGCATAATTTGTGAAGGCACAGACTTTTAAGCAAGGAGGAGTTATCTTGTCTGGGCCTCGAGCTTTTCCTGGCTTGTCTGTGAAATAGGTCTTGCACTTCCTTTTCTGTGATCACTAGGGGTTGTGAACCCAATGGAATGGGGTCAGTTGTAGGAGGCTTGGCTGTTGTTGGTGTATCTGAGATGGGGGTTGTGGAGATAGGTGGCTGTAGTTTCCTTTCAAACCTGCAGTAAAACATGTTCAGATCATCTGCCAGTTGTTGATTTCCTTCAGCCTGGGAAGGAGGTTTGCTGTAATCGGTAATATTTTTAAGAGTTTTCCACATGTTTGCTGGTTCATTTGTTGAGAACTGATTCTTTAGCTTTTCAGAACAGCTTCTTTTTGCTGCTCTGATCTCCCTTGTTAATACATTTCTCAGCATTTTGTTACCTTTTCTGTAAGCTTCCTCTTTGAAACAATGTAGCTGCTTAAGTTTAGCTGTGAAACAAGGTTTGTTGTTACTGTATATTCGCAAGTTCCTGGTCAGTTTGAGCTATGTTACTCAGGATCTATTTTTTTGAGTTTAATGAATAAAGTAAATAATAATAATAATACGATAATAATAATAATAATAATAATAATAATAATAATAATAATACTTTATTTCGATCATAGACCAGCAATAGACAAGAATTATCACTGTTTACAATAGTATTAAAAGATAGTATACTAATAATAGTGGATAATAACATCCATGGTAATAAAATACATGAACTCAAACAGTTTGGATCATGTCCTTGTTTACATGAAGTGCAGATAAGTATATGTGTAAATAGATTTCCTCTAAAAATTGTAAGAGAAATCTACAAAAAATAGGTGCAAGTAGACAACTTTGATTCTGTAACCGAATTTTTCTTTGTGGTCATTGCAGTAGCACAGAATTTTGCTACTGCATGCGTGGTAGCCGGGTTTGAGTCCTGGAGGAGACAGCCTACATAAAATTTGTCTACCCTCCCTGGTAATCTCTCTAATAAGGGGAGAATATGCACTGACCTATAAACTCTGTATAACTCACAGTACAATAAAACGTGTGATATTTCCTTTGGTAAAGTCATTCTCCTTTACCACATATACCTACTTGTTCCGCTATTGAGGTCTTCTTATACCTGCCCCAGAAGTGCTGAGGGGAGGATGTTAAATCTGGCTCTGAAGAATGCTATTCTGTTTCGGAAAGATCTGGTCCTTTAAATATCTTGCTCGTTCCCACGCACCCCTTTTAATTCTGTTCCTACTCTGGAGAGGCATCCTAATTAGTTCTAAGTGGAACTCCATGTCTTTTATTCTATTAATAACTATTTGCTTAGCTTGGTCAAACCTTAGGGATATTAAGAATATCAGGGAGAATCCATAAGAGCCCAGCTTGTGGTCTATCGCCTGTTTCCGGGGGGAGGGGGAAGTTATCAGTCAACACTAATGGGGTCAGTCCCTCTGGAAAGAAATGCATATTTAGCCAATAGATAATCATCAGCTTCCAGGCTCTTACCTTAATTTGAGGCATACCTGTTTCAATCCTTAACTGGGCGTTTAGTGTTCCTTTGGGAGCAGCTAAAATGGCTTTGCAGGAATTTTGTTTGTATAATTTCTAGCGGGTCTTTGTGAAGATTCCTGTGCCCCATATAGAATTTGTGCCCATGTTTTGGCCTCAAAAAGTGTTAAGGTAGCAGGTACTAATTTATTTGTTTGTTTTATTTATTTATTTATTTTGTCAAGCATGTATTAGATAACAGATATAAGTATAAACATGATTATGAATACATGAAATGGATATGAATAAAAGGGAAAATTAGGACAGGGACGGTAGGCACATTGGTGCATTTATGCACGCCCCTTATAGACCTCTTAGGAATGGGGTGAGGTTGACAGTAGACAGTCTAAGGTTAATGGTTTTGGGGATTTGGGGAAGAAACCACAGAATCAGGTAGTGCATTCCAGATATTGACCACTCTGTTGCTGAAGTTGTATTTTCTGTAATCGAGTTTGGAGCAGTTTACCTTAAGTTTGTATCTACTGTGTGCTCATGTATTGTTGCGGTTGAAGCTGAAGTAGTCATTGACAGGTAGGACATTGCAGCAGATAACTTTATGTACTACACTTAGTCAGACTGAAGGTGGCATAGTTCTAAGTTTTCTAAGCCCAAAATTTCAAGTCTGGTGGCATAAGGTATTCTGTTGCGAGTAGAGGAGTGGAGTACTTTTCTCGTGAAATACCTCTGGACCCGCTCAATTGTATTTATGTCCGATATGAAGTGTGGGTTCCAGACAGATGAGCTGTATTTGAGAATTGGTCTAGCAAATATTTTGTATGCTCTGGTTAGCAATACAATGTTACCAGAGAAGAAGCTATGCAGCATTAGGTTAACAACTCTTAATGCCTTTTTGGCAATGTTGTTACAGTGGGCTCTGGCACTTAGATCATTAGAGATAAGTACTCCAAGGTCCTTGACAGAGTGAGGGTCATCTATTAGGTTGTGTCCACGCAGCTTGTATTTTGTGTTCTGCTTTTTTCCCCAATGTGCAAGACAGAGCATTTGTTGCTTGAGATTTGAAGTTGCCAATTGTTTGACCATTCTGGCACACAGTCAAGGTCTTTTTGAAGGGTAGCAACATTGTCGGTGGTGTTAAATAGGGTGTTCCCTATTTTGACCACTTGTTGCCTGCCAAAAAAAACTTTATTGAACTCGCGAGAAGTTTTTTTAACAACGTGTTTCCTTGGACACAACGGTGAGAAACGCAACAGAGCTGGAAAGGTAAGACACGCGTCCCGCTCTGCACCCGCCCCACCTGCCACCCCCAAATTGCATCCCTAAAGGGAGGAGGTGGCTAAGCGAGGGACATGAGCCCTGCCTGGTGAGAGGGGTGAGAAGGGATGGCAAGGGGAGCCACGTCTCGTTCCACGCGTCTCGCTTGTCCCCCGCCCCACATGCCACCCCTCTTGATAAAGAGACAGCAGGGAAGGGAAGCAGCCAGGTGTGGGGTGAGATGTGTTGGGCTGCAATACACGCATCTTACCTTTCCAGCTCTGTCGCATTCCTCGCCGTTGTGTCCAGGGAAACACATTGTAAAAACAAACTTGCGAGTTCGAGAAGTTGGATTGAAATCGCGAAGGTTTTTTTAAAATGTTTCCCTGGACAAAATGGCAAGGAACACGACAGAGCTGGAAAGGTAAGACACGTGTCCTGCTTCTCCCCTGCCCCACCTCCCACCCCTCTCGATAAAGAGACGGCGGGGAAGGGAAGCAGGCAGGGGTGGGGTGGGACGTGTTGGGCCGCGAGATGCATGCCTTACTTTTCCAGCTCTGTTGCGTTCCTCGCCGTTGTGTCCAGGGAAACATGTTGTAAAAGAAAACTTCCTGCAAGTTTGAGAAGTTGAATTGAAATCGCGAGGGGTTTTTTACATATTTCCTGGACACAATGGCGAGGAATGCAACGGAGTTGGAAAAGTAATACGTGCATCCCACTTTTTGCCCGCCCCACCTGCCCCTGCCAAATTGCATCCCTAAAGGGGATGGATGGCTAAGCGAGGGGCAGGAGCCATGCCATGCCCAGCGAGGGGGGAGAAAAGACAGCAAGAGGAGCCATGTCTCACTCCACGCATCTCGCTTCTTCCCTGCCCCACCTGCCATCCCTCTCGATAAAGACATGGTGGGGAAGGGAAGCAGCCAGGCTGCTGTTGCCATTGGGGTGCGACGGGACGTGTTGGGCCATGAGACGCACGTCTTATCTTTCCAGCTCTGTTGCGTTCCTCACCGTTGTGTCCAGAGAAACCTGTTGTAAAAGAAAACTTCTTGCAAGTTCAATCAAATTTCTCGAACTCACGAGAAGTTTTCTTTTACAATGTGTTTCCTTGGACACAATGGCGGGGAACACAATGGAGCTGAAAAGGTAAGACACACCACCCGCCACCCCCAAATTGCATCCCTAAAGGGGGTAGATGGCTAAGTAAGGGGCAGGAGCTCTGCCATGCCCGGCGAGGGGGGGTAGAAGAGACGGTAAGGGGAGCCACATCTCACTCCACGCATATCAGTTCTCCCCTGCCCCACCTGCCAGAAATGAGTCTTTGTGAGACTTGTTGCGCCGCTGCCTCATGGAGCAGGACTCTGCAAGGCTTGTGCCGTTGCATGCATGAATGGCAGCACTGCCGTGAGGCTTGACATATCGGCGCAGCTGCAAGCTGCAGGATGCCAGCTGTGCAGGTATGATGAAGCTTGCGGCGGTGCTACAGTTCATGCATGCAACGGCACAACAAGCCATGCAGAGTTCTGCTCCATGAGGCAGTGGCAGGACATGTCAGGGAAGCGGCAGCCAGCTGCTCAGCCAGCACGAAGAACAGGGAAGCGACGGCAGCAACGGGACATCCAGTCCACGCTCGCCATCTCCTGCACCCCCAAAATAAGACTCCCCAATAATAAGGCCAAGCCCTTATTTCGGGGTTCAAAAGAAAATAAGACCCTGTCTTATTTTCGGGGAACACGGTAGTAGTTTTAATTTCTCCCAGAGGGTGTTTGTGGATATTAAGTCAAAGGCATACTTAAAATCAAGGAAGGCTACGAAAAGAGGATCTTTTTTTAATATGTGTATTTTTGAACCAGATGGTGAAATACCAAGATAGGATCCACTGTTGATCTTCCTTCTCTAAATCCAGCTTGTTTGTCTTTGATTATCCCCCTCTGAAATTAGACAATTCTGGAATTTATAATTTAGGTGGTTGGCATACAATTTACTAACATTCAGAAGACTAATGGGTCTATAATTGCCTGGGTCATTTCTATTACCTTTTGTAAATTGGAATAATAATTGTTAATCCCCAATCTCTTGACATACAGCCCATTTTATCTATAAATGTAAGAGATGCTAATAGAGGTGCCCACCCACTGGCATTCTTTTTAATTATTTCTGTCAGGACATTGTCAGCATCTGGTGCCTTATTAGCCTTGAGGGATCCGATCTACGAGGATATCTCTTCTGGTGTGACAGGGGGCCAGTAAGGAGTTTGATCCAAACTAATTTGGCTCTCCTTAGTTACATAGTTGGGGTCTGTATACAGCTCTCTAAAATATTCTTTCCAGGCCTGAATTGGTACCCGATTAGTTGGGGGGTAGGGGGGATTTTCACAATCCTCTGGCGATGTACCCAAAAAGGGATGTATTTTTTGTCTTAACTGATGCAATTACATATTTTTCGCACTATAAGACGCACCGGACCATAAGACGCAATTTAGCTTTAGAGGAGGAAAACAAGAAAAAAGAAGTATGATCCCTCAAACTTACTTCTTAGGAGAGATGTATGTAGTTCTTTGGTTTCTGGAGCTAACATCTGTTTTGTAACTTCCTTTGTGTTTTTCTCGCTCCATTTAATTTTTACCTGAGTATTTTGATTCTGTAACCTGGGTAGGTAGATTGAGCCAGCCCTTAAAAATTTCTGGTGTAATGTAAGAGTAAGGGTTACTGGATCGTGATTGCTTTCCAATCACTAATCTACCTCCATCTTCTGTAAGAACTTCAGGTCATCAGATATTATCCAGTAATCAATTGTGGATTTTCTTATTTTCTTCCTGCTCCCCAGTAAATATATTCTGCTGGGTAATCGCCATGTGTGGAACCATTAAAGATAAATAGGTCCATACGTACACTCATCTGTCTTATACACAAACCTGCCCAATTTGCTTTGGGGTCTTTAAATTGTCTGGAATGCAGGGGTTCTCCTGGTGCATTCTCATCGTAATGGATCTTAAATTGATTAAATAATGCTTGATTGTTTGGGCCCATCCTAGCATTTAAGTCCCACACCTATAATTATTACTGCTGTGAGATATTTGTCTGAGCAGCCAAGGATAAAATCTTCTATGAGGTCCCAAATGTTGTTCATCAAATTATTAAGGGGAGGAATGTAAAGCGAAGTCTCCATCTGTTTAGATAAGAGTAAGGTAGACACAACCCATGACTGTAAAGGTGGCAGTAATAAACATTTAAATTGCACGGATGTATTAACTAGTGTCACAATATCCCTTTGGCTCTCCCACCCACCTTACTTGGGACAGCCAAGATAGAGTTAGCCCAATAACCATCTGTATCTCTGCAGATGTCCAGGTTTCCTGTAAGAAGAGGATGTCAAATTGTGATATATAGTCAAAAAAGAGTTGGTCTTTTGATGGGACAGTCCAACCTGCTATATTCCAGGTTCTAAGGGAAAGAGGGTCATCATTTGCAGCTCATCAGGAAATATGATTTAAGGTTGTTACATTAGCTTGAGATATAGTCACGAACAAAATTGGCCTTCTCTAAAAGGAGAGGGGTCTCATCTAAGTCCTTTGTAGACTCCTGAGGAACTTGTTCAGAGTAAAAAGCTTTAACACCAGCTAATAGAGCTTGCCTTTCAGGTGCCTCCTCTCGAGGTGTAGGGCAAGGAGTTATTAAGTCATGCTGTATTTGACTTTGAAATTGTGGGTCCTCTCTCGATCTCTTGGCTTGATGCTGAAGGTATCATAGGATATTCATATAAGGATGATAGCATCTCCATCTCTACCGTGGCCTCTATTGGCCCCTGTAGATCTTGGCTTCTGTTTTCCATGATCTCATATTCATGCAATCCCTTGCCGGGGGGGAGGGGGGAGTAAGAGGCTCAATTATTGGGGAGACCAGATCTATAAGCGGCTCAGCTGTGTCGATTGTGACCAACAAGGATTTCTTTAAATTTTCTAACTTGAATAGTATGTTGTCTTGTTCTTTCCTTGGTAGAAAGCAAAAACATTAATGAGGCCAGCTTTTGTGTTGTTAAATACATCTTCACCGAATAAGGCTGACTGACTCCCCCTTTCTTTCTCTCGCTTTCCCAAGGTTGAAAATGAGGAAGAGACAGCAATCTTGAGAGCTCGCATGTTAACAATTAAGGGTTTAACTGTTTCCACACAGAAAACTCTGATGGGAAAGATTTGCCTTCATCTTAAATAGCATCAGAGGTATGGTGGGCTGCTTTGGAGTATCTGCTTCCAATTTGGGGCCTCAGGGAGCCACTCGGCAGCACGGAGCTCAATCTGCCCCCATTGGCAGTGAAGAAGCTGGGTTAGGGAATTTAGTATTGCACTCTTGGTATTCCAGCGTCCATAATTCATATGGATTCTAAGAGCAATCTGTTGTGTTTGCAGTGAACTATGTAACTGTTGTAATTGTATGAAGGCTATTGCTTAACGCATTGTAAGCCGCCCTGAGTCTCCGGAGAAGGGCGGCATATAAATCGAACCAATAAATAAATTGGGGCAAGGGTGGGGGTGGGAAGATGCTTTACTAGCTTCCAAGGAAACTTCTCTATTAATACATCCTCTTCTCACTGTCTTGTCAGGAGAAAGCCATTTTTTCTGAGAAGGCTGCCATTTTTTAGTAGGTTCTTTAACTGTTTCCTTGGCTCTTTGCTCCTTGTCGAGAGACTTATCCGGAATGTAGGATTTAACCAAGTCTGCTGCAAGTTCTTTAGTGCGAGTGCATGGACCCAGATCTTGTGCTTGAAGAAGAACAGCTATATCTTTTCTTAATGTCTCCAAATCATGTTGCATGGCTATTAGTTGCTCAAATATTGAAACAACAGTTTGGGCTGTGAGAAGGCATTATTTTGCCATAAATTCAGTTGTATTTTCCCATGGTAATCTCTATGTACTCTGGGTAGCTTGTTGTTCTTAGCCTTTATGTCAGACTCCATACAGGATGTAACTGGACTAGTTGTGAGAGCAGCTGGCTTTCAGTTTGCTCTCCCCCCCCAAAAAAAGATTGGGAAAGTCTAATAGCTGTTGTTTTGCCAATTCTCTTTGAAAGTCCAGTTCTAACATCTCAAATTTGTTGGAGATGGAGAAAGGTTAGTTTTACTTATAGTTCTCTTTCCAGCAAAGTGCTCCTCAATTCTTGGTTGTTTTGCAGTTTTCACGGACAGGAGAGATCCCGGGCTTATACCATGGTGTTTCTTTCTTTTTCCCATGTCTTATCAGTCCCAGGAAAAAAAAAAACACCTTTATCTGTGTTGTGGTCTTCGCTCTTATCTCATCCAAAGAATATTAGTTAAATAAAAATGGATCCAGTGGGAATACTAAAAATTGATAAAATAAAATAAAACTGAGAGAAGCTACTGCAAACATGCTCCGGCAGTTAACCTCCCAGTTCCTCGAGCCAAGTAACTTTTAGACAGAATCAATAAAATACAATTGGAGCATGACTTTGGTTCAAAGTACTTCTGTTTTTCTTGAGAGCATATATTTGCCACAATAGTGAGAAAAAAACAACAGAACTGCTGATAAAATAGGCCAATATATAAAGAAGTACTCCTTGACTTATATTTCTTGCCATGGTAAGGATAATTGCATAAGTATGTCTGTGTGCCAACTATAACCCTTTTAAACCAGTTTGACTCAGCAATGATAATCCATAACTTGATCAAATCCTTACAGTAGCACATTCCTGAAATCTTTATGGCTTCTGTTTCTTGAGATGTCATATCAAGAAGGACTGACATTAATCTTGAAAACATGGACAAGTTTCTCTTTGTCCTATCTTATATTAATCAAAATCAAAGCTTCTCATGCTTCCTATCTCTAAATTGTGTAAATTCTTGCACAAGCTCTTACTTAGCATTCTTCTTTCTTTCTTTCTTTCTCCAGTTTAGTTCTATGCCATGTACGTAGCTCTCAAGCAATGAAATAAGCTCCCTAAGGTGGAGTACTTGGCTCCTACTCTCATAGCATTTGGGAACATAGGAAAAAACACCTTTTCACCAAGCTGTCAGTTTCATGATTGCATTTTATTTTATTTAACTGCATCATTTTATTATGTTTTCTACTTTATTTTTTATAATTGTAAGCTTCTACAATGTTGTAATAAACAATGTGTAAATTTAATAATGAACAAAAATGTTCTGAAAATTCTAAAATTTACAATCTTTCTAAAGTTTTTTTTACTTGCAATTGGGACATTTCCCATATTAAAAGTTGTTTCTGTAATACCTACAACTAAACATTTTTTGATTCATATACAAATCTACATTCTTAGCTCACTTTCAGTCACTTGTACATCAACAGTTTCAACAGATGTATGAAAATATATAATGTATATAAAATACCCATCATAAATTGTCCACGTCACATCAAGTATAGCGAGTAATATTGTGAATAATATTTATCTCAATCATAGAGCACTTTCATTTAGATAAATCATTAAGATGCAGATAAATAAGTTATGAATTGCAAAAACATAGTGTCAAGGGATGGCATAAAATATTGACTGACTATCTAGGTTTCATTATAGGAATATTATAGAGGAAAACCTGGTAACTCACTATAAAGATTAGAAAGAAGCATGCACTTATTTTCACATGACCTTTAAAATGATATGTGTAATTTTTGTTGCAGACTGAGGTTTTTCATTTCTTTTCTAGTATCACTTTACAAATTACAATTTGTCATCAAATTGGAGGGGCTCAGAAGGCATGCCTAATGATTTACATGGCACAGATTATGCACCCGTAGTTTAGGAAATTAGAGTTAGTCTTCGTTTAGCAATTTCCTTGTTTAGTGGCCATTCAACATTATGACAATAAAGGTATTCCGGTTTGGCGCCACGGCAATTCAGTCAGGGAAATGGCAGGGCTCTGATGAGCCCCGCGAAAACAGTGACTGTCGAACCGCCGACAGGTCTGCAGACCGAACCTGTCCTGTAGGGACAGGGGAAAGAGAGGGACACCTAGGACGGCTGGGAGGAGCAGGTAAGCTCCTCGGAGGCCGGAGGAAACCCTCTAAGCCGGTGGCGGGGGTGCGGCAGCCATGGCGGCTGCCTCGAAGCCGGGGCAAACCGGAGAAGCGTTGTGCAGGAGGAAGAAAGAAGAGAAGGGCGAAGTGTTTGGAAGCCGGGTGAGTGACACCAACCCAGGCGGGAACAACGGTAGAACATGGATTTTTACAATTAACCCCTAGCCTTAAATAGCGGCTATGGATCTGTGGGGTAAGAAGATTTTGTAAAATAATTTGCAGGACGAAAGGACCCATTAAGGAGCTTAATGTACTACTGACTGATTTGGAATAATCTTCTAATTGAAACAAATTATAAAATTGAGAAACTTTTTTTAAATTGGAATATTTATTTATTTATCTATTTTATTTATATACCGCCCTTCTCCCAAAGGGACTCGGGGTGGTGTACAGTCAGCATAAAACACACAAATATAAAATTTAAAAACAATTTAAAAATATTAAATAGTTTGGCCCATATCTGATTAAAATAAAACTACTAGATTTAAATGTTTAAAAAATTAAGAATTGACAATTAAAAAATTTTAAAAATTAGGCTAGCCACAACGCTCCCACAACCAGGAGGGACACGGGTCCAATAAACATGTGGCCGCGCTAAGTCTACCCAGAATCCTGTCCATGTCTTCGGGAGTCACCGGGTCAAACTCCTCCCAGATAACACTCTCAAGACCTTCCTCCATCACCCCATCTGAACCTATCCCGTCAGAGTCCAAGCCTTCCCAAATTTGAGTGATTTTGTCATGCAGATACTGCACAAAATCCTCAGCTCTACCTTCCAAGGGGTCTTTCTGCGCTCCCAGATGGAGCAGGGAGTGGGTCACCCTAAACAGGGCAGCTGGGCGGTTATCTGCAGACGCAGTAAGAGCGGAAAAGTAGTTAGACTTTGCCGCTTTTATCGTCACTAGGTAGGTTTTAATATGAGACCTCGTGAGGTGTAGTGGTTTGAAGGTCAAGTCGAAGGAGAGAATGATCTGACCATGACAAGGGCTCGATCACAATATCCCCTACATCAAAATCATTCAGCCACTGGCCAGAGATAAAAACCAGGTCCAGAGTGTGTCCCCCCGTGTGAGTGGGGCCATGAACTAACTGGGTCAGGTCCATGGCCGTCATGGAAGCCATGAACTCCTGAGCCGCCTCAGACGTTTCCCTGATAGATGGCAGGTTGAAATCCCCCATGACCATAAGCCTGGGGGTATCAACCGCCACTTCGGCTATCAGGTTAAGCAGCTCAGGCCAGCAAGCCCATCTGCCCCCCACAGCCCCACTTCACAAGGAGGGACTCACATCCGGCTATCTGAAGCACAGTGGCCTCCCTCGGATCAAGACCTTCCTTAATAACAACCGCCACCCCCCGCCCCTCCCCTGAGACCTTGGCTGATGGAATGCATGGAAACCTGGTGGGCACATTTCAACAAGGGGGACCCTCCCCTCCAGGCCCAATCAGGTCTCCGTAATACCTGCCAGGTCCGCTCCCCCCTCTTGAACGAAATGAGGGGGGCTTTATTTATCACGGACCTGGTGTTGCACAACATCAACCGAAGGCCCGGGCCCTGAGGATCTGCGCAACCCAGGGAACAAGAGCATTGGGGGCCAGAAAATAGCGAATGCGTACTCCCCTAACATATGACCCTCTGCTCCCATATCTGCCCCTCCCACACACAGTACCGATGGAACAGCCCTCATTAATACGGAAACTAGCCCCCTCCTTGACCCCCGACCCCGCACTCCCAGTCACAGAGCCCGCTGTCGGGCTAAGCCCAACCCCTTGTGGGTTACCCCCCTTTAAACTTTACCCCCCTTTAACTTTAAAAGCTAAAAGATCAGAGACAAATGGATGATCACATAATTGACAAAATGGAGAATTGCCGTGACTAAGTGAAAGTGTTTGTGGATTGCTTTCAGCTTGATAGAGGAACAATGTGTTTTGTTTAGATTACTTTGAAAATAACCAAGAGTTTTGGACTTTGGGATTTAACATCTTTGGGAAGTTAAAGGAGAGACAAACGTATGGTTACATAATAGCCATAAAATGGGGATTGCTTTGACTAAGCGGAATGTGGATTGCAGAGTCCCTCCTTCTGTTTGGAAAAGAAACACTTTGAATTGTTATCTACTTTGGATTATTTTGAAACTTTGCATTTTGGAGATTTCTATTCTGTCTTTGGATGATTCTACAAAGAAAGAAGAAATACACTTGATTTATTAAAATTGAAACTAACTGGCTTAGCAACAAAAGGTGTGGCGCAGGAACAAAAGAATTGAAGTTGAACGTTTATGGACAGATAGGGAAATGAAGAAATAAAGCAGATAAAATTAAAGTGTAATGCTAAAGAGCTAAATATATAAATGATTTTTAGATAAAAACAGGAGGGCTCCTGAAGTAATAAAGATGGGAAATAAAAGAAGGTAATATAAAATAGAGGATTGATGTATAGGTGGTTAAAAATGATATTTTTGTTAAAACATAAAAGTATATACTAATATGAGACAAATTTAAGAAAATTTATTGTTTGATGTAACATGTTTTAATTCTAAATTTGTAAACAAATTTGAGAAGGGTAAATATAACTGATTAATGTATTATTGAATGAAAATATAAGATACACAGACTTAAGTAACGAACTGTGACTGAATTTAATATATGCTGGAAATGATAAATACTATGAAATGTGTTGAGAATCAATCTGGAAGAGTATACTGGGGAATTATTATCTAAATAATAGATAAACATACTGTAAGGAAAAAGTTAAAATAAGAGATGCTGGGTACCAGCGAAATAAGAGTTGGAATTCTGGAGATGATGCTGGAAATCAGCCAAAATAAAATATGCTGGAAATCAGCCAAACAATAGTTGGAGGCTTGGAGGAGATGATGCTGGAAATCAGCCAAAATAAAATATGCTGGAAATCAGCCAAACAATAGTTGGAGGCTTGGAGGAGATTATGCTGGAAATCAGCCAAAATAAAAGATGCTGGAAATCAGCCAAACAATAGTTGGAGGTACGAAGATTATGCTGGAAATCAGCCAAAATAATAATATGCTGGAAATCAGCCAAATAATAGTAGGAGATATGGAGGAGGATATGGATTTTGGGATCAATCTGTGTAAAATGAAATGTGTAATAGATGATAAATGTGAGAAAATTAAAGCTAAAGTGATAAAAGTCTAAGATTTAAAGATTTGATGAAATGGGCCTAGAGATTAAGAAATATGGATAGAATTGTGTTCTATAAATTGAAATAAAAATAAAGTTGTATTCAATTTGAAAACAAGATTTGTGGTAATAAAATTGAAAGGTAAATAATTAGATTAAGAGGTTAGAATATTGTTTTAAGATTAATGTTTTGATATTGAGGTTAAAAGATAAAAATGAGAAGTTTAGTTGGAAATTAAATTGGTGGTGATATAATAGAATGGTTTAGATTAAGATGTTAGAATTCAAGTTAAAAAAATTTATGTTTTGAATTTTAAAAGATGTAATGGGAAATTGTGAATGGAGCTGGTTAAAGAAATGTAAGTGATTGTACCTATCTATGACCGGATCGAGACTTCGCTCTTGAAAGATATATTTTATGTTTATGTTTGAAAAAATAAAAAAATATTTAAAAAAAAACATTATGACAATAATGAAAAAAGATTTTTTATGACCAATTCTTGTATTTACAACTTTAGGAAGTCTGTAAAGCAAAAGTGAAGTAACAACATAAGCACAATGGCAGTTTCACTTAGCAACTACCATATTTTTTGGACTATAAAATGCACCTTAGTTTTTGAGGAGGAAAATAAGAAAAAAGCTGATTGGCGCCTCCCGGAATACCCCCAATCAGCTGTTCCCAGAGGTGACTTTAGCAACAGGTTCATTGGTTGTGAGCTCTGCACGTCGCTTTATTTTCAGCCTCTGAAACCTCCCTTTAAGAGGCTGGGCGGGACTACATTTGCTGTATAAAACGCACCCAAATTTTCACTCTCTTTTAGGGGGGAAAATGGTGTGACTTATACTCCAGAAAATACGATACTTTGCTTAACAACCAATTTGCCAATCCTAATTGTGGTAAACAACTATCTATACTGGAGACAAAGTATTTCTGAATGACATTTTCAGTATTCAGAAATGGAAGTTATTTTCCTACCCTTTCTTACAATTCTCATATCTCAAAAATCGGCTATCTTGAATTAAAAGATTCACTTGAACAGAATTCAATTAAAGGAACAAAATTCTTTCTCAGCTCCTATCCTAGCCACAAGCTATCATTAACAATGATCAAACCATAAAGCTAGAATTTAGAAAAATAAAAATCAACTTAAACAGCATAATTTACTTCAAGTCATTCTACTTCCATTGTCAAAAAAGACATTTTAAAAAATCTACTTACTTCTGTGCTTCTTTCAACTATGCTTTAATCCCAATCCAACTAATTCCTGCATATTAAAAAAAAACATGAAAAAAGGTCAATAATTAAAACTTCCAAATGAATAATCAAATAAACTTTACTGAGATAAACACAAGGATACTTATGCAAGGGACCCTGTGCTGCACCCAAATCAGCCATACTTTCCAGTCAGAAGTTGAATACCTTTTTCAACTGATTTGTGGAGCAGAATATGGGGAATACTCCATGGCTTTCTATTCCACTCATTCATTTCCCATTCAAACAACTACAGTGTATAAACACAGCTTCTTAGCATGTTTAAAAAGTGGATTATTTTGCTAAAGCTCAAAACTTTATCACCTCCCTACAGTAATTCAAACTCTGATACAATCTATTCATACAATCCAAAACCGCTTTTGCAGCTTATGACTTTCTGCCAGCTTCCCCCTTGACTTTGGTTGTTGGAAGCTGGCTGTTGCAAATGGTGATTGTGAGACATTGTGATCATTGTAAATGTATGTTGGTCTTGAGGCAACCAAATCATATGACCAGGAGGATGCCATAATTTCAAGAACCAATCATAAATCTTCTTTTTTAGTGCTATTGTAACTTCCGATTGCTAAATGAGCAGTCGGTAAGTGAAGATACTTGTAATAAAGACAGGCTTTGTATCACTTCAGTGATGACTGGCTGTGCTATGAAAGTGTAAATAGTCACCATGGAAATGCTGCCCTAGATTCAAATCCACAGAAAACAGTGAACTGTAGATACTTACATCTAAATTTGGTTGTGCATCTGATTTTACCTTTGATTCTTAATGTATGTAGTTTCTTTAGTAGTATATGGTGAGGAAAATGGTGAGAAGTAAAAAAATTAGAATTTGTACTCCTCTTTAAATTTTCCCATTATAATTTAATTCTTAAATCAAAATATTGAAATTAAACATGTTTTAAGAGTCTTAAAATGGATAGACATCTAGTACTGTAACTAAAATATAATTTTTTAAAAAGGTTTTACCTGCTTGACAGCATGTGGTAGGATGAGGAAATAGTAGTTAGGAGCAATCTATTTACTGGCTGTTGTTCTTTGACAAAAAAAATCCCAAACTGAGCACAACATTGCTTAGTCAATGAGACTAATGAGTTAGCTTTAATCACTTTTAAGGGGAAGCTCATTATGTCGATGACAAACATTGAATATTGCGCCCCAAGGTTTGGCGTACCGTACTAAATTACCTCATTAGCGAAGAAAATATATACAATACTACGGGGGGGAAGGAATAAAAGAACCACCCATTACACACGCGGTAGGAACTTACATTACAGGGAACTAGCCTACATGCTTCAATCGCTAATTCTCAACAAGGAAAGTTGCGCGAAGCAGCTTCCTTGAAGTTATATTCAAAGCCTGATGAAGGGCAAAAGCGGGGCAGAGCTCCAAATCCTAAACAGAGCTTCACGTGAAAGCCAATCCGACTGAGCGAGCCGACATTCCTTTCAAACGAACGGGCCCAGGCCAACCTCTTCCGGACCAACACGGCTCTTACCCCTCCAGTCCATCCACCGGGCGCGCTTAACAAAGCAGGAGGAAGCCCATGCATGAGCGGGAAAAGAAGCCTCTGGAGGTCACGCTGAGCCGCGGTCGAGCGCCGAGGGTACGTCACAGCACGTCGCTCGGGACGGGAAAGCAGAAATAAGCTTTCTACAAAGGCCAGGGCCGATAACCCTTCGCACACACTTAGGCCGGTCCAAAGCCCAACCAAGTCACCCGCCGCAAATCAAAGTCTCGGCTGCACAGCGGTGTGACCTGGAGCATCCGGCGCGCCGGTTACGTCACCATTAAAGCGACAGCACCCCCTTTCCTTTTCTCGTCCCGAGTCCCGCCCTCAG
Source organism: Pantherophis guttatus (assembly GCF_059756535.1). NCBI lineage: Eukaryota > Metazoa > Chordata > Lepidosauria > Squamata > Colubridae > Pantherophis > Pantherophis guttatus. The sequence continues at coordinate 56,966,800 of NC_142069.1, read as the reverse complement.
TTGGAGGCACGAGTACCGCCGGGCAAGCGGGGGTCGTCTTTGCTGGTGCTGCAGTAGCAGCGGATAGCAGGACAGCTAAGCCTCACCGGTGCATAGTTCCTTCCCTTCGCGTGTAAATGAAGAGGGCGCTCTACTTCCTCCACCTGCGCTTTCCCGATTGCGCCCTTCCCCGCGCGCGTCGTTAGCAGAGCATCGAGCGGAGGCTGCTAAGAGCCGGCCTCTTGGTGGAGACGCGGCGGAATAAAGGAAGCGAGAGCGATGGTCTTCTTTGACCCCGACTGAGTGACGTCCTTCGGGCACGGTTAGTGCCTCAGTTGTTTTTCATTCTTGTCACATGGCCTCATCCTACCAGGAAATAAATGGTCGGGTTCCTCTACGCTAACTCCTGGGTCAACGAGCGCCTTCCGATTTTGTTAAGGACCTTGCGTTGCCTCTAGTTGCGTTTTAACGGTGATCTGTATTCTTTTTATTATTGATGTCAGGTATGCTTCCTTCAGTATCCAGGAAAGAAAAACCCAAATTCAAGCATTTTGAAGAATTTAGTACTTTTACTGAATATGAAATGAATAGCAACCCAGGTAAAGCTGGAAGTGAGCAAAACGCGCGAAATGCATCTACTAAGCTTCCCCCCCCCCCCCCCGTTCATAAATCATCAGCCAATCCAAAGGTCTTCCAAAGGTCAGGTGGCAACACATTTGGCAGCGTCATCCATCAGGAATGTAGGGCAGTTGGTCAGCCGTCCCCTTTTGAAGATCCACTTTCGTTTCTCATGAAGACACATCCTACAAGGAAAAAACACCTCCTGCTTCCCCCCACCCTTTGCTCCATAACTAATCCCTCCCCCCCCCCCGTTTCTTATGGCAGCTGAAGCAGGCAAAGCTGAGGCTGACATTCAGCCCCCCTTGCAGGCTGACAGATGAGCAGAAATAAGGTATCTCAAAAGAATTAAGGATGATTCAAAGTCTACAGTTCTGAGCATTCATTTCTCTAGCTACTTTTCTCTCGAACTATAGTGGGGAGGAAGGTTGTCAAATTGCTCCGAAGTTTTTTTTGTGTGTGCCCTCTCTTTTCCCCCTTCAAAATAATAGATAAGTTATTGGATAAAATACCCAAAGGATAAAATCCTTTGGTAAATAGTATTGAATTTGGGTAAGTATACCTTTGCTAACAGTATTAGTTCCCAAATGAACTAGGAATAAAGGGAGGATGGCATGGGGGCACCTGCAGGATAAAAGTGTGGCAATGCGGTTTCTTCCTCATTCATACAAGCCTGAGATGTTGCAGCATATGTACAAAAAGGCTGGGGCCAGTGGTGGGATTCAGCTAGTTCGCACTGGTTTGGTAGAACCGATAGCTAATGCCCTTGCTTCCCCCAAGCATTTCTTTACCTACCTGATTTCCAGCTCTGTCGCATTTCTCCGTCGCATTTCTTGCCACTGTGTGCAGGGAAAGAAAAGTTTGTGGGACTAAAAAAAAAGTTCAATCAATTCCAACTTCTCGCCAAAAAAAATCGCGCAAAGTTAGAATTGATTGAACTTTTTTTTTAGTCCCACAAACTTGTTTTCCTGCACACGACAGCAAGAAACACGATGGAGAAATGCGATAGACCTGGAAATCAGGTAGGAAAAAAAAATGCTTGGGGAAGTGAGGGCATCTGGGTGGTGGTGGGTGGGGCATCCTCTGTGGCATGGCATGGTGCTGCAATGGAGAAATGGGCAACCGAGCAGCCAACGCGAGGGAAGGAGAAGGCCGCTTTCCCTTTTTTTTCTCCCTGCTCCTCCTCCTTCCTTTGTGCCAGCCTCTCCATTGCAGCGCAGCGCCCAGGATCCACTTGGGGGGGGGGAGAGGGCAGTGGTGACATGTAAAATTTGTTACTACTGGTTCTGTGGGCGTGGCTTGGTGGAGGGGTAATGTGACGGTGGGCGTGGCCAACCTTTTTTTTTTTTACTTTTAAAACCATTTTTTCTACAACCTCTTCAGCTGAGCTGAGTTGCCTGATTGGCAGAGGCTTTTTTTTTCTTTTAAAAACATTTTTTCGGCAGAAGAGGTTGTAGAAAAAATGCTTTAAAAATAAAAAGCCTCTGATGATTGCGTGGCTCAGCTGGGCATGCGGGGAGGCAGGGATTTTTGCTACTGGTTCTCCGAACCACCTGCCGCCATCGCTACTGGATTGGGTGATCCGGTCCGAACCGGGAGCATTTCACCCCTGGGGGGATAATTTAACAACCGATTCACCCAGGGTCAGGTTGGCCATCGTGGGAGGCGTGGCTCATCCTGTATGTGCGGCAGAGCTGGGGGACGGGGATGTGCCATGCTTCCCACAACAGCAAACCTGACCCTGGATGAACTGGTTGTTAAATTATTTGAATCCCATTACTGGCTGGGGCTCACATCCTGATCACATGTTACTTTCATGCTGATGCCTCTGGGAGAGCTTTGCTCCAAAGACAAATGTAAAATGCCCCTTCTGCGCATGCTCAAGATGGCAGCCCGGATCTGAAGCTGCCGATGCCGCAGGGGTGATTTTCTGGCCATTTGGGGTCTTATGGGCCAATTTCAATCTTTCTGGCCCTGGCTCGGCAGAGTGAGCTTTTCGCTGGCTTGCTGAGAGCTTTTTGCTGTCCGGTACGCTGCAGCCAGCGAGTTGGAGCCAGTGTGTGTGGGCGCCGTGGAGAGGACGGCGGCTGTCAGCCTCCGACTTTCTGGTTTGGCTGCCATAAGAAACGGGAGGGAAGAGCGTGGGGGGAGGGAAGCAAGCTGGTGGATTTTTGAAGAAACGAAACCTAAGCACCGAAGTGGCTATCGGGTCAACCGTCATCGCGTTCCTGATTGTTGACGATGCCAGACGTGTGTCCACCTGACCTCTGAGAGACCTTTGGATTGGGTGATTGATGATGGACAGTGGGAGGGGATGCTTTCTATATGCAACTTTCGCGCCTATTGCTTTAGTTTCAGCTTTCCTTGCTTGCGTTCATTTCATCTTCCAGTAAAAGTACATTACTCTATAAAATATGGAGTTTGGCTCATTCTTTCCTGGACTTTGAAGGAAGCACAGCTGACAGCGGCGTTGCCGGGAGGACGCCAGAAGGATGGCATCAGCAGCCTGGGCGGCGGGCGGCCTGTTCGGTGGGTGTTAGCGGTGGCATCCGGAGTGGCGGCGGCCCACATCAGGGCCTGGGAGCCTGTGGAGGACCCAGGGGTGACGTGGATTCTGTCGGCTGCAATGGCGACCGCTGGGACGGCGCCGATGGGAGCGGCAGCAGCCTGGCTGTGGCCTACCTTGATGACGGGTTTTGGAACCCCGAGAGGTGGCATGCGGCGAAGAGGAGGTTTAGGGGTTTTTTATCTAAATCTTTAGCTCAATTTTTAAAGGGTTCGGGGGGGGGAGGGTTTTTTTTTTTAATTGATTTATATGCCGCCCTTCTCCGGAGACTCAGGGCGGCTTACAATGCGTTAAGCAATAGCCTTCATACTTTTGTATATTTATACAAAGTCAGCTTATTGCCCCCACAAACTGGGTCCTCATTTCACCTACCTTAGAAAGGATGGAAGGCTGAGTCAACCTTGAGCCTTGGAGAGATTGGATTGGTTGGATTGGAACTAGGGTTGTGGGTTTGAGGGATAACCCACTGAGGGTGGGGCCTGGTCCGGCTGAGGGTCACGGCATGGGAGGTGCGGGGCTCGGGGTCAAGGAGGGAGCCCTCATCGTTTGTACCGATGAGGGCCATTCCATCAGTACTGTGGGTGGGAGGGGCAGTTATGGTGGGAGCAGGGGGCCATATCCTGTTGCGGGAGTGCGCGCTCGCTGTCTTCAAGTGGTGGCGCGCTCCGGCCCCCAATGCTCTTCTCGTTCCCCGGGTTGCACAGATCCTCAGGGCCCAGGCCTTCGGCTGATGTTATGCAACGCCAGGTCCATGGTAAATAAAGCCCCCCTCATTTGTGATCTTATTCAGGAGGGGGGAGCGGACCTGACGAGTATTACGGAGACCTGGCTGGGCCAGGAGGGGGGTTCCCCCTTGTTGAATTGTGCCCACCTGGTTTCCGCGCATTTCATTAGCCGAGGTCACAGGATAGGGGCGGGGGGGGGGTGGCGGTTGTTATAAAAGAAGGTCTTGGTCCGAGGGAGGCCATTGTTCCTCAGATTGCCGGATGTGAGTCCCTCCTTGTGAAGTGGGGTCATGGGGTACAATTGGGCTTGCTGATCATGTAGCTGGCTCCCTGCCACGTGGCGGCGGCCCTGCCCGAACTGCTCAACATTATAGCCGGGGTGGCGGTTGACATCCCCAGGCTTATGGTCATGGGGGATTTCAACCTGCCATCTATCGGCGAAATGTCTGAGACAGCTCGGGCATTCATGGCTTCCATGACGGCTCTGGACCTGACCCAGTTAGTTCATGGCTCTACTCACACGGGGGGAAACACTCTGGACTTGGTTTTTTTTCTCTGGTCAGTGGCTGAGTGATCTTGATATAGGGGATATAGTGATTTTTCCCTTGTCATGGTCAGATCACCCTCTCCTTCTCTTTGACCTTCGAACTGCTACACCCCACCGCAGGGAGGCGGAACTGATGAGGTGGTTCCGCCCCAGGCGCCTGATGGATCCGGATAGGTTCCAGACGGAGCTTGGGCCATTCCCTGAGGCTCTGGCTCACGACTTGGCTGAAGACCTGGTGGCCGCCTGGGATAGGGCGGCCACTGGAGCTTTGGATCAGGTCATGCCTTTGCGGCCTCTGACTTGGCTCCCTGGTTTACCGAGGAGCTGAGGGAGATGAAGCGCCAGAAAAGATGCCTGGAGAGCGGTTCGAGGGCCAGCCTTTCCAAATCTGATCGAACACTGGTGAGGTCTCATATTAAGACCTACCTAGTGGCGATAAAAGCGGCAAAATTTAATTATTTTTCCGCTCTTATTGTGTCATCAGATAACCACTCGGCTGCCCTGTTTAGGGTGACCCGCTTCCCTGATCCATCTGGGAGCGCGGGAGGACCCCTTGGAGAGTAGGGCTGAGGACTTTGTGCAGTATCTGTATGACAAAATCGCTCAAATTCGGGAAGACTTGGACTCTGACTGGGTAGATTCGGGAGGGGTGATGGAGGCAGGTCTTGAGAATGTTATATGGGAGGAGTTTGACCCGGTGACTCCCGAAGACGTGGACAGAATTCTGGGTAGACTTAGCTCAGCCACATGTTTATTGGACCCGTGTCCCTCCTGGTTGGTTCTGGCTTCCCGGGAGTTTACACGAGGCTGGCTCCAGGGGATTATTAATGCTTCATTGAGTGAGGGTGACTTTCCCGCTGCCTTGAAAGAGGCGGTAGTGAGGCCTCTCCTTAAGAAGCCTTCCCTGGACCCGGCAGCGTTAGTAAATTATCGTCCAGTCTCCAACCTCCGCTTTGTGGCGAAGGTTGTTGAGAGTGTGGATGAAACGGTTTATCTAAATCCATTCCAGTCAGGTTTCAGACCTGGGTACAGCACGGAAATGGCATTGGTTGCATTGGTTGATGATCTCTGGAGGGCACGGGACAGGGGTTGTTTCTCTGTCCTGGTCCTATTAGACCTCTCAGCGGCTTTTGATACCATCAACCATGGTATTATGCTGCGCCGGTTGGAAGAGTTGGGGGTGGGGGGCACCGTGTTGCGGTGGTTCTCCTCCTTTCTCTCTGACCGGTTGCAGTCTGTGTTGGCAGGGGGGCAGAGGTCGACCTCGAGGCGCCTTGTGTGCGGGGTGCCACAAGGGTCGGTCCTCTCGCCCCTTCTGTTCAACATTTATGTGAAGCCACTGGGTGAGATCATCCGTGGTTTCGGGGTGAAGTACCACCAGTATGCTGATGACACTCGTCTGTACATCTCCACCCCGGGCCACCCCAATGATGCCCTTGAAGTGATGTCCCGCTGCCTGGAAGCCGTACAGATCTGGATGGGGAGAAACAGACTCGGGCTCAACCCGTCCAAGACCAAGTGGCAGAGATGGAGCTTAAGGACCAATCTCCTAAATGAAAAAGAGTTCACACTCAAATTGAATGAAGAAATCAAACGCTTCTTCTTAGAAAACGGAAACCGAGGGACAGCCAAAGAAATTGTGTGGGACACCATGAAGGCCTATGTCAGAGGAGTAGCTATTTCATATACTGCCTTTAAAAATAAGGAAAAAAGAAAGAGTAGAGAAGAACTTACTCAAAAATTATTACAAACTGAGGTTGAACTACAGCAACGACCGGGAGATGAGGCGACGAAACAACAGTGGTTGATGATGAGACATAGATTGAATCTATTGGACCAGGAGGAGGTAGCTCAAAAAATAAGAAGATCTAAGCACTATTGTTTCGAGAACGCTAACAAGTCGGGGAGATGGCTGGCATATAAATTAAAAAAAGAGAAGGAAAAAAACCAAATACTAGCTTTAGAAGACCCACAGGGCATCCTGTTGACGAAGGAAGAAGACAAATTAGAAAGTATAAGGAAATTTTATGAATGTCTTTACAAAAATGAAGGAATTGAGTTAAACAAGGTAGAACAGTATTTGTTGGAAGCCAACCTTCCTCAAATTCCGGAAGAAGAAAAGGAAATGTTAAATGAAAAGATCACCATAGGGGAGTTAAGAACTGCCTTATCCAAAATAAAGAAGAACAAAACACCAGGCCCTGATGGTCTCCCCGGGGAATTATACCAAAAACTTGATGATGCCCTGAAACTGGAACTGTTAGGAATTCTAAATGATGTTATTGCTGGCATAACAATCCCAGACTCCTGGAGGGAAGCGTATTTGACGATCATTCTGAAAGAAGGTGCCGACCCGAAGCAGATCTCCAACTATAGACCCATCTCACTGCTTAACGCAGATTACAAATTATTTATGACTATAATAGCGGAGAGATTCAAGAAAATTCTAAACCGATGGATACATAAGGATCAAAATGGTTTTCTCCCAGGGAGACAGATTAGAGATAACTTGAGAACAGTCCTAAATACCATTGAATATTATGAACAACACCCTGGAAAACAGATGGCCTTAATGTTTGTCGATGCCCAAAAGGCATTCGACAATTTGAATTGGACCTTCATGATAAACCAAATAGACTTAATGGGATTCGGGACTAATTTTAGGAGGATGATAGAGAATATCTACCAAAATCAGAGGGCAAATATATTAGTAAACGGAGGCAGAACCCAGACATTTCAGATCCAAAGAGGAGTCAGGCAGGGATGTCCCCTATCCCCCTTACTTTACATTCTAGCATTAGAGGTCTTACTTAGAAGGATTAGAACTAATGAAAATATCAAAGGCTTGAAGATTAGGAAGGAAATATTTAAAACACAGGCTTTTGCGGACGACGTTGCCTTCATAATAGAAGACCCATTAGACACTGGCTTAAAATTAATGCAGGAAGTTCAGAATTATGGAGAAGTCGCGGGCCTTAAACTTAATAAGAACAAAACTAAAATAATTGTGAAAAATATGACAAACCTACAAACGAAAGAATTAGAAGATTTACTAGGCCTCCAGGTAGTTAAGAAGATAAAATATCTGGGAATATGGATTACGGCGAGACTTTCTTCATTAAAAGATGATAACTATATCCCTTTATTGCAGAAAACTAATCAAGACCTCGATAGGTGGAGGAGGCTTAAATTGTCCCTGACTGGTAAAATTGTGGCGATCAAAATGAATATTTTACCGAAATTTCTATTTCTATTTCAAAATATACCGATATCACTAGATAAAAAAATTTTTTTGGATTTGAATAAACATATCAGGAATTTTTTGTGGGAGGGCAAGAAATCGAGGATTTCTCTCAAGACACTTCAAGGGAAAAGAAATTTGGGTGGGTTCGGGCTCCCTGACTGGGAATTATACCAAAAGGCGGCAAAAATAATTTGGATAAAGGAGTGGGTCAAATTACAAGAAGGTAGAATTTTGACACTAGAAGGACACGATCTCCTTGAAGGATGGCACGCTTACCTCTGGGATACAAAGGATAGGAGGAAAACTCATTTCTATAAACATAAAATTAGAGAGACATTGATTCGTACGTGGCTGGAAATTAGACAGAAGATATATACCAAGGTTCCTAGCTGGCTGTCGATTATGGATGCTCTAGTGGCCCCAAATAGAAGAGGGAACTATAAAATGGGCACATATAAGGATATCTTGGATGAAGAAGGGAAGCTCAAACCTTTGGAAGTATTGAGGGACCAGGGGTTTATTCTGGATTGGTGGAAATATCTCCAGATTAAGTCTAGATTTCAAGAAGATAGAGATAAATGTGGTATTGAAATGAAATATGGATATTTTGACAAAATTATTTGGGGACCAGATAAGAAAATGTTATCGAAAATCTATAACTTTATACTAGATGAGGATAGAGCCGAAACGATAGCTAAAAATCAGCTAAGCACTTGGGAGAAAAACTTAGGATATGGCCTTAATTTCAATGACTGGGAGATAGCTTGGAACAGAAATTTCAAAATAACGAAATCGGTAACATTCAGGGAAAATCACTACAAAATGTTGCATAGGTGGTACCTAGCCCCGGACAGGCTGGCCAAAATATTTCCAAACTCCTCTGCTTTATGTTGGAAATGTGGAAAGACGGTCGGCACCTTTTATCATCTGGGGTGGACTTGCCCTGAGACCAAAAAGTTTTGGTTAAAGATTCGACTCTGGCTCTCGGAAATAATGGGACAGGAGATAGCCTTGGCCCCGGAATCCTTCCTCTTAGGTATGATTGAAGATGGTCTCGACAACAATAAAACCCAACTGGCAATTCAAATTATTACTGCAGCTAGATTAGCCTTTGTGAAACTCTGGAAATCCAACTCTACCCCCTCTGAAGAAATATTAATAAATAAAATTCTAGAGTGCGCAGAGATGGCTAAATTGACGAGCGAGCTAAAAAATGAAGAGAACTCTAAGTACTACGAAGTATGGTGAATGTGGTATAACTGGTTAAAGAATAGGATAAAAATATGATAATAGGTTATGATTTGTTAGACACCCGAAATGGACTTAATTGTATAGAAATGTAGAGAATTGTATAGAACTGTATATTGTATAGTTATGGATGGAATTCATCTAATGTTTGATCTATGAAATGTGTAAACACTGCACCTCGGATCAAGATTGTGATTGTACATTGTCTTTTTAAAAAATTGGAAAATTCAATAAAGTATTTAAAAAAAAAAAAGAAAAGTGTAATAGATGATAAGTTGGATAAAATCAAAGATAAATTGATAAAGTTTAAGATATTAAGAATCGAGGAAAGGGTCAAGAGATTAAGAATTAGATGGAATTTTATCTTATAAAGTGTAATAAAATGGAATGGTATGGAATTTGAAATTAAGATTTGTGGTGATAAAATTGTAGGGTAAATAATTAGAATAAGAGGTTAGAATATTGTTAAAAAATTTTTTTGATGCTGATGGTAAAAGATATAAGGTGAAGAAGAAAAGATATAATTAAGTTTGATATATAGATATAAAAATGAGTAAAAGTTAATTTGAAATTAAAATTGTATTGATATAATGGATTTGATTAGATGAAGATGTTAGAATTTATGTTAAAACTTGCTTTTTTATGTTTTGAATTTCCATTTGTAAAAGATGTAATGGGAAATTGTGAATGGAGCTTGTTAAAGAAATGTAAGCGTGGTAACCATCTATGGACCGGATCGAGACTCTGCTCTTGAAAGTTATATTTTATGTTTAAGTTTGAAAAAAAATTAAAAAAAAAATTACACACAAAAAAAGGAGCATTTTTCAGGCAAGCATTTCTATCCTCCCAAAACTTATATTTTGTACTTTAGCTTACATAGATAATATGCACGTTTGAAAATAATGTTATATTTATATGAACCATTTGAATAGATTACATTTTTCCCACTGTTTAGGTCAATCTTGTTGGAATTACAATAGTCTAATCCTGAAGAAAATGAAAATATATTTGGATATTCTATAGGAGTCACGGTGGCGCAGTGGTTACAGTGCAGTACCTCAGGCTACTTCTGCTGATCACCGGCTGCCAGCAGTTTGGCAGATTGAATCTCACCAGGCTCAAGGTTGACTCAGCCTTCCATCCTTCGGAGGTTGGTAAAATGAGGACCCAGATTGTTGGGGGCAATATGCTGACTCTGTAAACTGCTTAGAGAGGGCTGTAAAGCAGTGTGAAGCAATATATAAGTCTAAGTGCTATTGCTATTGCTAATGCTATTTTTAAGATCTTGCCTTTTTCCCCTCCTTTACATTTTTTTCAATGGAACTACAAATGTCAGTTTCTGGTGCTGAAATTATATTTGGTTTTCTTTTTCTTTTATACTTATTTATTATATTTATATTTATTCTTTTATATTTATTAACAAACTCTTTCTATAGCTGTTATCATTAATAAATATTAAGTGTGATGTAATTAATAATGCATAGAATCAGACTCAATGTGTAGCTCCGAGGACAATAGACTAATTAGGACTGTGGGCTGCAGAGTCAATAGATGGCAGGAAAGAGTTATATTTTATACATTTCTTTGCTGCCAAATGCAGATTTTTAACAGATTAACAAAGTTGGAAGGGACCTTGCAGGTGATCTAGTCCAACCCCCCCACCCTGCCCAAGCAGCAGACCCTACACCATTTCTGACAAATGGCAGTCCAATCTCTTCTTGAAAGCTTCCAGTGATGAAACTCCCACAATTTTTGAAGGCAAGCTGTTCCATTGGTTGATTGCTCTCACTGTCAGAAAATTTCTCCTTATTTCCAGGTTGAATCTCCTTAATCAGTTTCCATCCATTATTCTTTGTCTGGCCTTCAGGTGCTTTGGAAAGTAGGTTAACCCCCTCCTCTCTGTGGCAGCCCCTTACATTTTGGAACACTCCTATTATGTCTCCCCTGGTCCTTCTCTTCACTAGACTAGCCATGCCTAGTTTCTTCAACCATTCATTGTATGTTTTAGCCCAGTCCCCTAATCTTCTTGGTTGCTCTTTTTTGCACTCTTTCCAGAGTCTCAACATCCTTTTTATAGTGTGGTGACCAAAACTGGATGCTGTATTCTAGGTGTGGTCTTACTAAGGCTTTATAAAGTGGTATTAGTACATCACTTGTTCTTGATTGTATCCCTCTGTTAATGCAATTTAAGATTGCATTGGCTTTTTTTTGGCTGCTGCCACACACGGTTAGCTCATATTTATTTGGTTTTCCACTAAGACTCCAAGATCCCTCTCACAGTTACTGCTATTAACCCTGGTTTCATCCAGTCTATATGTGTACTTTTAGTTTTTCTTGCCTAAGTGTAAGACTTTACTTTTCTTTACATTGAATTACATTTTGTTAGATAGTGCCCAGTGTTCAAGTCTGTCAAGGTTCATCTGGATCTTGATCTAGGTGTTGGCTATTCCTTCCATCTTATATCATCTGCAAATTTGGTAAGTTTCTCTTCTAAGGTGGTACTGGACTGCTTATTTCCCTACTCATTTCCCTACTCATTGAGTACGGTTGTCAGCCAGTTACAAATGCATCTGATGGTGATGCTATCTATCCCAGTTTTTCCTAGCTTACAAAAAAGTAGGTTGTGGTCTACTTCATCGAATGCCTTGCTGAAGTCTTAGTATATTATATCCACAGTATTTCACTCGTCTAGCAACTTAGTCACTGTATTGAAGAATGAAATAAGATTGGTTGGCATGATCTGTTTTTAACAAACCTGTGCTGACTTTTAGCTATTACTTTACTTGTTACTAGATGTTGGCAGATCTGTTTTTTTATTATCTTTTCCAGTATCTTCCTGGGTATTGACGTTAGGCTGACCCAGTGGTGAAATCCTCTGCCAGTCGCCACTGGTTTGCAGCCTGCGCATATGTGCTAGAAGTGCGTTGTGTGCATGCATGCACAATGCATGTTCGATGCATGCTGCACGCATGCATGCACAGCCTGCACCAGACACACACTATGCGTGCATGCACAATCTGCACCAAATGCGCGCTTTTGGATTTCCTGCTTTTTTTTTTTTTTACTTTTTAAAACATTTTTAACTACTGGTTCACCGGTAGTTGAACGATTATCTGACCTTTTTTTTTTTTTAACTTTTAAAGCATTTTTTTACTACTGGTTTGGGCAAATCAGCCCGAGCCGGTAGCATTTCACCCCTGGGCTGACCGGTCTGTAGTTTCCTGGGTCTGTGTTTTTTTCCCTTTTTTGAAGATGGGAACCACATCAGCTCTTTTCTAGTCCTGTGGTAATTCCCCGGTGCTCCTCAGGCTTAATTTGTTGCCTTCACTTCCCTTGTTTGCTGCTCTGGCCTTTTGTTGTTTTCTCTGCCAGCTCCCTTCTATCCTTTGGTGCTCTGGTCTTTTCAGCCTCGTCCCTGCTCTGGTCAGCTCTCTTGGCCTGCCGTGCAGCTTTCTGGACAGCTCAGCTCTGCTGACCGGTTTGCTCCAGTCAGCTCCACTGTCGCTTTCCCCGTTGCTCTCAGACTCTGCTCACGTGCTGCCCCGTGCTGCTGCTGGTTCTCTCTTTCCTCCTGTGTTGCCGCTGCTTTTTGCTCTGGAGCCACGTAGCTCCCATTTGCCATCAGCAGACAGGACTGCCTGGATGGTCCCCAGCAAGCTTGTCTTTCTCTTTCCTTCCTCCCTGCTCTGCTCGCTCACTGGCTCACCTTTTTGTTGTCTGCCGGTCATTGCCCTGCCCTCGATCGGCTGGCCTCTTTGCCCCACAGCTGTTTTTTCTCCCTGCTTCGCAGCTGGCTCTACTCGCTCACCAGCTCGCCTCGTTGTTCTCCACCAGTTGGCTTTGCTGCCTGCAGTCAGTTTGTCTCTCTACTCATCTCACTTTGATGGGCCTCTGGTCTCTTGGGTAGGCCTCTAGGGTGGAGTTGGGCTTCTGTCCCTTTTAATTTTTCCAATCTTCCTCTCCTTCTTCTATGACTTATCGTTCCACCTCTCCTCCTACCGTTTTATTTTATTTTAGTAGCAACTTTTCTGCCGGTGATGTGACTATGCTTCCTCCGTTGTCACCATCTTGAATTGGTAAGTGACGTTCAATGATCTGAAAAGCGGTCCCTGCACTTCTAGGAATACACTAGAAAGAAGATGATTCAATAGTTTGCAGAGTCCATTGAGTCTCCTTTGTTTGGTGTTGGCATAATTGATCTCTTCCATCCTGTTGGCCGCTGTTTCCAGATATGCTGGTATATTGCAGAATTAATTAAACTAGAATTCTCAGCTCAAAATCTATGTGAATAGGATTATTATTTCCTTGCATAAATTGAAAGGAATGTAGAAAATAGGAAGGAAATTTGTTCCCCAAAGATAAACATTGGGAAAAGTAACAAAGTGGCACATAACCTAACCATCTTTTTTCTGCGATGATAGTTGTTTTCATTGTTAAACACTATTTGTTCAGGGTAAGTAAGATTGTTGTGAAATTACCCTGTATATTTTAAATAAGTTTGACGCTTCCTTTTCACTTGACATTTTCTTTTTTGTTTCTAGAAAAAAAAAATGAGTGGAGGATTAGCACCAAGCAAAAGCACAGTTTATGTATCTAATTTGCCCTTTTCATTGACAAACAATGACTTGTACAGAGTAAGTATACTTTAAAATTAAACATTAGAATTGAATCTATCTTTGTGTGAATAATCATAGAACATTTATATTTACTTCTATGTTTTGTGAAGTATTTACTTTCTTATTTTTATATCTAACCTAAATAACTATATTTTTTCTGTCTTTTCAGATTTTTTCAAAATATGGGAAAGTAGTTAAGTAAGTATAAATATCGAATTGTATATAGCTTATTCTTTAATGTTGTGTCTAATAATAACAACACCCTCGATTTAACAAGATCTTTTCACATGTGTAATTTTTGTAATAGGATACTAAGCCAGGTGCTTATTTGTAATGTTACTGCCACACTTGGTAAGAACTTTCTATAAAAATATTCTATTCATAGGTTGTGCTTTTCTAGGGGAGGGGATTCTTCAAAAGTACTTATTTACCATTTCTGTGTTATGGTATTTATATTACATTTAGGGGTTATGTTGTATATATATATATATATATATATATACAGATGCAGGTGGACAGGCAGATAACTAGTCAAACGAACAAACAGGCACCCTACTACGCAGCAACAAAATTATTGGCTCACAAGAAATCGAACCACGTCTCAGTAACAACAGCCAGCCACTCAAACTATCAAACAAGCCAAAACCAGATCATCACTCAGAAGCACCCACATAAACAACTCTAATCCTAATCTGCATCACACAGATGGTAATTACAGTATATCACAGAAGTGAGTACATCCCTTCACATTTTGTAAATATTTAAGTATGTCTTTTCATGTGACAACACTGAAGAAATGACACTAAGTTACAATGTAAAGTAGTGAGTATACAGCTTGTATAACAATGTAAATGTGCTGTCCCCTCAAAATAGCACAACACACAGCCATTAATGTCTAAACTCCTGGGAACAAAAGTGAGTACACCCCTGAGTGATAATGTCCAAATGGGGCCCAAAATGTCAATATTTTGTGTGGCCACCATTATTTTCCAGCACTACCTTAACCCTCTTGGGCATAGAGTTCACCAGAGCTTCACAGGTTGCCACTGGAGTCCTCTTCCACTCCTCCATGATGATGTCACAGAACTGGTGGATGTTAGAGACCTTGCGCACCTCCACCTTCCGTTTCAGGATGCCCCACAGATGCTCAATAGGGTTTAGGTCTGAAGACATGCTTGGCCAGTCCATCACCTTTTCGGTTGCGCTGTTTAGTCAATTCATGTCTGGGATTTCCTCGCCTGCTTGTCAGGGACTGAGCGTCATATTTCTTTAAATTTGCATAGGTCACGCCTCCTTTGCCTTCTAGATCCCCAGTTGTTTTCGCTCAGTCTTCTTGTAGGGACCTGTTTTAAACTGCTCTGGCAGTTAGATAGGTGTTAGAGAGGCTTTAGGTTTTATTATTTTCTCTCTTCTCCTAACTAGTGGGAGCTGAAGAGTGCAGGTTCCGGCTGCCATTGCAGCTGGAGCTGCTTTACGTTGCTCGTGGTGGGTGAATGACTTTGGGGCTCCAGGTCACCCCCTCCACCTCGCTTTTCAGCAGCTGGAGGAGTTTATCCCGGCTGGGATACTCTGGAAGGCGCAGAGCTGCTGATTTGGCTGCCGGCAAGCCACGGGTCACCCGATATGCCGGATTAACCGCGGCCGCCATTTTAGGCTCCCGTTAGAGTAGGGCGTCACTGCCCGGGGCTCCGAGGCAAACTCTGAGGAGATTCTTCACTGATTGGCGCTTGAAGAGCATTTTGCTCTAGCGCATTGCCAGCCTTGGGACTGACCCACACTGAAGACCCCAGTTGGTGGAAATGTCTGGCAGCGGAGGAGTGCAAGAAGCAGGTGGATTGCTTCGCCCCAAATTGCTGACAGGTTTGACGGTCCCAGCGGCGGGAGGACATTGTTTCCTTCTCCACAGCTAATTTCAGTCTGTACAGAGGGCAGCGATAGGAGGGCTTAGCCCACGCTTTGAATAGTCAGCTGCTGGCGTCGCTGGAGTGGAAGGAGACTTATTCAAGAGTTCCCAGCACAGCAGCCAGAGAGCTAGGAGAGCTTTGCTCTAATGCCAGTTTGTATCTTTCTGGGAAGGAGTTGGCAGTTAATTTAGGCGCCAACTGTGCTATTGCTTCAGAGACGCAGGCCTTGAAGTGACTTTTAAAATGGCTGACCCAGAGTTCTCCTCAGACGTGGAACAGCCCCCGACTCCTCCCAGAGCTAAGAAGACCTCTAAATCTAGGTCTAAGAGCTCTTCTTCCTTTTCCAGTAGGAGGGAGCCTAACCAAGGAGCTCCTAGATCATCCATTGAGGAAAGGGATGCCCAGAGACGGCATAATGCCCTGAAAAGACAGTTTGAACGGGCCAAGAAGCAGGTCCAACCTATTCCTGAACCACCACCTTCTCAATTTGGAGGAGGAGATGTTGTTACTCAGTCTGTAGTGGCCAAGCCTCCTTCTGTTACAGCCTTAGAGCTTCAAGGGTGATGATCTGTCCCCGTACCCACACACACACACACAGCCAGTCGAGGGTTAAGGAAACACTTTGGAACGCACCCAGTTCTTATCTCCCCACTTGGCAGCGATAGACACACCGTCTGCCAAGGGACTTTATTTTCACAAACAGACAGATAAGATACGAACGTTCAAGAAAGTCCAAACAGAAATAATATTCCTCCCAGCAGTTCCGGACGAGGCTTTAGTGACTGTCCAAGGTTTTGCTTTGTTCGTCACAAGGATCCTTTGACCACTACCCTCTATTATATAGTCTCTGGGGTGTGGTCCAGTGACTCAGTGCTAATCCCTAGCACGCCTCCCAAGCTGCTGCAAACGTTTATCACGCCTTCGGAGGCGTGCGTCCAGGAATGATGTTTCATTATCACTTTGACTTGAATCAGCTGTCTCCTCTCCCTCGACTGGCACTTGAGACAATGCCAGAGGGGAGGGGCCTGGAGAGGGAGGCCTGGCTGACTCCTCTTCCTCATGCTCGGAGCTTTCTTCCTCCGATGGGACAGGCTCAGAGGGCGGGGCCACAACAGGTGTCAGGAGAAAGACCCAGTACCTGCCCTGGAGTCCCTTGGGGAAGCACAAGCACGGCAGCCAGGAGCCAGAATGGCACCAGAGGCCACTTATACCCCGACCGCAGCGGGGCTCCGCGCAGGGGTGGAGCAAGGACAAAGCCAGTCCTTTGATTTTCAGATTTTACTGACAAATGCATTAGCACAGGCTTTGGCAGCAGGCCTTAATCCGCATGGCCATATGCAACCACCCTTGACGGGTTGTCAGCCTCAACCCTCCATTCAATCGAGGCATCATCCTTTAACTATCACCCAGCAAGAATCAGTCTGCAGCGAAGATTCATGGCAGGAGGAAGGAGACCAAGGGGACCAGGAATTTTTGGAAGATGACAGAGCACTGCCAGATAAGCCGACCTTCGCAACCCTTTTCCGTCCATCTGTGTTCAAGACATTGTTACGCAAGGCAAAATTAGCAAGTAACATGGGGTCAGTAGAGAGTTCGGGGGATCAGTAGAGGGCTCGCAGACGTCTCAGAACAAATTCTTTGCAGTTCCCGCCCCTGACCATGATTTTATTCCGTACCCAGAATTATTTTCCGAAGTCATTAAGAGGCAGTGGGATCACCCCGGGGCCTTTTCTGCTCCCACGGGTCATGACAAAAGGACCTATTGTGTAGACCCAGTAATAGACAGGCTGTTAGCTTTTCCCATGGTAGATCCACCTGTGGTGAGTTTAACTTCCTCTACTGTTTTGTCTAGTGATGCTGCGGAAGTGTTAAGAACTGAGGATAGACAAGCGGAGGTTTCCTTTAGGAAGACACACCAAGCAGCTGCTTAGGCGGTAAAAGCAGCGACCTCTGCTTCCTTTTTTAATCACGCTAATTTGATCTGGTTGAAACAATTGTGTGATCGTCTTCCTCCAGACGATTTACGCCTCCAGCAGGATATCAATAAATGGTTGCTGCTGCCGAGTATTCGGCAGATGCATCTCTAGATACTGCAAAATTCGCGGTAAGGGCTATGGCTTCTAATGTAACATCTAGGAGGCTCCTCTGGTTACGCCCTTGGCGTGCAGATTTAAAATCAAAATGGAAATTGGCCTCCGCCCCCTATAAGGGAGCGGACCTGTTTGGAGCAGCATTGGAACCTATACTTGTAGAGGGTAAGGATAAACGGAAGGTGCTTCCGGTGTCCTATCGGAGACCAAACCACAGGTTCACACCGTACCCTCAGAGACAGCCTTTTCGCCAGGACTCAGGACCCAGTGGGTCCTACTTTTCTAGGACTTACCCCCAGGGGTTTGACAGAAATTCAGATAGGCAGTCCTTTCAGGACAGAGGTAGATACCACTGTGCCCCAAGGAGACCCTATAGAGGAGAAGGATCCGGAGCAGGATCCAGACCAGTTAGGTGAGGCAAGTGACTTGCAATCCCCTCTTCCCATTGGTGGACATCTCAGTCACTTCATCCATCAGTGGGAAACAACCACGTCCGAAGATTGGATACTTCGGATGGTGAGGCTGGGTCTCACCTTAGAATTCAGGGCCACACCTCCCAACCGCTTCCTGACTTGCCCAATGGCCAGACAGCTGGAGAATCGTCAGCAACTGTCCAAGGAAATTCAGCATTTGTTAGAAATAGGTGCAATAGAGCCAGTTCCAGCAGGACAGGAAGGGTCTGGGGTTTATTCGATTCTGTTTTTGGTCGCCAAATCTTCGGGGGGCTGGAGAGGCATCTTGAACCTAAAGTTCATCAACAAATTCATTCTGTACAAGAGATTCAAGATGCATTCTCTCCGGTCAATATTGGCCTGTGTGAGACAGGGAGATGTCATAACATCCCTGAATTTGCAGGAAGCATATCTCCACGTGCCCATACATCCGCAACACCACAGATTTCTGAGATTTGCCTTTGCCGGCAAGCATTATCAATATCGGGCCATGCCGTTCAGCCTGTCATCAGCCCCACGTACCTTCACAAAGTTGCTGGCAGCGGTGGCGGCTTCGATTCGTCTCGTCCCAATTCGACTGTTGTGTTACCTGGACGATATATTGCTTCTGTCTCCCTCACATCAGCAGGCCTTACGAGATCTACAGACTGTATGCCGCATTCTCGATCTTCACGGTTTCTCCATCAACCGGAAGAAGAGTCACCTGCAGCCCATGACGCGCATTACTCATCTCGGGGCTGTGATCGATTCCATACAAGGCCAGGTTTTTTTGTCGCCAGAAAGGCAACAGGACATCAGGGCTCTGGTGGACCATGTTTTAGCAAAGAGGCAGGTAACGTTGCACACCTTATTGCAACTGCTCGGCAAATTTATTTCCTGTATTGCAATAGTGCCCTGGGCACGCAGACATGCCCGCCAGTACAGTGGTTCCTGCTACCAGCGCAGAGAGCCAGCCGCAGTGCATCGAATGCCAAGGTGAGGTTACCGGACAAGGTACGTGCTTCCCTTCGATGGTGGGCGTCTGGGGCCATACAGAAGGGGTGCCTTTTCCAAGAGCCCACTTGGTTAGTGGTAACATCAGACGCGAGCCTGACCGGCTGGGGCGCTCATCTGGGGGCCCAGGTGGTCCAGGGACAGGGGTCACAGGTGGAGGCCAAGTTCAGTATCAATTGGCTGGAGCTGAGGGCTGTCCATCTCGCCCTCCGTCATTTCCAGGACATTCTATTACATCAACATGTTCTGGTCTTAACGGACAATGTGACCACAAAGGCCCATATAAATCGAGAGGGGGGCACTCAATCCCGGTCCCTGTTGAAGGAGATGGACAATCTGTTCAGCTGGGTAGAGAACCACTTAGTATCTGTTCGAGCAGAGCACATTTTGGGAGCTTCAAACGTTCGGGCTGACTGGCTGAGCCAGACACAGCTGGACCCATCAGAGTGGATGCTCCATCCGGACCTGTTCCGGGAACTGGTGAAGAAGTTCGGCCAGCCATCTGTCGACCTGTTTGCCTGTCCAGACAACGCACAACTCCCGAAATTCAGTCTCACGTTTTCTGAGCCCGGGGGCAATGGACTACAACGCTCTGTCTTGCCTATGGCCTGTTATACGCTTTCCCCCCAATCCGAGATTGGTGTCCGAGAGGGCAGAGATGTTACTGGTTGTGCCTCATTGGCCGAGATGCCCATGGTTCGCTGACCTGGTGGGCCTTTCTGTGTCACAGCTCTGGTGAATTCCTCAGGGGAGGATCTCTCTCAGCCAGGGGGCCGTATTACACCCAGACCCCCAGTGGCTGCAATTAACCGTGTGGCATTTGAGAGGATCCTCCTGAGGAAAGACAATTTGTCAAGGAAGGTGATTCGCACCATCCAGGCTGCCAGGCGGCCTTCCACCACAAGAATCTATGAGGCATCGTGGAGAATATTTTGTTTTTGGTGTTCGCATAACCATGTGGATCCTACTTCAGCTTCTGTGCCTGACGTTTTAAATTTTTTGCAGGAGGGCCTAGACAAGGGACTGGCTCCAGCAACCCTGAGGCGGCAGGTGGCAGCCTTGTCGACCGTTTTGTCCCGGGACGGTTCCCACTCTTTGACTCAGGACCCAAGGATTCGGGGGGTTTTGCAGGGGGCCACTAATATCAGGCCTCCAGTGGTCCACAGATTTCCTACATGGGATTTGACATTAGTCCTGCAGGTCCTTACGGCTTCCCCATTCGAACCTCTGGCATCAGTTAGTCTTAGACTTGTATCACTTAAAGTGGCCTTTCTTCTGGCAGTTACATCAGCCAGGAGAGTTTCTGAACTGGCTGCCTTGTCGGTCAGGAAGGATTTGTGTATTTTCAGGCCCAACACGGTTGTTCTTAGGCTTTTTTTTTTTTTTTTTTAATTTGATTTATATGCCGCCCTTCTCCGAAGACTCAGGGTGGCTTACAATGTGCTCAGCAATAGCCTTCATCCTTTTGTATATTTATACAAAGTCAGCTTATTGCCCCCACAAACTGGGTCCTCATTTCACCTACCTTAGAAAGGATGGAAGGCTGAGTCAACCTTGAGCCTTGGCGAGATTCGAACCCTGCAGTAATTGCAGGCAGCTGGTCTTAAGCAGCTTAATAACAGGGTGCCTTAAACCCTTGTACTACCAAGGCTTGACCCCTCATTCATGCCAAAAGTGAATTCCAGCTTCCATCATGCCCAGGAGATTGTTTTACTGGACTTTTGTCCCTCCCCCAGGCATCAGAGGTGCAATGGCACATGTTGGATGTTACGAGGGCACTATTGCGCTACATAGCTAGAACAGCCTCCTTTCGTAGAACAGAGGCTCTCTTAGTGTCTTTTAACCTTGCCTCAATGGGACAGAAGGTTTCTTCTAGTACTGTCGCACGTTGGATTAAGGCTTGCATATCATTAGCCTATAGTTCCAAAGGCAGACCAGTCCATGGTAGGGTGTGGGCTCACTCTACGAGAAGTGCGGCTACTTCGGCAGCCTGAGCTACGCAGGCATCAGTCCTGGACAATTGCAGAGCTGCCACTGGGACAACATTGACTCCGTTCGTCAGACATTATAAATTAGACAGTTATGCATCAGCCGAAGCTTCCTTTGGGCATAGAGTCTTGCAGCGAGTCCATTCAGATGCAGACGTGGGGTGCAGTCAGCCTCCCTCCCCATAAAGTGTGTTGCTTGGGTATATCCCAGACATGAATTGACTAAGCAGCGCAACAGAAAATGGACGTTGGCTTACCTGAACGTCCTTTTTCATTGCGGTTGCGTCTCAATTCATCCCGCCCTTCCGGCTGACTGAGCTTGGGGGCCGGGGAGTGTTTTTCTCTTTCTTATACATAGGTCACATTGGAGGAAGAAGCTTTTGCGGAACAACTGGGGATCTAGGAGGCAAAGGAGGCGTGACCTATGCAAATTTAAAGAAATATGACGCTCAGTCTCTGACAAGCAGGTGAGGAAATCCCAGACATGAATTGAGATGCAGCAGAACAAAAAAGGACGTTCAGGTAAGCCAACGTCCATTCACCCTCAGCTTCTTTAGCAAAGCAGTGGTCATTTTGGAGGTGTGCTTGGGGTCATTATCATGTTGGAATAGTGCTCTGCGGCCCAGTTTCTGAAGGGAGGGCATCATGCTCTGCTTCAGTATGTCACATTACATGTTGGCTTTCATGGGTCCCTCAATGAACTGTAGCTCCCCAGTGCTGGCAGCACTCATGCAGCCTTAGACCATGACATTCCCACCACCATGCTTGACTGTAGGTAAGACACACTTCTCTTTGTACTCCTCACCTGGTTACCGCCACACATGCTTGACACCATTTGAACCAAATAAGTTTATCTTGGTCTCATCGGACCACAGGACATGGTTCCAGAAATTCATGTCCTTAGTCTACTTGTCTGCAGCAAAATGTTTGCGGGCTTTCTTGTGCATCATCTTTAGAAGAGTCTTCCTACTGGGATGACAGCCTCTCTGGTCACTCCTCCCTTGTCTGGTGCTTCCCCAGTTCAGCGAAAGTCAATCGATGCATAGACTTGTGTCCTGTAAAAGAGGAGCCCCTCCCAGACTGTGGACCAGACCTTAGTAAGGGTGGGGCTGGATGCTCTCTTCCAGCTCTACTAGAAATGGCGTTCAGGTAGGATCAACACCCATTCTCCCTAGAGCTGGATCGAGAGCATCCAGAGTGGGACATACCAAAGCCGGCCTGTCCCTTTAATGGGTGGGTAGTGTCTGGTCTCAAGTCCACCTGGCATTATGGACCCTCTGGAGGACTCTTCTCCCAAAAGCCGCTTCCGCTGAAGCGTAGGTGTCCAACTTATAATGCCGAATGAATGATGAGGGGGAGGACCATGTAGCCGCTCGACACACCTTCTCGATGGAGGCCTGTGTCACCCATGCTGCTGTGGTAGCCACACTCCTAGTGGAGTGAGCCGTTACTCAGCTGGGAGTTGGGAGGGCGTGAACCCTCATATGCCTTGGCTATGCAGGCCCTCAGCCACCGACCCACCGTTAAAGGAGTGACCCTGTTGCCTAATGTTGATAGTTGGAATGACAAATAAGGATTCCATCCGTTGGAATGAAGACGTACGCTTGATATAAATACGGAGGACCCTTCTGACATCCAAGGTATGTCACCTGTGTTCAAGAGCATGTCGTGGCTCCAGGCTGAAGTTTGGTAGGACCAACTCCTGTGCCCTGTGAAACCAAGTGTTTATCTTGGGAATTAAATAAAGGTCCAGCTGCAGGATAACTCTGTCCTGGTGAAAGATACATAAGTCATTGTCTTATTGATAAGGCCGCCAGTTCTGAGATCCTGTGAGCTGAAGTGATGGCAATGAGAAATGCCACGTTGAGTGTTAGAAAACGCAGTGTGGCTAACAGTAAAGGTTCAAAGGGGCAGACAGTGAGGGCTTGCAAAACCTTAGTCAGGTCCCAGGTGGGATACCTGTGAACAACTGGTGGGCACAAATTAGTACCTCCCCTAAGGAATCTACGTACAGTGGGATGTCTAGAAAGTGATTCCCATGTTCCTAGGGAGAAAACAGAAGACAACGCCGCAACCTGTCTCTTGATGGTGTTGGGTGTCAACTCTTTATCCAACCCATCCTGGAGGAACTCCAGGACCTGGGCCACCAAGGCTCTCGATGGATCAACCTGTAGCCTGGAGCACCAGGTACAGAAGGAACGCCAGGTTGCATTGTATATTCTAGAAGTGGATTGTCATCTGGATGCCTGAATGGTGTGGATAACCCTGGGAGAAAAATGTTTGCACCTCAGGGCTCGCCACTCAACCACCATGCTGTCAGTTGTAGCCACTGGGGTTGTGGGTGGATCAAGACCCTTTGGCTGAGATGGATCCTGTTGTCTGGGATTCTCCAAGGCTGTTCTATCAATAGACTCATCAGGTCGGCAAACCAGGGCCTCCTGGGCCAATGAGGAGCCAGAAGGATCACCTCCGCCTTTTCCTCTAACAGCTTCCTGATGAATGCTGGAATCAGGGGAAGAGGAGGAAAGGCATACAGAAGGCCCGGAGGCCAAGGTGAGTGGAGGGCATCTATCCCCTCTGCTGCCCATGTACCTGCTGAAGTACCTGCTGAAGAAGCAAGGGAGTTGAGAATTCTCTGGAGATGCAAACAGATCCAGGACCGGAGTCCCGTAGTGATCTGACAGCCACTGGAACAGCGAGGGATGGAGGCACTATTCTGCTTGATCCACCGTTGTCCTGCTGAGACTGTCTGCCTGTATATTCAGAACCCGAGATGTGGTCGGCCCTCAACGAAAAAAGGTGTCGCCCTACCCAGCAACCCAACTGACCCGCTTCTGCCATGAGGGACCTGGAATGTGTCCCCCTTTGTTGATGTGTGCTTTGGCCATCACATTGTCTGTTAAGACTAATACATGGTGACCAGAGATTGAGCCCTTGAAGGCCTTGAGAGCCAAATGAACCGCTCTGAGCTCCAGCCAATTGATCCTATGGGTCAGGTTCTCCTGGGTCCACCTGCCTTGGGCTAGCATATTTTGGCCGTGTGTTCCCCAACCAAAAAGGCTGGCGTCGTCGTGATGGTGACTTGGAAGGGTTCCTTGAACAGGCAACCCTTGCGGACTGCTGTTGATGTCCACCACTGGAAGAAATGCCATATGGTTAACGGGAGTCTTACCTTGTCCTGAGAGTTGCTCCTGCTGGATCTTTGATATGGCAGGAGGAGCCATTGCAGTGTCCTGGCATGTAGTCTCGCCCATGGAACTATGGCAATGCATGACATCATTTTGCCGAGGAACTATGACAGGAGTGATAGAGGAACTGTCCTCATGGCTATGATACTCTTGGCTAGCTGAGGTATGCTGTCATGCCTCTCCGGAGAGAGGGAGACTTGGCATGTTGTTGTGTCTATTAGGGCTCCCCGATGGAGCAGATTGGTTGTTGGAGAAAGGTGACTCTTCTTGTGGTTTATGGAGAAACCATGGTCTTGAAACTCTCTTATTGTGGTCCATAGATCTCTCTCCGCCGTCTGGCCAAAGAGGACTGGACCAAAATGTCATCCAAATAGCATTGGACTCTTATTGGGACTGAGTGCAGATGGACTGCCAAAGCCACCAAAATCTTCGTGAAGTCTCTCGGTGCTGATGAGAAGCCAAACGGCATGGCTCTGTACTGATAATGTCTGTCCGAATAGGCAAAATGAAGGAACTCTGTGTGCTGGTTTGATCTGTACATGAAGGTATGCTTCTGTTAAGTCTATTGAGGTGAGGAAGTCACCCTCGTGCATGCTGTCTAATATTTATTTGAGAGACTGCATTTTGAATTGTTTGAACTCCAGACACTGGTTCAGGTGCTTTAAATCTAAGATTGTCCTCCAGTCCCCTGAATTCTTTTGGATCACAAATAGGATCAAATAGAATCCCTGTCTGTGCTGTTCTTGAGGAACTGGCTCAATTGCCTGGATTTCCAGCAAGTGCTGGATTGCTGTCTCCACCAGGCACCGCCGGGAAGAGTCCCTGGAAACAGGACAACTGAGAAAAAAGTTTGGGGGGGGATTCCAGCGCCAACCCTGATCTTATCGTGTTGAGAACCCATGTGTCTGAAGTTGTGGCCTCCCACTGTTGGAAATGGAGGCTGAGCCGACCACCTATGGGTGGTGCGGCCCTGCAGTCACTTTGCTCGATGGTAAGGACGACCTCCTGCCCCTCGAAAGGGCCGCTTGCCCTGGGTTTGATGTTGACTCCTGAACTCTGACCTGTCAGGATGTCTCTCCTGTCAGTTAGGGTACTGTTGTTGAAAGTGTTGATAGTCAAACTTTCAGGGGCCCAAAAGGGTTGCTTCCTATAATAAGGGGAAGACGGTGTTCCCCTCGCCAATAAAGGAAAGGCATGGCTTTACCCTTGCCTTTGGTGTCCACTAGGATAGGTTCCAGAATTTCTCAGAATAATTTGTCACCTGTAAAGGGCGCTGAGGCTAATTTCCATTTATTCTTATTGTCGGCCTGCCAGTGCTTAAGCCAGAAGAGGCGACGAGTGGTAATTGATGATGCTATGGACTGTGAAGCGAACTTGGCTGCATTCAATATCGCATCAGCTGAGAACTCAGCAACCGCAATTAATTTATTTTTATCTTGGTGTACCCTCAGATCTTCTGGTGGAATGTGTTTCTGCATCTAACGGAGCCAGAGCAGGGAGGCACGATTAAAGAATGAAGCCGAAGTGGCAGCTTTCACTGCTCAGGCAGCCACCTGATGGGACTTACATAACAACACCTCAGCTTTCTTGTCATCAGATCTCAGACAATCCATTGCATCCGTTGGAATCAGAGCAACCGATGTCACTGGCTTGTCCACTGTGGGTACCTGCAAAATGTCAGCCAAATATGGAGCTACATTGTTTAGCTTTTGTTCAGTTCTGGAAGGGGGTAGTCCTGCCCCCGGATTATGCCATTGCAGTTTAACTATGTGTAAAAATAGTTTGGGCGATGGTACCACCTCAGCCTCAACTGCTGGCTCTGTAAAGAGCAAGTGACCAGAACCCCATGGGGTGGGGTCAGGTTCTGTGACTGCCTCAGATTCCATGTTTGTAATGGATTTGGCCTTGCGAAGCAAGGGTTTGAAAAGATCTGGTTTGAAAAGGCCTGTAAAAGGAGAAGGCTCTGAATCTTTCCCTTCATCCTCAGAAAAGGCCAGCAGGTCCTCCTCCTCAGCCGAGGAGTCTCCACTTCTAATTGAATGGGCCCCAGATGGAATACTCTGAGGCCCCATTAAATCCTCTTAAAAAACAGGTTGCAACCCTGGAGGCTGATGGATTGGAACCCCTGGAGAAGGTTGGTTCCTTTGCTGTAAACCAATGGCTATTCCCTGGGTAATAGCCTGAGAAATCAGTTGCTGCAAATGTGCAGGCATTGCTGACATAGTTTCCTCCTGTGGGCGGATCAGTCAGAGTAAAGGAAGCCCTGGGGCCTGAAGTGGATGACTGTGCAAAACTTGTTGCAGACAAATTGGGATTTGCAAATGCAAAGGCCTCAGCCCTATCCAAGACATATCCTAAAGTGGGAGAGGAGGACTCCCTGGCATAAGAGGCTGGTTGCAAGTGAGCCGGATCATTTGTGGGATCCAATGGCTCCTGTCCTTGAGGGCGGGAAAATTCCATCCCTCCTCTGGGGTTCTCACTTCGCTCCTGGCTTTCTTTAGCCTTCTGAAGCTTAGCCAGCTCTTTTTGCAAGGCCTTTTGACATCTTTCTGTGGCTTTTTCGGCCGATTTGGAGCCCCTCTTGCCACTCGAAGTGGCTGCCTGGCTTCTCGTAGTTGTCCCTTTGGCTGCAGCTCTTTGGCTGTAAGCCCCTTGTTTCTGGCCCGGGGAGGAATTAGGGCAAGTCCTCTTGTCCCCTTTCTGGGCCTGCTGGCTGGTGGAAGGCGTACGCAATGCCATTTTCCCCATTTAATAAAGGCAAGCCACTTGCGAAGAGCTGAGACTGCCGCGGCTCTAAATAGCGTTCCCACCACTTCACAGTGTGCCCAGGCAGACTGGGCAGGGACTGATTCCCCCTCTGCCGTCTGGTGGGAATGCCTGGCCCCACCCCCTGCTCTGATCAATGCCTGTTGAGGCCCTACCGCTGCCTCGCGGCGGCGGGGACTTCACCTTGGAAGCTGGAACAAGACTGCTAGCCGGCAGACCAGCTAGTGGTTTGATCGCTGAAGCGATCTTCCAAATAAGTATTGTAAATCTCACGCTTAGAAGATCACAGAGAGAAAGGTGAAGCCGTTCTTCGATCACGTCTGTTTGCAATGCAGACTAAGCCAAACTGGGGAAGCACCAGGCGAGGGAGGAGTGACCAGAGATGCAAATGAAGATCACGTGCTCAGTCTATATGCAGAACATAGAGATACTACCCACTCTGGATACTCTCGATCCAGCTCTAGGGAGAATCAGAGAGTTCATTGCCATGTTGAACTTCCAGTTGAACTTCCAGTGACCAGTATGAGAGAGTGAGAGTGATAACACCAAATATAACAAACCTGCTTCCCTTTCACACCTGAGACCTTGTACCACTAACGAGTCACACGACACCAGGGAGGGAAAACAGCTACTTGGGCCCCATTTGGACATTATCACTTAGGGGGGTATTCACTTTTGCGTCCAGCAGTTTAGACATTAATGGTTGTGTGTTGCGTTATTTTGAGGGGACAGCACATTTACACTGTTATACAAGCTGTATGCTCACTACTTTATATTGTAGCCAAGTGTCATTTCTTCAGTGTTGTCACATGAAAAGACATACTTAAATATTTACAAAATGTGAGGCGGTGTACTCACTTCTGTGATAGACTGCAACTATAGCCCAGCAACAACAGCCAGCCAATCAAACAGTCTGAAATCAGACCATGGCTCAGAAATATCCGAACAAACAACATTCAGACTAATTTGCATCTCATAAAAAACAAACCGTATTTAAAGTCCTGTGTTCTGACGGATGAGCACAATTCAAAATACACTGAAGATGTCTCCCCGAATTGGGATGAAATGTTTGCAACCAAATTGCCAAGTTCAGAGCTCAAACCAACAGCCTAGATACTAGCCAATCAACCAGACATCATGGTAGTAGAAAAGATCAAAGGGCAACAGTGATGATAGATGTAGTGGTGCCAAGTGACATAAACATCAGGAAGAAAAGAGTATGAGAAGCTAGAGAAATACCAGGGCCTGAAAGAGGGATTAGAAATGATGTGGAAAGTAAAGGCCAAAGTGGCCCCAGTGATATTAAGAGCACTCAAGCCCATGACTCCTATGCCAGAAGAGTGGCTCCAACAGATCCCAGGAACAATTTCAGAGTTCTCTGTCCAGAAGAGCGCAGTGCTAGGATTAAATAAAATACTGCAAAGAACTCTCAAACTCCTAGTCCTCTGAGAGAGGATCTCAGATTGAGGAAGAAAATCATGCTTATTCATAGCTTTCTGGAATCTTATCATAAAAATGGCTTTTTAACACCTCAGTTCTTTAGGTTAAATGTTGTACAGCATCATCTAATGTAGCAAACAAATTGAAGTGTTATAGGTAATTACCTACCTATAACATTTCAATTTGTTTTCCTGCATTTACTTGCAAAATGCTGCTAGATACTGTACCTCCATTTTCTAAAATTAGGGTATCATCTACTCAGCATTTTAGAAGCTGGAAGAGAGAAACAGAATTGTATTTCATCTGCTTACTGATGACAACTCACCCAGATCACTATATTTCACAATACATCTCTATATTTACCCTTTTCCAGAAACCTATAAATACTTTTATCACAGCTGATACACATAAATAGAATCTGACCCAGAATGATAAAAAAAAAGATTGAATTATGTTCCAAAGAGCAAATGGCTCCCATCTTTTCAAGTATCTTACTTGTTTAGAATGTATTAGCTGAAAGGTATGTATAACAGGAATCAGACCAATCTCAATCAATCTCTCTCTCTCTCTCTCCCTTTCTCAAGTCTAAACAGAAAGAATATTCCACCGTTTAATACAATGATCCATAAAGTTTGTGAACTTCTGTCACTACTTAACCAGTTTAAGAAGTTACCGTATTTTTCGGAGTATAAGACGTACCTTTTCCTCCCCTAAAAGAGGGTGAAAATTTGGGTGCGTCTTATACATGAATGTAGCCCCGCCCAGCCTGTGAAACAGAGGTTTCAGAAATTGAAAAAAGCCTCTTAAAGGGAGGTTTCAGAGGCTGAAAAAAAAAGCAAGATGCAGAGCTCACAACCAACGAATCTGTTGCTAAAGTTCACCTCTGGAAAAAGCTGATTGGGGGTATTCCGGGAGGCCATCCACCCGCCAATCAGCTTTTTTCTTATTTTCCTCCCCAAAAACTAAGGTGTGTCTTATACTTCGGTGCATCTTATAGTCCGAAAAATACGGTATTTTATTGACCATCATTCCCACAGAATAAATCTTCAAATGAACTGTAAAGTATATCTGGTCTTGGTCACTTTGTTTTGTGCTCTTCCTTGCACAGCAGGAATGCAAAATCTTTGGCACTTCATAAAATGTTAAAGTATCTCCTAGCAGCCCAGCTAGCAAGATCAGTGAAGAGTGATATTAAGAGTTGCATTTCACCAATATCTGTACAGTCAAAGTTTCCCTATGGCTTGGCTTTGGATATTCTAAACTATTTTTTCATTCCTGAAATAAATAAGCTTAGAGAAGATTGCTGCCTACATCTTCTACACTATTGAGGTAGCATATGGTAAATCCATCCTTTTATACAGGTTTTTGGGGGAAATGATCAGAGACTATGCCTAATATAAATTGTATTATTTTTCATCCACATCAGACAAAACCAAATTCAGATAATAGATTATTCTGTGTCTGCTATCTATGACTTTAAATAGCCTGTCATAGTAGCAATCACATCCTGAACTACATTGAATAAGATGTGTATGCTGAAGTTTCCCCAAGTCCAAAATACTTGAAGTGCCAAGTATCTTCAAGGACAGAGGTATTACATCAGGCAGGAAACAGGCTAATTTTTATATCAATAGAATCTCAGTCCTATTACATTCCAGCAATACTAGGTTGAAACAACTGGAATTAGAATCTGTCAAACAGATTTATAATTTTAATAAGTAGTACCATTACGGATTTTTATTCTAGCCTTATTTGAGAGGAAAAACTGAAAGAGCATGTTTTTATGAAAAAGGATAATGGCACGTACTACTCTTGACAATATACTTGTTGATCTTAGTCTTATGCAAACATTTGTAATGTGGAGCTCCACAAATAGTTAATGAATGGACCTGACTGATTTATTGTCAGGTCTCTGTTTTTAGAAACACTTTTCATATATCATGACTCTCAATAAAGGCTATTCTTCAAGTTTAATGTAGTAACCTTTTCTCTATTGTCATTTATTAGGAATGATTTGAATTTCATTAGTAGTTTTTTATGGATGTTCTCATGCTGTGTTTACTTTGATAGCTGCCCTTTTTCTGGAATTTGAAATAAACGGGACTAATATAGGCAACCTGAATAACTGTAAGGCTTGCCTCTCTGTGTTGTAATAGTATGTGAATGTATCAGTATTTTTTTTTCTAGAGTTACAATTATGAAAAACAAAGACACACGAAGAAGTAAAGGAGTTGCATTTATTTTGTTCTTGGATAAAGAGTCAGCACAAAACTGTTCTCGGGCACTTAATAATAAACAAGTAAGTGACAAGGGTATATTATTAAGTAACTTTTGAGATATTCTGAAAGCTAAAATTGTATTTATTGGTTTTTTTAGCTATTTGGAAGAGTAATAAAAGCAAGTATTGCTATTGATAATGGAAGAGCTGCAGAATTCATTCGAAGGAGAAATTACTATGACAAGTCAAAATGCTATGAATGTGGAGTGAGTAAATGTTGATGTTTTTGTCATGTTCTTAACTAATGCCATCCACTGAAACTATACACACTTGGGTTATCAGTTGATAGTCAGTTCAGATAACTTTTTAAACTACATACAACGCTACATTTTCTAAGAGTAATTATAAATGAATACAAATCTACTATTTACAAGGTAAATTTATGAAGAAGTAAAAAGTAATCTCCAAATTCACCTTGTTCAATATTATTTCCTTTCTCTTAAGGAAATAGGACATTTAAGTTATGCATGTCCGAAAAACATGCTAGGAGAGCGTGAACCTCCCAAAAAGAAAGACAAAAAGAAAAGGAAGAAAGTAATTGAACCAGAAGAAGAAATGTGAGTAAAATATGTACAACACATATTCCTATTCTCATTTACTAATTTATGTGCCTGCTCTATACAATTCAATATATGTGGGTTTTTCTGTTTCCTTTGTGCTGTTCAGAGAAGAAGAAAGTGAAGATGAGGGTGAAGATCCTGCTCTTGATAGTCTCAGTCAAGCTATAGCTTTCCAGGTACTAAAATAAATATTTAATGCATTATTCTCTTCCTTTTAAAGCAATTTAAGGGCCTCAGAACTTGCAGTTAATGATTGTTCTAATTTCTTTTTTTCATATAATAATTGCTAAGATTCTCATAAAAGATTTTACTCATTCAGCTGAATGTGTCTCTGCATATACAGTGTATCATGATTCGTAACATACTTGGTTTCTAAGAAAATGGATACACTTTTATAAATACAGCCTCTCGGGCCACCAATAGATAGACATTCTTATTTTCTTCTATTTACAGCTGAATTAAGCATATTAGGTTTTCCCCTTTGGTTTTACACAATGGCAATTAAATAAAAAATAGCTCATTTTAATTAGGGGTTTTGGAACATGGTTCCACATAGTGTTTTGAGAAATACAGGTAGTCTTCAAGTTATGAATGGAATGGAGCCTGGCCATTCCCTTCGTAACCCGAGGATTTGTGGAAGTGAATCTCGTACCTTGAATGGGATCACTCCCTCCTTTCGCCCATGCATTCAGTAATCGAATGTGAGGCTCATTAAGTGCACATGAGGTATTTCAGGATGGGGAAGGCCATGGGGGGGGGGGCTTAGGCCACCTAAGACCACCCAAGGCCTCCTTGACCCACTGAAATACCTCATGCTTCCCACAATTGCTCCCCCCCCCCCAAACCAACCTGCCGTGCCAGGTCACTTACATTGTGAAAATTTAGCAAGCAGTCTCCTCTCCAGCCTCTCAGCCATGTGCACCCCTATGCAGTTCCGTTTGGGCCTCCACAGGCCTCACCCTGATTGCAGGTCGAAATGGAGCTTCCAAGGGATGGATTCAGCCCTCCGACACTCTGTTCGGGCCTCCACAGGCCTCCCACAGGCCCATTGCAGACCGAAATGGAGCTTCCGAGGGGCGGAATTATTGATTATGAATTATGGCAGAACATTTATTTCTTATTTTTTGAGTATCTTACTTAATATGCAAGCTGATTTAATTATCAAGTAATAGAGTCATGATTTCATATACAGACTAGATTCATATATCAAGGGATATGTGAACGTACTATGCATGAACAGTATATATGAATATATATGAACATAACCTGTGCACATTGTCCATGTGTGTGATTAAAGAATGAGTGTGAGATTAAGGAATGAGCATATATGAACATATATCAGAAGGATACATGTACATACACCACAAGGAACTATATTGATAGTTCATTTTCTGCTTGGTTGTTTTCATCTGGTATTAATCCCTGCTTATGTGCATGGTCGCTTGCATGGTTAGGACACTGGCTTGACAAGCAGCAAGTTCATGTTTGAGACCTGAGTGCTCCCATGGGACAAAGTGATCTCCTGTCCTTTGCTCTAGCTTCTGCTGGGGACATGAAAGGAGCCCCCGACTGGGTCCCCTGGACAACAATGTCACCAGCTAATCCTTTCAACCTGGAAGCACCTTGATCCCTCCAACACCAGTGCAATGAGAATCTCTGCTTATCTGGCTGTTGGCTGCAGGAAAGAATGTGTTGTGATATTTCTGTTTACTCAGCCTTTTTATTGTCTCTTGAATAGGGTGTAAATGTGTCTATTGATGGCTGATATGTCAAGAATGCCAAACTTCCAGGAATTCCCTAGCATTTGGGAATTTAGCTTGGTCTAGTATGCTCAGTTTCCCAGCTGAGTCTATCCATGTGTTGTGAGATTAAGGAGTTTTGATTGTGTCTTCTGACTGCTAGTTGGTGCTCATGGATATCCTCGCCTAATGTTTTGCCTTTCCTGTCTGTCCCATACAGCAACTGTTACAGTCCTTACAGTGTATGTTGTAGCTAAGTCCTATTCTTTGTTCTTGGGCTACTGGGTCATTTAGTTTACTTACAATGTTTTGGAGGGCTTTAGTTTTTTAGGTTTTGGTGATGCTGTATCAATATATATATATAAGTGAAATACCACTCACGCACCATCACAAAATCTCCAGAACCATAAAGCCTACAAACTTGAAATTTGCCACATATGTTCCTCTTGGCTTCTAGGTGCTCACTAAGAAAGGATTTTTCGAAATGACCATCAGAGCATTAGTATTTCCTATATTATTATTAACACACTCTGATCCTAAGGAGTTCTACTCCCCCTCCCCACCTGAAAAGAAATCTGTTCCAAATGCAAAACAGAAGCAGAGGAGTTTCAGTTTCAGTTTTACTTTCACAGCAGCAAGCAGGGGATAGGATAGGGGAGGTTTCTGGGGGCAAGGCCGAGTGAGAAAAGGGGATAGGATCAGTGGTGGGATTCAATTTTTTTAATAACCGGTTCTGTGGGTGTGGCTTATTTGAGTGGGCATGGCTAGCTGATTATGTGACTGGGTGGCCATGGCTATGTGTATAGGGACTACTCAGGGCTGAAAAAGTCATTTCTGACCGGTCCTTGCACTTTTGACTGATCCTTACACTTTCATAAGTGTCACGCTTACCACGGATGCCAGCCTGTTTGGGTGGGGCGCCCATCTGGAGTCATTCCTTGCGCAAGGCACTTGGTCCCCTCTGGAACGCCGACACAGCATCAACTGGTTGGAGCTCCGAGCAGTGCGGTTGGCCTTGGCTCATTTTCTCCCTCAGGTGCGCAAAAAACATATTCTCATTCTAACAGACAATATGGCCACAAAGGCCCATGTCAATCGACAGGGGGGCACGTGGTCCAGGGAGATGATGGCGGAGACAGAAAGGTTGATGTCTTAGGCGGAACAGCATACCCTCTCACTAAAAGCAGAGCACATATTGGGCAAGGCCAATCTGCAAATGGACTACCTCAGCAGGGGTCACTTGGATCCATCGGAGTGGCGATTGTATCCCCAACTGTTTCACGACCTTTCCGCCAAGTTCGGGATTCCAACCGTCGACTTGTTCGTGACGTCTCAAAATGCGCAGCTTCCACAATATTTCACCCACTTCCCTTCTCCAGGCGCAGAAGGCCACGACGCCCTCCGCTCCCCGTGGCCCAAAGGTATCCTCTACGCATTTCCCCCGCTTCTGGTCATTCCCAGGGTGATCCGGAAGGTAATTCTGGAACAGGCAGATCTTCTCCTGGTGGCGCCTCATTGGCCACGAAGGGCGTGGTTCGCCGATTTGATGGACATTTCTGTCGAGGCCCCATGGCGCATTCCTTGCAACCGAGTGTCCCTGAGCCAAGGTGTCATTCTCCACCCGAATCCAGATTTGCTCCAGTTGACCGTCTGGCGCTTGAAAGGATCATCTTAAAGAAGGATAACCTTTCTCCTGGAATCATCTCTACCATTCAAGCGGCCAGGCAGTCTTTGACCGTACACATTTACAACGCGTCCTGGAGGACCTTTGCGCAGTGGTGCGCTTCCAACCTTGTGGATCCTACGTTGGCTTCCGTTTCCAACGTTCTCCAATTTCTGCAGACTGGTTTCGACAAAGGCTTGGCTCCATCTACTCTTCGACGGCAAGTGGCGGCTTTAGCTACCGTCTTGACTGGTGGTGGTCAACAGTCTTTCTCTCATGATCGTAGGATTAGATCCTTTTTGCACGGGGCTGCGAATTTATGTCCGACCGTAATACACCGTTATCCTACCTGGGATCCTACCCTTGTATTGCAAGCTCTCACATCAGCGCCTTTTGAGCCCCTGGGTTCGGCTTCCTTGCGTTACTTGTCCTTGAAGATGGCTTTCCTCCTGGCGGTGACATCGGCTGGCAGAGTCTCTGAGATTGCGGCGCTCTCTATTCGCCAGGATCTTTGTGTCTTCTTCCCAGATCATGTAGTTCTTGGGCTCGACCCAGCGTTTGTGGCCAAAATCATTCTAGATTCCACTGGGCACAAGAGATCGTTCTACCAAATTTTTGTCCGGACCCACGCCATCCGCTAGAAAAGAAGTGGCATACTTTGGACATCCGCAGGACTCTGCAGCATTACATCCAACGTACCTCTTCGTTTAGGAAGATGGAGGCCTTGCTGGTGTCCTTTTTGCCCTCATCAATGGGACAGAAGGTCTCTTCTGCTACTGTGGGGCGATGGCTTAAAGCCTATATTTCCAAAGCCTATGAGTTGCAAGGGGGTTCCATCCTGGATGGGATCTTACCATATTCGACACGGAGTGCTGCCACTTCTGTGGCCTGGGCTACTCAGGCTTCTATAGATGACATCTGTCGGGCGGCCACCTGGTCCTCCCTTTCCTCCTTTATTCGACATTACCATTTGGATGTTTTTGCTTCTGCCGATGCTTCTTTCGACAGACGTGTTTTACAATCTGTAATTTCCCCCTATGTTCAGGGGATGGCTCCGGTTCCCGTGAGCTTGGGC
This sequence comes from Pantherophis guttatus, assembly GCF_059756535.1. Taxonomy (NCBI): domain Eukaryota; kingdom Metazoa; phylum Chordata; class Lepidosauria; order Squamata; family Colubridae; genus Pantherophis; species Pantherophis guttatus. Next base: position 56,931,121 of record NC_142069.1, on the reverse strand, counting down.
ATGTCCCATGAGTAGGATTGTCGGAGCAGCGAGTCAGGAAAATGGACGTTGTCCTACCTGAATGTCTCTTTTATGCTCGCTGCGACGACAATCCAGCCCGCCTGTTGGCCAGCCATCCCCTGCCATGGTTGGGTTTTCCTTTTATTACCTCTGCAGTCCTTGTTGGAGTTTGGAGGTGCTGTTCATCGACTTCTCTGGTCTTCGCCGGTTGGAGATACTTCGTGAAAAAGACTGATGGTGTGAGGCAGAGTGGGCGGGACCAGGACTGCAGGGGAGAAAATTATGAGCACTCAGTTGAACCAATCAGAAGAGAAGAACCATCCTCATATTTATGCCCATTGCAGCATTCTTAACAACCATGTCACTCATTTCACAACTGCTTCTCTTCACCATGGTGACAAAATAGGGCAAAAAAACATAAAATGTGAGAACAGTCATAAGTGCGAGGACTGGTCAAAAGTGCGAGGACTGGTCAAACATAACTTTTTCAGCCCTCTGAATAGTCCATATGCAGATAGGGACTACCCAGAGGGCTGAAAAAAGTGATTTCTGACAGTTCCTTGCACTTTTTTCTGACTTTTTCCTTGCACGGCTCGGGAGTTCATGGCTTCCATGACGGCCATGGACCTGACCCAGGTAGTTCAAGGCCCCACCCACTTGGGGAATCACACTCTGGACTTGATTTTTGTCTCTGATCAGTGGCTGAATGATCTAAGAATAGGGGATATAGACATCAAGCCCTTGTCATGGTCTGATCATTCTCGCCTTCACATGGACTTTCAAGTCACTTCCACCCACCGCAGGGAGACGGAACCAACCAAATGGTTCCGTCCCAGGCGCCTGATGGACCCCGAAAGGTTCCTGATGGAGCTTGGGCCATTTCCTGAGACTCTGGCTCACAACTCGACTGAGGACCTGGTGGTCGCCTGGGACAGGGCGGCTACTGGGGCCTTGGACCACATTGTGCCTTTGCGGCCTCTGACCCGATGCCGATCTCGTCTAGCTCCTTGGTTTTCCGAGGAGCTGAGAGAGATGAAGCGTCGGAAAAGACGCCTGGAGAGCGATTGGAGGACAAGCCGATCTGAATCTGACCGAACACAGGTGAGATCTTATATTAAGACCTACCTAGTGGCGATAAGAGTGGCAAAGTCTAGCTACTTCTCCGCTCTTATTGCATCTGCAGAGAACCGCCCAGCTGCGCTGTTTAGGGTGACCCGCTCCCTACTTCAGGTGGGGGTACGGGAAGATCCCTTAAAGGGTCGAGCTGAGGATTTTGTACAATTCCTGCATGATAAAGTCGCTCAGATTCGGGAAGGCCTGGACTCCGATTGGGTAGATCCAGGGGAGGAGACGGGGGCAGGTCTTGAGAGCGTTATCTGGGAAGAGTTTGACTCTGTGGCTCCTGAGGACGTGGACAGGATTCTGGGCAAGCTTAACGCTGCCACATGTTTATTGGACCCGTGTCCCTCCTAGTTGGTACTGGCCTCCCGGGAGGTTACACGAGGCTGGCTCCAGGGGATTATAAATGCTTCTCTGAGTGAGGATGTCTTTCCCACCGCCTTGAAAGAGGCGGTTGTGAAGCCCCTCCTCAAGAAGCCTTCCCTGGACCAGGCTATATTATCAAATTATCGTCCAGTCTCCAATCTTCGCTTTGTTGCGAAGGTTGTTGAGAGTGTGGTGGCACGACAACTACCCCGATACCTGGATGAAGTTGTCTATCTGGATCCGTTCCAGTCGGGCTTCAGGTCACGATACAGCACGGAAACGGCATTGGTCGCATTGGTGGATGATCTCTGGAGGGCTCGGGACAGAGGTTGCTCCCCTATCCTGGTCCTATTAGATCTCTCAGCGGCTTTTGATACCATCGACCATGGTATCTTACTGCACCGGCTGGAGGGGTTAGGAATAGGGGGCACTGTGCTTCGGTGGTTCTCCTCCTTCCTCTCTGACCGTTTGCAGTTTGTGTTGGCAGGGGGGCAGAGGTCGACCTCGAGGCACCTTATTTGTGGGGTGCCGCAAGGGTCAGTCCTCTCACCCCTTCTGTTCAACATTTATGTAAAACCGCTAGGTGAGATCATCCGTGGTTTTGGGGTGAGTGTTCATCAGTATGCTGATGACACACAGCTATACATCTCCACCCCAGACCACCCCAATGATGCCCTTGCTGTGATGTCCCGTTGCCTGGAGGCCGTGCGGATCTGGATGGGGAGAAACAAGCTCAGACTCAACCCCTCCAAGACCGAGTGGCTGTGGCTTCCGGCGTCCCAGTATAGTCAGCTGGTACCATCACTGACAATAGGGGATGAGATCTTGCTCCCCACAGAGAGGGCCTGCAACTTGGGTGTCCTCCTGGATTCACGGTTATCTTTAGAAGATCATTTGACAGCCGTGGCCAGGGGTGCCTTTTATCAGGTTCGCCTGATCCGCCAGTTGCGTCCCTTTCTGGATCGGGACGCCTTGCGCACGGTCACTCATGCCCTAGTTACCTCCCGTATGGACTACTGTAATGCTCTCTACATGGGGCTCCCCTTGAAAAGCACCCGGAGGCTCCAACTGGTCCAGAACGTAGCCGCGCGGGTGATTATGGGCGCAGCTCGTTACACCCATGTAACACCTCTCCTACTTGAGCTGCACTGGCTCCCGGTGGTCTTCCGGGTGCGATTCAAGGTGTTAGTTATCACCTTTAAAGCGCTCCATGGCTTAGGACCTGGATACCTACGAGACCGTCTTTTGCCACCAATAGCCTCCCACCGACCAGTTCGTTCTCACAGGGAGGGACTACTCAGGGTACCGTCAGTCAAATTATGTCGACTGGCGACTCCCAGGGGGAGGGCCTTCTCTGTGGGGGCTCCAACCCTTTGGAATGAACTGCCCCCGGAGATACGGAATATCCCTGATCTCCATGCTTTCCGCCGTGCCCTCAAGACCCTGATGTTCCAACAGGCGGGGCTAAACATACGAACATGTGAATGATTTTTTAAATGTTATCTAATTCTGGGTTTTATTTAATTGACCAAACTAAGTAATAATTTTAATTAGCAATTTTATGATGTTTGTGTGTCTATATTTTTCTTGACTGTACACCGCCTTGAGTCCTACGGGAGAAAGGCAGGAAAGAAAGAAAGAAAGAAAGAAAGAAAGAAGGAAGGAAGGAAGGAAGGAAGGAAGGAAGGAAGGAAGGAAGGAAGGAAGGAAGGAAGAAAGAAAGAAAGAAAGAAAGAAAGAAAGAAAGAAAGAAAGAAAGAAAGAAAGAAAGAAAGAAAGAAAGAAAGAAAGAAAGAATAAATAAATACTGGTCATCATTTATGCCCATTGCAGCATTCTTAAAAACCATGTCACTCATTTCACAACTGCTTCTCTTCACCATGGTGACAAGATAGGACAAATAACGTAAAATGTGAGGACAATCGTAAGTGCGAGGACTGGTCAAAAGTGCGAGGACCAGTCAAAAATAACTTTTTCAGCCCTCTGAGTAGTCCATATGCACAAAAGGACTACCCAGAGGGCTGAAAAAAGTGATTTCTGACAGGTCCTCACACTTTTGACTGGTCCTCACACTTACGACTGGTCATCATTTATGCCCGTTGCAGCATTCTTAACAACCGTGTCACTCATTTCACAACTGTGATGCTTCATGTGACTGGGTGGGTGTGGCCAGGTGGTCATGTGGTATCACTTCTTTGCCCTAATGACAGTTTGCTGCAATGGTCATAAATGTGAAAAACGTTCATAAGTCACTTTTTCCAGTGCCATTGTAACTGTTGTAAGTCAAGGATTACCTGTACAAAAATACAAAAAGCTTCTTTGCTTGCAAAAAGCTGCCCTAAATACCAATTATTAGATTAGAAATACCTGCAAACTGGAGTTACAAATCAGGGAAGGTGCCAAAGTACCTTGAGGAATTAAAATAGTTAAAATGCAATGATAACTATCAGCAGCCAAGTGAAACCCTTTAGCAGAGAAGTCATTTAAGCTCTCCAGAATGAAGCAAAGGAGAAAACAGAGTATCTGTTGCTTATTAAACCAATTACCAGAACAGATAGACACAGAACTAGTCAGATTTCCAAAGCTGGTTCTTTTCAGGAACAGAGATTAACATTTTTCCTTCCAAACAAAGCTGAATAGGTAAAATTACCCCATCACTAAACACAGGATTAAACATCACCAAGCACAGAATTAAACTTCACCAAAAACCAGTTTTAGACCAAAAGTCAGAAAGGGTATGTAAGCTCACATTTGAATGTCAATCTTTCTAGCTAGCCAATAAGCCTTGCTGAATGTCACTCATCTTGGTTCCTTGTCATTAAAAGTTTCTGCTTCGTTATTCAATTATTTCTTCAAAGTGCTGATCATTGCACCCTGGCTGGAAGAACTCCAGCAGGGGAGTATTTCCTCCCAACAGCGGTGTAAAAGGCTTAAAACAACCCTTCCCCTTTAAGAAAGTCAAGCAAAAAAAAAATCTCCGAGTACCTCCAGAAATGGAAGTCTAGGCATACTGCCGGAGAGGCAGTTTCTGTAAACTGGGCAATAAAGATTAGGTTAGGAAACAACACCGAACGTTGTAATTCCTTACAGGATTAACCCTGTAAAGTGGAAAAAAACCAAAAAGATTTCTTTTAACAACCGGTTCTCCGAACTGCTTAACTACTTAACAACCAGTTCTACTGAACCAGTGCGAACCGGTAGAATCCCACCACTGGATAGGATAGGAGAGGTTTCTGTGGGAAAAGGCCGAGCGAGAAAAGAGGATAGGATAGGGGAAGCTTCTGTGGGGCAAGGCTGAGGGAGAGAAGGGGATAGGATAGGGGAGATTTCTGTGGGGCAAGGCCGAGCGAGAAAAGAGGATAGGATAGGGGAGGCTTCTGTGGGGCAAGCCTGAGGGAGAGAAGGGGAGAGGGGAGGCCAATCATAACTACTCATTAATTTTCAAGCTGTGTCGATTTATCAAGCCCGATCACATAATTTCGTAGCGGAGCACAGGTATTCAGCTAGTGTTTATAATAATCTGTTGGTTGTTCCTCATTTGAATAATGTTTTTACACAGTTCCTGTTGTGAGGTTTGGTTCCCTCCTACTTGCTTGCTCCCTCCTACTTGTCCATGGCCGCAACAGCTTCCCAGGGCACACACACTTTTAGCCCAGACAGAGAAATGATGGCGACTGGAAGCCTTGTCTTTGCAAATGACTACTTGGTAGTACATTTGCAAATGTACTACTAAGTCTCTCTAAAAGAGCCTTGGTAGTACAGTGGTCTAAGGCACCCTGTTATTAATCTGGTTATTAAGACCAGCTGCCTGCAATTACTGCAGGTTCGAATCTCGCCAAGGCTCAAGGTTGACTCAGCCTTCCATCCTTTCTAAGGTAGGTAAATTGAGGACCCAGTTGTGGGGGCAATAAACTGACTTTGTATGAATATACAAAAGGATGAAGGCTATTGCTGAGCACATTGTAAGCCGCCCTGAGTCTCCGGAGAAGGGCGGCATATAAATCAATTTTTTTTTAAAAAAATGGGGTGCTTTGGAATAGAGTGATTAGCTAATTGCTCCGTTTCAAAGCGCCCCGTTTGCAAACAAAGCTTCCAGTCTCCCTCTGACCAAAGTGTGTGGTGGAGCCAGAGGCATGGGGGGGGAGGCAGGCAATTCCCAACGCACCTCCCACTCTGTCTCACTGTCTCTCGGCTTGGCCGCATTGGGGCAGGTGCCCATAAAGGGCATCAAAATTGCCTGCCTCACCCCTATGCCTCTGCTGCCGCACAAGCCTCCCATGAGCCAGCCGCACAGCATGTCTGGATCTGCTCTCTCCCCCCCACCCACCCCCGCCTCTGTGCTCAGACGTAACTGCACTGCACCATGGGGCTGGTGGTCTACAGCTACTGCCGGACACCATCGGCACTTACCGCCTCTTGTGCTGGCCATACCCATCCCCCAGGCTTATTTTTGGGGCAGGGCTTATATTAGTTCCATCCCAAAATATCAGGCTAAGGCTTATTTTGGGAGTGGGTCTTATTTTCAGGAAACATCGTAGTAACGATTGTTAAGTGAATCTGATTTCCCCATTGACTTTGTTTGTCAGAAGGTTGCAAAAGGTGATCACATGACCCAGGACACTGCAACCATCATAAATGTGAGTCAGTTGTTAAGTATCCAAATATAAATCACATGACCAGGGGATGTTGCAATGGTCATACCTGTGAAAAATGGTCATAAGTCACTTTTTCAGTGTCGTCGTAACTTCTAATGATAAATAAATGAACTGTTGTAAGTCGAGGACTATCTGTACTAGAGTGAATGTGTGCTGGCCTTTCTGTTTCCTTCTTAGCTTTTTTATTGTTTATTTTGAATGGTATGTAAATGTGGTTTATTCTTATGTATGCATTGATGGCATATTTGTCTTGAGTGTCAAGGTTCCAGGAATTCCCTTGTGGTTTTTGGATTTTGCTTGGTCTAGGATGCAGTTTTCCGGTTGAAACTATGGTTGAATCTGTTCATGTGTTGTGAGATTAAGGAGTATTGTGTTGTATATATATTCATAGTATAGGTAGATGTACACACAATCACACACACAGTCTATTTTTGTGTATGTGTAATTAGTAAAGAGATTAAGGATTAACATGAGAGGCAATGAAGCAGAAAATAATACCGTATCAAGGAAATACTGAAATAAACAAGCAAACAGTCAAGTAGGAAACAATACCCTAATTAAGGAACTATCAAAAAGAAAAAACTATATCCCTACCATCAATAGCAGGGCAAGCAAATCCCATTGATCACTCAAACAGCACTCATGGTATTATCTAACGTGGTAAGGAAATGTCTGCAAGCAAACAGCCAAGAGACCACTTAGGATTCCACAGTTCAAACCTGAGCTTCCTATATTCTCTTCTATTGATATCATATATCACACGAGATATGAAGAACACATCTTCCTTCCCCTATCCTTGCCACTTTCTATAGAGGGATGGTTGAAAGCATCTTGTCTTATTATATATTACTGTGTGGTTTGGATGTATTACTGTCACAGACAGGAAGGTTGTGTAGAGAGTGGTGAGGATGGCAGAAAAGATTATTGGATGCTTACTTACTTCTATTTAGGACATGGCATATAAGTGCTGCTTGGCCAATTCCATGACCAGTTTTCTTTGTTGCCTTCTGGGAAGAGGCTTCATGGTATCTAAAGCAGAGCAACTGGATTCTATAATAATATTGTGTGGTGCATGTGTGTGTGTGTGTGTGTGTCTGTGTGTATGCATTCATATGTATATGTATGTATATATTGCATATGTTTGTGCATGTATATGTATGGGTATATATTTATTTTCTTTTGAGAGTGAGCATCAGAATTTCATTTTTTAATGTGTGCCAGTGTGCTCCCAGAAAAAAATAAAAATCCCATCCCATCCCATTTTATCGTGGTGTGGTTTATGTGCAGCCATTGTGGTTTGGTTCATGTTATCTGTGAACATCGCCACAAACACTATAATAAATCAGTTAAAACATAATATTCTATTATGGAAAATTGCATGATGACTTGAGGAAAGAAGGCACCGTTTTGTCTTTCCTTTAATAATTAATTTGTAATTTAACCTATAGTTCAAAATAATAGAAATTACAGGGGTGAAGCAAACAACTGGGCCTATCTATTTTGGAGAATGTGTGTTACAGAAATTAATATAATTTTGTTTCCCATTTTTGTGTTTTATGCAATTACCTTGCAGCAAGCCAAAATTGAAGAAGAACAGCAAAGTTCAACTCAAAATGCTGGTGAGCCCTCCACATCTGATTCAAGACGACCACGCATCAAAAAAAGTGCATATTTTAGTGATGAGGAAGAACTTAGTGACTGATACAAATACTATGTAAATATACTTTATGAAATAAGATTACTGTTGTTAACCATGATCTCACTTTTGTAATTAAAATATAATTAGAAACACCAAACATCTATAGTATTATGTTTATTTCAGTTATTTCAGTTGTTTTTTGTTATATTTTTAAAATTTATATCATTTATATAGCATTCCATCTGATTGACTGCAGATAACATACATGAGCAAATAAAACTAAAATATATTTGAAAAAATAAAACAGTACGGAAAAAAATGCACATTGTAAATAGAATATGGATGTCCTGCAGCTATCCTACAATTTGAAGATTCAGCTGAAATGGGAGTTATGTTAGGCCAACCTCAACATGAGGAGGATAGGAGCCAAGTGTTCCTTTGGTGATAATATATTCCACAATTTGGAATCTAGAGAGATTTGCTCAGATTAGTAAGTAGTGGATTTTATTTTTTCTGTGTAGGAAAAACTGTTTGAGTCAGGGTTATGTTGCTCAGAAGAAAAAATATATATCCTGCCTTGATTGTGAATTAATTGTTCTTCACCAAAAGAAAGGGGCCAGTTGAATCAAATTTTAGTTTCAAACCTCTGAAAATTACAATACTTCCTTGTTAACTTCGTTGTATTATGTTTTTTAAATCCAAAAAGTGAAAAGTGATGTATGCTGTGCTCTTAAGTACATTTGGAGAGATTTGGATCCTTCTTAGGATTGTTAGCTTAATACTTATACTTTGTTAATAGTGAAATCAATGCCTGCACATATCTTTATTGTGAAAGATCAGAAGAATTGCATTATTCAGAAACCAGTGCATTTCATATAAGGTTAAAAAATGTGTTTAATAGGAAAAAGCTTTGGACAGTTGTCCATTACCTTTCTTTTAGTAGATACACTTTCTGAAAGTTGAAAGTGCAAAGTATTATACATATTTCAGGATAAAGGATTGCAGGGAAATATAAATTCAGGTTCTGTATATTTATCACTAGCTGAATACCTGTGGTCCGCTACGAAACTATGTGACTGGGCTTGATAAATCAACACTTACAGCTTGAAAATTAATGAGTAGTTATGATCAGCCTCTCCTCTCCCCTTCTCTCTCTCAGCCTTGCCCTACAGAAACGTTTCCTATCCTATCACCTTCTCTCCCTCAGGCTTGCCCCACAGAAGCCTCCTCTATCCTATCCCCTGCTTGCTGCTGTGAAAGTAAAACTGAAACTGAAAGTCCTCTCCTCTGCTTGTGTTTTGCATTTGGAACAGATTTCTTTTCAGTGGGAAGGGGAAGTAGAACTACTTAGCATCAGAGCATGTTAATAATAATATAGGAAATACTAATGCTCTGATGGTCATTTCGAAAAATCCTTTCTTAGTGAGCACCTAGAAGCCAAGAGGAACATACTGTACGAGGCAAATTTCAAGTTTGTAGGCCTAACGGTTCTGGAGATTTTGTGATGACATGTGAGTGGTATTTTGCTTTTTTATATATATAGATTATCAATAGTTCATATTTGGCCAGAAAATTTAATTATGACTGAGCCCTATCTTAAGAAATGAACATCATGATTTTACGTTAAAAATGTTATTTTGCTGATTCTGCTGTGTTTAGACGATAACATATTATGAAAATATACATTATTTTTTTGCTGTGAGCTTATCGTGCTAGATTTGAATAATTAAACATTAGATAGAAAACCTCTTATATTCAGTTTGTTCCTTGGTGACTTAACTGCAGAATTTGGAAACAGGACAAATGGGAAAAAAAGTTTCAAAAGATCTGCTTGGTTGAACTACAGTTGATTTGGCAGTATACTTTGTAGCTTTTTCATATCCCTTATTATGGTGTTGAGATTATCATTTTTTAATTTCATTTTGGTGGGTTTATTTCTAGGGGGTAATTTTATATTATATTTGTAATTGTTAGCTACTGAAAGCCTTCAGAAATGAACAGCATAAATAAACAAACCAACAAGTAACAAGCGATCTGTAATACTGACCAATGATTATGAGTGCTTTCATCTCTGGTCTTGGCAAATCAACAGATATGTAGGCATGGCTTTATAGAGCTTTATGGTTAGTGCCACATATAAAATCCTATGTTGTAAAAGCTACTTGGATTTGTTGTGTTGAGGAATGGCTTCAGTAGCATATGAAGCTCTGGTGAGGGGAATAATTAAACAGTATGGGTATATTTAACACACATACATAGAAGATCTTCCACATTTATTTATTCTGGCTATTACCAAACATAGATATTTTAGTAGTTCATAAATGTTGGCAGTGGGGAAAAACTCATTAAATTGAAGCTGCTCTGGTGTCATACCTAATGTTTAACAACAGGAAAATTGTGAGCATCCTAGACCAAGCCAAGTTCAAAAACATTAGAGAATTCCTGGAAGCCTGGCATTCAGACATATTGGCCATCAACAGGCACCTAGAGATAAACAACACCTACACACCATTCAAAAGAGACATTCAAACAGCCAAAAAGGAAACAAAAATACCACAATACCTCCTCACCAGCTATCAACATGAGCAAAGATTAATACTAAGTTCAACATTAGATCAACAATCAAGAAGCAAACAATACCCCAATCAGTAAACAGCCTAATGAAGGAACTACCAACACCACTCCCACCAACACTGACTAGTATATAAAATGAGAACAAGCCCCACTGCCTACTAGCATTATGTTACCTAGTTTGGTAATGAAACAAGAAAACAACCAAGCTCAGAGAGCACCAAGGACCATCGTACAGTTCATTCCTGAACTACAACTACTGTACGTTTCAGAGTAGAAGACATACTCCCACCCCCCCAAAAAAGATGGTGAAAATGTCAGTGCGTCACCCTGCACGTCCAGGTTTCCCAAAAATGGGCTCATTTTTCGCAAAAACGGGACGCACAAAGAGTTTGGGAGGCCTGCAGAGTGCTCCTGGGGGCTGGGGAGGGCAAAAATGGGATGCGTGGGAGGTTTGGGAGGCCAAAAACAGGCTCACTTTTTGCGAAAACGGGCCCATTTTTCACAAAAACGGGACACACAGAGGGTTTGTGTCAGGTATGCTTCCTTCAATATCCAGAAAAGGAAAACCCAAACACAACCATTTTGAAGAGATTAGTACTTTTACTGAATATAAAAAGATCGCAACCCAGGTAAAGCTGGAAGTGAGCAAAACGCGCGAAATAGCATCTACTAAGCTTCCCCCCCCCATGTCCATTGATCATCAGCCAATCCAAAGGTCTCCCAAAGGTCAGGTGGCATCACGTCTGGCAGCATCATTCATCAGGAATGTAGGGCAGTTGGTCAGCCGTCCCCTTTGAAGAATCACTTTCGTTTCTTGGGAAGACACGTCCTACAATGGAAAACAAAACACCTCCTGCATCTTCCCCCCCCTTAACTAATCCCTCCCCCGTTTCTTATGGCAGCTGAAGCAGGCAAAGCTGAGGCTGACATTCGGCCCCTCTTGCAGAAGAGACGTTATTCCTAAATAAGAGGAAAGAAAGGAGAAAGAAACAGAATATATACAATGATTATGGTTTATCTGGGTATTTGGTATAGAATTGCTGTATTTTCTTGGGAGCTCAGACATCCCGTTTATTCACCCATTCAGCCTGAGACAAAGGGAAATGTTTCCAGGCAATCAGATATTGGACTTTACCATGGTATTTTCTAGAGTCCAAGATTTCCTTAACTTCAAAATGTTGCTCCCCCTCTATGAGAATGGGAATTGGAGGGGTGCCTTGGTCAGCCCTTAGGGGAGACAAGTGTTCAGGTTTTAATAAACTAACATGAAATACAGGATGTATATGCCTCAACGTTTTTGGCAATTCCAATTCAACTGTTACTGGATTAATCAGTCTAATCACAGGAAATGGTCCCACATACTTAGGGCCCAGCTTTTTAGACTTCTGGGTAGTCTATAAGTATTTAGTAGATAAATGGACTTTATCACCCACTTTATAAATGTGAGCTGGGGACCTTTTCTTATCTGCTTGCGCCTTATGGGCCCGATGTGCCTCATCTAATGCCTTCCGAGTTACTGCTCATGTGCTTTTTAACTGTTCAATCCAATCCATCAAAGAGGGATTCTGGGGATCATCTTGTGGTAGCTCGGGAATGGGTACGAAATCCTGGCCCGATGCGACCTTAAAAGGAGTGAATCCAGTGCTACTGTGTACGGAATTATTATATGCCACTTCTGCAAATGGCAACAAGTCTACCCAATTGTCTTGTTGGTAATTTACGTAACACCTCAGGTATTGTTCTAGAACCCCATTGGTTCGTTCACAAGCCCCATTTGTCTGAGGGTGGTGACTTGAACTCAGCCCCTGGGCGGAGCCTATCAACTTCAAAAATTCCTTCCAGAAACAGGACGTAAATTGTACACCCCTGTCAGAAATAATTCTTTTTGGAGATCCATGTAGTCGGTAAATCTGCCGAATAAACAGTTTTGCAAGGGTTCTTGCTGAAGGAATCTTAGAGCAAGGGATGAAATGTACTTGTTTGGAAAACAAATCAGTCACTACCCAAATGACAGTGCAGCCTTCACTCTCTGGCAAATCCACAATAAAATCCATAGATATTTCCTTCCATGGGGCATTCGGTCTGGCCACACTTTGCAGTAATCCCGGAGGTTTTCCTGGAGGTCTTTTAGCCGAGGCACATACTGGACAGCTAGCCACATATGTCTCTATGTCCTTTTTAAGTGCAGGCCACCAAAATTGTCTCTTAACAAGATGTAGGGTCTTAACAAACGCAAAGTGTCCTGCGGCCTTGGCATCATGAGCATAATTCAGTACGGTTGTCCTTAATGTGGTTGGAACATACAATTTCGATCCAACCCAAGCTAGGCTGTCACGAAGTGTGCATTCATTCGAGTGGTTCTTAAACCACTCGTCAGTTATTAGTGCTTCTCGCAAATTTTCGAGTAAATCCCCCGAGAGTTCTGGTTCGGTTTTACTCTGCGCTCTGGTAGTGACAGGTGTCGCCAATTGTGTCAAGGGGATCATTGGTTGAACCACTTCCTTCTTGATGCTGTTGTACTGCGGCAATCTGGAGAGTGCGTCTGCCATGAAGTTTTTTCCACCAGGAAGGTAACGTAGAGTGAAATTGAAACGCTTGAAATGTTGGGCCCAATGCGCCTGTTTTGGTGATAGTTTGCGTGGTGTTTTTAATGCTTCTAGATTCTTATGATCAGTCCACACCTCGAAAGGGTGTTTCGCCCCTTCTAAAAATTGTCTCCATGTTAACAGCGCCCATCTAACTGCAAACGCCTCTTTCTCCCATATGGCCCATCTCCTTTCCGTCTCCGACAGTTTACGAGATGTGTAAGCACAGGGTTGTAATATCCCGTTTTCAATCTTTTGCAAGAGTATTGCTCCTACAGCTACGTCGCTGGCGTCAGCTTGTACTACAAAAGGTTGTTCCATGTCGGGGTGTTTGAGCACAGGTTCAGCCGCAAAAAGTCGTTTCAATTTTTCGAAAGCGGCTTGACAGTCCATAGTCCATTCTAGTGGTTTCGAGGGTTTGGGCTTAACTTCCCCTTTGGTTTTTAGCAAGTCTGTAATTGGTAGTGCGATTTTCGCGAAAGAGGGGATAAATTGTCTATAAAAGTTAGCAAACCCTAAGAAACTCTGTAACTGTTTACGGGTGCGCGGTGCGGCCCATTCCAGCACTGCCCGGACCTTTTCAGGGTCCATCTCTATTCCTTCATGCGATATACGATATCCAAGATAGTCGATTTTGTCTTGGTGAAATTCACATTTAGAAAGCTTGGCATAGAGTTCAGCCGCTCTGAGTTTCTTCAAGACTGTCCGTACCAACTTTACATGGTCGGCCATGTTGTCAGAATAGATCAGAATGTCATCCAAATAGACCAACACCCCCTTATACAGGTGCTCATGCAATACTTCGTTGATCAGCTGCATGAATACAGCAGGGGCTCCCTGTAGTCCAAAAGGGAGTACTCTAAACTGGAAACATCCCAGAGGGCAATTAAATGCTGTCTTCCATTCATCCCCCTCTTTTATTCTCACTCGGTAGTATGCCTCTCTTAAATCAAGTTTGGTGAAAATTTTTCCCTTCCCTAAATGGGCTAACATGTCCTTCATGAGTGGGAGGGGGTAGACATTTTCTACGCAAATAGCGTTCATATTTCTATAATCAACTACTAAACGGAAGGAGGCATCTTTCTTTTCGCGGAACATTACTGGCGCCGCCACCTTGGGTTTGGCTCATTCGATGAATCCCCGTTCTAAGTTTTTGTCAATAAAATTTCGCAATTCCCCCAGTTCTCGAGGTGTCATGGGGTAAATTTTCAGTTTGGGAAGCTTCACCCCAGGAAGGATTTCAATGGTGCAATCGGTGGCCCTGTGGGGAGGTAGAGCATCCGATGCCTTTTCGCTAAAACTTCCTTGAGATCCCAATATTCCTTTGGAATTTTCTCTTCTCCCTCAATATGGTTAATGGCTACTGCCGCCCTTTCTGATTTTATGTCGTCTCTCAGTGGGGGGCTTTCCTTTTCCGGAGTTGGTTCTGCCGTGCGGATGCGCAGGACCCCCGTCTTCCAATTTACCCGTGGGTTCCATTTTCGAAGCCAGGGCAGTCCTACAATGAGGGGTCTCTCCATACCAGGGGCTACAATAAATCTGAGATTTTCTACATGATTCCCCAGCTGCAGTTCAAGGGGTTCGGTCATAAAGCTAGCTGGGCCCCCTCCTGCAATCGACCCGTCTAATTGACAGAATGCAATGGGTCTTTTTAAAGTTTTTAGTCTCAGTTCCATTTCCTCCACTACTTTGGGGCTAATTATGCACCTAGTGCACCCCGAGTCCAACAGGGCTAACAATTGCGCGTGAGTCCCTGTGGAGGGCACCCTTATTTCTACAGGGATGAGTAAGGGTTCTTCCGTGTGACTCACCCGATCGTCGGTGTCGGAGTCGGAGTCCGTCTTGCTGTCGTCATCGTTGGTCGGAGTTCCCAACTCACCCTGGTTTCGGGGAGTGAACTGAACGACTTCTCCTTTCAGGGCGGTGGCGCGGGTTTTGGCGGGTATTTTGTCGCCTTTCTTTTGGCCAGTCCCGGTAGCTTTTGGCGGTGGCTTGGAGAAACATTCAGCAGCCCGGTGACCCTCCTTCCCACATTTGAAACAGGTGAAGGGCTTTGACTTGGGTTTGAATTCGGTCTTCCCTCCAGTCATCTTTGGTGCCCCCTTATGTTGGAAAGAGGATGAGTGGTCCCCCATGCGCCTTCCTCGGAGTTCGCTCCATCTCAGCTCGATCTCTACATCCTCAGCTACTATGTACCATCTATCCAAATCATCGGGGACCCCCATGCTTCTGCAGTCTAGATATATCTCTTCATTCAACCCATCCTTGAAACTCTCCAAAAGAGGCATTTCTGACCAGCCTGTCATATAGGGTGCCAGTTCACGAAACCCTTGGATATACTCTGCTACCGGCCTCCGGCCCTGCTGAATGCTCTTCATTCTGAGTCTCGCTTTTCGTTCAGCTAAATGGTCTTCAAAACGCCTCCTAAGGGCCCTCATGAACTGGTTGTAATTTCTCAGCAAGAGGGAGTTGTTATTGTGGAGAACCACCATCCACTCAGCAGCTACTCCCACTAGGGCATTCGCGACGCTTCTGACTTTAGCCGCCTCTGTTTCGTAGTCCTCCCCCCAATCCTGCATGTGGTTCCACACTTGGGTCAGGAAAAATCCCAAGGCTTTAGGATTCCCATCAAACTTCCCAGGAAGGGGGGGGGATTTTTGGCTTTTTACGTCTGCGGGGGGGGGGGCTGCAAGGCTGGGGTTCTCTGGCCGGCTGCATCTCTCCCTTGAGCTGCCGAAGCCTGGGATGTTTCTTCCTTAAAATCTTCTTCTCCCCCACAGGCTGTCTCTTCTGGCTCCCCCCTGGGGTCTACTCTCCCCTTCTCTACAGAAATTCCAAAAGACTCACGGTTTTTTCTGCTTTCTTCTACATCACGGATAAGCTGCAAGGCCTGTTCCATCATGAGACGTTCCTTTTGTTCCTGCATCCACACTGCCTCTTTTTTACGGGGTCTGGAAGTCGTCACTCCCCGGGGGTCTTCCCCCCAGTCCAGCAGTCTCCCCACTCCCTTCAACCATCTGGTTTCCTCCGGCTCTAAACAGAGTCTTTCCAACCACTCTGCATTCTCTTTTTCTGCTTGGAGGGCGGCGGCAGTCGAACTCGCTGCTCCCATCTTCTCTCCTCCATCACTGTCTCGATCTGACATATTTTGGATTTACAGTCCCCTCGGTTTTTCACTTTCGTTTCTTGGGAAGACACGTCCTACAATGGAAAAAAAACACCTCCTGCATCTTCCCCCCCCTTTCCCCCCTTAACTAATCCCTCCCCCGTTTCTTATGGCAGCTGAAGCAGGCAAAGCTGAGGCTGACATTCTGGGAGGCCTGCAGAGTGCTTCTGGGGGCAGGGGAGGCGAAAACCCTTTTTGTTTTCCTCTTTGAATTCTTGGTGCATCTTATACTCCAATGCATCTTATAGTCCAAAAATACAATATTCTATCATGGATACAATTCCCATAGTCTTTGACTATGCTGGCTGTGAATTTGCAAATGATCCTACAAAAGGAGTAGGTTGAGGAAACTTGTCCAAGTTTATAGAAGAAACTGACTGGATAACTCTATGGACAAACCATTCTATAACCTCAGTATACTTTCCAGTACTAGACTCATCGAAGAGCAATTTTTCTTTTCTTTTTTTTTTTTTGTAAATATTTTTTTATTTTTTCCCAAACATAAACATAAAATATAACTTTCAAGAACAGAGTTTCAATCCGGTCATAGATGGTTAACATGCTTACATTCTTTTAACATGCTCTATTACACTTTTGCATTACATCTTTTAAAAATTTAAAACAGCGAAAAAAAACAAAAAACAAATTTAAACATAAAATTCTAACACTTTCATCTAAACAAATCTAATATATCAATACAGTTTTAACTTCGAATTAAATTTTAGCTCATTATCTCTGTATCTATATCTCATCAATATCCAAATAGTTATTAACAATATTCTAGTCTCTTATTTTAATTATATACCTTACAATTTTATCACCAAAATTATCAAGTTCAATTTCAATACAACTCCATTTTGTTAAAATTTATAAAACACAATTTTATCAACATCTTAATTATTTGACCCTTTTTATCAAGTCAAAATATCTTGAATTTTCCAATTTAATATCCCACATATTAAACAGTTTTATCACAAGAACATATTGCTTATTCTTCTCCAAGTTATCAACTCTTTTGAGATTATTCCCAATATTATCTCCTTCCAATCTCCCAAAATTATTGGCTGATTTCCAGCATATTGTATTTGACTAGCTTCTAGCATAAGCTTCTCCCAGACTCCCTCCATTGTTTGTCTGATTTCCAGCATATTTTGTTTGGCTAATTTCTAGCATAATCTCCTCCAGAACTCCTTCCATTGTTATGCTGATTTCCAGCATATTTTTCTCCAACTCTCCTCCTATTGCTTGGCTGACTTCCAGCATATTTTATTTGGCTAATTTCTAGCATCATCTCCTGCAGAGCTCCTCCTATTGCTTGGTTGATTTCCAGCATTTTATTGGCTGATTTCCAGCATTTTCTGTTTGGCTGATTTCCAGCATAGTCTCCTCCAACTCTCCTGCCATTGTTTGGCTGATTTCCAGCATTTTATTTATTTTCTCACTTACTTCCTCTGAGTCTCTAACTCTTATCTAGTTAATATCCTTCACCTCATTGTTTTAGTTTCCCTTACATAATTATCTAGTTAATCTCTATATCTCAGCACATTCATCAAAATTAATTCTCATTATGTTTCATAATAATCATTTCCCATATTTGTTAAATTAGATTACAATTTATCTCTATCATCTGTGTATTTCATAGTTTCATTCAGTAATATGTTAATCAATCATAGTCAACAGTAACTTTGTTTGCAAAATATAGTTAAGACATATTACAACAAATAATAAGTTTTCTTAAAATTATCTCACATTAGTATACACTTCTCATAGTAATTTTTAACCACTTAGTATATAAATCCCTACTTTAATTGCCATTTATTATTACTTTTTTCTTTATTATTCCAAAAACCTTCCTGTTTAATCCAAAAGAAAAAAAAACCCTTTTATTCCTTTAGGCTTTTAAGCATTACATTACAATTTAGTTACATTTAGTTTAAATCTATTTTGTTTCTTCTTTTTCCTGTCTGTCCACATGTTCCACTTCAAAGTTCATCTATTCAAATTAAAAGTTCTATGTATCACTTTAATGCTCTTATAAATGTCTGCTCCAAGCATGATGTCTCCACTTCCTGTCTTTGTTCGTGCATCACACCTTCTTTTTGCTAAGTCTGTAAATTTCCATTATAGAAAAGGTCCAAGATCTTTCTTCTTAAAATCACCCAGAACAGGATAGAAATTTCCAAAGTTTATCAGTCTAATGTTAATTCCAAAGTAATCATAATAATCCAAAGTAGAAAGCCATTTAGGATATTTCTTTTCCAAGCAGAAAGTAAAATCTCTTCAATCCACTTTCCTGCTTAGTCACCGCAGACTTCATGGCAATTTTGTAGCCATCCGTCTGTCAATCTTCATTAACTTCGTTAACTTTCACAGGTTTAAATTCCCCAAAAAATACTTCTTCAATCCACTCCAAAGAGAACAGAAAAAAAAAAGTCCAATTTTCCAAATTATTAGAAACAAATTCTTCTAAGCCAAATTAATTAATGCAAAGTTTGTCTTGGGTCTCCATTTCCCCCCCCCTTTCTTTTAAGTCTTCGAGCCCCATGGATCAATAGCCACTGTTTAAGATTGGGGTCTTATTTTTTAAAAAAATATTCCAAGTAATCCCTTTATTTGCCTGGGTTGGTGTCACTCACCCGGCTTTTAAACGCTCGTTCTTTCTTCTTCCTCCTGCACGATCTTGTGTCCCGGTCTGCCGCAGCTTTGTGGCAGCCGCCATGGCTGCCTACCCCCGCCGCCGACTTTGAGGATTCCCTCTGGCCTCCGAGGAACTTGCCTGTTCCTCTTGGCCCTCCGAGGCGCTCCTCTTCACACCCCATCCCTACAAGATGGGGGTCAGTCCAAAGACCGGTCGGGCAGCGGTTTGTCAGTTGGGGTTTCCACGGGCTCATTAGAGCCTGCTAATTCCCCGACTGTGGTGCCGCGGCTCCAGACCAGAAGTCCCGAAGAGCAATTTTTTCAAAGGTATAATAAATATAATAGAATACATGTGAGACACTTTAGATTCCCCAAAGATAATATGAATATCTTTGAAAAATACATATTTCTGTGATCTGAGGACTATAAACACAAAGACTGAAGATTCCAAGTGTCTGAATTTTGATCATGTGACTATGGGGATACTGCAAGGTTTGTAAGTGTGAAAAAGTCATAAGTCACTTTTTCCAGTGCCATTTTAATTTTGAACAGTCACTAAATGAACTGTTTTAAGTCGTGTGCTACCTGTATTCATTTTTATTTGTGATGTAGACCTCATGCAGTTTAGTATTAACACAAGAGAGCTATTAAATACAGTGAACAGAGATTGATTTCAGAAATACTCAAAGACATTGAATGAAAATGATAGCCACCATTTGCCTCAGAAATAGATTCATAATATATCCTGTTATAGATGGTTTACTATACAACTTAAAAACCATGACAGTTAACATTATTTAAAAATATATTTGCCTGGTTTAACAATTATACCTATTCACTTTTTTGTTTGTATTCAGAATATTACAACTATAAAGTAATTACATAGATTTCATTTGTATTTTATTTTGAAAAACAGATCAAGCTTAATTTCATATTTTATTTTGGAGTTTATTTTTATTTCTCCTACTTCCTTTCTTATTATTTTATATCATCTCATGAGCTTGAAGCCATAACCAGGTTATATAATTAATAATGTAGAATCATGAATTTTAAGATACACTAAAATAACAGATTTAAATAATTTAAATTGAATTTATATTATAGTATAGTATACTATATATTACCCAATATATAGGTGAATGACATAATTATAAAAAATGCCTAGATAATTTACTGCTACAGAATTATACACAATATTATAAAGTATTGTGTGCAATTCATTTTCACAAAGAATTTGACACTCATCACATTATAATTGAAGTAATGTCTGCAGTAAAAAAAACATAAGGTGGAAGCTGATAATGAAATAGTAACATTACTTTCTTACAGTAATCAAAATAATGCTTTGCATTAATGCCCTATTTTAGACCCATGCACAGAGATTAAGACTATGAAGAGTCTTTGTTCCTTCAGATGGTGCTAAATTTGCACTATTAACATCCTAGCCACCATGTACTGAAGTCTTGCTGATTCTACGTCCCTGATAATCATCTATCCATGTTATAATCTTCTGAATTCCCAGCTGACTAATTTAGCATGCAACAAAGTTATAAAAAAAGTGTTTCCCTTTCAAAACAATTTTGGTGTTTCTGATCTCCCTTTGGATTGGTACAAACTGAAACATATACATATTTAAACGTGAAAGCTGATAAAATTAATAGCTCCAGCTATTATAACCATCTGAAGTTCCTATAAAACTGTTTCAACCAATGGTAAATGTGTCATTCTGTTCCCACAAAACAAAGCAGATGCCAAACTCCAAAGATAGGATATAAATATCAGAGCTCCTCCTTCATAATACTTAAAAAACAAAATATATTTATTTTTGTGTTCCTTTGAGTCAGTGTTGAGTCCTGCTGACCATCTGGACAAGTGCCTGAAATTTCTTGGCAAGATTGTCTGAAGTGATTTCTCATTGCCTTCTTTCTGGGATTAAGACTGTTCCTCAACAGCAATATTACAGATAGTCCTTGATTTATGATAATTGGGACCAGAATTTCAGTAGCTAAGCAATGTGATTATATGAGTCATCACATGACTGGATCAGATTTTATGACCATTTTTACTGCAGTTCATATATATATATATATATATTATATATATATATACCCCGTTTCCCCCAAAATAAGACATCCCCTGATAATAAACCCAATTGGGCTTTTGAGCGCATGGCAATAAGGCCAAGCGCTTATTTCAGGGTTCAGAAAAATATAAGACAGGGTCTTATTTTTGGCTCCAATCCAGGAGCCCTCAAGCAGTTGCATTCACGACGAACCATTTTATACCAAATTTATATTTTGCTGGATTGGAGCCAAAAGGCGAAAGGGAGCAGAATGCCCCCTCCCACATGTTGGGGTAGACCAGGTGTCTCGATAGAAAAACACTTAATCTTTCCCCTGGCTCAAGCTGATGAAGGGAGGAGAACTTGTGGCTCAGAAGGTTAATTCAACTGCCTATTATTATTATTATTAATTCAATCCTCTCCGAAGACTCAGGGCGGCTCACAATGCATTTAAAATCATTACAAAAAACATTTAAAAATTAAAAACATTAACTCATTCACACCATTCATAGCCGGATCTCGCCAGATCGCAAGAGCGAGCTCAACGGCCCCAGGCCTGCCGGAAAAGCCAGGTTTTCACCACTTTTTGGAAGGCCAATAGGGTAGGGATGGTCCGGACCTCAGGAGGTAACTGGTTCCAGAGCTGGGGCAGCTATGGAGAAGGCCATCCCCCACAGGCCCGCCAGATGGCATTGTTTAGCTAATGGGACCCGGATTAGACCAACTGTCAGCCTCCGCCTTTTCTGCTTTGGCTGCCATAGTAACAGGAGGGGGGAGAGCCAGGTAGCATGGGGGGGGAAGCGTGCTGGAGGAAAACGAAACCGATAGTTAAGCCACCAGACTGTATCTTTGAAGCTGCCGTCGGGCCAACGGTCATGGCATTCCTGATTGATGACACTGCCAGATGCGTGCTTCCACCTGACCCCTGGGAGACCTTTGGATTGGATGATTTACGGTGGACAGTGGGAGGGGATGCTTTCTATATGCAATTTTCGCGCCTTTTGCCTTAGATTCTGCTTTCCTTTGGTTGCGTTCACTTCATCTTCTAGTAAAAGTACCTTTCTCTATAAACAATGGAGTTTGGGTCATTCTTTCCTGGACTTTGAAGGAAGCACACCTGACACCAACTCTGTGGGATCTTACCGGTCGTTGGGAGTTATGCGTAGAAGGCGGTCTCAAAGATACCCTGGCCCTGAGCCATGTAGGACTTTAAAGGTAATAACCAACACCTTGAATTGTGACCGGAGACCAATAGGGAGCCAGTGCAGCTCGCGGAGAATGCCTAACATGCAGGAAGCCCAAGTTTGAATCTCAAATATATATATAATTTTATTTGTATATATACATCAACATCAATACATGAACAGTGTAGTATTTGGGTATCATTTTGACACAAATAACAATACTAATATCAATAATATTTGTTACATTAATTAAGCTTAAATACTATTAATAGTATTAATACTATTTGTATTGCCTTCATTATGTAATTATTCAATATTTCAATGTATCATTCTAATGCCAATTACAACATTGTTTAAACATGCATAATAATACTATCTTTCAACCTCTAATCTTTCCATTTAATTCTTTAATTTATTCTATTAATCAGACCATCCTTACTAATCCTAGTATACATATTGTATTACTCCATCCCGACAACAATCACCAAATTATTTAAGCATACATATTAAATCCATCTTTCATCCTCTAATCTTCCATCTATTTATTACTTTTATAATATGTATATCTTTATTTCTACTTCTATTCTAACTTTTAATCAGGCCATTATATTAAAGAAAGAAGGGGGGAAAATCCCAAGAAATAACATTTCCTTTCTAGCCATCATATCTTGCACGTTTTAACATTTCAATTCTTATTTGTTTTTTGGCATACCTCCCATACTCCTCTCTTGGATCTTTGTCTCTATCTACCTCTGCATTTTTACTGTTTAGTTTAAATATTCCTTCCATTTCTATCCTCTTGTGCTGCCAAGCCTCCAGGGTATCTGCCCAAACCCCTATCTCTTTTTCAATGGTATCTTCCCATTCTATTTTTAAATCTCTTAAAATACTTTTCCCCCAGATTTGTTTCATTAATCATTATGGCCTTTATTATCTTCTCGTTTTGCTTGTTGATTTATCTGTTCTGTCTTTTCCTCTATTCTTTCCGTTGTCTCCTCCCTCTCCTGGGCATCTTGGTCTTTATTCACTGTCTGCTGTAGAATATTTTCTATTTTCCCATCTATGCTTTGCATTAAATTGTTTATCTCTCTAAAGTTCTTTGTCATAGAGTCCTTAATGCTTTTGAACATCAACAATATTTCTTTTGAACTTCCACCCATTTCCCCCATATGGAGCATCTCGTCTTATTTTAATAAGATCCACTTTTACTCAATAGTTCAACAACCATATGTTCAGGCCTAATGTTGCTCCTCAAAGAACACTATAGTCACAGTTCTTTTATATCCAGGGTTATTCAATCAAACGTTCAGGTAGTCCAGGAAATTCTCCAAATATGTCATTATGTCCCCTCTATAAGTTTAATAGCATTCAAAAATTGCTTTACTTAGGTATCTTCCTTGTTCTCACTGTTGAATCTCCCATAGTTATAAGGAAGATAAGTATAGAACAATAAATATCACCACAGTTAAATGTTGGTTTATTTTTCTAATCAAAAATTTTCCCAGGGTTGTAGAGTATGGTATATTTTCCTTCGTCAGTAGATGGCGCTCTCAGCTTAGGTTTCAGCATCGTCTCAGTTCTAACAGTTATTAAATCCAATTTAAATTCAATTTATAAAAGCAAAGTCAATTATTAAAGTAGATAGATACAGCATTATGAAATGCCTTTCCAAAATAACGCCTACCCAATTTAGCCATCCAATTTTCTGTGCTTTGAAATTTTTAACTTTTACTCTCTTAGTTCTTTTCTTTCAGGTCTGTAGTTTTTCTCTATGTGATTATTCGCCGCTTTAATAAATAGTTAAGTGTCTTTTTCGGATTTATTTCCTCTTTTCTTTTTAAGGTTAGGTTTTGAGTAAAAAGAAATCATCTCACCGAGTTCCATTCACTGTTCATTTACACAGCTCCTGCGCTTTCTTTGTTGTCTCGGCTATCCCAGCTTCATGGCAGCCATTTTTAGCTGCCTCTTCAGGGGAAAAAACCGTGGAACAAATGGAAGAGATTGCGACTCTCTGTGATCTGCAGGTCGCCCCTCTTTTCTTCACTCGTCCAGGGTGGCTTTAGCTCCTTTTGGAGACTTCTAACGTGGAGAACTCAGCATGGGAGCATGGAGACCCATTCCTCATGTCTGATATCACCGCAACATCAGCTGAAAGTCATTTTTACTGCAGTTCTTATGCAAATCACCATAATCATTAAGTGATCATTTGGTTATTAAGTAAAACATGCAGTCATTAAATGAGTGCGGAGGTAGTTCACTCCCCGTGGTACACCCTAGATAGTGCGCAAACCTGAACTGAACATACTACCAATCTTGGCAGCAAAACAACTATTCTGTACTGACACTGTATTCTCCTGGCTAATGTACCATCATCATATACTAAAAAAAGTCATTAAATGAAACCAGCTTCGATGTGGTGGTCTATTTCGCAACCAGGAGGATCAGAAATGATATTTTACAAGCTTCTTACAAGAATAAAGTTCAGGTGGCTGGGCAAGAGGTGGTGGTTTTGAAAGAGATTCCTCCAAAGATGTTGAGAAGTAGAAAAGACTTTGGCTTCCTGGTAAATGAGCTGAGAAATCAACAAGTGGCATACAGATGGGACGTTCCAACTGGTCTAATAGTGGACTTATAATGGAGAAAGATACCGGTTAAACACAGTCTGGAAGGCAAAAGATTTCTATGTAAATGTTGTCAGCGTTCCAAATTAGGCTTTCTTCCAGCGCTGACATAACAAGTTGAAGCAGAAAGAGCGGAAGCTTGATTTATTGCTGAGATGAACTTTTACCTAGTTTTGTATATACAGATAGGGTTTCCTGGGAGACGAGGGTGGGGGCTGCATTCCTGTGAAAAGAACGTGCCGGGATGTAGAGATGGATCTGTATGATGGCCAATGGGACGTGGGGGCTGGAGAGCGGAAGAGGAGGGGGTTGGAAGGAGGGGCCAGTTTGGCTGCAATTTGAGTCAGAAATGTCGGATTCTGCTATGCTTAAAAATAAAATGTTTCATTAGACAGCTTGCGCTTGAGAATGAAGTTTATTCAAGATAGCACCGAAACCTGACAGACAGCCAAACTCTCCTCCAAATCCAGGCTGGCTGAGTTTAAATCATCCCGTTCCCTCCCAGACATCTGGTCGGACGGACTATGGCTGAAGCCAAGCTCTCGGAGGAAAGCCTGCTTCAAGAAACGGGAGGAGCAGAAGCGGTCGTGATTCCAGCCAACTTGGAAAATACAAAGGTAAAAGATAAAGAAAAACCCCTAAGTGAATTGGGAAGGGCGAGCTGGGGATGGGAATGGCAGCGAAGCCCAGACAAGGCAGCACCTCCCCACCCCACGATGAGAGACGAGGCAGAGGACTACCAACACCAAGGCTGGCCCTCCAGAGCTCAGCACAGAGAGGAGGGCAGAGAGGGAGGAACCACCCCAGTTCAGAGGGAAATTCGATGGTGACCCAGACAACCTCGCCCAATTCCTCGATTCAGCTGAGATATACATAGAGCGGTTCGGACACCTCTACCCTTTCCCCAGAGCCCTAGTGAATGCTATCTCGGAAGGGCTGGAGGGAGAAGCAAAGAGGTGGTCAGCATCACTCTACAAATACAGGGCCCCCCAGCTACAAAATGCGGATGGGTTCTTGCAACTATTGAGAGCCCGTTATGAGGAGGAGGAGGAGGACCCCTATGTGGAAGACGAGCTCAGAAACCTAATGCAGAGGGGGAAGCCTATCAGAGAGCATATCCGTGAATTCAGGAGAGTCATTGGGACACTGCCTCCCCTACCAGAGCGATTGCTGGTGTATTTTTTTAGAACAAGCCTAGATAAAAGAATTTCCCAAGTGACTGCCTATCGTGACATCCCAAACCGACTCGCTGAATGGTTCCGGGTAGCGATAAAAGTCGACAGAGGGCTGCGGGCGAGTGACACGTCAAAACCACCAGAGGGAAAGGAGAGAGGCCGACCAGACCAGGGGCCACTCAATAGACGAGAAACCCCAACATCACAGCCCTCCTACAGACCAACTGCCCCACGGAGCCCACTGAAATGCTACAGATGTGGGGGAAGCGGCCACATAGCAGCAAGATGTGGAACGCCTAGACCGGGACCCGATCCACCACCCAAAGCACGGCCGGAACGAGGGCCCAAGCGCGTCACCCACGTACTGCAGGAAGCTCCCCAAATCCCTGAGTTTTTCGCTCATCTGACCGAAACCAGAGGAATCCCAGACGAGAGAGATCAGTTCCCCGAACCCTATGACACGGAAGACGAAGGCGAGGATGACCCGATGGTGAGTGGACCCGTCCACCCTTTTCTTTTCCCCATACGCCTAACAGCCCCCAAAACAGGGGCCCAAGAGACTTTCCAAGCCCTAATAGACTCGGGTAGCACACGGTGCCTAATCAACCTACCCACAGTTCTAAAATTGGGAATCCGAGCTAAACAGCTCAAACAACCAATTCGCTTCGAGCAAGTTGATGGGTCCCTAGTGGGAGGAACGTATGCCACACATTTGACTGAACCCGTGAGACTAGAACTCGCAGATCACTGGGAGACGATCCGCTTCATAATAGCCCCCAAGATGACAGAACCAGTCATATTGGGACTCTCATGGCTCGACAAATGGGGCCCAATCATTTGGTGGCAAGAGGGAACCCGCAGGCTGAGAATAGCAAAGGGGCCCCAACCCCTGCCGACCCGACCAGAAGAATTCCCTCCCACGCTGAAACCCCAAAGCAGCCCTCCACTACAGAAGAAAACACCACCAACACAAGGGCCCCTCCCAGAAGGTACAGCAAAACAATTGGCAGCCGCACCCACCACCACTTGTAACGCAAACCAGATCCCAAGGGAGTACCAAGACCTTGCAGGGGTATTCAGCGAGGCCGAGTGTGACATTCTGCCCCCCCACCGCGAGACCGATTGTGCCATCGAGATTATCCCAGGAGCGAAACTACCCAAACCTAAAATGTATGCTATGACGCCCCGAGAAATGCAGGAAATGCGGGACTACATAGACAAAAACTTACAAAGGGGATTTATTGAGCCAGTGAAACCAAGGGTAGCGGCGCCGGTCATGTTTAAAGAGAAAAAGGACGGCTCCATGAGACTGGTGGTCGACTTTCGAAGTATCAATGCTGTTTGCGTACACAACTTGTACCCCCTCCCCCTCATGAAAGACATGTTAGCCCACCTAGCTAAAGGGAAGGTTTTCACCAAACTAGACCTTCGAGAAGCTTATTACCGAGTACGCATAAGGGCAGGAGATGAATGGAAAACAGCATTCAACTGCCCCCTGGGTAGTTTCCAGTTTAAAGTAATGCCTTTTGGATTGCAAAGAGCCCCGGCAGTGTTCATGCAGTTAATAAACGAAGTCTTACATGAACACCTTTACAAAGGGGTCCTCGTCTACCTGGACGATATTCTTATCTACACGGAGACCATAGACGAACATATACCCCTCGTCCGCCAAGTACTGGAAAAACTGCTACGGGCAAACCTATATGTCAAACTGCCAAAATGCGATTTCCACCAATCACGGCTAGACTACCTGGGCTACCGAGTATCAAATGAGGGGATAGAGATGGACCCAGCCAAGGTCCAATCAGTTCTACAATGGCAGCCCCCTCGCACCCGCAGACAACTGCAAAGTTTTCTAGGTTTTGCGAATTTCTACAGACAATTCATCCCCTTGTTTGCGAAAATTGCCAAACCTTTGACAGACCTCCTAAAGACAGGAAGCCCAGCGATGAAACCTCACCCGGGACAACCCCTACAGTGGGACCTGACCTGCCAACAGGCATTTGAGACGCTAAAAGGACTGTTCGCGAAAGAACCTGTCTTAAAACACCCGGATCCAGAACAGCCTTTTGTCATCCAAGCAGACGCAAGTGATGTGGCAGTAGGAGCCGTGTTACTCCAAAAGAACAACCAAGGGGATCTACAACCCTGCGCCTACACCTCCCGCAAACTCACTGATACGGAGAGGCGATGGGCGGCGTGGGAGAAGGAAGCGTTTGCAGTAAGGTGGGCCTTGTTGACCTGGCGGCACCTTCTAGAGGGAGGCCAGAAACCATTTGAAGTCTGGACTGATCATAAAAACCTAGAGGCCCTAAAAACCCCACGAAAACTGTCGCCCAGGCAAGTGCGGTGGGCACAATACTTCAATCGTTTCAATTTTGAGCTTAAGCACATCCCAGGTGGGAGAAATTTCCTGGCTGATGCCCTCTCCCGGATGCCCCAATACAACAGTGAGCGGGAGCAGGTAGTGAATGCCATCATCCCCTCCACCCAAGCTGCGGCCCAAGTGATCACCAGACGGCAATGACGTGACCAGCAAGGCCAACTTGCAAGTGACTTAACTGCAAAATTAAAAAATGAAACACTGACAGACCCCTGGTATCGGGACAATCAACATCTCTTGACAAAAAGAGATGAACTAGCATGGAGGGGGACAAAGCTCTATGTCCCACAGAGTTTACGCATCCTGATTCTCAAGAGGAGCCACGATGTTAAACCAGCAGGACACTTCGGGTTCCTAAAGACTCTGCACCTAGTACGGAGGCAGTTCTGGTGGCCACATATGAGAAAGGACGTAGACAGTTATGTAAAAAGCTGCACCATTTGTGCCACGATGAAGACAAGGCCAGGGTGCCCACCTGGATTGTTGCAACCAGTAGCTAAGCCAACAAGACCATGGGAGGAGATTGCAATGGACTTTATAGTAGACCTACCGAGGAGCAGTGGAAATACAGTGATCTGGACTGTAATAGACTTATTCTCCAAACAGGCACACTTCATTCCTTGTAGTGGACTGCCTTCAGCCCGTCAGTTATCCAAACTGTTCCTGAAACACATTTACCGCCTACATGGAGTCCCCAGGAGAATCATTTCCGACAGAGGGGTCCAGTTCACAGCAAAGTTCTGGAGGGAGTTTCTACGGTCCATAGGTTCATCCCAAGGGCTCAGCTCAGCATTTCACCCGAGCACCAATGGGGGGGCAGAAAGACTGAACGCTATGATAGAACAGTATTTAAGATGCTACGTCGACTACCAGCAGTCCAATTGGGCAGACCTCCTATCTTTTGCGGAGGTTGCATATAATAATGCTGTCCACAGCAGCACGGGGCTAACCCCGTTCAAAATAGTGAGTGGCATGGATTTTGTTCCCATGCCAGAATACCCGAGGGAGCCCCCTTCCTCAGTCAGTTTGACCGACTGGATGGCAATGTTGAGACAAACGTGGGAAAATGTTAAGAGGGCGCTGGCAAAGGCGGCTCAATCTTATAAGGACCAAGCAGACAAGTACCGAACTCCCCAAAGACCATTTCAGCTAGGAGAGAAAGTTTACCTCTCCACCAAGTACTTGAGACTTAGACTCCCGAGCAGGAAATTGGGCCCAAAATTTATAGGACCATTTCCTATAATAAAAATAATCAACCCCGTTACAGTGCAATTGCAGTTGCCACGGCTTTTGGGGAAAATTCACCCCGTTTTTCACAGTAGCCTTCTAAAACCTGTAGTGGGGTCTACTTTAAGGCCAACGCCACGTGAACCTCCTGGGCCCCTGGTTGTTGGGGGCCAAACGCACTACGAAGTGCAGCGGATTCTTGATTCAAGATGGCACAGGGGGCGCCTTCAGTACTTAATTAAATGGAAGGGTTACCCATTGTCAGAGGCTTCCTGGGTGAAGAGCGCAAACATCCAAGCTGATCGCCTTATAGCAAAATTCCATGCAGACCACCCGGGAAAGCCGGGAGGGGGGGTGCACAGCCAGGGAGGGGCTGATGAGACTAATCTTGTTGTGTTTTCCCTATGGGATAGGTGATGTTGCAGAAGTGAAGGGAGAGAGGCCGGATGTCAGCGTTCCAAATTAGGCTTTCTTCCAGCGCTGACATAACAAGTTGAAGCAGAAAGAGCGGAAGCTTGATTTATTGCTGAGATGAACTTTTACCTAGTTTTGTATATACAGATAGGGTTTCCTGGGAGACGAGGGTGGGGGCTGCATTCCTGTGAAAAGAACGTGCCGGGATGTAGAGATGGATCTGTATGATGGCCAATGGGACGTGGGGGCTGGAGAGCGGAAGAGGAGGGGGTTGGAAGGAGGGGCCAGTTTGGCTGCAATTTGAGTCAGAAATGTCGGATTCTGCTATGCTTAAAAATAAAATGTTTCATTAGACAGCTTGCGCTTGAGAATGAAGTTTATTCAAGATAGCACCGAAACCTGACAAATGTTTTAAAGGCTGGATACCCACCCTCACCGGGGGGGGGGGGGGAAGAAAACGGAGATGTTACAACAAGAAAAAGATGGAAAACAGATACAAACCTATGCTGAAGTTGCAGCTGGAGGAATTATTTTGGAAGAAGATTTGGATCTTGGGGGCTTACCCCCGACTTTGGAACCACCTAAGAAGGGAGAGCCGAAAGCACAACGACTGACCCGATCAACTTATAAACTTCAAGAACAACAAACAAAAGGCAAAAAAAAAAAAACACGCCCTCGCGCATGCCCAAGATGGCGACTCCCGATGAAGCTCCGATTTTGTGGGGGTAATGTCCTGGCGGTTGGGGGGTCCTTAGGGCCAACTACCCACCCGCCCATGGTGTGATGAGAGGGTTAACTCGTCGATCCGATGGGAGCATTTTTGGCTCCGGAAGACCTTTTAGGAGAGCAGTTTGTGGATTCGCTCTCCGGAACAGCTTGTGATGAGACGGGCGGTGCTGGCAGGATGTGAGAAGGCGAGTTAGGCCGAGAGCTCCATAATGGCCGGCCCTGTATTCAATTGGAGGCTGCCGGAGGGATGGCGGTGCGCGGCTGCGGTGGCCGTCCGGCACCCTGGGCGGGACTCCGTTGGACCCTTGGCGAGGATAGAAATTGCCTGTGGAGGCCAGCGGAGGGTGGAGTCGGCGCAGAAGAGGCCGATGGTAATAGCAGCAGTGATGACGGTGCCCAATATGGCGCCCGAAATGGCAGTTACAGGCAGTTACAGGCAGCGGTTACAGGCGGCGGAAATTGGAGCAATGGAGATCAAAGAGGCCACAAACGAGAGATTAGGGACCTGCCTATTTTTTCAACCGAATCTCCTGGGGGACGGAGGGATGCCGACCCTTTCATTATCGGGCCAGCCCTGGATTGCCTCCCAGAGGCCTCCCCCTCTCTTTCTATGGGGGGGGGGGTTTAAATCTTCATGCATAAAAGACCTGAAGAAGGCTAAGGAGAATAAAAAAGGATTGTTGCATCTATCATGGGGGGCTTTGCTTCTGCAAAGTGACTGCCTTATTCCATCTCCCCTCCTGTATTTTTATCTCCTGTGCCCCTTTTGTGGCTGGATATTCGGCTTTTTGTGATCATTTGCTATCCAGGTTTGTTGTTTCCTGTATGTCAGGATGAGAATTTCCCTACTTTTATGTCATCTGAATCTCTCTGGATTTTCGCCTACTATATATTTCCCACAGACTATCCGTATCTCTAAACTCAAGGATTGGCTATTCCATCTGTGCCTAGGTACATCATTGAAAGAACAGGACTATAACTGCTGTTTTTCTCCCTTATATCTGATTGCCATGAAAGGGTGATTGATGTTTACATCTGAGTTCAAAATGGCTTAAGTCTTCCTACTGCTGATGTGAGAGATCAGTGGGACTAAAATGACTTGTACCTCTGATTGATACTCTCTCCACAGGACCCTGGATAACTAGGACATGCCTACCAGCTGTAGACTATCTAGCTACAAAATGTACTCATTGGGAGAACTCCTCAAACTGCGAGATGCCCCCCTCTCGCAGGTCTGGCCCTCTTCTTTATCGAGGGCCTATCTCGATGACGGTCTTTGGAGTCCAGAGAGATGGCATACAGCAAAAAGAGGGTTATGGGGTTTTTTAGGGAATTTTTTTAATAAGATTTTAAGGGATTCTGGGAGGGGGATTGGTTGCGGGGGTTCGGGGGAAGACCCGCGGGGGAGGGTATCTGGGCCAGCCGAGGGGCGTGGCATGGGAGGTGCGGACTCAGGGGTCAAGGAGAGGATTAGACCTTACGATACAGATGGCCATAACGTCGATACTATAGGTGGGAAGGGCAGATATGGCGGGAGCAGGGGGCCACATCATCTTGTGGGAGTGCGTCCTCGCTGGTTGCAAGCGGTGGCACGCTCCGACCCTCAAAGCTCTTCTCGTTCCCCAGGTTGTACGGAATCTCGGACCCCAGGCCTTCGGCTGATGCTATGCAACGCCAGGTCCGTAGTAAATAAAGCCCCCCTCATTTGTGACCTTATTCAGGAGGGGGGTGCGGACCTGGCGGGTATTACGGAGACCTCGTTGGGCCAGGAAGGGGGAGCCCCCCCTTGTTGATATGTGCCCACCAGGTTTCCATGCTTTCCATCAGCCAAGGTCACAGGGGAGGGGCAGAAGGGTAGCGGTTGTTATTAACGAAAGTCTTGGACCGAGGGAGGCCACTGTTCCTCAGACGGCTGTATGTGAGTCCCTCCTTGTGAAGTGGGGTCATAGGGTGCAGTTGGGCTTGCTAGTCACATACCTGGCTCCCTGCCACGTGGCAACAGCCCTGCCTGAGCTGCTTGATGTTATAGCCGCGGTGGCAGTTGACACCCCCAGACTTATGGTCATGGGGGATTTTAACCTGTCATCAGTCAGTGAGACGTCTGAGGTGGCTCGGGAGTTCATGGCTTCCATGACGGCTATGGACCTGACCCAGTTAATTTATGGCTCTACTCACATGGGGGGACACACACTGGACCTGGTTTTTGTCTCTGGACAGTGGTCGAGTGATCTAGAGATAGGGGATATAGCGATTGAACCCTTGTCATGGTCAGATCACTCTCTCCTTCGCCTGGACCTCCGAACCGCCACACCCCGCCACAGGGAGGTGGAACCAACCAGGTGGTTCCGCCCCAGGTGCCTGATGGATCCTGAGAGATTCCAGATGGAGCTTGGGCCATTTCCTGAGGTTCTGGCACACGACTCGGCTGAGGACTTAGTGGCCGCCTGGGATAGGGCGGCTGCTGGAGCTTTAGACCGAGTTGTGCCTTTGCGGCCTCTAACCCGGCGCCGGTCTCACCTGGCTCCTTGGTATACTGAGGAGCTGAGGGAGATGAAGCGCCAGAAAAGACGCCTAGAGAGCAGTTGGAGGGCTAGTCGTTCTGAATCCGACCGAACACTGGTAAGATCTCATATTAAGAATTACCTAGTGGCGATAAGAGTAGAGAAGAGTAACTACTTTTCTGCTCTTATTGCGTCATCAGATAATCGCCCAGCCGCCCTGTTTAGGGTGACCCGCTCCCTGCTCCACCAAGGGGCGCGGGAAGATCCCTTGGAGGGTAGAGCTGAGGATTTTGTACAATATCTGTATGACAAAATCGCTCAGATTCGGGAACAGCTGGACTCTGACTGGGTTGATCCAGGGGAGATGACAAGGGCAGGTCCTGAGAATATTATTTGGGAAGAGTTTGATCCTGTGACTCCCGAAAGCGTGGACAGGATACTGAACAGACTAAATGCGACCACATGTTTATTGGACCCGTGTCCCTCCTGGTTGGTACTGGCCTCCCGTGAGGTGACACGAGGCTGGCTCCAGGAGATTATAAATGCTTCTTTGAGTGACGGTGTCTTTCCCGCCACCTTGAAAGAGGCGGTGGTGAGGCCCCTCCTCAAGAAGCCCTATGTCAGC
Organism: Pantherophis guttatus; assembly: GCF_059756535.1. Lineage (NCBI taxonomy): Eukaryota > Metazoa > Chordata > Lepidosauria > Squamata > Colubridae > Pantherophis > Pantherophis guttatus. The sequence continues at coordinate 56,897,459 of NC_142069.1, read as the reverse complement.
ATCAGCTTTCCTGCTTTAGCTGCCATAAGAAACGGGGAGGGATTAGGTATGGAGCAAAGGGGGGGAGAGAGCAGGAGGGGGTTTGTCTTTGTAGGAGGGGACTTCGTGGGAATCGAAACTAAATTTCAGAAGGGGATGGCCGACCAACTGTCTTGACATTCCTGATGGATGACGCTGCCAGACGTGTTGCCACCTGACCTTTGGAAGACCTTTAGATTGGCTGAGAAACTATAAACACGAGGGGGGGAAGAAGCTTAGTAGATGCATTTCGCGCGTTTTGATCACTTCCAGCTTTTCACTGGGATGTTAATCTTTTCATATTCAGTAAAAGTACCAGATTCTTCAAAATGCTTGAGTTTGGGGTTTTCTTTCCTGGATACTGAAGGAAGCATACCTGACATTAAGCTGGAAGTCATCTCAGTCATCCCGGACAAAACCCAAGGGGACTGAAAATCCAAAGTATGTCAGATCGATGGAGTGATGACGAAGGGAAGATGGGGGCAGCGAGTTCAACCGCCCTCCAGTCGGAAAGAGAAACTGCAGAATGGCTGGAAAAACTCCGTTTGGAACCGGAGGAAGCTAGATGGTCCAAAGGTGTGGGCAGACTGCCGGACTGGGGGGAGAATCCCCGGGGAGTGACGACTTCCAGACCCCGAAAAAGGGAGGCAGTGTGGATGCAACAGCAGAAGGAACGTCTCATGATAGATCAAGCCTTGCAGCTTATCCGTGATGTGGAAGAAAGCAGAAAAAACCGTGAGTCTTTTGAAACTCCTGTGGAGAAGGGGGAAGCAGACCCCAGGGGGGAGGCAGAAGAGACAGCCTGCGGGGGAGAGGAAGAGTTTGAGGAGGGAACATCCCAGGCTTCGGCAGCTCGAGGAAGAGATGCAGCCGGCCAGAGAACCCCAGCCCTGCAGGTCCCCCCCCCCGCAGACGTAAAAAGCCAAAAATCCCCCCCCCCTTCCTGGAAAGTTTGATGGAAATCCTAAAACCTTGGGATTTTTCCTGACCCAAGTGTGGAACCACATGCAGGATTGGGGGGAGGACTACGAAACAGATGCGGCTAAAGTCAGAAGCGTTGCGAATGCCCTAGAGGGAGTGGCGGCTGAGTGGATGGTAGTTCTCCACAATAACAACTCCCTCCTGCTGAGAAATTACAACCAGTTCATGAGGGCCCTTAGAAGACGTTTTGAAGACCATTTAGCTGAACGAAAGGCGAGACTCAGAATGAAGAGCATTCAGCAGGGCCGGAGGCCGGTGGCAGAGTATATCCAAGAGTTTCGTGAACTGGCACCTTATATGACAGGCTGGTCAGAAATGGCGCTTTTGGAGAGTTTCAAGGATGGATTGAATGATGAGATATATCGAGATTGCAGGAGCATGGGGGTCCCCGATGATTTGGATAGATGGTACATAGTAGCTGAGGATGTGGAGATCGAGCTGAAACGGACCGAACTCCGAGGAAGGCGGATGGGGGACCAGTCATCCTCTCTCTACCGTAAGGGGGCGGCCAAGATGACTGGCGGGAAGACCGAATTCAAACCCAAGTCAAAGCCCTTCACCTGTTTCAAATGTGGGAAGGAGGGTCACCGGGCGGCCGAATGTTTCTCCAAACCACCGCCAAAAGCCACCGGGGCCAGCCAAAATAAAAGCGATAAAATACCCGCCAAAACCCGCGGCACCGCCCTGAAAGGAGAAGTCATTGAGTTCATTCCCCGGAACCAGCATGAGTTGGGAACTCTGACCAACGATGACGACAGCGAGACAGACTCCGACTCGGACACCGATGAACGGGTGAGTCACACGGAAGAACCCTTACTCATCCCCGTAGAAGTAAGGGTGCCCTCCACAGGAACTCACGCGCAATTGTTAGCCCTGTTGGACTCGGGGTGCACTAGGTGCATAATTAGCCCCAAAGTAGTGGAGGAAATGGGACTGAGACTGAAAACTTTAAAAAGACCCATTGCATTTTGTCAATTAGATGGGTCGATTGCAGGGGGGGGGCCAGCTAGTTTTATGACCGAACCCCTCGAACTACAGTTGGGGAATCACATAGAAAAGCTCAGCTTTATTGTAGCCCCTGGCATGGAAAGGCCCCTAATTCTAGGACTGCCCTGGCTTCGAAAATGGAACCCACGAGTAAATTGGAAAACGGGGGTCCTGCGCATCCGTACGGCAGAACCACCTCCGGAAAAGGAAGGCCCCTCCCTAAGGGACGACATAAGACCAGAAGGGGCCGCAGTAGCCATTAACTATATTGAGGGAGAAGAGAAAATTCCGAAGGAATATTGGGACCTCAAGGAAGTGTTTAGTGAAAAAGCTTCTGATAATCTGCCTCCCCACAGGGCCACTGACTGCACCATTGAAATACTCCCAGGGGTGAAGCTTCCCAAACCAAAAATATACCCCATGACACCTCGAGAATTGGAGGAATTGCGGAATTTTATTGACAAAAACTTAGAACGGGGATTTATCGAACGAGCCAAACCCAAGGTAGCAGCGCCAGTAATGTTCCGCAAAAAGAAAGATGGATCCTTCAGATTAGTTGTTGATTATAGAAACATGAACGCCATTTGCGTGGAAAATGTCTATCCCCTCCCACTTATGAAGGACATGTTGGCCCATTTAGGAAAGGGAAAATTTTTTACCAAACTTGATTTAAGAGAGGCATACTACCGAGTGAGAATAAAAGAGGGAGATGAATGGAAGACAGCATTTAATTGCCCACTGGGGTGTTTCCAATTTAGAGTACTCCCTTTTGGACTACAGGGGGCCCCGGCCGTATTCATGCAGTTGATCAACGAAGTGTTGCATGAGCATCTATATAAGGGGGTGTTGGTCTATTTGGACGATATTCTAATTTATTCTGACAACATGGCCGACCATATAAGATTGGTTCGAGCGGTCTTGAATAAACTCAGAGCAGCTGAACCTGTGCTCAAACACCCCGACATAGAACAACCTTTTGTAATACAAGCGGATGCTAGCGACGTTGCCGTAGGAGCGATACTCTTGCAAAAGAATGAGAATGGAATATTACAACCCTGTGCTTACACATCCCGTAAACTATCTGAAACAGAAAGGAGATGGGCCATATGGGAGAAGGAAGCGTTTGCAGTTAGATGGGCGCTGTTAACATGGAGACAATTTTTGGAGGGGGCAAAACATCCTTTCGAGGTGTGGACTGACCATAAGAATCTAGAAGCATTAAAAACACCACGCAAATTGTCACCCAAACAGGCACGCTGGGCCCAACATTTCAAGCGTTTCAATTTCACTTTACGTTACCTTCCTGGGGGAAAAAATTTCATGGCAGACGCACTTTCCAGATTGCCACAGTACAACAGCATAAAGAAGGAACTGGTTCAACCAATGATCCCCTTAACGCAATTGGCAACACCTGTCACTACCAGAGCACAGAGTAAAACCGATCCAGAACTCTCAGGGGATTTACTCGAAAAGTTACAAGAAGCACTAAAAGCTGACGAGTGGTTTAAACTCCACTCGAATGAATGCACACTTCGCGATGGACTAGCTTGGGTTGGATCGAAATTGTATGTTCCGACCACATTAAGACCAACCGTATTGAAATATGCACATGATGCCAAAGCCGCAGGACACTTTGCGTTTGTCAAAACTTTACATCTTGTTAAGAGACAGTTTTGGTGGCCTGCACTAAAAAAGGACATACAGACATATGTGGCTAGCTGTCCAGTATGTGCCTCGGCTAAAAGACCTCCAGGAAAATCCCCTGGATTACTGCAAAGTGTGGCTAGACCGAACGCCCCATGGAAGGAAATATCTATGGATTTTGTGGTGGACTTACCCGACAGTGAGGGCTGCACTGTCATTTGGGTAGTAACTGATTTGTTTTCTAAACAAGTACATTTCATACCTTGCTCAAAGATCCCTTCAGCAAAAACCCTCGCAAAGTTATTTATTCGGCAGATTTACCGCCTACATGGGTCTCCGAAAAGAATAATTTCTGATAGGGGTGTGCAATTTACTTCCAGTTTCTGGAGAGAATTTTTAAGATTGATAGGCTCCGTACAGGGGTTGAGTTCCAGTCACCACCCTCAGACAAATGGTGCTTGTGAAAGAACCAATGGGGTACTCGAACAATACCTTAGATGCTACGTGAATTACCAACAGGACAATTGGGTAGACTTGTTGCCATTTGCAGAAGTGGCGTATAACAATTCTGTGCATAGTAGCACCGGATTCACCCCTTTTAAGGTTGCATCGGGCCAGGATTTTGTACCCATTCCCGAGTTACCTCAAGATGATCCCCAAAATCCCTCTTTGATAGATTGGATAGAACAATTAAGGAGCACCTGGACAGTGACTCGGAAGGCATTAGATGAGGCACACCGAGCTCATAAGGCACAAGCCGATAAGAAAAGGTCCCCAGCTCACATTTACAAAGTGGGGGATAAAGTTTATTTGTCTACCAAATACTTACAAACCACCCAGAGGTCTAAAAAGCTGGGTCCTAAGTATGTAGGACCATTCCGTGTGATCAGACTGATAAATCCAGTGACAGTTGAATTAGAATTACCAAAAACCTTGAGACGAATACATCCTGTATTTCATGTTAGTTTATTGAAACCTGAACACTCATCTCCCCTAAGGGTTGATCATAGCAACCCTCCAATTCCCATCCTCGTAGAAGGGGAGCAACATTTTGAGGTTAAGGAAATCTTGGACTCTAGAAAACACCATGGTAAAGTCCAATATCTGATTGCCTGGAAACATTTTCCACTATCTCAGGCTGAATGGGTAAATAAACGGGATGTCCGAGCTCCCAAGAAAGTACAACAGTTCTATGCCAAATACCCTGATAAACCTTGATCATTGTATATATTCTGTTTCTCCTTCTCTTTTTCCTTTTAATTAGGACTAACGTCTCTTCTGCAAGAGGGGCCGAATGTCAGCATCAGCTTTCCTGCTTTAGCTGCCATAAGAAACGGGGAGGGATTAGGTATGGAGCAAAGGGGGGGGAGAGAGCAGGAGGGGGTTTGTCTTTGTAGGAGGGGACTTCGTGGGAATCGAAACTAAATTTCAGAAGGGGATGGCCGACCAACTGTCTTGACATTCCTGATGGATGACGCTGCCAGACGTGTTGCCACCTGACCTTTGGAAGACCTTTAGATTGGCTGAGAAACTATAAACACGAGGGGGGGAAGAAGCTTAGTAGATGCATTTCGCGCGTTTTGATCACTTCCAGCTTTTCACTGGGATGTTAATCTTTTCATATTCAGTAAAAGTACCAGATTCTTCAAAATGCTTGAGTTTGGGGTTTTCTTTCCTGGATACTGAAGGAAGCATACCTGACACCCTCCCTGGACCCAGCTGTGTTAGCAAATTATCGTCCTGTCTCCAACCTTCGCTTTGTTGCAAAGGTTGTTGAGAGTGTGGTTGCACGACAACTGCCTCAGTACCTGGATGAATCGAATTATCTAGATCCATTCCAGTCGGGCTTCAGGCCCGGGTACAGCACATAGACAGCATTGGTCGCATTGGTTGATGATCTCTGGAGGGCTCAGGACAGGGGTTGCTCCTCTGTCCTGGTCCTATTAGACCTCTCAGCGGCTTTTGATACCATCGATCATGATATCATGCTGCACCGGTTGGAAGGGTTTGGGGTGGGGGGCACTGTTTTACAGTGGTTCTCCTCCTTTCTCTCTGACTGGTCACAGTCTGTGTTGACAGGGGGGCAGAGGTCGACCCCGAGGCCCCTTATATGTGGGGTGCCACAAGGATCGGTCCTCTCGCCCCTTCTGTTCAACATTTATGTGAAGCCGCTGGGTGAGATCATCCGTGGTTTTGGGGTGAAGTACCATCAGTACGCTGATGACACCCAGCTGTACATCTCCACCCCAGACCACCCCAATGATGCCCTCGAAGTGATGTCCCGATGCCTGGAGGCCGTACGGATCTGGATGGGGAGGAACAGACTCAGGCTTAACCCATCCAAGACCGAGTGGCTGTGGTTTCCGTCATCCCGATATAGTCAGTTGGCACCATCTCTGACTATTGGGTGGAGTCGTTGGCCCCCACAGATGGGGTTCGCAACTTGGGCGTCCTCCTAGACTCGCGCCTGTCTTTAGAACAACATATGACGGCCGTGGCCAGGAGGACTTTTTATCAGGTTCGCCTGATTCGCCAGTTGCGTCCCTTTCTGGATCGGGACTCGTTACGCACGGTCACTCACGCCCTTGTCACCTCACGCCTGGATTATTGTAATGCTCTCTACATGGGGCTCCCCTTGAGAAGCACCCGGAGACTCCAACTGGTCCAGAATGTGGCCGCGCGGGTGGTGACGGGAGCAATGTGGCACTCTCATGTGACCCTCCTCCTACGCAAGCTGTACTGGCTCCCGGTGGTCTTCCGGGTGCGCTTCAAGGTTTTGGTTACTACCTTTAGAGCGCTCCATGGCTCAGGACCAGGGTACTTACGAGACCGCCTCCTGCCACCAGTAGCCTCTCACCGACCAGTTCGCTCCCACAGAGAGGGGCTCCTCGGGGTGCCGTCAGCCAAACAATGTCGACTGGCGGCCCCCAGGAGGAGAGCCTTCTCTGTGGGGACTCCTGCCATCTGGAACGAGCTCCCCCCGGAGATACGGAGGATCCAAGACCTACGCATCTTCCGCCGCGCCCTAAAAACGTTTTTATTCCAACAGGCTGGTCTGGCCTAACTCTTCCTTTTAAATTGCCCTTTAAATTGGCTTTAAATTGGGTTTTAAATCTCTTTTAGTTAAATTGGATGTTTTAATCTTTGAACCTAATCCTAAATTATTTAATATTTTTTAATAGTTTTTAACTTTTGTATGTCTTTGTATTTATTTATGGCTGTTCACCGCCCTGAGTCCCTCGGGAGTAGGGCGGTATACAAATATGTAAATAAATAAATAAATAAATAAATCTCAAGACTTATCTCAAGAAGTTCAAAAAAACAGAAGCAGTGGGGGGGGGGGCTAGGCCAAAGAGTAAGGTGGAGGAGGAGCTTCAGCTGATGCTCACAAGGCTTCGAAAGGCTAAAGATGGCAACTAGATTCCTATCTTGGAATGTCAATGGCCTAAATTCACCACAAAAAAGAAAGAAAGTATTTCACTACTTGAAACAATTTAATAATGACGTTATTTGCTTGCAAGAAACACATATCAGATTATCAGATCAAAAATATTTGATAAATTCAAGATTAGGTACAAATTTTGTGGCATCAGCGCCAGAGAAGAAAAATGGACTAGTCATATATGTAAGGAAAGGACTATCAGCTAATTTAATTGAGGCAGATGATCAAGGAAGATATATTGCAATTGAATTATTAACACAGACTGGAAAAATGCTTTTTATTGGAATATATGCCCCTAATCAGCAACAAGACAAGTTTTATAAATTTTTACATACTAAAATAATACAATGGGACTATAAATCTTTTATATTAATGGGTGATTGGAATGGAATAATTGACACACAGAAAGATAAAAAAAGCTTATCAAAGATTTCAACACATGCAAAACTACCTAAATCTTTTTTTGATATGATGGAAGATATAGAATTGAGAGATATTTGGAGAGAACGTAACCTGGAGGAAAAAGATTTTACTTTTTTTTCTGATAGACATCAATCCTTCTCCAGGATTGATTTTATACTAACCACAAATGATTTTATTTCCAGGGTGAAGAAGACGAAGATATGTCCAAGAACTTTAACTGATCATAGTCCGGTTTGGGTGGAATTTGAACAGGAGAGGGGAGAAAGGAGGTCTTGGAGGTTAAATGAAAACTTATTTAGATATGAAGAAAATGTGAAAGAGCTTAAAAAACAAATGATTTTTTTTTTGTTATTAATATGAATAAGGGTACTCTATGGAAATGGTCTGGGATGCTAGCAAGGCTTATTTGAGGGGTATGTTAATACATATGAACAATAAATATAGACTAAAACAACAAAAGAAGCATAAAGAGATAGAGGAAGAAATAAAAAAGAAAGAACAATTACTTATATCTAATCCAGGAGATAAGAAAGTAAAAGAAACAATAAATATACTACGAGGGCAATTTAATATGTTAATTTAATTTAATTTAATTTCCAATTTATATACCGCCCTTCTCCCTGAGGACTCACAATGGCTGATCAGGTGGCAACTAGCTTACAATATGCTAAACATAATACATTTTGTAATGCCAATAAACCAGGTAGGTGGTTGGCCTACACGTTGAGGAAAAAACAGAAATCACGAGTCATTAGTAAGATAGAATATAGAGGTAAGGAAGTTTACCAACAGAATATGATTAAAAAGGCCTTTTTGGAATTTTATACAAAGTTATATGCTAGTGACTCAATACAAGGTATAGATATAGATAGATATTTAAAGGAAGGGAATATTTCGGAATTAACGTTGGAACAGAGGGAAGGATTGAATCAACTAATAACTTCTGAGGAAATCGTTGCGGCAATTAAGCAGTTAAAAACAGGGAAAGCCCCAGGAACAGATGGATTAACAGCTATTTATTATAAGAATTTACAGCTTGAAATGGTAGAACCGCTTAGAGCTTTATTTTGCAGAATTCAATTAGGGGGAGGAGTTCCACCCTCTTGGAGAACAGCTTTTGTCTCATTGATTCCGAAGGAAGATCAAAACTGTATCAAACCTGAAAATTTTAGGCCAATTTCACTTTTGAACACGGATTATAAAATTTTTGCTAAGATATTAGCGAATACATTAATGCCAGTTATGCAACAAACAATTCATAATGACCAATCAGGTTTCATAAAAGGGAGGCAGATGAAATATAATGTTAGACAAATTATAAACCTATTGGAATATTTGGAAAAAAATAACCAGGTCCCTGTAGCGTTCATATTTTTGGATGCAGAGAAAGCATTTGATCGATTGAATTGGCAATTCCTGTTTAAGATAATAGAAAAAATGCACTTTGGGGAGTATTTTATACATTCAATTAGAGCAATATATCAGGAACAAACAGCACAAATAATAGTTAATGGAGGTTTAACAGATGCGTTTAAAATTGAGAAAGGTACTAGGCAGGGTTGTCCTTTGTCGCCATTGTTGTTCATTTTAACTTTAGAAATTTTGTTGAATAAGTTACATGACTCTGATAAAATAAAAGGAATTGTAATTAGACAGCAGGATTATAGATTAAGAGCGTTTGCAAATGACTTGGTTCTTACTTTATCTCAACCTATAGAAGCGGCTCCCTATATGCTGGACATAGTAGCTCAATATGGCAAAGTATCTGGATTTAAAGTAAATCTTCATAAGACAAAGATGATAACTAAAAATATGTCCATAACTCAAATAGAAGACTTAGGGAGAACAACGGGGTTTGAAGTAGTTAAAAAGGTTAAGTATTTAGGAGTATATATTGCAGCCTCAAACACGAAATTGTTTAAAAATAATTATGAAATTCTTTGGCAAAAAGTACAGAAAGAAATGGAAAATTGGAAAAAGTTACAACTATCATTACTGGGAAGGATAGCAGCAATAAAAATGAATGTACTACCTAGGTTCTTATTTTTGTTCCAAATGATACCAGTGCTTAAGAAAGATGGAAATTTGATGGAATGGCAGAAAGGGGTTAATCCTTTCATCTGGGCTGGGAAGAAACCAAGAGTGAAACTGAAAATTATACAGGATATACATGAGAGAGGAGGTCTTAAAATGCCTAATTTAAGATTGTATTATGAAGCAGCTGCTTTATAACAAATTAGTGATTGGTTTAATTTAACTGAAGAAAGAATGTTAAACATAGAAGATTATGATTTGTTATATGGATGGCATGCTTATTTGTTATATGAAAAAAAAGTGGATAAAGTGTTTAAGGGTCATATACTCAGAAATGCGTTGTTGAGAGTTTGGAAAAAGTACCAATACAAGCTTAACTATAAGATACCCATATGGGCAAATCCCATATGCAATAGAAAATATAAGTATAGAGCAAAAAACAGAGGTGATTACTTATAAAGAGCTTCTGTTTTTGGAAAGGGATAAGTTGCAATTGAAATCTTTAGATGAATTAAAAGAAGAAGGGATAATTTATACTTGGTTTCAGTATGGTCAGCTTTAAGCTAGATGGAGGGAAGATCAAAAAATTGGTGTTATGCAGAATGAGGAAAATTTGGTGAAACAAATTAGAGTTCAAAGCCAGATGCATATTAAAAGGTTGTATAATGCATTATTGGAAATAGATTCAGAAACGGAATTGGTTAAGGATTCTATGATAAAATGGGCACAAAACTTTCAGGAACCAGTGATGATGGAAACGTGGGAAAAGATTTGGGTCAGAAATGTTAAATTTACGCAAGCACAAAATTTGAGAGAGAATTTTTATAAAATGTTTTATAGATGGCACTTAGATCCTAAAAAATTATCATGTATGTGTCCTAATTTGCAAGCTAAATGTTGGAGATGTGAATGTAATGATGCAACCTATTATCATATATGGTGGACCTGTAAGAAAATCAAGGCATTTGGGATAAAAATTTGGTGGGTGATGCAGAATATTTTGAAAAGAAGGTTGAAATTTACTCAATTGTTCCTATTGGGTATAACTATGGATTGTACAGTATCAGAGACTAAATTGATTTTGAATCTAATATCAGCAGCTAGGCTGTTGGTAGCACAATATTGGAAGAAGGACTCTTTGCCTACTATTGAAGAGTGGATATTGAAGGTAACGAATCTAGCAGAAATGGCGAAAATCTCAGCGTACTTGAAGGGCTATACACAAGAAAGATATCTATCGGAATGGAGAAGATGGATTGACTATATTCAAAATAAGTATCAGACAAGAAAATATCAAATAGCTTATGAATGAATGTTAAGTATTAGAAGTATTTTTTTATTTATAGTGGAGTTAAGGTTTCAGGGGGGGGAGTCAGTAGTCTGAGGATAAATAGGTTAATCTAGTTTATGATTGTTAAATGAAACACCTTGTATTTTGCTCTGGGAAGTCTGGGGGGGAGGGTGGGATGAGGGGAGGGAAAGGGTGGGAGGAATATGGGGGTGTGTGGAAAATTTTTGGGTTTTTTTGTAAAACTTTTCAATAAAAAAAAAATGAAACCAGATTCCTCAATTGACTTTTCTTGTTGAAAGCCAGCTCCGAAGTTTGCAAATCGCAATCATACGACTGCAAGACTCTGCAACTTTTGTAAATGCAAGCTAATTGCCAAGCATCCAAATTGTGATCATGTGATCATAGGGATGCTGTGACAGTTGTAACTTCAAGGACAGATCATAAGTCACTTTTTCTGAGGCTGTCCTAAGTAAAGGACTAACTAGGTAGTGCAATAGTTCAGTGGTTAAGATGCTGAACTTGTTAGCTGGAAAGCCAATAGTCCAGGTTCGAGACCGGGCACCACACAACAGTGAGCTCCCATTACTCACCAGCTCCTGCCAATCTAGCAATTTGGAAATATGCAAATGCAAGTAGATAAACAGGTACCATTTCAGCAGGAAAGGTTTACTGTGTCCTGTATTTTCATACTGGCCACATGATGATGGAAATGTCTCTCAGGCAATGCAAGCTCCCTTAGCTGAGAATTGGAGATGAGCACTGTCCCCTTAAGTCGGTTACTACTGGACAGGAGAAAACTTTAAACCTTTAAAAGATTACCTGTATTTTATTTTGTGTACATAGGAAGCAAGCCCCATTATTCGTTTGTTTTATTTATTTAAAATGAGCCATGGTGGCGCAGTGGTTAGAGTGCAGTACTGCAGGCTACTTCTCCTGACTGCTGGCTGCCTGCAATTTGGCAGTTCAAATCTCACCAGGCTCAAGGTTGACTCAGCCTTCCATCCTTCCAAGGTGGGTAAAATGAGGACCAAAATTGTTGGGGGCAATATGCTGATTCTGTAAACCAATTAGAGAGGGATGTAAAGCACTGTAAAGCAGTATATAAGTCTAAGTCCTATTGCTAAGTGCTATTGCTAAAATGCTTATGAATGCTGTTCATTCTAGAAAACACAATAATGGGTGCTTTACAACAATAAAACCCGAAAGACTGTTTGCTTAAATGATTTATGATTGCCAATCTCACAATATTGACTCTAGTGGTGTACAAAGTTGAAAAAGACTTAATCCCCTAACTATGATATGTAATATTAAAACAATAAATCCAATTATTAAAAGCAGATGTCAGCACTCCAAAGTATGATTTCCCCAGTGCTGACATGAATGAGTGGGAAAGAGCCTGTTAGAAGTAGTAGCTTGACTTTTCACCCAGTTCTTTCCCCCGGCAGAGAACGTCACCTAGGTGATGGGAGGAGGGGGAAATTCCTGTGACTTGAAGTAACTGAGATGGAAGATGGACTTGGAAGATGGCCAATGAGACACTGAGATTGAAGAACGGAAAGGGAGGGGTTTGGGATCAGAGGATCAGTTTCGGCTGCAAATGAGTTCAGGACTATATCGTTATTCTTCAATAAATAATAAATTTCATCAAAGACTTTGTGTTTGAGAATGAAATTTATTTGAGATAACATCGGAACCTGACAGACAGCCGAAACTCCTTTCCAAGCCAGGCTGGTTGACCTCCAATCCTCCAGTTCCCTCCCAGACGTATGGACTGAATGGAGATCTTCGCCTGACACCATGGCTGGAGCTAAACTGTCTGAGGAAAGTTTATTTCAAGCAACTAAAGAAGAGCCAGCTGTGATTCCAGCCAGCTTGGAAATTACAAAGTCTAAACCCTCCCCGTCTCCCCCGGCAAACTTCAAGCCAAGAAGAAGGCAGATAAGTATCCAGGGATTTTGCCAAAAGCCGCAGAGGCTGAGTTTCCCTTCCCGAACGTGCAGGGGAAACCCCTAAGTGAATTGGGGAGGGCAGACTAGTTATGGGACTGGCAGCAAGCCAGGCACAAGAAATTTTAAGGAAGCCACTCGATAGCCCCATAGATGAATTGAAGGAGAAATTTGACCATGCCATCCTTCGAGAGGAGGAGCCATCATGCAGACCAAAGGAAAAGAGGGAACCAGTTTGGGCTGCTGAACCGAGAGGCCGTAGGCTGAAGCGCAGCCCTTCCCCCCTCCCCAGCAGAAGGAGCCCAACAGTGCATCCATGGGTTCCCCCCTGGCCCAGCAAGCAGAGCAGCTTAGATGGGACAGCACCTCCCTACCCTAGAATGAGGGATGAGGAAGAGAACCATCAGCACCGAGGCCAGACTTACAGAGCCCCGCACAGGGAGGAGAGGGCAGTGAGGGAGGAACCACCCCAGTTCAGAGGGAAGTTCGATGGCGACCCAGACTACCTAGCCCAATTCCTTGACACCGCTGAGATCTACATAGAGCGTTTTGGGCACCTCTATCCATTCCCCAGAGCCTTAGTGAGTGCAATCTCAGAACGGTTGGAGGGAGAAGCAAGGAGGTGGTCAGCAGCCCTCTACAAGAACAGGGCCCCCCCAACTGCAAGACGCAGACGGGTTCTTACAACTACTACGAGCCCGTTTCGAGGAGGCAGAGAAGGACCCCTATGTGGAGGACGAGCTCAGAAACCTAATGCAGAAGGGGAAGCCCATCAGAGAGCATATCCGTGAATTCAGGAGAGTCATTGGGACCCTGCCTCCCCTACCAGAGCGACTACTGGTGTACTTCTTTAGGACAAGCCTAGATAAGAGAATTGCCCAAGTGACCGCTTATCAAGACATCCCGAACCGATCTCCGAATGGTTCCGGGTAGCGATAAAAGTCGACAGAGGGCTGCGGGCTAACGACATGTCAAAGCAACCAGGTAGCAAGGAGAGAGGCCAACAAGACCAGGGGCCACCCAGCAGACGAGGAACCCCAGCACCACAGCCCACCCAGAGGCCAGCCGCCCCACGGAACCCACTGAGGTGCTACAGATGCAGGGGGATTGGTCACCTGGCAGCAATGTGTGGAACCCCTAGATCGAGACCAGATCCACTGCCCAAGGCATGACCGGAACGAGGGCCCAAATGCGCCACCCACATGCCACGGAAAGCTCCCCAGGGCCCTGAGGTCTTCGCTCACCTGACTGAAACAAGAGGAATCCCAGATGAGGGAGATCAATCCCCCGAATCTTATGACAGCGAGGACGAGGGTGAAGACGACCCAATGGTGAATGGACCCGTCCATCCTTTTATTTTCCCCATACGCCTAACAACCCCGAAAACAGGAACCCAAGGGACTTTCCAAGCCCTAATAGACTCTGGCAGCACAAGGTGCCTGATTAACCTACCCACAGTCCTAAAATTGGAGATCTGAGCTAAAAAGCTCAAACACCAAATTCGTTTTGAGCAAGTTGATGGCTCCCTACTGGGGGGAACTTACGCCACACACTTGACCAAGCCCATGAGGCTGGAGCTAGCAGATCACTGGGAAATGATTCGGTTCGTAATAGCCCCCAAGATGACAGACCCAGTCATATTGGGACTCTCATGGCTGGACAAATGGGGCCCAATCATCTGGTGGCAAGAGGGGACCCGCAGGTTGAGTATAGCAAAGGGCCCCCAACCCCTACCTCCCCAACCAGGGGAGATCCCCCCCACGCAGGGACCCCAATCCCTCCCGCCTCAGAAAAAGAAACCACCGCCAACACAAGGGCCCCTCCCTGAGGGTACAGCAAAGCAACTGGCAGCTGCATCCGACAGTGCATATGACACAGATCAGATCCTAGGGGAGTACCAAGACCTTGCAGAGGTATTCAGTGAGGCCGAGTGTGACGTTCCACCCGCCCACCGCGAGGCTGATTACGCCATCGAGATCATTCCCGGAACGAAACTGCCCAAACCTAAACTGTATGCCATGACGCCCCGTGAAATGCAGGAAATGCGGAACTACATAGACAAGAACCTACAAAGGGGTTTCATTGAGCCAGCCAAACCACGGGTCGCGGCACCGGTCCTCTTCAAAGAGAAGAAAGACAGCTCTATGTGGCTGGTGGTTGATTTTATAGATATCAACGCTACCTGCGTACACAATTTATATCCCCTTCCCCTCATGAAGGACATGCTAGCCCACCTGGCCAAAGGAAAAGTTTTCACCAAACTAGACCTTCGAGAAGCTTACTACCGAATATGCATCAGGGAAGGAGATGAGTGGAAAACAGCATTCAACTGCCCCCTGGGGAGTTTCCAGTTCAAGATAATGCCCTTTGGACTGCAAGGAGCCCCGGCGGTGTTCATGCAGCTGATAAATGAAGTCCTACATGAGCACCTTTTCCGGAAGACCACCCTGTTAGGATGGAATACACATAAATCCTTTCAGACTGAAAGAGCTGCCAGTTCCGAAATGTGTCTGGCTGAGGTGATAGCCACCAAGAACATGACCTTAAAGGTCAGAAGGCGTAAGCTCACAATCTGCAACAGCTCAATTGGTGCTGATGTCAGGGCCTGGAGCACTTTAGACAAGTCCCAAGTGGGGTACCTATGGATTATCGGAGGCCTGAGGTTCACTGCCCCCTTGAGAAATTTCTGAAGGACTGAGTGATGATCCGGGAATGTTCTTTTCCCACACCTCAATACCATGGACAGAGCTGCCACCTGTTGATGAAGGGTGTTGTGTGACAGGCCCTTGTACAGGCTGTCCTGTAAAAATTCCAGGACTTGGGGCACTGATGCTGAGGTGGGTACAATGGTGTTCTTGACTGTACACCAGTTGGTAAAGGCTGCCCATGTTGAATTGTAAATGTGATTCGTAGATGGTCTTTGTGAAGCCTGAATAGTCCGAATGACCCTGGAGGAGCATTTGTCTGTCCTAGGAGTCTCCTCTCAAGTGCCAGATGGTCAAGTGGAGCCACTGTGGCTCTGGAAGGTTCAAGACCCCCTGGCTTAGAGAGATCCTCTCCTGAGGGATCCTCCAGGGCCGAGAAATCGAAAGTCCTACCAGGTCTGTGAACCATGGGCACCTGGGCCGGGGGGGGTCACGAGAAGGACTTCTGCCCGCTCCAGTAATATCTTCCGGATGAACCCCGAAAGGAGGGGAAGAGGCGGGAAGGCATAAAGCAGACCTCTGGGCCAAAGGCTGCAAAGGGCGTTTGACCCCTCTCCCCTGGCGACAGAAACCTGGTGAAATACCATGGTGGTTGAGCGTTCTGCGGGCCTTGGCCATCACGTTGTCAGTGAGGATTAGGATGTGTTGTCTCTGGATCATGTCCCTGAATTGGTGAAGGGCTAGGTGTATCGCCAGAAGCTCCAGCCAATTTATGTTGTGGATCAGGTCCGCTGGAGTCCAACAGCCCTGAGCCATGTGTGTCTGAAGATGGGCCACCCAGCCAAAGAGGCTGGCATCCGATGTAATCGTGATGCGGCTGGGCTCCTTGAAGACAGAGTCCTTGTCCAAAGCTGGGGACATCCACCAGTGGAGGGACTACAACACATCCAGGGGAACTCTTACCCTGGTGTGTGTGTTGCTGCTGCCCGTCCGTTGGTATGGGAGCAAGAACCAGTAAAGGGTCCTGGCATGCAGTCTCGCCCAGGACACTACTGAAATGCATGACACGAACATCCCCAATAGGCAAGCTAGCAGGGCAATTGGAACCGTGTGTTCTGATCTTACCTGCCGGATCAGGGAAATCAGGTCTGGAAGACCTGTCTGTCAGAGGAAACGCCTCTGATCATTTTGCTGCAACTAATTGATTGTTTAGTTTGCATGGTTTGAATGAACCAATCAGAGCACAGCTTCCTGGCTCTGAGTTTCCTGTGCTTTCCAACATCAGTTGGTCAGAATATAAGTAGCAACAGGATTACAGCCATCAGAGATCCTCAGAGAGAGCCTCTCCTGCAGACTCTCTGAGAGATGCTGAGAGACAGAGAGAGAACAGCTGTGAGCTGAGACAGCTGAGAACAGCCGAGAGCCTCCAGAGCTGAAGTCACTGCAAAGAGCTGAGTCAGTGCCTTGCTCCTGAGAAGACTTGCAGGAGAAGACTGGCAAACAACACAGAGAACCTCCCATGCTTTGGGAAGATTAGAGCAAATGGACTTTGCTAAGAGGAGAATCTTTTAGGCTGTTGATGCCTTTTTGTAGGTTTGTTTTTATGTGTTTTTTATTATTAAACTAGTTAAGACTCCTCTGTTAACTTGCATACTTTTGTGCGTTTGTGTGCGTATCGGGCCACGGTCCATTCGAACCCAGAACCCCTCCTTCACACTGTCCCAGACTGATGTCGATTTCTATCCCCAGATGTAAGAGCCTAGTGGCCGGAACCAGATGACTCTTTGGGAAATTGACGGAGAAGTCGTGTATTGTGGTCCGCCAGCAGCCTGCGGAACTGACAGCAGAATTGAACAGCTATGAGGCTGAGGAGGAACATGGGCCAGTCCTGGAGGCTGGGGAAGGCCTGGATGAGGACTCTGCGTCGGAGGCAGAGATGGGGCCAGGGCCAACGGGGAGTGATGTGCACACTCTGGAGCCTCCAGAGGCTGAGAGGCAGAGGAACAGGAGGAGCCTGTTCCTAGTGCACATATGAGAAGAGCTGCCAGAAGGCAAGAGCAGCTAAAGCAAAGAGACAACTCAAGGTTGACTCAGCCTTCCATCCTTTCAAAGGTAGGTAAAATGACCCAGATTGTGGGGGCAATAAGCTGACTTTGTATAAATATACAAAAGTATGAAGGCTATTGCTTAACGCATTGTAAGCCGCCCTGAGTCTCCGGAGAAGGGCAGCATATAAATTAAAGCAAAACAAAAAACAAAAAAACAAAAAACAAAACTCGAGAGTAGGGCCAAGAGATGATTGGCCCCTCCCATAAAGCTTAAAAGACCAGCAACGGCTCATGGGCCCTGTGTCGGAAAACAACATTGATAGACTTGTTCTTGTATTGCTGCACTTATCTCTGGTCGGCGTCTTCTGTTTCTGAACGTTTGCCAAGATAAGCCTTTGGCAGTTTGTCTAATTATACCAAGGTTGGTGATTAGACTGAAGAATTTGTGTTATGAAGAGTTTGTTTTGATTTAGTTTGAACTACGCTGAGAATGAGTTAATTCTCAGCTGTTCTAATAAAGTCTGTTTGTTTTGGAACTGTTTGCGTCGACTACTACCTACTTGGGCCTGGATCACAATAGTGTAATCCTGTAAAACTGTGATCGTAGTCTGCAATGCCTGTGTCGCCTCGTCGAAAGAGGACACCTGCACAAGGATGTCGTCTAAGTAACATTGTAGGCGGATTGGTATTGACCGGAGGTAAACCGCTAGAACTGCCAGAACCTTGGTGAAGGCTCGGGGCACCAACGCCAGGCTGAAGGGCAATGCCCTGTATTGATAATGGTTCTGTTTGTAGCAGAAGCGTAGATACTGTCGATGTGCATGGAGGTAAGCACATCGACATGGAGCATGGAGCATTGGGACATGGAGGTAAGCCTCCGTAAGGTCGATAGATGCCAGGAAGTCGCCCTCCCAATCTCCCTCTAAGATGGAAGTGAGGGAGTTCATTTTGAACCTTTTGTAGACCAGGTACAAATTTATTTTTTTTAGATTTAGTATTGCTTTCTATCCCCCGAAGACTTTGGAACCACGAAAAGCGTTGAGTAAAACCCCCGTCCTGTTTGGCTCTCCGGGACCGCCTCAATGGCCTGAATCTCCAGCAGATGCTGGATGGCGGTTTCCATGAGGCCTTCCTTTTCATTGTTCTTCGAGACAGGGCAACGAATAAAATAGTTCGGAGGAGTGGAGAGAAAGTCCAGGCTGAGGCCAAGCCTCACCATATTGAGGACCCAGAGGTCCCTCGTGATCATCTCCCATTGGGGCGCAAAGAGTGCCAATCAGCTGCCAATGGGAGGGTTGGGTGGGTAGTCATCGTGGTCTACGAAAGGTGCGACCTCCTGCCCCTCGAAAGGGCCATTTGTTCTGGAAGTTTTGGCTGGGCTGGTTGCGAAACCCCGCCCTATCCAATTGTCACTCTGCCCTCTGAGGGAAGAAGCGTTGTTGTTGTTGTTGAGAAGGACTTGAGTCAGGTCTAAATGAGGACCTGCGGTAGTATGGTGTGGTCCGACGATCAGTCCATTTGAAGGATAATGTAAGGACCTTTCACTTGTCCTTATTTTCGATAAGGACCAGTTTCAGAGCCTCCCCAAAGAGGTTGCCCCCTGTATAAGGGGCAGAGGTGAGCCTCCATTTGGATTTGGCATCTGCTTGCCAATTGCCGAGCCAAAGCATCCTTCTCAAAGTTATGGAGGAGGCAAGGGATCTGGAGGCATATCTGGCTGCGGATAAAGTTGCATCCGTTGAGAATTGCGTGGCTGCAATCAATTTATTTAGGTCTTGATGGAGTCTGGTCTCACTGGATGGAACCCTCTGCTGCATTTGTTGTAACCAAAGCAGCGAAGTGAGATTAAAAAATGAGGCTGCTGAGGCGGCCTTGATCGCCCAGGCTGGATTGGTGCACCTTCTGCAAGGTCAATTCAACCTTTTTATCATCTGGTTTCAGCCTTTCCACTATGTCACCTGAGACTAGTGCGGGTGAGACCAGAGAAGCCACCAGGCCATCTACCTTGGGCAATTGCAATGGTTCCTCCAACTCTGGTGCCAGATTCTAAAAGCGGCGTTCAAACCCACTTGGAGTTGGGAACGACCCTGGCTGTACTCATTGTTGCTGCACCACGTTTATAAATAACTGAGGAGCAGGTATGTCCTCCTGTACCATGGCCAGTTTAGCAAATAGATGGTCACTAGTGCTCGTGGTACCCCCGGATCCAGGGTTGGGATCTAATCCTATCCCTGATGTCACCGTGCCTTGTGCAAAATTGATTTAAAGATTGCAGGAGGGAAAAGGCCTGTGAAGGCCGGCACATCGGGTGTTAAACACTCATCCTCTGACAATTCTGCTTCTCCTTGACTCTCCTCCTGCATTAGTGAGTCCTCTCCATCAGAGGAGTTATCAGGTGATTGGGACTCCTGCCAGTAGGACTGGTTCCTTGCTGATTGAATGCCCTGTGGAAAACTGGTAGAAGGTTCCATGGGCGGGGCTGCCGGGGCATGGATGTTTTGCAATCTATCCGCAATGCCCTGAGAGATGGCCTGCGCTATCATTGATTTACGATCAGCAGATAAATCAAGAGATACTACTCTCACCTTGCCACAAGCCTGCGGCTGTCGGTATAAATATTGCAGAAATTTCCTTTCTGGTGGTGGAATGCTGAGATGCAGCAGTTGTTGCTGCTACAGAAAGGAGAATCTATTTCAATTGCAATATCAGCATGAGGAGACAAGTTAAAGGAATGCTCACTTGCTCCCTCTGGTGTGTAATTGCAGGCTCTGGAGGCCGCAACGTCTCAGATAGAAAAGGGTGGGAACTTTCTGCAGCAGCCCGATTAAAGGCTTGCTGTGACTGTTCTTTCTGAGCTCTGTGAATTTGCTTCTCCAGAGCTTTGTGCCTTCTGCTGGCATCTTTTTCAAAAGCCTTACATGCTTCTGATTACCCTGGGCTCGAGATTTAGAGGTGGCCTTTTTACTGGGAGCAGCTTCCCTTTCTAGGGAATGGACGTTGTCTTACCTGAATGTCCCTTTTCTGGGCGCTGCGTACACTATCCATGCATGGGTTAATCCCTCAGTCTTTGGCAACAACTGAGTGAAAAACAAAAGGCTTTTTCCCTCCTTTCCAGCTCCCAAGCCACGCCTCTACTCCCATGATCCCCCAGTCTGAACGAAGGCGCAGCAGACAAGAAACCAAACCAAGGTAAGATTAAACTCAACTTTATTAAAATTAACTTAACTTAATAAGGGAGAACTAGGTTCAGTCATAAAACAAGGGCAGGCAGCCAGAAGGGCGGGATATGGATAGTGTACGCAGCGCCCAGAAAAGGGACGTTCAGGTAAGACAACGTCCATTTTCCTGTGCGCTGCTCCCACTATCCATGCATGGGATATACCCAAGCTTAAACACCCTGGGCGGGATGCTGACTGCCCTCACGGTCATCCTCCGTCAGCACCTTCTGAAGAACCCTGCGGCCAAACGATGCCTCCGCTGAGTTGTACACGTCTATCCTGTAATGACGGATGAACGGTGTGAGGGATGACCAGGTCGCTGCTCTGCAGATGTCCAGGACCGACGCCTGAGTGGCCCAGGCCGCTGTGGTGGCCATGCTGCGGGTAGAGTGAGGTAAGATCCTGCTAGGTGTCGGTTTGGCATTCAGGTCATACGCCAAAGTAATGCAGGCCTTAATCCATCTGCTGACTGTGGCTGTTGATATCTTCTGACCCATGGACTTCGGGTTGAAGGAGACCAGGAGTCCTTCTGAGCGGCGAAAGGGCGCCGTCCGGCGGATTTAAATGCAGATGGCCCGGAAGTCGATATCTCTTTTGAATACAGATTATAAAATTTTTGCGAAAGTACTAGCCAACAGGTTGATGCCAGTAATTCAAAAGGTGATTCATGATGATCAAGCGGGATTTATCGAGGGTAGATATATGAAGGACAATGTAAGGCAAGTAATAGATTTATTGGAATATCTTGAGAAGAATAAACAGATCCCTGCAGTGCTGGTCTTTTTGGATGCAGAGAAGGCCTTTGACAGAGTGGATTGGAATTTTCTATTAAAGACTTTGAAAAAGATGGATTTTGGGAATCAATTTATACAGGCGATTTCGGCAATTTATCAAGAGCAAAAGGCACAGATTATTATTAATGGAAGTCTGACAACAGAGTTTAAAATTGAAAAAGGAACAAGACAAGGATGTCCGTTGTCCCCACTTTTATTTATTTTAACACTAGAAGTCTTGCTAAATACAATACGGGACTCTAATATCTTGAAAGGTATAAAGATTAGGCAAGAGGATTACAGAATAAAGGCATTTGCAGATGATCTGGTTGTTACCCTATCACAGCCAATGGAATCAATAATCCTGATGAAGGACATTATACAAGACTATGGCAAAGTTTCAGGTTTTAGATTGAATCCAAAAAAGACTAAAATGATAGCTAAAAACATGACACAAGATCGTAAACATGAGCTTGAAAGGAGGGCAGGTTTTGAGACTGTACCTAAGGTAAAATATCTAGGAGTTCAGGCTGCAGAATCAAATATGAAATTGTTTCAAAATAACTATGAGGTGTTGTGGCGAGAGGTGCAGAAAGATATGGAGACTTGGAAAAAACTGCAGCTGTCTCTACTTGGAAGAATAGCAGCAGTTAAGATGAATATTTTGCCAAGATTTCTTTTTTTGTTTCAAATGATTCCGGTGCTTAAAAGTGATAAACAATTGAAAGTTTGGCAATCTGGAGTGAATAAGTTTGTCTGGAACGAGAAGAAGCCGAGAGTGAAATTGAAAATTATGCAAGATGTTCCAGAAAGAGGAGGTCTTAAACTTCCAAACCTACAGCTATATTATGATGCAGCAGCTTTAACCTTAACAAGTGATTGGTTTGGAAGGAAAAAGACTGGAATATTGAACGCAGAAAGTTTTGATCTTGAATTTGGATGGCATGCTTACTTATTTTACGACGACAAAGTAGATAAAGTATTTAAAAGTCATATACTTAGAGATTCTTTGATGAGAGTTTGGAAGAAGCACCGACTCAAATGGGATTATAAAATACCGCTATGGCTGGATCTTGGTCATACTTTGTGGAATACAAATATAATGTCACTCGGGGGGGTTTTATACAAAGAGGTTCTTTTTACAGATGCGGGCAGATGGCAGCTGAAGACATTGCAGACACTGTTGGACGAAGGGATTAATTTAACTTGGTTACAATATAATCAATTACAATTGAGATGGAAAGAGGATCAAAAAACTGGTATTATGTTGCATGAGGAAGAATTGGTTAGACATATAAAAGAGAAAGGTCCAATGCATATTAAAAGGGTTTATAATGTTTTGCTAGAAAGGGATTCAGAAACTGAATTGGTTAAAGATTGTATGATAAAGTGGGCACAAAATTTTGCAGAACCAGTGATGTTGGAAACATGGGAAAAAATATGGGTTCAGAATGTTAAATTTACACAGTCGCAGAACCTGAGGGAAAATTTCTATAAAATGTTTTATAGATGGCATTTAGATCCCAAAAAGTTGTCATGTATGTACCCTAATGTTCAGCCAAAATGTTGGAGATGTGAATGTTTGGATGCTACGTATTATCATGTTTGGTGGACCTGTAGGAAAGTTAAGGCTTTTTGGATAAAAATTCGGTGGGTCATGCAGAATGTGTTGAAGAAAAAAATTCAATTCTCTCCACAATTGTTTTTATTGGGTATAGTTAAGGGTTTTACATCGGGTGAAACAAAACTGATATTGTATATGATAACAGCAGCAAGATTGTTGATAGGTAAATACTGGAAAAATGAAGCTTTGCCCACTATTGAGGAATGGACTTTGAAGATGGCCAGTTTTGCAGAGATGGCGAAGATCTCAGCATACTTAAAAGATTGTTCACAAGAGACTTATGAATGGGAATGGAAAAGATGGATAGAATATGTTCAGAACAAATATCAAACTAGAAAGTATCAAATAGCTTTTACTTGAAAATAATGTTTTAGAAATATTTTAATGTAATGAGGTAAAAAGAAAAATTATACAGGGGAGGGAGGGGTTCAAGTTTATACATAAGTGTCATATTAAGGGTTTTTTATGAGTATGAGTATATTATAGGGAAGTCTGGGGGGAGGGGAGGGTTAGGGAGGGTTAGGGAGGTTGGGAAGTCTGGGGGGGGAGGTGGGGGGGAAAAAGGGGTGAAAATGTAATTGTAAAACTTTTGCAATAATAAATGCAGATGGCCCGACACACGTCCAGGGTGTGCCACCTCCTTTCTCTGGGGTCCCGAGGCGAGGGACAGAAGTCCGGCAGGATGAGTTCCTGGGCCCGGTGGAACCACGAGTTGATCTTTGGGATGAAGGCCGGATCCAGACGAAGCATCACCGTAGAATCGTGGAAGATGCACAAGTCTTTGCGGACCGAGAGAGCCGCTAACTCTGAGACCCTCCTGGCCGAGGTGATCGCCAGCAAAAAGGTCACCTTAAACGATAGGTGCTTGAGAGAAGTCGAGTTTAGGGGCTCGAACGGAGGTCCGGTCAGCGCTCGCAGTACCAGAGGCAGATCCCATGATGGGTAGCAATGCACTGTGGGGGGATGCAGGTTGGTGGCCCCGTGCAGGAACCCTTTAATGCGAGGATGGTGAGCGAGTGATTGGTACGGAGCGCATGCAATAACTGTCGACAGTGCTGCTGTTTGTCTCCGTAGGGTTGCGGGAGCTAAGACCTTGTCTAGGCCCGCCTGTAGGAACCACAGTATATCTTGAATAGTAGCCGACGTGGGGTCGATGTGTTGGTGAGCACCCCAGCGACAAAACGCCTGCCATGACGCCTCGTAGATGCGGGTCGTAGATGGGCGCCTAGCCGCCTGGATGGTGGTGACTACTTCGTCCGGTAGTTTGTCCTTCTTCAGAATGACCCGTTCAAATGCCAGATGGCTAATTGAAGCCACTGAGGCTCTGGATGTGTGACCGCCCCTTGGCATAGGACGAGCTGCTGTGGAGGGATCACCCACGGTTGATCCACAGACAGTGCCACCAGGTCGACGTACCATGGTCTCCGGGGCCAGTTGGGGGCTACCAGTAGCAGATCGGCCTTTTCTGCCAGTAGTTTTTGGATGAGGTGCGGGAGCAGTGGGACTGGCGGAAATGCGTACAGGAGACCCTTGGGCCACCTGCAGCGCAGCGCATCGTGGTCCTCCGCCTGAGGTGTCAGGTAGCGCGACACAAAGCGGGGTAGCTGAGCGTTGGCCGGGGTTGCAAAGAGGTCCACCACTGGTTTTCCGAAGCGAGATGTGAGTTCTCGAAACAGCTGGGGATGAAGCTGCCACTCCGCTTGATCTATTGTTTCCCGGCTGAGCCAGTCCGCCCTGACATTGGTTACTCCCGAAATGTGATCTGCCCTGATTGAGAGGATGTGTCTCTCTGCCTCCCTAGCCCGGCGATGCTGGTTTGGTGCAGGAGATGTTGAAGCCTCCGGTCCGGGCCCTGACACTGTCTCGATACGGGGTGTTATGAGACTCGGCCCAACCCCTTCAGGGGTTCTAGGAGTTACTGTGATGTCGGCCACAGATGTAATTCCCAGTTCCGCCTCTCTTGGGGAGATGGGTGTTGGCTCCCCAGGTGCAGGCTCCCTGGGCGGGTTTCCTGAAACCGCCTTGTGCGCCCTCTCCCACTGTCGCTCCAGGGCGTTGTGTCTCCTTAGGGCGTCCCTATCCTGGAAGGGTAGGGAACCTTCTGAGGCAGCCCTGCTGGCAGAGCTCTCGTGCCTCTTTTTTGACTTCTTTTTCCCCCTTTTTTCGGTTATGCGTGGGGGGCTTAGTTCCAGCTCCATGTCTGACGATGGGGGGGAGCAAGACATGGCTGAGGAGGCTGGGATATTGAGGCAGAAACCTTGCCCTGTAGCTCGAAGAATGATCGCTGACTGAGAGTCTGGGGACCTCCCAAACCTCTTCAGACGGTGGTGGGTGGAGGTGGTTGGATGCCCCTTCCAGTCGTGGGGGGTGGGGTAGGTCTGCAGCTGGCTCCCTGATGGTGGAGGGAGGCACAAGCTTAACGATCTTGCCCAAAATGGCGGCCCAAAGGTCCGCCAATATGGCGCTGCCACGTGGTGCGCTTCTCCGTGGAGGCAGACTTTGGCAGCGGGCTTACAATGGCGGCCCGAGGGTCCGACCAGACGCCGCACGATTCCCCTATCGAGGGGTTATTCTGTAGTGCAGGGAAGGGCTGGCTCGTTCTCCGGCGCTGGTCTTGCCTCGCGCCCTCACTCCGGTGCAGCTCTGCGAGGCACAGCCCTGGGTGAGGCTCCGGATCGGCGCCGCGTGGGCGGCTGGCGCTTCCGGCTCTGCTGGCCAGCTGATGAGCGCGCCACCACTATGGAAGGCTCCGGCGTGGGGGCGATGAGCTTTGAGCCCTTTTGCCAGCTGGGGGGGCGCGGATCGTTGCGGTAGCACAGCACTCGCAGAGAACCAGCCGGTATGAGCTTGAGGGGCTGGCGAGCGAGCGTGTGGGCCCTAAGCTCCACTCCCCCTCTTCTGCTAGAAGTTGCTGTAAGCGCTTTGCACGAGAAGCCAAAAACAAAGAGAAACCGCGAAGGCGAGCTACTCAAAATTAACACAAAAGCCTAGACGCTCAAAGGAAAGGGGAAAGCCACGAACTTTAGAAATTTAAAGGAAAAAAAGGAGAAAAAACCCCCACAGAACCACTATACCTTAGAAATCTGTGGAGCTCCAAAAATCACTACAGTGTTTGCCAGCAACTGAGTGAAGACTGGGGGATCATGGGAGTAGAGTCGTGGCTTGGGAGCTGGAAAGGGGGGGGGAAAGCCTTTTGTTTTTCACTCAGTTGTTGCCAAAGACTGAAGGATTAACCCATGCATGGATAGTGGGAGCAGCGCACAGGAAAAAAGCTGGTAAAGAGCTGTTTCTTGGATCTATGCCCAGCTGTTCTTCCCGCCATTTTGGTTTTCAAATCTCATTGACCGTTGCTGCAACTGCTGTCTGTAGCCTGCCTGTTATATTAGTATGCCTAGTATGCCTAGTATGCCCTTGAGTATGCCTAGCCGAGACTAGGCAGGGACTCTGTTGCCGCTCCTGGCGATAAAAATAGTTGGAGCTGTTAAACAGCTTGCACACCCCAACTGGTTGATAATGAGGAGCCGACGATCCCACCGGCTCTGTGGCAGGAGCATTTATGCGTTGCCGCCAAATTGGGGCTCAAAGCTCCCAAGGGGAAGGCCAGATGATCCCATTGGTTCCTGGGCGTGCTGCGATCTGTCGTGGCAAACTGCAAGCCCGCCGTTGCCCAGTTATCCCAATCGCTAAAAACACTTGGCTGCAAGCCACAGCTCCGATACAAGCCTCCGCTTTAAATAAATGCTCTCCACTCATGAAGCGATCTAGTTGATTTCCTCCTGAAGTCCTAGCAATCTCCAGGAATGTTTTGACATGTCTCGTCAGGTTAAGATCGAGCCGAAACTGGGGCAGAGAGGATGAGGGTGTGGCCCAAAAGAAACTGACAGCTATGTCTCAACAGGAAACAGACGAATCAACCCATTCTTGGACACTCCTGGGAGCTTTCAGGAGAATTAACTATTCTGAAGCAATGGCTGAATATAATCAAATACCAAAATGTAAGTAAGGAGTAAAGAAGATGATCTTTTTCATACAATTTTATTTAAAAGGCTAAAAAATACAGAAGAAAAAAAGCAAAGACAAAAACACTAGACAAAAACATTAAAAATGCAAACTAATAAGAGTAAGGAAAATGATCTTGACCAAGATATACTATATGAGATTTATTACCAAAACCAGTTTGGTGTAATGATTAAGGCACAAGACTAGGAACCAAGAGATTATGTGTTTTAGTCCTGCCTTGGGCATGAAAGCAGATGGGTGACTTTGAACCAGTTACTTGGTCTCTCAGCCCAACTCATCTCACATGGTGGTTGTTATGGGGAAAATAGGAAGAGAAAGGAATATTAGGTATGTTTTGAGTTATTTATAAAAATAATAAACAAACAAAAAAAATGAATCTAAAGAACAACATAAAACTTGGTAAGGCAGAAATCATACTGTAAGTCCACAATAAGCAGAATATAGATGGAATATAGATACCTTCCTAATTCTCAAGAGTAAAGAAGGGGAGGACAATCAGACAATCAGATTCTGTTATTATAACAACTCTCTATAAAAGTAGTTTTAGATTTCCTATGATTCCTGGCCTACTTTAATTGATGGGGGCTGACATAGATCCAGCCCTACTATAGGTAGGTAAGCCATTGAGGAAGTCATAAGAGTAGGAACTTCGGGATGGGAAAGTTTCAAAGCAGGGAATCTGTCACACAGGATGGCCATATCATGCCCCTTCTTACTGCACCTCACAGTACGGAAGAACCTTCAGCAAGTGTTCTCTGTTCATCTAATTTGAAAAAGAAGAATATATCTGGGAAATGCCGTTTAAGAGATACCAAGACCCCAATCTATATAAGACTTGCAAGTAATGACCAGCACCTTAAATTGTACTCAGAAACATAGCATTTTCCAATACAGCAGTCTCAAAATTGCCCAGTAAGCATGTGGGCTATTGCATTAGCTCGAAAGGCAGCCCCATTTATATCTAATTATAATAATCTAGTAACAATGACAAGGATATGAGTGGCCATCTCCAGCGCTTCCTGATTGAGATAAACCTGTAATTGACCCCTAACCCTAACCCAAAGCTAGCCAAATGTTCCCCTGGGTACTGCTTCTAGAAAGTGGAAGCTAGGAGTTAGTAGTAGTTAGGCAGAAGAGGATCCAGAGTTAGTTTCTTAAGCAGAGAGCAAACCAGTGCCTCTTTCAAATCCACTTCTCTTTCTCTCAAATAGGTGTTGATTATCACCTGAATCCAATTTCCTATCACCTCCCAGACTCCTTGCCTTGATGTGACAAAGCTGATTCAAGAACTATAGCCTCAAAAACCTCCCAAGAAACACAGGGCATTACGTCTTTTCATTCTATTAATTTGGCTTCCTACTTGAAGCTAATACAAATAATTCTATCACAAAATTTCAGCCAGATAATTGCAATTTACCACCAATTGTCTCTTCTTAACTATTCTTCCCTAAAAATCTGATTTACAGAGACATAAACCATTACCCTAATTACCACAATAGGCTCAAATTTAAGTTTGTATCCTTGTCTGGTATATTCATTTTCATTTCCATCAATTGACATTTCAGAGTAATCCCATAGGTTCTATAAATTTGAAAAGTCTTTCGATCCATTAGGCACCAAAGGTAAGAAGGTAGTATTGCTTATTGCTGCGCAGGCCTCTACTATTTGCTGCAAGGAGGCAAATTGCTGGGAGGCAGAGGCAGATTTTTTTTCTCATTTTCCTCCCCAAAAAAGGTAGGTGCGTCTCTTCAGCTAGACTGAGTGAAAAGACTGAAGAGCAGGAGCAGGGGGCATTATACTCCGAAAAATGCAGTACTTCTGACTTCAAAAAAGATTTAAATGAATCAGAATTAACAATCTAGTCAAATCCATCCTTGCCCTCTCCAAATTCAAGTGCTGTAGTTCAGAAAGGGATATTGCTATACCACTAAAAGAAAAGTACAATAGCTGCATGCTTAATCTCATTTAGGCCTAACCTTATAAATACAGTTTTGCATCCCCTGACCTGTGAAACAATATTCCTCACAACAAACAAGGTCTTGCAATACGCAATTGCCTTCCACCTCACTGCTTTCAGGTTGTGAATGACCTGTAACTCAGCCAGGCAGATCATATTGAGAGATACCTTCCATTTGTTGTCCAGTCAGGTTTTGGTGATACATGTCAACACTGCTCCCTTGTCTACAATTTAATTAATTAGTCCACAATTATTTTATTTTATTATAAATAAATCTGGCAATCAAAATGTTATTCTGAGCCCAAGGCACCCAGCTACCAGAACGTTTAGTTCAAAATATGAGATATGGGGCCTGAAATAAATATTGCGTCCAAAATTACCCATCTCTCTTCCCCTCTCCCCAAAATGAGGTGCCCTCATTTACCAGCATATTTTATTCATCTGTCACTATTGTTATCCTCCCCTGTGTACATTGGTCAGCCATTTATACATACATATTCTTCTGTAAAAAACAGCTGTCTGGTCATTCCTGCAGTTCAAGCCAAAATAGTCAGACAGTGCCTAATGACTGAAATGGGGAAGGGGGGGATACATGTTTGCAGCAGCCTAAAGTGACCAATAGGAATGCAGCAGATTCTAACCCTTAGCTGCATCTGTAACCAAAAGATTGATGAAGCATGACAGATCCTATCCATAACACAACTGAAGAGGGAAAATATTGGTACAGATTAAAGGCTGATTTAAAACTGCCTTAGATAGGCCTGGGACAAAGTTGTCATGAGGTAAAAAAAAAAAAGAGCACATACCATGAACTATGTTCATGCCATGGTTAATGGCAAATGTGGAAGAATCCTCAATTGATCCAGGAAATGTTAAAATAATATATCTACTAAAAAATTGAAATGATTATAAATATAGCACACTGCTACAATAATCACTTTTGGTAATAAATCTAAACACATCTACCCATATTACATTTTACATTCTATGATTTCAAGGAATATGAAAAGGGATGTGATGTACTCCCTTTGCTTACATGATTAAAATTGTTCAATGCAGATCAGTTACTTCACCAACATCATATTCCGTTGTTTGCATTCTTAAACCATCCTTCACAGCAAGTTGACCCTGTCTTACCAGAGGTAGATGCGAGCACATGCCTTGGAGGTAGATAATTTCAGGCATTCGG
Source organism: Pantherophis guttatus (assembly GCF_059756535.1). Classification (NCBI taxonomy): domain Eukaryota; kingdom Metazoa; phylum Chordata; class Lepidosauria; order Squamata; family Colubridae; genus Pantherophis; species Pantherophis guttatus. The sequence goes on along the minus strand of NC_142069.1, from coordinate 56,867,219 downwards.
GCACCCAATTACATAAGCATAGTTGAAGTCAGCATTGTACTCCTTACCGATATAAACGTGGAACAGGGTTACTCCAGATTTATATGAAATCCAACGGTATGATTTTGGGTTGACGGCGTGGACATGCTGGGAGACGCTAACCCAAATGAGAGACTAAGTTAAATTGAATATTAGGGCAACCGTTCGCTAAAAGGCTTGGCCTAGGAAGAGTTACGGCTTCACGACGGGGGGGGGGGGAGAAACCCATCTCCGGCAAAGCGAGCGCAAAAGGGGAGCCCGGCGACGGTGCTTCGCAAAAAGGGCTCCTTCTCGTCGCCGTCTGAGGAAGGCGAAAGCCGTTCCACTTTGCTCCGGCCGCCGTCTGGGACGCCTCGGCCTGGCTGTGGGCTGACGCTGGTTGGCGACGGCAGGAACACGTGAGTGAGAAGAAAGGGGGAGCACAAGGTCGGGTTGAGCAAGGGGGCGGCAGCAGCAGGAGTTTCCCCGACATCTGGAGGTGTCGGCGGCCGCGCTTGGGAGCGAGCGGCAGGCGGTAGCTGTCCGCCGCAGCAATAGCGGCTGCAGCGGCTCCTCCTCCTGCTACTGCTGCTTCGCTGAGTCCCTCCGCCCGAGTGCCAGCCGTCGCCTCTCCGAGCCTTCGGTCGCTCCTCCTTATTGACAAATACACAAAGGGCCGCGCCGGTCTGGAGACGCGTCTGTAGCCGGCATGGGAGACAAGAAGAGCCCCACAAGGTGAGAGCAGAAAGCCGAGCGGGAGGGCAACCACGTAGACAGACAGGCAAAGGGCCTCCGCGGGCAGGCCGGTCAGGAGACAGTAGGCGGCGGTGGGGCTGTGAGGCCGGCGTCCCCGCTTCTTTTCATCACCCTCCCCCTCTCCCTCCTCCTCTGCCAAAGTGTTTGGCGCCCCCCAACGTAGCAGAAGCGATGGCGGTGAAGAGGAGGAGGAGAAGGAAAAAAGAGGGAGAGGAAGGAGGAGGAGGAGACGTGGTGGGAAGCGGCGGCGGCGGCCGAGAAGAAGCGAGGCCCTAAGGGGAAGCAGGGAGGGATGAAAAGGGCGGCCGCGGCGATGCCTTGTTTTGTGTCTTAAATTTCCTTACGTTTTTCCTCGTCTTCCTCTCCCTTTCCCCCCGCTTTTTGAGTAGGCCGAAGCGGCAACCGAAACCTTCTTCCGACGAGGGCTATTGGGACTGCAGTGTGTGCACTTTCCGGAACAGCGCCGAGGCCTTCAAGTGCATGATGTGCGATGTGAGAAAGGGCACTTCCACCCGGTGAGTGAGCGGGCAAGAAGCCTGGCCTGACAGCCACTTCCCCGGGCAAAGCAGGAGCGGGGACGGATGTGGGGCGGCGGCGGGGAGAAGACGGCCCAACTCAGGGAAGGTGGATCAGAACAGGGGAGCCGGCGACTGCCACCACCATAGCCGTTGGGCAGGCGTATCGATTGCTCTCCTCTATGGGAAGCATAACAGCTCCGTTTGCACCTTTCCCCCTCTTTACTTCAATAAACACCCCACTCTCGGGCTGAAATAGAATTCCCCTGTGGTGAATTTAAAACTTGCGAATAAGATGCTCTTTCTGTCTGCTTCCCACCTCTCTGGATATGTAGGAAGATGGGAAGTGCTGGGCTGTTGGTTTTTAATCCTGGTAAGATAAAGTATTTCTCATGCTTTGGAATGCTCAAACTGACCAAATATTAATAGCAAGGAGTTGCACAAATTGTGAGAATATATTTTGTTTCATCATCAGTTGAAAAGAAAACAAAAATGGCCCAGAATTTGTTTTATTTTTATTGAGAAAACTATGTTGTTATACTGTGCTGTGTATACACAAACATATAGATAAGTCCATGGACTGTCCCATTTATATTGTGATATTAGAAATCACATATATACTGTTGATCAAAATAGAATCCGAGGTCAGGAAGTACTTTCTATTGCGTATATTTTTCTGTCCCTGTATTCCAGAACTTTTAAAAATTATTTGATTATCCAAAAGCAGTTACAAGGAGACAGGTAAATGAGGAAATACTGGATGGAGATACATATTTATGAAAGCTGAGTGAATGGTGGCTGCTGAGGTTATGAACATTTCAAACTTCTGTGGGATGTTTAAAAAAGTGAAAAACATGGTTATTGGTGATTTGGGAGGCAAAGGTGGACCAGGAGGTTTGTTAGTCCACATTCTAGAACAGTGGTTCTCAACCTTCCTAATGCCGCGACCCTTTAATACTGTTCCTCATGTTGTGGTGACCCCCAACCAGGGGTGGGTTCTAAATTTTTTTATTACCGGTTCTGTGGGCGTGGCTTATTTTGTGGGCGTGGCTTGGAGATCATGTGACTGGGTGGGCGTGGCTATGTGTATAGGGACTACCCAGAGGGCTGAAAAAAGTGATTTCTGACAGGTCCTCGCATTTTTGACCGGTCTTCGCACTTATGACTGGTCATCATTTATGACTGGTCATCATTTATGCCCATTGTAGCATTCTTAACAACCATGTCACTCATTTCACAACTGCTTCTCTTCACCATGGTGACAAGATAGGGCAAAAACGTAAAATGTGAGGACAGTCATAAATTTGAGGACTGGTCAAAAGTGCGAGGACCAGTCAGAAATAACTTTTTCAGCCCTCTGAGTAGTCCATATGCATAAAAGGATACAGCAATAGAGAGGGATGAAGGAAGGGAAGGGAAATTAGAGTAGGAGTGAGGGTAAGAGAGGGAGGAAGAGAGGAGGAGAAGGAGAAAGGAAGAGGAAGTAGGGAGGAGAAGAAGAGGGGGAGGAAGAGAAAGTAAGAAGGAAAGAAAAGAGAGGTGGTAGGTTTGAGGAGAAAGATTGCTGTACAATAAAAAAGAAAGGGAAGAAAGCCAGCCCCAAACAAATATAAAGATATTAAGATAAAGAATGAATTGTTAAACTTTAAAGAATAAAAGAGAACAAATATGAATAAATAACAATAATTAGAAACACACATACAAACATACAATGTATTTTCTTTGAACAGAGTATTTGGCCGGTTCACAAATTTAAACAGTGTTTAGTCATTTCAATTAAATTTATAATTTCTATATTTCCTTTTTGCCATATTTATTCCTTATCTATTTTTGTAAAAAACCAATATTACCCTTCATCCTCACCTCTAATCTTAATCAAATTCAATTTTTCCCTTCTATTCTATATTATACCCCTTCCCATTGTCATCTATTTTTATATCCATCCTCACATTGGTTAATTATGTAATATTACAGTTTAATATAAATTCAACATTTTAATATAAATCAATTAGTTATATAACTACCTTTTTTGTATATTAATCAATATGAACATGAATATTCCAATTATTTCCATGCAATCCAATTTCTTACAAATCAATTAATTATATTTACCAATAATAATAAACCAAATAATTTCTCCCATATATTCCTCCAAACCACAACTTAACCATTTTTGCTTTCAACACAATATACAATTAATAGTATCTCAATTATTACAATTCCCTAGTTAAATAGAGCTTTTTTTCTTTTGTGTTTTAAAATCTTGAACTCTCCTCTTTTCCCCTAAATTTCCCATTGTTTGCACCTACCTTTTTTGGTGAGGAAAAAGAAAAGAAATCTGCCTGGCTAATTTTCTAACATTGCAGCAACAGCAAAGCCAACAGCCTGCTTTACTTTCAGTTTCGTTTTTCAGCATAGCTAGGGGGAAAAAAATCTCTCCAGCAAGCAGCAGAGCCCTGAGCAAAACAGCTGAAAGCAAATCAGCTGAGAGTTGGGAGCCGATCTAATCAAGGGCTAATTAGCCTATGCTGATGCTCCGCGGGCCAATAAAATTACAAAAAAACACCGAACCATTTGTTAAATTGCTGGCTTGCCCGCCCCTCGCCCACCGCTATTTATTGGCAATAAATAGTGGTGCGGGGGGGCAGGGCGAGCCAGCAATTTAACAAAGCCCCGCGGCAAGAATTTAAACAGTTTTTTCCCTCTAGCCATCAGCTGGGACTCAGGAGGCAGCAATAGATTGGGAGTGGGCGGGGTAAGCGAACGGCCGGCGATCGAACAGAGCAGAGAGTGAGGGTGAGTGAAGGCGTGGGGGGGCGGGAGAGGGCTTTGGCGACCCCTGTGAAATGGCCGTTCGACCCCCAAAGGGGTCGTGACCCCCAGGTTGAGAACCACTGTTCTAGAAAAACACATCAGAACCTCTCTTGATGCAGATAATTGATGTCAATAGGATTGCCTAGTCCTGTGATAGCTAACCTTTTTGCTGTGGTGTGCCAAAAGCGGGAGCGCGGGTGTGTGTGTGTGTCGTGTGTGTGCATGTGCCCACACCCATAATTCAATGCCCCCCCCACATTGGATAGGTGGACTTCAACTCCCAGTATTCCTTTGCAACCATCTCCACGCTCCCCCCGCTTTTGGCACGTGATGGCAAAAAGGTTACCGATGGGCCTGGTAGGCCCGTTTTTCGCCCTCTCCAGGCTCTAGAGGCTTTCTTGGAGAGCGGGGAGGGTGAAAATGGTCCTTCCCACACACACACCCCGAGGCCAGAAACGGCCTGTTTCCTGACTTCCGGTGGGCCCAGAAGGTCCGGAAATCAGTTGGCCGACACACGCATGCACGCTGGAGCTGAGCTAGGGCAACGCTTGTGTGCCCACAGATATGCTCCACATGCCACTGTGGCATGTGTGCCATAGGTTCGCCATAACGGGCCTAGTCAGTAACAATAAATATTTGCTGAGCTACTCCCTGCTTCTTTACATGATTATACAAGTGTGTAAATATAATTAAGATAATATTTTCATATTACACTTATCTCCTAGGTCCCACTGTTACTTTAAGTAGTTACTAATGAACTTGCAGTTTTCTTTAATTTCTTTCAACAATTTACAGTGGCAATACATGTTTTCTTTCAAATGACCATCTCTCACAGCTGTTTCTTAACAGAGTTAGAGATCATATTTTGCTCCAGGTAGAGTAGTAACCTAGAACAGTACTTAGCATTTAATCCAAAAAATTAAACAGAAGTGATTTACCTAAATATATGAAGCAAGTGATCCATGTGCAGAATCCTCGGGGCTCAGGTTTCGTTGCAGCGAGGGGGTCGCACACCCTCTCCTCGCCTCCGAAGAAAGCCCCTCTGCTCCCCCTGCCTCTCCGGGGCTGAGAGTGGCTAAAAAAAGTCGCGGAGCTTTAAGAAATTTGATCGGCACAACGGAGCTCGTGCCGCACCGATCTTCCGCCTTGACAGCTGCACCGGAAGTCCTCGATTAATACTGAGATCTTGACCTATTTGTCCCCGTATCATTATTTGTTATTTCCATGGCACTCTCAGACTTTGACTATTCAGACCAAGCCAGTAGACATGCATGCACACATGCATTTGTGACATTTAAAAAATTTATCAGCAATATTTTCTGCCCAGTTCAATTATGCAAGATACTTGTTACAAATCTATTGTAGTTAAAAAAATCTTTTATAACTTGTGGCATTATAAATACATTTCAGACTTTGAAAAAGTGTGGGTGCTGTCACAAAATAGTTATCAAAAGGTCACGTGCACTAACATATTAGTGGCTATAATGTTCATGCTAATGCCCATAATAGAAGTGGCAAAACTTAAAGTCAAATAATCATTTGTCCAAGAAAGTGAATACAGAATAAAGCCAAAGTGCTTCTGAGCTCCAAAGCCACTTGTTTGAATCCAGATTTCAGTTTAAAATAATTCTCACTTTCTTTGTCTATTCTTTATCTTTTTTATTATGTAAATTTTAAAGAATAAGTTTATTGGGTATGTCATATTGGCACAGAATGGTGAAAACCGACTCTGATTATTCCCATGGTTTTCACCTAATTAAAAGTTTTTCACTTTCTCAAAACAATCAGTCACATAGTTCAATCACAATACTGTCCAGTTGTTAGGTGACTCCAGTCCCTTCCTTCCGAGCACCTGCAGGAATGTCCTTAGTTCCCAAGAGAAAGTATTTTGTTTTGACTACAACACCCCAACTATCTCTATTCCCCCCTTCCTGTCCCTCTTCTCCAGTGTGTGACCACTGAAGTCTCAAAATGGTCTCGGTCAGGCCAGCTTCAGGGTTGACACCCTCCCTAATCAAAGTTGCAATTGGTACATAGCAGCTAAACTGCTAACTAGTGCAAAGTAAAAGAATTACATATCTGTAAGAGTTCCACTTGCTTATCAGGCACAATTTAAGATAATGGCATGTACCCTTAAAGCCCAAATGTTTAGGTGCTGTGCAGTGAACAAGATCTATAGGAAAGAATTTCTTTTAATGATCAATCCACTGATTGTTGTTATTGTTCAGTTGCTAAGTCATGTCTGACTCTTCACGACCTCATGGACCATAGCACGCCAGGCCCCCTTGTTCTTCAGTTACTCCCTGAATCTGCCAAACTCATGTCCACTGCATCGATGCATACATACTATCTATAATCCTCTGCCATCTTTTCCTTTTGCCTTCAATCTTTCCCAACATAAGGGTTTTTTGCAATGAGTTGTCTCTTCTGATTTTGTCACCAAAATATTTGAACTTCAGATTCACTGATAGAGTTTCATTTATCTTGCATACAGGAGAAGATTTCCCTGTATTGTTTTCATGATTTGGAATGCACTCCTGTTTGAACTATATTTACTTTCTTGTCTTCCTATGTTTAGAAAATTTGCAAAAGACATACATTTTACTAGTTTACAATAATTTTGCTAACTTAAAAAAATAAACATGTTTGTATTTAGCAGTTTAATCATAGTTAGTCGCATAGGGTATTTATAGTATATCAATGTAAATATATTCATGAACTGGAATAGCCAGCCAATGGGGGATTGTTTGATAACTGAAACATAGTGTTTGTTGTATGGGGCCATAAGAAACAGTTTGGAGCCTGGGTGTGGCTTAACTGTTATTTATATAAGCTTGAGAGCTCTAGCTTCTCCCTTCTCCATTTTGTGTTTCCGTTTTGTGCTGTGTTTGTACTTGCTATTTCTCTTCTCTACAACGCGGAAAAACCTACAAGGGTATTGTATACATGCCTTATGTGTTATTATGTATATAACGAAATTTTGAATCCTGCTGAATTGTCTTATTGTGTGTGCTGCAACAAACTCTGACAAGTTATGGGCCCAGAGCACACAGAAAAACTGAAATGTAATTAAGCTAAAGGACTGCCTGTATTAATAGAGAAGGCTTGCGGGATGGCAGAGACCTCTTTGCCTTGATTGGGACAGAAGAATTATATTATTTGGGCTGCAAAATTGGAATGCTTCCTGAAGGCTAAGGAGCTCTGGGATATTGTTGTTAATTCACCCCAGCACCATTAGCAGCTGCAGATCAAAGGCAATATAATAAGGGACTGGCCTATATCATCTTAAGTTTAGAAGATGAACAATTCTTGAATGTAGCTGATTTAAAGACTGCGAAGGCGGTCTGGCTGAAATTAAGTGTGCATGTGAGTGCATCAGCATGCAATATTGTGCAATTATGGCGACAATTATACAGAGCCCGGCTGCAGTCACATGAGAATGTGGAAAAGCATTTGGTGCAAATGCCAACTTTATTTATTGAGTTGGAACAGCGTGGAATGCAGATTCCCAAATCTCAGAAGGTACTGTTGGTGTTAAATAGTCTTGATGAAACATGGGACATAGTTTCAGCCATATTTGAGTGCAAATCAGAGCAGGAGTTGCGTATGGAGCCCCTAAAAGCCTTTTTAATTTCTGAAGAGCAGAAATGCCATTTTAGAAAAAGCCACGAGGAGAAATTCCTGACGGTAACTCACTTAGTGATGGTGTCAGCGTTCAGGGAAGAGAAGCTGAAAAAGATATGAAGCAAGAGAGAGTTGAAACACAGCAGCAGTCAATGCCACGCAGTTCAGAGTGATGGAACAAGGGGATTCTGCTAGTAAAGTAAAGGTGTGTAATGTGTGGTATGAGCCAAGGAACTATAAGGAAGTATTGGCATTACCTAAAATTGAATAAGTAAAGTGGAAAGAAGCCATGGACAAAGAAATGAAATCCATGGGTGAAGATAAGGTGTTTACATTGCAAAGCCATAGGATGTAAATGGGTATACAAAAAGAAAGTACTACCCAATAATGAGGTCCAATATAAAACAAGGTTAGTGACACAAGGTTTTTCATAGATGAAAAATGTGCACTATGATGAGGTATTTGTGCCTACAGTAAAGTGTGAAAGCATAAGGCTGGCACTAGTGTTGGCAGTGGCACATGGCCATAAAATTTGGCATTTTGACATAACCACTGAATGCAGAATTAAAGGAAGAAATTTACATGGTTCAAGCACCAGGGTATGAAAGTAAAGACCCTAACACGGTGTATAAATTGAACAAGGCTGTGTATGGGCTGAAGTAGTCAGCCAGGAATTGGAATATCTGTTTAGATAAGGCACTGAAGGGTCTTGGGTTCAAGAGTTGCAGGGCTGATGGTTGCATATACACTGGAAAGTTACAAGGTGGGGATTTGTCAATTATTAGCATTTGTGGATTATCTCTGTTTCATTGCAAAAGATTTGTCACAGATAAAAGAATTCGTTAATTCGAAAAAAAGTTTGAATTAAAGAATTTGGAAGAAATACAAAATTATCTTGGTGTGGAGATACAAAAAACTGAGAAAGGTGGTTATGTTCTCAGTCAAAGAAGAAAAATTGAATAGTTGTTGGAGAGATATAACATGAAAGATTGTAATATTGCTCCAACACCTATGAGCACAGATTTTCATAACAGTTTGGGTGAGGACAAAAGTGAAGCCTGTGATCAAGAGATATATCAGTCAGCAATAGGAAGCCTGTTATATCTGTCACAATGGTCCAGACCAGACATAGGTTGTGCAGTAAGCATCTTAAGCCGCTTTACTGCTGCACCAATGCAATTGCATTGGATGGGTGTAAAAACGATTCTGATATTTTGAAGGGAACTGTGAATTTGGGTTTCTGAAGAATTAAAATTGAAATGTTATGTTTGCAATGATTATGCCAATGAAGTAAAAATCAGAAAGTCCAATTCTGGGATTATGTTATTGTTTGGAGGGGCTTTAATTGGTTGGAAGTCCAGAAAACAAACAACTGTAGCCATTTCTACTGCGGAGGCAGAATTTATTGCTTTATCTGAACTTTGTTCAGAGGTAACTTGGTACATACAGCTGTTACAGGATTTAAATGTAAAGGTAAATGAAATAATGGTGTTTGAGGATAATGCTGCCTTCATTAAAATGGCAACAGATGACAGAGTAAAAAATAGAAGCAAGCATGTGGACATTAAATATTGTAATGTAAGAGAAGCTATCAAACGTAAATTAATTAGCTTGCTTCACTGTTCTTCAGAGGACAATCTGGCAGATATAATGACCGAGCCATTGGGTGGAATGCACCATGGGAAGAATATTAAGTTATTCAATTTTATGTCTATTCCAGTTATGAAGGGAGGAGTGTCAATGTAAATATATTTATGAACTGGAATGGGCGTTGGAGTTACCTGATACGCCCCTTCTCTATCCAGGTGTCACGGCAGTCAGGCATGGGTAAGGCGTCGGTAGCTGCTTTATAGGACCGAGTCTACTGGAAGTTTTTAAGCTCCGCCCTCTCTGCTCGGCTTCCAGTTTTGAGGCGAAGGATTCCAGTAGACAGGCGTGTCTGTAGAGATAAAATGGTAGAAGTGAAAGCACCATCCACCCCGGAGGGCCCCCACGGAACAGCTCAGGGTGGGGCTGACTGCCGTGACAGCTGGATAGAGAAGGGGCGTATTAGGTAAGTTCAATGCCCATTCTCCTATTGGCTGTCACGGCAGTCAGGCATGGGACATACCAAAGCCATGTCCTATTGGGAGGGATCAACTCGAACACTTTGTGTTACTCTCCTGCCGAAGGCTGCGTCAGCGGAGGTGGAGGCATCCAAACGGTAGTGCCATATAAAGGGGGTCACCGAAGTCCACGTTGCGGCACGACAAACCTCGAGCGGCGCTTGAGTAGCCCATGCAGCCGATGTAGCAGCACTTCTGGTGGAGTGCGCAGTAATCCAATGTGGAACAGGCAGGGATTGAGATTCATAAACTGTAGAGATGGTAGCCCGCAGCCAACGACCCACGGTGGTGGATGTAATACGAGAACCCATAGACGACGGTTGGAAGGAGATGAAGAGGGCTTCAGTCCTCCGGAATGATGACGTCCGGGATAAATAGATCTTCAAAGCCCGGCGGATGTCGAGGGTGTGCCAGACCTTTTCCAAGTTGTGACGTGGAGACGGGCAAAAATTGGGCAGGATGGGTTCCTGAGATCTGTGGAACGCGGAGTTAATTTTTGGGATGAATGCAGGGTCCATATGGAGCACCACTCTGTCCTTGTGGAAGATGCATAGATTGGAGCGGACAGAAAGGGAGGCCAGTTCCGATATACGCCTTGCTGAAGTAATCGCAATCAGAAATGAAACCTTAAAGGAAAGGAATTTCAGGTTGACCTCTTGAAGGGGCTCAAAGGGGGGCTTCGTGAGGGCGGTAAGCACTTTGTTGAGGTCCCAGGTAGGGAACCGATGAACAACCGGTGGGCGCAGATTGGTGGCGCCACGGAGGAAGGGCCGAATGAGCGGATCTTTAGCTAGAGGGGTCCCGGGAACAAAGGACAAGACAGTCGACAAAGCTGCCACTTGACGGCGTAAAGTATTGGGCGAGAGGCCGGAGGCGAAGCCGTCCTGAAGGAAGCCCACTATCTGAGCTGCTGAAACAGAAGAGGGATCCAGGCGACTCAGAGAGCACCAACGACGGAAGGATTCCCAAGTTGAGTCGTAGATGCGGGAGGTAGATGGTCGACAAGCGGCCAGAATGGTAGGGATGGCAGCGGGAGGCACCTTGGCCTTGATCAAACGGCACCGCTCAATCTCCAGGCGGTCAAGTGAAAGGATTGTGGGTCTGGATGGAGCAGGTTGCCCTGCTGCAAAATGACCTGACCGTCCGGGATCCACCAAGGAGGAGCCACTGAGAGAGACACGAGGTCTGCAAACCAGGGTCTGCGGGGCCAGTACGGGGCAAAGAAGACGAGTTCCGCTTTCTCCAGCAACAGCTTGCGAATCACCTTGGCCACCAGAGGAAGAGGAGGGAATGCATAAAGGAGAAGGCCCTGGGGCCAGGGGCTCCATAGAGCATCCACTGACTCCGCCCTGAGCGAAGGGAATCGAGAGTAGAAGCGAGGGAGCCGGTGGTTGCTGGGGGAGGCGAACAAGTCCACCTGTGGGGAGCCGAATCGAAGAGTCAGTTGGGTGAAGAGATGTTGGGGAATGCTCCATTCCGTATGGTCCATCCAAGCGCGGCTGAGGGCATCTGCCTGGGTGTTGTCCTTCCCGGCAATGTGGTCCGCCCGGATGGACATCAGATGGCGTTCCGCCCAGAGTCCCAGACGGAGAGCCTCCTTCATTAGAGCCTTCGAGCGGGTGCCGCCCAGCCGATTTATGTGGGCCTTGGCCGAGATGTTGTCTGTGAGGACCAACACATCCCGGCCCTGGACTTGAGGGAGGAAGCTGCGGAGAGCCAAGTACACTGCATGCAGTTCTAGGACATTGATGCTGAGGGACTGTTCCTGAAGGGACCAACGGCCTTGGGCCGAGCAAGACTCGAGGTGAGCCCCCCAACCGAGCAGACTCGCGTCTGTAGTGATGACAGTCCTCTGGGGCTCGAGAAACTTGGAACCCTTGGACCCCGCAGGCGAAGTCCACCAAAGGAGCGATGTGACGACAGAAGGAGGGAGCTGCACACGATGATTGGGCGGCGTGGCGGGGTTCTTTTGGAAGGGGAGTAAGAGCCATTGTAGCTGCCTGCTGTGGAGTCGAGCCCAAGGGACGATCCCATAGGACAACACCATCTTGCCCAGTAAGGTGGAGAGATCTAATATAGAGGCAACCTTATGTGTCCTAAAACTGCTGGCAAGGGCGGAAAGACTGTATTGACGGTCTGGGGACAAGAAAACCTCCACCAAGATGGTGTCAATCACCGCACCCAAATGTTGAATCCGGGTTGACGGGACCAAATGGCTCTTAGCCCAGTTAATCGAAAAACCATGGGCTTGCAGAATGCCAATGGTACGGGTGACATCATGAGATGCCTGGGCAGAGGAAGGGGATAGGATGAGAATATCATCCAAATAGAACATGGCCCTGATGTGAATAGAAGAAACATGGGCCGTAAGGGAGGCCATTACCTTGGTGAATACTCTGGGGGCCGAGGACAATCCAAAGGGGAGGGCAGTATATTGAAAATGCCGGTCATTGATGCAGAAACAGAGAAATTTGCGATGGGCAGGCCGAATCGGGATGTGGAGGTAAGCCTCCGTCAAATCTATCGATGCCATGAAGTCCCCTTTCCTAATTCCCAGGAGAATGGTTTGAAGGGACTGCATCTTAAACCGGTGATATACAATGTGCCGGTTTAAGGATTTCAAATCAAGGATAGCCCTCCAACCCCCCGAGGACTTGGGGATGAGGAAGAGACGTGAATAATAGCTATGTGCCCGCTCAGAGGAGGGGACAGGCTCAATGGCTTTGATATCTAATAAATGTTGGATGGCCGAATTGATCTGGAAAGACCTGACGCGATCCCGAGAGACGGGACAGCGCAGGAAAAATTTGGGGGGAGTGGATCAAAACTCCCAAGGAAAGGCCAAAACGGATAGTAGACCCGACCCAGGCATCAGAAACCGTGACGTCCCATTGATTGGCGTACTGGGAAAGACGGCCTCCTATTGACTGATCTACAGGGAAATTACCGGGACCTGTGGAAGGGGCGGCCTCTGCCCCCTCGAAAGGACCGTTTGAACCCAAATCGTACGTCCTGTCTAACCTGACTGTCCGGGGGAGTGGAACCTCTGGAATTGAAGGAACGCAGGGGCCTCTGGGCAGCAAAGGAAGGGTCAGAGCTGCGAAAGGAGGGAGGACGAAAATAGGGCTGTGCCCTAGAGTCAGGGTGGCGGTTCAGGGAAGGGAGTACCTTGCGATGATCCTTTGTTTCAATCAGGAGAAGATCCAGTTGTGATCCGAAAAGTTTCTCACCGGCGAAAGGAGAAGATGCAAGGCGCCACTTGCTCCTGATGTCTGCTTGCCAGTTGCGGAGCCATAAAAGGCGTCGGGATGTTACGGAAGATCCAATGGCCTTTGCAGAAAAACGGGCTGCGCTGAGGGTAGCGTCAGCAGAAAATTCAACCGCTGCTAAGATCTTATTCAGATCCTGATGAGAGCGGTGGTCCGAAGGGGGAAGTTGCGCTTGGAGTTGCCTCAACCAGAGGATCGTAGCTCTATTGAAAAACAATGCAGCGGAAGAAGCCTGCACGGACCAGGCAGACGCCTGATGCCCCTTGATTAAGGTTCGTTCGGCCTTCCGTTCCTCCGGGCGAAGGCACTCTTCCAGCGGACCTGCGAGAGGGGAAGAAGATGACAGAGCCAAAACTGGTGAGTCAACTGAGGGAACTTGAAGAAGGTGCGAGAAATCAGGAGCCACATTAAAGAATTGCTTGTCCAGGTTGTTGGGTACCGGACCAGAACTGGAGAAGGACCATTGCCTGAGGACCATGTCGGAAAATAGCTTCGGGGCCGGAATTACTTCCTTTTGAATAGAGGGTTCCTGGAACAGGGAAGGAGCAGAACCCACAGTAGTGGACGTGGAGACCGCGGCAGAAGAGGTTGAAGAAGAAGCGGAAGCCACACCAAGGCCAGTGACAATCTGGGCCTTATGGAGTAGGGACCGAAATATTTGCGGGCGAAAAAGGCCGATAAAGGCGGGCTGGTCAGGTTCCAGACCTTCGTCATCTGAGAGGTCTTGGTCTGGTAGTAATTCCCCTTCAGACAGGGAGTCCTGGCTGACAGAATCAACCACATCATCGGGTTCAATTACGCCTTCAGCATCCTCCCTGTCGGGCAGGGAGGCGGCCTGATGTTGGGATCCCGACTGGGCGGGAGCTTCAGATGGAGGGGCAGATTTCTGCTGGAGCCCCTGGGAAATGCCCTGGCGAATGGCCTCAGAAATAACAGCTGCCAAAGCAGGTGTAATGTCAGGCAAGGGCTGAGGGATCTGGTTGACCTCCTGAGTAGGATTAGGCATGGCCTGAGCCTCCGGTACAGGGGGGAGTCAGGCTTCAGTGTTGACTGGGAAAACCGAGGCAGCCTCAGTGCCACAGACAGAGTCTTCAATGATAGACCTATCAGGGGACAAGGCAGGTGTAGGCCTTTGAGGAGGAGTATTGTTAGAGGCCTCATTGGAGGGAGGAGCACCGGAATGTTTAGAAGAGGCCTGCAGGGAGGAGGCGGCTTGGGCCTTGTGGAAGGCCTTTTCTATGGCCTTATGACGCCTCTCCTCCTCCCACGATGGCTTCGGAATGGTGGATCGCAAATGGACCTCTGAAGCCAGAGCCCTGGACTTGCTAGGGCGTCATCTTGATGTCCCCTCCTCGGGATCCTCCACCCGGGGACGTTTCCCCTTGTCACGGCCCTGGCATGAATGGCGCGATTTGGTTGCGTCCGCCATCTTGTTAAACGACCACGAGGCTAAGAAGGGGCCTTTCGGGACAATAAGCTGAGAAACAATCCCCGATTACTTGCGGTTGGGTCGGAGGGTGTGATCCACGAGGCAGGGTCTCCAGACAACGTCACTAGGCCGACTGGCAAGGCGTGACCTGAGGCGCGGCAAAAAAACCTCGCGCCGACAGACAGCTGCGAAGCTCGAGGCTCAGAAGCAGCAATAAGCCGCCGCGTGGTAGAAGGCGGCCAGACCCGGTTGCAGACCCCCCGGAGAAATTAAGAGGGGTCTGAGGAGAGGACCTCCGCAATTTGTTTGTCTGCAGGAAAGCCGGGCGACGCGGCAGAGCGAACTCGTGCTCGCGCCGAAGGAGGGGCTGTCAGCTGACAGCGCAATCAATTAACAGTAGCCGAAAAGTAGCCGTTCCGAGTCAAAAAACAGGTAATACAAGCAATTAGAAACAGAGAGCTCTAAGACACGACTAGTCCAGACAGACCGAGCCGAAAAACTGGAAGCCGAGCAGAGAGGGCGGAGCTTAAAAACTTCCAGTAGACTTGGTCCTATAAAGCAGCTACTGACGCCTTACCCATGCCTGACTGCCGTGACAGCCAATAGGAGAATAGGCATAGCAACAGGTCAGCCAATGGGGGGGACTGTTTGGTAACTGAAACATAGTGTTTGTTGTATGAGGCCATAAGAGACAGTTTGGAGCCTGGGCGTAGCTTAACTGTTCTGTATATAAGCTTGAGGGCACTAGCTTCTCCCTCCTCCATTTTGCCTTCTCCATTTTGTGTTTCCATTTTGTGCTGTGTTTGTACTTGCTATTTCTCTTCTCTACAACGTGGAAAAACCTACAATGGTATTGTATAGATGCCTTATGTGTTATTATTTATATAAAGAAGTTTTGAATCCTGCTGAATTGTCTGTGTGTGCTGCAATGAACTCTGACATAGTATTCAATTATTTATATTCATATTTATATTCAAGATGAAAGAAGATATAAATTTATGATCAGGCTTTCTATCAGCTAATGTAAAATTTTATTTTTCATTCAGATTGAAAGTTTAATTATTGTAAGAAACAATTGCTAGGTAGTCGAGTAACACAACTTTTATATGCTTTTAATTGTATGTTGGTGCTTATGTAAATTAAGCAATCATAAATAATAGTGAACAGCTTCTTATGTTAGGCATCATGTCCATGGGCATACTTAGGCAATTAGATATAAAGTATTATACACCTGTATCAAGCTCAGGCTCATTATGACTTTATTAGAATATGTCTGAGGATATCTTATAAATATTATATATTTTATATTCACATGCCATACATTGCTTGCAAAGAACATAAAATATAATTTGAAAGCAATAAGAATAAACAATACTTTAAATTCTTGTGAATAGCAGAAAAGAACACTTCTTGGTTCTTTTCTGGGACAAGCCATAGTGTCAGGGAAATTCAAATCCTCAGAGGGTAAAAGTAAAAGCATACAATAGAAATGAGGACATAACATTTTTTCTGAATTTTAGACTAGAAACATATATTTATTTATTTATCAAATTTTAAAACCCCACAAATCCTTCACAGAGATAGAGTAACATTTTGGATTCAGATAAGAAACAAAACTTGTCAACATAATTCCTGCAACTCTTCTTGAACCCACCTATAAGTAGTCCTCAAGTTACTGTACAACAGTTCATTTAGTGACCCTTTGAAGTTAAACGGCACTGAAAAAAATGACTTATGACCATTTTTAACACTTACAACCATTGCAGCATCTTCATGGTCACATGATCAAAGTTTGGATGCTTGGTAGCTGACTCGTGATGGTTACAAGTGTCCAAGGGTCATTGATCACTTTTTACAATCTGACAAGCAAAGTCAATGGGGAAGGCAGATTCATTTAACCATGTTAATGACTTAACAATTACAGTGATTCACTTAACAACTGTGGTAAAAACGGTTACAAAATGGGACAAAAATTATTTAACAAATGTCTCGTTTAACAAGAAATTTTTTGGACTCTTGTGGTTGTTTTTTATTGTTATTTTTTATTTTTTAAATACAAATAATACAAACATATTACATATATATTTAAATACAAAAAAAGAAAGAAAAAAGAAAAAGAAAAAAAACACAAATATTATAGTGCACCCCGATAACCCGGAGACCATTTTTCCCCCTTATATTTCTTTGTCTATAACAACTAAAAGAGATCTACCGTATTTTTCAGAGTATAATATGCACCTTTCCCCCCCCCAAAAAAGGGTGGAAATCTGGGTGTGTCTTATATTCTGCCCAGCTTCTCAAACAGAGGTTTCAGAGGCTGAAAAAAGCATCAGAAATGAAGCTTCAGAAAAGAAGCCCCAGAGCTTCAGAAAAGAAGCCCCAAAACAGAACTTCAGAGGCTTTTTTTCTGAAGCTCTGTTTCAGAGGCTTTCAGAGGCAGGAAAAAAAAAAGCAAGGCACAGAGCTCACAACCAAGGAACCTGTTGCTAAAATTCACCTCTAGGAACAGCTGATTGGGGGTATTCCGGGAGCCGATCCACCTGCCAATCAGCTTTTTTTTTAATTTTAAAAAACAAACTATTAAATTTAAAAATATTTAAAAAAAGAGAAAATATACAAATTTTCTCAATCATAAAATTACATTTTCAATACACAGTTACACTAACAAAGTAAATACATGTGATTATATAAACACATATATACAAACAGTGACTCATTTACCTATTCTGTCTATCTGACAGTGCATTCTTTATTGCTTGAATTTCCCCTAATTCTTATCTTTACCCTTTTTTCCTTTGGTTTATCCACTTATACCATCTATTCCATACTATAAAATATTTTGAGTCTTCCTTGTCTTTTAATTCTAGAGTTAATTTATCCATTTCTGCGCATGTATAAATTTTTTGAATTACTTCCTGATCTGTTGGCATACGATCTGTTTTCCACAATTGTGCTAATGCCAGTCTGGCCACCGTAATTATGTGTAGTGTTAAATATTTTATGTCTTTTCTAATGTTCCCTTTTATCATGCCTAATAAGAAAACTTCTGGTTCTAATTCAATTTCTTGGTCTATTATTTCTACTATCCATGTTTTTATTTTTTTCCAATATTTCTGGGCAAAGCCACCAAACATGGAAAAAAGTACCCTGGGCTTGTTTACATTTCCAACAAACAGGATTTACATTCGGGTACATTTTCGCTAGCCTCTGTTGTGGCTCCGTCCTCCGAGCCTATCTTATCGGAGGAAGAAGGCTCCGAACATGAAGGAGAGGAGATGGCCAGGCCTCCCTCTCCAGGACCCTCCTCTCTGGCAATGCCTCAGGTGTCTCCCGAAGGAGAAGAGATTGGCCAGGAGCCAGGTGTTTCCGAGCCGTCGGATAGTGACGAAGAAACATTGTGGTTGGACCCACGCCAGCGTCGGAGAGACAAGCGTGCGCAGCAGAAAAGGAGGCGTGCCAGAGATTAAGCTGAGTCACTGGACCACACCCCACAGGCTATAAAAGGGAGTGTGGTGGCCATTCGGACTCTGTGACGGACAAAACTAATCTCTGGCGAGTCACTTTGCACCTTTGGACACAACGCCTACTTGCTGTGGATTTAATTACAAACTGAACTATTCAAACTGTGTGTACTTTTGTCTGTGTTATCGGAGTAAAAGTTCTTGGCAGGCAGCCATGGAGTTGCTGCCAAGTTCCTTATCACTGATGTTGAGTGTTTAAAGAGTTTATTTAACCCTCGGCTGGCTGGTTGGGTATGTGCGTGGTACGGGGTCAGAACAGCCTCGAAGGAGCTAGATACCATCTATACCACATCTTATAATGGTTTTCCTTATATGCTACCGATTTTGTCATACTGTAATTGTTTTCCCAAATTGAATTCTAATAAGTATTTGTAAATTTTTGAAATTAGTTTTCCTTCTTTGGATTCTAATAATTTATCTAATCTGTTTGGTTTGGGATCTATTCCTCCCTCCTCTTGGTCTTTTCTGTATCTTATTTTTATTTGTGAATAGGGCCACCAGTCTATTAATATTCCTTGTTCATTGAGTTCTTCCCTTGTTTTCAATACTCCTTGTGAATCTAATATTTCTCTGTATCTTAACAGTTTTTGTTTTACTAATAAATTGGGATGAGTTATTGCTTCTATCATTGATAACCAGCCGGGAACTTTCATATTTACTTATTTGTTTATTTATTTTTCAAATTTATATACCGCCCTTCTCCCGAAGGACTCAGGGCAGTGTACAGCCAAAGTAAAAACATAAATACAAACATTAAAACCAATTTAAAAAGATATATATATATGTTTGATCCCAAAATTAAAAGAACAATAACAAAGCTATTAAAAACATTTTTAAAAAAGTGTTAAGCCAGCCCGGCTTGCTGAAAAAGAAAGGTCTTCAAGGCACGGCGGAAGGCACCGAGGTCTTGAATTCTTCGTATCTCTGGGGGCAGTTGATTCCAGAGGGCAGGTGCCCCCACAGAGAAGGCCCTCCCTCTGGGGGCCACCAGTCTACATTGTTTGGCCGATGGCACCCTGAGGAGGCCCTCTCTGTGGGAGCGCACAGGTCGGTGGGAGGCCATTGGTGGCAGCAGGCGGTCTCGAAGATATCCAGGTCCTATGCCATGGAGCGCTTTAAAGGTGATAACCAACACCCTGAAGTGCACCCGGAAAACCACTGGAAGCCAGTGCAGCTCACGCAGGAGAGGTGTTATGTGGGAGCGCCATGCAGCTCCCGTAACTACCCGCGTGGCCGCATTCTGGACCAGCTGGAGTCTCTGGGTGCTCTTCAAGGGGAGCCCCATGTAGAGAGCATTGCTGTAGTCCAGGCGAGAGGTGACGAGGGCATGAGAGACTGTGCAAAAGGAATCCCAATCTAGGAAGGACCGCAACTGCGGATCAGGCGAACCTGATAAAAGGTCCCCCTGGTTACAGCCGTCAGATGTTCCTCCAAGGACAGCTGTGTATCCAGGAGGACGGCCAAGTTGCGAGCCCTCTACGTGGGGGCCAAGGACTCGCCCCTAATAGTCAGTGATGGAGTCAACTGACTATATTGGGATGCCGGAAACCACAACCACTCAGTCTTGGATGGGTTGAGCCTGAGCCTGTTCCTCCCCATCCAGATTCGCACGGCGGATTTTTTGCTTTTTATCTCTTGCCATTTGTCAATTAGTGATTTCCTAATAATATGGTTATTAAAATGTTTGAATATTTTATTTCTGGGACTCCATAAAAAGGCATGCCATCCCTTCATTAAATCGTGACCCTCTAAATTTAATAATCTTTGATTTTCCAGGGTTACCCATTCTCTAATCCATGTTAAACTTGAGGCTTTATAATATTTTTCCCATGCCGGGAGTCCAAATCCGCCTCTAGTTTTGTCATCTTGTAATATACTTAATTTAATTCTTGATTTTTTCCCCTCCCACACGAATTTTGTAGTTATTTTATCCAAATTGCTAAAAAATTTCTTATCTAATTTTATTGGGATTGTTTGGAATAAATAAAGGAGTCTTGGCAGTATATTTGATTTTATTGCTGCGATTCTCTCCAACAATGACAATTTTAATTTCCCCCATTCCTTCCTGCTCATCATCGGACATCATTCTTCCAGTGGGTGCACAATGGCTGCATTTAGAGCCAGTGCTCAGCAGCAGTTTGGCTCGATGATCGAGAATTCCATGCCGGAGTTGATTGCATTTTCAGCCTGAGGGCTAGCGATTGGGGCCTTTGCAGCGGCTTCCATCCCACCATTTGCCTGATGGATTCAGCTACAGTTTTGGCCACAGGGTTTCTGTGCCGGCGCAGTGAATAGCGGTTTGGGGATCCAACCACATAGACCATAATTGGTGCAAAGCGGCTCCAAAATGACAGATGCCAATTTATCAAGATTGGCCCACATGGCAACGGCCCAAGGGAAGAGGAAGCGCCATAGTGACCCAGGAGAGGGGACTTTGGGAACTCAGCGCCAATACAAATGGACCAGGGTAGAGGGTCCTTCCCCTCAAACCCACCCCAAGTCCTCCCAGGCCTATAAGGCTGAGCAGAGGCAGCACATGGCCATCGAACGTGCCATACAGGAGGCACAAAAGAAGGCCAGGTCCCCTCCCAGATTGGAGCCTGCTCCTGCACTGGCTACTGTTTCTCCTGCTTTGGCTCGCCAATTGGCTTCTCAGCCTCTTCCTCAGGCCTCATTATCACCTGATGTTTTGGATCAAGGAGCTACCTCCACATCAGCTGAGGCAGCCATTTTGTTTGCGACCTTGCCTGCCAATGGCCTTCAACAGGCCCCTTCTATTCAAATGGACAGCCAGTCTAATCTTCTGGCCTCTACGGCACCCTTGGTTTCCACTAGCAGGTCTGCTGACCCGCAAGACCCACAAATAACCCCTGCCCTAGCCTCCTTGATATTAGAGGGCATTTGGCATGGTATTGCACAAGGCCTCCAACAGAGATCTGCTTCGGAGGTTTCTGAGTATGTGAGCCAGGTCAGTCAGTCCCACTGTTCCCGTCAGTTGGAGGAATCGGGTGGAGCAGGAGAGACCGGATTCTCCGGTTTCCGCTAGTCAGGTCTCCTTGTCTGTAGAAGAAATGTCTTTGGATCAGGAATGGTCTGATGATGAAGGACGGGAGCCAGACCATCCTTCCTTCATAGGCCTTTTTCGGCCTCAGCTCTTTCGCTCCTTGTTATTTAAAGGTCAATCTTCTACAAAGTTGGTTTCTACCTCTTCGGTGCTAGAATCGGTTTCGGCTGAGGTTGATCCGTCCGCCACTCTTTTCCTGGAACAGACTGTACGTGCCAAGATCTTGCCTGCTCCCAAATTATTTTCAGACGTGGTTCAGCATCAGTGGATGTCGCCCAGTTTGGGTCCCCTTCCCAATGCGCAGGACAAACATCTTTATAAACTGGCTGCGGAATTTTCTGATCTTCTACAGGTTCCCACGGTGGATGCTTCTGTCGTTGTTTTCTCTTCTTCTACGACCTGGCTGGTCCCCGGAGGAGTCCTTGTGCCCGGAGGACAAGAGAGCTGAGAGAACCTTAATCAAGGGCCAACAGGTAAGACCTGGTCGGTAAGAGCTGCTTCGGCAGCCTTGTTCTTTAACAGAGCTTCTATTTTGTGGTTGAAACAGCAATAGGAGAGGCTTCCTTCCTCTGATTCCAGGGCCCATCAAGATATCAATAAGATATTGGCGGCTGTCGAATTCTCAGCAGACGCTACCCTCAATGCTGCCAGATTCATGGCCAAATCTATTGGTTCCTCAGTTACATCTCGGAGGCTTCTCTGGCTCAGGCATTGGCAGGCCAACGCTAGAAATAAATGGCATGTGGCTTTGTCTCCCTACACGGGGGGAGAAGCTGTTTGGTTCTTCCCTCGACTCTATACTCGTTGAGACCAGGGATCGGCGTAAGGTTTTGCCTTCTGTCTCCAGGAAGACCAAATTTCGTCAACAGGGTTATTTTTGTTCCCAGCCCTTTTGGGCCTCAGAGAGCGGATTCAATCAACAGCGTCCCCAAAGGTCCTTTCCAGCCAGAGGGGCTCAGCATCAGGTCAGCAAGGGTCCCAATTCTTCCCCAAGAGGTCCTTTCGGGGTGGCAGGGGTCATCCCTTCCATAGTCCAGATAGATTTCCCCAGGACTCCCACATTGGTGGTCGACTGGCCCTCTTCTCCAGTCAGTGGGACTCCACGATATCTGATTCTGGGTGCGGGAGACGATTCAGGCAGGCCTCTCCCTTGAATTTCGCTCCACATCCCCCCCCGGGGGGGGTTGTATCTTGTCCTTTGTCTTGTGATCAATCCAAACGCCTGTACATGTCAGCTGCAATCTGTCATCTACTAGCTATTAAGGCCATTCAGTTGGTTCCACGGAACCAGCACAGACAAGGATTCTATTCTCGTTTATTTTTGGTACATTATATAGCACCGGTTCAAAATGCGCTCTCTTCAAACAATCCTAGAATCCATCCGAGTGGGTGACTTCCTTTCGTCAGTTGATCTGACAGAAGCGTATCTTTACTTCCCCATCCTTCCCACCCACCGTAAATTCCTTCATTTTTATTATGCTGAACACCATTATCAATATAGAGCCTTGCCCTTTGGGCTTTCCTCCGCCCCTCAGGTGTTCACTAAACTCATGGCTGCCCTCATTGCCCACAACCATTCCCTACCCATTCACATTCTCTTCTACTTGAATGATATCCTTATCCTTTCTAACTCCAAATCCCTAGCACAGCAGGACATCCGCACGTCCCTTCAGGAGCTGCAGGCCCATGGCTTCCTGATAAATGGGTCCAAGAGTCATTTGACTTCCTCTACCCGTATTAAGTACCTGGGGGCTCTGATAGATACTATCAGATTGGAGGTTTCACTGTCACAGGAACACCAATCCAGCCTCACAGAACTGGCTCGTCGTTGCCATAGGGATCATTCGGCCACTCTCCTTACCTTTTCCCGACTTTTGGGTAAAATGGTTTCCTCCTTCAGCATCATTTCCTGGTCTCGCCTTCATAGCCGAGAGTTGCAGTAATTCCTGCTTCCCTTCCAAAGGGCTCGCAGGAGCACAACCTTGACGAACATCCTCCTTACTCCCGTGGTCCTCAACTCCCTGGCTTGGTGGACCTCCCCTGCAATTGCCAAAGGCAGCCCGTTCCGGGAACCTCGCCGCATGGTCCTTACAACAGATGCCAGCCTGTTCGGATGGGGAGCCCATCTGGGTCCTCACATGGCTCAGGGTCAATAGTCTCAGCAAGAGCAGAAGTACAACATCAACTGGTTGGAACTCCGGGCCATCCACCTGGCTCTTCAGAAGTTCCACTGCCACCTGCTCCTAGGTCAGCATGTTCTCGTGCTGACGGACAATGTCTCGGCCAAGGCACATGTAAACAGGCTGGGCGGCACTCACTCAAAGGCCCTCATGCAGGAAGCCCTTCGTTTAGGCCTTTGCGCGGAAAGACATCTAGCCTCCTTAAAGGCCTTGACATATCAGGGGCAGCGAACGTTCGAGCTGACTCAGCTGCCACCCAGTAGACCAGGCGGAATGGAGTCTCCATCCTCTTTTCTTCAAGGAACTAACCTCTCTATTTGGTCTTCCCGCGGTAGACCTCTTCGCTTCCCGGACCAACCACCAGGTTCTGTGGTTTTATGCCAGATTTCCGGCTGCCGAAGCGGAGGCGGTGGACGCTTTACGCAGCCTGTGGCCTCTGAGGCTCCTTCTTTATGCATTCCCTCCTCTACTGCTCATAGCCAGGGTCATCAGGAAGATCCTGGAGGAGGAAGTGCAGTTGGTTCTTCTGGCTCCGCATTGGCCTTGGCGGCCTTGGTTTGCGGTCTTGGTCTCCCTATTGGTGGAGCGGCCCTGGCGGATCCCTAACGACAGGATCGTCCTACTTCAGGGGGCTTTGGTTCATCCAGAACCCCAATGGTTGCAGTTAACCGCCTGGAGACTGACTGGTGCCTCCTAGAAAGGGCCAACATTTCTGCCAGGGCCATCCGGACCATCCAAGTGGCTTGTTGCGCCTCTGCTAACCGCATCTACGAGGCCACCTGGCGCTCCTTCTCTAACTGGTGTAGGAAGAGCAGCCTGGCTCCATCCTCTGCCTCTATTGCTCACATTCTGGATTTCTTGCAGGCGGGCTTCGATGGTGGTCTCTACCCCTCCACGCTACGGAGGCAGATCGCCACCATCTTCTCTATTTTGGCATGCGGTTCATTGACATCTATTTCTAGAGATATCTTGATCTGTCAGTTCCTCAGGGGAGCCTCCAATCTACGACCTACAGTCATACACTGGTTCCCCATATAGGACCTCAACAAGGTGCTAACCGCTTTGACCAAGGCTCCCTTTGAACCCTTGCGTGAAGTCGCTCTCCAGTTCCTTTCCTTCAGGGTGATGTTTCTCGTCGCAATCACCTCTGCCCACCGCATTTCGGAGCTGGCCGCCCTGTCAATGCGTCACGACCTTTGTGTGTTCCACCTTGACAGGGTCGTGCTATGGCTTGATCCCACCTTCATCCCGAAGGTTAGTTCCATTTTTCATAGGGCTCAGGAACTTGTCCTGCCCAATTTTTGCCCATCTCCTGCGCATCGTCTAGAGAGGGTATGGCATACCTTGGACGTTCGAAGGGCTTTGAAAAATTACATTTCCCGCACATCTTCATTCCACCAGACAGAAGCCCTGTTCCTTTCATTCCAGACAGCATCCATGGGCTCCAAAGTTACAGCTCTGGCATTGGGTCACTGGATTAGGGCTACCATCTCCACAGCCTATGAATCTCAGTCTTTACCTATTCCTCGTCATATCCCAGCCCACTCCACCAGGAGTGCGGCTACGTCGGCTGCATGGGTGACTCAGGCCCCATTGGAGGAAGTCTGTAGAGCCGCAACCTGGTCTTCCCTGACATCATTCATTCGGCATTATCGCTTGGACTCCTGCGCATCGGCGGATGCTGCCTTTGGCAGACAAGTGCTGCAAGGGGTCCATTTATCTCAGGATCAGCGGAGCCGGCAGGTTCCTATCCAATAGGACATCGAGCTTTGGTTTGTCCCATGCCTGACTGCCATTTCCACCAAGGAGGAGAAGGGGCATTGGTCTTACCTGTCACACCCTTTCTCTTGTAGGGGGGGACAGCAGTCAGCCCCACTCTGGCTGAAGCCGACCCAGGGGGTGGTGTCAGGGTGGGTGGGTGCTGTTAACTCTTTATCTTTCCAGCTGGAGACACAGTCTGCATCAAGGTCCTCACCGACAAACTGGAGCACAGCAAGAGAGGCGGGGCCTAACAAATCTACAGACTCGGTCCTGATTGGCTAACAGACAGAGTCATCCCATGCCTGACTGCTGTTCCCCCCTACGAGAGAAAGGGCTTGACAGGTAAGACCAATGCCCATTCTATAAAATATATGGTGACAGAGAACACAATGAATTAATTCCCTTGCTATTATGCTTTTGAGGATATATGCATTATGTGTGAATGTGATAGCTTTGGATATTCCCTAAGGTCATTGCTTAGCATTGTTAAAAAGAAAGAAGTACATTATGCCATATTTTAAACTTGAATACTGGGAAATACTAGTTATTCTAGATACAAAAATCTATAGTTTTCTTATGTATTAATGTGTGTGCGCTTGGTATTAATGGTGTACACATTTAACCTTTGAATTATATGTAGGTTAGATACAAACAGATAATATTTGTTGAAAAATATTTAAAAATAAACATTAAGTTTCAATTTTCCAAGTTCCTGTTCTTTCTAAAGCAACAAACTGTAAACATATTGGGACTCTAATTTATCTAATATGAAATATTTAATAATGTCTACTTTTTTATTTATATATGACCCCATATATAAATCCCCCCCATGCTAAACAACTAATCCCATCCCCCCTCTGCTAAACAACTAATTCCCACAACACTTATCAAGCAAACTAAAAAGGCAGTATTACCATAATTATTTTCATCTTCCCTATTACCTATCTCCTTATGACTATAACTTTGTTGCTTATCACTATTGTTGTATGTACATTGCGAGCTTACACACCGGAAACAAGTTCTTTGTGTGTCTAATCACACTTGGCCAATAAAGAATTCTACTCTACTCTACTCTACTCTATTCTATTCTACTCTACTCTACTCATTCTATTCTATATATGAACATAAAAAGAAAACAGATACACCCAGATTGAACATAGTAGGGAACAAACAGCTTCTGTAAAAAAAAATGAGCCTATATCAGGGGTGAAATCCAGCAGGTTCTGACAGGTTCTGGAGAACTGGTAGCGGAAATTTTGAGTAGTTTGGAAAACCGGCAAATACACCTCTGGCTGGCCCCAGAGTAGGGTGGGAATGGAGATTTTGCAATATCCTTCCCCCAGGAGTGGGGAGGGAATGGGGATTTTGCAGTATCCTTCTGCTGGAGTGGGGTGGGAATGGAGATTTTGCAGTATCCTTCCCCTGCCACACCTACCAAGGCATACCATGCCCACCAAGCCATGCCCACAGAACACACCTTGTGCAACACAATGAAATTGCCCTTTACTTTTTTTTTTATTGAAAAAGTTTTACAATTACATTTTCTCCCCAATTTCCCCCCCCCAACCCTCCCTAACCTCCCTAACCCTCCCTAACCCCCCCTCCCCCCCGGACTTCCACAGAATATAATCCAAATCAAAATCCCCTTTTTATAAAACTTGAACCCCTCCACCCCCTGTATATTTTTCACATCTTCACAAAATTCAAATATTTCTATCTTTATATAATACTTTCAGTTAAAAGCTATCTGATATTTCCTAGTTTGATATTTATTCTGCACATAATCTATCCACTTTTTCCACTCCCATTTGTAAGTCTCTTGTGAGCGATATTTTAGATATGCTGAAATCTTCGCCATCTCTGCAAAGCTGGCCATCTTCAAAATCCATTCCTCAATAGTAGGCATAGCTTCATTTTTCCAATATTGACCTATCAGTAATCTCGCTGCTGTTATCATATACAATATCAACTTTGTTTCACCCAATGTAAAACCTTTAACTATACCCAATAAAAACATTTGTGGAGAAAACTGAATTTTTTTCTTCAAAACATTCTGCATAACCCACCAAATTTTTATCCCAAAAGCCTTCACTTTCTTACAAGTCCACCACACATGATAATATGTGGCATCTAGGCAATCACATCTCCAGCATTTTGGTTGAACATTAGGGTACATGCACGACAATTTCTTAGGATCTAAATGCCATCTATAAAACATTTTATAAAAATTTTCCCTCAAATTCTGCGACTGTGTAAATTTAACATTCTGAACCCATATTTTTTCCCATGTTTCCAACATCACTGGTTCTGCAAAATTTTGTGCCCACTTAATCATACAATCTTTAACCAATTCAGTTTCTGAATCCCTTTCTAACAAAACATTATAAAGCCTTTTAATATGCATTGGACCTTTCTCTTTTATATGTCTAACCAATTCTTCCTCATGCATCATTATACCAATTTTTTGGTCCTCTTTCCATCTCAATTGAAGTTGATTATACTGTAACCAAGTTAAATTAATCCCTTCTTCCAACAGCGTTTCTAAAGTCTTCAGTTGCCATCTGCCCGCACCTGCAAAAAGAACTTCTTTATATAAAACCCCCCCAAGTGACATTATATTTGTATTCCACATGATATGACCAAGATCCAACCATAGCGGTATTTTGTAATCCCATTTGAGTCGGTGCTTCTTCCAAACTCTCATCAAGGAATCTCTAAGTATGTGGCTTTTAAATACTTTATCCACTTTGTTCTCATAAAATAAGTAAGCATGCCAACCAAATTCAAGATCAAAACTTTCTATATTCAATATTCCAGTCTTTTTCCTTCCAAACCAATCACTTGCTTGGGTCAAAGCTGCTGCTTCATAATATAATTGTAGGTTTGGAAGTTTAAGACCTCCCCTTTCTGGAACATCTTGCATAATTTTCAGTTTCACTCTCGGTTTTTTCTCGTTCCAGACAAACTTATTCAATCCACTTTGCCATTCTTTCAATTGTTTATCACTTTTAAGCACCGGAATCATTTGAAACAAAAAAAGAAATCTTGGCAAAATATTCATCTTAACTGCTGCTATTCTCCCAAGTAAAGACAGCTGCAGTTTTTTCCAAGTCTCCATATCTTTCTGTACATCTCGCCACAACACCTCATAATTATTTTGAAACAGTTTCATATTTGATTCTGCAACCTGAACTCCTAGATATTTAACCTTTGGTACTATCTCAAAACCTGCCTTGCTTTCAAGTTCGTGTTTTGGATCTTGTGTCATATTTTTAACTATCATCTTAGTTTTTTTCTGGTTCAATCTAAATCCTGATACTGTACCATAGTCTTTTATAATGTCTTTCATCTGGATTATTGATTCCATCGGCTGTGTTAGGATAACAACCAGATCATCTGCAAATGCCCTTATTCTGTAATCCTCTTGCCTTATCACTATTCCTTTCAAGGTACTCGAGTCCCGTATTGTATTCAACAAGACTTCTAATGTTAAAATAAATAACAATGGGGATAACGGACAACCTTGTGTTGTTCCTTTTTCAATATTAAAATCTGTTGTCAAACTTCCATTAATAATAATCTGTGCCTTTTGTTCTCGATAAATTGCTGAAACCGCCTGTATAAATTGATCCCCAAAGTCCATCTTTTTTAAAGTCTTTAATAGAAAATTCCAATCCACTCTATCAAAGCCCTTCTCCGCATCCAAGAAGACCAGCACTGCAGGGATCTGTTTATTCTTCTCAAGATATTCCAGTAAATCTATAACTTGCCTTACATTGTCCTTCATATATCTGCCTTCTATAAATCCCGCTTGGTCACAATGAATCACCTCTTGAATAACTGGCATCAACCTGTTGGCTAATACTTTTGCAAATATTTTATAGTCATTATTCAGAAGAGATATTGGTCTAAAATTCTCAGGTTTTTTAGGACCTATTTGCTCTTTCGGTATCAATGAAATATAAGCTGTTTTCCATGATGGGGGTATTTTACCCCCTTGTTGTATACTACAAAATAAATCTTTAAGATGCTCAATCATTTCTGCTTGTAAAGTTTTATAGTACACCGCAGTTAAACCATCCGTCCCAGGAGCTTTAGCTGTTTTCAATTGTTTAATTGCGGCAATAATCTCCTCGGCTGTTATAGGATAATTCATTCTCTCCTTTTGTTGATTGGTAATTTTTGTAACTCTTTTATTTTCTAGATATTTTTCTATAAGTCCATTCTGTGTGTCATCTTTGGCATATAATTTAGTATAATAATCTACAAAAACTTCTTTAATTAATTTTTGTTGAGAAATTTCCTTCCCTCCAATATCAATACTATCAATAATCCGTGTACTCTGCTTCTTCCTTAGTGTATAAGCCAACCATCTGCCCGGTTTGTTAGCGTTACAAAACGTGTTGTGTTTCGCAAATTGTAAATTTGTTGCTGTTTGTTCCGCCATGAGCATTTGAAATTGATCTTTCAGAAGTTTTATAGCTCCACGTATTCTTTCATCTGTTGGGTTTTTTATAAGTAACTGTTCTTTATTCTTTATTTTTGCTTCCATTTCAGATCTTTTCTTTTGTCGATTCAATTTATGTGTAGAATTCATATGAATGAGTACCCCTCTCATATACGCTTTACTCGCATCCCACACGATTTCAATAGGGGTACCCTTATTCAAATTCATTTCAAAAAATTCTTTCATCTGCTTTTTAAGTTCTGTTATATTTTTTTCATATCTAAACAAATTTTCATTTAATCTCCATGATCTTCTCTCAGTCTTTCCCATCTCAATTTCTATCCATACTTGGCTATGGTCGGTTAAAGTCCTTGGAAAATTTTTTGTTCTTTTTGTTTTTACAAGTAAATCAGCTGATAGTAAAATAAAACCAATCCTAGAAAAGGATCTGTGTCTATCTGAAAAAAAAGTAAAGTCCAATTCTTTTGGGTTATGTATTCTCCAGATATCTTTTAATTCCAAATCTTCTTTCATGTCAAAAAAAGTCTGTGGTAGTCTAATCCTTGACTTCGCCAAACTCTTTTTATCTATTTTAGAGTCAATTACTCCATTCCAATCTCCCATGATTAAAATAGATCTATAGTCCCATTGCAGTATTTTAGAATGCAAAGTTTTGTAAAAATTATCCTGTTGCTGATTAGGAGCATAAATTCCGATCACTAGAATTAGGCCACTTACTGTATGCAGTTCAATTGCTATAAACCTACCACCTTCATCTGCTTCTATAATTTTAGCTGACAGTCTTTTATTTATATAAATAACCACACCATTCTTTTTTTCCAAATTTGAGGCTATAAAATGTGTTCCTAATTTTGAATTTATCAAATATTTTTGATCTTGTGTTCTAACATGAGTTTCTTGTAAGCAAATTATATCATTATTAAATTGTCTCAAGTATGTAAATAATTTCTTCCTTTTCTGTGGTGAATTTAGTCCGTTCACATTCCAAGATAAAAACTTAATCGTCATGTAGACTTTTTTGAAGCGACGAGCAGAATTGCCAAATATTTTCCGAATCGGTAGTCTTCGGCTTTGCTCCCCCCATGGCTTCACATTCTTGTATATTACTCTTGACTCCCTTCTTGTATTGTTGTGGCTTGGGCCTTTCCTGTTGTTGCTTTTCTTTAAGTTGCTTAGAAATTGCTTGAGTTACACGCTGATCTTTGGCTTCACGCATCCAGGCTAGGTCCAAAGCCACTTCTCTTGTAGTCTTAGGTGGTTCAATCACAATTTTCGAAGGAAGGTCTAGGAGGGGCTCATCTAGAAAACCACCTGTAGCTCCCTGCATTTCCGCTGCCTCTGGTTCCACCTGCTTAAGCTGCTCTTCCATCTCTTGCTGAAGTTGCTTCTCCTTATCACTCTCCTTTATCTCCAACACAGTAGATGTACGTGGGGATGGTGAACTCTCTTTAAAAACATTAGAATAAAATTGTTCTGCCTTCTCAACAGTGTTTAATCGATATCTTTCTCCATTATACCTCAGAACTATGCCAGTTGGAGCATCCCACCGAAATGGAATTTGTTTTTTTTTTAATTCATTCACTAAAAATCCAAAATCTTTTCTATCTTTTAACATCTTAGGTGGTAGCTCTTTATAAACTCCAATCTGAGTTCCCTCCAGTTGCACAGCAGAGAGAAAAGACTTTTGCAAAATATCATTTCTCATTCTTCTGTCTGTGAAACATATCACCACATCTCTAGGCAATTGTCTTTGTCTGGCCACCCACGAATTCACTCTGTAAATTTTATCCATTTTGTAAAAAATCTCTTCAGGGCTAATCTTTAACAACAGGGCTAGAGCATCAGCACAAATCTGTCTCAGGTCTTGTCTATCGTTCTCTTTTATGCCTCTCAGCCTTATAGCAAATTCCATGAACCTGAACTGCATCATTGTAATTTCATTTTCAAATCTCTGCATTTTATTATCAGCATCAAAAATTTTATAATCAGTTTCCTTCATTTTAACATTCATTTCTGATTTAAATTCTTCCACCTTAGCATCCGTTTTAATAATTGCTTCTGACAATCCAGACACCACTGTCATTAATTTTTTAGTCACCTTATCATATTTCTCTTGCACCACCTCTTTAATTTCTTTAATCTCCTGCTTAATTTCCTGTTGTGACTTTTCAAATTTCTCATCCAGAGCCTGAGTAATAAAATCCTTTAAACTTTCAAAATCAAACTCTTTTTTCTGGCTCTGCTGGCTGGGAGGCTGCTGTTCAGGTTTACGTGTGGGGGATCCCCCCCCCTGCCGCCTTCCCTTCCTGTTTGGTCTGCTTAGAAGCCATTCTGCCACGTAGGCTAGCTTTTCCAAAAAGGGAGATCCTTTTTCCTTTTCCACCACCACAAAGTCCTCTAAAAAATTCCTCCAGGTTTAGTCAGATTGGGAATGAGATTAAAATTGAAGCAAGATCAGGCTTGTTTTAAAAGAATTTTTCCTTTCTTTTCCTCCTTGTTACAGACAGCACAACTTTGTAGCTAGTTGAAATAATGTTGCTAATCCACTCTCACTTTCAGCTCGTTAACGCTGAAGCCGGGCGCCATTTTCAAGCAACTTTCACTCACTCACGCTTCTACTTTGAATCACAAGGGTAGTAATACTTGCATTTTTGAGGTTTCGAGGTTCAAGTTGTTATTTCCCCCTGGTTATTTGAGTTTACTTTGTTTAAATAAAAAGGTTGCTCCTGCCGCCTTGCTCTGCGCTGGGCAGACTTGTCCCACGCTGTCTGGAGTCATGGCGAGCTGAAAAGGAGCCGCGCCTGTTTCCTCCCCAGAAACAACTGTCTGGGGGCTCACAGGGGCTCAACCTGCTTCTCGCCCACTCTCTTCCACAAATCCTTTGGATTTGGGAACTTCCGAGCCGCTTCTCTGGATCGAAGCGGCTCTAACAGGCAGCGGGGCTGGCGGTCCAAAAACGGGACCGTCTTTCGTCAGCAGGAAGCAAACCGGAAGAAATTGCCCTTTACAATGGGGGAGACAGGGTCCCCTCCTCCTGGAGCCCATTATGACGCGAAGCCACAATGCAACCCTGTGTTGTCGTCGGCTCGCTCTTGCCTCCTGGATGTCAGTTGCTTTTCCTGCAGAGCTGCTGGTGCTGTGATGCCCCGCCTCCCCATCAACCAGCTGGTATTCATCTCTCTGCTGACCATCTGATCGTCAGCGCACTGCTCCTTGGCTTTTTGGCCTCTGGACATCAGATTCCCAGCACAAGTTCAGGGGTTCCTTTCCTCCCCTGGGGGGGAGAGAGAGAGAAGAGAAGAGACACAGAGACAGAGACAGAAAGAGAGGGGGGAAGAGAGGGAGGGAAAGAGAGAGTCAGAGAGAGGGGGAGGGAGAGGGAGGGAGGGAAAGAAAGAGAGAGAGAGAGAGACAAAGAGAGAGAAAAAAAAAGATGAACAACATTTTTACAGAATTATAAATACATTGAGGCCTTTATGCGAGCGGCCGGGAGGTGAGGCCGGGTGTGATGAAGTGGCCGGGAGGAGAGGGTTTAGGCGGGGCTGGACATTGCAAATAATTTAACAACCGGTTCTCTGCTCTAATGACTGGCTGTGTAGGCATAGCTGGGAAGGTCATGTGACTGGGTGGGAATGAGTGACGCCGAGTTGGCCATGCCCACCCAAATTTTGTGGCTCCCAGTGTTTTCTGTGGGAAACGGATCCAAATGGCTCTGAGTGTTTAAGGTTGCAGGCCCCTGACGTAGCCCACTCCAATGAAGCCATTCTGGAACTGAACAATTATTTTCATAGACTCCTCCTGAAAGAAAATATGCAGACACTCATAAAAGAGCATTCACCAACAGTTTCTAAAAAAGAGGCACAACGTAGCATTCCTGCAAAAGGAAGAAAAGTATCCCAGACTTCCCTAAGGAATAAAACGCAAATATTGGTGAGAGGAGATTCAATTCTTAGGGGTAGATAAACTATAGTTTTCAGACCAAGCAGTCAATCTAGGGCAGGGGTTCCCAATTCCCGGTCTACGGATTGGCAACAGTATGCGGCATGCCAGCAACCGGGCCACGCAAACAAGTGAAGCCCCAAGAAGAAACTGGACTGTCATCTGTCAGAAATGATGTAGGGTCTGCTTGGGAGGGGGATTGGACTAGATGATCTACAAGATCCCTTCCAACTCTGTTAATCTGTTAATACCACTGAAAAAGAAAAACAACAAATCTAAGAAAAAAATCAGCATGGTTGCACAAAGATCTCTTTGATAAACTGAAAGACAAAATGGATAAGTAAAAGAAAATAAATGGAAAGAGGGACACATAACTAAGGCAGAATATCAGCAGATAGCCTGAATCTGCAAAGATGAAGTCAAGAAAGGAATGGCTCAGAATGAACAAAGGCTTGCAACAAAAGTGAAATATAATTAAAAAAACGTTTTGATATATAAATAATAAGAAAAAAGTCAAGTCCACTAAAAAGTGAAGATGGCAAGGAAGTAACAGGCAAAGAGAAAGCAGAGCTGCTCAACTCATTCTTTGCATCAGTCTTCACACATGTTATCTCAGAAACATTGTACCATCTTTGAAAAATCTTTTTTTTTTAATAAAAATGAATGTTTTACCTAAGTTTTTATTCCTCTTTCAAATGATACCAATACTAAAAAAGGATGCCAATCTGGAAGAATGGCAGAAAGGTATTAATAACTTTGTATGGCAAGGTACGAAACCAAGGATAAAATTTATTTATTTATTTATTTTTCATATTTGTATGCCGCCCTACTCCCGAAGGACTCAGGGCAGTGAACAGCCATAATAAATACAAATACATATAGAAGTTAAAAACTGTTAAGAAACAGATTAAGTAATTTAGGCTCAAAGATTAAAAACATCCAAATTTATCTAAAGAGGTTTAAAACCCAATTTAAAAGCCAGTTTAAAAGCCAATTAAAAAGGGAGAGTTAGGCCAGACCAGCTTGTTGGAATAGAAATGTTTTCAGGGCACGGCGGAATATGCGTAAGTCTTGGATGTTTTGTAACTCCGGGGAAAGCCCGTTCCAGATGGTAGGTGCCCCCACAGAAAAGGCTCTCCCCCTGGGGGCCGTCAGTCGACATTGTTTGGCCGACGGCACCCTGAGGAGTCCCTCTCTATGGGAGCGAATTGGTCGGTGAGAGGCTATTGGTGGCAGGAGGCGGTCTCGTAAGTACCCTGGTCCTGAGCCATGGAACGCTCTAAAGATAGTAACCAAAACCTTGAAGCGCACCCGGAAGACCACTGGGAGCCAGTGCAGCTCGCGCAGGAGGGGGGTTACATGAGAGCGCCACATTGCTCCCATTACCACCCGCGCGGCCGCATTCTGGACCAGTTGGAGCCTTCGGGTGCTTCTCAAGGGGAGCCCCATGTAGAGAGCATTACAATAATCCAGGCGTGAGGTGACAAGGGCGTGAGTGACCGTGCGTAACGAGTCCCGATACAGAAAGGGATGCAACTGGCGAATCAGGCGAACCTGATAAAAAGTCCTCCTGGCTACGGCCGTCATATGCTCTTCAAAAGACAGCCGTGAGTCCAGGAGGATGCCCAAGTTGCAAACCCCATCTGTGGGGGCCAACGACTCGCCCCCAATAGTCAGAGATGGCGCCAACTGACTATATCGGGACGACGGAAACCACAGCCACTCGGTCTTGGATGGGTTGAGTCTGAGTTTGTTCCTCCCCATCCAGATCCGTATGGCCTCCAGGCACCGGGACATCACCTCGAGGGCATCATTGGGGTGGTCTGGGGTGGAGATGTACAGCTGGGTGTCATCAGCGTACTGATGGTACTTCACCCCAAAACCACGGATGATCTCACCCAGCGGCTTCACATAAATGTTGAATAGAAGGGGCGAGAGGACCGATCCTTGTGGCACCCCACATATAAGGGGCCTCGGGGTCGACCTCTGCCCCCCTGTCAACACAGACTGCGACCGGTCAGAGAGAAAGGAGGAGAACCACTGTAGAACAGTGCCCCCCACCCCCAACCCTTCCAACCGGTGCAGCATGATATCATGATCAATGGTATCAAAAGCCGCTGAGAGGTCTAGTAGGACCAGGACAGAGGAGCAACCCCTGTCCCGAGCCCTCCAGAGATCATCAACCAATGCGACCAATGCTGTCTCTGTGCTGTACCCAGGCCTGAATCCCGACTGGAACGGATCTAGATAATTCGATTCATCCAGGTACTGAGGCAGTTGTCGTTTAACCACACTCTCAATTGAAAAATTGTTAAATTGAAAATAATGCAGGATATACGAGAAAGAGGGGGGCTGAAAATGCCCAATTTAAAATTATATTATGAAGCAGCTGTCTTATCAGCAATTAGTGATTGGATTAATTTAACAAATGGAAGGATTCTGAACATTGAAGAGCATGATTTGGTTTACGGTTGGCATGCTTACTTAGTGTATGATAAAAAGGTGGATAGAGGATTTAAGAGCTATATATTGAGGAATGCTTTATTGCATGTCTGGAAGAAATATCAATATAAGTTAAATGAAAAGATACCTATATGGACAGTACCCAGGCACGCAATAGAGAATTCGAGTAAAGAAAGCAGACAGGATTTAATTACATATATAGATATTCTTAATATGGAAGGAGGTATACTAAAATTAAAACCTTTGAATGTGTTGAAAGAGGAGAAAATAATTCAAACTTGGTTTCAGTATGTACAACTACAAGCCAGATGGAGAAAAGATCAGAAAATTGGTATTATACAAGGTGATGAAAATTTAATAAAACAAACTAGAAACCAAAGTTCAATGCATATAAAAAGATTGTATAATATATTGATAGAGATAGACTCGGAAACAGAGCTAGTTAAAGATTGTATGATAAAATGGGCGCAAAATTTTGAACAACCAATAATGATGGAAATATAGGAAAAAATATGGGTAAGAAATGTGAAATTTACACAAGCGCAAAACTTAAGGGAGAACTTTTATACAATGTTTTATAGATGGCATCTAGATCCAAAAAAACTATCTTGTATGTATCCGAATGTACAACCAAAATGTTGGAGATGTGATTGTGAGGATGCTACATACTTTCATATTTGGTGGACATGTAAAAAGGTTAAAGCGTTCTGGATAAAAATTTGGTGGATTTTACAAAATATTCTTAAAAAGAAGTTAAAATTTACACCACAGTTGTTTCTGCTGGGTATAGTTACGGATTGTACGGTTATAGAGACTAATTTGATTTTGAATTTAATAACTGCAGCAAGATTGTTGGTGGCACAATATTGGAAGAAGCAAGATTTACCTACTATCCAAGAATGGACAATGAAAGTAACAAACCTAGTGGAGATGGCAAAAATCTCGGCGTACTTGAAGGAACATTCAAATGAAAGATATTTAAGGGACTGGAGAAGATGGATAGATTATATTCAAAGTAAATAACGGAATAAGAAGTTGCAGATAAGTTATGAATAAATATGTAGATATTTGGTGTGTTTTTAGGCAATTAAGTTAGCAGGGTAATTAGGGAATTGAAGGAATAAAAGATGCGGAATATTATAATTATTTAGATTAGGATGGATTATGATTGTTGAATGTTATACCCTGTAATTTGTTCTGGGAAGAGGGGGGGAGGTGGGCGGATTGGAAGGGGAAGGAGTGGGGGGAGGGGTGGGGGGTAAGGGAGGGGAGGGGGAGGGGTGGTAGGGAAGGGGGGGAAATAAACATGTAAACCTTCTGTAAAACTTTTTAATAAAAAAGAAAGAAAGAAAGAAAAATCTTAAAGCACTGGGGAACTACCAGAGGATTGGAAAAGAGCTGATACGGTTCCCATCTTTAAAAAAAGGGGAGGGGGGACAGACCTAGGAAGCTACAAACCAGTAAGCCTAACATCAATACCTGGGAAGATACTGGAAAAAATGATCAAAAAACATAACTCTAAACACCTAGAAACAAAGTTATAACTAGTAGCCAGCACAGGTTTGCTAAAAAGTTTGGTTTGGCATGATCTATTATTTCATTCTTTGACAAAGTGACTAAATTAGTAGACCAGTGAAATGCTGTGGACATAGTATATTTAGACTTCAGCAAGGCATTTGACAAAGTAGACCACAACCTACTTCTTGATAAGCTACAAAAATGTGGGATAGACAGCATCACCACCAGATGAATTTGTAACTGGCTGACAAACGGTACTCAAAAGAGTAGTCGTTAACGGTACTACATCCACATGGAGAGAAGTAAGTAGTGGAGTACCACAAGGGTCCGTCTTAGGCCCAGTATTCTTCAATATCTAAATGACTTAGATGAGGGAATAGAAGGGGAACTCATCTAAATTGCAGATGACACTAAGCCGGCAGGAATAACCAACACTCCAGAAGACAAGCTCAGGATCCAAAAATATCTTAACAGTCTTGAACAATGAGCCCTATCCAACAAAATGAAATTTAATGTGGAGAAAAGCAAGGTTTATACCTGGGCAGGAAAAACCAAAACTACAGATTAGACAAAACCTGGTTCAATAAAAGTAACTGTGAGAGGGACCTTGGAGTCCTAGTGGACAATCACTTAAATATGAGTCAGCAGTGTGCGGCAGCAGCCAAAAATGCTAATACAATCCTTGGTTGTATAAACAGAGGCATAGAATCACTTGAAATATTAGTACTGCTTTATAAAGCTTTAGTAGGGCCACATCTGGAATACTGCATCCAGTTTTGGTCACTACGTTACAAAAAAGATACTGAGACTTTGGAAAAAGTGCAAAGAAGAGCAACTAAGCTGATTAAAGGCCTGGACACTAAAACATATGAAGAACGGTTGTAGGATTTGGATTTGGCTAGTCTAGAGTTTGGGTTTGGCTAATCTAGTCTAGGATTAAGGATGACATGTTAGCAGTATTCCAGTATTTGAGAGTGTGCTACAAAGAATAGGGGGGTCAATTTATTTTCCAAAGCACCAGAGGACAGGACAAGAAGCAATGGATGGAAACTAGTCAAGGAGAGAAGCAACCTGAAATTAAGGAGAAATTTCTTAACAGTGAGGACAATAAACCAGTAGAACAGCTTGCCTTCAGAAGTTGTGCATGTTTCATCACTGGAGGTTTTAAGAAGACTGGACAGTCACTTGTCTGAAATGGTATAGGGTCTTCTGCTTGAGCAGAGGACTGGTCTAGAAGACCTCCAAGATCTCTTCTAGCTCTATTCTGATTGATTGATTGATTGATTGATTGATTGATTGATTGATTGTTGAGAACTGTAGTAAAGTAAGATTCCCAGTCGTTGAGAGATTTCTACTTGTATTTTAGCAGAACTTCTTGTTCCAAAAGTAAACTTAAAAATGTCATTTCATTTATTCATATTAGTAATATGAAACTAATTTGGTTATACTGTGATTAGATTATAGTGATTTATAGTCTGATGGAATATTTATTTGATTGTTATTTTTCCCTGTTTTTTTTTCCATCTTGTTCCTTTTTGTACCTATAGATTTTACTTCATTGGATTAAAAATATAATATTGCATTAAAACTTATACAATAGCAAAAAGGCACAATTTCCTTCTGTTTTTAGAATGTTCAAAAGATTTGTCAAATTTTTGGACTTTGAGCAGGAATGTTCTGAACATCTTTGCTACTCCTAACTAGGGCTATAATGAAGGAACAAGTTCTTGACAGAAGAGCTAAGGACTTCTAGACGAAAAGCTAGGTTGCATTAGGCTTTGTTTTACCTGACAGAATGAAATTGTCATATTATCTTTCATTGAGAATTCCTTAAAAGTAAAATTTCCTAGTGAAGTTTAAATTATCCAACCTTTCAGCTTCTAATATTCAAGAAAGTGAATGGACACACTAACTCATATGTTTGATGTATAGTCCTGTGATATTGCTAGAATCAATTATCATTTTTCTGGATTAAAATATGAAATTATTCATATTTATTGCATTTATTGCATGTTGAAAATGGATACTGCACATTGCAGTAGGCATATAATTATATCATGAAAAAATATTTGTTTTAATGCCCTTGTTCTAAGATGAGATATATGGAAATATAATACCTTCCAAAATAAAGTATATATATATTCTGACAATTAGAGGAAATTGTGTAGAGATAGTTCTCAACTTAATGGCCACAGTTGGGGCCAGAATCTCTTTCATAAAGCAATGTGAAGGATTTCAGTCTTCATTCCCCAGGAATGGGGTCTGAGGTAGCTCAGGAATTCATGCTTACCATGGTAGCCACAGGCCTGTCCCACGTTACACTGCTCTACAAGGAAAAAGCCTCAGAAATGAAAGTAACTTAATTTTACCAAAATGGGGTCACTAATAAAGGAAAATTAAGTCCTGTGTATTTATTGACTAATTCAAAACTATGAGGGGTGTGTGCAATTATGCTCCATAACTTTTCTGCAAAATGTGATACAGCAATGAGAATGGTGCCACACCAATCATTATAAATTTATCTTTTTATTGATACCAATAACATAACTTTCCATTCATTTATTGGTTTTTTCTTGTAACATTTTCATGCTTTTTGCATGAAAAACTGACAATCTCTAACATCAGATTAAGCGACAAGGTTCCATTTTTATTTGGTATCTAAACTGCACTTTTTGGCTTTTCTCTTGTGAACCGCAGTAGGATCATCCTTGGGGAGATTCCAGCAGTAATAATCAAGCATGGACGGACTCCATTTCCCTTGGTATCTTTTTCCATGCCTGCAATATCCTGGTGGAATCTCTCCCCATGCTCATCACTCATTGCCCCACAGTTCAAAGGGAAATAGTCTAAACGTGAGTGTAAGAAGTGAATTTTCAGTCACATGTTTGTCACATGACCAAGTGCTTTATAGGACCTAAGCAAATTTTCCATGTGTTTTTCATAGTCATCTGCCTTGCTGTTTTCAAAGTGAAGATATTTATACACTTCCATGTGGTACCATTTTCATTGTTCTACTGTACTTTGTCGAGAAGTTATGAAGTATCATGAACGTTAGACACCTCCCTCCCTTGTAGGCAAATATACTCGCCTGTGTATAAAAATTTATTGTGAAATATCTTGAAAACTTTAGCCAACCAGCACTTTTCTCCATTGTGGGTGGAGACAGCAGCCAGACGTGGGTTCCGCTCACGTGTTCAGATGAAGGACTGAGCCTGTCAATAAAGCTAAATCCCGCCCCTGTTACCAGGGACTCCCAGCTTTGCTCAGTCCTTCAGACTGGATGGTTGTGTGGAACTTTGTCTCTGTTTTCATTGCAGCATTCTTCATCTTTTACTTCGGAATTTTCGGCTTGATCTTTGGACTGTTATTTGACTATTCTTCTCATTTGGACAAGTTGTTTGCCTCGATAGCTACCCTTCTGGGCAGCCTTACGACTCCCAATTTTATGTCTACTGAGGCCTCTGGTCCACTTTCTCATGCTCCTTCTAGTGAGCCACCACCTGCTTCAGCTTCTGCTCCAGTTCGTACTTCTACGGAAGTCGGACCGGCTCGTGACCTTGCACAGGCCATACTATGACCTGAGGACATACAACAAATGATTACAGCAGCTGTGCAACAAGCCTTGGCAGCGCACATGTTTACCACTTCCAAACGGTCTGCGGCCCTGTCTGTTCACTCGGATCACTCCATCTCTCCTGACAGGATGTCTCTCCCGACGATGATGTTTTGTCGATTGTCCGGTCTGATTCTCCGACTCCTTCTTGTGGCAGCCACCCTTCAGCCCTTGGGGATGTAGAGGCTCCAGAACCAGAATTGTCTGAGGATGAAGGGCTTCCCCCAGACCAACCTGCTTTTACGGGCCTTTTTCCTGAGGCCTTATTCAAATCTCTGCTGTTTAAGGCTGTGAATACGGTGCAGCTCGCGACTTCTACGCAGCCCGATCCTCTGACAGGTGCGGGGTTGCTAGATCCCTTATTTGCGAAGCTGCCCAAACCGGTGATGGCCATTCCCACGCCTCCACTCTTCCTTGACGTCATCCGGAAGCAATGGTCATCGACTGCAACTCCTCCGGTTCCGTCTGCTACTATCGTAAGAACTTTACTGTATCGCTGGACTTGACTTCCCTTCTTCAGGTGCCCACAGTCAATGCCCCAGTTGCGGCGTTACTGTCTAATTCTTCTGTTCTCGGGGTTCCTGAGGAGAGTCTTCGCCTGGAGGAGCGCCGGTTTGAACAGGTCCTTCAAAGGGCTCACCAAGGGGCGGCCTGGGCCATTAGATTGGCTACCACCACCTCATTTTTCAATCGCTCAACCCTTCTCTGGCTACATCAGCTCCAGGACAACCTTTCTCCTGAGGACATGAGACTGAAACAATTCATTAATAAGATTGTTGCAGCAGTGCAGTTTTCCGCAGATGCGACTTTGAATGCCACCTGTTTTGCCTCTAAATCGCTGGCCTCGACTATTGCTGCCCGTCGCCTGGTTTGGCTTCGCCATTGGCCAGCTGACGCCAGGCATAAATGACGTCTGGCCTCGGTGCCTTTTATGGGGGGCAAATTGGGGACCCATTGGAGGCTTTCCTGATAGAAACCAAAGACAAACGGAAGATTTTACCTACGGTCTTCCGTAGGGGGGAGCCCCGTTACTCACCTTATATTCCTCATTCCCAGTTTCGACCATTGGACGGGGGTTTGGGATCCTCTCGTAGCATGGGTAATTTCGTCCCCAGGCAGAGGGGGTTTCAGGATAGGCCAGTGAGGGGCAGGTCCTTTATGTCTCGATGGCCCTTTTGAGGGGGAGGGGGCGGTTCCATTCGTCGCTGTCGTTACTAGTGCACTAGAGCCTCCCATTGGCGGAAGATTGGGACTCTTCGCCACTGTTTGGGAGCGTACTCCTTCGGATTGCTGTGTCTGGGCCTCCATTCAATCAGGGTTGGCCATTGAATTCATTTCCACCCCCGCTGTCTTTTCTCCGATGTCCTTTATGTAGTAGTTCCGAGCATAGAGCCCTTATGGATTCGGCTATTAGTCACCTTCTCAACATCAGGGCCATCCAGCGGGTGCCCAGAGAGCAAGTTGGACAGGGATTTTATTCTCAGGTTTTTCTGGTCCCTAAGTCATCGGGCGGATGGAGACCTATTCTGGACCTTAAACGTTTGAACCGCTATGAAGTATATCGTAAGTTCAAAATGCAATCCTTACGAACAATTTTAGACTGCGTTCGGAGGGGCAATCTCCTCTGTTCAATTGATCTCACTGAAGCGTACCTTCATGTCCCCATTCGGCCTTCGCATAGGCAGTTCCTTCATTTTTGTTATGCAGGGGCCCATTTTCAGTACAGGGCTTTGCCTTTTGGGCTCTCCTCCGCTCCCCGTAGTTTTACCAAGATATTGGCGGCTTTGGCAGCCTTCCTTAGACTTAGCTCGGTTCGTCTCCAGTGTTATCTGGATGACATCCTAATTATGTCCAGTTCTCTGCAAGAGGCCTATTCTGACCTTCGGCTCACAGTTCAGACCCTTGCTGCCCATGGCTTTTCAATTTAAAAAAAAAAATTAACACGGAGAAGAGCCATCTGATCCCTTCCACTAGAATTTTTCACTTGGGTGCTGTAATTGATTCCGTTGAGGGCAGGGTCTATTTATCCAGGGAGCGCCAGGATGGGTTGAAATCTCTAGTTGCCAAGGTAGAGAAGGACAGACAGGCATCTCACTTACTGCTGTCCATTCTGTTGGGGAAAATGGTCTCAGCCATTTCTATTGTTCCCTGGGCCAGATTACAGCTGAGAGACCTTCAGTGGTTTCTTTTGTCTTTACAGAAGGCGGGGAAGGGCACCTCATCGGCCAGGATTCTTGTTCCCAGGGAGGTGATCGCATCCCTGCGATGGTGGTGCTCCACGGCCATTTCCAAGGGCTGCCTGTTTCTGGAACCTCAGTTAGTAGTTGTGACTACCGACGCCAGCCAGTTCAGATGGGGAGCCCACTGCAATGCACAGGTGGCTCAGGGCAGGTGGTCGGCCAACGAAGCGTCTCGCAG
This sequence comes from Pantherophis guttatus, assembly GCF_059756535.1. Lineage (NCBI taxonomy): Eukaryota > Metazoa > Chordata > Lepidosauria > Squamata > Colubridae > Pantherophis > Pantherophis guttatus. The sequence goes on along the minus strand of NC_142069.1, from coordinate 56,823,765 downwards.
CATAAATTGGCTGGAGCTCCGAGCAATTTATCTCGCCGTTCGGGCATTTCGACATCTGGTGGCCGGATCCCATGTTCTGATACTCACCAACAACATGTCGGCAAAGGCCCACATAAATCGCCAAGGTAGCATCAGGTCCAAGTCTCTGATACTGGAAGCCAAACGACTCTGTCTTTGGGCAGAACGCCATTTGTCTTCCTTGAAGGCGGAGCACATTTCGGGAGATGCGAATGTGAGGGCGGATTGGCTGTGCCGCCAGTCGATAGACCACTTGGAATGGCGCCTGCAGCCTCTTCTCTTCCAGACCATGGCGGACCACTTCGGACCACCAATTGTGGACCTGTTTGCATCACCGCAGAACGCCCAACTTCCCAGATTTTTCTCCCGTTTCCGGTCAAATCAGGCAGAAGCAGTGGATGCTCTGCGCTCCCCTTGGCCTTCAGGCCTGCTTTACGCATTCCCACCGATTCCCCTCATCCCGAGGGTCCTCCGGAAGCTAATACAAGAACGGGCAGAAGTTGTACTCATAGCGTCTCATTGTCCAAGGAGGTCGTGATTCACTGACCTCATGAACCTGTCAGTGGCTCCTCCCTGGAAGCTCCCGTGCACTACCGATTGTCTCAGCCAGGGAGTGATAGTGCACCCAGACCCTCAGTGGCTACGACTGACTGCTTGGCGGTTGAGCGGCTCGCTCTGCAGCGGGACAACGTCCCAGCATCTGTGATTAAGAACATCCAGGCCTCAGCGTCCCTCCATGGACCGGATTTATTCGGCCACTTGGCGGGCCTTTTGTACTCGGTGCGACACCCAGGGTTTCTCGCCACTCCAGGATTCAGTGGTACAAGTCCTGTGTTTTCTTCAGGCTGGATTGGACAAAGGGCTCTCGCCCAACATGTTACGGAGACAGGTGGCCGCTATTTCATTGATCCTGACTTACAATTATCTCCCATCCTTATCTCACCAGCCTCTCATACATCGGTTCCTCTGGGGGGCGACCAACTTATGTCCACCGGTGCTGCATTGGTACCCCACTTGGGACCTTTCGCTTGTGCTGAACTCTCTTACAGGTGCACCATACAAACCACTGAGGTCGGCCAGCCTATGGCTCTTGTCATGCAAAGTGGCCTTTCTTGTGGCTATAACTTTGGCGCGGCATATTTCGGAGATCACGGCACTGTCAATGAGGAGCGATTTGTGTGTTTTTCATGTGGACCGGGTAGTCCTTAGACTGGACCTACCTTTGTACCTAAAATTGACTCTCCCTTTCACCATTTGCAGGAGCTTGTTCTTCCAGATTTCTGCCCGCACCCGTCTTATCCGCTAGAACGATAATAGTGTCAGATCCCTAAAAGTGATACTGCCATTTAAGTGGAGGAAGGGGGGACTTAGATTCGATTTACTACATGGCCTCTGTCATCAGATATTTTACAACCTATATCCTGGCGCCAAGGAAACCTGAGATTCCCTTTACCTGCAAGAATTTTTATGATAGCCATGTGGGTTGTCTCACTTTAAAGGGTAGTGGTGGGAATGCATGTTCGTTCGGGTTTTCAAAGGAAATAGTAAAGAAAACATCTTCACACTTGTGTATTGGCTGAAATCTGCATTCTGACTTAAAGGGAGGGGTCTCTACCACTTTAATCCTACTGCTTTGCCTAAGGGCATTCAGATTGTGCTTTAGCTGGATGGTTTTCACTTCTGCTTAATAAAAGAATCCTTTTGAACAACTACGTTTCAAGAGTTCGTACTTTCTTAAGTTGGAAGGAGAGGCGATCCTTACAGAAAGCACAATCTGCAAAACGGTCAACCCAGAGAAGCACTCTTCGCTCTACTGAGGGGATCTTGCAAACCATGTCTGAACAAAGCAGAGAGCTGGGAGAAACCGATTGCTGGGGAGAGACAGCAACCGCCACCCAGTCAGATGCCTGTATCGTGCAACCCATCGGAGAGGATGAGGTAACCCTGGGGAATCCGGAAAAACCCCGCTGGTTGATTGGCATTGGGAAGAAAGATGGCTGGGATGAGAGAACCAGAGAGTCACCCTCAACCGTGGCAAACAAAAACTGGGGTGGAAACTGGAACTAGAAGCCCTTACTGACCAGGGGGGACTGACCGAAGCACCCCTGAGGGAGGACTATCTGAAGAGGCATATAACCCAATTGGTGATGGAGACTTTGGAAAATCTTAACATCCGAAGGGAGCCAGGACAACCACCAAAGAGCACTGAAGGGGCAGCAGTCGTGGATGATGTCAGGGGAGGCACCCTCCTCCTGGAGCCTGCCTATCGGGTAGGTGGTGCAGCAGCAATGGGAGAAGACCCAGCAAACCCTCCCCCCCAGGCAGCACGCACACCGGCACCCATTCCCAACCAACCCCGGGCTCCTCAACTGGAAAAAGAAACTCTCCCCCCCCTTGGGGTGAAGTTTGATGGGAATCTGCAACAATTAGGATTCTTTGTGGCACATGTGCTCACCTACATGCAAGAGTATGGGCGTGATTTCCAAACCCAAGGCTCCTGAGTGCGAGTTGTGACCCTAGCCCTAGAGGGTGCCTCAGCCAGATGGATGGTGACCCTACATAACGCCAACGCACCAGAACTGCAGAATTTTGACCGTTTCATGATGGCCCTGCGACGTCGGTTCGAAGACCCACTGGCAGATCGCAAAGCATGCAACCGCATTAAGGTGGTGAGGCAGGGGCGACGGCCAGTAGCAGAGTATACTGAAGAATTCCGGGACTTCGCGTGTCGTGTGCACTGGCCGGAAGATATTTTGGTGAGCTGTTTCAAGGACGGACTGAGTGATGATCTATACAATGCTTGCATGGCCAGAGGGGCACCGAATGACCTACATAAATGGTATGTCACCGCCGAAGAAGCTGAGATCGATATGGCCAGAAACCAGTATCGAGCGGGGCGAGCATGGAAGAAATCCTCACCCCAATGGAAGCAGGAGCCCCACAAACCACAAACCACATTCTCCCCGAGATCTTCAGCCTGTTTCAAGTGTGGAAAAGAAGGGCACCGAGCTGCAGAGTGTCATTTGCAAACACCCGCCCGGAACCACCCACCGGGGGAGGGTCCTGAAAAACCGGGTTGGCGTGGGAAGGAAACTGCTCTGAGGTGCAGGGGGACTGTAGAAGTCCCATCGCCTCCCCTCTTTGGGGAAGAAACCCTGGCATCTGAACAGGAGGAATCACACTCGTTCGGAAGCGATCCAGATGATGAGCCACTGGTAAGCAAACCAATTAAACCGCTTACCCTCCCCTTAAGACTATTTATCCCAAACCAGGACAGGGAGATAAGTATCCCCACCCTAGTGGATTCAGGGTGCACCCATTGTTTGATCAGCCCAACCTTAGTAGGGAAGTTAGGGATTAACGTAAGAAAGCTGAAAAACCCCATTGCTTTCTACCAACTAGATGGGTCAATAGCAGGAGGGGAGCCAGCTTCTCTGGCCACCGTGCCTCTACATATAGGCATCAGAAACCACGAGGAAAGGCTTACCTTTATAGTGGCACCTGGCATGGAATGGCCATTGGTTCTGGGCCTTGCGTGGCTAAAAAGATGGAACCCACAAATCAGTTGGAAACAAGGCATCATAAAATTTCAGAGGAAGGTGACTTTTGCTGAGTATCCACATAAAGGACTTGAGGGGGCAGAGAATCGAGAAACAACCATGCCTGGTCATGCCACACCAACTGAGGGCATACCCATAGAATACAAGGATTTAGCTGAGGTTTTTAGCGAAAAAGCCTCAGATTAGCTCCCCCCCCCACCGCGCCACTGTGCAATAGAAATCTTACCCGGCGCGAAACTCCCTAAACCCAAGATGTACAGCATGTCACCGAGGGAGTTGGAAGAGCTGAGAACATTCATTGAGAAAAACCTAGCAAGGGGTTTCATCGAGCCAGCCCGACCAAAAATTGCAGCTCCAGTGTTGTTTAGAGAGAAAAAAGATGATTCAAAATGCTTATGTGTTGACTTTCGAAACCTTAATACTATCAGTGTGCAGAACGTGTATCCTCTCCCCCTTATGAAAGTTATGTTAGCACACCTCGCTAAAGGGAATTTTTTTTCAAAGCTGGACTTAAGGGAGGCTTACTACAGGGTCAGAATTAAGGAAGGGGATGAGTGGAAAACGGCATTTAACACCCCCCTCAGCTGCTACCAATTCAAGGTGCTCCCCTTTGGGTTGCAAGGAGCTCCTGCAGTGTTTATGCAGTTAATAAATGAAGTGCTGCATCAGCATTTATATAAGGGGGTTCTGGTCTATTTGGACAACATTTTAATCTATACCGAGACCAAAGCAGAACATGTAAAACTAGTCAGGGCAGTTTTAAACAAACTCCGCGCTGCCGAACTTTATGCCAAACTTTCCAAATGTGAATTCCATCAAGAGAAGATTGACTATTTGGGATACTGCATTTCACACCAGGGGATTGAGATGGATCCTCTAAAAGTGCAGGCTGTACTTGATTGGGACCCTCCACGCACACGTAAACAGTTACAGAGCTTCCTGGGGTTTGCCAACTTTTACCGCCAGTTTATCCCTGCGTTCGCTCAGATTGCCCTCCCCATCACCAAGCTGTTAAAAACAAAGGGGGAGGACAACCCTAAACCAAAGCAACCATTGAACTGGACTATGGAATGCCAGGCAGCATTTGAAAAACTTAAATGGCTGTTCTCGGCAGAACCAATTCGGAGACACGGAGAAACCATTTGTCATACAAGCAGATGCCAGCGATGTGGCAATAGGAGCGGTCCTGCTTCAGAAGAATGAGCAAGACCAACTATAACCCTGCGCTTACACATCCAAAAAGTTGAATGAGACTGAGCAAAGGTGGGCTATTTGAGAGAAAGAGGCATATGCAGTTCGTTGGGCATTGTTAACCTGGCGGCACTTCCTAGAAGGCAGTAAGTCTGGACTAATCATAAAAATCTAGAAGCCCTAAAGACCCCAAGGAAACTCTCCCCAAAACAAGTACGATGGGCTCAGTACTTTAAACGGTTTGATTTTACTCTAAAATACCTCCCGGGGGGTGGGGAAACTTTCTGGCGGATGCGCTATCCAGAAAATCGCAATACATTAGTGCAAAGTCAGATGTAATCAAACCTATAGTACAAAACAATCAACTAGCCGCTAAAGTAGTCACCAGATCCCAGGAAAAACAAGAAACAGTGACGGACAATGACATCACCCAAAATTTTAAACAAGCATTGACCACTGATGAATGGTTTTTGAACAACAAATCCATCTGTCTGATGAAAGAAGACTTGGCTTGGGTGGGGGGGAAGTGGTATGTCCCTGCAAGCCAAAGACTATGCTTAATGGTACGGTGCCATGACTCCAAATTAGCTGGACATTTTGGGTTTATGAAAATTTTACACCTGATTAAAAGACAATTTTGGTGGCCATCACTAAAAAAGGACATAGAAAGTTATGTAGCTAGCTGCCCCATTTGTGCAGCAGCAAAAAGACGCCAGGGAAAATCCCCAGGTCTATTGCAGAAGGTAGCTGAACCTTCAGCGCCTTGGAGAGAGATCGCTATGGATTTCATCGTGGAATTGCCAAACAGTGAGGGAAATACTGTTATTTGGGTTGTGACAGACCTATTTTCAAAACAGACACATTTTATACCCTGCCAAAAGATCCCAACTGCTAAAAGTTTAGCCAAATTATTCCTAATATACATTTATCGACTTCATGGTGCTCCACAAAGGATCATCTCCGACAGAGGGGCTCAATTCACCTCCAACTTTTGGAGGGCGTTTTTGGGCTTACTTGGTACTGGCCAGGGGTTGAGCACATCTTTTCATCCTTGTACTAATGGTAATTCTGAAATTTTGAACCCGGTACGAGAACAATATTTAAGATGTTTCATTAACTTTCAACAGGATAACTGGACCGAACTTTTGTCTTTTGCTGAAGTTGCGTTTAATAATGCTGTACATTCAAGCACTGGTTTTACCCCTTTTAGAGTAGCAACAGGCCAGGATTTCAGCCCCATGCCTGAACTACCCACAGAAGAACCCACCATCCCCTCACTTAAGGAGTGGATGGATAATTTGCAAAACACGTGGCCAGTGGTTAGATTAGCCTTACAGGAAGCTAGAGAAGCTTTTAAGATTCAAGCTGACAAGAAAAGGATGGAACCCAAACCTTTTCATATTGGAGACAGAGTATACTTATCTACAAAATTATTGAAATCATTACAACCATCAAAGAAACTGGGGCCAAAGTTCATTGGACCTTTCCCCATCACTAGAATCATCAATCCAGTAGCAGTTGAACTACTTCTTCCAAACACACTCAGGCAGATCCACCCAGTATTCCATATCAGTTTACTCAAATGAGAAGTAATCTCATCCCTCAGACCACCTGCATCTACACCACCTGTTCCCATCATGATTGAAGGTGAACAACACTTTGAAATCAAGGAAATCCTTGATTCTAAGATCCACAGAGGGAAAATCCAATACTTAGTTGCTTGGAAACATTTACCATCAGCACACAATGAATGAGTCACTAAACACCACGTTAGGGCTCCAATCTTACTGAGAAAATTTCACTCCCAATACCCTAACAAACCTTGTTGATCTACTCTTATGAAATCTTCAAATCTTGTGTATATTTGTTTTTGTTTTTTTACAGGTGGACCCTTTTGTTTTCTAAGGAGGGTAGCATGTCAGATCCCTAAAAGTGATACTGCCATTCAAGTGGAGGAAGGGGGGACTTGGATTCGATTTACTAGCATGGCCTGTGTCATCAGATATTTTACAACCTATATCCTGGCGCCAAGGAAGCCTGAGATTCCCTTTACCTGCAGGAATTTTTATGATAGCCATGTGGGTTGTCTCACTTTAAAGGGTAGTGGTGGGAATGCATGTTCGTTCGGGTTCTCAAAGGAAATAGTAAAGAAAACATCTTCACACTTGTGTATTGGCTGAAATCTGCATTCTGACTTAAAGGGAGGGGTCTCTACCACTTTAATCCTACTGTTTTGCCTAAGGGCATTCAGATTGTGCTTTAGCTGGATGGTTTTCACTTCTGCTTAATAAAAGAATCCTTTTGAACAACTACGTTTCAAGAGTTCGTACTTTCTTAAGTTGGAAGGAGAGGCGATCCTTACAGATGGCACAAGTTAGATGTCCGGAGGGCGCTTCGCATCTACCTCAAGAGGACAGCGGATATCCGTCGGTCGGAGTCCTTGTTTGTCTCCTTTCTTCCTGCATCTTTATAGAGTCCAAAGTATCTTCTTCGATGATTGGTCATTGGCTCCAATATACGATCGCTACAGCATACGAACTTCGCTCCCTACCTCCGCCCGTATCTGTGACAGCTCATTCTATGAGGAGTGCGGCGACTTCTGCAGGGCTGGACTTCCTCTTGTCCCTTTATTCATCACTATAAATTAGATAAATTCGCCTCTGCAGAGGCGGCTTTTGGGAGGAGAGTGCTACAAAGAGTACATAGGGACGGGGAGTCTCTAGCCCAGACTGCTCCCACCCAGTAATTGGGACACTGATCTTGGTTATGTCCCACGTCTGGCTGCTGTCTCCACCCACAATGGAGAAGGGGTGTTGGTCCTAACTGAGATGGACCTTCTCATTGAGTGGAGACAGCAGCCAGCCCCACCCTTCGGCAGTCTGGTTTCTAATTTTTTTGCTTTCCCTTTTTTTCCACACGTCGAGCCTGTCTTCCTCCTTCGCAAAGCTGGGAGTCCCTGGTAACAGGGGCGGGATTTAGCTTTATTGACAGGCTCAGTCCTTCATCTGAACACATGAGCGGAACCCACGTCTGGCTGCTGTCTCCACCCAACGAGAAGGTGCGTCTCAGGTAGGACCAATGCCCCTTCTCACCTGTTTTCTAATTCATTTAATCAAAATATGTAGAATGAACACATTGTCAACTCTGAAGTGAACCTGACTGAAGCCATCTTATGCTGCCTCACAGTTGCCACTAAGCCTGAGAAAGGAAGGTCAGGGGGAAAGTAGATAGCCCAGCTAACAGTCAAAAATTTTTCCTGTGGGAACCAAGGTCATCGTAACAGGTGCTGGTGAAGGAGGATATATTCATTGGACAATGTGACTGATGGCCCCCGGGGGGGGGGATTTTACTCTTTTAATTAGGTGAAAACCGCAGGAACTTTCAGAGTTGGTTTTCACTGGCTGTGCTGATATGATGTATCCAATAAACATGTCCTTTGAGGAATCTACTTGCCTCAGAGTTCTGATTTTAATGGGTGCATTACTCAGAATGCTGACATTAAACCAACTCTCCTAACTCTCCACTCCAACCGGAGCCACTCTCCAGGGGCGTGAGCCCTGGCTGCTCACCTGATCTCTTGAGGGGAGCAGAGAAGACCCAGGGAAGACTGCGGATATGGAGAAACAGATAGAAAGAGGTGCTGGTGGACCCCCCGCCCCCGGAGTGCCTGCAGAGTGCAGCGATTCTGACAGAGGTCACCCTCCCTGCAGAGACCCGTCCCAAGATCCAAGCGGAGACAATGGCCACTGGGGACTTGTCCCGGGCCGAGGAGGACCTCAGACACCAGGGCTCCATTCAGAGACTTGGGGTGGAATTCCCACTGACATCTACATGGGAGTCGGCCGCTGTCTCACCGCACTGGAAAGAGGGAAAGCCTCCTGAACTAGACAAGTCCAGAGAATGGAGATACGTGACAGCTCACCCAGGGCCAGCAGTGGAGACCCTGCAGGAGAGGTTCAACCGGCTGAGCTTCGAGAGGATGGGACAGGCAGGTATGCTTGAACAGCCCGGCGGGGTCCTGAGCAGACCTGTCCTGATGTTCCCTCCTCATTGCGATCCAGCTTTAGTGGCAGTGGTGCAGCCAGTTAGCCCTCCTCCACCAAAGGAGGACTCCAGGCCCACATTAGAGCCCATCACACCGCTGTCGGATAACAAGCTCTCCCGGCTGTCTGGCCAACCCTCCAGGTTGGCGAGGCTCCCCCAGGCATACCACCCTGGGGCCAGTTAGGCTCCCAGTTACTGGCCTCTGGCTTGGCTGCCACCGCAACCACCTCCTCGCCCAGTTGCACCTCCCACTATGAAAGCCACCTTTGACGGGGACCTGGAGAAACTGGCATTCTTCATGAACCAGGTGTGCGCTCACCTAGATAATCACATGGCAGAATACCTGAGTGACTGGGCGATAGTCTGCACATTGACAGTGAACCTGGAGAGCGAGGCAGCTGAATGGGTGACCAAGTTCTATGAGAAGGATGCACCAGAGCTGGGGAACATCGACACCTTCCTTCAAGAGTTGAAGTCTAGGTTTGAGGATGACTCCCAGGCCCTGCAAGTTGAAGCCAAGATCTACAAACTAAAGCAGAGGGGGAGACTCACCAAATAATATGTCCTAGAGTTCTGACAAGTAGCTGGTAGACTGCGGCAGCGGCCGGAGAGGCTACTTGTCTACTTTAAAGGGGCCTGGACTGTGAGCTGCTGAATGCCTGCATTTACCTAGGGGTCCGTCATCAGATCCATGAGTGCTACCGAATGGCAGTAGCAATGGACCTCGAGCTCAAATGATGCAAGCAGCATGGAGCCAAAGCCAAAGGCCCAACCAGAGAAGCAACAACTGGAGAGATGATCAACCTCCAGTCAAGCTGCAGACTCCTCCAGCGGAGTTTCAGGACCACCCATCAAATGCTTTCACTGCGGCCAGCAAGGCCACTGGGCTGCTGCGTGCCTCGCTCCTCCCCAACCGAGTATGAATCCACCAGAACCTGCCAAGGAGAAGAAGCCCCCCCAAAAAGCCAAGAGAGAGGGGGAAGTTTGCCCATCAGGCTGTTGAGATCTCTCCCCTCCCCCAAGTGAAGGGGAGAGAACTCCAGCTGGGAACGTCCGGCAGCTACTGCCTTATTTATTTATTTATTTATTTATTTATTTATTTATTTATTTATTTTATTATATTTCTATACCGCCCTTCTCCTGCGGGACTCAGGGCGGTGTACAGCCAGGATAAAACATAGCATACAAAAATTTAAAAACGTTTTAAAAAAGAAATAATTTTGGCCCGAATTTAAAACAACCCAATTAAAACCGAAATTTGATTAAAAAACTGAGAAGAAGGGATCAAGCCAGCCCAGCTAGATGGAACAAGTGTGTCTTCAGGGCCCGACGAAAAGTCTGGAGGTCTGATATCGTGCGTATCTCAGGGGGCAGGTCATTCCAGATGGCAGGTGCTGCCACAGAGAAGGCTCTCCCCCTGGGGGTCGCCAGCCGGCACTGCCTGGCTGACGGCACCCTGAGGAGGCCCTCTCTGTGCGAGCGAACCGGTCAGTGGGAGGCTATTGGCGGCAGAAGGCGGTCTTGCAAATACCCCGGCCCTAAGCCATGGAGCGCTTAAAAGGTGGTCACCAACACTTTGAAGCGCACCCGGAAGACCACAGGAAGCCAGTGCAGCTCGTGCAGGAGAGGTGTTATATGTGAGCGCCCCATCGCTCCCATAATCCCCCGCGCGGCCGCATTCTGGACCAACTGCAGCCTCCGGGTGCACCCCAAGGGGAGCCCCATGTAGAGAGCATTGCAGTAGTCCAGGCGGGAAGTGACGAGTGCTTGAGTGACCCTGCGTAGGGAGTCCCGATACAGAAAGGGACGCAACTGGCGTATCAGGCGAACCTGATAAAAAGCCCCCCTGGCCATGGCCGTCATATGCTCTTCTAAAGACAGCCGTGCATCCAGGAGGATGCCTAAGTTGCGAGCCCTCTCCGTGGTGGCCAGTGATTCGCCCCCAATAGCCAGTGATGGCACCTGCTGGCTATATCGGGATGCCGGAAGCCACAGCCACTCGGTCTTGGAAGGGTTGAGTCGGAGCCTGTTTCTCCCCATCCAGGCCCGCACGGCCTCCAGGCACTGGGACATCACTTCAAGGGCATCGTTGGGGTGGCCTGGGGTGGAGATGTACAGCTGAGTGTCATCAGCGTACTGATGGAACTCCACCCCAAAGCCACGGATGATCTCGCCCAGCGGCTTTACATAAATGTTGAACAGAAGGGGCGAGAGGACCGACCCTTGTGGCACCCCACAAACAAGGCGCCTCGGGGTCGACCGCTGCCCCCCTGTCAACACGGATTGCGACCAGTCAGAGAGGTAGGAGGAGAACCACCGCAGAACGGTGCCCCCCACCCCCAGCCCCTTCAACCGGTGCAACATGATACTATGGTCGATGGTATCAAAAGCCGCTGAGAGATCTAACAGGACCAGGATAGAGGAACAACCCCTATCCCGAGCCCTCCAGAGATCATCCACCAACGCGACCAATGCCGTTTCTGTGCTGTGCCCAGGCCGGAAACCGAACCGGAGCGGGTCTAGATAGACAGCTTCATCCAGGTACTGGGGAAGCTGCCGCGCCACCACACTCTCAACAACCTTCGCAACGAAGTGAAGGTTGGAGACTGGACGATAGTTAGCCAAAATAGCCGGATCCAGGGAGGGCTTCTTGAGGAGGGGCCTCACAACCGCTTCTTTCAAAGCGACCGGCAGGACCCCCTCACTCAGAGAAGCGTTAACAATCCTCTGGAGCCAGCCTTGTGTAACCTCCCGGGAAGCCAGTACCAACCAGGAGGGGCACGGGTCCAATAAACATGTGGTCGCGTTCAGCCGTCTCAGGATCCTGTCCACGTTCTCGGGAGCAACAGGATCAAACTCCTCCCAGATAACACTCTCAAGACCTGCCTCAGTCATCCCGTCCGGACTTACCCAGTCAGAGGCCAGGCCTTCCCGAATCTGAGCGATCTTGTCATACAGATACTGCACAAAGTCCTCAGCCCGACCTTGCAAGGGATCATCCTGCGCTTCCAGATGGAGAAGGGAGCGGGTCACCCTAAACAGGGTGGCTGGGCGATTATCTGATGACGCGATAAGAGCGTCAAAATAGCTAGGTAGGTCTTAATATGAGACCTCACCAGTGTTCGGTCGGATTTGGAGCGGCTGGTCCTCCAACTACTCTCCAGGTGTCTTTTCCGGCGCTTCATCTCCCTCAGCTCCTCGGAGAACCAAGGAGCTAGGTGAACCAAGGAGCTAGAACCAAGGAGCAAAGGCACGACTTGGTCCAAAGCCCCAGCGGCCGCACTATCCCAGGCGGCCACCAGGTCTTCAGCTGAGTCATGAGCCAGAGTCTCAGGAAATGGCCCAAGCTCCATCTGGAACCTATCAGGATCCATCAGGCGCCTGGGGCGGAACCACCTGGTCAGTCCCGCCTCCCTGCAGCGAGGTGCAGTGGTTAGAAAGTCCAGTTGAAGGAGCGAGTGGTCAGACCATGACAAGGGTTCGATGACTATATCCCCTGTATCGAGGCCACTCGACCACTGACCAGAGACAAAAATTAAGTCCAGAGTGTGTCCACCTATGTGAGTAGGGTCATGAATTAACTGAGTAAGATCCATGGCTGTCATGGAAGCCATGAACTCTCGAGCCACCTCAGTCGTTTCACCGATAGATGGCAGGTTGAAATCCCCCATGACTAAAAGTCTGGGGATACCAACCGCCACCTTGGCTATGACGTTGAGCAGCTCGGGCAGGGCCGTTGCCACGTGGCAGGGAGCCAGGTACGTGATCAACAAGCCCATCTGTACTCCACGGCCCCACTTCACAAAAAGGGACTCACATCCGGCTATCTGTGGAACAGTGGTCTCCCTCGGATCAAGACCTTCCTTTATAATAACCGCCACACCCCCGCCCCTGCCCTGGGCTCTCGGCTGATGGAATGCACGGAAGCCTGATGGGCACATATCTACGAGGGGGACTCCCCCCTCCTGGCCCAACCAGGTCTCCGTAATACCTGCCAGGTCCGCTCCCCCCTCTTGAATAAGATCACAAATGAGAGGGGCTTTATTTACCACGGACCTGGCATTGCACAACAGCAGCCGAAGGCTCGGGCCCTGAGAGACTGAACAGCCTGGGGTGCGAGAAGGGCTATGGGGACCGGGGCGCGCCACCGCTCAAAGATAGCGAGTGCGCGCCCCCAACACATGATACAGCCCCCTGCTCCCGCCATATCTGCCCCTCCCACACAACGCGTTGATGGAAAGGCCCTCAACAGAATGGACTCTAATGTCCCCCTTACCCCCAGAATCCGCACCCTCCGTGGCCCCATTGACAGCTGGGCCGGACCCCTCCCCCCGTAAGTTAACCCCCAAACCCACACAACCCTCTCGCCCCTTAAAATCCCTTAAAAATCTTATGACAGTGAGGGTGAGGATGACCCGATGATAAATGAAGGCACCCCGTTGCCATCCCCTTGAAAAATCATAGCACCAAAATTCAGAGCCAAGGGGGGTGTAGAGGCCATAATAGACTCGGGGTGCACCTGCTGCCTAATCAGCTTAAAACTGTCCTGAAGCTAGGAATCAGGGTGAGAACCCTGACCTGACTCATAAGATTTGAGGAAGTCAATGGATTGTTGATAGGGGGAGCCCCCACCACACTCCTCACCGAACTGGTGAGGCTAGAGATGGGCACTGGGAAAAAATCCACCTCGTGGTGGCGCCAAAAATGTCTAGGGTGTCCACACTGGAGCTATTCAAACAGAAAAAGGATAGGTCAATGGGGCTGTGTGTTGATTTCAGAGAAATTAATGGAGGCTGCATGGAAAATATGTACCCTCTCCCCCTAATGAACAACATGCTAGTTCACCTATAAAAGTTAAAAAATCTTCACCAATCTGGATCTGCGTGAGGCATACTACCGAGTGAGGATTAAGGAAGGGGACACGTGGAAAACTGCATTTTATTGTCCCCTTGGGAGTTTCCAATTTAAAGTCCTGCCCTTTGGGCTGCAGCCCCTCCCCCCCCACAGTATTTATATAACTAATTAATGAGGTGCTGCATGAACACCTATACAAGGGGATTCTCATATACTTTGATGACATTCTCATCTTCACTGAGACACTGGAAGAGCACATCAGGCTGGTGCACCAGGTGTTCAAGAAAATCCTAGCGGCGAACCTGTATACCAAATTGTCTAGTGCAAGTTCCATAAATCCAGCTTAGGCTACTTAGGGCAGTGATGGCTAACCTTTTCTGGACCAAGTATCCAACCTTTTCCAGATTGCGTGTGCCCAAACCCTCAAATTGTGTGGGCCCTGCACATGCCCTATCCCCGTGCATGTGCGCACGGGGCCCCCACATGCACCCCACCCTTTGCACATACGTGGCAGAGACCCGACAACCACCTGGCTGGCGGGAAGCATGCGTGCATGCGTGGCGGAGCTGAACTTGGGCAATGTCTAGCATGCCCACAGAGGGCGCTGCGTGCCACCTGTGGCACATGTGCCATAGGTTTGCCATCACGGACTTGGGGTATCGTGTGTCCAGTGATGGGGTAGAGATGGACCCAGGGAAAGTCAAAGCCAGTCTGGACTGGCAACCGCCTTGAACCTGCAAGCAGCTCCAAAGCTTCCTGGGCTTCGCTAATTTCTACAGACAGTTCATTCCCTCCTTTGCTGAGATCACCCTCCCAATCACTGAGCTACTAAAGACTGGAGGAGGGGAGTGAAACCACGGCCAGGTCAACCCCTGAAATGGACCCAGAATGCCAAAAGCCATTCAAGATGCTCAAAAGACTGTTTGCCAAAGAACCGATCCTTAAGCACCCAGACCCGAACCAAGCATTCATCATCCAAGTAGATGCCAGCGATGTAGCAGTGGTTGCAGTCGTCTCCAAAAAAATGTGGAGGGGAACCTGCAACCATGTGCATACACCTTCAGAAAACTAACAGAGACTGAAAGGAGGTGATCAGTGTGGGAAAAAGAATCATACTCAGTCTGCTGGGCTCTGCTGACCTGGCACCATTTCCTTGAGGGGAGCTAAGAGCCGTTTGAAGTATGGATGGACCACAAAAACCTGGAGGCACTTAGGACTCCACCGAAACTCTCACCAAAGCAGGTCCGGTGGGCACAGTACTTCAACCGATTCAATTCCACTTTAAAATATATCCTGGAGTGTGGAGAAAACTTTTAGCTGATGTTTTGTCACGAATGTCACATTACAACAAGCCTGAGGAGGTGGTCCACACTATGATACCTCCCCCCCTGCCCCCAAAGCAAGCCTAACAAGCCACCACCAGGCAGCAAGCCTAAAGGCGGAAAACTAATGGAGGGGGTTTGACTCAACAGTTAAAAACAGAGCTACCCACCGATCCTTGGTACCGGGACAACAAGGAGCTACTAACCCTCAGAGATGGACTGGCCTGAAAGGGCTCTAAACTGTATGTCCCCAACAACCTGCTTCTGCAAGTACTGCAAAGAAGCCATGACGTCAAACAGTTAGGCCACTTCAGCTTCCAGAAAATCCTGCACTTGGTCAGGAGGCAATTTTGGTGGCCAAAGATGAAAGTTCCCTTAACATACTACTATGTTAAAAGCTGTGCTACATGTGTCACAATGAAGAAACAACCAGGGAAGCCCCCAGGACTGCTCCAACAAGTAGCTGGCCCTTCCTGCGCATGGGAAGAAATAGCCATGGATTTTATAGTAGAGCTTCCTGAGAGTGGGGGAAATATGGTCATCTGGACAGTGATTTATTTATTTATTTATTTATTATATTTCTATACCGCCTTTCTCCCGTAGGACTCAAGGCGGTGTACAGTCAAGAAAAATATAGATACACAAACATCATAAAATTGCTAATTAAAATTATTATTATAACATAATTTGGCCCAATTAAATAGAATCTAAAATTAGATAACATTTTAAAAACATTCACATGTTCATATGTTTAGCCCCGCCTGTTGGAACATCAGGGTTTTGAGGGCACGGCGGAAAGCATGGAGATCAGGGATATTTCGTATCTCAGGGGGCAGTTCATTCCAAAGGGTTGGAACCCTCACAGAGAAGGCCCTCCCCCTGGGAGGATTGACCTCTTCTCTAAGCAAGCCCACTTTGTAACCTGCTCCAGTCACCCATCAGCCCACAAGCTAGCCAAACTATTCGTAAAGCACATTTATAGGCTGTATGGAGTTCCTAGGAGGATTATCTCTGACCAGGGATCCAATTTATGGCCAAATTTTGGAGGGAGTTTATAAAGTCCATTGGCTCCTCCCAGGGGCTTAGCTCTGTGTTCCATCTGAGCACTAACAGAACCGCGGAATGCGTGAACACAGTGGTAGAACAATACTTAAGGTGCTATGTTAATTATCAACAAACTAACTGGACAGACCTGCTACCATTTGCTGAGGTAGCATACAACAATGCAGTGCACAGTAGCACTGGGTTAACCCCTTTCCAAATCACCAGTGGCATGGAGTTCATCCCTATGCTGAAACTCCTTCCTCCATGACCTTAAATGAGTAGATGGAGTCACTGAGGACAGCATGGGAGACTATAAAACAAGCCCTTCAGGAGGCTGCAAAAGCCAGCAAACGTAAGTGCAAGCCGACAAACAT
Organism: Pantherophis guttatus; assembly: GCF_059756535.1. Taxonomy (NCBI): domain Eukaryota; kingdom Metazoa; phylum Chordata; class Lepidosauria; order Squamata; family Colubridae; genus Pantherophis; species Pantherophis guttatus. The sequence continues at coordinate 56,807,358 of NC_142069.1, read as the reverse complement.
AGGTCCTCCCAACCACCCTTTCTAATAGGGAGCAAGGTTTACCTCTCCACCAAGTATTTAACGCTAAAATTACCCTGCAGAAAACTAGAACCTACATTCATAGATCCTTTCCCCATCGTGAAGATTATTAATCTTGTCATGGTGGAGTTGAAGCTTCCCCACCTGCTAGAGAAAGTGTATCCAGTTTTCCACAGCAGCTTGTTAAAGCCAGCAATCAGGTCTCAGCTGAGGCCAGTAGACCGGTACAGGGAATAAACACATTATGAGATAAAATGAATCCTAGATTCCATACTGTACAAAGAAAGACTCCAATACCTAGTGCAATGGAACGGGTACCTGTTGTCTGAAGCCACTTGGGTAAAGAGCTGGGCTGTAAAAGCAGATAGACTTAATTCAGCAATTTCACAATAAACACCCTCAAAAGTCAAAGGCACCTCTGGGGGGAGGGGAGTGATTGAAAAACTAATTTCTCTTCGTTTCAATTTTTCAGGAAATTCTCTCCAATTAAAGGGGGGAGGTCCAACTGTCAATTCTGAAGCAAACCTGGCTGAAGCCATCTTGTGCTGACTCAGTTGCCACAAAGCCTGAGAGAGGAAGGTGAGGAGGAAGTAGATATCCCAGTTTACAGTCAAAATAAAAAGTTTTCCTATGGGAACCAAGATCATCGTAACAGGTGGCTGGTGAAGGAAGAGAGGAGCCATTGTCCTTCATTGGACAATGTGACTGATGACACTGGGGAGGGGAGAACTTTTACTTTTATTTAGGTGAATACTACAGGAACTTTCAGAGTTGGGTTTCACTTGCTGTGCCGATATGATGTATCTAATAAACATATCCTTTCAGGAATCTACCTGCCTCGGAGTTCTGATTTCAGTGGGTGCATTACTTGGGATGCTGACACACATTTTATCTTGGAGGTCAATAATTTCCCAAAACTTATAGACGGAGCCTGACATGGGACAGTGGTCTCACACACATGGATCTGGTGTTCTTGTCAAATTAGTAGCTATGTGATATTTAAGTGGGGTAGCTTTAGTGTGCCCCTTTTCATGGTTAGATCACACCTTGATTACTCTAGGGTTCTTTGGCATTACTGTCCATTGCAGGGAGACAGACCCCATTAGATTGTCCGTCCCTGCTGACTGAAGGATCTAGAGAAATTTTAGAGATTAGTCGGGGTTGTTCCTGCTGGTCTGCACGGTCCATATGAAGCCTTTGTTGCCTCTTGGAATAATTGGCAGCTAAGGCATTGGATTGGATTGCACTTCTGCTAATTCTCTCTTGTGTTTCTCATGGGTTTCATCACTTCCTGTGATTTGTAGAGGAACTAAGAAAAATGGAATTGAGAAAAGAGACATCTTAGAACTCCACTGGCTTCCAATAGTCCTTTAAGGTCTGGTTATGCCAGCAAGCCTGAGGAGCCTAAGGAATGGGTGAATTTGTGAGGTGGTTTTATTATTATTTTAATCCCTTAATTGTTATTTCCCTGTTTGTTTTGTTTTTTATAGCTTTTAAACTTTTTTTATAATAATGATTAATAGTGTTAAGGATTTATTCATTGTTTAAACTGTGTTCTACACTACTCAGAGTCACTTCTGGTGAGATGAGTGGCTACATAAACTAGATAAGTAAATAAAATAATATTTTTAACTTAGGCATTAAAGATTTTTTCTCATTCTTTCTCCTTTTTTTAGTGACACTCAGAAGAATTGTTAAATGACATTGCATCTGTTCCATGAGTCTGTGTGTGCGCGCACATGCATGCATGCACATACATCAAAATAAAATAATAGACCACTAGTGAAGAATTGTAGAATAGCAGTAGTTTGTAAGTTGGAAAAAGTATTTGAATGTATTAAAATCACCAGGATGTATTTTAAGATTGCCCTGCATATGTGCAAATTTGGTCAAATTATTGCCAGAATATTGATAAACATCTGCAGCCAGGACACATCTATCCAAGGAGAGGCCTCACTAACACAGTAGTCAGGGGAAACTATTATTGAGGCCAGTTGTATCTTTAGCAGAAATTTTAAATCAATTCAATTCTTCATACTGTATTGTATTAGAAACCTTTAACAGCTTTTTGAAGTACTGCAAGAATGAGGCTCCTGCCATTCTCCAAACTGCACATTTCATTCTTGCAAGAGTTGGGAAAGACTAAAAGGTTTCTGAATGATTGCAAAAATGGGTCATAGCTTGGAGAAGGAATGGGATGTGTGACTACGAAAATTGCGTGAAGCGGCACAGGTCAGAAGGGCATGGCAGAACCTGTGAAGCACAGAGTGGCGGGGAAACGGGGGCTTTTTACAATGGTGCTGGTGTGATTAGCCGTGATATAAGGATTGAGATGGCATTTCTCAGTGATAGTAACACTCCTTGGGCTGAAGTAAAGGATGGGGCTAGTGGCAGCTGGTTGAAAGAACTGAAGGCCCTGGGCCTCTACTTCAGCCCCAGCCCCAGTGCTGTCACCACTGAATAACATTGTGCAGGTCAACCAAAAGGGCTAAGATCAGGTGGGAAGATAAGTAGGTGGGGGAGTTGCAGTGACCCTGCAACTTTAAGTACTGGTAGGCCAGAATGGTGGTTAGGTTTCCTGGTGTGCATCAGCTTTGCACCACACGGCTAGGTCAGGGTGAGGTTGCAACTGCAGCACGCTCCTAATTTGCATGCTGCCTGTGCTGGGTCTCCCAGGGCCTCCCTTGCCACTCTGAGGGACCCCCCCACCCTCTGCTTTAACAACCCTCGATTCTCACTTAATGGCAGTTAGGAGAGTTGATGTCTTGCATTATGACTGCATCTCTGCGATTGAAATTGTGGTTGTAAGTTGAGTACTACCTCTATATGAAGAACATAACAGAGCAATAAGATGATACATAATTTGACATTAGCTCATTAACCTTTACAGATTTACAGACTATAAAATAAAATTTTGTTTTGATAATATCACAGTAATATTGTTCTGACAATATAGTTACATGAACTTTGATTTCAGTGCCTCTGGCGCTGCAAAATCAAAATTTAGACTCAAAGAATAAACTTAACATCTCCCTTCATGACCATTGTGGGGAGTGTATTGAAATGAGTTAAGGATAAGGCCCTTCTGAATTTTGGAATTATAGTTCGTTTAAAAAATTGGCTAGTTCTAAACATCTGGATTGATGACTCACAAAACTCTTGTAGCCAAGGAATCTGTTACATTTGAACTTAAATATCTCATAGTGTACATATTTTTGAGAGTATAGTGTTCATAATTTATGACTGCTCAGATCCAAATAGTATGAATATTGAGAAGGTATGCAAGGAACTGGAATACAAAATATCAATGATAAAAAATAAAGTTCCAAAATTGTTATATTATTTCTAACACTGGGTACAAGTGTTTTATGAATTTTTATCTGTGCTTTTCATAAATAATTTATATCAGAATGCATACTATCAATTAGTTTTTCTTAAATAGCTATATTTTGCTAGTGCTTTTCTTATAGTCCGGTTTTTGTTCTCTTTTCTAATTTATGCTAATAGTCAAAAGACTATTAGCATTTTAGACTTGATCATGTATATTCTGCATGTGTGTCTATCCTAGGATAATATTCCCTGAGCGAAGAAGAAACATAATGCTTATGAACCACATTTCCATATGCACTCCCTATACATAATCATCATTCTTGCTTGTGGTCAAGGTCATGCAACTTTACTTTTATAAGGTAATGAAATACCGTATATACTCGAGTATAAGCCGACCCGAATATAAGCTGAGGCACCTAATTTTACCACAAAAAACTGGGAAAACTTATTGACTCGAGTATAAGCCTAGGGTGGGAAATGCAGCAGCTACTGGTAAATTTCAAAATAAAAATAGATACCAATAAAATTACATTAATTGAGGCATCAGTAGGTTAAATGTTTTTGAATATTGATTTCAAAAAAAAACAGTAAACTAGCTCAGTAAGTGGAAAAGAGGATCAACAAAAACAATATGGTATCAACAATAACTTTAAAAGTACTGTATATGAGTTGGGTAGTTATATAAATTTGTTTAATAAATACAATGGGAAAGGTCTTTGGGGATTCCAGAATTTACATGGCACTAATTGGATTTTTGATCTCCCTTTTATTTTGAGACACAATAAACCAGTTTTACACTATAACTAAATTACACAGGAGAATGTAGTATATATACCAAAAATAATTCAATAACAATTTAATCTGATACATTGGGTTAAGTGATGTAGGGCTTGATCTAATTTCATGCAAGTTCAAGCCTCTGTTAAAAGATACCTGCATTCCCCCCCCCTCTCTTCTTTTTTCTTTCTCTTTCTTCCTTTGTCTTTTTCTTTCTTCTCTCTCTCTCTTTCTTTCTCCCTCCCTTTCTCCTTCTCATCTGGCATTCTTAGAGCTCCACTATTGATTAGCTTAGCCCAGGGGTGGGCAAATGTGGCCTTTTACAACCTGTGGATTTCAACTCCCAGAATTCCTGAGACAGCCAAACTGGGAGAATTCTGGGAGTTGAAGTCCACAGGTTGCAAAAGGGCCACATTTGCCCACCCCGGCTTAGCCTGAGCAAGGATAGCTAGCAGCCAATTACAATAAGCTCTCAATTACAATTACAATAAGCTCTCAATTACAATAAGCTCTCAACTCAAGCTCAGTGCACATGGGGATTTCCCTAAAAGATAAGGATTTCTTTGTTTCTTTCTCCCTTGAAGCCCCCCCCCCCCGCCCGCAGCCCATTTTTGCTTCCAGGGGGCTGCAGGGAGTCTTGCTAGGCACCCCCCTCGTGCCCCTATCAAGCCTCCCTGCAGCCCCTGGAAGCCAAAAAGGGGCGCGGGGGAGGGGCGCCGCACTGCCCCCCCATGCCCCATTTTACCTTTAGCAAGCCTCCCTGCAGCCTCTGGGAGCCAAAAAGGGGCACGGGGGAGGGGCGCTGCACCCTCCCCACGCCCCATTTTACATTTAGGAAGCCCCCCTGGGAGCCAAAACGATTGCAGGGGAAAAGGCATTTTTTTCCTCACTCGAGTATAAGCCGAGGAGGGCTTTTTTCAGCATAAAAAATGTGCTGAAAAATTCGGCTTATACTCGAGTATACACGGTAAGTGTGTCATTTACTTAGAAACCTATATAGAGAAATAAAAGACATGATTAAAACTGCAAGTAATACAATTGATAATTGAATTAGAACTAAATAATACAAAATCTTGTTTGGATTTCCTCATATTAAAATAAATTTATTTACTTAAAGCAATTGAAGTTGAAGAAGAAGAAACTTCAGCAACTTCTGGAAGAAAAGCAGGGAATAATTCAAAAGTAGAAATAGAAATAATACGGCTTGGCTTTGGCTACAGGAAATGTTTGGAGGTTGCTATTTATGCAAAATGTAGTGCTTTAAAATATGGAGTGAAACTTCAAACTTTTGCATGACATATTTACTATTTATTCTGAATCTGTAAACAGGTACAGTTAATTCTCATTATTCATGGATTTCATATTTGTGAATTTACCTCCTTGCTAAAATTTACTTGTCACTGTAAAATCAAGACTTGTGGCACTTTCACAGACATGCAAAATAATTTGAGTCACCCACACTCTTGTTCCCAGCTGAGGTTCCAGTATTTGCTAATTCGGTATTCAGGTCAACTATATAGAATTACTGAAACTAATGGAAATTGACTGTATAAATACTTAGCATGCTTTCAAATTTGCAGAAATTTGCTTTGTACATGTTGGGTTAATCATCAGTTTTTGTTTACTTAGCAATTTACTGAGATTTATAATTTGACCAGAACACATTCAAACTTTTCTTATAACTATATGTCATGTTTTATATTTTTGAAATTGGTTTTTTAACCAACTTCATAGTGCTTTATAAATGATTGTAAAGTAATAGGAAAAGTCATATTTACATTTAAAGTAGTTTAAAATTATGGGAGAGAGAATCTGTTGATTGAACACATACAGAAACACAGTAGGAAAACCTGGACACTGCTACTAAGAATTATTCAAAAGTCTGTATTGGCAGATATCACTGTGCAAAAGTGTAGTGAAATGCTATTAGCATTCTGTGCAGTAGATGTTAGCAAGCAACTCATATGATTATGAACAATGACACTGACCGCTAAAGGCTACTAATATTGAGATAGCTTAATACTGTCCAAACTATTTCTTTCAAATCAGTTCTAACCAGCAAAAGTTGCTAAAACACAGGTAATATCTCTTTGTGAGGGAAGTGGGTGGTCAAAAATGTGATAAATATCTTGTTTGAATTATAAACAACTATTAACAAATAGATAATATAATTGCTATATCTTCAAACAAATACTCATCCAGATATTTTAATATTCTTTAAATATTATTTCCACTTCTTTAAAGCTTGGATTTTCTGCCAGATGTGCATGATTTGAAAAGAACTACAAGAGTGAATTTTAGCAAACCGACCTAATTCCAGCAGCCATGGAAATAAATAGCTTAAGTACTTCTAAGTAGTTTTATTTGTGGTCCCATAACATTTCAATGAGTAGTTTTAAGTGTGCCTAATTATGTTCAGATGTATACTCTTAACATCTTATTTACTAAACAGTATAAATTTATGGGCATATTTAATTAGCAGAAATAATATAATATTAACTCTAAAGAATATTTGTAGCTCAGGGATGAAATGAGGGATCCTTGGTGCTCTCTGAGCTTGATTTTTTCCTTAACAGATGTTTCATTACCCATACTAGGTAACATCATCAGTACTAGCACTAAACATAATGATTTTGAATAAAAATAAAATGTAAATATAAGTTTTTAACTCAAAAATTATTTTCTTAAGAGATTCTACGTATTTTGAGAAATCTTTTATAAAATGCTATATTTTCCTCCATGCAAGAAAAATAATTATAGGTAGATGAGAAGTCTTCCCGAAGATTCCTGACTTGTTTTGGTGACATACCACCTGCCCAATCAAGTGCATAATTCTATTCAAACCAATTACAGATCTTTCAGAGAGGCATAAAACATAAGAGCCTTGGTAGTACTAGGGTTTAAGGCACCCTGTTATTAAGCTGCTTAAGACCAGCTGCCTGCAATTACTGCAGGGTTCGAATCTCGCCAAGGCTCAAGGTTGACTCAGCCTTCCATCCTTTCTAAGGTAGGTGAAATGAGGACCCAGTTTGTGGGGGCAATAAGCTGACTTTGTATAAATATACAAAAGGATGAAGGCTATTGCTGAGCACATTGTAAGCCGCCCTGAGTCTTCGGAGAAGGGCGGCATATAAATCAAATTAAAAAAAAAAAAAAAAACAGTTGTGATAGAAGAAAGACTGAGCACATGATCTTTATTTGCATATCTGGTCACTCCTCCCTCGTCTGGTGATTTCCCAGTTCAGCTCAGTCTTCACGCAGAAGAGACGTATTAGAGAGAAGTACACCTTTGGGCTGGATTCTCCAATCATGAGCTTTACAAAAATATTTTTCCTTCTTCAGTGGATCACTTCAGCAATCAGGCAGTTTTTGGTCCACCAATTAGCTGCCTCCTTTCCAGCTTTGATCAGCCAAGGTCCCAGCCAACTGCAGTTAGCGGTAAGGGCCTAGATTTAGGATCCGGCTCTTTGGCAAGCGGAGGCCCAGGCATTCCTGCCAGAAGGGCGGAAGGGGACTCAGTTACTGCCAAGTGGCATCTGGGGCATACTGTGAAGCAGCGGGAGCACGATTTGAGCTGCGGCATCAGCTATCCATTGTGGGTCTGCCTGCCTATACTAAAAGAGGGAGATGGCATCTCATGCATCCTCCTCTAGCCAGCAGACCACAGCGGGTGGCAAGGGAGCTGGCCCTAGTTCTTCCCCAATTCCACAGCTGGGCTCATCGGGACAGAGAGTGGCAGCAAGGGGAGCTACAAGCAGGAGCCATGCAACTGCATCTAAGAGCAGTAGAGGTTCCAAAATGGCTAACAAGGATGCAAAATGGCGCCAAAAGGCTATAGGAAAAGAGCTGGCTAAGTTTCAGAAGGCTAAGAAAAGCCTGGATCAGGGAGGTTCCCCTGTGGGAGGGGCAGAGATTTCCCACCCTCAGGAAGAAAGACCATTGGCTCCTGTTAATGATCCAGGTCCTCTGCAAACTGCTTCTTACAGGGAATGATCGCCAGATGGCGCCAGAGAGTCGTCCAACCTTAGGGGACGTTATCCAACCTTAGGAGAGGTTTTGGATAAAGCTGAAGCCTTTTCTCTTGCAAGCACTAACTTGCCTGCAGCAGGATCAGTGGAGCTTATCCCTCCTCCAAGAGCCAGGCCAGAAGCCTCGTTTACTCCTACTGCGGCAGGGATCCGCCCAGTGGACGAAGCTGGTTCAGAATTGCCTGAACATTTAAAAGAGATTATTTCCTAAGCTATTACGCAGGGAATAGCTGCAGGCTTGCAGCAGAGGAATCTACCTTCTCATGATTCAGGAGGATTGGCTGGATCCTCGGGATCTTACTTCTCTTGCTCATTCCATGAGGAGTGTGAAATCCTCGGCTGAGGAGGAGGAATTCCAGACCTTTTCAGAAGATGAAGGGCTGAATCCGGATCCATCGCCTTTCACGGGCCTTTTAAAGCCGGATTTATTTAAGTCATTACTGTGTAAGACAAAGGCCATAACGAATGTGGATCCTGACCAAATTTCAGAATCGACCCAGAGTCCTGAGGATTCAGGTCATTTGCTCTTTTCCAAGCCCACGGTGGAAACTCAGGTAATTCCATCGCCCAAATTATTTTTGGATGTTGTTCAAAGGCAGTGGACCAATCCAGGAACTGGCATGCCTCCGTCTAGATCTGAAAGGAAGCTTTACAATGTAGCCTCAGATCTTTCTGAAGCATTGGAGGTACCCACAGTGGACAGACCTGTGGCTGCCATGACTTCAGTAGCACTCTTGCCTACTGAGGCAATAGCTTGTTTGAAGGCAGAGGACAAAAAGACTGAATTATCCTTGCGAAAGGCCCACAAGGCTGCTGTCTGGGCAATTAAGGCTGCCACATCAGCTTCTTTCTTCAATAGGGCTTTCTTGCTCTGGCTTCGCCAGATGCAGAAGAGGATTCCCCCAGAGGATGTGAGAATTCATCAGGATATAAATAAGCTGGTGGCTGCAGCTGAGTTTTCAGCAGATGCCACCTTGAATGCGGCCAAGTTCGCATCCAGATCACTAGCCTCTTCAGTAACAGCCCATCACCTGCTATGGCTTAATCATTGGCAGGCTGACAATAAAAACAAGTGGAAGTTGGCTTCGGCTCCTTTCATGGGCAATAACATGTTTGGGGAATCCCTCGATCCCATCCTGGTGGAGACCAAGGGCAGGGGCAAAACCATGCCCTCCCCTTACCAGAGGGGAGACAGAAGATTCTCACCTTAATTTAGGAGGCTCTCATACCCCAGAGTCGGGAGTTGAAATTCCAGAGGCCATATTCTGGCAGACAGGACAGACAGACGAAGAGGTCTGAGTTCCAGAGCTGCCAGCAGTTTCAGGGCAAGCGGCCCTTTTGTGGAGCAGGAAGTCGTCCTTATCATCGCTCAAAATGACCACAGGGCCGGTCTGCATCTGGGCAGTCAGATCAACCTCCATTTCCATCAATGGGAGACTACTACATCTGACAAGTGGGTACACAGTGCAATCAGGTTTGGCTCTGGAGTTTCTCTCCACCCCCCACCCCCTCACAAAGTTTTTTATCAGCTGCCCTGTCTCCAGGGATGCAGCCAAAAGAAATCTGATGGACTCAGCAATTCAGTATCTGCTGGAGATCCAAGCAGTTCAACCTGTCCCTCAGGAAGAACAGGAACAAGGCTTCTATTCAATACTGTTCTTGGTGCAAAAGAGCTCTTGCGGGTGCAGAGCTATTCTAGACTTCAAACGTCTATAACAAGTGTCTGGAGTACAAACACTTCAAAATGCAGTCAATACAATCAATACTGGGGAGTATACAACAGGGCGATTTCCTCACCTCCATAGACCTCACAGAGGCGTATCTCCATATACCCATCAGACCTGCTCACAGACAGTTCCTCTGCTTCTCGTATGCAGAAAAGCACTATCAATACAAGGCCATGCCATTCGGCCTCTCATCAGCACCAAAAGCCTTTACAAAGATATTGGCAGCTCTGGTGGCTCACCTTCAATCCATACCAATCAGGGTCCAACGTTACCTGGATGACATCATGATTCAGTCCTCGTCAGCAATCCAGGCAGAGGTAGACCTAAGTATCACAATCCAGGTCCTACAAGATCATGGCTTTTCAATAAACAACAAGAAAAGTCATTTTTCTCCGATCACCAGATTGCTCCATCTGGGAGCCATAATAGACACATCTGTATGCATGGTCTCTCTCTCCAGAGATACAGGACAGCTTGTAACAATTAGGCCATGGGCACAGTACCACTCGCACTCCTGTCGCAGCTCCTGGGGAGGATGATGTCGTGCATCTCCATCGTACCATGGGCACGACTACATGCCAGGGCACTGCAATGGTTTCTCCTGTCATACCAACGATCCGGCAGGAGCAACTCCCAGGGCAGGGTAAGAGTTCCCCTACAAGTACTGCAGTCACTTCAGTGGTGGAGGTCACAGGCTCTCACCAGGGGATGCCTGTTCAAGGAGCCAGACTGTCTGACCATAATGACAGACACCAGCCTTTATGGTTGGGGCGCCCATTGCCAGTCACAGAACGCACAGGGCCGGTGGATCCAGGCAGACCTGTCTCACATGATCAATTGGCTGGAGCTCAGGGTAGTTTATCTGGCTCTCGAGCTTCAAGGAAGCCATGGTGGGACAACATGTTTTGGTCTTAACAGACAACGTGACAGCCAAAGCCCACATCAATTGCCAAGGGGGGGCTCTTTCCAGGCCCCTCATGGCAGTGGCAGATTGTCTGGGGCACTGGGCAGAGAGATCTTCAGTCCATAAGGGCAGAGCACATCTCGGGGGTCCTGAATGTGCAGGCAGATTGTCTCAGCAGGGTGACAGTGGACCATTCAGAGTGCCGTCTGCATCCAGCACTTTTCCAGGAGCTGACAGTTCGTTACGGGTGGCCAGTTATAGATCGGTTTGCCTCTCCAGAATACACCCACCTTGTTGGATCCTTATCCTACGGTTGAGTAGATAATATGTACTGTAACTTTAACTGCTACAAGATGACTAATTGATTAAGTGGTTAAAACAGAAATAAAAGGAAGGCAGGAAGCTCATTCACTGCTGCTCACTCCTGCTCGTGATATTACTGCTAAAGATACTGTGACGGTGTTACGGAACTAGAACTGTAAGCAAACTTTGTTTTGTATTGAAAGTGTCATCTTTGTTTATGAGAAGCCAGGTTTGTTTGTTTTACAACAAGTAAAGACTATTTATTTTTCTAACAACGTTCAGAGTCTGAGAATATCTGTGTTGCAACGCTGTCTGGTCCGTCGCTTTACTCTGCAGAGGGCAGTTTACCCTTAACACACCTGCCAAGGTTCTTCAGCAGGTTCAGGTCACGGGGGGCGGAAGGGACGGATGGCCTATGCAGTCCATGGCCTCCAGGCCTTTTATGCACCTTTCCTCCTCTTGCCTTAATTCCAACAGTCATCAGGAAGGTACTCACAGTAAAGGTGGAGATGATCCTGTTAGCTCCCTATTGGCCCAGGAGACCATGGTTTGCCGACCTGTCCACCTGTCAATGGGACAACCCTGGAGGATACCTCGGGACAGAATATACCTCAGCCAGGGGGACTTGGTCCATCTGGAGTCTTAGTGGCTCCAACTGACCACCTGGCACTTGAGTGGAGGTTCCTGAGGTGGGAGAAGTTCTCCAGGGTCATCCAAACTATCCAAGCCTCCAGATGACAGTCCATGGGCAGGATATATAATGCGACCGGGAAGGCATTTTGCTCCTGGTGCTCTAGATCAGGGTCCAGTCCCTCAGAGGTTTCAGTGGCACAGATCCTGGAGTTCCTCCAGGAGGGATTAACACCCAATACCATCCGGAGACAGATAGCAGCGCTGTCTTCCATTTTATCATGTGGAGGTTTAAAGTCATTTACTAAGCATCCCACAGTGTGCAGATTCCTCAGGGGTGCCTCTAACTTGCGCCCACCTGTGGTTCACAGGTATCCCACCTGGGATCTAACTAAGGTTTTACAGGCCCTGACGGAGAGTCCCTTTGAGCCATTAAGATCAGCCAGTCTACGTTTCCTCTCATTGAAGGTGGCCTTCCTAGTAGCGATTACATCGGCCAGGAGGATTTCGGAGCTGGTGGCTCTTTCTGTGAGACAAGACTTCTGCATCTTCCACATGGACAGGGTAGTCCTACGTTTGGACCCTTCTTTCTTCCCTAAAGTCAATTCATGGTTTCATAGGGCACAGGAGTTGATGTTGCCCAACTTCTGTCCGGGCCCAAGACATGCCCTAGAGCAGAGATGGCATACATTCGATGTTAGAAGGGCCCTCCATATCTACATCAAGCCCACGTCTTCCTTCAGGAAGATGGAATCCTTGTTTATTTCCTTTCAACCATCTATACTAGGACACAGAGTCACTCCTTTAACTGTGGGTCATTGGATTAGAGCTTGCATTGCCAAGGTATGAGGTTCAGAACCTACCAACAACTAGACACATAACAGCGCATTCCACCAGAAGCGCGGCCACGACAGTGGCGTGGGCAACACAAGCCTCTATTGAGGAAGTGTGCAGAGCAGCTACATGGTCCTCCCCATCTCCATTTATTTGGCACTATAAGTTGGACTCCTTTGCCTCAGCGGAGGCAGCCTTTGGGAGGCGAGTCCTCCAGAGGGTTCATAGTGTCGAGGGGGACTTAGGACCAAACTGCTCCCACCCATAGGGGACAAGCTGGCTTTGGTATGTCCCATTCCTGGATGCTTTCGATCTAGCTCTAGGGAGAATGGGCATTGGTCCTACCTGAACGCCATTTCTAGTAGAGATGGAAGAGTGCATCCAGCCCCACCCTTACTAACGTCTGGTCCACAGTCTGGGAGGGGCTGCTATTTTACAGGTCACAAGTCTATTTATCGCTATGCCTTTGCCGAACTGGGAAATCACCAGATGAGGGAGGAGTGACCAGATATGCAAATAAAGATCATGTGTGCAGTCTCCATGCAGAAGATATAGAGCTACTACCCATTCCTGGATGCTCTCTTCCAGCTCTACTAGAAATGGCGTTCAGGTAAGACCAACACCCATTTTATTTAATTATCTTGATTTCTTTATGTTTTTAATTGTGTCAACTTTAGAGTAGATTTTATAAGCAGATCAGGGTCTGTTGGAATGGAGGGCCGTAGCTAATTTAACTAGCTAATACAATTTTACAGACTGCCAATGGTCTTATGAATTAGGCAGCCATAACAATTTCAAATAAATAACCCTCTCTATATATAAAAAAAATCAGATATAAACCTGACTCTCTCAGGGAATCTATTAAGATAGAGCTACTGTTTGTTAACAAATAGGGCAATCCAATACCACTGATCCCAATGATGAAAGCTAATGGGTTGTAGCAGCAATGAATTAAAAGTGGGAGACCCAAGTTCTAGTACATTCCTTTTCAGAATATTTATCCTGAATATTTATCCGACTAGGATAAAACTTAGACTTCTATTGGATATTGAAATGAATATAAAGTTGGCAGAAATGGATTTTTTTGTAGCTGACAAGAATGTTGCTGTTTTTCTAAAGAAAGGGGCTACTGACATATTTTGTTGTTGTTAGTTGTGAAGTCGTGTCCAACCCATCACAACCTCATGGACAAAGTTCTTACAGGCTTTTCTGTCCTCTACCTCTGTCCACTGGAGTCCATTTAAGCTCATGTCTACTGCTTCATTGACTCCATCCAGCCACCTCCTTCTCTGTCGTCCCCTTCTTCTTTTGCCCTCAATCTTTCCCAGCATTAGCCACTTGATCTATTCTTAACTGTCTTGATCATGAATTGCATTTATGAATTGTATTGTATTACTGATGAGTAGAGGGAGCATTTTAATTAAATATTACTTTTCTGATTGACATATAATGAATCAATATCATTACCATGATTAAACATGGGACTATTATTACAGAGCATTTGAAAGCTTCAACTGCTTTAGAATGCAGCAGTACAAGTTTAAATGGCACTGGTTACTCGGTGCCAGGGTGGATAAAAATCAATGATTTTTTTTAAAAAATCAAAAAAATCAGATTTTTTTTATTTAAATCGGATTTTTTTAAATAAAATGCTTTTTGAGGAAAATATATTACCATCCAAAGGTTATTCCATCATGAAATAAAGATTAGTTTTTTAATTATGTAGAATAAGGCTGTATATGTTTAAATTTTTTGGTAAATAAATTCCATTAATCCATTCACAATGTCATGCTCTTCCAGAGGTTTTTGTAACATTATTGGGCAGTTTCTCTGCCTACAAGATATTATCACAGATGCTTGGTTTACTTTTGCAGTTCTCAAAACTGAATTTGACTCAGCAGAGATCACATGCCTCTACTTCACAGCAAAAATGTTATAACATGAACAGAGTTGACAAAAAGACCTTAATCCTATTGTTCTACAAACTATGAATACAGAATCAACCCCTTCAGTGCTAAGTTTCAAGAAGTTCAGTGAATAGAATAGAAACAATATTTTTCTGATTGTTTGGAGTGGAATAGATCTGCACAAGAAGAAAGTGAAACTAATGTGAGGAGGAAGGGGCAAGCAGACAAGCAGTACAAAATGAAAGTGAAACTTTCTGAGCACAATACTGCACCGCCACAGACAGACAAGTCTTTGGATCTTTTTGTGTGTATGACCTGAGGTTTATCACATTCTTTCCTTGGAGGAAAAAACCTATAATGGCAGCAGGCCGTAAAAGAGACCCAGTTTGGCAATATTTTAATGAAGTTCCTTTACCTATCGGTAAGGCAGGCATGCGTGCAAACTGCAAACATCGCAACAAAGAAATGCAAGGCCTGGTGGCCCGAATGAGGCAACATCATGAGAAGTGCTATGATGAAGATGACCAAAGAAACACATTTGAACAGGCAGGATCTTCAGGTTGGTAAACATTTTTATTGAATCATATTTCTAAAGACTGCCTTGAACTGTCATGTTTGAGCAAAATTATATTTCTTATTATTACTGCATGTTACTGTCATTTGGTACAGTTATGAAGAAAAGCAAATATTCCTTTTGGGGCAGTGCTGTGTACAATAAGTAGAAATTGTATAAACAATAAAATAACAGCATTGACTTTTTTGTTTAGGGGAATTCATGGATTTTGGAAACTATCCACCTTCAAGATTACCATCCTCCTGTTCTACAGTTTCAGAGTTACCCATCCAGGATAGTGCTTCATTAGCATCATCATCATCAGACACCCACAGCCACATATCACTATCACCTAAAAGAAAGAAAAAACCCTTCCCTCCTGGAACCACCATAGATAAGTTTGTGATAAAAACTAGCAGATTAGAAAAAGAGTTAATTGATGAAAAAATTGCCCAGTTTGTTTATGCAACGAACTCTTCTTTCCGTCTGACTGAGAACCCAGATTTCATTAATATGATTCAGTCACTGAGACCAGGATACAGTCCACCCAGCAGAGCAGATGTTGCAGGGAAACTGCTGGATAAAGTGTATGACAGAGAAATGGAGCAATGTGCAACAGCTCTGGAGGGTAGAATTGTTAACCTAAGTATTGATGGGTGGAGTAATGTCCACAATTACTGTCAGTAATGTCAGCACTCCAAGCTGCATTCACTCCAGTGCTGACATAAGAAGGAGAAGGTGGGGGCATCTGGCAAGAGGACGCTTGACTTTTCACCTACTTATTTTCCCTGGAGATACTATCCCCTAGGAGATGGGTTGGGAGGGGGGAAATTCCTTTGAGCTGAAGTAGTAGATAACAGCAGAGTGACTTGGAAGATAGCCAATGAGAAGCAGAGCAGTGGGGAAAGGAAAGGGAGGGTTTGGACCAGGAAGTCAGTGTTGGCTGCAACTGAGTCGGAGATTCGATTGTTGTGCCTAATAAATGAAAGATTTTGATCAAGGACTATTTGTTTGAAATGCAGTTTATTTGAGACGACACCGAATCCTGACAGATCCTATTGTATGTGCTTGTATAACAACAGAAGAAGGGAAAGTCTTCCTTGCACAAACAATTGATATGTCAGGAAATGCACACACAGCAGAATACTTACAAGAAGTGGCAGTAAAAGCTATAATAACATGTGAACAAAAATTCAAATGTCTAGTACGCAGTTTGGTCACAGACAATGCTGCAAATGTATCCAAGATGAGAAGAAATTTAGAAGAGCAGGAAGGGAATACAAAGCTAATAACATATGGTTGCAGTGCTCATTTGCTGCACCTCTTAACCAAAGACTTAAGTGTTCCAGAAATAAAGACTAATGTTGTTGAAATTGCTAAATACTTCCGTAACAATCATTTTGCTGCAGCAGCTCTGAAAAGGATGGGTGGAACCAAGCTAACGCTCCCACAAGATGTTAGATGGAACTCTGTGGTGGACTGTTTTGAGCAGTATATCAAGAACTGGCCTATTCTGATGACAGTTTGTGAAGAAAGTCGAGATAAAATAGATGGCACTGTCCAAGCCAAAATCCTCAACATTGGGCTTAAGAGAAATGTTGAACATATGCTGAGCATCCTGAAACCCATCTCTGAAGCTTTAAACAAAATACAGAAAAATAGCTGTTTTATTGCTGATGCTGTTGAAATTTGGAAGGAACTGAGTGAACACTTAAAAACAGAACTACACATGGACAGAATTAAATTACAAGCATTAAAAAAATGAATGGGACAAGTACTGTCTCCAGCTCATTTTTTGGCAAATATTGTCAATATCCAGTATCAGGGTCAAAACTTAAGTGCTGAGGAAGAGGAGTTAGCTATGACATGGGTATCCAGCAATTATCCATCTGTAATGCCAACTATAATAAACTTCAAAGCTAAGGGGGAACCATTCAAGAAATATATGTTTGCTGAAGATATTTTAAAGAAAGTCACACCAGTGAACTGGTGGAAGTTGCTTAACGCATTGTAAGCCGCCCTGAGTCTCCGGAGAAGGGCGGCATATAAATCAAATTAAGAAAAAAAAAAAAGTTACTTAAGCACTTGGATTTAGAGACTGTTCAAGTAATGATTTCACTTTTAACAGCAGTAGCTTCTTCTGCAGGCGTTGAAAGAATATTCTCTTCCTTTGGACTCATTCATTCTAAATTGAGAAATCGTTTGGGACCCGATAAAGCAGGAAAGCTTGTTTTTCTTTTCCAGATTATGAACAAAGAAGAAGATGAAGATGACGAGTGAGCTACAGAGGACAGTATTTAAGTTTTTCATGTGTAGGCTGGGCTGACAGTCTAAGTTTCTTAAAATATATATATTTTGTTTAGCCAAATTAGTTAACAAACATGGATGTTTGTTTAAGCAAATAACATATGCTGTAATATTATTGTTTCAGTTGAATAAATCTATTTAAATTGTTATTATTAAGGTAATGATTATTTTTCTCCTTCCTAAGTACAACAGAAAAGTTGTCCAAATATGAATGATTAACCTATTAAACGGGGGATAAAAAAAACTAATATGAAAAGTTGTTATTCTAAAAATCTTCATCTACTTGCATATTAAAGTTATACCAGCAAGAATTAGTCTTTATGTAGAAAACTATTATTTAAATCAAGCCTTACTGACTAGTGATGTAAATCGTGATTTAAATCAGTTTGATTTAAATCAAATCCACCCTGCTCGGTGCATTCTAAACCTCTATTTTGTATGCTGGATTGCTTACCAGTGTACTTCTGAATGCAATTCAAGGTAATGGTTTAAAGCTCTTCATGACTTAGGACTGGGTTACTTGAGGGACCATCCTTGGCAGGATGGACACGCTTCAGATTCCATCAGCTAAGGATGCTGGTTGGTGGGGCTCTGAAGGTGTGTCTTTTCTCCTATAGTGCCCTCCCCCCCCGCCCCAACATTCTTCCTCTGGATATTAGGATGGTCTCAACTTTACTGGTCTTTTGTAAGGCTCAGTAGATCTGTTTCTCAGGCATGGGTACATGAAAGGATCCATCTCCTGGATATATTAGTTTTCGTTGCCTATGTAATTTCCTTGGTTGCTATGGATTTTAGTTTTTGTATTTATTATTACTGGATACTTATTTTTCTAGAAAATTTTTGCCTAGAAAATATGTACTATAAAATATTTCTCTGATCAAGAGCAATTGTTAGTGACTTCACAAACATACTCATTTAGTTTTTATGGCAACAATACAGATTTGCCACTGAACTCTTTTGTACTTTTTAAAAACTTATACTTGAATACTGCCTTGAAATTTCCTAATGTTCTCCCATTCAGGTACAGTTATTATGGAGTCAATTTGTTCCCAGCTTTTCAAGTTCAGCCAACTTTAGCTAAGAGCTGCTACCTAATTTGAAAAAAATAGATGTATTATATTGTTCTGATTTAATTAGGATATCCTTGATTCCTTTTCTTTTATGAATAATAGTAATTATTTTCACTCCTAAGCACTACTAGATATTGACAATGCATTGTATGCAGTCATATATGTCTGCTTGGAATGTCAGTTGTTATATACCTCTATGCTTAGAAATAGAGGCTAATTGAGTTAATTGAAGCTTCCTTGGAATAGATTTCCAAGCATGGGAATATGCTCTATTAACACAAAAAGACTTATAGCAGGACTGAAAAGAAAAGCAATGGTAAATATACCATATTATTCTAGGCGTTGGTTGCTCATATTAGTCAGAAATGTGTACTTACGGAGGATTGGACAGATAGAAATAGCAGATCTGTAGACTTTACTTTCTCTACATTCTAATCACTATTTCATTGTACCACTGAAAGTCAGGTAAGCTAGAATGACATAATGTTTTGGCATTATTTAGAAAATACTGTCTAGCAAGACAAGAGAGCAGCGAAAATAGCAACTCTAAATATATCCACACGTTGATGTTGTATAGGTTTATTTATTCAAATATTAGTTTGTAAAAATAAGGTAAAAAATTACTATACTAATGCTACTTAATTGAAATTTCTTATATATGTACAAACAGGAAACCTCGACCTGTCTCTCAGCTGGTTGCACAACAGGTTACCCAGCAATTTGTGTCCCCTACACAATCAAAAAAAGAAAAAAAAGACAAAGTAGAAAAAGAAAAAAGTGAAAAAGAAACTACTACCAAAAAGAACAGTCATAAGAAAACCAGGTAAAATTTATGCTGTTTGGGGTTGTTCAAAATAGATAAATAAATATTAAATTGTCATCTTCTTGTAAAAATTCTTAGAAAATGGTAATAAAAGCCAAATATGTAGATCAAACACAGAAAATAAATAAAATGTGTGAAATCAAAAAGGAGATCTATAAACTTTCCGGTATTGTCTGTCACTCGTTTTTAAATTGTGTATGTTACACAGGGACACTGCAGGATATTTTGTATTTTCAAGGAAAACATACAATACTCAAGATCTATCAAATACTGCAGAAACTATTACGTAGAGATAGGTCAGGGTTCTGGTCTAGAGGTATCAGGAAAACTACTGAGGCACTAAGTGCTCCGTGAACCAAAAATCTGGAAACCTATGAACTATACTAAATAAAACTATATTTATAGCTATCTGAAACTCAACTCAGTATATATATTTATATGTGTAAATATTGGGCCTTCCTAGTTTATGATGGTATATGTTTAGTTAGGATATTCCACAGTAATTAAAAAAAACATTTGATGAGTCTCTCATCCCCTATCTCGTGGCTTCACAAAGTGAACTAAGTCATGAACCAAGGTGAATAAGCCATACCACAATAAGCATATAAATTTCATTACAAGGCATTATATAACCTCATTCCCAGTTTGTTTCAGATTACACTTTTGCTACCAAATGTGGTGCATAAGTAACATAAATTATGTTTCAGAAGCTTTGACCCAGGTTCTCCATTTTCCAAATACACTTTAAAATACTCTTAAATTTTTGCTACTTGAATAACTGGATTTGCCTCATGCCATCCCATTCAGACTCTTAGTAGCTTCAATAATATAGGCATGAGACTGTGTCCATCATTAAATAAAATTTTGGGGGATGAATTAAGGAAATTATTTTAAAAAGGTAAATATGTCTTTGGTAAAGATAATTTAATTTTTATTAGATTTAATATGTTTGGTTGATTGCCATTATTATTTCAGAAGATTTTCTTGTAAATAAGCTTTCAGTATTTCCAGTCTCCTAGTTTTCTCTAAACCCCATTTAATAGCATGCAATAAAAAACTTTTTTCCTTTTTTCTCCTAATGTAAAATTCAGAAGCATTAACTGAAACAAAATACTTTTTTAGGGAATGCAAAAGTATAGAATTTGTTGCTGCAAAATTACTAGAGAAATTGGATACATTTATAAAGGATACCTGTATCAGTGATTATACAATGAGCCAGTTTAGATATAACATTGGTATTAAGATAAATATGTACAATAACTGCTCACCCTTATGTTATGCCCATTATTTTTCTTTTTTCAATGCTCATGTACTTTGTGCTGTAACTATGTTTAATACATTTAAAAATCAAATCAGCAAGCTGCAGTTTTCAAGTTTGGAATACACAAATGAACATACGACATCATATTGCAGATTCAAATAAATTTCTGAAGTCGATACCTCATAGCGTTTTTGTTTGGCTAAAATAAAAACTGATTAATTAATCCACAGTTTTCTTTAGCACAATGAAAAAGGCAAAGAGTGCCAAATCAAAATAGTGAACAACAATGAGGACATGAACCTCTCTGCTAACTTACATTAATAAATTACATTATACTGAGCAATATTTTTTCATGGAATTTACAAACTTAAGATAATGTACCTGACTTAACATTGGTTTTGTGAACAATAGCACTAGAAATTCATGTCTTATCATGCTTTGTAATTGGATATTTGCTGTATGTTATCAGTTTTTACATGATCTCAAATGTGATGCTGACCAGATGTTTTAGACCAAGTTTCCCTTAATTCCATCTAACAGAAATTTCCACAATGGGAATGAAAATTTGTTGATAACTTCTTGAAGAGTGGATTGACCGCTACATTTTTCAGTATAGACAGAACCATTCAATCAAGGATTACAGATAGTGTCCACTTAAACCACATTTGGGCCTGGAATCTCAGTCATTGAGCAAAGTAGTTGTTAAGTGAGATACTATATAACTGTTTCAGTCAACAACTACGATCCCAGCTCTTCTGGTTGTGCTCATAAAGCAGGGAATTGATCATTAGTTGAAACACTGAACAGAGCCATGGGTCTCCCAGGCTTGGTGGGTTGGGGAGAGGCCATTAACTCCCACACCACCCAGGAGGCTTAGTCCCTTTCCTCATACCATCAGAGAGAATGATTGTGAGAATGATGATACTCACTAGTGTTTTCCCCAAATTTGGGGTTTATTTCTCCAGCAAACCAAGGAATGTCCTCAGTGCACTGGAGGTACGGGCCTCAAAACTGGTGAAAACACTAGTAAACACCATTGTTCTGGGAGGCTCAACTCTGGAATAGAGTAATGTTTTTATAGCAGTGGTTTGCTCTCCAAGCTTGTTTCAATTTAGTTTCTGACTTGTTTTTATGTTGTGGTTGGCTGTGTATTTTGATGAGGTTTGGATGACAAGGATCGTGTTATGAAATTTTTTTGGATAGCCACTTCAGAGGAAAACATTGGAAAGATGTTTCTCTTCTGCTTTTCTTAATGACTCGGTGCTGCAGTGTGTTTTGGCTCTTTTGAAGAGTCCGGATACAGCTCTGCTTGTATGCAGCGGGGCGGCTGCTTGTAAAATTTAGAATTTGGTCTGGATGCGTGGATTTTCAATATACACAGGTGGTTAATTTGCAGTTATCTTGTCTCCTTATGTCAATATTTAGGAAGGGGAGTCGTTGTTCTTTTTCTTCCTCATGTGTAAACCTGAAGTGAATATGTTGTTGAGTAGATGGTGTGTCTCTTCTAGTCTGTTGCGTTTGATGATGGCAAAAGTGTTGTCCTTATAACATATCCAAAGGTTTGGCTGGATGATTGGCAGGACTGTGCGCTCAAATTTCTGCATTACTGCTTCTGCTATTAGGCTGGATATAGGTGATCCCATAGGCGTCCCTTGTATTTGTTGATAGATTTTGCCATTGAATTTGAAGTGTGTTATGAGGCATAACTCCAGATGTTTCATGGTAGTGTCGGTGACATGGAGTGTTCTTTAGGTGTCTTTTCATTATGGCTTTGATTTTCTGTGAGTAGATCATAGATAGTTTGTTTGGCCAGGTCAATGTTAATAGATGTGAATAATGCAGTTGTCAAATGAGACCATTATTTCTTTTTCATTTATTTTGATGTTTTTAATTAATTGAAGGAATTGCTCAGGTGAGTTTATAGAATAAGCCAAATTGTTAATGAGAGGGTGAAGTCTTTTTCTTAAAGCTTTTGCTAGGTTGTAGGTTGGTGCTCCAGATAGTGCCACTATGGGGCGGAGAGGAATTTCATTTTTGTGTATTTTGGGAAGTCAGTAGAATTTGGGTATACTGGAGTCTTGTGGTAGTTTTATTTCTGTTGAAGTTAGTTGTTGAGAATAGAGAATTTTTCAACATATGTAAGATTGTTTCCAAGTACTAGCTGAAGAAAGCCATTCCTGTTGTTCCATACTTCTACTGTTTAAATATATTTCAGTCAGATACCAGAACCGTGTTCCCTATATTATAAATATGACATTTCATCAAGCCAATAGGTTATATTGTGGCCCGCCGGCGGCCAGCAGAGTCAGACAGTGAGGAAGTTGGGGAGGAACTTGGGCCAGTCCTGGGGGCTGGGGAAAGCTCGGACGAGGGCTCTGCATCACAGGCAGAGAGGGGGCCAAGGCCATCTGATAGTTATGTGCTGCCTCTGGAGCCTCCGGAGTCTGACAGTGGGAGCCTGTTCCCAATGTGCGCATGCACAAAGCTGCCAGAAGACAAAAAAAATTAAGAAAAGAGGGTCAACTTGGGAGTAAGGCTTGGAGTTGATTGGCCCCTCCCATAAGACATAAAAGAGGAGCAAACAGGGACGTGAGCTTTTGCAGGAAGCAATTAGTTCATCTTGTCAGTTCAAGCTTTGAAAAGTTCTGTTTGACTCTGTGCCAAGTTTGGCCTTGCCCTGGGTTTGGCAATTAGTTCTCTGGCAGCATTCCAAGGGAGATAAGGTGGGTGTTTATAAACATTCCCCTGAAAGACTGTTTGTGAAGCCTTGCAGACTGTAAATGACAATAATTCACAGCCATATAAATAAAAGAGGTTTTGCTGGGACTAAAATTGTGCTTTATACTTTGTAAGGAAGCCTAGGTCAGAACAGGTTATAGGATAGACTTGCAATCAACAAGAGAACCAATCAGCTGCTCAGAATTTGAATATAGCTCCAAACGAACAACCAATCAAATGACCAATTGACCACACTGGCACACAAGCCATTTATAAGCTAGAGAGAATAGGACATGAAAATCCTGGTGATGATGTTACCCAGTCTGGTAATGAAACATTCCGAAACTAAATTGAAACAAGCTTGGAGAGCAAAACCGCTTCCAAAATCTAAAACCCAAGCTACAAGTATTTTCTATTATTTCACAGTAATGTTTTCTCCAGAGGAGCGTAAAACCTGGCATTCACTAGTGTTTTCTTTTCCAGAGTGGAAAGTGCTACCAAACATCAGCATTCTGAAAGGGTCAGAACCCTGGTGCTACCATTTTTGCCAGGTTTGAATTCTGTTACCCCAGTATGCCAAGAGATTTCCTCTCCCCTCCACGCAAGGAGAGAAAATTCTCTTGCCCCGCAAGAACAGATCTCAAATCTGATTAAAATACTAGTGAATGACAGCATTCTGAGCCATTTTCCCCCTTGGAAGAGTGGAAATTCCAGCATTTGCTAGTGTTTTCCCCTCCTGAGGGACTGAAATAGATATTCAGTACTGTTTTTGCCAGATTTGAGTTCCTTTTCTCCAGCATATGGGAGGATTTCCCCTCCTTGGAAAGGAAATCCCTCAGTGGGATCAAGATCAGTATGTTGTTTTATAATGGCTGGAAGTGCTTTATGGGCTGTAAAGCTCCTATTCCAAGGTTGCCATGACTGTGAACTGTCAGTTAAATGACAGGTTGTAAATTGAGTATTACCGTATTTTTTGCACTATAAGACGCACCAGACCATAATATTAGCTTTACAGGAGGAAAACAAGGAAAAAAAATCTGCCTCTGCCTCCCAGCATTTTTCTGGCTAGCGTCCTTGCAGCAAACAGCTTTGTCAGCTTCAGCACGTTATCACAGCCCCAGCACGTGGCTCATCAGGGTTCCGCTCCATTGCGCCCACCACCAATTAACTGAGCTGAACTGCTGCCGCTGCCGGGAAACACTGGAGCCTTCACTGCCAAGCAGCTGATTGGCGGTTGGATCGGCCTCCCGGAATACTGCCAATCAGCTGTTCTAGGAGGTGGGATTTGCCACCGCTTATCACCACCACCGCCATTTGGCAGCAGCGATCAGTGGCGAATGGCAGTGATCCCCGCCGCCAAGAACAGCTTATCAGTGGTATTCTGGGAGCCAATCCAACCGCCAATCAGCTGCTCAGCAGCAAAGGCTCCAGCGTTCCCCGGTGACAGCAACAGGTGGTGGTGACAGGTGATGGCGAATGCCACCGCCGCACCAACTCCCCTCCTCCCCGCCGCAATATTCTCTCCATAAGACACAGACATTTCCACCCACTTTTTTGGGGGGAGAAAAGTGCATCTTATAGCACAAAAAGTACAGTACCTATAATTTACCTCTGCTTGGACCCAACCACATCATCTCCCAGGAGGGACATAGATCTAATATACTGATTGCTGTCTTGTGCCTTTCTACTTGCTCATGACCAACAGGCTCAAACTCCTACCTAGTAACCAAATTGGATCATGCTTCTGTCAGCTTCACAGGGACTGCTCATCCAGAGTTCAGAACAAAACAGATCTGAACTACTTTATCTGTGAAATGCTTCAAATATTCCTCATAGTAGTTTTGCATATGTTCCTCTTGCCTCTCCTTTCCTAGTGAAATTGCGTTCATTAGTATTGGTTAGCAGGATGGTTAAGGCACCATGTTAGAAACCAGGAGACTGTGAGTTCTAATCGGTAGTGGGATTCAACCGGTTCACACACATTTGGCTGAACCGGTTGTTAAATTGCTGGTTGGCCCCACCCCACCCCTTCCAGAAGTCCCCACGGGCCCGGTTTTTGCTCCCAGGACACTGCAGGGAGGCCTGCTAGGTCCAATATGGGATGTGGGAGAGGTGCGCCCCCCTCCCCACAGCCCATTTATGCTCCTAGGAGGCTGCAGGGAGGCCTACTAGGCCCAAAACAGGGCACGGGAGGGCAGCGTGCCCCTCCATGGCCCATTTTTGCTCCCAGGGGGGTGCAGCAGGCCAAGTGCTGCCTGTCACACCCCCAGCCACACCCACCATGGCTACACCCACCCAGCGGTCATTAGGGCAGAGAACCGGTTGTTAAATTATTTGAATCCCACCCCTGGTTCTAATCTCACTTTAGGCATGAAAGCTGGCTGGGTGACTTTGGGCCAGTCACTCACTCTCAACCAACTAACCTCACAAGGTTATTGTTGTAGGAAAGATAGGAGGAAGGAGGAGTATTTGATATGTTTGCCTCTTGAGTTATTTATATAAATAATAAAGATGAAATATAAATTCATCTTATAATGCCTTGGTAAGGTTACACTTGGAATATTGCATTCAGTTTTGGTCGCCACGATGTAAAAAAGATATGGAGACTCTAGGAAGAGTGCAGAGAAGAACAACAAAGATGATTAGGGGACTGGGGGCTAAAACATATGAAGAACGGTTGCAGGAACTGGGTATGTCTAGTTTAATGAAAAGAAGGACTAGGGGAGACATGATAGCAGTGTTCCAATATCTCAGGGGTTGCCACAAAGAAGAGGGAGTCAAACTATTCTTCAAAGCACCTGAAGGTAGAACAAGAAGCAATGGGTGGAAACTAATCAAGGAGAGAAGCAACTTAGAACTAAGGAGAAATTTCCTGACAGTTAGAACAATTAATAAGTGGAACAACTTGCCTGCAGAAGTTGTGAATGCCCCAACACTGGAAATTTTTAAGAAGATGTTGGATAACCATTTGTCTGAAGTGGTGTAGGGTTTCCTGCCTGGGCAGGGGATTGGACTAGAAGACCTCCAAGATCCCTTCCAACTCTGTTATTCTATTTCTGTTTTCTAAATAAACAGATAGATTATGAGGTTAGAATCATAGGTCAGGGCCTAGCGCAGTGGTGGGTTGCTACCGGTTCGGACCGGTTCGTGCGAACCATTGGCAGAAATTTGGCTTGCCCCGGCCGCCATGTTCATTGCTGCCATGTTCTTCACCCATGCACATCCCATTGCAAGTCCAATGGGATGCACATGCACGAAGAACATGGCAACAGCAGCAGCTTTTTCTGCCGGTATGTTTTGGCGGCCTGCAGAGAAAGCAGCTGGCAAAGAAGCCTTTTCAGAGGCTTTTTTGCCAGCCGCTTTCCAGCAGCTGCGGCTGGCTGGGGGCTGCTGAAAACTACAGTCAGCTTGCCTTCCATACTGTGGACCAGCCGCAGAAGGTAAGCAGCATAAACAAGGAGGCGGTGGTGGGGGAGGAAGGCAGGCAAGTGGGCCTAGCCATGGGGACCGCTGAGAAGGCCACATGGA
Organism: Pantherophis guttatus; assembly: GCF_059756535.1. Taxonomy (NCBI): domain Eukaryota; kingdom Metazoa; phylum Chordata; class Lepidosauria; order Squamata; family Colubridae; genus Pantherophis; species Pantherophis guttatus. The sequence goes on along the minus strand of NC_142069.1, from coordinate 56,780,640 downwards.
AGGCAGACAAGCATGCCGGGGCTGCCCAGCCGTGGGGAAGAGAGCTAGGAGCCTACTCCACCGTGGCCCTGCCATGCTTGCCTGCCTTCCATGCGGCCTTCCCGGCAGTCCACCATACCTTTGCCTTCTGAGGTCAGGTCACATCAAACCTGTGATGGAAGATGCAACGCTTTGGGCCTGGCCCGGTCAGCTGGTAGGCGGGTGGCCCTTTGGGGAGACGGAGCTGCTTCGCTGGGGCTGAGAGGGAAAACTGCCCAGGATTTCCGGGATGCCCCTCTGCTGCTGCTGTGCCTGCCACGGCAAAAACCACATGGGAAAACCTCCTGTGAGCTCTGGGACGCCCCTCCGCCGCCACTAATGCCTGCCGCAGCAAAAGCCGAGCAAGAAAACCTCCTGGGAGCTCCGGGACGCACTGCCACCGCCGCCACTGATGCCTGCCACGGGTAAAGCCGTTCAGGAAAACCCCACAGGAGCTCCGGGACTCCCCTCGGCCACCACCGCCACCACTGATGCCTGCTGTGGCAAAAGCCGCGCAGGAAAACCTCCTCCCCAATTGCCCAGCTGAACCCACCACCACCAAGCCACGCCCACAGAACCGGTAGTAACAAATTTTACATTTCACCACTGGTCAGGTTCAATGCTAGATGAGAACCTCACACACTAGTTTTCTATGTTTTAATCTGGAAAAGTTCTAGAAATGCTGGAGATGGCATTATCCACAGATTTTTTTACATGGCTTTAAAATATTGTCAAGATCTGAGTAATTTCACGGTATTGTCTGCTTTTGGAGTTGTCAAATTCTACCCTGTTTTATTGGAAACTAACAAAGCTCATTTCCCCTTGAGTTTCTGTAAACTTTCTGGGCAGGCAGCTGAAACTGTTGTCATTTTCTGGGGTATATATAGATGCAGTATCCTGTTCACATAACTTCTCCCTTCATAGATATAACTCATCTCCTTCTTTCTTTCACTCTTGAGAAAAATGCCTAATTATAAAACTATCAACATGCTATGATTTCCCAATTCACAAGAGCTTTTGAATGCAACAGAGGAATGTTAGCAAGGCAGTTGGGAAACCTTTCATTGCTTTTAAAACAAAAAAAAAGCAAAGCAAACAACTGGCTTGTTCTTGCAATAGCTTTTTATCATAGCAGCCTCTTAGAATATTAGGCAAATCACCAGATAATTGCACGTAGAATAGTGTGTGTATATTAATTCATTATGGTTTCTGGGGTTGAAGGAATGTTTGCTACTGATTTTCTCTTCTGGTATTGGTCACTTAGAGAGGACTGATTGGCTCATGGATGTCCCTGGTGAATTCAAGGTCAGAAGAAATGAAGACAAAGTTTGCTTTCCAGCTGCTTTGTGGGGGATTGGTGGGTGGAAATTCAGATTGTGTGGATGTGGCCTTTTAGTGTTTTGTAAAAGTGTTTTTTTGGGAAAGAATTATGCAACACTCCGTATTTACCGTGAAAGCAGCTTTACAAGGCTTGTGTTATGCTGGTTTTGAGACTTTTTCTCAACTGTACTGGAATAGTCATTTCTGAGTCTTTACCAAGATTGATCATAGATTTTAGAGTGGATTGGTGATTTACTTACAAAATCAAGTTTGTGCTGGATATTTACTAACTAGTAGCAACTGAAAGTATACTCATATCTCTGAAATAACACAGAGCTTTTTTGCTTAATTATTACATGGAATAACAAGAGAGTCAGCTTCCTATGAAAAATATACCTGAAAACACCCAGCATGACCACCCAGTCATATGACCAACCAGCCACGCCCACCCAGTCACATGACCAACCAGTCACATACGCCCAGTCACGTGACCACCAAGCCACGCCCACATCACATGACAACCAAGCCACATCCACAAAATAAGCCACGCCCACAGAACCGGTAGTAAAAAAATTAGAACCCACCCCTGGCCTAGTGCATATGCCTGGCATATCTAAAACCTCAAGATTTAGTATGTGGCATTTCTATTTTAAATATCCAGGGATCAGGACTAACAAAGACATTTGCTTGACATAATTCAAAGGTTCAATCAATTTTAGAAGATCTTGCTAATGAATTGTATCATAATACAGGAGATACAAGCATTCTTTGTGGTTCCAGAAAAATCTTTAAACTAAAACACTGGAACATTTTCTGAGTTTCCTCTTTCATTTGATTATTTATATTATTTTAGGCCCAGATTGAAAAATGTGGATCGAAGTAGTGCTCAACATTTGGAAGTTACTGTTGGTGATCTGACAGTCATTATTACAGACTTTAAAGAAAAAACCAAGTCATCACCTGCTTCAAGTGCAGCTTCTGCAGACCAGCACAGTCAGAGTGGTTCTAGTTCTGACAATACAGAGAAAGGAATGTCCAGGTCATCTTCACCTAGAGGAGAAGCCTCATCACTGAATGGAGAATCTCATTAAAGTTTATTTACTTCAGTTTATTTAGTCTTTCGTCTCAAAAAAAATTACATATATACAACTTCTGCCAACAGTTACCACATTTTCATGACGTATTATCACCGTGCATGATTATGTTTACTCAAATATGATTTATGCAGTTTTTTACAAGCAGTGCTGCAGTGCAATTAAATTGCACTGCAATCTACAAAACATTTTAGATCAACTTTTTAATCTTCATATACAATGGTGAGTGAAAATGTGGTTTGAATGTTCCTGCTGCAGTGTTACAAGACCTTTTCCTCTTTTACTTTAGTGAATTTTAACAGAATTCTTGGATTCTATGCTATTGGCATGTACTGAATGAATTAAAAAATAGTTCAAACTGCCTAAATATGTATTATTTGAGAATTGTGAATCATAGTTATATATGTATGCAAGTCAAAGATCAACTTAATCAACTATTGCTGCAAAAGATTGTTCATAATGATTATCTTTAAAACACCTGCTGGTACTTGGTGTGGTTGAATAGGAAAATGTTATTAAATATAACATTTGTATGAATTTTTGCCAATGTCCAACACATTTTACTGGATTATTGTAACTGAATAATGTTGCTAGCTTCTCCAATATTTTCCTCACACATTTAGAACATTTATTGTTAATGTTTACAAGCAAAAAAGTAAATACGTTACAAACATTAATTGTTTAGCTTTATAATTCAAATATAGTACTACCTTGTCCTTATACACTGGTATTCTCTGTTATAGAACATAAATTTATTCTGAAATTATTAGTCATTTTCTGTTTTTTTTAATTCTATATCTCAAAACTATTGCTGATAACTTTAAAATCCCAAACATGATGCCATCATAATTATTATTTTCTACTTACTTTCTCTGAAATTTGCTCAATGTTATAGTGATATATCTGTTCATCAGGAGGCTGGGATCCAAAGAGGCTTTTAAGTTTGTGTATGAGTTTAGTAGTTTATTTTGTTTTGTTTGTGTGTATTTTTAGCCATAGTTCTTTGCACCACACCAGAGAGCATTCCCAAAGATCTCCCAAGATTGGAAATGGGTAGTGCAGGGGACTGCAGTTGGAAGAGGTGAACTTTAAAAGCAATGGTGCCTGTGTATGTGTGTCCGTATGGTGTGAAAAGAACCTGTGCAGCCTTTAGGATTCAGGCTAATTATATTAAATGTTGCACCAGAGTAAATAAGTAAGCAAATGCTGTATGTATTACATTTGTTTCTGTATCAGCCTTTTGCATTTTTTTGAAATAACTTTTATTAAATAATATAGAGTAAATCATAGGTAAAATACAGTTCTTTGTTTTTGAAATAGTGGACATTTATGCATTTAGCAATATAGAGATACAGAACAAAAGGATTTACAGTCCCATTCAGTATTATGTAAATTTTCCAATAAAATATTTTTATGAGTATAGGTTTTGAAATTTTGTTTATAATCAGTTAAATCTTTCAATGTACAAATCATTGATTAACTCTTTCACCTGTACTGTAGAATTAGAAATATAGTGGGAGGGAGAAGATGATTTAGAACTTCTAAGAGTGTTTTTATATATGATTGTCCACTTAAATGGACATTTACTGATCAGAATGTAAACCCAATCTAAAATTATTTTAATTTAATAAGGCAATGAATTAACAATTCAGAACCTATACATAATTGACAGCACAAAAGTCTATGCATTTCTACTCAGAAATGCCTCATTGAGTTCATAGTTTATAGCACTACAGCAATCAGTGCAATCCTTGCATTTTTACTCAGCAGTGCAAACATGAGTGGGGAGGGAGGTTCATGGCATGTGCACAATGATGTCATCACAATAATATCTTAAGCTGCTTATTTGTGTCACATATCAGGTCACAAAGTACTTAATGGTAACTTTTGTATGATGACATCGTCAGCCATATTAGTTTGGTACCTTCATAATTTACTGCAAATGCAGCTGGGCTTGAGGTTGTTCCCCTAGGGCAGGGGTGTCAAACTCAATTTCATTGAGGGCTGGATCAGCATTGTGGCTGTCCTCCGGAGGGGAAGAAGGGGTGTGGCGGGGGTAGTCAAGGCCGACTGGGTGTGACCTGGAAGTGTGGCCAGCTTGATGTCGCTGTGTGTGTGGTGCCTGTGGGAACCAGGTGGGGTTGGGGAGGGAATCCAGGTGTCTCTGGCAGGTGGGGCGGTGGGCAGGAGACTCGTCCCACAGGATGAGGGGAGGGGAGGCGGGGCAGGGCAGCTACAGCCAGAAACAGTCAGCCACCACATGCTTGCCGCCCTTTGTATGCGGGGGAGATGGTTTCCGGCTATAGCTGCAGCCTGACGGCACCTCAGGTAGCCCATGCGGCTCCAGAGCCTGCTGCCACAAGCAGCAATTGGAGGCAAGGGGAGGAACGAGATGCAGACCGCTGGATGCGCTTACTCCATCTCAGTGTCTGTTTTGGCTTGTAGTTGGAGAGCAGGTTGCCACTGGTCACCTTCTCAGACCCGTCATGGGTCTTGCCCCTGGCCTGCGCATTGAGCGTGTTTCCCTCGCGCACCTGACTGCAACAACCCATAGTGGTGCTGAGGTGATCAGGTGCACAAGAGCGGTGCTTCGCTAGCAGGCCTGGCAGTAAATGGGGGAGGATGCGGCATTTCACTACCCACTACAAGACCCAAGGCGTGGCATCCGGCCAGGTTTCCCCAAAGCACGGCAGGTGTTGGGGTAGGAAGTGGCACCTGTCTCAAGGCTGGATGAAGAGGGCCTTTCTGTAGGAAGTGGGTCTTTGATCCCTGGTCACCGGTTTGGGCTTTGCCCTGCCAATTCACCCTGCTACCCCCGAATCACCCCGTCACTTACCGGTGCCCCGGAGGGTGAGGGATGCGGGGCCCAAAACTCCCAAATGCAGCTCCTTTCACTTTGGCCTCCCAGGCCTCCTGCAATGGCACTAGAAACAGCCACACCATGCCTTCTGGGAATGCCGGCTGAGTGGGGAATTTGCCTGCAACTCAGAACAGAGATGCGGCGCGGGGGTTGCAAGACAGAAAGCAGCCTTCCGCAGGGCCGCTTCAGTCCAGGGAAGGGACTGCACCCTCAGGGGCTCTGTGTGAAGGAGCTGCGTCGGCCAGACAGCACCCTGGAACTGCTACCTCGCGGGGCAGGGTAGGGCTCAGTTCTCCCCGCCGAGAAGACTCGGTGAAGGGGGCACATCATTTTGGGTCTCTACTCCTGACAGCTCCTGGATGGCAACTCTGCCACTACTTGGCAGACCCGCCCAGCCGGAAGGAGGTGAAGCGGCCAGCTAGAAAGGCCGAGTAGAGATGGTGGAGTATGCCCAAGCCCAACAGGCAAAAGACGGCCATTGCGAGTGGGGAAACCCAGATCCCCATCAGCACCATGGCCACCCAGACCCAGCAAAGATGGGGAGAGGCACACAATCCTGGCTGGGCCTAGGCGACCATGGTGCTAATGAGGATCCTGTTTTTCCCGCTCATAGTGGCCGTCTTTTGCCTGCTGGGCTTGGGCATGCTCCATCACTTCTACTCAGCCTTTCTAGCTGGCCGCTTCACCTCCTTCGGGCTGGGCAGATCTGCGCAGCAGTGGAGTTGCCACCCAGGAGTTGTCAGAGGTAGACCCTCCCCCCCAATGATGCGCCCCCTTCACCGAGGCTTCTTGGCGGGGAGAGCCAAGTACTGCCCTGCCCTGCCCTGCGAGGCAGCGGCCTAATGGACCTGTGCAAGCTGCTGGCAGCGGTGCAGAGGTATATCGGGTGCGTGAGGGAAACATGCACCACTTGCAGGCCAAGGACAAGACCCGTGAGGGGGCAGAGGAGATGACCAGTGATGACCTGCTCTCCAACCACAAGCAAAAACAGGACAGAGTAGGCAGGCCAATGGTGTCTGGCAGCCGCCACCCCACCCCGTTCCTCACTTTGTCTTGGTCTGTGGTGACAGCAGTATCTGGAGGCAAAGACGCAGAGAAGAGGCACAGGGTCCAGCCTGCTGGATGCACCAGGCTGTTCCAGCTATGTGGGATGTAGGCGCATCTGGTGGTCCACATCATGTGCCTTCCCTCCCCCTCCCTCTGCCTGCTGCTAGTAGTGCCATGCCTGTTTCTTGGAGGGCCAGTTGTGGAGCCCCCGCTCCCTGATAGCTCCGCCCATGTGCGCACACACAAACCTGAAATTCCAGACATGCTGTAGCAGGCATGGGGCTTATCTGCAACTTGGTGGCATCCATGCTGAGATGGAGGGGCTGGACCGAGGCGACGCTGGCCTGATGCCTCCTGTGCGCACAGGCCTGGCCCATGCCATCTGGGCAGGTGCGCGTGCTCTTGCTGTGCGCACAGGAGGCAGCAAGAGGATGCGCGACTTCCCAGATGGCATGGACTGGGCCTGTGCGCACATGCACATAACTGGATGGCATCAGCTAGGCCGAAGCAACGCAGACCAGCCCCTTAATTTCCAGAATGGCCGCAGGGGCCAGATCAGACCACATCGCAGCCCGGAAGAAGCCCGCAGGCCTTGTGTTTGACACCCCTGCCCTAGGGAATTTAGGCACGGAGCTGTTTGGAATTTACTTCCAAACAAACATGCATAGAGTTGCATTGCACAAAGTAAACAGTAGTAGTAGAAGCATTCTAATTCATTTCCCCAAATTATTCCCCAAATGTATTTTTCTGTTGCTTGGACCTGGTACCAATATTAGTGTTTTTGTACCCACAAACATTCTCATGAAAACATCCTTCAGACTCAGAGTGACTTAAAAATGAAGGTTCTCATAATGATGGATCTTAAAATAATAAGCTAGAAGAGAAAGTCTAGTCAATTTATATATTTGTGGTTTCTGTGTTAGATTAATCTTATGCACACTTACTTGGATATATCCCACTGAATTCAGTGAAATTTAACTCTGGGAAAATATACATAGGATCTGGCTGTTAATATTATTTGTTTTGGTAAAAAGTCCAGTTGTGTATTGTTGAAGGGAGCATTTCACATAATATTTAGGATTTAACTTTTTTTCACTTAAAATATTTATTTTGTGAACTATGAAAAATTACATAGGATATTTGGTAATAATTCTAACCAAAAAATATTAAATATGTATAGTGACAGCATTTCAGCTGAATTTTGTAGCCCTGCTAATTGTGATGTTTGCTGGTCTCTTGCAGTAATGTATTTTTCTGTTTTTAACTCCAGTACTTCTACAGGCACAATGGTACTGTCTATTTTGTACAATGTTAAATGTGAAATACAGTTAGTTGCATAAAATGAAAGTCTGATGTGATATGTAAAACTTGAATATGTCATTTCTTACTTTTGCTGTCTAATAAGTTAACATTAACTGTTTTCCTAAATGAATAAGAACTGAAAAGGCTGAAATTGGGATGTTTATTTTATTTTATTTATCTCATTTTTGAACCACCCATTTCCTCACAGACTATTTTTATGTTACAAAGTACTGCTTGGTCTTTTATTGGCTTCTAAACAGAGTTTATTTCTTTAAGTCATACTGGGGAACAATGCAATTAATTTCTCTGTAACCTTTAATATTTTTTTCAATTTTTAAAATAAATTTCTATAGGTAATTTCCCAATAAATAAACAACCTAAATCCACTTAGGGGGAAACTGAAATCTACAAGTGATATAACTACATAATTGGCATGTCTAGTTATTCATTTTGTCACAAGTATTTAGGAAGCTACTTTAGATACCCAATCAGTCCATATGATTCAGTCATCTTGACAGTGACTGCAGCAACTCTCTAGTGTTGCTAGCTCAGCTTGTGGATGGCAGGAACTGGATTCTTTGATGCAAAATATGTTTCAAAACTAAATTCTACATAGTTTCTTTACAAGAATCCCTCTTTAGAATATTTTCTTTTGTAATATCCATCTTTATAAATGGATATAAATACATTTTATTTATAAATATAACATATTACATTATATTAACATAGCAACATATTATTTAAGACATATGACATCTATATCAAATTAAGCTTGAAAGTGAATGTAAATATTTCTTAGGTGTGCCTTTTCATTAGAAGCAGTATACAATCCTAAAAAATTCCATTGGCTATTTCCAGTGAGTTATTACTATATAAAAACACTGGGTTGCTCTGTTTATTACAAAAATGTATACACTATCTGATTTATTACACTTCTGACTTGGGTAGAGAAAAATAAATTTCTCTAACATATCTCAAATATCGCTAAAACAATTAAAACCTTCTTATGCAAACACTATGTAGAATAGTACTGTTTTTGTTGTTCTAAAAGATGGGAGTGACTAATCTAACTTGGGGGAAGATGCGGTGTAATTGAAGCTGCCACAGCAAAGGCTATTTTCTGAGTGCCTGTACCATTGAATGAGCTATGATCCAATACTGTGCCATATAAAAGACTTTTGCTCTCCCTGTAACCTAAGATACACATGTTCCAAAATACATTCAGAATATCATTTGAAAATGCAAAGGAGAGGAGGCATTGTTTCCCTCTTGGTTGCAGAAAGCAAGCATTTCCATCGGTGGAAAATCCCTGGATTTCCCTTGAGCTCTTCAAGGACAGGTAGGATATTAATCTAACAAACATTTCATTCTGTATCCCATGTATTCAGATTTCATGATCCAGTTACAGCAGTTCTGAAAAAAAGCGACTTACGGCTGGTCCTCACACTTAACAACTATCCCACCCTTAGGAAGGAAACAATGGCAAATCACTTCCAAAATCTTTCCAAGAAGACTGCAGTGCCTAGTTCAGGCAGTTACCAGAAGTTAACACTTAAAGGAACCAAAAATCAATAAATTATTTTGAATTATTATTTCAAGATCTAAATTATTTTATTGGATATTAGTATATTTTATATGATTAACTGATATGGTAAGTACTGAGAATTATAAATGATCACTAATATCTGAAACATTTTGCTGTACCAAAATATTTGAATATAACTGAGTCCATTTACTAGGAATATGTTAACTTTTCCTTAAGAAATACCATAATTTCCTTTTTTAAATAATTAAATATTTCTTCCAAATAGATCAGAAGAAAGGACTTGCTTTATTAAACTCAATTATACACAGACTATCAAAATTCAGTGTGTAAGATTTTACAAAAATATTCTGATATTTGTAGAAAACAAGGGAAGGGAGAAGAGGGGTTTTTTTCCCTGTTGCTCATAAATTTAGTGGTGAATTACTTTTTAAAAAAATATTCTTAAGTGAATTAGGAGACAAAAATAGAATGTCAGAATAAAAAAAGAGAATCTCTTGCTGTAGAAGATACCATCTTTCAAAATTTTATTCTGATGGTTAATTTAGGATCACACTTTCTCTACCCAATCATGGAGAATATTGATTTATATTACCTAAAAGGCTAATATATCTGATTTTATTCTAAAATAAACCCAGGATGTTATTAAAGTATCATAATTCATTAATTAAACAATAAATACAAAATTAAATTTGGTTCTTTGGCATATATTTGATGAAGACTTCATCCTATTGTTAAACAGGTTTCCTTTTTGTTTGTTGAAACTGTTCCCGCTCAGCAGCATGCTTGTCAACTGCCAATATGCCCATTCCCAAAATCACCCAGCAATTAGTAAACTTCATCAGACATCAGTAAGTTTTTGAAGGCTTTTACCATATGACACAGCTTTCAATGGAATAAAACATGAGGAAAATGGTTTTATGATTCCACTATAATTAGCTCTTTAACTAATTGCTCAGCATGTCAGTGTGATGAGATGATGAAATTCTGGTTTTACTGGAAATAGGGTAATTGGTTTCTTTTGAAAGAATACTCCTTTAGACAGTTTAAATGTGTTTCTAAAACAAAGCTATTTTATGGAATATCCAGTTATCAGTTGATCTTGTTTTTTGACTGTTAAAGAGTTTGTAGCAATCCAACCAGCACACAAAAGTAAACAATTCAGCAGGATTCATTTATATAAGAAACTTATTTATATACAATACCATATAGCAGAAGCTAGAACCAGAACTCAGAATCCAGAAGTACAGAATCAATAATCACAGAAGCTATAGAATCACAGAAGCACTCATACATATATATAGATCAGTGAACCTAAGCCACGCCCAGGCTCCTAGCCATCCTCATTGGCTGACCTGTTACCATGTCTATTTCAATTCATGAACCCTTATATACCAACACTGCCAACACATAATTTTCATTATTACAGAGAGAACGAGAGATGCTTAACAACTTTGTACAATAGGGTCATGATTAACATTTCAGAGACAGATGTTGATTGTAATCAGTAATTGCCCTCTCCTTTAAAGTTTACTGTAACACAATGTTCAAAAGAGGTTGCAGCTTTCTACTTATCAGTTCTTGCAATGCCAAGGAAGCCAATTTATGTAGCGCCCCTCCTTCAAAGCATTCTCAAGCAAATTACTAATTTACAAAAAATAATTCAAGATGTTGTTTATCATAAAATATAAAACAGCCATCCAGAGATGTTGGGCAGTGGCTCATACTGTACTGTATTTTACTGTCTTTTGTTAACGTCTGTTTTTATCTTCCAGATAGACGTTATGTGTTGGCAGAAGAGCATCTTGATAAAAATAACTTTCTTCACAATTTTGTTTGCAGCAATTCTTATGGCATGATGCATGAGAACATTAAAATGTCACATCATGTTATAGTGGACCTATTTAGACGGGAAGTCCTATTTCAAGAGCATGGCACGTTTTTGCATGCAGGCGATCTAAAGTCAATGTTTGCTACCTGGGAAGGGAAAAAAAACCCGACCAGAAATTCTAGAGCTGTTGCCGATCAGGTTGAAAATACTAGATCAAAAGCAACCCATTATGAGCAGTATAACATAACAGCTCTCCTAATTTTAATTCAGATTACTCGGCTTCCAAGTAACTGCACTGGGGGATAACAGAACGTTCACCTTATGCACTGTTTCTTGGGGATAAAGGCAATAGTTGTCGATTAAATAGAACCAGCTCCTCTGCCGTTTTTGCTTTAATTAACTTCAATCTCCGGCTGCCCTACAGCCGAAGTGTTTCTGTCGCTCAGAATCTCTAGTTCAACTCCCCCGTTGCCAGGATAGGCCTTCGGCAGTCTTCGTAGCTCCACCCAAGCAGCCAGCCACAAGGCCCAACAACTCCCACTTCCCGCTCGGCTCCTCCTCGCTTAGGCCCAGCCACCTAACTGGCGCCGCCTTCCTCCATCTCGGAGGCCTCTCCCACTCTTCCTTTTCGTCCAGCGTTGGGAACCGAAGTGGCTCCGTCGTCGTTCTTGCGGTGTCGGCCGCCTTTCCGAGTCTCTCAAAGGGGTTGAGGACGCGTCCTTACTCTCCGGCGGAATTGCCGGTCGCCGCTGGGATTGGCGCTTCCCGGCAAGGCCCCGGCTTCAGTTGGCGGCCGGGGCCGTGGGAGAATGCGGCGGCTGACGCGAGTAGTGTTACTGTGCCTGGGTTGTGGTTTGTGCTCGCTACTCTACGCGTTCAGCCAACTGGCTCTGTCGCTGGAACAGGAGGCGCCCCGGCGCCAGGGGGACTCCGCCTTTCCAGTCCGGAGGCAGCTGAGTGGCGGCAACACGCGCTTGGGAGCTGTGGCGGGAAGCGCAGGCCGCGACGACAGATACCGGCGGTCGGAGCCGGAGAGGTATATAACTCGTCTCTTAAGCTTGAGGAGGAAAGAAAGGGGCTCTTCCTATATTCCTAAATTGAGTGGGGGGGTTCCCTCTTTCATGAGCGGTGAGCGGATGGATGGCTGGGTACCTAAGAAAGAGAGGAAAGCCCGCAAGGTGGTCCCTTGCTAAGAGTTGCTACTACAGTAATAGATCCTAGGCAAAGATGTCCTATCGACCTCTTCATGAAGTTTCAGATTGTTTATAGATCCCCAAATATTTGTTACATGAAAATACTTTAACTAATAGAACTAGGAACAAGAATATTAACAAGAATATTACCGACTTTTAGATTCTCCCATCGACCTTTGATTGTTTCCTTTCTCCGATGTACAGATTTGCACATGGCTCACTGCATTGTACTGCATATACCACTACTGCATACAACACAAACTGAGCAACTGGTATATGCAGTACAGTGCAGTGAGCCATGTGCAGATCTGTACATCAGAGAAACAAAACAACCACTTCATAAAGGTGGCACAAGGTAGGAGAACAAACACATCAGGACTAAATTCAGCAGTCCATCTGCATTTAAAAGACAAAAGCCGCTGTTTTGAAGGCAGCAAAGTCCACATTTTGGACACAGAGTTCCACTGGTTTGAAAGCGGTCAAAGAGTCAATCTATGTCAATATTGAACAGCCCTCTCAACAGGGGGAAAGATACAACATCTATAGTCTACAACACAGTCCTTTGAAGGGTTCCAAGAAGGATCCACACCTATTTGCACTACTCAGGTGACCCTGATGACACAGATAAACCTCCAGGTGACCTTAACGATAAAAGAATGCAAATGACCAGCCGTCTGCAAGGTCTATAAATCCTTCCATTCTCCACCATCCAGTCAGAGCTGAAGAAGCTTCTTGGATGAGAAGCAAAACATCTTCAAAGAAAAACCAGAAAGTCCAGTTGCCTCTTGAAAAAAGTACCTTTAGGACAACCATGACCTGGATGACTGAGAAATCTCCATAGACATTCAGCTAGGATTGAAGAGTTTGTGCCTTATTTATTTACATACATACATACTTACTTACTTATTTTAAGCTTATATGCCACCCAGCTCACCAAAGCTGACTCTAGGTGGCTCAAAATCAATAAAACATCAATGTAAAATATTAAAACAAATAGTTATGTTAAATTTGACAGAAGTGGGGAGGAAGGGAGCAAAAGATGTACATGGGGAAAGGTGGGAAATCTTATCTAGTTCTTAACCACTTCCAGAATGACCCACCTCCACTGGGGTCCCTGGCCACTTGTCAGAGCCAAGTCTTTAGGCCCTTTTGCAAGGCTAAAAGGGTGGCTGCAGATCTCAAGTTGGGGGGCACAATGTTGCAGTACAGGTAGGCCTTGATTTACAACCATTCATTTAGTGGCCATTTGAAGTTACAATGGATTTGAAAAAAGTGATTTACAACTGGTCCTTGTGCTTACAACATCACAGCATCGCTATGGTCATGTAATCAGAATTCAGGTGCTTGGCAACCAGCATATATTTATGACAGTTGCAGTCTCGGAGTCATGTGATCACCATTTGGACCTTTCCAGCTGGCTTTCAACGAACAGTCAATGGAAGCCAGATTTGCTTAACAACCATGATTCACTTAACAATTGCAGTGATTCACAACAATTATAGCAAAATAGATCCTAAAATTGGACATGACTCATTTAACAACTTAACAAATTGCGATCTTAGTTGTGATTGTAAGTCAAGGACTATCTGTATATGACTCCTGCAGCACCATATTTGCAGTGGACAGACATAAAATTTTGAATCCCTTTAAATATTCTGCTTGAGTCGTGAAGAATCTGAATGCCTTTGCGGCTACTATCACATTTTTGCTATAACGTGAACTACAGAAAAAAATCCCACTTGTAATACAACATGGAAAATTCCCAATTTGTAAATCGTTTTCTTTTTATTTGAAAGATTATTCACATGTTCAATTAAGTGATTAATTTAAAAGTTCTATCTCATTTGGTTATAGTTTAGGTTTTGTCCCAGCTATGGTTTACAATAAATACTTCAAACTAGGCTTCAAATAACACTATAGTGTAAAGCAATAAATATGTTACTGAAAATGATGTTAGTGAAACGTGACATTGTGAGATTTTTGTGAAAGAGCCCACATCTTGATTACTTGTGTTATGAAGTATACACAATTATGTTGAAGATGTGCAGGTGAGTTGTCTTGTTGCTCATGATGTTGCATATTTGTTGAATATTTGTTATAAAAAGATCAAATTTAAATCCAACTGCTATTTCACACCTGCAAATTTTGAAAGTAGTCATGGATTTAATCAAGAATTTTTCCAGACATTAATTTCCCTCATTATACTTTGGAAATTAAAATACATAGTACTCCGAAGTGACTTTGCATTTTAAGATTGTTGATTGCTTAAGTGTAAAATAAGATTTGATATTAAATTTGTTTACTGAAATATAATCATGTTCTACACATCTATTTAGCTACTTTTTGTTACATGAAAGACATGATGCAATGTGATAAATGCTGTTCCTGTTTTTTAGTAGAAAAAGAGTTAATCTATTATACAAACATTAACATGAAATTAGGAAATTTGCCTGAGGTCATTCTGATTCCACCTACTATATGCAGAACTCTGAAAATCCCATTCCTGCCCCAATATTGTATTTTCAGTTCTAACTTTTACAACATGTTTGAGCTTTATAATTAAAGTGAAATGAAATTTTTAGTTCTGAAGAGTAAAGCTGTCAATTTTAAACTTCATCTTTTGATTTTATGAGATGCTTTATATATAGGATAGCCCATAAGATTTGGAAATGGCAAAGGACGGTTTGTCTCCAGTTCAAGTGTTTCAGCAGATGGCTTTTATTAAAGGGAGTATTGGCTTAATATTCACTAACTGCTTTATGACAGCAATATCTTTTATTTGATTAAAGGGTTGTTGTGGGCAAATGAAGCTTGGTGTTGCCACTTAAGTATAAGTATATAATGAGAGGAACAAAAATTCCATTTACATTTCTCAGCCCTATTTCTTGTGGAGTATGCAATTCTAGCATTAATTAGTGGAAGCACATTTGTTTTACATCATAGAAATCATCATCTAAAATAAACTATATGCTTTTGCTTTTTGCTTACATAGGAATGAATTTTAAATTTTTTTGTAAAATACTAACTGAGAATTTAAATTATATTTTTAGTGCCTGTATTCCTGCTAGTATTTTTTATAAAGTACAGTTGGACAATGTATTGTCTATTGCTACTGCATTTCTAAATATATAAAATGCATTTCAGAAATGAATGCAGTAACCATCAGGGTGGATAAAAATCAATGATTTTTTTAAAAAAATAAAAAAACATTTTTTTTATTTAAATCAGATTTTTTTTATTTAAATCGGATTTTTTAAAATAAAATGCTTTTTGAGGAAAATATATTACCATCCAAAGGTTATTCCATCATGAAATAAAGATTAGTTTTTTAATTATGTAGAATAAGGCTGTATATGTTTAAATTTTTTGGTAAATAAATTCCATTAATCCATTCACAATGTCATGCTCTTCCAGAGGTTTTTGTAACATTATTGGGCAGTTTCTCTGCCTACAAGATATTATCACAGATGCTTGGTTTACTTTTGCAGTTCTCAAAACTGAATTTGACTCAGCAGAGATCACATGCCTCTACTTCACAGCAAAAATGTTATAACATGAACAGAGTTGACAAAAAGACCTTAATCCTATTGTTCTACAAACTATGAATACAGAATCAACCCCTTCAGTGCTAAGTTTCAAGAAGTTCAGTGAATAGAATAGAAACAATATTTTTCTGATTGTTTGGAGTGGAATAGATCTGCACAAGAAGAAAGTGAAACTAATGTGAGGAGGAAGGGGCAAGCAGACAAGCAGTACAAAATGAAAGTGAAACTTTCTGAGCACAATACTGCACCGCCACAGACAGACAAGTCTTTGGATCTTTTTGTGTGTATGACCTGAGGTTTATCACATTCTTTCCTTGGAGGAAAAAACCTATAATGGCAGCAGGCCGTAAAAGAGACCCAGTTTGGCAATATTTTAATGAAGTTCCTTTACCTATCGGTAAGGCAGGCATGCGTGCAAACTGCAAACACCGCAACAAAGAAATGCAAGGCCTGGTGGCCCGAATGAGGCAACATCATGAGAAGTGCTATGATGAAGATGACCAAAGAAACACATTTGAACAGGCAGGATCTTCAGGTTGGTAAACATTTTTATTGAATCATATTTCTAAAGACTGCCTTGAACTGTCATGTTTGAGCAAAATTATATTTCTTATTATTACTGCATGTTACTGTCATTTGGTACAGTTATGAAGAAAAGCAAATATTCCTTTTGGGGCAGTGCTGTGTACAATAAGTAGAAATTGTATAAACAATAAAATAACAGCATTGACTTTTTTGTTTAGGGGAATTCATGGATTTTGGAAACTATCCACCTTCAAGATTACCATCCTCCTGTTCTACAGTTTCAGAGTTACCCATCCAGGATAGTGCTTCATTAGCATCATCATCATCAGACACCCACAGCCACATATCACTATCACCTAAAAGAAAGAAAAAACCCTTCCCTCCTGGAACCACCATAGATAAGTTTGTGATAAAAACTAGCAGATTAGAAAAAGAGTTAATTGATGAAAAAATTGCCCAGTTTGTTTATGCAACGAACTCTTCTTTCCGTCTGACTGAGAACCCAGATTTCATTAATATGATTCAGTCACTGAGACCAGGATACAGTCCACCCAGCAGAGCAGATGTTGCAGGGAAACTGCTGGATAAAGTGTATGACAGAGAAATGGAGCAATGTGCAACAGCTCTGGAGGGTAGAATTGTTAACCTAAGTATCGATGGGCGGAGTAATGTCCACAATTACTGTCAGTAATGTCAGCACTCCAAGCTGCATTCACTCCAGTGCTGACATAAGAAGAAGAAGGTGGGGGCATCTAGCAAGAGGACGCTTGACTTTTCACCTACTTATTTTCCCTGGAGATACTATCCCCTAGGAGATGGGTTGGGAGGGGGGAAATTCCTTTGAGCTGAAGTAGTAGATAACAGCAGAGTGACTTGGAAGATGGCCAATGAGAAACAGAGCAGTGGGGAAAGGAAAGGGAGGGTTTGGACCAGGAAGTCAGTGATGGCTGCAACTGAGTCAGAGATTCGATTGTTGTGCCTAATAAATGAAAGATTTTGATCAAGGACTATTTGTTTGAAATGCAGTTTATTTGAGACGACACCGAATCCTGACAGAGAGCCAACACTCCTTTCCAAGCCAAGCTGGCTGACCTCCAAACCTCCAGCTCCCTTCCAGATATATGGAGTGAATGGAGAAGCAGTCTGGACGTCATGGCGGAAAGCAAACTGTCTGAAGAGAGTTTAATTCAGGCAACTGGAAAAGAGCCAGTCTTGATCCCAGCCAGTTTGGATGCTACAGAGCCTCAACTCCTCCCTCCTCCAGCAAAGCTGCAAGACAGCCAAAGTCAGACGATCGTGCCACAAACCAAGAAGAGAAAAGATGAGTATCTGTGGTCTTTGCCAAAATCCGCAGAGGCTGAGTTTCCCTTCCCGAGCGTTCAGGGGAAGGGGAAAGCCCTAAGTGAATTGGGGAGGGCAGACTGGCTATGGGACTGTCAGCAGGCCAGGCACCGAAAAGCTTCAGGGAAGCCACTCGAGAGCCCCATAGATGAATTGAAGAAGAAATTTGACCGTGCCATCATTCGGGAGAAGGGGCCATCGTGCAGGCCAAAGGAGAAGGGGGAGTAAGTTTGGTCTGCTGAACCGAGAGGCCGTAGACTGAAGCACAGCCCTCCCCCCTCCCACAGCAGAAGGAGAGGAAGCCCAAAGATGCATCCATGGGTTCCCCCCTTACACAGCAAGCAGAGCAGCCTAGATAAGACATCACCTCCCTACCCTAGAAGGAGAGATGAGGAAGAGGACCAGCTGCACCGAGAGCAGGCTTACAGAGTCCCACAGTGGGAGGAGAGGGCAGCGAGGGAGGACCCACCCCATTTCAGAGGGAAGTTCGATGGTGATCCAGACCAGTTAGCTCAATTCCTTGACACAGCTGAGATCTACATCGAGCGCTATGGACACCTCTACCCATTTCCCAGAGCCCTAGTGAGTGCCATTTCAGAAGGGTTGGAGGGAGAAGCAAGGAGGTGGGTCAGCAGCCCTCTACAAGAACAGCCCCCCCCAACTGCAAGACACAGATGGGTTCTTACAACTACTACGAGCCCAGTTCGAGGAGGCAGAGGAGGACCCCTATGTGGAGGACGAGCTCAGGAACCTAATGCAGAAGGGGAGGCCCATCAGAGAGCATATCCGTGAATTCAGGAGAGTCATTGGGACCTTACCTCCCTTACCAGAGCGACTACTGGTGTATTTCTTTAGAACAAGCCTAGACAAGTGAATCGCCCAAGTGACCGCTTATCGGGACATCCCGAACCGACTTTCCGAATGGTTCCGAGTAGCGATAAAAGTCGACAGAGGGTTGCGTGCCAACGACATGTCAAAGCAACCAGATGGCAAGCAGAGAGGCCAACCGAACCAGGGACCACCCAGTAGACGAGAAACCACAGCACCACAGCCTACCCAGAGGCCAATCATCCCACGGAGCCCGCTGAGGTGCTACAGGTGTGGGGGGATTGGTCACCTGGCAGCAGCGTGTGGAACCCTGAGGCGGAGGCCAGACCCACCGCCCAAGGCACGACCGGAACGAGGGCCCAAGCGCGCTACCAGTGTGCCACGGAAAGTCCCCCAGGGTCCAGAGGTCTTCGCCCACCTGACCGAAACAAGGGGGATCCCAGATGATGGAAATCAATCCCCGAAATCGT
This sequence comes from Pantherophis guttatus, assembly GCF_059756535.1. Classification (NCBI taxonomy): domain Eukaryota; kingdom Metazoa; phylum Chordata; class Lepidosauria; order Squamata; family Colubridae; genus Pantherophis; species Pantherophis guttatus. Next base: position 56,761,723 of record NC_142069.1, on the reverse strand, counting down.
ATGACAGCGAGGACAAGGGTGAAGATGACCCAATGGTGAGTGGACCCATCCACCCTTTTCCCTATACGCCTAATGGCCCCAAAAACAGGGACCCAAGGGACTTTCCAAGCCCTAATAGATTCGGGCTGCACAAGGTGCCTGATTAACCTACCCACAGTCCTAAAATTGGGGATCCGAGTCAAAAAGCTCAACCACCCAATACAATTTGAACAAGTTGATGGATCCCTAGTGGAGGAAACTTACGCCACACACCTGACCGAACCAGTGAAGCTGGAGCTAGCAGATCACTGGGAAACGATTCGGTTCATAATAGCCCCCAAAATGACAGATCCAGTCATACTGGGACTCTCTTGGCTAGACAAATGGGGCCCTATCATCTGGTGGCAAGAGGGAACCCGCAGGCTGATGATAGCAAAGGGCCCCCAACCGCTGCCGCTCCAACCAGGGGAGACGCCCCACACACGGGCCCCAATCCCTCCCGCCACAGCAAGGGAAGACGCCACCGACACAAAGGTCCCTCCCTATAAGGGTACACCAGAGAAACTGGCGGCCGCATCCGACAGTTCCTATGAGACAGAACAAATCCCAGAGGAGTACCAAGACCTTGCAGAGGTGTTTAGCGAGGCCGAGTGTGACATCCTACCCCCCCACCGCGAAGCCGATTGCGCCATCAAGATCATCCCTGGGGCGAAACTACCTAAACCTAAATTGTATGCCATGACGCCCCGTGAAATGCAAGAAATGTGGAACTACATAGACAAGAACCTACAAAGGGGTTTCATTGAGCGAGCCAAACCACGGATTGCGGCACCGGTCCTCTTCAAAGAGAAGAAAGACGGCTCTATGTGCCTGGTTGTTGATTTTAGAGACATCAATGCTGTCTGCGTACACAACTTATATCCCCTTCCCCTCATGAAGGACATGCTAGCCCACCTGGCCAAAGGAAAAGTTTTCACCAAACTAGACCTCCGAGAAGCCTACTACCGGATACGCATCAGGGAAGCAGATGAGTGGAAAACAGCATTCAACTGCCCCCTAGGGAGTTTCCAATTTAAGGTGATGCCATTTGGACTGCAGGGAGCCCTGGCAGTGTTCATGCAGTTGATAAATGAGGTTCTACATGAGCACCTCTATAAGGGGGTCCTCGTCTACCTGGACGATATTCTCATTTATACGGAAACCATAGACCAGCGGTTCTCAACCTGGGGTTTGCGACCCCTTTGGGGGTCGAAAGGCCATTTCACAGGGGTCGCCAAAGCCCTCTCTCGCCCCCCCCCATGCCTTCACTCACCCTCACTCTCTGCTCTGTTGGATCGCTGGCCGTTCGTTTATCCCGCCCACTCCCAATGTATTGCTGCCTCCGGAGTCCCAGCTGATGGCTAGAGGAAAAAAAACTGTTTAAATTCTTGCCGCGGGGCTTCAAAAGGCCGCCCTATAGCCAGTGGTGCAGCCGAACCGTTTGTTAAATTGCTGGCTTGCCCCGCCCCTCCGCACCACTATTTATTGCCAATAAATAGTGGTGGGCGAGGGGCGGGCGAGCCAGCAATTTAACAAATGGTTTGGTGTTTTTTTGTAATTTTATCGGCCCACGGAGCTTCAGCATAGGTTAATTAGCCCTGGATTAGATTGGCTCCCGACCCTCAGCTGATTTGCTCTCAGCTGTTTTGCTCAGGGCTCTGGTGCTTGCTTGCAAAGAGTGCTGATTTTTTTCCCCTAGCTATGCTGAAAAACGAATCTGAAAGTAAAGCAGTTTGCTGTTGCTGCAAAGCAGTTTGCTGTTGCTGCAAAGTTGGAAAATTAGGCAGGCAGATTTCTTTTCTTTTTCCTCACAAAAAAAGGTAGGTGCAAACAATGGGAAATTTAGGGCAAAAGAGGAGAGTTCAAGATTTTAAAACACAAAAGAAAAAAAGCTCTATTTAACTAGGGAATTGTAATAATTGAGATACTATTAATTGTATATTGTGTTGAAAGCAGAAATGGTTAAATTGTGGTTTGGAGGAATATGGGGAAATTATTTGGTTTATTATTATTGGTAAATATAATTAATTGATTTGTAAGAAATTGGATTGCATGGAAATAATTGGAATATTCATGTTCATATTGATTAATATACAAAAAAGGTAGTTATATAACTAATTGATTTATATTAAAATGTTGAATTTATATTAAGCAACTGTAATATTACATAATTAACCAATGTGAGGATGGATATAAAAATAGATGACAATGGGAAGGGGTATAATATAGAATAGAAGGGAAAAAATGAATTTGATTAAGATTAGAGGTGAGGATGAAGGGTAATATTGGTTTTTTACAAAAATAGATGAGGAATAAATATGGCAAAAAGGAAACATAGAAATTGTAAATTTAATTGAAATGACTAAACACTGTTTAAATTTATGAACCGGCCAAATACTCTGTTCAAAGAAAATACATTGTATGTTTGTATGTGTGTTTCTAATTATTGTTATTCATTCATATTTGTTCTCTTTTATTCTTTAAAGTTTAACAATTCATTTTTTATCTTAATATCTTTATATTTGTTTGGGGTTGGCTTTCTTCCCTTTCATCTTTTTTATTGTACAGCAATCTTTCTCCTCAAACCTACCACCTCTCTCTTTTCTTTCCTTCTTACTTTCTCTTCCTCCCCCTCTTCTTCTCCTCCCTACTTCCTCTTCCTTTCTCCTTCTCCTCCTCTCTTCCTCCCTCTCTTACCCTCCCTCCTACTCTAATTTCCCTTCCCTTCCTTCATCCCTCTCTATTGCTGTATCCTTTTATGCATATGGACTACTCAGAGGGCTGAAAAAGTTATTTCTGACTGGTCCTCGCACTTTTGACCAGTCCTCGAATTTACGACTGTCCTCACATTTTACGTTTTTGTCCTATTTTGTCACCATGGTGAAGAGAAGCAGTTGTGAAATGAGTGACATGGTTGTTAAGAATGCTGCACGGGCATAAATGTGAGGATGGTCATAAGTGTGAGGACCAGTCAAAAGTGTGAGGATCTGTCAGAAATGACTTTTTTCAGCCCTCTGAGTAGTCCCTATACATATAGCCATGGCCACCCGGTCACATGACCTCCAAGCCACGCCCACCCAGTCACATGACCTCCAAGCCACGCCCACAAAATAAGCCACACCCACAGAACCGGTAGTAAAAAAATTTAGAACCCACCCCTGGTTGAGGGTCACCACAACATGAGGAACTGTATTAAAGGGCCGCAGCATTAGGAAGGTTGAGAACCACTACCATAGACGAACACATACCCCTCATCCGCCAAGTGCTGGAAAAACTACTGAGGGTGAACCTGTATGTCAAACTGTCAAAATGCGAGTTCCACCAATCATGGCTAGACTACTTAGGCTACTGAGTGTCAAACGAGGGGATAGAGATGGACCCAGCCAAAGTACAATCAGTTCTAAAATGGCAACCCCCTCGCACCCACAGACAACTGCAAAGCTTCCTGGGGTTCGCGAACTTCTACAGACAATTCATCCCCTCTTTTGCAAGAATTGCCAAACCCGTGACGCACCTCCTAAAAAAAGGGAGTCCGGCGACAAAACCCCGGCCAGGACAACCCCTACAGTGGGACTTCACCTGCCAATGGGCATTCGAAACACTAAAAGAAATGTTTGCAAAGGAACCGGTCTTAAAGCATCCTGACCCTGAACAGCCCTTCGTCATCCAAGCAGATGCCAGCGATGGGGGGGGGCTGTGCTACTCCAAAAGAACAGTCAAGGGAATCTACAACCTTGTGGCTACACCTCCCGCAAGCTCACCGACACAGAGAGATGATGGGCGGCATGGGAAAAGGAAGCGTTCGCAGTGAGATGGGCACTGCTGACCTGGCGACACCTGCTAGAAGGAGGCCAAAGACCGTTCGAAGTTTGGACTGATCACAAGAATCTGGAGGCCCTTAGGACCCCACGGAAGTTGTCGCCCAGGCAAGTCCGGTGGGCTCAATACTTCAATCGTTTCAACTTCGAGCTGAAGCACGTCCCAGGGGAGAAAAACTTCCTCACCGATGCCCTCTCCCAGATGCCCCAATATAACAGTGAGTGGGAGCAGGTGGTGAATGCCATCATCCCCTCTACCCAAGTAGTGGGTCAAGTAGTCACTAGACGGCAACGTCACGACCAGCATGGCCAACTGGCAAGTGACTTGATGACAAGACTCAAAACTAAAACATTGGCGGACCCCTGGTTTCGAGACAGTCAACATCTCTTGACAAAAAGGGATGACCTAGCATGGAAGGGGACAAAACACTATGTCCCAGAGACTCTACACACCCTGATCCTCAAGAGGAGCCACGACGTTAAACCAGCGGGGCATTTCAGCTTCCTAAAGACTCTGCACTTAGTACGAAGACAGTTCGGGTGGCCCCACATGAGAAAAGAGGTAGACAGTTATGTAAAAAGTTGTACCATCTGTGCCACGATGAAAAAACGACCAGGAAAGCCTCCCGGACTGCTGCAGCCAGTAGCTGAACCAACAAGACCATGGGAGGAGATTGCAATGGATTTTATAGTAGAACTGCCGAGGAGTGGTGGAAACACAGTGATCTGGACTGTAATAGACTTATTCTCCAAACAGGCACGTTTTATACCCTGCAGTGGGCTACCTTCAGCCCGCCAATTGTCCAAACTGTTCCTGAAACACATCTACCGCCTGCATGGAGTACCCAGAAGAATCATCTCCGACCGAGGGGTCCAGTTCACAGCAAAATTCTGGAGGGAATTCCTACGGTCCATAGGGTCATCCCAAGGCCTCAGCTCAGCATTTCACCCGAGCACCAACGGGGGGGGCAGAGAGGCTGAATGCCATGATAGAGCAATACCTAAGATGCTGCGTCGACTACCAACAGTCTAATTGGGCAGACCTCCTATCTTTTGTGGAGGTCGCGTATAACAATGCTGTCCACAGTAGCACACTATTAACCCCGTTTAAGATAGTGAGTGGTATGGATTTCGTCCCCATGCCAGAGTTCCCAAGAGAGCCCCCTTCCTCAGTCAGCTTGACCGATTGGATGGCAATGTTGAGAGAAACCTGGGAGAACGTCAAGAAGGCGTTAGCCAAGGTGGCACAATCCTACAAGAAACAAGCAGACAAGCACCGAATTCCCCAAAGACCATTTCGAGTGGGAGAGAAGGTCTACCTCTCTACCAAATATTTGAGACTCAGACTTCCGAGCAGGAAATTGGGCCCGAAATTTATAGGACCATTCCCTATAGTAAAAGTAATCAACTTGGTTATAGTACAACTGCAGTTGCCTTGACTACTAGGGAAGATACACCCCGTTTTCCACAGTAGCCTCCTAAAACCTGTGTTGGGGTCAACTTTAAGGCCGGCGCCAGGTGACCCCCCCAGGGCCCCTGGTCATTGGGGGCCACACTCACTATGAGGTACAGCGAATTCTCGATTCGAGGTGGCATAGGGGATGCCTCCAATACTTAATTAAGTGGAAGGGTTACCCCTTGTCGGAGGCTTCCTGGGTGAGGAGCACAAACATCCAAGCTGACCGCCTTATAACCAGATTCCATTCAGATCACCCCAACAAAGCGGGAGGGGGCGGGACACACCCTCAGACGGGGTAACGGTACTTAACTTGTTGAGTTTTTTTGTAACAGGCCACCCTGGAAAAATGAAAGGGGGGCGGATGTCAGCACTCCAAGCTGCATTCACTCCAGTGCTGACATAAGAAGGAGAAGGTGGGGGCATCTGGCAAGAGGAAGCTTGACTTTTCACCTACTTATTTTCCCTGGAGATACTATCCCCTAGGAGATGGGTTGGGAGGGGGGATATTCCTTTGAGCTGAAGTAGTAGATAACAGCAGAGTGACTTGGAAGATGGCCAATGAGAAGCAGAGCAGTGGGGAAAGGAAAGGGAGGGTTTGGACCAGGAAGTCAGTGTTGGCTGCAACTGAGTCGGAGATTCGATTGTTGTGCCTAACAAATGAATGAAAGATTTTGATCAAGGACTATTTGTTTGAAATGCAGTTTATTTGAGACGACACCGAATCCTGACAGATCTTATTGTATGTGCTTGTATAACAACAGAAGAAGGGAAAGTCTTCCTTGCACAAACAATTGATACGTCAGGAAATGCACACACAGCAGAATACTTAACAAGAAGTGGCAGTAAAAGCTATAATAACATGTGAACAAAAATTCAAATGTCTAGTACGCAGTTTGGTCACAGACAATGCTGCAAATGTATCCAAGATGAGAAGAAATTTAGAAGAGCAGGAAGGGAATACAAAGCTAATAACATATGGTTGCAGTGCTCATTTGCTGCACCTCTTAGCCAAAGACTTAAGTGTTCCAGAAATAAAGACTAATGTTGTTGAAATTGCTAAATACTTCCGTAACAATCATTTTGCTGCAGCAGCTCTGAAAAGGATGGGTGGAACCAAGCTAACACTCCCACAAGTTGTTAGATGGAACTCTGTGGTGGACTGTTTTGAGCAGTATATCAAGAACTGGCCTATTCTGATGACAGTTTGTGAAGAAAATCGAGATAAAATAGATGGCACTGTCCAAGCCAAAATCCTCAACATTGGGCTTAAGAGAAATGTTGAACATATGCTGAGCATCCTGAAACCCATCTCTGAAGCTTTAAACAAAATACAGAAAAATAGCTGTTTTATTGCTGATGCTGTTGAAATTTGGAAGGAACTGAGTGAACACTTAAAAACAGAACTACACATGGACAGAATTAAATTACAAGCATTAAAAAAACGAATGGGACAAGTACTGTCTCCAGCTCTTTTTTTGGCAAATATTGTCAATATCCAGTATCAGAGTCAAAACTTAAGTGCTGAGGAAGAGGAGTTAGCTATGACATGGGTATCCAGCAATTATCCATCTGTAATGCCAACTATAATAAACTTCAAAGCTAAGGGGGAACCATTCAAGAAATATATGTTTGCTGAAGATATTTTAAAGAAAGTCACACCAGTGAACTGGTGGAAGTTGCTTAACGCATTGTAAGCCGCCCTGAATCTCCGGAGAAGGGCGGCATATAAATCAAATTAAGAAAGAAAAAAAAAAAGTTACTTAAGCACTTGGATTTAGAGACTGTTCAAGTAATGATTTCACTTTTAACAGCAGTAGCTTCTTCTGCAGGCGTTGAAAGAATATTCTCTTCCTTTGGACTCATTCATTCTAAATTGAGAAATCGTTTGGGACCCAATAAAGCAGGAAAGCTTGTTTTTCTTTTCCAGATTATGAACAAAGAAGAAGATGAAGATGATGAGTGAGCTACAGAGGACAGTATTTAAGTTTTTCATGTGTAGGCTGGGCTGACAGTCTAAGTTTCTTAAAATATATATATATATTGTTTAGCCAAATTAGTTAACAAACATGGATGTTTGTTTAAGCAAATAACATATGCTGTAATGTTATTGTTTCAGTTGAATAAATCTATTTAAATTGTTATTATTAAGGTAATGATTATTTTTCTCCTTCCTAAGTACAACAGAAAAGTTGTCCAAATATGAATGATTAACCTATTAAATGGGGGATAAAAAAACTAATATGAAAAGTTGTTATTCTAAAAATCTTCCTCTACTTGCATATTAAAGTTATACCAGCAAGAATTAGTCTTTATGTAGAAAACTAAGATTTAAATCAAGCCTTACTGACTAGTGATTTAAATCGTGATTTAAATCAAATCCACCCTGGTAACCATCTGTAGAAAGCCTACACTAATATCTGTAGAAAGCCTACACTACTAAGGATCACCTTCACTGAGGTTAATGCATATTACCAATTCCTAATGAACATAGGGTTTTTTGTATGTCTCTATATTCCATGTAATTCACGTTTTAAAACTGTTTTATTAGTACCATATGATGTACTTTTATATGAAAAATACTAAAGAATTAAGTGTGTTGATCATAAGAAAAAATACATTTAGGCAATACTGTTATTTTAAAAATAATTTTATTACGCTTATCAAGGTATAAATGCAAAAGAAAATGAAAATAGGAAAATGAGGGAACTTTTTTTTTGAAAAAGTTTTATTTTAGATTAAAAATAAAAAAAATAAAAATAAACACAACAATAACAAAAAAATATCATCCTTACAAACAATTAAAGACAGCATTTCAATCGGTTAAAATCCTTTCATGCTTACAATTCTCCAAATCTCCTCATATAGCAATTATTCTTTACTTAAACTAAAGATAAATATTTAAACATTTCATATATGCTATCTCATCTCCATACTTTTTTATCAAACCATTGATAAAATATCTCCCATATCAAATAGTATTGTTCATCTTCCTGTTCTCTTATTTCAAATGTCAATCTACTCATTTCAGCACAGTCCAACATTTTCATAATAATTTCTTCATCGGTAATTATCTTCTCGCCTTTCCAGTTTTTTGGCAAATACAATTCTGGCCGCTGTTAAAATGTTCACAATTAAGTATTGTAATTCTTTATTAAATGTCTCTGGTAAAAATTCCTAATAAAAATATTTCTGGTTTAAAGTCAGTATGTCTCTGTCATTTTTTCTAACCACGTATGTATTTTAGTCCAAAATTTCCTTGCTTCCACGCATGTCCACCACATATGGTAATACGATCCTGGAGTTTGATGACACTTCCAACATTTCTCCGATTTATTCTTAAACATCCTGGCTATTCTCGTTGGGGGTAGATGCCACCTGTAAAACTTTTTTTTAACATAGTAGAGGGAACTTTTTTTAACATAGTAGAATAAGATAGCAACATCACAGCTTCAACTTTTTACTTTTACATACTTAATATATATGAGCCATTTCTATAACAACAAATTTAACTAATGAGCAAACCCTAAAGTCAACGTTTCATTTTTTTTTTTTCCATTTCAAGCACAAAATCCAGAAGTGGTTTCCAAGTAGAAACAAAGCTGGATGTGTTTTCTTTGATTAAAGCAATTAATTTAGCCATTTCTGCTAGTTCCATCAGTCTTTCCAGCTAGTCACTATGGGAATTAAAGTATCTTTCCATTTTTGTGCATAAAAACATTCTTGTTCTGTCTACATATATAACAGCAAAGTTCCATATTTTTTTTCAAGTTCTTCGTCCATCAAGCCTAAAAGAAACAATTCTGGCTTGATTTTTATATTCATTTTAAGAATCTTCTGTATTAAAATATAAACCTTACTCCAGTATTTCTTTGCTTTGTCACAAGCCCATCAAAGATGATAAAAAGTTCCTTCTTTACATTTACAATTCCAACATACATATGAAATATCTTTATACATCTTTGACAGTTTTATCAGGCGCATCATTTTATAAAAAAATATTTTCAATTATAATTTAACATAAATTTTAAACCCTTTATCCACATGCTGTCCATACTTCGTCTATTGTACAATCATTATATTATACTCATTTTTTTTACTCGTTAGATTATGCAATGCTCCACCATATTCATTCTCCAAATCCAGATTTCAATAACAATTTATAAAACTTGACAATAACATCTTTACCACACAATACAATTTCAAATTCATTTTTTTTAAAAGTCAAATCTGTAATTTAGAGGTTTTTATATATCTGTATATTCTATGTGATTCACTTTTTAAAACTATTTTATTAGTACTGTATTATATATGGTATGAAAAGCACTAAAGAATTAAGTGTATTGATCATAAAAAAGGCAATACTATTTTTCATTTTTAATAATTCTACCTAATTTGTGTAGCATAATTACTATGCATATAAATTTGTTAAGCAAGAATTAGCTGTATTTAATACGGATTATATGAAAGTATGAATGTCCCACAGTAATATTTCATTCAATTGTACAATATCTCCATAATTATATCTCTTTACACTTTCCCTTATATCAGTTTCCTAGTGGTCCCATTCCTCATCCCTTTCACAATAATCAGCATTTTAATTTTACTTGAATATTTACTTGGTGTTGTATCTTGGTCTTTTTATAAAAAATGCTTCCTAAGTACTCCAGCATTTTTTTTGTTCATATAGCAGTTTGTATACTCTAAATATGAAAGAATTTGAGCTGTTTACTATAATGAAATTATCAATGTAAGTAAGCAATCTCTATATTAACCCATCTAGTTTTCATAAAAATATAATAAAGCATAATCTAGTAAAAATCCAAGCTGTGATATTTCTCATCCATTATTAATCACCAAATGTTTATCCTCATGCCTTTACATGCATGATATTCCACAGAAGAGGAAAGATCCCAAAAAGCATAAATTCTGAGACCCATCACTTGACTTCATTGGGAACCCTCAGCAGCATCTCTTCTCAGGAAGAATGCATTAAATTGGAAGTGCCCATTCACTACTTCTATCTTAAGTTGTAGCAAAGCAATGCTGCTTTGATTACATAGCAATTCAATCTCACTTTTAAAATTTAAATACATATTAATTTAGCCTGGCAAACATTCAAGAAGAAATAGTTCCTTCTTAGAAATATGTTTAGTTTTTGACTTAGCGACTTGCAACTTATTGTCCTATGAAATATAGTGTAATACAGGGGTGACATGCTACCGGTTTGGGCCGGTTCACCCGAACTGGTAGTATAAAATGCTACTGGTTCGCCAAAACGGTAGTAGGGAGAAAAATAAAAATAGAAAGCCTGAGTACGATACAAGACTTCCTTGACCAGTTGAGAGGTGCGGAGGAAGAGCAGAGTAGCAAAGAGGAATTAGAGACAGCAGCAGTAGAGGAGGAGGCCTTACACCAACAGAATACAAAGGAAGCAACCGCGGAGGAGAAGAAGACAGAAGAAGAAGCCAAAGGGAAAAAAGCAAGACCAGTAAGAGCCGTACGAACAAACAAAAACTAATAACCAGACAAGGAAACAGGGATGAATGATTTAAAATTAATATCTGTAAATGTCAATGGCTTAAACGACTACAAAAAGAGGAAACTAATATTAACAAAATTAGGTAAATAAAATGTCGATATAATGTGTCTACAAGAGGTGCACATAAAAAAAGAAGAGGGTAAATGTTTAGAATATAAAAAATTTGGTCAAACATTCACTTCGCTGGCAGAGAAAAAGAAGAGGGGGTGGTAATCTATGTAAAGAAAGGAATTGAAGCAGAGCAAAAGTTTAAGGATACAAAGGGAAGAACTCTTATGATTGAAATTAAGAGAGGGAACCCCAAAATATTATTAGTGGGTATATATGTTCCAAATAAAAAACAGGGAGAATTTTTCAAGAAACTCCATGAACAATTAGTAAAAATGGAATATAACGAAATCTGTATAATAGGGGATTTTAATGATATTGTGGATTTGGAGAAAGATTATAAAAGTAATAAAGCAAAAAAAAAAAAAGGACAAATTTACCGAGAGCTTTTTTTGATCTAGCCGATGAATTGGACCTAATTGATATTTGGCGTACCCTGCACCCAAACGATAGGCAATACACATTTTATTCAAATGCACAAAAGTCGTGGTCCAGAATAGACATGACATGGATTAGCAGGAAACTTGGATTAGAAATTGGAATGGCTGAAATTAACCTGAATAACTGGGCAGACCACAACCCCCTAGAAATTAGATGGAAGTGTGTAAAGACAAAGTACCAATAGAGATGGAGATTTAATGCCAAATTACTGGGTGACAGAGAATGCATACAAAAACTTAAAGAAGAAGTAAACTCCTTTTTCAAGGAAAATGAAAACCATGGAACGCCCCATGCAATAGTATGGGACACAATGAAGGCCTACTTGAGAGGAGTTGTGATCTTATATAGCGCATACAAAAATAAGGAAAAAAGGAGGACCCTGGAAGACTATTTAAATCATTTAGGAGAAGCAGAAAGAAAACTTCAAGACAATCCGGGCGATGAAATAGCCAAAGAAAGCTGGATGATGTGGAGACTTAAATTGAATATCATTGATCAAGAGGAACTAGCGCAAAAAATGAAAAGAACGAAACAATACCTCTTTGAGAATGCCAACAAATCGGGCAGGTGGTTGGCCTATAAATTAAAAAAGGAAAATGAAAAGGTGACAATTCATACACTAGAAGATTCTAACGGTAAGCTAACGGTAAGCTAACCAAAGAAGAAAAATTGGAAAGAGCTAGGGAATTTTATGAGACTCTATATAAAGAGGAGATCCCAGAAGGCAAAATAGAGCAATATTTGATAAATGCAGAGCTCCCACAAATAACAGAAGAAGAGAGAGAAACGCTTAATAGAAAGATCACAATTGAAGAACTAAAAACAGCCCTCTCCAAACTGAAAAACAACAAAGCGCCAGGTCCCGATGGGGAACCTGGGGAAATATATAAAAAACTAGAAGAAATATTGCAACCAAAAATTAGTAGAAATCTTCAACGATGTATTGATAGGCTCTAAAATCCCAGAGTCGTGGAAGGAAGCACATGTTACACTTGTGCCGAAAGAAGGTGCCGACCTAAAACAAATTCAAAATTATAGACCAATCTCCCTCCTAAACACTGACTATAAGTTATTTATGGGCATAATGGCAGAAAGAATGAAAAAAATATTAAACATTTGGATACATAAGGATCAAAACGGATTCCTTCTGGGGAGGCAAATCAGAGATAATCTGAGAACTGTGCTGGACACCCTAGAGTACTATGAAGAACACCCCGAAAAACAGATGGCCTTAATCTTTGTTGACCCCCAAAAGGCATTCAACAATTTAAATTGGAAATTTATGACCAAACAAATTGAGATAATGAAATTCGGAACAAATTTTGAAATGATGATAAAATCTATCTATGATAATCAAAAGGCGAGTATCCTAGTAAATGGAGATAGGACAAAAACATTCCAGATTAGCAAAGGGGTAAGGCAAGGCTGCCCCCTGTCACCACTATTGTTTATTTTGGCCCTAGAAGTTTTGTTACGGAAAATTAGAAATAACAAGGAAATAAAAGGTCTAAAGATTAGGAAGGAGATCTACAAGATGCAAGCATTTGCAGATGATGTAGCTTTAATTCTTGAGGACCCTATAGAATCGGGACCAAAAGTGCTAGAGGAATTGGGTAAATATGGAGAGGTGGCAGGCTTCACATTGAATAAAACTAAAACTAAAGTACTAACCAAGAATGTAACCGAGAGTCAGAAAAATGAGATAGAAGTGTTAGGATTACAGGTTGTCAAAAAAATTAAATACCTAGGAATTTGGATTACTTCAAGATGTTCGACCCTAAAAGAGGACAACTATATCCCCTTAATTAGAAAAATGAAACAAGACCTCGATAGATGGAAGAAAATAAAATTGTCACTTTTGGGCAAGATAGCCGCGATTAAGATGAATATTCTCCCCAAAATATTATTCCTATTCCAAAATATACCGGTGAACCTAGATAGAAATTTTTTCTCAGAATTAGATAAATTCATCAGAGAATTTATATGGGAGGGGAAGAAGCCGAGGTTTTCCATTAAAATTTTAAGGGGCAAAAGAGATATAGGAGGATTTGGGCTCCCCGATTGGGAAACATACTACAGGGCAGCTAAGCTAGTTTGGATAAGAGATTGGACCACCCTGGAAAATGAGAGGATCTTAACCCTAGAAGGCCACGACTTACAAAAAGGGTGGCATGCCCACATTTCGGACATAGAGAAGAAAAGGAAAACATATTTTCATAGACACAAAATTAGAGATTCACTGATACAAACATGGACCCCGATTAGGCAAAGATATTATTAAAAAGTCCAAAGTTGGCTCTCTACGATGGATGCCCTGATTTACCCCAATAGATGGGGAATGGAGAAAATGGGTAGGTATAAAGATATCTTAGATGAAGGAGGGAATCTCAAATCAAATGATATCTTGAGAGAGCAAGGAATAATTTTAGATTGGTGGACCTACTTACAAATAAAATCTAGATACCAGAAAGACAAAGAACAATACAGCTTAGAATTTGGACCTCAAAGTGGGTCACTTTGAAAGGGCGGCCTTTGATACTTTTTTCCCCACCATTAAATAGACTTATTATAATCACAAGACTTCCCATCGTCATGATAGGACAATGATGTCCCGATGTTCTGATGTTTTTAGCATATTGTCTTCTCTTTAACATCTTTTCCTCCCTTATTTAATCTACCAGTTTTTACCATCTCTAACATCCTTTAATAGAAAATGATCCTTCATCACTCTCAGCTCATTACTATTCTTTAATGTATTCAACTGCAGAGTTCCTTGCACTGCGAGACTCCCCCCTCTCGCAGGTTTGGCCCTCTCAACTATCAAGGGCTGCCCTTGATGACGGGTTTTGGAACCCCAAGAGGTGGTACGCTAAAAAACGGAAACTCTGGGGTTTTTTAAATAGATTTTTAGATCCAATTTTAAGGGGATCCGGGAGGAGGGTGGTTTCTAATAATAAAAATGAGACTGGGGGGTCTCTCAAGGATCAGCAGCCATGCCATTTTGACAGTCCCAGTGGGTTGGGGAGGTTGGGAGTCGTAGGAGATGCTCAGAGGAGGGTGGGACAAGCTATACCTGTGATGGTGGGAAGGGGCAGAAGAAATCGAAGTGGGGTGGGGAGCATCACACCAGATGCATTCGGATGGTGACTTGCTCCCATACCTCCTGTTCACCCTGCTTTCCTGGGGATATGAGAGCGAAGGATCCTGGTTTCCATCTGATATATGTGAATGCCAGGTCTGTGATGAATAAGGCTCTCCTCATACGAGATCTTATTGATGAGGAGGGTGCGGACCTGGCCTGTATCACAGAGACCTGGTTGGGGCAAGAGGGGGGAATCCCGCTCTCTGATTTATGCCCCTCAGGCTTTCGTGTCCTGCACCAGCCGCGACATCAGAGAAAGGGCGGGGGGGTGGCAGTAGTTGTTAGAGAAAGTCTGAGTCCTAGGGAGGTCACTGTCCCTCAGATAGGCGGGTGTGAGTCTCTTCTATTGAAGTGGGACCCTGGAGTTCAGTCGGGCTTGTTGGTCACATACCTATCTCCCAGCTATGTTGCCACAGCCCTGCCCGCACTGCTCGATGGCACTTGAACTCCCCAGCCTTTTAGTTGTGGGAGATTTTAATCTGCCTTCGATCGGTGAGGCATCTGAGACAATCCGGGAGTTCATGGCCTCCATGGCAGCCATGGACCTGACTCAGGTTATTCAGGGCCCAACTCATAGGGGAGGACACACATTCGACCTGGTTTTTCTCTCTGGGCTGTGGATAAATGGTCATGGTAAGGGGGAACTTTCCATCACTCCCCTGTCATGAACTGACCATTCCCTCCTTAGACTAGACTTTCAATCTGCCAACCCCTGCCGCTGGGAGACGGGACCCATAATATGGTTCCACCCTAGGCGCCTGGTGGACCCAGAAAGGTTCTTGAAGGAGCTTGGGACATTCCCCACCTCTCAATCCTGCGATTCAGCTGAGGCTCTGGTGGCATCCTGGGAACGGATGGCTACCGACGCCTTGGACAGAATCGCACTTTTGCGGCCTCTAACCCAACGCAGATCCCGGATTGCTCCTTGGTTTTCCATGGAGCTCCGGGAAATGAAACGTCAGAAAAGACGCTTAGAGGAGAGTTGGAGGTCCTCCCGATCTGAATCTGACCGAACACAGTTAAGAACCCATATTAGGTCTTATCTAGTGGCGATGGAAGTGGCGAAATGTCACTACTTCGCCGCCCTCATTGCATCTGCAGAAAACCGCCCAGCGGCCCTGTTTCGTGTGACCCGCTCCCTCCTCAATCAGGGAGCGAGGGAAGACTCTTTGTAGGGCAGAGCTGAGGATTTTGTACAGTTTCTGCATGATAAAATCGCTCAGATCCGGATCAGATTGGACTCTGACTGGGCAGAATCCAATCGGGAGACTAGGGTGGGTCTTGAGAATAATATCTGGATTGAGTTTGACCCTGTTTCTGTCAAGGAAGTGGACAGGATTGTGGGCAAACTTAGTTCATCCACTTGCTTATTGGACCCTTGTCCCTCCTGGTTGGTTTCAGCTGCCAGAGAGGTGACTAGAGACTGGATCCAGGCAATTGTCAATGCTTCGTTGAGACAGGGGAACTTACCCACCTCTCTTAAGGAGGCAGTGGTTCGACCTCTCCTCAAGAAGCCTTCCCTGGATCCAGACTTGCTTAATAACTATTGTCCCATCTCCAACCTTCGCTTCATCGCGAAGGTTGTTGAGACTGTAGTGGCTCAACAGCTCCCACAATTCCTGGAGGAAACGGAATACCTTGACCCGTACCAATCAGGCTTCCGACATGGTCACAGCACGGAAACGGCATTGGTCGCTCTGGTGAATGATCTCTGGCGGGCTCGGGATGGGGGTTGTTCCTCCATCCTGGTCCTACTTGACCTCTCAGCGGCTTTTGATACCATCAACCATGGTATCCTACTGCACGACTTGTGGGTTTAGGGGTGGGAGGCACTGTCTTTCGGTGGTTTTCCTCCTACCTCTCGGGTCGCTTTCAGTTTGTATGGGCGGGAGGGCAGAGATCCACCCCGAGGCCCCTTAATTGTGGGGTGCCTCGGGTCGGTTCTCTCCCCCCTGCTCTTTAACATCTATATGAAGCCACTGGGTGAGATCATTCGTGGCTTTGGGTGAGATATCAATATGCTGATGATACCCAATTATACATCTCCACCCCAGACCACCCCAGAGATGCCCTTTCCATGATGTCCCATTGCCTGGAGGAGGTACGGGCCTGGATGGGCAGAAACAGACTCAAACTCAATCCCTCTAAGACTGAGTGGCTGTGGATGCCGGCATCTTGGGTTTCAGAGGCTCCATCACTTTTGACAGATGGGGAAAAACTTGCACCCGTTGATAGGGCTCGCAACTTGGGTGTCCTCCTGGATGCTTGGCTATCCCTAGAAGACCATCTAAAGGCCGTGACCAGGGGGGCCTTCGCACAGGTTCGCCTGGTGCGCCAGTTGCGCCCTTTCCTGGACCGAGATGATCTTCGCACAGTCACTCATGCCCTGGTTACTTCCCGCTTGGATTACTGCAATTCCCTCTACATGGGCCTGCCCCTGAGATGCACCCGGAGACTCCAGCTGATCCAGAATGCAGCTGCACGGGTTGTTATGGGAGTCCCTCGTTACTCCCATATAACACCCCTCCTGCATGAGCTGCACTGGTTACCAGTGGTTCTCCGGGTCCGCTTCAAGGTGCTAGTCCTCACCTATAAGGCCCTTCATGACTTAGGTCCGGGATATTTGCATGACCTTCTCCTGTCTGCCTCTCACCGTCCTGTTCGCTCACATAGGGCCGCTCTCCTCAGGGTTCCGAAGGCGAGCCAATGTCACCTTGCTGTGCCCAGGGGTAGGGCGTTCTCTGTGGGTGCTCCCACCCTCTGGAATGAATTACCTACTGAGCTCCGGACGGCTCCTGATCTCCGCTCCTTCTGTCGGGACTTGTAGACTTGGCTTTTCAAACAAATAGGCTGAGACTGATTCCAGGCTTTATTATTTACTACTAATTAATTATTGGATTAAATTATGATTTTATTGTACTTGTTTCTTAACTTGTGTTTGCCGCCCTGAGTCCTTCGGGAGAATGGTGGCATATAAATAAATACATGTAATAGATAGATAGATAGATAGATAGATAGATAGATAGATAGATAGATAGATAGCAACAGCAGCAGTGGAGAGAAGCAGCCACAGACCCAGAGAGCACGTGGAGCATCTCCCCGAGCGCCCAAAGCACGCCCAGTACCAAGTGCTCCAAGTGCTGCAAGAAGCGGCCGCAAGATCAAGCAACATATTGCAGCCGGCAGAGCTTCTTGCAGTTGGTGCTGGGAGAGCCTCAGTCATTTGTGGAGATGCTTCACATGCTCTCCAGGTACTTTCCACCACAGCACTTTCCGGATGGGACCTCTTACAGGTAAGAACCCAAGTCATTTCGGCCTGCCTGTGCTGCCCCCCTGCGGCCCTTCGGCTGAGTGCGGCAGGCCACAGGCCAGATAAATTGCTTCGGTCCAGGGGTGGAGCATAGTTTGACCCAGGGGTTTTAGATGAGCGTTGGAGCAAATGTAGATTTCTCAGGAATGCATGCAACGGCCCCGGAGGTGAGGTATAAAGTAAAACAGCAACTTACTTACCTAAAATTAGGGAGCAGCAAAGGCTTGGGAGCCAAGAAGCTGGATAGCAGCTGGGACACAGGTGCCATCTGGTCTAGGACCTAAGAGAGCTGCAACGGCTGGGGACCCAGGCAAGCTGGCGAGTCAGTGAGGGAACTGGAGAGGACCTAGGTGAGCTGTGTGATGGTTGGGGAGCCAAGAAAGCGGGCGAGGGAAGTGGAGAGCAGGTGTTGCTCCCATAATCACCTGCACGGCCGCATTCTGGACCAGTTGGTTCCTCTGAGTGCTCTTCAAGGGGAACCCCATGTAGAGAGCATTACAGTAGTCCAAACGGGAGGTGACGAGAGCATGAGTGACCGTGCGCAAGGAGTCCCGGTCCAGAAAGGGATGCAACTGGTGAATCAGGCGAACCTGATATAAAGCCCCCCTGGCCACAGCCATCACATGATCTTCTAGAGACAGCCGTGCATCCAGGAGGACACCTAAGTTGCAAGCCCTCTCTGAGGGGGCCAAGATCGCACCCCCAATAGTCAGCGATGGAACCAGCTGGCTATATCAGGACGCCGGAAACCACAGCCACTCGGTCTTGGAGGGGTTGAGTCTGAGCTTGTTTCTCCCCATCCAGATCCGCATGGCCTCCAGGCACTGGGACATCACGTGATCCTAGATCATGGTGTGATCTAGGGTCTAGGTGAGCTGCGACAGCTGGCGAGCCAGGAAAGTGGACAAGCCGACAAGGGAATCGGAGTGGGCGTAGTCAAGCTGCAAGCAGGACAAGCAAGCGGCCAAAGCAGACACGAGAAAAGTGGCTGTAAGAGGCGGGGTGGGTGGGGCAGTGGGCAGGGCGGGCTGGGCGGGGCCAGCCAGTAGTGGGATTTGCCGATTATCCAAACTGTGCAGCATCGTAACAACCAGTTCACTTGAACCTGTCCGAACCGGCTGAAGCCCACCTGTGTTCATTGGGGTGTCTTTTAAAAGTTGCAATTTTTTCACTTCTTTTGTATGTCACTGACATTTTTATTATTTATAGGCAGCATCTGCTCTGTACAAATAGTATAGTATAAAAACAAGTTTAATAGCAAACATAGTAAATATGTGATAAGAAATATTAAGCTATTCATACTTGTCTAATAAGTACCACTGAATTTAACATGTGTAAGATTTGACATTACATTGAAACTAGGCTTTTCTGTTAAATTTTGATCCTATTTGATTTATCTTGATACAGTACAGTGTACTTGACACAACTAGAGGAAGTTATGTCTTCAAGGAGTGGAGCAGATCATTTAGTAATCAATCAATTAATCTTTATTACAGTCACAGACCAGCATTATAATTTTGTAATAATGTTTTCTTTAAGGAGCAAGTAAAATATTCCACAGCAATCTCTAATGATAAAACACAATATTCATACAGGATTGTTTCTGTCTTATCCTGTTAGGTGTAAGAATATTTCTGTATCTTACTGGAATTCCTATTGGATGCTGCCTTCTGATGTTTGTGGAAAGAACTGCTTTTGGGAAGCTGCCCATAGGTAGGCTTTGCCACAATCTTAATTGTTCGATTAACAATTTAGACATGCTAATAAGTATTGCAAAAGGTAGAAAAATGCTGATGCAATTACCCAACTCTAGGTTTTTTTCTGCCACATTACTCTTTAATAGACATAAAGGTCATTTTGATTTAATTTATTTTTAAAAGGTTCCCATTTTTAAATTATGCATTTCTTTAAATAATATATACCTTAAAATATGTATACTAACTGGTTGTTGTCGTAATTATAATCTAATCAGCCTAAGAAAGTGTCCCAAATGTGGGTACGTTTTTATAAATGTCTAAAGTTATTAAGATCGTACCATAAAGCAATAAACTGTGCAATATATGTTGTAATTATGTGATTTTTTAATTGAAATTTTGCTGCTGATTGCTTTAGTCAAAATTTAAGATCGTGAAATATATTTTTGAGGAAAAAATAGAATCTTTTGTTTTCTTCCTATTGGTAGGAGATCAACAGAAAGAGGTATGCAACAGTGGCAAATATATATAGCTCAGGTGTAGGATAAGGGTAAAGGTTTGTTCTTCAAGCTTGTGGGTTGGTTTCTAAACGTTTCATTACCAGGCTAGGTGTACGGATCTGCCTCAACTACCTTCCCAAGAAAGTAAAACTCTTGAAACAATTTACATTTCAAAAGGAACTTTTACTGAGAGATAGTGATTGCAGAGAAGTCAGGTGGAATCTGAAATTCAGGTGCGAAGCATTAGGCTAACTTTTCCCTTTCAACCCCTCCTCCCCCCCCCCATACCCTGTGTCCATCAGTAGCCAATAATATGCCACAAAGGTGTTTTGGAAATCACTGAGGCTGGATGATGAAAAGAGTTCATGTTCGGAGCACTGCAACCTTGGATACCCAGCCTGGATCAGTTCAGAAGGAGTCGCTGCAGATGGTGTGAACTTCCCCTCATTTTAAGCTCCCAAGCAGTTACATACAATTAAAGCGAAAGCATGCAAACTATGTGGCCCACGATGCCTCCCCCCTCCCTTCCAGAATGGCAGCTTTCTGATAGGGACCTAACACTAACATCTTCAGCGGAGTTTAGGGGATGTCAGTAAGAACAAACTTTTACCCTCAGAAAGAGGTATAACTGAATAGATAAATGTAGCCTGGCAGAGCTGGACAGCCCTTTTCTCTCTTTTCCCTGTGATACATTACATCCAGTGGTGGGATTCAAATAATTTAACAACCAGTTCTCTGCCCTAATGACTGGCTGGGTGGTCGTGACTGGGTGATCATGTGACTGGGTGATCATGTGACTGGGTGGGCGTGGCCAACTCAACATCACTTCTTTGTCCTAATGATTGTTTTAAGTATAAAAAAAGATATACAAAAAGGTAGTTTATTATTTCATGCATATAATACTTAAATAAGAACAATAAAAAAGGTACACAAAACTAGATTTTGTTACAAGAAAGAGTTAAAATATTAATGAAAAACTACTAGATAACAAAAAACAATAAAACTGTTATTTAAGGTATTTTCAAACTGCTGTTTGATTGGCGTCCTTGCACTTTTTTTTCAGTTTAACTCTAGCATCATCGGCTGTGTGATGTGCTCTCAACCATTTTTTGACTGTAGGAATAGGGACCCATTCTTGTAGAGGTAGGCCAATTACACTAATAGTCATTGGGTTTGTTATATTGGAAACAGGGGACTTCTTTCTGAACATATGATGTTCATTTGTGAAAAAAACCTTTCCGCTTCTGCTGAACTCACAGCAATTGTTCTGACAATATCATTAGCTTTTTGAATACTGTCAGGAATTGCATATTTCTGGGAATTTTAAAAAACATTTTCTATGAAATCTCGATAATCATTAATATTAATTTGATAATTAAAAATGTCACTAAATACAAGCAATTATTCTTCAGATGCTTTTCATGGAACTACTACTTCTTCAATATTCCAGTAATCTGGCTCCAAAAAATTGAGAAATTTTAATTTATTCATGTCTTGAAATTGGCTACCTGTTTTTAAATCCATTATTCACAATCCATTAGTCTTTTATTCAAATTTGTTACAATGCTTTCTAAAAGTCTTTCCTGAGGAAGTGCTACAAATCAGTGATTTTCTATAAATTTTATATTTTTAAAGGCTTCTGAAATAATTAATCCATCAATTTTTTTCATATGCACTCTTTTCCTTTCTAAGCATTTCAAATGCTTTAATTGATCTCATCACACGTTTTTCAGCCTTTATGATGTCTATATTTCTTGCTTGAAGTGCATTTGAAAGAAGAGAAATTTCATTTAGAATGTTGATCATCAATGCTAAATCAGTCATAAAATATATATATTTTCATGACTGGCAGCCATACCTAAGTATTTTTCACTTGAATGAAAATAGTGATGTAGCACTGGATAAGCACGCCACACAGCTAGGGTTGACCTTAAACTACAAGCAGCCCATCTTGATCCCAAAACTCTACCAATCTTTATAATTTCAATTCCAACTTGTTCGGATATTTTGGTAAGTTCAGTTTGGTTTTTATTGGATTGATGAAAAATAGTATATATCTTATCAATAAATATTTTTAAATGATTTACTTGCTAAATCATTAAAAATGATTTACGTAAAGGTAATATCCTTTATCGATTCATCTAAAACAAGTTGGAAGCGATGGTTTAACCAGTGCCATATTATGATGTTTGGAAACTCTTTTGCTATTCTAGTGCTCACTCCAGATTTTCTCACAAGCATAATGCTGGCACCATTGGAGCAAAATCCTTTTAAATGTTTTTCTAGGTAGTTCTCAGTAATCCCAACATTATTTAAACTTTCCATAACTGAAGAACATATTGTCTCTGCATTTTGTTTTTTCCAATTCAACTAGCTCAACAAAAATAGTTGGTGAGGTAACTGAATTCTCAACTTTTAAGAAAAGTATCAGAACTGGTTTGCAAGATATCGTTGAGGCTTCATCAATATACATACATACAAACATATTTTCAGATTTTTTTCAATAATTTTAGTAAATAATTTGTTTTTAATTTCTTTTGCAATGAAATCAACTATTTTCACTGCAGTTTTACATGAATACAATCCTATTCCCATATCTAGTCCATTTTTAATTTGCACTTCTATGTCATCTTCTATGTCTGAAAATAGTTTACATCTTCGTGCCAGGCTGTAAACTGTATTGAATATTCTACAAGTTGTACCTAAATATTTTTCAGTCATCCTATCTATTCCTTTTGTTACTACATCCTGCTCACATTGTTTTAAGTTCTCTGTGCAAATGGTATGAGCTTTTGATGAAAAATGTTCTTTCATTTTTTTTCTTAGAGAAGCTTGTTGTACCTCTTTGTTTTTCCCTGCTGCCTCAATCCGGAAATATTTCCATTTTTTTGATATATGAACACTTCTTTCTTTTATGAAGTCAAATTTAGCACAATACTTGCAACGTAACTTTTTGTTGGAAATTTCCAGTCCCTCATATTTTTCTTTAAAGTTGTTAATACTGTTGCAATGTCCAACTGACAGGAAGATTATTTTTAATTTCGGAGTTATCGGTTCTTTCAGTAATTGATGTGCTGCTTTCTCCAAGTTGTAGTGGTTGTGCTTGTGATTGCTTTGGATCATCCAAGGCCAATTCTATCGTATCTGATTCCGATCTTGGTTTCTTACTGAAGAAATCTGTCAAATTCTGTTGTCTTTTCATCCTGTTAAGGGCTAGTGCAAAAACAATAAAACAGAGTTGTAGTTTGGACTCGATTGTGGTTGTAAGTTGAGGTCTGTAGGTAACGGAAGGGATCTGAGTTTTCACCCAACAACGTACAGTCTGTTTGCATCCATTGCTGTGCACAATTTGTAATGTACTAATACAAATTGTCTGAAATGGTATAGGGTTTCCTGCCTGAGCAGGAGGTTGGATTAAAAGACCTCCATGGTCCCTTCCAAATCTGGATCTACTACTGGGCTCATTCCTCCCCTTTCCTTATTTTAACAGATTAATAAAGTTGGAAGGGACTTCGTAGGTCATCTAGTGCAACCCCCTGCCCAAGCAGGTGACCCTAACACCATTTCTGACAGATGGCAGTCCAGTCTCTTCTTGAAAGCTTCCAGTGATGAAGCTCCCAAAGCTTCTGAAGGCAACTTCTATTCCATTGGTTGATTGCTCTCAGTGTCAGAAAATGTGAAAGGCTCCATCAATGCAAATATGCCCTGCGATTGCTTGCTAGATTTCAATCACAATCTCTTCCCCTCTCACTCTCCCTCCCTCCCTCCTTCCCTCTCTCTCTCCGACAGAAAGACAGACAGCCAAGCTCAGAGTGCAGTGCAGTATGGACCCTTAGATCTGTATTTTCAAACTTGGCAACTTTTAAGATTTCCACTCCCAGAGTCCCTCAGTCACCATATATTTAGATTAACATGAAAGTCCTATTTGGCTGGACTCACACATTGTGCAAAACTTTTTCTGAATTATATTCACAGTTCAAATGCAGAAAAGCTCAAGAACATTTCAGCTGAGCAGCTTTTGTGATTCCAGCCTAGTTCTTTTTTAAAATTGCTGGGTAGACATTGTAGGCTCTTTATGAAATTTATTTTCAGATTTTTGGTGTTGGTATCTTTGCATTCATGGTTGCTTTTATAATGCTGCTACAGCTGCTCATTTGGCTGAAAAATGCAGTTTATACAGCATTTTATTGGGCTGAGTGGCCCAAATTTCTCTGAAATCAGTGTGTGGAATTAGTCAGGATAAACCTGATGCAGCTTAACTTTTGTTCACATCATTATTTTGTTCCCCTTATTGAAATGATAAAAAGGGCATCGTGGTTTTTGTTTTCTCCAAGCACCATTAAGCAGAAAACGTTTTCTGGAGGGGAGGAGAGACTCCAGGCATGGGATTCACTCTGTCTTCTAGCTCTACAGACTGGGTTGTAATTTGAAGAGACACCCCCTCTGGTGTTCCAGTTTCAACGATGCCCTCGTGATGTTTCAGGAAGCAGCACCTGTAATGACACTCCAAGGATGCCCCAGACCAGACCCCTCTTAATGGTGGGGCTGGAGTCTCTTCCCCTCCAGAAAAGGGGTGTGTCAGATAGGACCAACATCGGTTTCCTGATAGGGGACTCGAGACTCCAGGCATGGGACTTACCAAACCAGGTCATCCTCACAGATGGGTACCTGTCTGATCCTGGTTGCTGGGCGTCTCCAATACCTGCTGTAAGACTCTCCTGTCAAACGCTGCCTCCACCGAGGCGTAAGAGTCCAGCCTGTAATGTCAAATGAACGGCGACGGAGTCATCCAAGTCACCGCTCGACAGATCTCTTCCACCGAAGCTCGCGTCACCCAAGCTGCTGTGGTCACTGCACTTCTGGTGGAGTGGGCAGTAGTTGCCCTAGGTCTCAGCAATGATTGTACATCATAAGCTCTGGCAATAGTCGCCTGGATCAACCTGCCAACTGTGGAAGCCGAAAGCTGCTGCCCCATAGTGCCTGGTAACTAGGACACAAAAAGTGCTTCCGTCTTCCAGAAGGCCCTCATAATTTTATATAGATGTGCAAGGCCCTCCGCACATCCAGAGTGTGCCATACGTGTTCTCTGGAGTGAGATGGATTAGGGCAAAAATCCGGCAAAATCAACTACGCTCAATGAAACCAGGAGTTGATCTTGGGCAGAAAGGCAGGGTTCAGCTGCAATTCAACTCGATCCATGTGAAAAATACATAATTACTCTCTCACGGAGAGTGCGGCCAACTCCGATATTCTCCTGGCCAATGTTATGGCCATGAGAAAAACCACCTTATATGTTAAAAAGGTCAGGTGTACCATCCTGAGTGGTTAAAAAGGAGCTTTAGTGAGTACCTGTAACACTTTGGAAAGATCCCAAGTCAGATAACGATGAATCACCAAAGGTCTTAAATTGGTAGCCCCTCTTAGGAACCTTCCCACCTCTGGGTGCTGTGCTATCAAGGCACTCTCCCCACAGGACCAAACTGAAGCCAGAGCCGCTACCTGCCTATGTAGAGTCAATGGGGCCAATCCTTTTTCCAAACCTTCTTGAAGAAAGTCCAACAGTTGTGGAACGGAGACCCTGGTGGCCTCAGCGTTCCATCTGGGGCACCACTCACAAAAGGCCCGCCAAGTGGCGTCATAAATACATGTTGTGAACGGTCGTCTGGCAGCCTGTATTGTTCGAATAACACCAGAGAAGAAGTTCTGCTCCTTCAGAAGTCTCCGCTCAACCGCCATGCTGTCAAATGTAACCATTGTGGTCCAGATGATAGATGGGACCCTGGCTGAGGAAGATCCTGTCGGGCGGTATCCTCCACGGTGTGGCAATCAGCAAACCATGGATGCCTGGGCCAATGCAGGGCTATGAGAATTACTTTGTCCTGCAAAATCCGACTGACCACCCATGGTATCAGTGCCATGGGCAGGAAAGCGTAAAGAAGTCCCTGGGGCCAAGGGCAACGAAAGGCGTTGGACTCCCTCTGACCCCTGTGCTGGGAACCTGGAGAAGAAGTGAGGCAGCTGGCTGTTTGTCGGTGATGTGAAAAGATCTATGATCGGCTGACCAAATCGAACTGCAATTTCCTGGAACAATTCCGGCAGCAGGCACCACTCCACTATGGTAGCCCTGCTTAGTCAATCTGCCTGCACATTGCTCGAGCCCAAAATGTGCTCGGCTTTGATGGATATTAAGTGCTTCTCTGCCCAGCAACAGGTGAGCCTTGCCTCCTCCATCAGTGACCTGGAGTGCGTGCTCCCTTGTCAGTTTACATGTGCCTTGGCAGCTACGTTGTTGGTCAACAGGAGCACATGATGACCCGCAATCCTGGTCTTAAATTTCCTGAGAGCCAAGAGTGCTGCCCTCAGTTCTAGCCAATTTATGCTCCGACGTGACTCTGTCCTTGATCAAGTCCCCTGTGCCATTAAGTTCTGGCAATGGGCTCCCCAGCCCTCTAGACTGGCGTCCGTCATGACCAGTAGACGATCCTGGTCCCTGAAATAACAACCTCTGACCATGTGACTGGATGCCCACCAGCGGAAAGAGGTCAACACTGCCACCGGTACCTGAACTCTGACAGGGGAACTGCCCCGGCCTGACCTCTGAAAGGGTAGTAGGAACCACTGTAAAGGTCATGCAGGGAGTCTTGCCCAAGGGACAACATTTATGCAAGAAATCATCTTGCCTAATAGGGTTGAAAGTAAGTCTAGAGATGTTGCCTGGTTGGATCGAATCTGCGCTATCAGATCCCTGATGCTCTGCAACCTCTGGGGACAAGAAAACTTGACCCTCCAGGGTATCGATTATCGCCCCCAGATGTAAAAGGTAATTCGTCGGCGTGTGATGGCTCTTCGCCACATTGATGGAGAAGCCATGGGCCTGCAGGCATCTTACCGTAGTTTGTGCGTCCTCCCCCACTCATGCGTAAGATGTTGATTGGACCAGAATGTCGTCCAGGTAAGCCTGAATTTGGACCAGCCTGGGCCCTGAGCAAAGCTCCCAGCGCTGCTAAGATCTTTGTAAACACTCATGGCACTGATGCCAGTCCTAACGGGAAGGCACAATATTGGAGATGTTTGCCATTGTAGCAAAACCTCAGGTACTGCCTGTGTTGTTGAGAAATTGGGATGTGCAAGTATGCCTCCGTGAGGTTGATGGAGGTCAAGAAGTCTCCCTTTCGTGCATTCTCCATGATCGATTGTAGAGAATGCATCTTGAACCTCCGATACCTCAGAAATTTGTTCAGGCCCTTTAAATTGAGAATTGGTCGTAAAGCCCCCCCCCCAGGCCTTTCATGTTACAAATAACATGGAATTGTTGTTCTATGGGAACGGGCTCCACCATCTGAATCTCTAGCAAATGCTGGATGGCGGTGTCCATGATGTTTCTCTTGGCTGCATCCCATGATACGGGGCAGCTGACAAAAACCCTTGGGAGGGGGGTATGAGAAATTCTAAGGAGAGACCGGATGTTATGGTCTCCCTTACCCACGCGTCTGTGGTTGTCTGCTCCCACTAGTCCGCGTACAGACCCAGTCGGCCACCAATGGGAGCCCTGTCCCTGAAGTCAACGGGAACGACAGAGGGGGACGATTACTTCTTCTGTGAAAAGGCCATTTATTCGTGGGGTGAGCCCTGTTTCTGTCTGGGAACCCCTGACCTGTCTGGTGATACTGAGTTGTCTGGTATCCTTACGCCTGAGTGAACCCTCTCTGGGCACGGTTGAAACTCGATCCCCTGTAGGGATGAAAATAAGACTGCCGAAAGGTGGTCATGGCTCTGTTATTAAAGCACCTAGATAGGGCCGGCAATACTTTCCTCTTGTCCTTAGCCTCTACTAACAGAGGGTCCAAGGATGCTCCAAATAATTTAGACCCCTTAAATGGGACTGACACTAGCCTCCATTTTCGTTTGGAGTCCGCCTGCCAATTTCTGAACCACAGCAGGTGTCTGTCCATGACTGTGGAGGCAATGGAGCACGCTCCAAATCTGGCAGAACTCAGTGTGGCATCTGCAGTGAATTCTGCGGCCGCTACTACTTTGTTAAACTCTTGATGGGCCTTAATGTCGCTGGCCGGTATCTTATCCTGTATCTGTTTTAACCAGAGCAAAGATGCTCTGGTAAAGAAGGATGCAGCCGTGGCCACCTTTATACCCCAGGTCGCTGTCTGATGTGCTTTTCTTAACACCTGCTCCAATTTCCTGTCATCCAGCTTCAGCACCTCCTCCACCTCCGCTAGTGCTGCTGAAGGTAAAGTTAAAGCCATTACTGACTCATCCACCTCTGGCACCTATAAAAGTTCGGTAAGATTAGGAGTTGCATTATAAAACTTGTGTTCACACAAAGTCATGTTCGGATGCGCCGCCAGTGAAGCCCATTGTCTCTGGATCATATCAAAAAATAAAGGAGGCGCTGGAACAGAGCCTCTGTGGCAGGCTCTGAAAAGAGCAGCTCAACCAGATCCTGCATTGTCATAGACCCCTCTGGCCTTGTATCTGCTGTGCCCAACTTAGTTGAGGCCTTCGCTTTGAATAGTAGGGCCTTGAATAAGTGGGGACGAAACAATCTCCTGAAAACAGGTTGGTCCGGTAAAAGACCCTCCTCATCCAACAGCTCCTGTTCTAATTGCCCTTCGTCGAAGGACAGAGATTTGTCGGCCCCAGATAATGAGGCCAAAGAGGAAGAAGAAGAAGTGCTCTGCTGTGACAGCAGCTCCTTCTGTGCTGAAAGGCCCTGGTAGGTACCCAGAGTTGGTGCATCCGCC
Source organism: Pantherophis guttatus (assembly GCF_059756535.1). Taxonomy (NCBI): domain Eukaryota; kingdom Metazoa; phylum Chordata; class Lepidosauria; order Squamata; family Colubridae; genus Pantherophis; species Pantherophis guttatus. The sequence continues at coordinate 56,732,935 of NC_142069.1, read as the reverse complement.
AGTAATGCTGACTGACTGTGCTGTTGTCGGCCGGTTTCAAAGCCGCGCAGTACCGCCTCCGAGATCCATTTCTGGGCCATATCCGGCGTACATGTGTCTCCCCCCCCCGGATTGGCGTGCCACCGCCTCCATTGGGGAAATTGAAACAGCTGTGGACACTGTGGTTCCCCTGTACCCCTCTACACTTGACTGCAGAGGTGACAACAATAGTGAGACCCTCACACTAGTGGAAGGGCCCAGCTCCAGCAATAAATCCCGTTCCAAGACTGGTTCTGTCACCTGCTGTGCAAGTCCTGCTCTGGTCTCCACCACCCCTTGGGGGCAAAGTTGTTTGCGCTTCTCGGTAGCCTTTAGTTCCTTTTCTATCTGTTTCTCTATAGCATTTTGCAGCCTCTTTTCAACCTTCTCCTGAGCCTTAGATGGTCTCCTAAGAGATATGGCCTTGGCCTTTAGTTTGGCCGCCATCTCCTTGCTTCCTCCCTTAACTTTATGATGGCTGCATTTGGAGCGTCACCCCTTAGACCAGTGGTTCTCAACCATCCTAATGCCGTAACCCTTTAATACAATTCCTCATGTTGTGGTGACCCCCAACCAGGGGTGGGTTCTAAATTTTTTTACTACCGGTTCTGTGGGTGTGGCTTATTTTGTGGACGTGGCTTGGAGGTCATGTGATTGGGTGGGCGTGGCTAGCTGGTCATGTGACTGGGTGGCCATGGCTATATATATAGGGACTACTCAGAGGGCTGAAAAAAGTGATTTCTGACAGGTCCTCGCACTTTTGACCGGTCTTCGCACTTATGACTGGTCATCATTTATGCCCATTGTAGCATTCTTAACAACCGTGTCACTCATTTCACAACTGCTTCTCTTCACCATGGTAACAAGATAGGGCAAAAACGTAAAATGTGAGGACAGTCGTAAGTTCGAGGACTGGTCAAAAGTGCGAGGACCAGTCAGAAATAACTTTTTCAGCCCTCTGAGTAGTCCATGTGCACAAAAGGACTACCCAGAGGGCTGAAAAAAGTGATTTCTGACAGGTCCTCGCACTTTTGACCGGTCTTCGCACTTATGACTGGTCATCATTTATGCCCATTGTAGCATTCTTAACAACCGTGTCACTCATTTCACAACTCCTTCTCTTCACCATGGTGACAAGATAGGGCAAAAACGTAAAATGTGAGGACAGTCATAAGTTCGAGGACTGGTCAAAAGTGCGAGGACCAGTCAGAAATAACTTTTTCAGCCCTCTGAGTAGTCCATATGCATAAAAGGATACAGCAATAGAGCGGGATGAAGGAAGGGAAGGGAAATTAGAGTAGGAGGGAGGGTAAGAGAGGGAGGAAGAGAGGAGGAGAAGGAGAAAGGAAGAGGAAGTAGGGAGGAGAGGAAGAGGGGGAGGAAGAGAAAGTAAGAAAGAAAGTAAAGAGAGAGGTGGTAGGTTTGAGGAGAAAGATTGCTGTACAATAAAAAAGATGAAAGGGAAGAAAGCCAACCCCAAACAAATATAAAGATATTACGATAAAGAATGAATTGTTAAACTTTAAAGAATAAAAGAGAACAAATATGAATAAATAACAATAATTAGAAACACACATACAAACATACAATGTATTTTCTTTGAACAGAGTATTTGGCCGGTTCACAAATTTAAACAGTGTTTAGTCATTTCAATTAAATTTACAATTTCTATATTTCCTTTTTGCCATATTTATTCCTTATCTATTTTTGTAAAAAACCAATATTAGCCTTCATCCACATCTCTAATCTTAATCAAATTCAATTTTTCCCTTCTATTCTATATTATACCCCTTCCCATTGTCATCTATTTTTATATCCATCCTCACATTGGTTAATTATGTAATATTACAGTTGTTTAATATAAATTCAACATTTTATTATAAATCAATTAGTTATATAACTATCTTTTTTGTATATTAATCAATATGAACATGAATATTCCAATTATTTCCATGCAATCCAATTTCTTACAAATCAATTAATTATATTTACCAATAATAATAAACCAAATAATTTCCTCCATATACTCCTCCAAACCACAACTTAACCATTTCTGCTTTCAACACAATATATAATTAATAGTATCTCAATTGTTACAATTCCCTAGTTAAATAGAGCTTTTTTTCTTTTGTGTTTTAAAATCTTGAACTCTCCTCTTTTGCCCTAAATTTCCCATTGTTTGCAGTTTTGCACCTACCTTTTTTGGTGAGGAAAAAGAAAAAGAAATCTCTCTCTGCCTCATTTTGCCACGTTGCAGCAACAGCAAAGCCAACAGTCTGCTTTACTTTCAGTTTTGTTTTTCAGCATAGCTAGGGGGAAAAAATCTGCTCCAGCAAGCAGCAAAGCCCTGAGCAAAACAGCTGAGAGCAAATCAGCTGAGAGTCGGGAGCCGATCTAATCAAGGGCTAATTAGCCTATGCTGAAGCTCCGCGGGCCAATAAAATTACAAAAAAACACTGAACTATTTGTTAAATTGCTGGCTCGCCCACCCCTCGCCCACCACTATTTATTGGCAATAAATAGTGGTGCGGAGGGGCGGGGCGGGGCAGAACCGGCAGAATCCCACCACTGGCTATAGGGCGGCCCTTTGAAGCCCCGCGGCAAGAATTTAAACAGTTTTTTTTCCTCTAGCCATCAGCTGGGACTCAGGAGGCAGCAATAGATTGGGAGTGGGCGGGGTAAACGAACGGCCGGCGATCCAACAGAGCAGAGAGTAAGGGTGAGTGAAGGCGTGGGGGGGTGAGAGAGGGCTTTGGCGACCCCTATGAAATGGCCGTTCGACCCCCAAAGGGGTCGTGACCCCCAGGTTAAGAACCGCTGCCTTAGACCCATGGGGATGAGAACCCTCACCCAACTCCATCAGGTCATTAGATGAGCCTTCAGCTGCCATCTTAATGCTTTGAGTCTACCTCTCTTTAGAACAGTTGCCTGCAGTGCCACTGAATTGAAACCTCAGTCCACAGTAGGTCAGTCTATCGAAAATACTGAAAGCTGTTTATCCAGTAGCCTTTCACCACAGTACGTAATGAGGGAAGTCACAAAGGCTCTCTAGTCCATGGCACTCCCAGGTGGCACTCCCAAGTTCCTGGGCCAGACTCTGCTGGCCGCTGCAGCAGCAACCCAGCCTTCAGCAGGTGGGGAGTGAGTAGCAGCTTTGTGCCTGCTCTCCTTTTTACTCTCTATTTTTATCCCTTTTAAATCCTTTTAAAATACTCTTTTAACTTTTAAATCAATTTTAACCTTTATTTCCCCTTTTTACTTTTTATTCTCTATTTTTATTTTTAATTTTTAACTCTCAATTTTAATTTTAATTTTTAACTTTTTAACTTTTAGCTATTAATTTTACTATTCGAAAGGTTCACTTTTTATCCCAGCTTTTTACCTCAGCTTTTACTCCAGCTGGTGAAGCATTTAGTGAATGAGAGGAAGTAAGTCTTCCGTACTAAGCAAACCAGCTATCCATGGCAGCCATCCAGTGCTCAGACAACCTAAGATCCTGACTGTGGGTTATTCATATAGCAACTGATTTGCCCCAGGGAAGAACCTTTGCAGCTGTGTTTGACTGGAGTCCGGATGGCCTCTCCCAAGGGGAAGAAAAGAAAGACGGCATATTGCTCTCCAAACAGTAAGGAAGGTGGAACCAATCCTCAAAAGCAACAGAAGATTGACGGATTTTGCCAGCCTTTGCACTCAACAGTGGGTCGTGCATCCTCCCCCCTTTCCCTGCCGGTTAGCCGTGATGTTTTGGCATTGTTTGGGGATTCCCCCCTGGAGTGGGAATTGCAGGCAGAGGAGAATCAATCAGGAAGTCAGCTGGGAAGCTTGCGAACCCCTCTGCGTAATTTGATGACAAATGACTCAGCAACTTTGGGTGAATGGCTCCAGGCCGGGACAAGGGCTTAGAGTCGGAGTTTTACAACCATAGTGAATTAGCTTTAGGACTTGAAAACCAGCTAAATGTTAGTACAAGGGATTTCATTAGCCGACACAGTATGCTCACTTCTCAGACAGTCTTGGCCATTTTTGACCAATTTGCAGAGGTGCGTTTAAAGTTGGACTCTGTGATCAATTTTATTGCTGCGGCACAGACGAAAAAGCCGCAGGTATGTTCAACTGGCTGTCAGACAGAACGACCCGGCCAGATGGTGCAACCGAGGGAAAGAACAAGCGGACAATATATTGACTGTAAGCATGGAAAAAAAGCAAAAGATGGTGAGCTGGTTGGACCTGAAATCCCACAGTACAGGAGTGGGGGGGGGAAACAGGCGATTATTGAAGGAGCAGATTGTATTGAATATATATAATTCTGAGATAAATGCGGGTAGATGGTCTTCAAAAAGACAGATAGTGACCTCTTTGTCACAGCTTACTCGGTGTGACAAGGGGGCAGTAGATTTGGCAGCATATGAACATCTTCCACAATGTGATAATTATTTCAGAATTCTTTTTAAGTTCAAACAACAGCTCTTCCCAAGCCTGCTAATGTGAATGAGAGGATTCTTGGCTTATTATCAAATTTTACCTGCCCGAGTTTTTTCTAGTGGTGAGGTCATCCCGCTAATTCAGAGAGCCCCTAGGGAGAGTGTGGCAGTGCATGGGACAGCTGTTTGGGAAAGTGGACTGAATAGGGAAAGCAGGCTGGCCGAGGTAGGGAGGAGATTTAGCGTTACAGAGGAAATGTCGGTTAGGGTTTTGGACCCAGCTGAAGTGAAACTTCCTTCAATTGGCTTGGTACAAGATGAGACATTTGATTCTGCCTGTTTGGAAACTTTTTCCTCACTTTCACAAATGGAGCAGCAAGAAGTACTTAAAAAACTTAAAGAGACGAGGAAGCTGCTGAAGCAGACTATTTCCTCTGCCGCTCCTTTAGCGTCGATAGCTCTACCCTCTTCAAGGCATGATGCAGCTCCGGAGAGTCAGCAGCCTATAAACCCAGGAAGCCTGATGCCCACGTCTATACAGCACAAGGTACCAGAGACAGTAGATTTGATAACACAAAGTGTTGTGGGACAAACATCGGAGATGGAAGGCACCCAGGAAGGAATCCCCCAATCCCCCTTAGTGGCAAAGATGATACCAAGAAACGACACAAACGCGGTGCCTCATGCAAAATCATTTACCGTGGAGGCAGAGATTAATAGAGCCCATGGACCTGCAAGTCCGAAAGTAACCGGCAGTGCAATGACGCCCAAACAGACTTCTATTGAACTCAGGTGATTAAATGGGTGTGTGTGTGTAAATGAGGTAAATGGGGTAGGAGAGATTATCCAAGCCTGACTAGGAAATAGCGAGCAACCACGTCCTTCAAGAGTGCACTTCCTCTCTTGGAATGTGGCAGGATGGAGAGGAAGTTGGTGCACAGATTACTGTATTAAATTTTTAAATAGGTACCATGTAATTGCCTTGCAGGAGACATGGGTTAGCAGCGATGAGACCCCAATTGAGCTCCCCGGGTTTAATATTTGGCAGCTGCCAGCAAACAGAGTAGCTAAAAAAGGAAGAGCCTCTGGAGGATTGGGCATCTTGGTAAAAGCCGAACTAGGATGGAAGGGAAACGAGATATGCTTGGAGGATGGCCCTCTATTTTTTCAAGCAATCCATTTGGTATATGAAGGGAAGTCAATGATATTTGCAAATGTGTACATCAACCCAGCAATGGGGGATTTGTGGGAGGCTCTAGAGGTAAAAATACTAGATATACGGAAAAAATTCACAAAAACACCTCTAATTTTGGCAGGAGACTTTAATGCACGTGTGGGTCCCTCGTTGGAACCTTTTATTGAAAATGGTACAATTCCAGAGGGATATTTACATAACCAACAATCATGGGTCTCCCAAGACAGGAAAAAGAACAAAGATGGGGGGAAATTTCTAACAATGGTATACAACTGTAACCTCCAAATAGTAGGTCGGAGCTCAGAAGGTATTCCATAACTTTTTTTGGCCCCAAGGCATGTAGTTCTATTGATTATTTTTGTGTCTCTCACAGCCTAGTAGCAGGGGCAACTTCGGTCTTGACGTTACCAAGGCCAGAAAGTGATCACCTTCCGATTGCGACGTCCCTGGCAATCCCTTCAGATTTAAGGAAAAGGAATCAAACAATCCAACAAATAGGCCTCAACTTAGAAATAGCCCAAGAGAGAAGATTAACATGGAAGAGGGTTGATAGCAAAGCAGTGACTGAATTCATGATTTCACCATGTATGGAAGCCTTAGCGCATATATGTGCAAACAGTACGGGTGAACAAGAGCCTATAGTTTGTTTTGCGGAAATATGCCATAAATTGCAGCATTTTTCCATGACTACCAAGCCAATGGGCCAGTCTGATTCTAGTAACTCAACATGGTTTGACAATGACTGTAAGGAAAAGGAAAAACAGCTTAGGAAATCACTTAGGAGATACTTAAGCAGCCCAAACATGGAACTACAGAAGGAGTATATTACCATAAGGCAGAAATATAAGCAGCTACTGAAGAGAAAAAAGGCCTCCTATACCAACAACTTATGGGCTGGTCTAGAACAGGCAGCAAAGCTGGCCTCACCTACACTATTCTGGTTGGAGGTCTTAAAAATTATTAGAGATAGAAAACTAATAAGTGACCCAAACATTAGTGCAGAAAGATGGGAGAAGCATTTGGCCACGCCAGCAGCAGTGGATAGCTCCGATGAGCTTATATCCTCTCCGGAGCTTGATACAGGAATATGAAGCTCTACCGCAGTGGGAAGAAGTGTCAATCATGGAGGTGAGGAGTTTAATCTCCTCCCTGAAGACAAACAAAGCTCCAGGACAGGATGCGCTCCCAGCTTCGTTATTTAAAGATAACATAGCCTGGTGAGCGCCCGTCCTGGTGGGTCTCTTTACTTTTATCAATAGAACAGGGCAAATTCCTGCTAGTTGGCGTTCATCAATAATTATCCCCTTACATAAAAAAGGCTCTAGAGATAACCCAGATAATTTTCGATTAATTAGTCTAATCGATATTTCAGCAAAAATTTATGCTAAGCACTTGCTTCATAAATTAGAGGATTGGATAATGAGAAATAACATTTTAGCTGAAGAGCAGTCAGGTTTCAGGAGCGGAAGATCTACTATGGATAATTGTTTTGTGCTGGACCATCTAATAACAAAGTTTAAGTCTTGGAAAAAACCTCTGTATGTGGCATTCATAGATTTGAAGGCAGCCTTTGATACAATTGATAGAAAAATTTTATGGGATAAATTAGAGGCTATGGGAATAGAAAAGAAATTGTTATATTTAATTCGACTGTTATACACGGAAACCCAAGTAAGAGTTCGAGTGAATAGGTCAGGATTGGTAACAAATGCAATCCCATTAAAAAAGGGCGTCAGACAAGGTTGTACTTTAGCCCCAACACTTTTTAATTTATATTTAAATGACCTCCCAAAATGTCTGGAAGATACATCACTCCATGGGCCTAGTATAGGAACAAGACAGGTCAATTGCTTGTTATATGCCAATTATATAATTTTGTTGTCAGCCTCACAGGTGGGGCTACGAAGGTCACTTGGGAGGTTGGCAGCATATTGTATAAAAAATCGCCTGACAATTAATATAGAGAAATCAAAGGTAATGATATTTAGCAGGCAACAAAATATAAGGAGATGGGTTCTAAGTGACAGAAGAATAGAACAAGTTCAGTCATTTACCTATTTAGGGCTAGTATTTCAGACAAATGGCAAATGGAATAAGCAGGTAAAAGCCGGAGCTCGGAAGGCCATGGCTCGGATGGCTCAATTAAACAAACTTATTTTAGAGAAAACTCCATCTTCATTAATCTCAGTGCTAAAGGTCTTCCAGGCGAAAATCGAACCAGTACTTACCTATGGGGCAGAAATATGGGGGTCAGTTAAGCTGCCTGGGCTGGAAATCCCTCAAAATAAGTTCCTGAGGAGAATTTTGTTAGTGTCCCCCGGAACCCCAGCATGTGTAGTAAGGGCACAAACAGGAGTCCATGCGACTGACACTAGGGCCTTGTTGAAGACTGTTTATTATTGGTTGAGAATAATCGAGATGGAGGAAGGGAGATTACCAAAATTAGCACTGATGGAGCAGATTATCTCAAGTAATAAAAATAACTGGTTATCAAGAGTTCTGAAGCAGGTGTCTAGCTCTGGTATCCCTTTAAATTGGCAGCAGTATGACTATAGGCAGATCCAAAATTGGATTGCACAGAGACTTAAGGACATAAGTGCCCAATCAGATATTGCACAGGTGACAGCAGTAAAAGTTTGCCCCTGGTTATCAGCCAATAAACAAATTTTCAAAATAGAAAAATATTTAGCTGTGCCTTTGTTTCCCGTCCTGAGAAGATTCTTTACAAAATTGAGGTTGGACCAACTTGGAACAAATATGCTCTGGGGTAGATATAAAGGTATTCCTGTAAGGGAAAGGGTCTGTCTATGTGGGACGGGGGAAGTCGAAACAACGTCCCACGTAATTTTTGATTGCCCCCTATATTCAGACCTGAGGGAACATCAACTGGGCAGGATCTTTTATACCAGCACCCCTAAGTCTAAAGAGCACTTTTTGCGATATTGTTTGTTAGGTTCCAACTTGCAGTTGGTAAAATGGATTGCTAAATTTGTGGTAAAGTTGATGGGAAGGAGGACAAAGTTGGTGCAGCAAAATGCGGTAGATTGTAAGAATGATCACTTGATCTAACAATGTAATTTTAATAGCAGTTAACACTGATTGGGTAGATGCAGGGGCAACATTATAATATAATTTTAATTATATTTAAATGGTATTTTAAATTATTGTATTTTATCCCGATTTTATTTTAGATCGTATTTTATTCTAATTGTGTTTTAATTGCGAGTTATTCCAATCTTACTTAATTTGTTTTACCAAACCTTTGTAATGATTTGTCTTTGTAATTCTGCACTTGATATGGCCCAAAGGGCTAATCAATAAATAAAAATTACAATTGCGTGGGGGGGGCGAGAGAGGGCTTTGGCGACCCCTGTGAAATGGCCGTTCGACCCCCAAAGGGGTCGTGACCCCCAGGTTGAGAACCACTGCCTTAGACCCATGGGGATGAGAATCCTCACCCAACTCCATCAGGTCATTAGATGAGCCTTAGCTGCCATCTTAATGCTTTGAGTCTACCTCTCTTTAGAACAGTTGCCTGCAGTGCACTGAATTGAAACCTCAGTCCACAGTAGGTCAGTCTATCGAAAATACTGAAAGCTGTTTATCCAGTAGCCTTTCACCACAGTACGTAATGGGGGAAGTCACAAGGACTCTCTAGTCTATGGCACTCCCAGGTGGCACTCCCAAGTTCCTGGGCCAGACTCTGCTGGCCGCTGCAGCAGCAACCCAGCCTTCAGCAGGTGAAAGAGAAAATTGCTGGCTGGAACTGGTCAGCCTCCTGTCTGATCCAGTATTGAGGCTGGGGCTTCAAGGCTCTTGAGCAGACTCGGACCAGTGGCCGTCACACTCCTAAATTTGAAGTCAAGCCCCTGAGGCCTCATTGCAGTCAATTGGAGATCATCATCTCCCTAAATCTGAGCCATGCCCGAGGGCTGAAACCAGACCCTTCTACCAGCCATTCCCAGATCTTAAACCCCCAAAATCAATAAGAGTTGCAACATTGTAATTTGGAACAAAATGACCACCGCTGCTGCTCCCAGTGGCTCTGACAGCTGTTTTGTGCCTAAATGCGCTCCGTGCCAAAGCCGCAGTGAATCTGGGCCTTCTTGCACACCCCGGTGTTGTCACAGCCGCCAAATGGTGGCGCCACTTGCCACCGCGCCACTACTTAGCTGCTCCGCGGTCGCCAGGGGTGTATAGGAACGATCTTCCACCTTTCCGGGGTTCCGGCTGGATCCTTTGTCCAGTTGCAAGTGCTCCCTGTCACGGAACCTCCAAAATGGTGGTTCCCCACAGCAGCCGCCAATGGTCTGCCCGGCCTGCCAGCTGCTTTGTGCCGATCCCCAGTGTGGAAGAGTGCTGCAACTGTCTGGAGCCTAAAGCTATCTGTTTTTATATTGTCTGAAACTCTCCAATAATACTTAAACCCTTATCAACTCCAATTAACCATGCAGGTCAGTTCATACAGGTCATTGAAACCCTGTCTGAATTGCTCAAGATTGAGTTGAAACTGGGAGGAGCACCAGAGGGGGTGTCCCTTCAAATTACAACCCAGTCTGTAGAGCTAGAAGACAGAGTGAATCCCATGGCTGGAGTCTCAAGTCCCCTATCAGGAAAACCTGATCCCCTGTTTAAAAGGAAAAACTGGAACCATTTATTTACTTAAATTTTATTCTTGGGAAAGAATATTGTCACAATATGATAATATGCCCATATCCTACTGTGCTCCATCAACATTCCAACTGAATTAGGGCATCTCCCAGCATAAGAGCCAAATGCTTCTGAAAACTTTATTCCTAAAAAATAACTTATTCACAAAAATAGAAAACTACCAAATAACCTGGGAATCAGTTAAGGGTAAATGATGACTGATATTTTATTCTTTCAATGTTTTACTCTTTCAACATTTCTAGCCAGGAAGGAAAATTTGTTTTGTTTATGCATCCTGATTTCCTAAAATTGTTCATGATTGCTGGTTGCCATCCTTCCTTCCCTCCCCCTCTTTCCTTCCCAAAGATTTGACTTTCTAAACAAAACCATTCTATTTCTGAAATGATAGAACAAAACCAAGTCAGACACCATGTGGAAAGCCTTGCTTGAGACATGCATCTTCATAAAACAAAACCAAAAGGACTATCATGCTAACCATCTTTTCTTTGAGTGAGGAAAATTAAATTTTGGAAAGAAAATCGGCTTTCTTAAAACATTTCAGAGAGAGAAGCAGCCAGGTCGGGCCAGTGTCTCGGGAGAGTATGTGGAGCATCTCCCCGAGCGCCCAAGGCACAGCCAGCACCAAGGGCTGCAAGAAGCAGATGCAAGATCAAGCAATATCTTGCGGCCACAGAGCTTCTTGCGGTTGGTGCTGGACGAGCCTCGGTCACTTGGGGAGACGTTCCATGTGCTCTCCGGGTCGGCGGCTGCTTTTATAAGGTCCAGCCTCTCCTCCTCGTTCGAAAAAGTAAAAACTCTTGAAGCTTTAGCATTTTAAAAGGAACCTTTTATTGAACAGGAGTGATAGCAAGATTAAAGGAAAAGCAGACTCCGAGTTTCCGTCAGGCAATACAGTTAGGATAAAGGAATTAGAAACCCCTCCCTTCAGTCCAATGTGTATTCAGCCAATCAGCAGGTGTGGAGATATTATCGTAACGGCCAGCCTGAGAACGTATAAGTGAACGTTTTTCAGAGTCATCTTCCGCCGGCTTTCAGAGTGATACAATCCACATGGCCCTCCCTTCCCCTCCTTTCCCCTAAAGGTGAGAAAATCTCAAGATGCCTATCCACCAGGATAAAGGTTATAAAGTGAAAGGTTACATGTTATGAAAGAGTGAGGAAGAAAGCAATAAACTAAGTAATACATCTATGGTGCCCCCTTCTCCCAGAAGAATGGCAGCATCATGATAAGGATCTGACATGCTGTCCTCCTTAGAAAAAAGGAAAATCCACCTGTAAAGAGAGAAGGAAAATGATTACAGTAAGTTGACATGGTTTGTTGGGATATTGAAGGTGGAATTTCCTTAAAAACATAGGGGCTTTAACATGTTTCTTGGCTACCCATTCATTTTGGGATGGTAGTAAATGCTTCCACACAACCAGATACTGCGTGAAGCCATGGTGAGTGTGGGAGTCAAGTATCTCTTTAATCTCAAAATGTTATTCTCCCTCCACCATAATGGGAACAGGAGGTGTGGGTGCAGGGTGGTCTGAGAGAAGAGGTAACTTCTGGTTTGAGTAGGCTGCAGTGAAACACTGGGTGGACTTGTCTAAGTGTTTTGGGAAGGAGTAGTTCTACAGTCACTGTGTTGATAACCCTGGTAATGGGGAAAGGCCCTATGAATTTTGGTCCCAATTTCTTTGAGATTTGTAGTGATTGTAATAATTTAGTAGATAAGTAAACTCTATCCCCTATGTGGAATGGTTTTGTTTCCACTCTTTTCTTGTCAGCTTGTGCTTTGAATGCAGCTCTGGCTTCTTTCAGGGTTAGTTTTACCACTGGCCATGTGGTTTGTAGGTTTTTCATCCACTCCACTTAAGGAAGGGGATGGCAGGTTCTTCTGTGAGTAGTTCAGGCATTGGAGTGAAATCTTGGCCTGTTGCTACTCGAAATAGGGTGAAACCTGTGCTGGAGTGTACTGAGTTGTTGTATACCAGCAAAAGGTAACACGTCAGTCCAATTGTCCTGTTGGTAATTAATAAAACATCTTAAAGTATTGTTCTAGAACGCCATTGGCTTGTTCCACCACCACCCCCCATTAGTCTATGGGTGGTGGGAGGAGCTTAAGCTTTGGGTGGTTCCTAGTCGGCTCAGGAACGCCCTCCAAAATTTTGAAGTAAATTGGATCCCCTGATCAGAAATAATCCTTTATGGGGCTCCATGGAGATGGTAAATGTGGATTAGGAACATCTTTGCCAGTGTCTTGGCTGTTGGGATTTTTGGGCAGGGGATAAAATGGGCCTATTTGGAGAACAGGTCAGTTACTACCCAAATGACAGTATTCCCTGCACTTTTTGGCAGTTCAACAATGAAATCCATGGAGATCTCTCTCCAGGTTGCTGAAGGCTCGGGAACATTTTGTAAGAGTCCAGGGGATTTCCCTTGTCATCTTTTCGCTGCTGCGCAGGCAGGGCAACTGGCTATGTAGCTTTCTATATCTTTCTTGAGGGATGGCCACCAGAATTGCCTTTTGATGAGGTGTAGGGTCTTTACAAATCCAAAGTGCCCAGCTAGTTTGGAATCATGACAGATTGCCATAAGGTGTAGTCTTCGACTGGCAGGGACATATAGTTTTCCTCCCACCCAGGCTAAGTCATCTTTCAGCAGGCAGGTACTTTTGTGTATCTGCAATCATTCATCCTTGATCATGGCTTGCTTAAAAGCCTGGGTGATGGCATTGTCTGTAGGCAGTTCCTGTTTGGATTGTGTCCTGGTGATTACTTTGGCTGCTAGTTGGGGGCTTTGGAGCAAAGGCTTAATTATTTCGGCTCTTGTGCTATTCCATTGAGGTTTTCTCGATAGCGCATCTGCCAAAAGGTTTTTCCCTCCCAGAAAATATTTGAGGGTGAAATCAAAGCGTTTGATATATTCAGCCCATTGTACCTGCTTGGGGGAAAGTTTCCACGGAGTCTTAAGGGCCTCCAAGTTTTTATGATCAGTCCAAACTTCAAAGGGGATTTTATTTCCCTCTAGGAAGTGTCTCCAAGTCAGGAGTGTCCAGCGCACCACATATGCTTCTTTTTCCCAGATGGCCCACCTCTCTTCAGTATCAGTTAATTTTTTGGAAGTATAAGCATATGGTTGTAGGTAGTCTTGCTTGTTTTTTTGAAGCAAGACGGCTCCTACTGCTACGTCACTGGCATCTGCCTGTACGATAAATGGCTTTTTTGGGTCTGGCTGTTTTAAGACTGGTTCCGCAGAGAATAGTCATTTGAGTTTTTCTATTGCTGCTTGGCATTCCATTGTCCAGTTTAATGGTTGTTTGGTTTTGGCTTGTCCTCCCCCTTGGTTTTTAATAGGTTGGTTATGGGGAAGGCAATTTGTGCAAATGCCGGAATGAATTGATGGAAGAAAATTGCAAACCCCAGGAAACTTTGTAATTGTTTGCATGTGCGGGTTGGTGCCCAATCAATCACGGCTTGCACTTTTTGTGGATCCATTTCTATGCCCTTGTGGGAGATTCGATACCCTAGGTCAGTGATGGCTAGCCTTTTTGCCATCGCGTGCCAGGAGAGGGGTGGGTGGGGGAGGGTTGCGCGTGCACGTGCCCACGCGCATGTGTGCGCACCGCCTCCCCCTCCCCCCCCCCGCTCCTGGCACATGATGGCCTGGTAGGCCCGTTTTTCTTTCTTACCTGGTTCCAGATCCTCTCTGTGTATCTGGGAACGGCGAAAACAGCCTTTCCCACTCCCTTGGAGGCCCTACGGAGGCCGAAAAAGCCCATTTCCCAACTCCCGGTGGGACAGGAAGTGACATTTTTTGCTGTCCCCAGCCTCCAGAACCTCTCTAGGAGCCTCTCTAGGAGTCTCTAGGAGCCTCTCTAGGAGTCTCTGGAGGCTGGGGACAGGAAAAAACGTCACTTCCTGTCCCACCAGGAATGGGGAAATGGGCCCTTTGAGCCTCCGTAGGGCCTCCAAGGAAGTGGGAAAGGCTGTTTTCACCGTTCCCAGATACACAGAGAGGATCTGGAGCCAGGTAAGAAAAAAAAACGGGCCTTCCCCACCCTCCCCCCAGGCCCTCCAGAGGCAGGAAACAGCCTGTTTCCCTACTTCTGGTGGGCCCAGAAGGCCCAAAAATCAGCTGGCCAGTGCACACATGCGCCCCAGAGCTGAGCTGGCGTGCCCACTAATATGACTCCGCATGCCACCTGTGGCACGCGTGCCATAGATTCGCCATCACGGCCCTAGGTAGTCTATTTTTTCTTGGTGGAATTCACATTTGGAGAGTTTGGCATAGAGCTTCGCTGAGTGGAGTTTGTTTTGGACCTCTCGGACCACTTTTATGTGCTCCGCTTTGGTTTCAGTGTATATTAAAATGTCATGTAAGTAAACCAGGACCCCTTTGTACCTCATTTATTAGTTGTATAAAGATGGCAGGGGCACCTTGTAGTCCAAATGGGAGTACCTTGAATTGATAGCAACCCAGGCATGCATTAAATGCGGTTTTCCATTCGTCCCCTTCCCTTATTCTGATCTGTAATAAACCTCCCTTAAGTCCAGTTTTGAGAACATTTTTCCCTTAGAGAGATGGGCTAGCATATCTTTCATAAGGGAGAGGGGGTACACATTTTCTACACTCACAGTGTTGAGATTTCTATAGTCCACACAAAGACGTAGAATGCCATCTTTTTTCTCATAAAATAGTACCGGGGCAGCGATTTTTGGTCGGGTAGGCTCGATGAATCCTCTTGCTAGGTTTTTATCAGTGAAAGCTCTCAGCTCCTCTAGTTCCCGGGAGGGACATGCTATACATTTTCGGTTTCAGAAATTTAGCCTTTGGTAAAATTTCGATAGCACAATCTGTGGAGGGGGGGTGGGAGTTCATCGGAGCCTTCTTCACTGAAAACCTTGGCTAAGTCTCTGTGCTCTCTAGGTATGCCCTGGGTTGGCTCAGTCCAGCCAGGCATTGCTGTTTCTTTGTTTGCACCTCCCTCAGTTTTTTCATTAGGTCATCAGTGAAAGTTATGTGCCCTTGAAATCTTGTGGTCCCTTGTTTCCAATTTACTTTGGGGTTCCATTTTCTCAATCATGTGAGCCCTAGGACTAGCAGCCACTCCATTCTGGGTGCCACTATAAACGTGAGTGTTTCATCATGGTTCCTCAAGTTTATTTGTAGGGGTTCTATGGCAAAGATGGCTGGCTTCCCCCCCCCCACCCGCTACTGATCCATCTAACTGGCAGAATGTGATGGGTTTTTTTAGCTTCCATAGGTGAATCCCCAGCTCTCCCATCAAGGTTGGGCTAATTAAGCATTGGGTGCACCCCAAGTCCAGTAATGCTGAGATTTTTACTTTTTTTTTCTCAACTGGGGATAAAAAGCCTTAGGGGCAGGGTGAGTGGTTCAATAGGGTCACTTACTAGCTGATCGCCTTCCGGGTCACTTTCAGACAAACTTGGGTTTTCACGTTGGGGTGCCGGAGTTCCTTCCCCTGGGGTTGTAGGGGCGTGAAACTCTAAAGCCTTTCTGCTTCTTAAAGCGATTTCCTTCCTTGGGGGGTTGATTTTGTGGGCTTTCTTCCTGACAAGTGCTCTGGTGGGTGTCATTCGAAAACTTCGTGGGAGTTTTCGAATGACACTGCTATGCGATGCCCCTCCTTTCCGCACTTGAAGCTGGCTGGCTTCAGCGCTAGGACAGTTTGCGGCTTGAAGGGTTCCCAGTTCCCCTGAGGTGGGAATCTTATCCAAACTCTTCCGGCTCAGTACTGGTTTCTGGTCATGTTGATCTCTGCCTCTTACGCTATGAGGTACCACTCATGCAAACGGTTAGGGGCACCCCGAGCCAGGCAGGCATTGTAGAGGTCATATTCAGGCCATCTTTAAGCCAGCTCACCAGAATATCTTCTGGCCAATCCACGCGCTGTCAGAGTTCCAAGTAACACCCCCAACAAAATCAAACTTCGAGGCTTGAGGTTCCTCAAAGCTAATTTTTATTAGAGATGTCATATTGGCACATCTGGGAAAACCCAAATCTGAGAGCTTCTGGGTTTTCCTCACCCAAAAGAAAATTCAAGTCCTTGCCCATCACCCACATGTTCATCACACGAACCAATCAGACACCTCATACTTCTCAGCATAGCTCCAGGGCACAACGGCCTTGACTTTCTAGAAAGAATGTTTTGACTACATATCATCTTCACTCTATACAATCCCCCCTCCCACAGTAGAAATTGTGGCATGCCTGAAGGTTCAAAGGTAAAAGATGGCTTCCAGATCTGACAGGCAGCAGGCAAGGTCTTGGAACTCCTCAATTTATTCTGCAACTGACCGGCATCCTTGCTTCATCCATGATCCCCCCCCCTCTCCCAGGAGAATGGCAACATCAGGATAGGGATCTGACAGCTTCTCTCCACTGCTGCTCTTGCTGGGAGAATATCTTGCGCAGCACAGGAAAATTTAGCCATGAGCTGCTGCTTTGGGTCCTGTAAGACCCATCCGGAAAGCACTCCGGCAGAGAGAAGCAGCATTCAATCCAGCTGCTTCTCTCCGCTGCAGTGCTTTCCAGATGGGAGCTAGAGGGACACAGCGGCTCATGGCTGCTAACTTTCACTGTGCTGTGCAAGACGCTCACCCAGCAAGAGCAGCGACGGAGAGAAGCAGCTGCTGATCTGGAGAGCACATGGAGCATCTCCCCGAGCGCTCGAGCCTTGCCCAGCACCAACGGGCTGCAAGAAGCTCTGCGGGCCGCAAGATGTTGCTTGATCTTGCGGCCACTTCTTGCTTAATTTGACTTTGAAGCTGTAATTCAGTACATGCTTACATAGGAACTGCTGGTTAATTATATAACATTGGGTGCTTAATAGTGGAACCATGGTTAAATGGTGTCATACATCCTTTATTTTCTTTCTTGCTCTAATACAGTCATGAGGAATAGATCTAGGCAACTAACAATATTCAAAACAGCATAAAAACCAGAAACATGTTGGGCTAAAAATAAGTTCACCAATAACAAAACAGCACAATCATTGCACAGACTCAACCACACCCACTGATTCCCATGTCCAATGACAGAACCAGGTCTGTAAATGTTGCAAAAGGATAATAGGATTGGGGCCAGTGGAAATGATATTCCAAAGTGAGGTCACAACAGAAGGGGCGTTGGTCCTACCTGAGACCAGGGTGGTGCTCAGTTGCTCATGATTGGTGGACTGAGTCTGCCATAATTGTTAGGTCCCGCCTATGTTGCCTAGGATACCCAGCTTTTGGCGAAGGCAGGAGACCGACAGACTCGGCGTGTGGAAGACCAAAGAAAGGTAAGGAAAGAAAGGACAGAGACAAGACTGGCGCAGGGAGGATCTGGCTGCTGTCTCCACCCTACGAGAAGGAGGGTCTCAGGTAGGACCAACGCCCCTTCTCCATAGTGGGTGGAGACAGCAGCCAGGATTGGACATACCCAAATTCACAGCCCCAATTAACGGGTGGGGCCAGGCTGGACCGAGGGACCCTCCCCTGAAAGAACCCCTTGCAGCACCCGACGTCCAAAGGCGGCATCCGCTGAAGCGAATTTGTCAATTTTGTAGTGGCAAATGAACAGTGATGGAGAAGTCCACATAGCCACCCGGCAGATCTCCAACAAGGAGGCCTGAGTAGCCCAGGCCGCCGACGTGGCTGCACTGCGGGTGGAGTGCGCTGTTAACCGAGGAGGACATGGCACGGAACACAGATCGTAGGCCGTAGCGATCGTGTGATGTATCCAACACCTGATGGTAGAAGATGATACCTTGGAAGCAAGCGACCCCGGCAGAAAGGACACAAAGAGAGATTCAGACCTGCGGAAGGAAGCCGTCCGTGCAATGTAAATCTTCAATGCTCTACGGACGTCCAAGGTATGCCAATGCCATTCCCTAGGATGCGTAGGTCGCGGGCAGAAATTGGGCAAGGTAAGTTCTTGCATGCGATGAAAAAGCATGTTCACCTTGGGCACAAAAGTAGGATCCAGCCGGAGGACAACACTGTCCGTGTGGAAAATACAAAGATCACTCCGAGTGGAGAGAGCAGCCAGTTCGGAGATGCGGCGAGCTGAGGTGATGGCCACCAAAAAAGTGACCTTACAAGTCAGCAAACGGAGGCTGGCAGTCCGCAAAGGCTTGTACGGGGGACCCGTAAGTGAGCTCAAGACCAGCGATAGGTCCCAGGTAGGTACTACAGTGGTTTAAAGCACCCTGTTATTAACACAGCTGCCTGCAATTTACTGCTGGTTCGAATCTCTCCAAGGCTCAAGGTTGACTCAGCCTTCCATCCTTTCTAAGGTAGGTTAAATGAGGACCCAGTTTGTGGGGGCAATAAGCTGACTTTGTATAAATATACAAAAGTATGAAGGCTATTGCTGAATGCACTGTAAGCCGCCCTGAGTCTCCGGAGAAGGGCGGCATATAAATCAAATTTAAAAAAAAAAAAAAAAAAAAGGTAGGTGGACACAAATTAGAGGGTCCCCGCAGGAAATGGCGGAGCAGCGGATGTTGAGCCAAGGAATCCAGAGATCTGCAGGCAAGCACTGAGGAAATGGCCGCCACTTGTCGGTGCAGTGTATTAGGAGACAGACCTTTGGCGAGACCCTCCTGGAGGAAGACCAGGATGTCGACAATGGAGGCATGAAGAGGTTGAATTCCGTGCCGAGTACACCACATGCAGAAAGACTGCCAGGTCGCTGAATAGATCCGGTTGGTGGAAGGCCGCTGCGAAGCCTTAATCATCTGGATAACGTCTGCTGGAATGTTGACGCTCCTCAGAGAGCGCCGCTCAATCTCCAGGCAGTCAAATTGAGCCACAGAGTGTCCGGGTGCCGCAAGGTCCCCTGTGTCAGGACATTCTCCTGAGGGATGCGCCAAGGAGGGGCGACCGACAAGGAAACAAGGTCCGCAAACCAAGGCTTCCGAGGCCAGTGAGGGGCCAGCAGAATCAGCTCCGCTCGCTCCGACACTAGCTTGCGGATCACCCGCAGCAGGAGGTGTACAGTAGCCCCGTTGGCCACGGGGATCTGAGTGCATCTGTGGCCACTGCGCGAGGAGCAGGGTACCTTGTGAAAAAACGTGGGAGCTGAGTGTTCGCTGGCGTCGCGAACAGATCAACCTCGGGAACGCCGAAGCAGAGGGTCAGGTCCCTGAAGATCCGAGGGTTCAGACGCCACTCTGTGTGATCCAGGCATTGATGGCTTAGCCAGTCTGCCTGAACATAGTCCACACCGGAGATGTGTTCCGCAACCAGGGAGGCCAGGTGACGTTCCGCCCAGAGCCCGAGCGACATGGCCACAGACATGAGGGAGCGGGATCTTGTGCCCCCCAGCCGGTTGACATGGGCCTTCGCAGTGACGTCTGTAAGGACCAGGACGTGGGAGCCGGAGATGAGATGCCAGAAAGCCCAAAGGGCCAAGAATATTGCATACAGTTCCAGCCAGTTGATCGGATGGTGAGATTTGCGACTGCTCCATGTGCCTTGCGCCGTCTGTCCCAGACAATGGGCTCCCCAGCTCTGCAGACTTCGTCCATGGTCACTACCACCCTCTGCGGTTCAAAGAAGAGGGAGCCCTTTGAAAGCGCCGGAGACCGCCACCACCGAAGGGACCTGCGTACTGACAGGGGAACCGGGCCCTAGAGGGACGAAGTGCCCCTGCCCGCCTTCTGCAATGGCAAGAGAAACCACTGAAGATCGCGGGAGTGTAGCCTGGCCCAGGGGACAATGCCAATGGTGGAAATCATCTTCCCTAAGAGCTGGGAAAAAACCCGGGGTGAGATCGATCTACTTGCCTCTACTTGTGCCACCAGGGCCCTTAAACTATCCTGGCGCTCTTGCGATAGGAAAACCTCCCTTGACACGGAATCTATGATCGCCCCCAAATGGAGGAGCCGGGTAGAAGGGACAAGTTGGCTCTTTTTAAAGTTAATCAAGAAGCTATGCGCAGCGACAGCCTGCAAGGTAACCTGCACATCCAAAGCCGCCTGCAATGGAGATGAAGATAAAATTAGAATGTCGTCTAAGTAGCATTGCAGGCGAACTGACTTGGCCCCAAGGGACGCCGCTAGGGCAGACAACACCTTTGTGAAGGAAAATGGAGCTGAGAAAAAGCCAAAGGGAAGGGCCATATACTCATAATGCACTCCAGCATAACAAAATATAAGGAGCCGTCGATGGGCGGGGAGGATGGGGATATGAAGGTAGGCCTCAGTGAGGTCTATAGAAGAGAGGAGATCGCCCCTCCGGACGCCGTCGAGGATGGACTTCAAGGGATGCATTTTGAATTTACGGTATGCAACGTACCAATTCAACAACTTAAGGTCCAGAATTGGTCTCCACTCCCCCGATGACTTCGGAACCAGAAAAACATGGAAGTAAAAACCCAACCCCCGGTCAGGAGGGACAGCCCTGGTTGAAAGGAGATGCTGCACTGCTGCCTCCATGAGGGCCCGCCTCTGGAGGTCGCGAGACAATGGATAGCTGACAAAAAACATAGGAGGAGTGGAGAGGAATCCAATTGCCAATCCTGATTTTAAGGTGGCCAAGACCCATTTCTCCAAAATAGTCGCCTCCCAGTGCGCAGCAAAGAGATTCAATCTGCCACGGATGGGTGGACTCGGACTGCATTCAATGACGGTGGCGGAAAGAGCGACCTCCTCCCCCAAGAAAGGGCTGTTTTCTGGTAAAAGGCCTACCTTGAGAAGCCCTGTCCGGGGTATAACGATGACGAGGCTGGGACTGTCCCTGGAATCTGGAGGAAGGGAAGGAAGAGGAAGACCCCCCGTCATGACCTCGGTAAGCCGAGCGAGTTGGATAAGGATGAAAGCGAGGTTCGCTCCTACGGTAGACAGTCGGTAGAACCCTCCGTTTGTCCTTAGTCTCCATAAGAAATGCGTCCAAACCGTCCCCGAACAGCTTGGTACCCGCAAACGGAACAAACGCTAAACGCCATTTGTGCCTGGCATCCGCCTGCCAGTGATGAAGCCAGACCAGCCGACGGGCAACTACCGCAGAAGCCAGGGATTTTGCCGCAAAACGAGCCGCGTTCAATGTGGTATCCGCCGAGAACTGTATGGCCGCAATGATCTTGTTTAAATCCTGCCGTACGCGGATATCGTCAGAGACCAAGGACTCCTGAATTTGGCGCAACCAGAGGAGTGTGGTCTGATTAAAGAAAGACGCTGTGGAAGCGGAGCAGATGGCCCAAGATGCCCCCTGGAAGACGCACTGTAAAACCTGGTCTGCTCTCCTCTCCTCAGGGCGAAGACCCTCGCCCGGGTCTTCGGGCATGGTCGCATTGGGGAGTAATGCCAACACTGGTGAGTCCACAGATGGAATTTGAAGTAGAGTAGCTAGATCGGAGGGCACGTTGAAATTTCTCCGTTCTGTAGTCGAAGGGGTTACCATCGTGCCAGGCGAATCCCACTGCTTCCTGACGACCTCCAAAAACAGAGGTGGAGTGGGGATCGTGTCCACAGTCTTGGAGGCTCCGTGAAGAGGGGATCCAGGTCCCCTGGAGATGTGGAGGAAGACGGCACCGGTGCAGCCAGGGAGGAAGCAAGCCCAGCTGTATTGATGGCTTTAAAGAGCAGAGACTTGAACAATGTTTGGGGAAACAAGCCAGTGAAAGCTGGTTGTTCTGGAGGCATTCCCTCATCCTCTGAGAGCTCATGCTCTAGCGGGTCAACGCCGCCTCAAGAAGAAATATGACTATCTGCCGAAGAAATAGGCGAGTCAGGAGCGGCTATGGAAAGAGCATCGTCACAGTCTGCCTCATGTGAGATGGCAGAACGGTCAGAACACACCGAAAGCTCTTATGAGAAGGTCGAATCTGGGCCAAAGACTGTTGCAAGGCCGATGCAATGATATTCTACATTTGGTCTGAAGAAAGGAGGACTGGAGCATCAGGAAGTGCTGGCCCTGAATGAGGAGATACCCCCGTGAGCTGGTGAGGAGAGGAAGACCGGGGAGGACCAGTCGGAGCAGGTTGTATCGTCTGACTCCACAAGCTGTCCAGCTGTATGACCAACTGACCGTCCAACAAGGACAAGTGGTCCAAAGGATGCGCCGACCCTGGGGGGGCGGGGCTCTCTGAGGGTGGAACCGCTAAGGACACTGGTGCTACTTGCGAAGGTCTGGCAACCCGCTTACAAAGCTTCTTCAGGGTCCTGTCCCTGCACATCTCGGCCCGTGTGGAAGCAGAGTGCTTGGAAGGCCCACGGCAGGGCTCCAAAGGTTGGTCACCGGTAGTGAGATCCGAGGGAGGATGAGTCCCCTCCACAGTGACCGATCGGGATGCGCTGCCGGCAGCCAAACTGGCTCTCCGCCCATGCTTGGACTTACGGCCTTAGGCATGGTGCCGTTGCCGGGAAAAAAGATGTTCTCTTTAAATCTGCTAACTGTCAAATACGGCAAAGGGCACAGACCAAAGTCTGGAGGCCACAGGAACAGTCCAGGTGAAGTCTAGAGTAGAGGTTGGGCCGCTGCCAAAATCCACTGAGAGAGGGGGGTGCGAAGCTCCACCAACAGACCTGCTCAGTGCCCACCTAGCAGGAACAATGGCAACAAAGGAGCAGCCGCCAGGGCGTAGGGCCGTTCAGGTCAAAGAAGGGGGCACAAGACCCTACCAGAACCCCTTGCTGCATCGCCTTGATATTCCGGAACCCAGAAGGGACTGTTAAGACGAGTGATTTCAAGGGCTAGAAGCCAGAGAGCCAATTTCAGGGGCGTAAGAACCGCTCAAATAGGGCACCCAGCCCCTCTTGTCAACTTGCAAAGCTTTCAAGTTGCCATGAGCAGGAGGGAGGGAGAACTGAAGTGAATTCCATACATTTTTCTGATCGCAATCAGAAGGAGGGTGTTAGATTTCACAGCCAGCCAAAGTGGTTAATTGGAGAATGTGATTTATGACATGGCCAGGCGGGAGGGGAGAGACAGGGTCATAGGGGAACGTAAATCTACGTGGGTCAGTCCTGACTGTCTGTCAAGTTTCCGAAAGATGCCCTAATTAATTCATGAGCCATGATCCAAACTTCAAAGGAAATATAGTGATTTATTAGGAGCACCATTCCGGCAATACTCGGCTGCAGTCAGGACTGCATAAATTCCCGTACATATTCCTTTGCAGATTGGCCACATTGTTTGAGTGCCACTATCTCCCCTTTGGCAGATTGGGCTCTAGATTCATCCTCGAATCTCCCCCTGAAACCCTCCAGGAACATCCTGACATTTGTTAACTCTCAGGCATGCTCGCTATGAAGATTGGCTACCCAGTCCGCCGCCTCCCCTGTCAACACTGTTGTGACGGCCACCACCATTGCCTATTGCGATAGGTGGCGATAGAACCGTCGATAGAGGTCAAGGTCGCTAATGACCTGGCTTAAAAACAGCGCTACCCGATCAGGACTCCCATCAAACAAAGCCTGGATGGGTGGTGGGGCCCAGAACCATGGTTGTTGAGGCCATAATCCAGCAGGCCATAATGGCACCTGCTCATGCCCCCTTGCATTGTCTGTGCTACTACCAGCTACCCGGGGAGGTTCCGAATGCTTCCACACAGGCGGAGGTCTGGTGGCAAGCATCTCATATCCTACGCTTGGGCCCTAACCAGGCCCATGCCCTGCCTCCTCAGTGGATGGTACCGGGGCCCCAACAGTATGTTGCTCTGCACCCCTAAACTGTCTGAGATCTTGCTCCTCCGAAGTTTGGGGCTGGTAAGGCGGAAGCGTGACTCAGAACTGGACCCTCCACCCCCTCACCAGGTGGTTGAGGGGTCCAGTCCCATTGTCCAGGGTTGCCATGAAGGCGCGTCCATGAAGCTGGCTTCCCCAAATTTTTCTCTCAGCACTTCCATGGTGGTAGGCCCAGGACTTGTGGAATAACTCCAGTCCTGTTCGTCTTCTTTCATCCACTGTCTCCCCTTCCAGCCCTGGAATGGTGCGCCCCCAAAGGGTGGTGGGGTTCTGTCCTGAGGCTCCCCAGGACCCGTTAATACAGAGCTATGCCACCAATGGCCTGTGGCAAACTGCATTGTCCCCTTATCCTTCTCCTGGCTCTCCACCGGACGGTCTTCGCTCCAAGCTTTCCTCTCCTTTGGCTGCACAACCCTGGCTTCACTTTCCTCAGGTGTCACTGCCTCCACCACCTCCTCTTCCCCTTCAGCCACCACAGCCTCAGGTACAGTTGTAGAAGTTCCCTCAGCCATGGCCTTACTCACGACTACAAACAGGCAGGTTGAGTATTAACGGGAGCGCTGACTTGCTCTCGGTTTTCTAATCCACGTCTCTGCGAACAAACGCTGAATCAATCAAAGTCAGTCTTATTTGTTTCACCAGTGTTCGTTTAGTTTTAGTTTAGTTTTAGTTTTATTGAATTTGTATACCACCCTACTCCCGAAGGACTCAGGGCGGTGAACAGCCATAGAATAAAACAATATAAATACAAAATTTAAAATAGAATAAAACGAATTAAATAATTTGGCTGAACAAATTTAAAACCCCAATACTTTAAAACCAAATTTAAAATTTCCATTTAAAAGGGGGAAAGGCCAGCCTGATGAAACAAGAAAGTCTTGAGCGCGCGACGGAAGGTACGCAGATCCGGGATCCTCTGTATCTCTGGGGGGAGCTCGTTCCAGATAGTAGGTGCCCCCACAGAGAAGGCTCTCCCCCTGGGGGCTGCCAGTCGACATTGTTTAGCCGATGGCACCTGGAGGAGCCCCTCTCTATGGGAGCATACTGGTCGGTGGGAGTCTATTGGTGGTAGCAGGCGGTCCCGTAAATAACCAGGTCCTAAGCCATGGAGCGCTCTAAAGGTGATAAGCAAAACCTTGAAGCGCACTCGGAAGACCACCGGGAGCCAGTGCAGCTCGCGCAGGAGAGGTGTTACATGGGAGCGCCACGTCGCTCCCATCACCACCCGCGCGGCCGCACTCTGTGCCAGTTGGAGCCTCCGAGTGCTCCTCAAGGGGAGCCCCATGTAGAGAGCGTTACAATAGTCCAGACGAGAGGTGACGAGGGCATGAGTGACCGTGTGTAAGGAGTCCCAATCTAGAAAGGACGCAACTGGCAGATCAGGCGAACCTGATGAAAAATACTCCCGGCCACGGCCATCAAGTGCTCTTCTAAAGACAGCCGTGAATCCAGGAGGATACCCAAGTTGCGAGCCCTTTCCGTGAGGGCCAATGATTCGCCCCCAATAGTCAGCGATGGCACCAGCTGACTATATCTGGATGTCGGAAACCACAGCCACTCGGTCTTGGATGGGTTGAGCCTGAGCCTGTTTCTCCCCATCCAGATCCGTACGGCCTCCAGGCACCGGGACATCACTTCAAGGACATCGTTGGGGTGGTCTGGGATGGGGATGTACAGCTGGGTGTCATCAGCGTACTGATGGTACTCCACCCCAAAACCACGGATGATCTCGCCCAGCGGCTTTACATAAATGTTGAACAAAAGGGGCGAGAGGACTGATCCTTGTGGCACCCCACATATAAGGGGTCTCGGGGTCGACCTCTGCCCCCCTATCAACACAGACTGTGACCGGTCGGAGAGAAAGGAGGAGAACCACCGTAGTACGGTGCCTCCCACCCCCAACTCTTCCAACCGGTGCAGCATGATACCATGGTCGATGGTATCAAAAGCCTCTGAGAGATCTAACAGGACCAGGACAGAGGAGCACCCCCTGTCCCGAGCCCTCCAGAGATCATCCACCAACAATGCCGTTTCCGTGCTGTACCCAGGCCTGAAGCCCGACTGGAACGGATCTAGATACGTCGTTTCATCCAGGTACTGGGGGAGCTGTCCCGCAACCACACTCTCAACAACCTTCGCCACAAAGCGAAGGTTGGAAACTGGACAATAGTTAGCCAATACTGCCGGGTCCAGGGAAGGCTTCTTGAGGAGAGGTCTCACCACCGCCTCTTTCAAGACAGCGGGAAAGACACCCTCGCCCAATGAAGCATTTATAATCCCCTGGAGCCAGCCTCGCGTCACCTCCCGGGAAGCCAGCACTAACCAGGAGGGGCACGTTTAATCCACTACAAACTGGTATCACTTAAAGACGAGTACGAGCTGTTCAAAGTCGGCTATCGCCTCTCAGCGGCTTTTAAATATGCTGCCCCGCCCCGTACCCCACCCTCGGCAGCGTGTCGCACCTGTCTTGAGTTTTGGCGGCTTCCAGCAACTTTCTGTGTTCCTCTGCTCCAGTGTCCTTCAAAGCCAGGAATCGTAGCCATGATGACCCCAATTCACCATCTCGTCCTATTCCCTAGTTGCTTCTCATAAGTAGCACCATCACCATCACCACCCGGTGAAACGCCATCACCGTGAAGCGAAGTCTAACCACTCAGTGCCTAGCCCTCCCTGGAAGTATTGGCTTGAGGGCTGTGCTTACGTTTCATTACCCTCAAGGATCATGTGTCAAGCCATGGCTGGGCTCGACATGTATCCTTACGATTTATATTGATATTGTTTCCTGATTGCTTATTTGTACCCCATGACTATCATTAAGTATTGTACCTTATGATGCTTGATGAACGTATCTTTTCTTTTATATACACTGAGAGCATATGCACCAAGACAAATTCCTTGTGTGTCCAATCACACTTGGCCAATAAATTCTATTCTGCATACATACATACATACATCTCCCCTCACATTAAGAACCACATTTCTGGACAGCTCATAAAACAATAAAAGCAATAAAAAAAGGAGCAGTATTTTATTTTGGCTTTAAAATCTGATTCTAGCAGAGTTGAGCCAAGACTAACGGAGAAGCCAGAAACGACATGAGCTACAAACCTCTTTTATGAGAGTAAGTTAGGTTGGATCCTGTTCTTTACTGCACTCTTTGCAACTTATTCCTGTAAGGAGCCATGATTCTACTCTCTTTACGATTTATTATCAATCTAAAGTGACTTTATTCATTCAGTCATTTAGCAGTTTGAAGGCTGCCTGACTCTTTGGAGAGCTTACAATTAAAAAGTGAGAACAATACAAAAATAATCATAAACACCATGAAGATGGACATGAACAAAGAACCCATATAACGAGTTGCACCACCAACCTATCCAAAGTCTCAGAGATACAGCCAAGTCTTCAGTAGCTTCCTTAATGTCAACAGCTTGGGAGCTATCCCAAGAACTGAATTAACATTTTACCGCAAGACAGAGTGCTTTATATTTGAATTCATTTCAGTGCAATAGTTAAGCCTTCAGATTTTTAAAAGAAAAAGTATTTGAACTATTTTTTATATCTCTATTCTTATGCATATAAATAGAAGATGTTAGAAAATCAATTTTTAAAATAAAAATATTCTAATTCATAAAATATATGGTGAGGTGTTTATTAAAGTTTGAAGAATAAATTATAAGAATAAAAAATGAAGTATCTAGTATTGAATTGATAGGTTGCATCCAGGACTTTCTTATATATTAGTGAAATGGTGATACTGGAATTTGACTACTTTTTAATTGATGATATTTTTCATCTACTCAATAAGATCTTAAGATAACCTTATCCTCATTTTTTTCTGTGAGAACTCTGGCACACATCTAATTATATATTTACTGTTTGCATCTTAAGGTTAACAGTTTATTGTCTGAAACATTTTGATTTTTATTGGAATTTATTTTGATATTACAAAAGGTTCATGTGTTTTAGAGTGTATGTTGACATTTTTTTCTGGCTATTAGTATTGTATTTGATTTTACTTTTGGTTTTTTGTTTATTTTCTTTACAACAAAGCATTTATGTTAGCAGCAGGAAATATTGTTAGGATTAGGCTGTAAAGAAAATAGTAATGAAAGCTACTATGAGGAATAATATGAGAAAATATTAAATTTTGCTGTAAGATGGATAGCTAAGTGGGCTACATTCTCAACCAAATGTGTTTATTAAAAGAAAACGTTCTTTGAGAAAAATGAGATGCTTTTTCAAATAAAAGTTTATGAGCAGATAACATAGAAAATTAAAATTACAAAAAAGTGATTTAAAAACTTGGTTTAATTTATTAGTTCGATTTATATGCCGCCCTTCTCCGGAGACTCAGGGCTGCTTACAATGCATTAAGCAATAGCCTTCATACTTTTGTATATACTTGCTTAGTAGGGCTTTTTGGCCCCCCCGAATGGTGTTCTGTTTTATACAAAGTCAACTTATTGCCCCCACAACCGGGTCCTCATTTTACCTACCTCGAAAGGATGGAAGGCTGAGTCAACCGTGAGCCTGGTGAGAATTGAACTTGCAGTAATTGCAGGCAGCTGGCAGCTAAGTGCTACTTTAACAGCAGCAGTTGAAATATATCCTTGTCATTCTCTTGGTTGTCATAACTACTTTTTCCCAAATTGTGATAAAGCTAAGTAACATTAATGACTAACTTGAATAAAGAATCTTTGTTTCAAATGTAATATAGAATGTTTACATTTAGCATTGTTTCCATAGAAACAATTATTTCTTGTATTTTTGCATCAGATATGATTTTCCAAGGCCTCAGCTTTCTGAAAGGATGCATTTGGCGGTAGTAGCCTGTGGTGAAAGATTGGAGGAAACTGTTACTATGTTGAAATCAGCTATTATTTTCAGCATCAAAAATCTTCAGTGTCATATTTTTGCTGAGGAATCATTACATAGTGACTTCAGAGAAATAGTAAGTATTCATAAAAGAATGTATGCCTGGATTAAGGTAACTTTGTTTGTATTTTTCCACCAAATCTAAGGCTGCTTGGTTCAGTCTCTAAATCTGTCAGTCTGCGATCTATATTCTGTGAAGATTTTTTTTTTACTTTGTAACTGGAAAATAGTATATTTCCAAGAGCAAAAAGCATGTAATTTGGGTATATTGTGACCTCATGGTGGATGAGTTGAACCCCTGCTGTCTTCTCAGTCATAAGTGGAGCTACACTACAGTATTCATCAATTGCACAGCAGTTTCCAGTTCTTTGAACTCTAAAGTTGAAAAGAAATTGAGTAATTAGAAATTATTATCCAATACAGGTGGTCCTTGATTTACAACAATTCATTTAGTGACGATTCAAAGTTACAGTGGCACTGAAAAAGTGACTTATGACCATTTTTTACACTTACACCTATTACAATATTCCCATGGTCATGTGATCAAAATTCAGACACTTGGCAACTGACTCATATTTATGACGTTTGCAGTGTCCTGGGATCAGGTGATCACCTTTTGTGACCTTCGTATAAGCAGAGTAAATCAGGAAGCCAGATTCACTTAATAACTGTGTTACTAACTTAACAACTGCAGTGATTCATTTAACTGTGGCAAAGGTTGTAAAATGGGGCAAATTTATTAATAACTGTCTCCCTTAGCAACAGAAATTTTGGGACTCAATTGTCATAAGTCAAGAACTACCCTTATCAATAAAATGTTCATAACATATTTTAACATTTGCACATGATAGAAGTATAGTCTTATAAGAAACACGCCTCTTAAATTTATATAAAACTTAAGAGTCAGTTTGGTATAGTGGTTAAGATGCTGGCCTAGAAACCAGGAGGTTGTGACTTCTTGACCTGCTTTTATCCTATGAATTGCATTTGTCTCACTTATCCTCTGATACAGTCTGAGTTTGGCAACATTAGTATCCTGCTGAACCATACTTTTTTTTTTTACCTTAAATATACACATGCTATAGCTGTCTTTTATGAAGACAGGTGCTTTTCATAGAAAATACATTTGTGATAAATTGTGAGTTTGGTTATTTGATATTCCCAATTATTTGCATAGAGTTTTTTTTTTTAAACTAACACCATTTTCTAAAACACGTATTTGCATTTATTTATTTATTTTATTTATTGGTTCGATTTGTATGCCGCCCTTTCTCTGGAGACTCAGGGCAGTTTACAATGCGTTAAGCAATAGCCTTCATACTTTTATATATACCTGCATAGTAGGGCTTCCCCCCCCCCAAGCGGTTTTCTTTTTTATACAACGTCAGCTTATTGCCCCCACAATCCGGGTCCTCATTTTACCTACCTCGAAAGGATGGAAGGCTGAGTCAACCTTGAGCCTGGTGAGATTTGAACTTGCAGTAATTGCAGGCAGCTGGTGCTACTTAATAGCACTTTAGTCTGCTGCGCCACCAAGGCTCATTTTATGTTGATTCGTTTTTCTCTGTTTTACATCAATTGCAAGTAGTGACTGATCCAAGATATTCTCACCCTCTTAGTAAAATATAATGAGTACCATTTGTTTTAGAAAGGTAGCATATAAATCCAATAAAATAGAGAACAAATTGTCAGTATTATATATTCCTTTCACAAATCTTAATTTTACAGGCTTGAAAACATACTGTTTAATAATCAAAATGAGAAATAGAGTAGTTAGAAATTGGTTAATCTTGCTTATATACTTTTGATACAAAAATACTAAAACATGTTGTTTTTTTCAGCTTGATAATTTGAGACATAATGAAAAATTTAATTATACTCTGTACCCTATCTCATTTCCAACTGAGAATGCAGCAGAATGGAAGAAATTGTTCAAGCCTTGTGCTTCTCAAAGACTTTTCCTACCAGTAAGTAGCAATGGTAGTTGTTAAGCAAAATTAATAATTCTAGTCATAAGTGAAAAATAAGTGTTATTTTATTCTTAAATAACTGCCTTGAGTCCTTTTTCAGAATGAGATGGGCAGCATATAAATATAATAAATAAATATGCTTCTAGAGAAAAGTGAGTTATTTGGTAAGCTATTGCTGTTTGAATGAACATAAAATGTAACTTCTTCAGTTATTTATTTGGCATATTATTACAACGTAATAATGTGGTGGACTAGTTCTGCCCTTTCAAAAGTAAGTAGTACTACCAAGTTGAAGCATAATCAGGTTGAATATGAAGAGGTAGGTCATTACTTGTTGGCTGAGATTCCTGTTTCAGTATTCCAGTTACTCCACACTAAAGATTTATTTAATTGATTTGATTTGATTTGATTTTTATACCGCCCTTCTCCAACAGGACTCAGGGCGGTGAACAGCCGAGATAAAACATAACATATAAAATTTAAAAAACAGTTTAAAAGATATTAAATAATTTTGGCCCACAATTTAAAACAACCCAGTTAAAACCAATTTCAAATTAAAACCGAAAGGATGGGATCAAGCCAGCCCAGCTAGATGAAATAAATGAGTTTTCAGGGCCTGACGAAAAGTCCGGGTGCTGATGATTGTGCTTTGGCTTGGAAATATTATTGGAATTCTGATTAGAAGGGTTTTACTTCCTTACAGTTTCCTCTCTCATTAATAAATTGATGAAAAAGTTAAACATTCTAATAAGCCAAGAAAAAACAACTTTACTCACCAAATAACAGAAATTTGAAGGCATATCTATGTATTCAGTACATTTGGCAATTACAGAATCACCAATACACAGCTTATATTGAATGAAATAACATCAAAAGTTGGAAAGAACAAAATTAGATTTTCAGTATGAAATTTTGCCCAATATAGAAATCTAAATTAAAGTATTCTGAGTAGATACTGTACTTTGCATTCTGTACCTAAGTGTCAGGGTTCCAAGTAACACTCCCCAACGAAAGAAAACTCTGAAGCTTCAGTTTCCTCAAAAGTTACATTTTATTAGAGATGTCATATTGGCACATCTGGGAAAACCCGAATCTGAAAGTTTCCAGGTTTTCCTCACCCAAAGAAAAGTTCAAGTCCCTGCCCAACCCCCACAAGTCCATCACATGATCCTATCAAAGCAGTATCCCAACTGGAGATGCCTCACAGGTCCAGCCTCCTAGGTAGAGGCAGGACGGCCTTGACTTTCTGAGAAAGGAGTGTTATTATGACTATATATCACCCCTGCTTCATACAATCCCCCTTCCCAATTTCCCACAGCAGTAAATGTGGCAGGCCTGAAGGCCCAATTCAAAAGATGGCTTCCATAAGCACATCTAATGAAAAGGAACTCACCATTTCTCTTGGTAATTAGCTTCACTATCAGACTGCTCTGAATGTTAGGAAGGTTTGTCTAACATTCACTTGCCATATGCTTTCTCATAACTTTTTTTTGCTGTATAATATTCACACTTGTTCAAACAATCTTGCCCATTTTTGTCCTTCCAAATCTTAAGAGAATGCTACCATACCTTCCCCATGTTTTATCTGTTTGAAGCTAAATATTGTGAGTTTCTTTAATTTTAGACTGACTTTCTAATTGCTATCCAGAATAATATGGGATCTCTCTCAGATATTTTACTAATAACAACAGCATTGCAACAATCTAAGGAGGATATAAGCAATCCTTAACTTGTGACCAAAATTGAACCCAAAATTTCTGTTGCTAAGCAAGACAATTGTTAGGTGAATTTTGCCCCATTTTATGACCTTATTTGCCACAGTTGTTAAGTGAATTTGGCTCTCCCATTTACTTTGTTTGTCAGAGGGTAACAAAAGGTGACCACATGACCCTGAGACACAGCAACTATCATAAATATGAACCAATTGCCAAGCGTCAGAATTTTGCTCATGTGACCATGGGGTTACTGTAATGGTCATAAGTGTGAAAACTGATCATAACTTACTTGTTTTAGTGCTGTTATAACTTCAAACTATCACTAAAAGAATGACTGTAAGTTGAAGACTACCATTACAAGTTTAAAAAAGATAGGGTAAGGATTACACTGGAATTAACAGTGACAGAATAAAAAATATGATTACACCGGGATTAACAGTGATAGAATAAAAAAGATGATTACACTGGGATTAACAGTGACAGAATAAAAAAGCTGATTACATTGGGATTAATAGAGATAGAATAAAAATGGATAAGGGGGAATACATCTCAAAAAGGAAGAGAAGAGAAAGAAATGGGGAAGAAAAAGGAGGAGAAGGCGGCAAGGGAATGGGAGAAAGGGAGGAAAGTGTCAAGAAATGGAATTGTGGAGAAATTAAAAGAAAATAGGAGATAGTAAAAAGGAATTTTAAAAATGAATATGCTAATTGAAGAGAAGGATGTTAACTTTAGAAATCATATGTAAAAAGCAATTTAGAAGGAAGATACAGATTATTGTAAAAGGGATATAAGTAAAGATAAAATGAAATGTGAGTAAGTAAAAAAGAAGAAATACACTACTTGATGTAAAATAGATCAGTAGATGGAATGTGAAAGACAGAATGGACTATATTTTGTTGTTGGAAGATGTACAAATTCGAGAGAAATAATAGTAACAAAAGAATTAATTGAAATTAAGGGGAAAATTGAAATGTAAAATGGAATAAAATGGAAATGTTAATAAATGATGCAAGTAAGAATACAACAATATACTGTATGTAAGAAATAAAATAGAAAGATATTGTTAAGGGTTGGAAGGTTATACTAGTAAAGGATTTAAGATAAAAATGGAATAAGTTGAAATACATTGTTAATAATTAAAAGATAAGGGGAATTTTGAGAAAATAAATGAAAGAAAAGTCGGGGTTGCCTGGACACCATAGTGGAAAATAGAAAGTTGAAAATAGATACAGCAATAGAGAGAGATGAAAGAGGAGTAGAGGGGTGGAAGGGAGGAAGAAGGAGAGAGAGGAATGAGAAGAAAGGAAAGAGGGGAGGAAGGAAGGGAGGGGAAATAAGAGTAGGAGAGAGGGTTAGAAAGGGAGAAAGAGAGGAGGAAAGGGAGAAAGGAAGGGGAAGTAGAGTTGCAACGCGCTCTACGTGGGACTACCCTTGAAAAGTGTTCGGAGACTACAGTTGGTCCAGAATGCAGCCACGCGAGTTATAGTGGGTGCGCCTAGATACACCCACATTACACCAATTCTCCGCGAGCTGCACTGGCTCCCTATTGGTCTCCGGGTGCAATTCAAGGTGTTGGTCATTACCTTTAAAGCCCTTTATGGCCCAGGGCCAGGCTATCTTTGAGACTGCCTTCTACCACATAGCTCCCAGCGACCGGTAAGATCCCACAGAGTCGGTCTCCTCCGGGTCCCGTTAGCTAAACAATGTCGGCTGGTGGGCCCGCGGGGGAGGGCCTTCTCTGTGGTCGCTCCAGCTCTCTTGAACCAATTATCTCCTGAGGTCCGGACCGCCCCCACCCTATTGGCCTTCCGCAAAGCGGTGAAGACCTGGCTCTTCCGGCAGGCTTGGGGCCGTTGATCTCATTATAATGATCTTGCGAGACCCGGCCACGAATTGGAGTGCATGTGTTTTAACGTTTTTAAAGTTTTAATGTTTTAATGTTTTTCTTTTAACATTTTTTATGGGATTGTTCGCATTGTTTTATTCTTTGTTGTAAGCCGCCCAGAGTCCCTTGGGAATTGGGCGGCATAGAAATGCGACAAAATAAATAAATAATAAGGAGTAGGAGAAGAGGGAAGAAGAAAGTAGAAAGGAAAGAAGGGAGGGAGAGATTGAGAAGAAAGATTGCTGTACAATAAAAAAAGATAAAATGGAAGAAAGGCAACCCCAAACATGCATAAATGTACTAAGATAAAGAATGAGTTATTAAAAAATAAAAGAGAATAAATATGAGTTAAAACAGAAAAACTAGAATTTGAGGGCAAATTAAAATGTTGCTTATATAAATAAGCATAGAAAGCATGATTAAAAAATGGGAAAAGGAAATTTTGGCAAAAATTGTAACTGAGTAAAATGTACTTGAATATGTTATATTGTATAAGTTATGATATGGCCAATACTCTGTTCATAAAATATGCGGGGGGAAATGGGGGGTGGGTGGATAAATAAAACTTGATCCCTCAAAAAAAAATAGCAAATTGAATAAAATGTCAGAGTTGGATGTTAATTTTGTTTCCAAAATTTTTTCTTCTATAGTTAATCCTCAGTAATGTGGACTCTCTACTATATGTTGACACAGACATCTTGTTCTTAAGACCTGTTGATGATATCTGGTCTTTCCTGAAAAAATTCAACTCTACTCAGATTGCTGCTATGGCACCAGAGCATGAAGAACCTCGTATTGGGTGGTATAATCGCTTTGCTAGGCACCCATATTATGGAAAAACTGGAATCAATTCTGGAGTAATGTTAATGAACATGACCCGCATTAGAAGAAAATATTTCAAGGTAGTGTGCTTTTTCATTTTCGGTACTTTTCTGTAAATTAAAATACCATGTTTTTTAGTAATATTCCAGAGTAGATTCTAACTAATCCCATATAAACACCATATACTGTTTTTATCAATGTTTTTTTAATGAAATACATTTGTTGTTGTTGTTTTCATTTTTCTTCTGCTTCTTTATACCTACTCATTTCTCATTGTTCTTTTATCTTGAAACTTCATATTAAACTGACTCAGAAATTTGTACTATGAGTATATATGCAATCTAACCTGAAGGTGGCGCTATTAGACTATTGACTTAGAATGCATGTAAGATGATGTACAGTCATTTTAAGATATTTGTTTTATTCTCACAATCTATCCAAAATAATGTTCTTTTTAAGGACATTGTTCATAAGTGATAGACTCATGAAATGTTTCATTCCAATGTAAAAATGTAGTGTAGGTCCTTATGCAAACTCCAAATTAGGGTGTGGAAATACAACATCTATTATCATTTCCAGTTTTTAATTTTAGAATGTTTGAACTGAAAATATGACTTTCAGGTGCTTTCTAGCATGCCTTTGGATTCCATGTGTCCTTTGTGCCCTGAAAGATTTTATTTAAAAAAAGAAAAAGCAATCAGAAGAGCCAGGATTTAACCTTGTATTTGAAAATTGAAACTATTCTTTAGACTTGTGTGCCATTTTCAAATTTAGATATTTATGGTTAGCTTAACATTATTTTGTTTAATCTAGAAATATTTCATGCATTGAGACAACACTAAAATTCATAAATCTCTGTTTTTGCATATCCTTTCTTACTCATTTTTAGAAAGTATTTTATATTGACCCTTAGGTATATTTGTTGTACTTCTAGAAGTTTGTAGTTTAATCTGGTAGAATCTAAACTGAAGTTTCTTTTGGTTTTATTTGTTATAAATATTTAATAATTTTTATTAATTGCCTATTTAAATCAGAAAGACTTATTACTGTGACATAATACTGCATAAAAATGAGGCAGTATGATAAAAATTAAAGAAGCATATATTTTATCATAAAAAGTAAGATCTAGATCCCTTTACTTCTAATTCTGGTATTTTGATTTTGAAGAATGATATGACATCAGTACGATTACGTTGGGAAGAAATTCTCATGCCGCTGCTGAAAAAATACAAGTTGAATATAACATGGGGTGATCAGGATCTTTTGAACATTATGTTTTTTCATAATCCTGGTAAGTTACTTTTAAAAATGCAATTTTAATTCTCAATCTTAATATGATATTGCTATTTGTGTTATACTGTGTTTTAAAGTGTTCCCAAGAAATTTAGTGTGTGTCAAATTTTCCAACTTTCAATTTCCAAACATTAGGGGTGTTCAAAAGTTGTGACATGCCTTGGGGTTTGTAAATATATTTTGGTTACTTTAATATAATTTAGATGTGCTTGGTAAATAAACTACATAAATATCATATTTTTTTAACATTTTGCTTGTTTCATTTCACAGGTTCAGCTGTCTTTCTCTTTTTGTTAAATGTTATTTTCTCTGACAGTGTTAATACTGCTGGCCTTCCTGTGAGTGTGATAACTGATCTGTAATGGCTTCTAAAAAAACAAGACTGGGAACATTCACTCATATGAGCAACATAATTGGGACTGGCAAAGACTTGTTGCTGTCTGAACTCCCAACACCCAACATTTTCAGATATGGCCTACTGTTAAGAGAAAATAGTGATGATGCTAGAAACAGACGACTGATGATTAAAATGAAGGGGAATGTGATAGAAGTTATGAAGAGGCCTTAGACTAAAAACACGTGCCCTCTACTTCAAAAGAAAAGACAGAATACAATAGATTAGAAATAACAGATTAGAAATAAAATTATTCATTGTATAATAGCAGAGCATAAGATACAGTGTTGGTCTACGTGCCACTGCTGCCATTACCAGAGGCGCCTTCACCGAAGAAGATAAGAGACTTGTAGTTGATCACAGTAAAGCCAAGAGATTCCAGGAAAAAAAATATGAAATCCCTAGGTCAAGAATTTGATGACCTTTGTAAGAAGGGCGAAATAGAATGCATATTCTTAGATGGCCATTTAGATGCAACTAAAGTTATGCTGAAAGCAAACAATTCAGACCAGCAATTCCCCAATACCATCAAAAAGAACATTATTCTGTGTGCAGTGAGTCGGGTGGAAGATATCTTTATCATTTCACTCCAGAGAAAGGCTCAAAAATAGGAAAACATGCTCAAGTTATTGCAGATGATCTGATGTATTTCATGAAGAAGAAAGGTATTGACAAAAGCTTGAAGCCATTGGTGAAAACTCTACAAATGTTAAGACTGGCTGTGAAGGTGGTGCCATGCGTTGTGTAAAAATCAAGCTTGACCGGAAGTTGATCTGGTTGGTGTGTGCACTCCACACAAATGAGTTACCCCTACAACACTTAATCACAACATTGGATGGGAAGATGTTGTCTAACAACAAATGGGCAGGTAAAATTGACAACATGCTGGACATTGCAACAGAACTTGACATTGTTTCTTCATTCACTGAGTTTCAATTGGTGAGTCTCTCGTTTCACTGAGCAACAGTGTTGTAAAGGATCTCTCTACTGATGAGGGGAATTGATATAGTATCACACAGGCCATAGGGACAGGAGAACTTCCCACAGATCTGGCTCTTCTGGAAATTGGCCCTGTAAGCCATTCACACTGGTTGACAACTGCAAATAGGCTTTGTCGAATATGGGTTTCAAAACATGACTTTAAAGGCAAAACTCTCAAAAACTTAAGTATGATAGTGGAATACATCATTGTTGTGTACTACACTTGCTGGATCAACATCAAAGTAAAACAATCCTGGATTGAAAGTCTGTGTCATATTGTTCCAGCTGCAGCAAGTCAGACTGCAAAAGAAGGTAAATGCTGTTTTGCCAACTATTAAACCAACTCAGCATGGTACGCTTTCAATGAAATGATAATCCAGACATTCTTGGGTTCAGATGACATTCAAGAGTGCAAAAGATCATTGACTTGAGGCAGTGGTGAAATCCAAACTTTTTTACTACCGGTTCTGTGGGCGTGATTTGGTGGGCATGGTGTGGCTTGGTGGGCGTGGCAGGGAAAGGATACTGCAAAATTTCCATTCCTACCCCATGCCTGGGGAAAGGATATTGCAAAATCTCCATTCCCACCCCACTCTGGGGCCAGCCAGAGGTGGTATTTGCCAGTACTACTCAAAATTTCTGCTACTGGTTCTCTGAACTGCTCAAAATTTCTGCTACCAGTTCTCCAGAACCTGCTGAATTTCACCCCTGGCTTGAGGGTTGCAGATGACACCCTGGGAGATTTTTCTGTACGTGCCAGAAAAACGCCTCAAATCAATGCCAGAACATCCACTCTGCTGGAGGTGACTGATTGGTCTGAAGGTGTATATGAGCCACCTTTCACGTACAATCTAACTACAGCGGAAATCAAGAAGTTCATTGACGAACCAATGCAAGTACCAAAGTGGCCCTGTCATGCCAAATCAATAGAGAGATGTGTGAAACAGGTCACAGAGGCAGCAAGCAAAGTACAAGACAAGACTTAATGAAACTCGCTTAAACATTTTTGTAACTCAGATAATTGCTTTCTGATGTTAGTTTATGATTGCATGGATTATTTTTTGTTTAGCTAGATAAGATTCATGCAGAAAAAAAGCTTTAATTTTTGTAGCACTAGGTGTAATTTTGAGAAGATAGTTAACAGTATTTGGCTTTTGTGGGGTATATGAACATGGATTTACCATACCAAGATAAATAATGTGCAATTGCAAAAATAACAGCAATTGGAATTCTTGGTGTAAAAACACATACCGTATTTTTCAGAGTATAAGTCGTTCCGGAGTATAAGACGCACCTTATTTTTGGGGGA
Source organism: Pantherophis guttatus (assembly GCF_059756535.1). Taxonomy (NCBI): domain Eukaryota; kingdom Metazoa; phylum Chordata; class Lepidosauria; order Squamata; family Colubridae; genus Pantherophis; species Pantherophis guttatus. Next base: position 56,693,704 of record NC_142069.1, on the reverse strand, counting down.
GTATTGGTTTTAGTATTTGGCGCATCTTCCAGAATGAATTACTGACAAGGACTGAGGTACCACTGGGCTTTTGTGCTCGGCCAGGGATAGGAATGCTTCCCCACGCCGCCCCCTTCTTTCTCTTGGCCCTGCTGATGAGGGAGAAGGAAGGCCAGGCTTGGGGGATGGCCCCCACCCCACAAGATCCGTCCCTGCCGTTCTCTCCCAGCCCTCTTTGCTGGCAGCAACAGCAAATGTACCATGACAAAGGCGGAATCCTGTTGCCGCACAAAGGCAAGTGCAGGGGCACTTCGCTCCCGCACTAAGGCAACAGGGCGACAGCTCTTTCATCCCTCTGCCACCACAGGGAGCCGCAGCAGAGGGGTGAAAGACCCGCATGCGGCTCTAGAGCCACAGGTTGCCGACACCCGGGTTAGGGGATTAGACGAGTCCTATAAAAACCTCAAGCAAGCAGGTGTGTTTTGCTTTAACAGAAAATGACTGACATAAAGAAATAAAGCTCTCTTCAAATCATACAGAGGAAAGCCATTGTGTTTTCTTTAACCTCCTATAGTGCCAGACACAGAATAATGGTATTAAATGTATGGGTAAGAATATCAACCTTGCCATCAAGCATTTAATAGTGAGTGCCATACTGTGCACTAATCAAACAAGTAGGGGAAATCAGGCACAATGCAGGTTATGTGGAAAGTAAACACAGGGTCAATCAAAAAAGACACAGATGTCTATACACCAATACACAGAGTATGAGGAATAAACAGGGCGAATTAGAAATTCAAGTAAATGAGAGTAGATATGATACTGTTGCCATTATGGAAACTTGGTGGGATGAAACCCACAAATGGAACATACAGCTTTTAAATTTAAATTATTTAAAAGAAATAGACCAAATAAAATAACAGGTGGAGTTGCACTATACATAAGAAATAATTACATCTCTACAGATATAGGGCACAACAATGATGAAAACTGCCTTGAATGCATTTGGGTCAGTATAAAAGGTAGAAAAATTACATTGCCATAGATATATATTATAGACCACCCAACAAAGCAGAGTCAGTTAACTAAGATATGTAGGAAGCACATCACAATAGTAATGGGAGATTTTACCTACCTTGACATCAACTGGGAGACAAACTGCACCAAGTGGAAGATCAAACAGGTTCCTGACAAACCTAGCAGACAACTTTGTTTCCCAAAAAGTAGAGAAGGGAACAAGGGGGCCAGCCATATTGGAGTTAATTCTCACTAACGGAGATCAAATGATAAAAGGTGTTGAAGCTACAGGAATCTTGGGGGGGAGTGATCGTGCAATACTGGAATCCAACATTATGCAAGCACAGGCAATAGAACAAAGTAAAACTAGAGCCTTGAACTTTAAGAGTCCAAGAGTACTCAATAAATGGAATATTTCAGCAAAGATTAATTGTTTGGGAGTGCAATTTATTTGAGATGACATCGAAACCTGACACCTAATTTCAATAAACTTAGATCTTGGGAAGGATTCCATGGATGAGAATCCTGAGGAGGAAAACAACTCAAGAAGCTTGGGAAATTTTGAAAAGTGAGATTATAAAAGCACAATCTAGCACAATACCAATGAAGAAGAAAAATAACAGCTCTCAAAAGAAACCAATATGACTGCATAAAGAACTCTCTGATAAATTGAAAGACAAAAAGGACAACTATAGAAAGTGGAAAGAGGGGTACATAACAAAGGCAGAATATCGTCAAATAGCCTGAGCCTGCAAAGATGAAGTGAGGAAAGCTAAAGCTCATAATGAACAAAGGCTTGCTGCTTCCAACATATTAAAAACAAGAAAAAAGTCAAGGAAACAATTGGCCCACTAGTGGGAGAAAGTGGCAAGAAGGTGACAAGCAACAGGGAGAAAGCAGAACTACTTAATTCGATTTTTGCATCTGTCTTTACACAAAGGGGGGGAAAACAGTCCAACCTATCAAAAACAGCACCAAAAAAAACAGATTAGTAACACAACTTAAAATAAGGAAGAAAATGGTAAGTGAGCACTTGTCCACCCTAGACGAGTTCAAATCACCAGAACCAAATAGTTTACACCCCAAGGTTCTGAAGGAACTGACAGACATCATCTCAGAACCACTGAACTATATCTTTCAAAGATCCTGGAGCACAGGGGAACTGCCAAGGGACTGGAAAAGAGCTGATGTAGTTCCCACCTTCAAAAAAGGGAAAAAAAATAGATCCAGGAAACTACAGACCTGAGCCTGACCTCAATACCAGGGAAGTTTCTGGAAAAGATAACCAAGCAACGAATCAGCGAACACATAGAAGTAAACAAATTAATAATCAAAAGCCAACATGGGTTTGTCAAAAACAGATCATTCCAGACAAATCATATTGCATTCTTTGACAAAGTGGCAAAATTAGTGGACCAGAGGAATGCTGTGGATATACTTGGACTTCAGTAAGGCATTTGATAAAGCAGACCATAACCTACTTCTTGATAAGATAGAAAAATGTGGATTAGAGAGCATCAGCACCAGATGGATTCGTAACTGGCTGACCAATCACATTCAACATGTAGTCCTCAATGGAACTGCATCTACATGGAGGGAAGTATGGAGTGGGGTACTCGAAGGCTCTGTTTTAGTCCCAGTACTCTTCAACATCTTCATCAATTATTTGGATGAGGGAATAGACTCATCAAATTTGCAGACGACACCAAGCTAGCAGGAATAGCCAACACTTCAGAAGATAGACTTAAGATACAGAAGGATTTTGACAGGCTTGCATATTGGGCGCTATCTAACAAAATAAAATTCAATTGTGAAAAAAGTAAGATTCTGTATTTAGATAAGAAAAACAAAATGCACAGATACAATATACCTCACTCAATAGTAGTAACTGTGAGAGGGATCTTGGAGTCCTAGTGGGCAATAGTTTAAATATGAGCCAGCAGTGTGCTGCAGCTGCCAAAAAAAGCCAACATAGTTCCAGGCTGCCTAAACAGAGGAATAGAATCAAGATCACGAGGAGTGTTAATACTACTTAATATGCCTTGATAAGGCCACACTTGGAATACTGCATCCTGTTTTGGTTGCCATGATGGAAAAAAAGATGTTGAGACTAGAAAGAGTATAGAGAAGAGCAACAAAGATGATTAGGGGACTGGAGGCTAAAATATACAAAGAACAGTTGCTACAATTGGGTATGTCTAATTTGATGAAAAGAAGAACTAGGAGTGACATGATAGCTGTGTTCCAATATCTCAGGGACTGCCACAAAGAAGAGGGACTCAAGCTATTTTCCAAAGCACCTGAGGGCAGGACAAGAAGCAATGAGTGGAAACTAATCAAGGAGAGACGCAACCTAAAACTAAGTAGAAATTTCCTAACAGTTAGAACAATTAATCAGTGGAACAACTTGCCTCCAGAAGTTGTAAATGCTCCAACCCTGGAAGTTTTTAAGAAGAGATTGGATAACCATTTGTCTGAAATGGCATAGGGCTTCCTGCCTAAGCAGGGAGTTGGACTAGAAGACCTCCAAGGTCCCATCCAACTCTGTTATTCTGTTCTAAATTGGAGGAAGAAATTTCAGTTAAAATGCTAGGAATTTTTTTTAAAGTTTTTTGTTTTTTATAAAAATGTCAAATCAATGTGGGAATACTGTGGCACTTGAGCACCATACATTCCAATATAAATGAAACTGATCAGATTAAACATTATTACATTCAATCAATTTATGTATTTCTAATAACAATACACATCTATATTAGGTTACAGTCTATCACTATTCATTTATTCCACCTATTTCTCATTATTGCTTTCATTTTATCAAATAAAAATGTATACATTAATATTCCCTTTATTTCTATCATTTATTCTAGCTTTTAATCATGTCACCCTTTATAGACCCTTTCCTGTCTAACTTCTAATCATGTCATCTGCCTAAAAAAAGAAGGGGGGGAAAGAAGAGAGGGAGAGAGACGGAAAAGCAACTCAGAGCAGCAACAAAAAAGGAATCATCCATCCATCATCTCTTGCCCGCTTCATACTTTAATTGCTATGCTTTAAAAGAAAGAGAGGAAAAAGGAAAAGCAAATTAGAATAACAATAAAAAAGAAAATCATTTATCCATTGTCTCTTGCCCGCTTCATTACTTCAATTGCTATGCTTTTTTTTTTTTTTTGACTTGCCTCCCACATTCCTCTCTTAAGTCTCCATCTATATCTATTTCTTGGATGTCCAATCTAAGGGTTCCTCCCACCCAGGGGTGAAATCTAAATTTTTTCCCTACCGGTTCTGTGGGCATGGCTTGGTGGGGGGGGTGTCCTGTGACTGAGTGGGCATGGCCAATTCGATGTCACTCACAGCCACGCCCACTCAGTCACAAGACCCCCTTCCACCAAGCCACGCCCACAGAACCCGGTAGGAAAACTTTTTAAATTTCTTTCTCCTACGGCTTCGCCCACCCGCCCCATTCCCCGGACTCCTACTGCTCACCTTTCTCCTGCAGCTGGCTGTCAGGGAAGGCAAGCGCCCGAAAGGTACCGGAGTCGCTCACTTTCCTTGAATGAGCCGCTCTGGTCCACGCGCTGGCTGCGCAAGCGCACAATTCATTTAATTCAGCGGCAGGTTGGATGTGCGCTTGCGCAGCCGGCATGGACCAGAGCGGCTCATTCAAGAAGGAGAATGAGCGACTTGGGTACCTTTCGGGCACTTGCCTTCCCTGACAGCCAGCCGCCGGAGAAAGGTGAGCAGTAGGAGTCGGAGAATGCACCATTCCTCAACTCCGGCCTCGCCGCATAGCTGCTGCCTGCTCGCCCTTCGCCACATGGCTCTGCCCACCTGCCCCATTCCCTGGAGTCGGGGAATGCACCATTCCCGGATTCTTACTGCTCACCTTTCTCCTGTGGCTGGCTGTCAGGGAAGGCAAGCGCCCGAAAGGTACTGGAGTCACTCACTCTCCTTGAATGAGCCGCTCTGGTCCACGCGCCGGCTGCACAAGCGCACACCCAATCTGCCACTGAATTAAATAAACGATGTGGGCTTGCGCAGCCAGCGCCTTTCATTTCCAGTTAGGTATTTCTTCAGGGCATCCCAAAATGCTTAGGCACCACTTTAACACAGTTCTGGGCAAATGGTTCTGAATTATTTATTGGGGTTCAATTTAAAGCAAAAGAAAAATCCTCCCCCCACACCAGTTCCATCATGGCTCACCTCTCCAGCACCAGTCTCGGCTGTTATTCTTTGGTTATCCCAGCTTTGTAGCAGCCATCTTTAGGCTGCTCTTCTTGCCGTAGCTGAAAAGGACAGGAGAGCTGCCATTCTCCCCGACCTCACAGGGTGCCCCTATTTGCTTCACTGCCCCTACAGGGCAGTTTAGGCTCCCTCTGGAGCCCACAAACATGAAGAATTCAGCACAGGGAATGCGGAGACCAGCTCCTCTGTATCGCCACAACATCAACCGGAAGTCAGGAAAAAATTTTTTAATGGTAACGCATTTCAACAGTTGAACCCAGTGGTGGGATCCTATCGATTTAACAACCGGTTCACTGAACATGCGTGCACCAAACTGCATGCGCAGTTTGCAGAAAATTGAACTTCCATGTTGCTGAGAGCAAGGAAAACAGCTGAGGAGCAGCAATCCACTCTGCCGCCCCGATCAGCTGGGCTTCAGAAGCAGAAATATAGGTGAGTGTAACTCAGGGGCAGGTGGGCGGGCCCATTTCAAAGAAAGAGAGAACCAGTTGGCTCACGGCTGAAAGTTCGCCTGAACCGGTCCAAACCGGTAGAATCCTACCACGGGTTGAACCAGTTATCATGAGAGTATAAGTTTCACTTTGTTGCATGTACAGTATTCAGGCAAAGTCTGGGTAGCAAACTTTGGACATGCTTTAATTTTGATTTTTCCATTGAATAAGGGCTTGGACTTGATAGCCTAAGTCCTTCAATGAACAGTTTGCCTAGAAAAATTATAATGGATGATTTTTTATTTTTCTCTATAGAAAGCCTTTTTGTTTTTCCTTGCCAATGGAACTATCGGCCCGACCATTGTATTTATGGGAGTAATTGCCAGGAGGCAGAAAAGGAAGGAATATTCATTCTTCATGGAAATAGAGGAGTTTACCATGATGATAAGCAGCCAACGTTTCGCGCTGTTTATTATGCAATTAAAAATGTAAGTAAACATTTTAATTTGAACTTTTAAAATTAAAAATAATTTTTAGAACTCTATCTCAACCCTTCCAATAAATCTATTACCACCAGTTAAACAATAAATTGTACTTGTTTTTAAAAATAAATAAATACATTGAAAGTGGACATTCCAGAATCTGTTCTGAAATATTCAAGAATAAAATAGACTTTGAAAGGAAGTAAGGCTTTGACCTATACAGAAGGGCAGAAGTTACGTAATTGCAGTATTGATTTCAGTGAGACACTGAAAACTTCTAGTATTAAGCTTTCTAATTTTCAATTCATCAAGACCAGATGATGGTCTTGATGATGGTGTTGATGATGATGGTCTTGATGATGGTTATGGTCTTGATGATGATCGTGTTGATGATGATGGTCTTGATGATGGTTATGGTCTTGATGATGATGGTCTTGATGATGATGGTGGTGGTTATTTTGACTCAGGAGCACAATAGTATGCTTAAGAAATTCCATGCAATATATTGCTTCTATAAATGCTTGTAATTAGTAAATCTGCACTGGTGAACCAAAATAACAATTTCTACACAGGAATCTGACAATTCCTTGTTTCCTTTTTATTGCTAAAATTATATGTGATGCTTTGTTATTGAAAAGTTTTATTTCAATGTCATAGTTGTATAATTTTCTTATTTTAATTTTGTACTTTTTAAATATTATACATGCTTGTTTGCCAGTTCTAATAAACTATTTATCAGTCTTTCAGTATACTCACTTTTAATGCTTTTAATTAAAGCTTTTAAAGCTTTTAATTAAAGCTTTTAATGCAGCAGTGTTGCTTATTTTAATATTCATGCTACCTTGTATATAATCTTCAAAAATCAATAGTATATTTTAATGGTGCTTTGTGGCATGTTGTCATATAGCTTTAAAAATGAAAAAAAAAAGTACTATTGGGGGCCTTAGAGTTTATTATACCAAAAGAAAATGCAATTTCTTAATTCCTTTGAGTATTACCAAAAAATATTAAGAAAAGAAAACTGTTGGCTTTATTTAAGATCAGTTTTTGTTTATGCATAAAGCACAGGAAAGATGTAGATTAATTCCAGCAAAATAATAAAATTATTTTATTTGTAATGTTGTGTTTGCATATATTACAACATTTATAACATATTAAACAAACCTGTAACTGAAAAGCAATAGCCCTTTACTTCAGGTTTGCATTAAATACTGTGCAGACATGTTTATAGCTCAGTTTAATTAAAGTACTCCTTCTTTAATGATTCTATAGATCGCTATTTTTATGCTGTTTCTACTCAATATATTGTTTATTAATATATCACTTGAAAATTCTGGGGGAAGTTATATATATTTCGCACTAAAGCCACTTTATCAGAACAATGTGCTCCACAAAAATTAATGCATTATTTTAAGTGCTAATATGATTTTTATGTATCTTTGTGTGAATATTTGTGATTTTTACATTTATTTTATTTTATTTAAAGTGACGATAACTGGACATTATGAATAATTAGATGATATTGCTTCCTTGCCTGTTGAGGATTAAGAACATTGTTTTATTTTTTTTTAATTTATTTATTAAATTTTTATACCGCCCTTCTCCTGAAGGACTGAGGGCGGTGTACAGCCATATTAAAACAAGCATATACCCATAAAATTTAAAAACAATTTAAAATATATAAAAAAATTGGCCCTTGTATTAAAAACTACAGATACCCAATTAAAATTCATTTTCTAAGCCAGCCCGGCTTGTTGGAACAAAAGAGTCTTAAGGGCACGGCGAAAGGTATGTAAGTCAGGGATCATACGGATCTCCGGGAGCAGTTCATTCCAAAGGACAGGTGCCCCCACAGAGAAGGCTCTTCCCCTGGGTGTCGCCAGTTGACATTGTTTGGCCGACAGCACCCTGAGGAGTCCCTCTCTGTGGGAGCGTATTGGCCAGTGGGAGGCTATCGGTGGCAGAAGGCGATCTCGTACATACCCAGGTCCTAAGCCATGGAGCGCTTTAAAGGTGGTGACCAACACCTTAAATCGCACCCGGAAGACCAGCGGGAGCCAGTGCAGCTCACGCAGGAGAGGTGTTACATGGGTGTGCTGTGTCGTCCCCATAATCACCCACGCGGCCGCATTCTGGACCAGTTGGAGCCTCCGGGTGCTCTTCAAGGGGAGCCCCATGTAGAGAGCATTACAGTAGTCCAGATGGGACGTGACAAGGGCGTGAGTGACCGTGCGCAAGGCGTCCCGGTCCAGAAAGGGACACTACTGGCAAATCAGGCGAACCTTATAAAAAACTCCCCTGGCCACAGCCGTCATATGATCTTCTAAAGACAGCCGTGCATCCAAGAGAACACCCAAGTTGCGAACCCTCTCTGAGGGGGCCAAGATCTCGCCCCCAATAGTCAGTGATGGAGCTAGCTGACTATATTGGGATGCCGAAAACCACAGCCACTTGGTCTTGGAAGGGTTGAGTCTGAGCTTGTTTCTCCCCATCCAGATCCGCACGGCCTCCAGGCACCGGGACATCACATTAAGGGCATCATTGGGGTAGGGGCAGGTTTTTTACTGGACCTAGATTTTATTTTATTTAGAAATACATATGGATCATTCCATGTCAAGTAGTCTGGGGCTCCCAGCTCAACCATTATGGATTTTGACCCATCTTATTTGCATGCTTCCAACGCCTTCAGTTACATCATCAGGTCGACAGTATCAATTCCCAGAACCAACGCTAAAGAATGTGGCACGTAAATTCAATAATAAATAAGCGATCATTGGAATTTGGCAGTTCATATGAACAGTACGGACTTCGGGTTGGGAACTATATAAGATACCCACTTTAGGCTTGGGAACCTAGGATAAGCTGGCCAGTTGCTGGCTTGGGAACCGAACAGATACCCATACAAGGCTTTGGAACCTTGAGGAAGAAACCAAACTACAGGCTTGTCATCCTGAACCAAGAAACCCACCCGTGGCTGGTATTACATGGCTATCAGGCATGCCCCCTATGGTGATGTGGTTGCTGGGTCAAGTGCGTGAACTGGTTGTGATAATGTCACCATGGACTAACGCAATATAATAGTAGTAATGATGTCTATATAAAACAAACAAGACGAAACAATAATAGAATGCATGTGATGCTGCCATAGCAACGTCCTCAACTTTGTCCCTATTTTTAGGGCTTTATACATTAGCAATGAAACATCAGCCCTACTTTTTTAGAGGGGTTGAAAATGCTCTTTCTAATGAGAATGATTTAACAGAGTTTCCAGAAGGTCTTTTTTTTGTAAAAGCGGGCTGAAAATATCTTATTTTTGGCATTTTTACAAAAACTGTCATCTTTAACTCAATTTATGAACTATTGGAAAGCAGTAAGATAATGAAATTTTATATTTGACAACCTTGTGTTGCTAAGTTATTACGCACAAACTTTCACAATTCTCATACCTTTCCTTCCAGAGATATAAGAAGCCAAACTTTATCCTTTTTTTCGCACCGCAGTCATTTTTGACCAACTTTGCTCCAAATTATCTAGATGGAGATCGCTCATGAGAATGTTTTTATTATTTTGTTTAATAGAGCACAAGTTGTACAAGATGGCCAAGTTTTGTTTCTCTCAACAAAATATTGCCGGAGATATTATGTCTCAAAGTTGCCGAAACCTTAGAGTCATAGTGTAGAAGGCTGTGGTATGGGGTCAAACAAATGACTATATCTCCTCAAGTATTGCATCGGGAAACGTAACACTTTACCAGTGTTCATTGGGGACATGTGTTCACACCAAATTTCATCAAAATCCATGATGGGATTTTCTGAAATCAGACCACTTGACATGGAATGACCCATATTTATAAAATGCAGTATATTGCATGACAGCAGTTTTAGAACTACATCAGAAAATCTGGCATTGGTAAATCTTAACTTTTCAATACAATGTTTCTAACTAATACTATGTTTCTAATACTTTTCTAGTATTCGTTTGAAGATGACCTTCCACATGCATTGCTTCTGCCTCTTGAACACGAATTACAAAAGACACAGCATACCTACTGTGGAAGAATATACGAAGTGTTCATAAAACAACTCAAAGAAAGTATAAGGGACCTTAGTAACAGAAGAACTAAGGAAAGGTGATCATTGCAAGTTCTGCTCTTCAGACTTTCGTATTGAACAGATCAATGTAGGAGAATATTTGATGCCTGAAGTTTGTTCCTACACAAATGGTGTGCTCTAATATACTGTTATTTGAAGTTTGCATTATCTCCCATTGAGGACAAAATGAAGATAGTGAGCATCTTAGGCATCTAAAAGTTGAGGGTTGGAAATAATGATAAAACATGGCTTGTGAAACCACATGTATCTTACATCAGTGGTCCCCAAACTTTCCACCTTGGTACTCTGGCCCGGCATGGGAGAAGGCTTGTGACCAGCAGGCGCACACATGCGGCCACAGCTCTATTGGTGCAAGCGACATGGGCACGTATCCTCCATTTGTGCAAATGGATCTTCGCACGCAACCAGAGGGTGCTTCACTGGGCATTTGAATGGAGCTTCGCACACAAGCACAAACACCCTCTGCTCAAGTACCCTCCACTCATGTGAGTGGAGCTTTGCATGTGAGCCAAAGGACTCACCACTTGCACAAGTGCTGCTTCATGCAGGCTCCAGCCTGGTAGTAGCCTGCAGTCCGGGGGTTGGGAACTTCTGTCTTACATACTTGCATCTGACATTGGGCTACAAGTTCAAAAAGGCTAGGATTTGCATAGTGATATCACAGTGGATGGGGGTTGGTTATTATGTTTTTTACCATAATACTTTATGGGCTTATCTTGAATTATTCTTTGCGGAATATTTTTTTAACTTACAGGGATCTTTGAAGTTGAATTAGTACATGTTACTGCAGTGAGTTAGGAGAGCTATATTTGTATTCAGGTTTATTCTTTATAATTCAGTTCAAGAAACCTCAAAAGAATCAGATACCGTATTTTTCGGAGTATAAGATGCACTCCCCCCCCCCCACTAAAAGTGGGTGGAAATGTCTGTGCGTCATATACAGCTAATGTTGCCGAAGCCATGCCCAACCCCTGGCCCCCACCCTTTCGCTGTTTTTGACCTCCACATGCTCCATTTTAAACCCGTTCCAGGCTGTGGCGATCGCCATAGCCCATCACCGCCAATTGCCACCTTCGCACGTCGCCTTTCCGGCCTCAGTTCTTAGCCTCTGCACGCCCTGTTTTTTGCCTCAGTGCATCACATTTTTAGACGCTTCCAGGCAGCAGGGATCGCTGCCGCCATTCCACCACCTGGGACCAGCCAAAAACGTGACGTTCGGAGGCCACAAATGGGGTGTGCAGAGGCCGAAAACGCAACGTGCAGAGGCCAAAAATGTGACGAACTGAGACCAAAAACGCAACGAGGGAAGGCAGCAGTGGACAATGGCGATCCCCGCAGCCTGGAACAGTTGATTGGCGGTATTTCAGGAGGCTGATCCAACCGCCAATCAGCTGCTCCGACTGAATCACGCTGCGATAATGTGCTGAAGTTGACCAGGCTGTTTGCTTCTTGCTACAAGGACGCTAGCCAGATGAATACTATAGGTTATCACCATCGTTGCTGCCGCCTATCACCGCCTCTGTGTGCCCCATTTTCGGCCTCCGCATCCCATTTTTGGCCTCCACATGCCCCATTGTCGGTTCATTCCAGGCGGCGGGGATCACCACCACCTATCCCTGCTACCTGAAACGGGCTGAAAATGGGATGCATGGAGGCCAAAAATGGGGCGTGTGGAGGCAGAAAATGGGATGCATGGAGGCCAAAAATGGGGCGCATGGAGGTGACGATAGGCGGCAGCAGCGATGGGCAGCGACGCTGGCGATGGGCGGTGGTGATCCCCGCAGCCTGGAACAACTGATAGGCGGTATTCCAGGAGGCAGATCCAACTGCCAATCAGCTGCTCATGCTAAATCAGGCTGTGTTGAAGCTGACCAGGCTGTTTGCTGCAAGGAGGCTAATTTCTCACAGGCAGAGGCCGATTTTTTTTTCTTGTTTTCCTCCCCAAAAGCTAAGTGTATCTTATAGTCCAGAGAGTCTTATAGTCTGAAAAATTTATGTGCCTTTGTTTTCATGTCTTATACATTAAAAGATTTGACAATCAAGTTTTACACATATTTACACATATATGCTGTAAACTGCACATAACAATAGAATGTTCACTCTACGCAAGATTACTTAACGGAAATAAATTTAAGCTTTTCAGTATTTTCATTATATATTGCTATAGATAATTCATTAATCTGATATTCTACAATAGTTCTGAATTGTAATTTTTCTCACTTCCAGTCAGCAAGGTCATACTGGAGAACATTGAGTACTAATATGCAACAACATACATCTATGGAACTTCATGGCAGAATAAAATGTTTGGGATGATCATGTTTTTATTTATTTATTTATTTATTTATTTTATTTAAATTTGTATACCACCCTTTTCCTAGTGGACTCAGGGCGGTGCACAGCCAAGTAAAAAACATCCAATACAAAATTTAAAAATTTAAAAGAATTATACCCTTTGGCCAAACATTAAGAACCTTACGACTAAAACCCATTAAACAATTAAAAAATCTAATATCTCAAAAACGGGGGGGGGGGGAGGTTTCACGCCAGCCCTGCTTGATGGAAGAAAAAAGTTTTTAGGGCACAGCGAAAAGCCCGGAGATCTGATATCCTCCGTATCTCCGGGGGCAAATCGTTCCAAAGGGCAGGTGCAGTCACAGAGAAGGCCCTCCCCCTGGGGGTCGCCAGCCGACACTGCCTAGCTGACGGCACCCTGAGGAGTCCCTCTCTGTGGGAGCGTACTGGCCAGTGGGAGGCTATTGGCGGCAGAAGGCGGTCCCGCAAATACCCAGGTCCGATGCCATGGAGCGCTTTAAAGGTGGTAACCAGTACCTTGAAGCGCACCCGGAAGTCCACCGGGAGCCAATGCAGCTCACGCAGGAGAGGTGTCACATGGGAGCGCCCTCTCGCTCCCATAATCCCCCGCGCAGCCGCATTCTGCACCAGCTGGGGCCTCCGGGTGCACCTCAAGGGGAGCCCCATGTAGAGAGCATTGCAGTAGTCCAGGTGGGAAATGACGAGTGCCTGAGTGACTGTGCGTAAGGAGTCCCGATCCAGAAAGGGACGCAACTGGCGAATCAGGCGAACCTGATGAAAAGCCCCCCTGGCCACGGCCGTCATATGCTCTTCTAAAGACAGCCGTGAACCCAGGAGGACACCCAAGTTGCGAGCCCTCTCTGTGGGGGCCAATAACTCGCTCCCAATAGCCAGCGATGGCGCCAGCTGGCTATATTGGGACGCCGGAAGCCACAGCCACTCGGTCTTGGAAGGGTTGAGTCGAAGCCTGTTACTCCCCATCCAGATCCGCACGGCCTCCAAGCACCGGGACATCACTTCAAGGGCATCGTTGGGATGGCCTGGGGTGGAGATGTACAGCTGAGTATCGTCAGCGTACTGATGGAATTCCACCCCGAAGCCACGGATGATCTCGCCCAGCGGCTTCACATAAATGTTGAACAGAAGGGGTGAGAGGACCGATCCCTGCGGCACCCCACACACAAGGCGCCTCGGGGTCGACCTCTGCCAACACTGACTGCGTCCGGTCGGAGAGATAGGAGGAGAACTACCGTAGAACGGTGCCCCCCACTCCCAGCCCCTCCAACCGGCGCAGCATGATACCATGGTCGATGGTATCAAAAGCCGCTGAGAGATCTAATAGGACCAGGATAGAGGAGCAACCCCTGTCCCGAGCCCTCCAGAGATCATCCACCAACGCGACCAATGCCGTTTCCTTGCTGTGCCCAGGCCTGAAGCTGGACTGGCGTGGATCCAGATAGACAGCTTCATCCAGGTACCCAGGCAGTTCAATAGATCTTCATATATTTTCTCTATATTTCTATAATGAACCATTAAACTAATGTGAATTGTTATGTCATGAATGTGTTTTCAAATTTCCTGTAGTTCTGAACTCATTTTGCTATGTACCATAGAGAACTAAAAGCCTAAAGTATCTTAGATGAAAAAAAAACAGCCTGTCATAATAAAGTGGCAAAATATGGCTGGATTTTTATATTTACCTGAGGTTCAATTTGATACAGATAACTCTCAATACAACTTTGATGATTTGTTTAGTTATTAAAGGAGGGTAAATCAGTGCAAAATAAGTGTTTATGAAATATTCTTAGAATTTAAATCTTAATAGTACACTAAGTTCTTTCTTATAATTCATTGAAATCTATTTACATCCTAGCCTTATTCAAGCATTATGATGCCTAGCAACCATCCTAGTCTCAGGTGTGGGCACAAAGCCAGGTTTTCAAAAATGTATATAATACCCTCAGGATGGGGAGAAATTGGGTACGGGGAAGGAGTTGTTCCAGAAGACAAGCACCACAACTGAGAAGGCACACATCCTAGGTCCTGATAGATTACATTTTCTCCATCCATTCTCACCACAAAACTCAACCTATGTTCTATATTACTACAAGAAATCATCCCAAGTTTCTCTGTACTTACAGTTTTTGCATTCCAATTGCACATTAATAGTACTACAACCTTTTCTGGAAGTTTCATATAAATTTACTAACTCACTTTATAATGCTAGTTCATTAATGTCTTAACACTATGTATCAAATCATCATTGGACTCTTTCACAAGAAATACTTTGTCTCAACTGCTTTTTTTTTTATCCTGCAGTTTCACTTGGAAAAATTACTGTGTCATTATTCTACTTAGCAAAAATAGAGTAATTTGTTCATTCATAAATAGTATTTACTTTTGCCACCTAATATCCAAAATGCTAAAAATATTTGTTTAGGCAGCTTTGATTTATTCAAATATTTATCTCTTGGAATAACTGAAAGTAGATCTGAAATATCAAAACTTGTAGGCAATTTTTTCTTCTGTATTCCATTTAGCTGCTTTAGAATAAAATTTTTATAATATCCATTGTACCCCAACACAGTAAATTTGGGAGCCTATGATGTCATATTAAAAAAAACCTTGCATCCACTGATATAACATTAGACTTGTCCTAGACACAGTTTCCTTGAACTAAAATCTTTATGTACAGTACTGGCTTTCTCTCTGTAGATTGTGTGAGCATAGGAACCATAATGATATGGTATCATTCAGATATTTA
This sequence comes from Pantherophis guttatus, assembly GCF_059756535.1. Taxonomy (NCBI): domain Eukaryota; kingdom Metazoa; phylum Chordata; class Lepidosauria; order Squamata; family Colubridae; genus Pantherophis; species Pantherophis guttatus. The sequence goes on along the minus strand of NC_142069.1, from coordinate 56,678,358 downwards.
ATTGTGCCCAACCCTGTTGCATGAAAACTAAATATTGATTTGCTGATAAGTTTTCCAGCTAGGAGTCATGATTGTTTTTTAAAAAGGTAACCATTTCTTTCCCTTCTCATGCAATCCATCTTCATAGCTTTTCTTAAAATTGCCTGAGGTTTTTTTAAGGATTGAGCTTGTTTGTTTTAGGGTGGGTTTTTGTTTTTGTTTTTGTTTTTGCATTATCAAAATTATAAAACCAGTACTGAGGTGCAGTTATTGAGAATGCGCGACTCATGTCCTGGGTTGCACAGAGCCTCAGGCCCTGGGTCCGCGGCTGATGTTGTGTAATGCCAGGTCGGTTGTTAACAAAGCCCCCCTCATTTGTGATCTTATCTTGGAGGGGGGTGCGGACCTGGCTGGTATTACGGAGACCTGGTTGGGCCAGGAGGGAGGGTCCCCCTCGTTGAAATGTGCCCACCAGACAGGACTGGAAGTTGACCCTGCGGCAAGACGGACGGGCGATTTTGGGGCTCCAGAATCGCCACCAATAGCCCCGCTGCCAGATGGTCCAGTTAGGACCCCACAGTCTAGTTTTGACTGTGGCAGTGGAGGGCACCTGTTGATCTCAGGGACATCGCAAAGTCCCTGATTGATCCAGGAAAGCCCTTTTTCCGGCAGTGGGGAAGCAGCCATCGCAGCTGCCAAGGCTGGGGCAGCTTCAGAGGAAGAAAGAGGAATGACAGCTATCCGATCTGGTGAGAGAGCTTTATTTTGACTGACAAGTTCACCTTAAGAGATGAGTGAGTGTATGATTAACTAAAGGAAGTTAAGCGGCGAATTTATTTTGAATAGACTATTTGAAACCCGATTGCTGATTGGAATGGCTTTTAAACTAATTGTTTTTTAAGACCGAGACTGGACTGAATGAGAAGAGAGGGGAAGGCATTGATTTTTGGGACTGTGCTTTTTTAAAAAAAGAAATAATTTTGTCTGAATTGTGATTGATCCATTGTGAAACCTCTTTTTTTTTCCTTTTCTCTGTTTTTTTTCTTTTATAACTTTTCCTTTTTTAAAAAAAATTAACTTTCAACAAAGAAGATTTGGATTTTTAATGTAGGAAAGCTAAGAGAGTGAAAGTGCTGCCATCTACTGGGGAAAAGAAAAGAAGAGAAGAAATTCAGTTGCAATGTGTATCCAGGCAGAAAGAGGAAAGATATATTGTAGCCAAAATAATAACAAAGTGGCTCTGAGCACCAGCTTGTTTAGCATAAGTGAAGAGAACATCTGAGACAGTATCTATCTGCATTGTTGATTCAGATGTTCTTGGTGACTTTGAAGTAGGAGCCTTGGAAAAGTGTGAAGGGGAATTTTCCTCTCTATTATCATCACTCTTTTGGGCAGCTACTGTTATTCTCTCTTTCTGAGGCTTGTATGAGAGAGAATTCTCTGTACGCTTTCCGGATAAATATAAGGAAAGATCTTTTTTTCATTTTGAGGCTTTTTAAGGATTGGATTGAATTGAATTGGATTTAGGCATTCAAGAGCCTGAAGCTCTTTTCTTTTTCTTTTTCTTTCTTTTCTTTTTCTTTCTATCTCTTATGATTTTTTTCTCCCTCCATATTGTTCCCTATTGTGGATTTTTGATTTTGGACCTCTATATTTTTATAATTCATCGTTTTTTTTTTTCTCTCTCCTTGATATTTTGTTTATGCATGAATTTTTTTCTCTCTTTTTTTTTTCTTTTCTTTTTTCTTTTTTAATGGAATCTTAGTTGGATTAGGGTTTGGAAGAACCTGAAGAGCTGGCTTTTTTTTTTCTTCCGTATTTGATTTTTCGCTTTTTTGCCTCTCCTTTTCCTTTTTCCCTTTTTGTTTCCCTTTTTGTTTTTTGTTTTTTAATTTTTTATTTTCTCTCTTGGTCTTTACACCAGTGGATTATAATAAAATGAGTAAAAAAACAGTAACAGTGGGAACTGCAACCACATCTTCTGCATCTCCATCTGGAGGACAACGTCCGATCCAGGCTATGATACAACAAGAGAAAGAGAAAGAAGTATCGCTACAAGCAATTTTGAGCACAGTTCAGAGGATGGAACAACAATTACTTAAGACAGACGAGAATGTCCAACGGATGGAACAACAATTAATAAAGACAGATGAAAAAGTGTTAGCATCCAACAGGCAATGTCAAAATTTGAACGAAGACTACAAGAGCTTGAGAAGAAGGATGACCAAAAGGAGGAAAAAATGAAAGATTTTGATAATAGACTGAAAGAAGTGCAGTAGTGGAACTTGAAATGGATAAAGCAGAATTCTATCTTAGATTTCAAAATGTGGAGGAAGAGAAAGGAGAAAATCTTGCGAATGTCACGATTTCTATGCTTGCTGATGCTTTGGAGATACCTAGAGAGGAGATGACATATGGTGCGGACGAGATTTATCGAGTATAAAGTTATGCTGAAAGCAAACAATTCAGACCAGCAATTCCCCAGTACCATAAAATAAGAACATTATTCTGTGTGCAGTGAACCAGGTGGAAGATATCTTTTTCTGGGCTCTTTTGACTTATAACACTTATTCAGTTCCAGTAGCCATTTCGTTTCCCCCCTTCATTACAAATATTCACATCTAAACATTTCTTTAAAATAGACAATCCATAACCTAACCTTTCTCCACCCACTTTCCTACAGAATTACCATAATTATTCTTAATATCTTTATTCTTCTACCCAATCCCCTAGAAAAATATTCCCTTATGTAAATAAGATCCTAAAAGAAAAAAAAAACTTTAAACTTATGATCCATATAGCATCTTCTGGAATATCTTTCAACTGGATGATGAACTCCACCCATGTTAGGGTAACATCGCATCCTTATTCCAACAGTATTTTCGATATCTTCAGTTACCATCTGCCCCCATCAGCAACAAATATCTTCATATTGGAAAAGAAAAAACCCCGACAACCACCCGAGTGACTTTATAATTATATTCCATATAATGTTTATGGAGGTGTCTTTGATCCAGATAATTGGTTCCAACCATCATAATAGGGTAACAAACAGATCTTCTGCGTGCCCCAATCCAATAAGTCTCTTGCCATATAGCTCAGCATACACGTATTTATCCGGAACTCCAAAAAACAAACAAGATATTTCCAACCATTTGGTTTAAGGCCTTTTTCACACCCAATAATTCAGCACTGCAGAGATCTGCCACTCTCCTCAGGATAAAATAAGCCAATATTTTGCCCATTATCTTTTTATATATTCAGTCCTCTCATAAGTAACTGGCATTACACTGTTGTTTAATTTAAAAGTTTTTATGTTTGTGAGACCTACTTCTTCTTTTCTTAACTTCTTGTGGGTTGGATCTCCATCCTAAACTCCTTTCTGTAGATTGTGTATCAACTATTTGGTTTTGCTGAAGAGTAGCTTGATCCTGTTGGGTTTGCATCTGTGGCTGAGATCTTTCTGGTTCTGTAAATTGTATATCAGCTGATTGACTTACATGCTCGTTTGTGGCTTGACAAATCATTGCATTAGGGTCCGGAACCGCCTCTCTTATATTAGATAATCCAGCTGAGGCCTCTGAAAGAGGATCCAAAAGCGGCTCATCTATGGAGACCTCTTTAATTTGTTGTTTCTTCATTATTTCCATCTCCTTCTGCTTTTCTTGGGTTTCTATCTCTTGTTGATTTTGCTTTTTAAGTACCTTATAATAGAATTCTTCCGCTTTTTCAACAGTATTTAACTGATATCTTACTCCTTGATATCTCAATATTATACCCACTGGGACATCCCACCTGTATAAGATATTCTGTCTTCTTAACTCAGTCACCAAGGGCCCAAATTTCTTTCTATCTCTTAAGATCTTAGGCGGCAATTCCTTATATATCCAAATTTTTCTCCCATTCAGTTGTAAAGTAGAGTTAAAGGATTTTTGCAGAATATCATTTCTTATCTCTTTTTCTGTAAAGTAAATTACCACATCTCTAGGCAATTGCCTTTGCTTGGCAATCCAGGAATCCACTCTGTAAGCCTTATCAATTTTACTGATTACGTCCCCGTGATGAACCTTTAAGATCCCAGCCAAAACTTGAGCAGATGTTTTTCTTAAGTCATCACTATTATTTTCCTGTAAGCCTCTAATTCTGATCGCAAATTCTGTGATCCTGTATTGCAACATTACAGCCTCTCTTTCAATTCCTTGCTTTATATCTTCTAGATTATAAGTCTCGTGACCAGCTTCTTCTTTAGACTTTACTTCTAAGCTATTATCTCGAATATTTGCTAAGTCCTTTTCAATTCTTAATATTTTATTGTCCAAGTTATCAATTTTCTCCATTTTAGACTCTAGCAATTTAATATTTGTATCCAACTTTATCGCAATTTCTGAAAAACCATTAGTCACTGTTACAATCTTTTGTTGCAAATTATCATACTTTAGTTGTATCATTTCTTTAATTTCCTGCCTTAAATTTTCAAATTTCTGATTCACAGTTTCATAATATTTTGCCATTTCCTCCTGAATAAATTCTTTTAAATTACAACCATTCTGCAGGGTCTGTAGGCTCAGAGAGTGGGGGAGCACCCCCCCCTTTCTTGTCTGTCAGCTTTTATTAACGCCATCCTTCCAGCAGACTTTTCTCTTTTACCCCCCAAACAAGATCAAGTAATCACCAGGAAGAGAGGAACCTAAAATAACTATTGTTGTTTCAAATTGTAGCCAGCGCTGTATATTCCGCAACTTTGTATCTGTTATAAAAAGACTCTTCTTTCTTCTACTTTCCAAGCCTCCGCGGCCATTTTAAAACTTTTTTTTTTTCCTTCTCTTCACTTTAAAATGCTTGTAAATTCATTAAGAATACTTGCGGTTTAGAGTCCCAAATCCAAATCCAAATCTCATATTTTTTTTTTTTAGTAGATCCATCTGTTAAGTTCATTGATTAGTCCGGTTCCAGCGCCTGGCTATGCAAAAGTGCATAGTGCACCCGATGCCTGGAGCGGCGGCGAGGGAAAAAGGGGGAGCGCCAACCTGCTCGTCCCCAAGAGTTTAAAAAGACTCTGGGGACTTCGCAGAGGGCTCTACCCACCCCCACCCGCTCAGACTCACATTTCCATCAGGAAATGGAGTTTTTCGAGCCGCCTTTCAGATGTAAAGGCGGCTCTTTTACAGGCAACGGGGGGGCGGTCGCAGAGGACCGTCTGGCGGCACCGGAAACCAGACAGGAAGCCCGTCAGAGCTTTTTAAAAGCATTTTTTCTACCAAAGGCTCTGACAATCAGGCAACTCAGCTAGGATCGTCAGAGCCTTTTAAAAGCATTTTGTACAACCTCTTTGGCCGAGGTTGTTAAAAAAATGCTTTTAAAAGGCTCTGATGATCCCAGCTGAGTTGCCTGATTGTCAGAGCCTTTTAAAAGCATTTTTTTACAACCTCAAAGAGGTTGTAGAAAAAATGCTTTTAAAAGTTTTTTTAAAAAGTTGGCCATGCCCACCCAGTCAAGTTACCCCACCACCTAGTCATGCCCACAGAATCGGTAGTAACAAATTTTACATTTCACCACTGGTCTAAGGACTCTTCATAACTTCCATCACATTCTGCTTCCTTTTCATCATCAGTCGTCTGTTCTTCATTTTCATCATAAGAAATAATTACTTCATTTATCAGTATCAAAATCTCTGGAATACTTCTCTGATTATATTCAGCGAGCCTTTGTCTCTCATCATCTTGCTGCTTTTGCCTTTTGTCTAGTTGTTTCTGCTCTAGCACTTCTGGCAAACCAATCGGGTGCAATACAAAAGAACCAATCTTATCTCTCTGATCTTTAACGAATGCAAATTTCTTTTTTTTTATTGAAAAGTTTTACAAAAAAAATACAAAAATTTTCTCCCCCCCCATGTTCCCCCCACCCTTTCCCCCCCTCATCCCCCCTCCCCCCCAGACTTCCCAGAGCAAAATACAAGGTATTTCATTTAATCAATCATAAACTAGATTAATCTACTTATCCTCAAAGTACTAACTCCCCCCCTGAAACCTTAACTCCACTATAGATAACCTAATACTTCTAATACTAACATTCATTCATAAGCTATTTGATATTTTCTTGTCTGATACTTATTTTGAATATAATCAATCCATCTTCTCCATTTCGATACGTATCTTTCTTGTGTGTGGTCCTTCAAGTACGCTGAGATTTTCGCCATTTCTGCTAGGTTTGTTACTTTCAATATCCACTCTTCAATAGTAGGCAAAGAGTCCTTCTTCCAATATTGAGCTACCAACAGCCTAGCTGCTGAGATTAAGTTCAAAATCAATTTAGTCTCTGATACTGTGCAGTCCATAGTTATACCCAATAGAAACAATTGAGGAGTAAATTTCAACCTTCTTTTCAGAATGTTCTGCATCACCCACCAAATTTTTATCCAAAATGCCTTAATTTTCTTACAGGTCCACCATATATGATAATAGGTTGCATCATTACATTCACATCTCCAACATTTAGCTTGCAAATTAGGATACATACATGATAATTTTTTAGGATCTAAGTGCCATCTATAAAACATTTTATAAAAATTCTCTCTCAAATTTTGTGCTTGCGTAAATTTAACATTTCTGACCCAAATCTTTTCCCACGTTTCCATCATCACTGGTTCCTGAAAGTTTTGTGCCCATTTTATCATAGAATCCTTAACCAATTCCGTTTCTGAATCTATTTCCAATAATGCATTATACAACCTTTTAATATGCATCTGACTTTGATCTCTAATCTGTTTCACCAGATTTTCCTCATTTTGCATAACACCAATTTTTTGATCCTTCCTCCATCTAGCTTGAAGCTGACCATACTGAAACCAAGTATAAATTATCCCTTCTTCTTTTAATTCATCTAAGGATTTCAGTTGCAACTTACTCCTGTCCAAAAGAAGAAGCTGTTTATAAGTAATCACCTCTATTTTTTGCTCTATACTTATATTTTCTATTGCATGTCTGGGATTTGCCCATATAGGTATCTTATAGTTCAGCTTGTATTGGTGCTTTTTCCAAACCCTCAACAATGCATTTCTGAGTATATGACCCTTAAACATCTTATCCACTTTTTTTCATATAACAAATAAGCATGCCATCCATATAACAAATCATAACCTTCTATGTTTAACATTCTTTCTTCAGTTAAGTTAAACCAATCACTAATTTGTGATAAAGCTGCTGCTTCATAATACAATCTTAAGTTAGGCATTTTAAGACCTCCTCTCTCACGTATATCCTGTATAATTTTCAGTTTCACTCTTGGTTTCTTCCCAGCCCAAGTGAAAGTATTAACCCCTTTCTGCCATTCCATCAGATTTCCATCTTTTTAAAGCACTGGTATCATTTGGAACAAAAATAAAAACCTAGGTAGTACATTCATTTTTATTGCTGCTATCCTTCCCAGTAGTGATAATTGTAACTTTTTCCAATTTTCTATTTCTTTCTGTACTTTTTGCCAAAGAATTTCATAATTATTTTTAAACAATTTCGTGTTTGAGGCTGCAATGTATACTCCTAGATACTTAACCTTTTTAACTACTTCAAACCCCGTTATTCTCCCTAAATCTTCTCTTTGAGTTTTGGAGATATTTTTAGTTATCATCTTTGTCTTGTGAAGATTTACTTTAAATCCAGATACTTTGCCATATTGAGCTACTATGTCCAACATACAGGGAGCTGCTTCTATAGGTTGAGATAAAGTAAAAACCAGGTCATCTGCAAACGCTCTTAGTCTATAATCCTGCTGTCTAATTACAATTCCTTTTATTTTATCAGAATCACGTAACTTATTCAACAAAACTTCTAAAGTTAAAATAAACAACAATGGCGACAAGGGACAACCCTGCCTCGTACCTTTCTCAATTTTAAACACATCTGTTAAACCTCCATTAATTATTATTTGTGCTCTTTGTTCCTGATATATTGCTCTAATTGAATGTATGAAATACTCCCCAAAGTGCATTTTTTCTATTATTTTAAACAGGAATTGCCAGTTCAATCGATCAAATGCTTTCTCTGCATCCAAGAATAGGAACGCTGCAGGGACCTGGTTATTTTTTTCCAAATATTCCAATAAGTTTATAATTTGTCTAACATTATATTTCATCTGCCTCCCTTTTATAAAACCTGATTGGTCATTGTGAATAACTTGTTGCATAACTGGCATTAATCTATTCGCTAATATCTTAGCAAAAATTTTATAATCCGTGTTCAAAAGTGAAATAGGCCTAAAGTTTTCAGGTTTGATACAGTTTTGATCTTCCTTCGGAATCAGTGAAACAAAGGCTGTTCTCCAAGAGGGTGGAACTCCTCCCCCTAATTGAATTTTACAAAATAGAACTCTAAGCGGCTCTACCATTTCAAGTTGTAAATTCTTATAATAAACAGCTGTTAATCCATCTGTTCCCGGAGCTTTCCCTGTTTTTAACTGCTTAATTGCCGCAATGATCTCCTCAGAAATTATTGGTTGATTCAATCCTTCCCTCTGTTCCAACATTAATTCCAAAATATTCCCTTCCTTTAAATATCTATCTATATCTATACCTTGTATTGAGTCACTAGCATATAACTTTCTATAAAATTCCAAAAAAGCCTTTTTAATCATATTCTGTTGGTAAACTTCCTTACCTCTATATTCTATCTTACTAATGACTCGTGATTTCTGTTTTTTCCTCAACATGTAGGCCAACCACCTACCTGGTTTATTGGCATTACAAAATGTATTATGTGACCTTACGTTCAGGAGCTCAAATTAGCACACAAAGTGCTCCCTTCTCCTATTTTATCCCACTACAGCCCTAGTTTGATCTAGTGGTTAAGAATCAGGCAAGAAAGCGGGAGACCATGAGTTCTAATCATGCCTTAGCCATGAAAGTCTGGATGACCTTGGGCTGGACAAATCACTCTCTCTCAGCCCAACTGTCCTCACAGGGTTGTTGTTGTTGTGAGGAAAATAGGAGAAGAAAGGAATAATTAGATATGTTCACTACCTTGAGTTTTTTATAAAAAAAATAATAAAGGTGAGATATAAATATTGGAATATGTTGAGCTAAAAGTGAGTGTTCCCAAAATCAAATAATCAGCATTTATGGATGAAGGTGGACAAGGATCCAGTCTTACCTATTCCTGGTTCAACATCTTAAATGTGATACCACTCTGGTATATCTCTGGTATAAGTGTTCTATTCGGGAAAACAAAGGTGCTAGAAACTGAGACGAGGCAGTTTTCAAGGTAATTCCCTTTTAATAGGGTAACAGCTAACATGCAACAAGTAATGCAGAACCGGCAACAACAATTTTCTGTCAAGCCGCTATTTATATAGCAGCTGTCAAATGGTTTAACCAATGGTGCATGTTTATTCTCCGGCTGGCTGAGCTGTCATGTCTTAGCCAATGGGAGGTGCTTCTGCATCATGCCTACCAACGGTGTGGCTTGCGGACGCAACATTCCTCCCCTCCTGCATGGCACATGCATAATCTTGTAGATACGCTGGATGCCTGCACTCCTCCCAGATCAATGCAGTTCAGGAGTGACTTTACCTGGAGGAGGAGGCTGCTCCTGAGCCGCTGGAGCTCCTGGAGACTTTGCTGAAATTTCAATTGGTGGCTCCACAGACGGAAGAAGGCTCATTTCTTCAGATGAGCCTGATGGGAACGTTGTACAGGAAGGAGCGTTTGGGACGTTGATTGGTTGGGGACTGTCTGAGGAGGCTGCCTCAGCAATTAGTTCTGGTAAGGCCCCTTCCAGCCGAGAGGCAGAGATGAATGCTCGCCCTCGGAGTTGATCAATGTGGTAAAGCCAATTTCTTCCATCTTCAAGCTCGACCCTATAAGAACAAGGTCCAGTTACTAGGGTTATTTGTCCCAGCAGCCACTGAGGTTCACCTCCAAAGTTCCAGGCGTACACTTGGTCTTCCATTTTAAAAGTTCTGACTCAGCTGGTCGAGTCCAGGGGGGTGCCAGTTGCGTAGCTTGGGTGCAACCTGTCCAGGGTGGTCCTGAGTTGTCAGCCCATGAGTAACTTGGCAGGGCTGCAGTTGGTCGCCGGGTATGGGGTTGTATGCTGTGCTAGGAGGTATTTTGCGATTTTCTCCTGCCAGTTCCCCGGGCCAAGTCTAGCCAGAATGTCCTTAGCAGACCGGACTGCTCATTCTCCCATACCATTACTGGCAGGGTGAAAAGAGGCCACCTGGGCATGATGAATGCCATGCTCAACAAGGAACATCTGGAACGTGGCCGAGGTTAATTGCGGGCCATTATCCAAAACCAATAAGTCAGGCAGGCCATAGGTGGCAAACAATTTTTGTAGGACCCTAATTACGGCTTTGGAAGTGGTTGGTGCCATGAGGGCTATTTCTACCTATTTGAAGTATGCATCAACCACTATCAAAAAGGTCTGTCTCTGGAATTGCCCAGCAAAGTCTATATGAATTTGAGGACTTCTGGTGCTGTTGGGAGGGACTGTTGAAAGCGCTGGCATTCCACAACCCAGTCAGAGATTGCCTGGTCCAATTTTGGCCACCACACATAGCTGCGACCTAATGCCTTTATCCTGATTATGCCAGGATGTCCCTCATGCAGGCTTCGTAATATCGGCATTTGTAATTTAGGAGGAACCACTACATTACTACCCCACAATAAGCAGCCCTTCAAAATGGACAGTTCATGCTATCTCGTCTTGTAGGGTGGGAACACTGCTGGTAGATGTCCTTGCGACTACCCCCTGCACATCCAGTCCAGTACTTGTGCAAGTATATGGTCTCTGCTTGAGTATTTCGCGATGTCTGCCACTGTTACAGGGCTTTGAATTCATCAATCAATAAGACAGACATCGCTGGAGCTTGGGTCTTGGACTGCGACCTGGAGCGGGCAAAGGCTGAGGCCATTGGCGTTACTTAGTTCCTTCCCAGGGTGATAGACTAGTTGATAATTGTATGCAGCCAGGAATACAGACCATCTGGACATGCAAGGGGAGATAATTTGAGAGGTTTGCTGGTCACCTGCCAACAGACCCAAGAGAGGCTCGTGGTCTGTTATTAGTTGAAAGAAACAGTCGACTTCTGGCGGTGACGTGGGGTCAAGGCAGCACGGGGGAAAATCACTCTGTTCCCAGTACCAATTTTCTGGTGTTTTGGTGGCCCTTAGGGGTAAGGATCGGTTCTGATGGGACCAGCAAGAAGGAGGAGATCTTCAGAGGAGGTGTGGAGAGGTGCAGTCTCCCACCACACCAAGAAGGACCCTCAATCCAGACACAGAAGAAGGCAGCCGACATGGCTGACCCAGAGGCTTGACGTCCTGGTTTAGAGCAATAGGAGGTGGAAAGTGAGTACGGTGCGAGATTCAGCGGTGAGAGCAGGAAATAGAAGTTTCCAGTTTTTGGACTATTGGAGAGGAGGAGTCCAGAGGGGCAGCGGAGAGGAAAGAAACACTCTGAGTGTGAACGGGCGGCAGATAGTGTGGAGAGCAAAATGGAAAGAGGGCGAATTTCAGACCAGCAGAAGAACACCAGGGGAGTGGAAAAGGAGACGATTGGAAGGAAAGTGAGTGTTCCAGGAAGCTGGGAAAGAGAAGCGAATCTGAATACGAGGTTCTGTCTACATTTGCTACTCTAACGAAAGAAGTGTGGATTGGCAAAAAGTAAAGGGTGCATGAGAGTGACAGTGCAGATTGGAGATCGCCATCTTGAAGGCAAGGACCAGCTGATGGTCACTTTTGAGTGAAGGACTAAAATTTCAAAGGAAAGATTATATTTGAATTTTTAAAACCTACAAGAACTGAAAGTACTATCTACATTTATATATAACTTAAATGCTGATATATTTATTTATATAGTAACAAATAGAATTTAAATTTTTACATTTATAATTAATTAATAGCAAATTATTACTAATTATTGGTAAATTTATTGTCTTTTTACCTTTTCTCTTCTTTTTTTATTTTGTCCTGCTCTTTTTCTTTACCTTTCCTTTTGACTTGTTCATTTATTATTTAAAACAAATATTTAAAGTTAATATTAGAGCTTAATTGATTAAATTAATATTTGTATATCTGCTTATTTGTTGGGTTTAACCTAAAAGTGGAATAATTTTAGTAATTAGATATTAATTAAGGTATTAATGAATTTCTCTTTTGAATAGAATTTTATTAATTAAGTTAGGAATTATATTATATAGATAAGCTTTTTGGGATATGATGCATTGTGCATTGTGAATTGTAATGGACTAGTTTATAATCTGATAGTAAGGGATAAGGAAAAGAAAGAAAGGAAGTTGAATAGTGAAGGGGATGGTGATTTGGGAAAAGATAGATAGGATTTTAGGGGAACACTATAGAATAATAAAGGAAATGACCAGCACCACCACAACCATTGTGAAGGCGGGAAAGAAAACTACTTCGACATTGACTGGGCCATCAGCTTCTCCTGCAGCCCAGAGAACAATAGAAGGAATGTTCCCATCAGAAAAACAACCCCACACTTCGAATATGCAAACTATGCAGGCTACCCTCTCAGCAATTCAAGAGACTATAGCAAAACTGCAGGAATGTATAACAGAATCATGAAGAAACGAGGAGGGATATGGATGAGATCAAGAGGAAAGTCAAAAGCGATATTCAAAAATTAGATGAAAAGATGGGTTCAATACAAGAAATCATACAAAAAAAATGATTCTTTTCTCATAGAGAAAAGAACAGAAGAGACAGAAGGAAAATTGGACTCATTGGACCAGAAAATGATAGGACTAAATAAAGAACTGGAAAACACCGTGACCCACCTGAAGATGAAGAGAGCTTCATTCTATCTGCGATTTCAGAACATTGTCGAAGATAGAGAGGAGGACTTGACATTTGTGATGGCGGAAGTGATTGTGGAGGCCCTCCAGCGAGATAAGGATGAAATAATAAATGAGCTGGACGAGGTCTATAGGGTCCACACGAACTACGCCAGACAATATAAACTACCAAAGGAGGTCCATGTAAGATTTGTGTGAAGAAAAGTAAGAGACATTGTTTATAAAATAACGAAAAATGAACCCATGTTTTATGGAGGCAAGGAAATAATCACATTAAAGCATGTCCCTAAGAGAATAAGAGAACTGAGAAAGGAATACTGGTTCCTAGCCACATTATTAAATAAGCAGCACATACCATTTAGATGGATAACACCGGAGGGAATGTTGGTGTCATGGCAAGGGAAAAAAATTAAAGTGGACTCACAAAGCAAAGCACAGAACCTTCACGACCAAGTGATGGGTATAGAAGGAGTAAATAGTAACAGGGAGGAACCGTAACACAGGACTAAAGGGGCCCAAAGACAGGAAGAGCAGGAAAAGGTACTAGAGGAGGGAGCTAAAGAGGAAGAAGGGGAACTTCAAGAAGAAGAACGAGTGAGAACAAGAACGAAGAGAAGGGACAGGAAGTAATAGGAAATAGCGCGTAGTAGAACCACAAAGGAATGGAACAAAATTTAAAAATTATATCATTAAATGTAAATGGTCTTAACTCTCCGGCTAAACAACATCAAATTTTTAGAAAAGTGGCAAAACAAAAAATGGATATAGTGTGCCTCCAAGAGGTGCACATAAGGAAACAGGATGAAAAATACTTACAGTGTAAAAAATTAGGGGAATCATTTGTAGCATTAGCGGAAGAAAAGAAAAGAGGAATAGTGGTGTACATTAGAGAAGGAATAGAGGGTAATTTGAGATATGTAAATTCAGCAGGAAGAATATTGATGATAGAGGTAAAATTAGAACATAAAAATATTTTATTGGCGGTCATCAATGCGCCGAATAGTGGACAGCTAGAATTTTATTTAAAAGTACATGAAAAGATAATAGAAGAAAAAACAGAGAATATATGTTTAATTGGTGATTTCAACGCAGTTGTAGATGTAAAAAAGGATTATAGCAGTGATCAGAATAACAAAAAAAAAGAAAAGAAAGAAAAGAAAAGAAAAGAAAAGAAAAATGTACTTCCTAGAACTTTTACGGACCTAGTAGAAGAATTAAATTTAATAGACAGTTGGAAATTCTGCAACCACAAGGTAAAGAAATTTACACATTATTCCAATCGTCACAAGTCCTGGTCCAGAATAGACATGGTATGGATAACGAAGACACTTATTCAAAAGATAGAAACAGTAGAAATAATGTCAAACAATTGGATTTAATACGGACTGGACTTGACAATTCTTTGACTTTGTGTACCATCTCCAATGAGACAACCCATTTAGGAACTTGGGTATAAGTTTGTTTCTTCACCTTTTCCCATACTTTTATTAAAATTCTTCTAATATAGTGGTTAGTAAAATATTTAGATTGTTTTCCTTGTTGTGCCCACAAAGCTGAATGCCAGCCTTGGTGAAGATCAAATCCCTCAACCATTAATATGCGTTTTCTCGCAAGGGATACCCAGTCTCTTATCCAAAGAAGGGACAAGGCTTGGTAATATAGCTCCCAATTTGGGAGCCGCAAGCCCCCCCTTGTTTTGTGCTCCGGTAGCATTTTTCTTTTAATTCGTGATTTTTTTCCCTTGCCAAATAAATTTGCTTATTGCCTGATCCAATTTCCTAAAGAATTTTTTTTCCAAATTTACAGGAGCCGTTTGAAATAGAAAAATCCACCGTGGGATAATATGGGCTTTGATTGCGGCCACCCTGCCCAGAAGTGAAAGCTGTATATTCTTCCATCTATCTAGGTCCTCTACTGTATCAGCCAATAATTTAAAGTAATTGGTCTCTTTAATATTATAGCATTTGTTTGTCAGTCAAATCCCTAGGTATTTTACCTTCTTAGTAAATTTAAGTCCCATGGCTTCCTGCACCTTATTTTTTTGATCCTCTGTTAAGTTTTTGGATATCATTTTAGTTTTATCTTTGTTAATTTTTAATCCTGCGACTTCTCCATATTCTTCAATTCTCCTTAGCAATATCGGACCTGAGGTTAGGGGGTCTTTGAAGATGAATACAAGATCATCAGGGAAAGCTTGGAGCTTGTATTCTTCTCCCCTAATCCTCAGGCCTCTAATATCCTTGTCTTGCCTAATTATGTTGAGAAGTGGTTCCAAAGTTAAAATGAATAATAACAGTGAGAGAGGGCAACCCTGTCTGGTACCTTTGAAGATTTTAATCTCATCGGAGATCATTCCATTAAATAGCAACCTGGCTGACTGTTTAGTATATATAGCCTGAATTGCATTTATAAATTTAGGGCCAAATTCCATATTTTTAATTGCTGTGTAATAAAATTCCAATTGACCCTATCAAAGGCCTTTTGGGCGTCTATGAATATCATTGCCATACCTTTGTCTGAATACCTTTCATAATACTCCATTACATTTAAAATTACTCTTACGTTGTCTCGAAGTTGTCTATGAGGTAGAAAGCCATTTTGGTCCTGATGGATGAAGTGGGAAAGAAATATTTTGAGTCTTTCTGCTAGTACTGTCGTAAAGATCTTGTAATCGACATTTAAGAGCGAGATTGAATTAGTGATCGGTCCGAGTCGGGCTTTGAAATCAATTAAATATAAGCTTCCCTCCAGGATTGAGGTATCTTGGCATCTGTTAAGACCTCGTTAAATAGACTTCCTGTCTGGCTTCCGGCGCCGCCAGACGGTCCTCCATGACCGCCACCCCGTTGCCTGTAAAAGAGCCGCCTTTACATCTGAAAGGCGGCTCGAAAAACTCCATTTCCTGATGGAAATGTGAGTTTGAGCGGGTGGGGGTGGGTAGAGCCCTCTGCGAAGTCCCCAGAGTCTTTTTTTAACTCTTGGGGATGAGCAGGTTGGAGCTCCCTATTGTCCCTCGCCGCTGCTCCGGGCATCGGGTGCACTCTGCCTTTTTGCAGAGCTAGGTGCTGGAACTGGATTAACTAACGAACCTAACAGACGGACTTATTAAAAAAGATGAGACTTGGACTTGGGACCCTAAATCTCAAGTATCCTTAATGAATTTACAAGCATTTTAAAGTGAAAGAGAAAAAAAAAAAGCTTTAAAATGGCCGCTGACGCTTGGGAAGTAGAAGAAAGCTGAAAGTAAGAGTCCTTCCATAACAGATACAAAGTAGCGGAATATATAGTGCTGGCTACAACTTGAAAGAAAAATAGTTATTTTAAGTTCCTCTCTTCTTGGAGATTTGTACTTGATCTTGTTTGGGGGGTAAAAAAGAAGAGTTTGCTGGAAGGATGGCGTTACTAATAAAATCTGATAGACAAGAAGGGGGGGTGCTCCCCCACTCACAACTGTTTGAACAAGCTTTGAGCCTACAGATTCTGCAGAATGGTTTTAATTTAAAAGAATTTATTCAGGAGGAAATGGCAAAATATTATGAGACTGTGAACCAGAAATTTGAAAATTTAAGGCAGGAAATTAAAGAAATGATACAACTAAAGTATGACAATTTGCAACAAAAGATTGTAACAGTGACTAATGGTTTTTCAGAAGTTGTTGTAAAGTTGGATACAAATATTAAATTGCTAGAGTCTAAAATGGAGAAAATTGATAATTTGGATAATAAAATATTAAGAATTGAAAAGGACTTAATAAATATTCGAGATAATAGCTCAGAAGTAAAGTCTAAAGAGGAAGCTGGTCACGAGACTTATAATGCAGAAGATATAAAGCAAGGAATTACTATTATTATTATTATTATTATTATTATTAATTAAATTTCTATACCGCCCTTCTCCAATAGGACTCAGGGCGGTGCACAGCCAAGATAAAAACAAAGCATACAAAATTTAAGAACAGTATTAAAATAATTAAATATTTTGGCCGAAATTAAGATAACCCAATTTAAAATCAATTTAAAATTTAACTCAGGCCAGCCCAGCTTGTTGAAATAAATAGGTTTTCAGGGCCCGACGAAAAATCCGGAGGTCTGTTATTATACGTAACTCTGGGGGAAGGTTGTTCCAGAGGGTGGGCGCCGTCACAGAGAAGGCTCTCCCCCTGGGGGTCGCCAGCCGACATTGTCTGGCGGACGGCACCCTGAGGAGGCCCACTCTGTGCGAGCGTACTGGCCGGTGGGAGGCTATTGGTGGCAGAAGGTGGTCTCGTAAATACCCCGGCCCTAAGCCATGGAGCGCTTTAAAGGTGGTCACCAACACCTTGAAGCGCACCCGGAAGACCACTGGGAGCCAGTGCAGCTCGCGCAGGAGAGGTGTCACATTGAAAGAGAGGTCGTAATGCTGCAATACAGGATTACAGAATTTGCGATCAGAATCAGAGGCTTACAGGAAAATAACAGTGATGACTTAAGAAAAACATCTGCTCAAGTTTTGGCTGGGATCTTAAAGGTTCATCCTGAGGAGGTATTCAGTAAAATTGATAAGGCTTATAGAGTGAATTCCTGGATTGCAAAGCAAAGGCAACTGCCTAGAGATGTGGTGATTTACTTTACAGATAAGGAGATAAGAAATGATATTGTGCAAAAATCCTTTAATTCTACTTTACAACTGAATGGGAGAAAAATTTGGATATATAAAGAATTGCCGCCTAAGATGGTAAGAGATAGAAAGAAATTTGGTCTCTTGGTGACTGAGTTAAGAAGACAAAATATTTTATTCAGGTGGGATGTCCCAGTGGGTATAATACTGAGATATCAAGGAGTAAGATATCAGTTAAATACTGTTGAAAAAGCGGAAGAATTTTATCATAAGGTACTTAAAAAGCAAAATCAACAAGAGACAGAAATTCAAGAAAAGCAGAAGGAGATGGAGACAATGAAGAAACAACAAGTTAAAGAGGTCTCCACAGATGAGCCGCTTTTGGATTCTCTTTCAGAGGTCTCAGCTGGATTATTTAATATAAGAGAGGCGGTTTCGGACCCTAATGCAATGATTTGTCAAGCCACAAACCAGCATGGAAGTCAATCAGTTGATATACAATTTACAGAACCAGAAAGATCTCAGCCACAAAAGCAAACCCAACAGGATCAAGTTATACATCAGCAAAACCAAATAGTTGACACACAACCTACAGAAAGGAATTTAGGATGGAGATCCAACCCACAAAAAGTCAAGAAAAGAAGAAGTAGGTCTCACAAACATAAAAACTTTTAAACTAAACAACAGTGTAATGCCAGTTACTTATGAGAGGACTGAATATACGAAAAGATAATTGGCAAAGTATTGGTTTATTTTATCCTGAGGATAGGGCAGATCTCTGCAGTGCTGAATTATTTTGGGATGTGAAAAAGGCCTTAAATCGAATGGTTGGAAATATCTTGTTTGTTTTTTGGATTTCCGGATAAATATATTACGTGTATGCTGAGTTATATGGCAAGAGATCTACTGGATTGGGGCACGCAGAAGATCTGGTTGTTACCCTATTATGATGGTTGGAACTAATAATCTGGATAAAAGACACCTCCATAAATATTATATGAAATATAATTATAAAGTCACTCGGGTGGTTGTCGGGGTTTTTTTTTTTCTCTCTTCCAACATGAAGATATTTGTTACTGATGGGGGCAGATGGTAATTGAAGATACTGAAAATACTGTTGGAATAAGGATGCGATGTTACCCTAACATGGGCGATGGAGTTTATCATCCAGTTGAAAGATATTACAGAAGATGCTATATGGATTACAAGCTTAAAGTTTTTCTCTTTTAGGATTTTATTTACATAAGGGAATATTTTTCTAGGGGAGTGGGCAGAAGAATAAAGATATTAAGAATAATTATGGTAATTTTGTAGGAAAGTGGGTGGAGATAGGTTAGGTTATGGATTGTTTAGTCTAAAGAAAAGGGATATTATGTTTAGATGTGAGTATACGTAATGAAGGGGGGGAAGGAAATGGGTAGCTGAACTGAATAAGTGTTAAATTAGGATTTATTGAATAGTCTTAGAGTGGAAGTATGCTATGAAATGTTATATCGTATGGGGGGTAGTAAAAGGGTAGATCACGAGCAGAAATTGTTAAATTGGGAGATATAATATTATTATGTTAAATCAGGAGTTATTAGACATTGTTATAATAGAATGTCACTTTGAAATGCATATTATAGCATAGTATAAGGGGGGTATGATAATTTTATTAGAAAGAAAGGGTCAGTATATGGAGATGGAGTAAGTGGATAGTCAAGCATGATATAATCTGTTATGAATTTGGGTTTTATCATGAAGAAGTCAAAGGGGAAGGGGGGTGAGGGGGGTTAGGGAGGAGGGGGGAAGGGGGGAAGGGGGAAAAATCTGTATTTGAAAAACTTTTTCAATAAAAAAAAAAGACCTCGTTAAATACATCCTTTAGTTGAGGACCCAGCAGGTCAATAATACCTTTATATAATTCACTTGGGACACTGTCAGGCCCAGGGGTCTTTCCCCCCACTTGCTTCTTAATAGCTCTTTCAATTTCACCAATAGTAATCTCTTTATTTAAAGTGTGCTTAAAAGAATCGGGGATCAGTTCCAATTGAAGTCCTTGTAGATATTCCTCAAATTTATTTTCTTGACATCTTTCTTCTCTGTATAAAGAGCCATAGAATTCCTGGGCTATTTTTATTTTTTTGATCCTATTAACTGCCAAATTTCCATTTTTATCCTGTAAGTATTCTATTTTTCTTGCTTCTGCCTCTTTCTTTAGTCTATAACTTAACCATTTCCCAGTTCACATGCTCAAACTGTCTTTGTCTGCTTTTCCTAATTTTGTCTGCCAACTCCTTTTGGTCTATTAATGAAATCTCGTGTCTAATTAAATCTTTTTTCTCTTTGGATTTAAGATTTCGTGGGTCTAATCGCAATCGCAACACCTCTTCCATTTTTTCTAGCTCTGATAGTAGCTCCACCCTTTTTGATCTTTTTTTTTTTTTATTGAAAAGTTTTAAAAAATTTTACACATATTTTCCCCTCCCTCTTCCCCCCTTTTGCCCCAACCCTCCCCACCCCCGGGCTTTCCATCTTTTTGATCTTTCTTCTTTCCACTTGCGGGCTAAGTATTTTATTGCCAATCCTCGCACTACGGCCTTAGCAGTGTCCCAAGTATTTTGTAGAGAAGTGTCCTCTCTTTTATTTTCCATAAAAAAGAATTGTAATTCCATTTTTATCATATTAACAAAGTCCTCATCCTTCATTAATTCAGCTCTCATGGACCATCTCGCTCTTTTTTTTTAACCCCTGCCCATTTGATTATTATAGGATGGTGGTCCGCCCATACATTCGTACCTATCTCCAGTTCTTTAATCGCCTCTTTAATCTCTGATGTTGACCAAAACATGTCAATCCGTGACCACGACCAATGCCTGGGGGAGAAGAAAGTGTATTGTTTTTCTTTAGGATGTAGATCTCGCCATACACCTGACAGTCCTATTTCAGTTGCCAATTTGTCCCAAATTTTTGGTAGTGTTTTTCTCTGTCCTTTTGCATATTTTTGGGATCCCCTCCCTGTTTCATAATCCTTACCTGCGTCAGAGATTGCATTAAAATACATACATTTTCATAATCGAGATCAGCTATCTTCTTATACAGTTTTTTTAAAAAGTTTTTTTGATCAATATTGGGGGCATAGATAATTACTAGTAGAGTCAATTTTAAACCTATTTTAATCTCCAAACATGATATTCTTCCCTCTCCATCTTCATATAGTTGTTGAGTCACTAATCCTTTACGGTCATACACCGCAATACCTCATTTTTTCTGGTCGGCCAGGGATACATACAATTTCCCAAGTTTGGGACAAACTAACACCCTCTGCTGGTCTTTACGTATGTGGGTTTCTTGTAGACAAATTAAATTGTAATTTTGTTTTGGAGATTAAGCCAAACTTTCTTTCTTTTATTTGGGGTGTTTAGACCATTGATATTCACCGAAAACAAGTGCAGCCCCTCTTCCATATCCTCACTTTCCTGTGGCTTTCTGTTTTCGTGATCTAGTTTCTACTTGCAATCCGAGTCCATCCCCAACCTTTTCCTTTCCGTTCATCTTCTCCTGTTTGCCATGACTTTCCATCCTTGTCTCCAGTATAATATCCTCTGAGCTCCTGCTCTCTGGTTCCCCTTCACTTTCTCGATCAAAAAGAGTAGATTGAGATTCGTAAAATTCCTGTGCATCTTGTGGTGTTTCAAGTCTAATCCTCTGCCATGTGAACGATAACCCCTCTGGCAGTAACCAGCGATACTGAATTCCATATTTTCTTAAGTTTGTTGTAAGAAAGTTGTATTGTCTTCTAGAATCCCACACACATCGTGGTAGTTATGGTAATACTATAATATGCTTCCCTTTGTACGTGAATGATTGATCCCTGGTTTTCTGAAGTACCTCCTCCCAGACTGCCTTTTTAGAGAAACGAATGTGGATTTCTCTTGGGAGATTATGACGCCTGGCATAACTGGTGTAAATGCGGTAAATTTCATCAACATCCCTCATTGCGTCGAGTTGATCCCGTCCTAGAATTCCCGCAAATATTTCTCCCATCACTTTGTTGAGACATTCTTCCTTTTCCTCCACCACATTCTGGAAACGTAGAAAATACCCAGATCTGTCCATCTCAAGCAGCACTATCTCGTTTTCCATCTTTTTATTGATCATAGTATAGTGAGAGTCCATTTTTTCTAGTCTGTTATCCATTTTAGCTGTTTTCTCTTCTATAGTTTGTATTCGCTCTTCATGGTTGATTAAAATATTCTGGATCTCTTCAAATCTTGTGTGGAATTGCCTTGTCTCGTTTGATAAAGTTGCCACATCCGATTTTAATTCCTCAAGTACTTTAGAAGTACTTTCTTGATTATTAACTAGCGTATCTTGATTCTTGAGTACCATATCCTGTATGGATTTAAGAATGTCTTGCAGTTCTCAGGATATGGCTGAGGGTGAGGCATCTTCTGCTGATTTCCTTAACATCTGTGGAATTGTTATCAGAGAGGGGGAGGAGGAAGATGTAAGCGTCTTCTTCTTAAGTGTTGTCGTGGTCGTAGCCATTTTGGATAGGCCTAACAGATCTCTTCAATCAATCATGCACTGCCATGTTTCTTTGTCAATATCGTTCAGTTTCGTATTAGTGAGACTACTTTATCTCAATATTTTTCCTACTAAAGTATGGATTAATCAATTAATTAAGCCCTTAAATTATAATTATAGTTGCTGATAATGTGCTGATTATAAAATACATAAATTATCCAGGTACTTGATATTCCAGATAATTTTCTCTAACAGTAATTACACTACTTGACCAATCCTTCAATTAGAAAATGAATTGAAATCAATAACTCTAAGAGTCTATCTATCTTTAATATAATAAGTATGAAGAGCAATTAATTAAGGCAAATAAGCTGTAGTTTTACTATTAAGAGATGAATAATCAATTAATAATTAACAATATAATATCTATCAAATGCTCAATAATAGTAATAACCCGTGGATAATAATAATCACCAAACCAATCACAATAAATAATTTCTCAAAGAAAAAAGAGGGTTAGCTTAGTTGTAGAATAAATCCCAGGGTTGATCACTAGATGGCAATCGAAGAGCAACGTAAGTTCACTTTCACATTCAGAAGATTGTTCCAAATTGACAGCTCATGCAAATGGCGTCTTACTTGTAGCTTCCGGAGTAACTTTCCAAAATAGTTTGAACGAATTGCTACTCCCCTTCACCAGATCTTCAGAGAGCCCAGATTTACAAACAGCAGAGAGATTGTTTTATTAAGAATAACAAAATCCAGCCTTCCTCTTCTACAATCTTATTCAAGGCAATGTCACTCTCTCTTTTTTGGTTCACCTCCAAAACCCTTTTGTCACCCTTCTTAATTCTGTCTTAAATATGAGGAGCAAAAGCAAAATTTGTGATAGAAATGCCTTTCAAAGTTCCCTTATTTTCTTCCGTTTTAAAATCGAATCAAGTTAAATGCGATTACCGGGATGTCCTGGCTTCCTGCTTAGATGTAGTCATGGCTTTTGGATGCCATTCCAGTCATCCTCTTGATGCATCGGCCCCAGGGAGTTCCTCAGCTTCTTCCAGTAGCTTGTACCTCTACTTCGGAGCTGGAATGCTCCCTTCCCTTTCCCCGAGCTTTTCCTGCTCGAGGATGGCTTTAATCAGCCACCAGATGCAGCAAACGGAGCTGTCAGCTTCGGGAGAGAATCCCTTGCTTGCTCTGGCCACTGTGACATCACTTCCCTAGATGATTCTCTCCTTGAGCAACTGGTATGTAGCGTGAGGGACATGCAATTGCAACGTTGCCTGTTAGCCAAAAAGGACATTAGCCTCCAGTCTGCCCTGGATGAAGCATGTGCTTTGAAATATCAGATAAGTCAAATATCAGATAAGTCAATGGCTGAGATGCACAGGACCCAGACCACCTCTGGCCAAACCTCAGCTGTTCACCATGACGATGAGGTCCCCGACAACATTACAGACGACGAGGACGATGTAAGTCACCTCAAATCATCCCAAAAAAACAAGTGGGCGGCAGATAAAAAACCTTCTCAATCATCCTGCTGTCAGGATTCCAATGAACACCCCCAACAAAATAAAGCTCTGAGTCCTGAAGTTCCTCAAAGTTCCAATTTATTAGAGATTCATGTTGGCACATCTGGGAAAACCTGAATCTGAAAGCTTCCAGGTTTCCCCCACCCAGCCCTGCCCCACACCCACAAGTTCATCACATTGTCCAATCAACTCTTCACACTCCACCGGATACAATCTTCATGCAGTCTGCATCAGAGCAAAAGTCCTTGAGTATGGAATGTTGTTATGACTAACTTTCTATCGCTCCAACAACAACCCCCTCCCAACTTCCCCAGCTGAAATATGTGGCAGTTTAGAAGCAAAAAGAAAATTGTCTTCCAAAACTGACACCTGCCTTGGCTGCGGCGAAAATCACCTCAGGTCTTTATGCAGATTTAAAGCCATCATCTGCCTTCTTCATTCCCTAGGCCAGGGCACCATTTTCGCTAAGTTGGATATGGCACAGACCTACCAGTAACTTCCAGTAGACGATGCTATAGCAGAAGCCCAAACCATCGTCACACACAGTGGAGCATTTAAATACCATCGCCTTCAGTTTGGGGTTAGTGTGGTCCCTGGCCTGTTTCAAAGTCTTATAGAATGCCTGCTTCAGGGTATTCTGGCGTCGTTCCCGATTTTGATGACATTTTAATTTCTGCCACCAGTCAAGCAAACCTCATTAAACGGCTACGAATGGTTCTTACCCATTTCCAACAAACTGGCCTCAAACTAAAAAAGCCTAAATATAAATTTGGAGTCCGTAAAGTAGAATTCCTGGGATTTCTAATAGACTCTGCTGGCCTATACCCTACTGCGTCTAAGGTTGAAGCCATTAAAAAGGCACCACCACCCACTTTCAAAAGTGAATTGCAGGCTTTCCTGGGGCTACTAAATTTTTATAGTGCCTTCCTGCCTCATAAAGCCTCAGTGGCTGAGCCACTCCACAGGCTGTTGGACAGCAAGACACACTGGTCATGGGGAAAAACTAAGTCTAACGCTTTTACAGCAGTGAAGAATCTTCTAACCTCTGATGCTGTGCTGGTCCAATACAGCGACCTTAGCATGCGATGCCTCGCCCTATGGCATTGTGGCTGTCCTAAGTCACAAACTGCCCAAAAGGGCTGAGGCCCCAATTGCCTATTTTTCTAGAACCCTATCTCCTGCAGAGAGCTACTACAGCCAAATAGATAAAGAGCCTCTGGCAGCTATCGCTGCCGTTAAATGTTTCCATGATTATGTCTATGACCGTTTCTTTCTTTTTTTCTTTTTTCTTTTTTTAATTAAAAACAAAACTTTATTAAACATATAAAAAGTAAAATATTATACCATGTATATACAAGATACATATATATTAATACAGGCGACAATACATAAAAAGAAAAAGTGACTTTGGTCACACGTCCATTATCTTATTAATAGTGCATATTTGTTAATTATTATTATCGTACAGAATTTTACATTTACTCTCATTTCTACGAGTTATCCAATCATACCACCTATTCCACGGTATATAACATTTTGAGTCTACCTTATCGTTCATTTCAAATGTTAGTTTGTCTATTTCTGCACAGAAATGTCCCTTTACTAATTCCTCTGCTAAATCAAATTCCAATAGATATTTGTATATTTTTGAAATCAATTTTTCCTCCATGGCTTCTAAAAGTTTATCCAACCGATTCGGTTTTAATTCAATTCCTCCTTCCTCTTGATCCTTTTTATATCTTATTTTTATCTGAAGATAGGGCCACCAATCTATCTGTATTCCTTGATCTCTGAGTTCCTCTTGTGTTTTTAGTGTATAGTATACTACAGTGTATATATACTACCTGTATAGTGTTTATACCTAACTGTCCCAACCATTGTTGAAAACTTGCTGACATGAATTCTGAACCTCTGTCAGTTTGCAGCTGTCATACCTGTTTATATCTCCTTTCTACAAAGCTTACCCATTGCTTAAATTTCCGTAGCACCTTTTATTCTTTAGTAAATAAGCAGAACCCAAACCTGCTGAAGTAATCTACAATGACCAGCACATACTTTGCTCCTCCCAAACTGGTTTGCATCAGCACAACCAAATCTGCATGTACCATCTCTAGAGCTCTTGTTGTCTGCCTTGTGCTACTCTTCCTTACTTGGAAGGCTTTGGACTTTGATGATTTGCATACTGCACAGTCCAAATATGCCTTACATCCCTTTAAATTTAATCCTTCTGCAAACTCTTGCATTTTTTTTTTTTTGCAAAACTCTGAAGCTGGCATGGCCAAGCTTTCTGTGCAAGAGATGAACACATGAATCATGTGATGGCACGGTGATTAATGTCCATTTAACCAATTTTCCTTAATCATACTATTTACAAATTTACTTGCTTATACCTTAATATATTCATTGAAGTTCAGCAGTATCTTTCTACAAACATATTAACCATTTATTTATACAATCCTACGGCTCATCTCATGTATCTATTTCTACAATTCTTGAGTTATGTTCTCCTAATGTCCTATGTTGTTGGCCCTATCCTTCTTTCTAACCATGTGTACCATTTTTGCCAAACTAAATAAAAGTCAGTGTTCTCTTTATCTTGGAGCTCTTTTGTGAGCCTATCCATCTCTGCGCATTCATTTATTTTTGTTATTATTTTTTCTTCTGTTGGTATTATCTCGGATTTCCAATTCTGAGCGTACACTATATGTGCCGCTGTCAATATGTGGATGGTAAGATATTTTATCTCCTTGGTACACTGTGGTGTAGTCATTCCAAATAGAAAGAATTCTGGTTTCATTTCTACACTTTGCCTCGTTGTTTCTTCGATTATTCTCTTAATCTCTTGCCAGTAGCGTTGTGCCTTCCTGCAAGACCACCAGAGATGGTAATATGTCCCCATTTGTGTCTTGCACTTCCAACACATTGGTGATGTGTTTGGAAACATTTTAGCCAAACGTGCCAGAGGAAGGTGCCATCTATAAAATATCTTGTATAAATTTTCTTTGTATGGAATCGACAGTGTCATCTTATAATTTTCTGCCCATAGCTTGTCCCATCTGTCCAACTCTATTGTAACCTATATTTCTTGCCCAGCTTACCATGTTTTCTTTCACTGTTTCCTCCTCTAATTTATACCTTATTAAATATTCATAAATTTTAGATATTATTTTCTCATCTGTGCCTTTTAAAATTTTATCTAGTTCACTTGGTTGGCTTTGAAAATCATAATGTCTCCGGTCTGCTGTATATTTTGACTCAATTTGAAGATATGGCCACCAATCAATCATAATGCCTCGTCTTTCCAGTTCTTGTCTCGTAAGTAGGTCTCCCTCACTACTCAACAATTCTTGTAAAACAATTTAGAATTGTTAACAATTGTTTGACTTGCTCTACTGTCAATCAACCATTTGTCTCTGTTATTACAATAGCCAATTTTTGCAACATCATCTTGTCCATCTTGCAATTTTCTTTGCAAACAGTTCCTGTCTTGCGAATAATTTCTTCCTTGCAAACAGCTTTTTCTTTGCAAACAGTCCTTCTTTAAATGTGTTGTTTCTTTTTTTTTTTAATTTTTATTATATTTTTATTGTTAAAGAATAACAGAAAGGAAAAAAAAATCAATACAAAAAATCAATAGTAAGGAAAGAAAATTTTTTTTCCCCCAACGTGCTATACAAACGGAAAGGAAGTTTTAGGAACTTGAAGTCTTCAATTCTTCCAGAAATCTCTTTGATAAGGTACTAGTGCCGATTCATCCAATCTCCCAAGTGCAAAGTCCACAAATGGTTGCCAAGTGTTCCAAAAAACATTTTCTTTATATATACCACTTCTAATTTTAATATCACAAGTCAATTTATCATTTAATGCAAATTTCCATGTTTCATTGTACCATTCTTCTAATTTTAAGTCAACATTTAATTTCCAATATCTAGCAATTATAATTCTCCCCATTATAACCAAAATCCTCACCAATTCTCTTTCTCCAGTTGTTAATGTTGTTTCATTCAATATTAATAATAATATGGTTTCCAATTTCAATTTGTCCCTCTTCTTAATTATTTCAAATATTTCATTTTCTATCCTAGACCAAAAAAGTTCAACCCCATTACATTTACACCACATATGAACATATGTCCCGAGTTCCACTTTACATCTCCAACACATTTTATCCACTTTATTATCCATTTGAAAAAGTCTTATTGGGGTCAAATACCACTTCCAAATGACTTTATAGTTATGTTCTTTAATCCTTATTGATAATGTCCTCATTATTCTACTAACCCAGTTCATATTCCAATTTTGATCAGAAATTTCAATACTCAGTTCTTTTACCCAATTCTATTTCATTACCCTTTGTGAATTATTATCAAAGTTAATAATTTTATAAATTTTATTAACTAATCCCTTTGGCCCAATTTCATCTTTTATTATTTGAGATATCAAATTTTCAAATTCCGTTTCCTTTCTACTCTCATCATTCCTTTCTTTGCATTTCCTATTCCATTTATTCATTTGAATTCTTTCAAACCAATTAATGTTTAATTTTCCATAAATTTCCTCTTTCCTCATTTCATTTTCTATAAATTTCAACCATTCACTAATTGTTTCCACTTTCTCTTCTATTATAATCCTCTCTCTGTTACTATTTAATTTCATTGGGCAATTCTCTTTCAGTTTACCTAAATACAATGCGTCTGGTATTAATTTTTTTGCTACTCTGTCCCAATTTTTAGTCAAACTATTTAACCAATAATTACAAATTTTAACCTTACCTTTAAAATTTTCCAAAAACCATTTGTAACCAAACTTCTTTATTTCCTTCATTTCCAAATTACCCCAAAGTTTAACATCTCCTTTTAAAATTTTTACTACTGTTTTTATATTAAATGCTCTATAATAGTTTAATAATTTTGGAATTCCTAAACCACCTTGTTTTTGGTTCTGATACCACATTTTCTTAATCAATCTTGGTTTTTTATCCCCATTACAAAATTTATCTAATTTTTTTTTATATACTTCAATGTCCGTCCTCAGTTAAAAAAATCGGAAGCATCTCGAATAAAAAATTAAATTTAGGAAGTAACATCATTTTACATAAAGCTACTCTACCAAACCAAGATAACTTAAGTTTTTTATATTTCCCAATTTTCTCTTCAATTTCTTTTATTACTATGTCATAATTTAGTTCCTTTAAATTTTTAATTTTAAGTGAGAGTATAATACCTAAATATCTTAAATTATCCTTTATCCTAATTCCAAATTGATTTTGTAATTTTTCTAATTTATTTTCCCTATCAATTTCCATTAATAATTCTGATTTTGCCCAATTTACTTTCAAATCAGTCATATCTTCAAATTCTTCCAAATGTATTTGAACTCTTTTTATATCATTTGTAATATTATTTAAAATGACAAGAGTGTCATCTGCATATAAATTAACTTTGACGCCTTTATAACCTATTAATTCTGAATCCTCTTCAATCAAAGTTGTTAAAATTTCCATTGCTAATAAAAATAGGGTCGGAGACAGGGGACAACCCTGTCTTGTCCCTGCTTCCAAATTTATATCTTGTGTATATACCATTATGTATATACCATTTACCTTCACTCTTGCCGTACCCCTCTGGTACAATTTGGAAATAATATGAATAAATTTATTACCAAATCCTAATGCAGAAATCATTTCTTTTATAGTATCCCATTGTATAGAATCAAAGGCTTTAAAAATATCCAAGGCAAGAATACCTATCTTATCACCATTATTCTCAGCAATATCAATAACATTTAATACTCTTCTATATATATATACACATATAACGCCCTTTAACAAAACCTACTTGATTATGGTTTATATATTTATCTATAAAATTATTCAATCTATTTGCTACAATTGCAGTAAATATCTTAGCATCTTGGTTAATCAAGGAAATGGGCCGATAGGATTCAATTTTTTCTAAATCTTTACCTGGTTTCGGGATTAAGGATATAATTGTTCTTTTCCAGGACATGGGAATATCATCTCCATGTAATATCTTATTATACAATTTATGTAATTTTGGGATCAAAGTTTCTTTAAACTCTTTATAAAATTCTGCTGGTAACCCATCCTCACCTGGAGATTTTCCAAGTTTTCGCTTCTGAATCACATCTTTAATTTCCTCAGAGGTATATCCTTTTCCATTTTTTCTTTATATTTATTATCAATTTTTTTCTGACCATATTTTTCTAAGAAATTTTTTAATTTACAATTATCAATTTCTTTTTTAAGATATAATTCTTGAAAAAACTTTTTAACAATTTCACATTTCTCTAATTTTTTATAACATCTCTTACCTTTTTCATCTATTAGGACACCTATTTCTCTTTTTTCTTTTTTATCTTTCGCCATTCTTGCTAATAATTTTGAATTTTTATTACCATATTCAAAAAATTCTCTTTTTAAATAGCTTGATTTTTTTTAACTATTTCTGTATCTTCCGCTATTTGTTTATTTTTCAATTTTTTAAGTTCCTCCCATAATTTCCTATCCTTAGTCTCTAGAAATCTATTTTCCAGTTCTTTTATCAATTTCTTCTTTTCCTCTATTTTTACTTTATAATTCTTATACTTCCTACTTGATAATTTAATACTTTCTCCTCTAAAAATTGCTTTCATTGTGTCCCAAACTGTTCCATAATTGACTTCCCCATTATCATTCCAATTCCAATTTTCTTCCCATTTCTTAAGAATACGATTCTTATCTTCCTCGTTTTTATACAATTTTTCATCATATCTCCAACAATTTTCTTTTTTCTCCAAAAACATATCTAATTCTAGTAACAATTCTGCATGGTCAGAGTCTTTAAATATTCCAACATCCATATTATCCACGTTATCCATCAGATTCTTGGATACAAAAATATAGTCAATTCTTGAATATGAATTAAATACCTTTGAGTGAAAAGTATACATTCTTTCGTTACCTTTAATCTCCCTCCAAACATCTGCTACACCATTTTGCAACATCCAATTATCAAGTATCCCCATTTTTCTTATTCCACCATATCGGGTAGGATTGGTACTATCCATCTGGTTTCTAATTAAATTAAAACCACCAGCAATAATTACCTTCCCTACCCTTTCAATTTGCAACAAATCGGTAATCTTATTCAAAAAATCTTTTTGATTCACATTTGGTACATATAAATTAACTAATGTTATTTTTTCCTCGTTAATACATCCTGTTGTTATCAAATATCATCCATCAATATCTGCTATTACTTTGTTTTTTTCAAATTGGACTCTTATTTGATATTAATGTTGCAACACCTCTAGATTTTGAGGACCCAAAAGCTTTTTCATAAACCTGCATCCCTTTTAAATACATCCTGTTTATATCCTCAGATTTCTGATGAGTTTCTTGCATAAAGAGTATGTCAGAATCTCTTTTAATCTTAAATTCTAAACGTCTTCTCTTAATCTGATTCCCAGTACCTTTAACATTCCAAGTCATTATCTTAATTACCCCCATTAATATTTTTAATTTTAACTATTCCCTCTTTTTTCTTTCCGTGACCCAAAACCCAAACAAATATATATAGACAACACATAACATAAAATAATAATAATAATAATAATAATAATAATAATAAACATACAAACAACATAAAACAAAAACTAACATAACACACAACCACATAAAATCTTCATCTCCCACCGTTTCCCGCCTCGTTTCCAAGAGTGGGGGAGAGGGGACCCCGTCCATCAGCTGGGTCATCTCTTCATTGCATAATTCTGGTTTCAATTGAACAACTACAGGTTCTTCGTCCCCACATTCGGGCTCATCTTCCCTTTTATGTTCAGAGTCCAATGTAATCATCCTTTCCACTCCTTCACCAGTAAGATCTCAACTTTTCTTCTGTACCTCCGCCAAGGATGGAGAAATATCTTTCATTGGTTTTCTTTTCCTCTTTGGTTTTGGACCTAAACCTCCGACCATCCCTCCTTTTTCCACTGGTGTTGATGTATATATTTCAATTCCACCCATTTTGAGTAATTGTGATCTTAATTCACTTTGTTCTTCCTCTTTTTCCAGAAAGCCAAGCTCATGGAAGTATTGGACCACATCCGTTTCTATTGTAAATATATGCCTTCTATTTTTATAGAAAAATTTCATTCGCTGTGGTGGTCTCCAATTATACTTAATACCTCTATCTCTTAATATTTTAGTAATTGGCTTCAGATAATATCTCCACGATCTTTCCTCTCTTGAGATATCTTGAAAGACTTGGACCTGTTTTCCCTGGTGATGCAGCACAGCATCACCATTTTCTCTAATTTTTGCCATTACTTGTAATTTATCATTAACACTTGCAAATCTCACCAAAACATTTCTTATTATTTCACGTTGTCTTCTGAATCCAATTCGATAGACACTTATCAAATCTGTAGTTGTAAAATTTTTATCCAATCCAAGTTCATTAAGCCATTTCAAAACACGTTGTTTAACATTGTCCACTTTTTCTTCCACTATGCCTCTTATAACAATGTTGGACTTCCTAACTTCTTCTTCCAGAATACATATTCTTCTATCCTGTTTTTCATTTTTAAAAAAGATTTCAGTTATTTGCTTATCAATTTTTTTTGTTTGCACTTGTTTTGGCTGTTAATCACAGCATAATCTTCTTAAGTTTTACTGTTACGCCCAGTATAATCATTGTTTTTACTGTCAATCCCAGCATAATTATTTTTATCTTTACTGTTATACCCAGTATAATTCTACAATCCACAATTTCCTTTAGTCATGCAAATCGCCATTTTGTTTCAATTATATAACATTCCAGCTTAATTCTCTCCTTCTTCTGTATTTTAAAGATAATAATTCTTCTTTATCTTCTTTTCTTTAAAAATCCAATTCAAAATTAAAGTTGTTCAATTTTGAACCAAGTCTGAATGTTTATTTTTCCAATTTAGTCTATTCAAATATCAACTTTCAGTCGGGTCTTTTTCTTTTCTTTTAAAAATTTCATCTTAAAATCTTCTATGCCCCATAGCTCCGCAGCCATTGTTTTAAGGCTAGGGGTCTTACAAATAAAAAAAGCCATTACTCCAAACGTTGTTTAGAGCCTGGGTTGGTTGTCACTCACCCGACTTCAAAAGGCATCGCTCTTTTCCGCTTTCCTCCTGCACATCACTTGCCCAGTTTGTCCCAGCTTCGTGACAGCCGCCATGGCTGCCGCCCCCCACCAACTCGCAGAGAGCTCCCTCCGACCTCTGAGGAATTTGCCTGTTCCTCTTGGTCGTCCGGCCGTTTTTCCATCCCCGTCCCTGCAGGATGGTTCCAGTCCGAAGACCCATCAGCGGCGGTTCGGCAGTCGGGGTTTTTGCGGGGCTCGTCAGAGCCCGCTATTTCCCCAACTGTCTCACCGCGATGTCAAACTGGAAGTCTCCCCAGTCTATGGAATTTTCCATTCTTCTCTCTCTGCTCTTTGGGCCCCCACCTCAGGAATTCCGCCTTGTGGTTTTTTCTATAATGGCGTTCGTTCTCCTCAGCAATCAAACAAGGTTTTAAAGCCTCCAAATACAATTGCTGCTCTGATTTGCACTCAAACACTGGAGGAACAATGTCCCACATTTCATCCAGACTGTTTAACACTAGCAGCACCTTCTGAGACTCAGGAAACTGCAATCCATTCCACAAACAAAGTTTGCATTTGTATAAAATGCTGTTCCACACATTCTCCTGGTTGCAAACAGGCTCTGTTTATCAATTTTCTTGATAATTGTACAATATTGCATGCTGACACACTCACATGCACATTTCTTAATTTCAGCCAGACCTCATTTGCAGTCTTTAAATCAGCTACATTGAGAAGTTGTTCATCTTCTAAACTCAAGATGAGATAAGCCATTGTTTTATCATGCTGCCTCTAATCTGCAGCAGTAAACGGTGCCTGTGGTGGACTAATAACCATATCCCACAGCTCCTTAGCCTTCAGGAAACATTCCATCTTTGTAGCCCAAATTATGTAGCTCTTTTGTCCCAATAAGGCAGACAGGTCTCCTGCAATTTAACAGCAGCCATCATGCAATCTTTATCTGTCTGGTTTCTCACACAGGCAGTCTCTCAGCTTAATTAGGGCCTGGTGGCTCAGCAGACTAAAAGCATTGTGATTAACACCAGATGTCTGCAATTACTGTAAGTTCGAATCTCACCAGGCTCAAGGTTGACTCAGCCTTCCATCCTTTCTAAGGTAGGTAAAATGAGGACCCAGTTTGTGGGGGCAATAAGCTGACTTTGTATAAATATACAAAAGTATGAAGACTATTGCTTAACACATTGTAAGCTGCCCTGAGTCTCCAGAGAAGGGCGGCATATAAATCAAATTTTTTAAAAAATTACAATTCAGTCTTCTGTGTGCTCTGGGCCCATAACTTTTCAGAGTTTCTTGCAAAAATCAAATCCAGAAGCATACACAGATAAACTGATTCAGCAGGATTCATTAACTTCTTTATACGCATAATAACAGATGAAGTATTTACAATATCAGTAGTTGATTCTTCTTCAACATAGTAGCAGTTACAACACAAGGCAGGAGAGAACAGTTAGTTTCATTTTCAACAGAGCAGACAGTATGCACACACTGGTTTCAGTTTCGTTTCTCTGCACAGAATCAGAAGCTGCAGACTAAAACATGCCCTGGCTCCAGTCTGTCTCAGCTCCCAATTGGCTGACTTAGTTGTTATGCCTATTCATTGACTGACCTTGTTACCATGTCTTCCTAGTCATGAATATTCTGACACATTTGACAGCTTGTTAGCTTTAAGCTTGGCTCCCACAATGAATGCTGCAGAGATCACATTTAATGCATGATATGAAAAAAGATAATAGTAGGACAAAGATGTAATTCACAGCATTATTTACTTTCCTTTTATTTTATTGTTTAGCTGTTTTACATGAAAATATGTAATTTTTGTAAAAATTTAGTTTGTCATTTATCCTAAATACATTTGAATAAATTATTTCTATTTTCTCTGAGAAAGGAAAAAAAATGAAATCACCTATTAAAATTAGGAACAAAAAATAGTAAGTATATTTCCAGGAGGAAGGTTTGTTTCATCTTACTTTGGCTTGATTAATAAATTACACAAGATGCAAAAACCTCTCTCTTACAATAAGTTTAATAAAGTGTTAGTCTTCATATCTAAGTTATATTAATGTTTTCCTGGTATGAAAACATTCAGTCATTAACATTTAAGCACTATCTTTGCTTGAAATATAAAAAATTATAACTATTTTAACAAGATATTATAATATTATGATATTAAAACATGAGTTTTAAGTGTTTTGTATTTTAGGATGATAGAATATGGGCAAAAATGAATGTTTTCATCTAATTGCTGACCGGACTGTTGCTAGATAATAAAGACATAAATTGGTTTAAAGTTAACAAACATAGAGCATTTTGTTATTTTACATAAGACCATTTGTTTTTTAATTTGGTGTTAAAGTAATGCTTGGAGCCCTTCCTTCACATGCTTTATTGTGTCTCTTGTTTTTCCTCTGGGGCCATGCATTAAAATATCACAAATAGCTGCTATTAAAGTGTGAATCATGGTAGCTGCCATTTTTCATGAGTGCTAAAGGAAATGTGACATGTTGAGGAAACCCTGCCATTGATACTAATGCTCTGATCTTCAGGCAAGTGTTTAATGACATACTCAGTATATTGCACAAACTTCACTATCTCCTGAACAAAAGGTTACTGCTAGAGTGCTATAAATATTTGGAAATGTCAGGAGACTATAGTAAAAGAGGATCTGTATTTTTTTCGATCATTGAAGACAAAATGACAATCAAATCTGCTTCATGCTTACATATTTTTCACTTTTGTATATTCCATTACAATATTTCCAATTAATATGGTACTGTTGTTGAGCACAATCTACTTGTATAGATTCTGAGTAAATTAAAAAAAAAAAGTTTTTGTTAAAAAATAATGGTTACATTTTAAGATAGCCCATTAGTTTCAGCCTTATAAAACAGATTTCCTTCTCTTCCAGTGAATCAATCAATTATTTAATTTTGGTAATAGGAAAACAATCACTTTCCATTTCTGCTTCCTGTAGGTACTTAGTTTGTAATTTCTGCTGCCACATTAATTGTGCAGGCAGAAGACAAAGAAGTACACAATAATCTTTGCACGTACACCTAATACCTTCCATACTGATGCTTCAACAATTGTGAATTTCACTTATTTACAACTGAGCTCTCTCATCTAACTCAGTTATACATTCTATGTTATGGCAAAGCTAGTTTTAAAAATGGCTTATCTTCAGCAGACCTGGATTTCTGGAGTATAATTTCCATGCCATCCATCAAAGCAGAAAAATGCAACCTAGTTTGAAGCTTTTTTTGTGAGAAAGCCACTCTGTTAATAGAAACTGAATTGCGATTTTGCAGATAGTATCTCTGTGTGTGGTTCATAACCTACACAATTGATCACATCTCATCATTTCTTGAACTCATTTTGCCATGCAGTAGTCACATGGGGACTTCATGAACAAGAGATGAGCAGAAACAAGAAATGTAAGGATGTATTTGCCAGACAAAATGGGAGTATGAAAACAATTTTGAAAGCCCAAAGCCCAATTTTACAGAACAATAATATTCAAAACAGTTCTCTGATTAATAAAAGTATCAATTACTATGCATACCTTTAATATACTCGTATCCAGAATAATATTGTTGATAAACATATTTTCCAAATGCCTATTGTTAATAGCAATAGCACTTAGACATATACTGCTTTATAGTGCTTTCTC
Organism: Pantherophis guttatus; assembly: GCF_059756535.1. Classification (NCBI taxonomy): domain Eukaryota; kingdom Metazoa; phylum Chordata; class Lepidosauria; order Squamata; family Colubridae; genus Pantherophis; species Pantherophis guttatus. Next base: position 56,642,128 of record NC_142069.1, on the reverse strand, counting down.
GTTTCTCATTTTACCAACCATACAAGTAGTTCTCAACTTACAACAGTTCGTTTAGTGACCGTTCAAAGTTACAACAGTCCTGAAAAAGTGACTTATGACTATTTTTCACATTTATGACCGTTGCAGCATCCCCACAGTGTTCTGTCTCCGTCTCACACACGGACACAAACAGATAGCCAGGAGTTAAATAAAACTTGCAGACAACAAATTCTTTTGATAAGAGGATTGGCAGCAACCCAGTAGCTGCTTGCCAAGAACTTTACTCATAGAGGGAGGGGTTGTTCCTCCGTTAGATAAACCCAAACAAGATACACACAGTTCAAGAATTGTCAAGTCCAGTCCGTATTAAATCCAAGGCAGATAACGTTGTTTCAAAGATACAATGTGACTCACTAATAGTTTAGTTTTGTCCGTCACAGAGTCTGAATGGCCACCTCACCCCCTTTTATCCCCTGTGGGACTCAGTGACCCTCAGTGACTCAGCTTAATCTCTGGCACACCTCCTTTTCTGCTGCGTGCGCTTGTCTCTCCAACGCTGGCGTGGATCCAGCCAAGACTTATCTCCGCCACTCTCCGACTGCGAGGAGATACCTGGCTCCTGGCAAATCTCTTCTCCTTCGGGAGACATCTGAGGCATTGCCAGAGTGGAGGGTCCTGGAGAGGGAGGCCTGGCCAACTCCTCTCCTTCATGTTCGGAGCCTTCTCCCTCCGATAAGTCAGCCTCGGGGGTCGGAGTCACAACACACAGTCACATGATCAAAATTCAGATGCTTGACAACTGACTCTTAGTTATGACAGTTGCAGTGTCCCATAGTCATATGATTCCCCTTTTGTGACCTTCTGACAATAGCAATAGCATTTAGACTTATATACCGCTTTACAGTGCTTTACATCCCTCTCTAAGCAGTTTACAGAGTCAGCATATTGCCCCCAACAATTTGGGTCCTCATTTTACCCACCTCGGAAGGATGGAAGGCTGAGTCAACCTGGAGCCTGGTGAGATTTGAACTGCCAAATTGCAGTCAGTTGGCAATCAGCAGAAGTAGCCTGCAGTACTGCACTCTAACCACTGCACCACTGCAGTTCATGATACTGGCATATTCATTTTATAGAAGTACAACTTCATTATTATGCTTGAATAATAAGTGCTCTGCACTTGAAGGAATTTCCACTGACAAATCCTTTATTACAAGATGATTAAAGAAAATGGCCTTATGCTGAAGTTTAGGAAAAAACAGCAAACTATACAAATAAATAATTATATCTTGGTCAGATCTGTATCAACCTACTCCACAGTTGGTCAGTGGTTAGTTGGTGTCAACTATCTCATAATTATGAAGCATCAGAGAAAGAAGCTATAAAAATAAGTAGTTATGGATGAAATGTGGTTTTGATTATTTTCTGCCTGGAGTACTCTTTTTTTTTAAAACAAAACTTTATTAAACATATAAAAGTAAAATACTATACTATGTATATACAAAATACATATATATTAATACTAATGACAATACATAAAAAGAAAAAGTGACTTTGGTCACACGTCCATTATCTTATTAACAGTGCATATTTGTTAATTATTATTATCGTACAAAATTTTTCATTTATTCTCATTTCTACGAGTTATCCAATCATACCACCTATTCCACGCTATATAACATTTTGAGTCTACCTTGTCCTTCATTTCAAATGTTAGTTTGTCCATTTCCGCGCAATTATAGATTTTTTGGATTATCAATTGGTCTGTTGACAGTTGAATACATTTTTGCTAATCTCGAAGGGGCCAGATACCATCTATACCACATTTTGTATTGATTCTTTTTATAAACCACTGACTTTGTTATACTATAGTAATTTTCACACGCTTACTATTATACTTGCTTTTTGTTTTGTGTATTTGGAGGCTATTATATTTTCAAATCTCTCCCCAAATTTCATGTTTTTTATTTGTTGAAGCATAAATTGCCAATTGGCCTGATCAAAAGCCTTTTGGGCATCCAAAAAGACCAGGGCTACCTGCCTCTCTGGATGCACCTCATAATAGTCTAATACATTAGTTACCATTCTTATATTATTTTTTATTTGTCTTGTTGGTAAAAACCCCTTTTGGTCTGGGTGTATTCTACAATTTAGTATTTTTTTCATCCTGTTTGCCATTATATTCATAAAAATTTTGTAATCAGTGTTTAATAAAGAGATTGGTCTGTAATTTTTTATCTGTGCTATATCTGCTCCTTCCTTCAATATTAACGAAATGTATGCTTCTCTCCATGAATCTGGTAGCTTTGCCTCTATTAATGTTACAAGTTTCTAATAATATCCAATCCAATACTTCTCCTAGTCCTTTATAGAACTTGGTAGTCCATCCATCCCTGGGGTTTTATTATTATTATTTTGTTTCTTAATCGCCTCTCTTAATTCTTCTATAGTGATATCCCTATTTAATATCTCCCTTTCTTCCTCTGTTAAAGCCAACATTCCCTCCCCATTTAGATATTGATTTATTTCCTCCTCTGTCACTTTATCTTGCTCATAGAGTTATTGAAAAAATTGACATGCTATCTCCTTTTTCTTTTCTAAACTATATTGCATTTTACCCCTTTTATCCTGTAGTTGCTGAATTGTTCTTTTCTCCCTTTCTTTTCTTAATCTATAAGCAAACCACCTCCCTGGTTTATTTGCGTGTTTATAAATTTCAATGCCTTTGCATAATTTTCCTGTTCCAATATATTCAATTTATGTTTAGCTGCTATCCATTTACCTCTAATTTATCTTGTAATTTTTCTTCCCAATTTTTGATCTCTTCCTGCACGTTCTTATATTCTTTTTCCCTTTCCTTTTTTCTTTTTGCACTGTCGGCTATGGTTAATCCTCTCACATAAGCTTTCATTGTATCCCACAGATTTTGAAGGGAGGTATGGTATTTTGTATTGTCTCTAAAAAACAACTCTAATTCCTTTTTCATTTGCTCTATATATTCCTTTTCCTTCAGTATCTGTGGGCTTAACGTCCATCTCCTCTTTTTCCTTTGATGTCCTTTCCACATCAACATTACCAACATTATACATCATACATTTCTCCTATCTTTATCACACTATAAAGATACTAAATATGTAAGATACCAAGAATGCTTTCTTAACAGAGATTTGAAGCCAGATAATTAAAAAGCCTTGTCAACTTAACAGTACTTAAATATGTTTAATTTTGTTACGTTTACAATACTTAATGTTAATCGCTGCAAGTTAGTACCAAATAAGTCCAAAAATGCCCTCCAAAAGTTGGAGGTGAATTGAGCCCCTCTGTCGGAGATGATCCTTTGTGGAGCACCATGAAGTCGATAAATGTGTATTAGGAATAATTTGGCTAAACTTTTAGCAGTTGGGATCTTTTGGCAGGGTATAAAATGTGCCTGTTTTGAAAATAGGTCTGTCACGACCCAAATAACAGTATTTCCCTCACTGTTTGGCAATTCCACAATGAAATCCATAGCAATCTCTCTCCAAGGCACTGAAGGTTCAGCTACCTTCTGCAATAGACCTGGGGATTTCCCCTGATGTCTTTTTGCTGCTGCACAAATGGGGCAGCTAGCTACATAGCTTTCTATGTCCTTTTTCAGTGATGGCCACCAAAATTGTCTTTTAATCAGGTGTAAAGTTTTCACAAACCCAAAATGTCCAGCTAATTTGGAGTCATGGCACCTTACCATTAAGCATAGTCTTTGGCTGGCAGGAACATACAACTTCCCCCCAACCCAAGCCAAGTCTTCTTTCATCAGACAGCTGGATTTGTTATTCAAAAACCATTAATCAGTGGCCAATGATTGTTTAAAATTTTGGGTGGTGTCAATGCCCATCAATGTCTCTTGTTTTGCCTGGGATCTGGTGACTACTTTGGCAGCCAGTTGATTGTTTTGTACTATGGGTTTGATTATGTCTGGCTTTGCACTATTGTATTGCGGTTTTCTGGATAGCGCATCCGCCAGAAAGTTTTTCCCCCCCGGGAAATGTTTTAGAATAAAATCAAACCATTTAAAGTACTGAGCCCATCGTACTTGTTTTGGGGAGATTTTCCTTGGGGTCTTTAGAACTTCTAGATTTTTATGATCAGTCCAGACTTCAAAAGGAGTCTTACTACCTTCTAGGAAGTGCCTCCAGGTTAACAATGCCCAACGAACTGCATAAGCCTCTTTCTCCCAAATGGCCCATTTTTGCTCAGTCTCATTCAACTTTTTGGCTGTGTAAGCGCAGGGTTGTAGTTGGTCTTGCTCATTCTTCTGAAGCAGGACCACTCCTATTGCCACATCACTGGCATCTGCTTGTATGACAAATGGTTTCTCCGGGTCTGGGTGTTTTAGAATTGATTCTGCCGAGAACAGCCGTTTAAGTTTTTCAAATGCCACTTGGCATTCCATAGTCCAGTTCAATGGCTGCTTTGGTTTAGGGTTGTCCTCCCCCTTCATTTTTAAGAGTTTGGTGATGAGGAGGGCAATCTGAGCGAAAGCAGGGATAAACTGGTGGTAAAAGTTGGCAAACCCCAGGATGCTCTGTAACTGTTTACACGTGCATGGAGGGTTCCAATGATCCTCCTTAGAGGATCCATCTCAACCCCCTGGTGTGAACTGCAGTACCCCAAATAGTCAATCTTCTCTTGGTGGAATTCACATTTGGAAAGTTTAGCATAAAGTTTGGCAGAGCGGAGTTTGTTTAAAACCACCCTGACTAGTTTTATATGTTCTGCTTTGGTCTCGGTATAGATTAAAATGTCGTCCAAATAGACCAGAACCCCCTTATATAAATGCTGATGCAGCACTTCATTTATTAACTGAATAAACACCACAGGGGCTCCTTGCAACCCAAAGGGGAGCACCTTGAATTGGTAGCAGCCAAGGGGGGTGTTAAATGCCATTTTCCACTCATCCCTCTCCTCAATTCTGACACGATAGTAAGCCTCCCTTAAGTCCAGCTTTGAAAATTTTTTCCCTTTAACGAGGTGTGCTAACATATCTTTCATAAGGGGGAGGGGATACACGTTCTCTACACTGATAGCATTCAGGGTACGAAAATCAATGCAGAGACATTTAGAGTCATCTTTTTTCTCTCTAAAAAGCACTGGAGCTGCGATTTTAGGTCGGGCTGGCTCTTGCTAGGTTTTTCTCAATAAATGTTGTCAGCTCTTCCAATTCCCTCGGTGACATGCTGTAGATCTTGGGTTTAGGGAGTTTCGCACCAGGTAAGATTTCTATTGCACAGTCAGTGGTGTGGTGGTGGTGGTGGAGCTCATCTGAGGCTTTTTCGCTAAAAACCTCAGCTAAATCCTTGTATTCTATGGGTATGCCCTCAGTTGGTGTTAGGGTGTGTGTAAAAAGTATTTGTTGCTTGTGCAACGAGCAGAGCAGAAACACACAGGGAAGGAGATAAACATGCGGCTCATGTGAGAAAAATACTTTATAGATAACAAGCAGTCTCGGTGTAAGTAAAACAGTCCAAGGTCATAAACAGTAATATCAGTCCAGTAAGTATCTTCCCTTACCAAAGCAAACAGACTTTAGTAACTCTTGGTATACAGTACCATATAACAGACGCAGTAAGCAACAGGATACAATCAGGTATCAATCCGGAAGAAGCAGGAAGAACGAACGCTTCTCTGTGCTGCTTATTTATGCACTGTAGCCTAATTACAGGGTTCAGCAAACCCTGATTACGTGGCTCAGTTGCTTCTTAAAGAAACAGATATATTGCCTGACCAACAAGTTAGGAGTAAGCTGCAAGCTGAACCTAACAGTTGGTATGGCGTGACCCGGCATGGGTGTTTCTCGATTCTCTGCCCCCTAAGTTCCTTTATGTGGATTCAAGTTCTCAGCAAAAGTCACATTCCTCTGGAATTTTATGATGCCTTGTTTCCAATTGATTTTTGGGTTCCATTTTTTCAGCCACGCAAGGCCCAGAACTAACAGCCATTCCATGCCAGGTGCCACTATAAATGTAAGCCTTTCCTCGTGGCTTCCGATGCCTATATGTAGAGGCTCAGTGGGAAAAGAAGCTGGCTCCCCTCCTGCTATTGACCTATCTATTTTTTTATTTATTTATTTATTATTCAAACTTCTATACCGCCCTTCTCCTTTCGGACTCAGGGCGGTGAACAGCCAAAATAAAAACATTTATACATAACATTACAATTAAAAACAGATTTAAAATAATTAATAAATTTGGCCCATAATTTAAAATTTGTCAATTTAAAATCAGTATCAAAATTTTAAAAACCAACCCTAAAATCAAGACAGACTGGCTAACTGAAAAAAGTAAGTTTTTAGGGCCCGACGAAAAGTCCTGAGGTCGGAGATCACTCGTATCTCTGGGGGTAGATTGTTCCAAAGGGTAGGTGCCACCACAGAGAAGGCTCTCCTCCTGGGGGTCGCCAGCCAGGATTGTCTGGCCAACGGCACCCTGAGGAGGCCCTCTCTGTGGGAGCGAACCGGCCGGTGGGAGGCTATTGGTGGCAGAAGGCAGTCCCGTGAGTACTCCGGCCCCAAGCCATGGAGCGCTTTAAAGGTAATCACCAACACCTTGAAGAGCACCCGGAAGTCCACCGGAAGCCAATGCAGCTCGCGCAGGAGAGGAGTCACATGGGAGCGCCCCGTCGCTCCCATAATCCCCCGCGCAGCCACATTCTGCACCAGTTGGAGCCTCCGGGTGTACCCCATGTACAGAGCGTTACAATAGTCCAGACGAGAGGTGACAAGTGCTTGAGTGACCGTGTGTAGGGAGTCCCTGGCGTATCAGGCGAACCTGATAAAAAGCCCCCCTGGCCACGGCCGTCATGTGCCCTTCTAAAGACAGCCGTGCGTCCAGGAGGACACCCACATTGCGGGCCCTCTCCGTGGGGGCCAATGATTCGCCCCCAATAACCAGCGATGGCGTCAGCTGGCTATACCGGGACGCCGGCAGCCACAGCCACTCGGTCTTGGAAGGGTTGAGTCGAAGCCTGTTTCTCCCCATCCAGACCCGCACAGCCTCCAGGCACTGGGACATCACTTCCAAGGCATCGTTGGGATGGTCTGGGGTGGAAATGTACAGTGAGTATCATCAGCGTACTGATGGAACTCCACCCCAAAACCACGGATGATCTCACCCAGCGGCTTCACATAAATGTTGAACAGGAGGGGCGAGAGGACCGACCCTTGTGGCACCCCATAAACAAGGCGCCTTGGGGTCAACCGCTGCCCCCATCAAAACGGATTGCGACCGGTCGGAGAGATAGGAGGAGAACCACCGCAAAACGATGCCCCCCACTCCCAGTCCGTCCAGCCGGCGCAACATGATACCATGATCGATGGTATCAAAAGCCACTGAGAGGTCTAATAGGACCAGGATAGAGGAATAACCCCTATCCCGGGCCCTCCATAGATCATCCACCAACGCGACCAATGCCGTTTCCATGCTGTACCCAGGTCTGAAGCCGGACTGGAGCGGATCCAAATAGACAGCTTCATCCAGGTACTGGGGAAGCTGTCGCGCCACCACACTCTCAACAACCTTCGCAATAAAATGAAGGTTGGAGACTGGACGATAGTTAGCCAAAACAGCCGGATCCAGGGATTCTTGAGGAGAGGGCCTCACCACCGCCTCTTTCAAGGCGGCCGGCAGGACACCCTCACTCAAAGAAGCGTTGATAATCTCCTGGAGCCAGCCTCGTGTAACCTCCCGGGAAGCCAGCACCAACCAGGAGGGACACGGGTCCAATAAACATGTGGTCACATTCAGCTGTCTCAAGATCCTGTCCACGTCCTCGGGAGCCACAGGATCGAACTCCTCCCAGATAACACTCTCAAGGCCTGCCTCAGTCATCTCGTCTGAACTAACCCAGTCGGCGGCCAAGTCTTCCCGAATCTGAGTTATTTTATCATACAGATACTGTACAAAGTCCTCAGCTCGGCCCTGCAAGGGGTCCTCCCGCGCTCCCAGATGGAGAAGGGAGTGGGTCACCCTAAACAGGGCAGCTGGGCAGTTATCTGATGACGTGATAAGAGCAGCAAAATAGCTAGATTTCGCCGCTTTTATCGCCACTAGGTAGGTCTTAATATGAGACCTTACCAGTGTCAAGTCAGATTCGGAACGACTGGCCCTCCAACCGCTCTCTAGGCGTCTTTTCCGGCGCTTCATCTCTCTCAGCTCCTCGGAGAACCAAGGAGCTAAGTGAGTTCGGTGCCGGGTCAGAGGCCACAAAGGCACGACCTGGTCCAATGCCCCGGCAGCTGCCCTATCCCAGGCGGCCACCAGGTCATCAGCCGAGTCATGAGCTAGAGTCTCAGGAAATGGCCCAAGCTCCATCTGGAACCTATCAGGGTCCATCAGGTGCCTGGGGCGGAACCACCTGGTCGGCTCCACCTCCCTGCGACAGGGTGCGGCGGTCAGAAAGTCAAGTTGAAGGAGCGAGTGGTCAGACCATGACAAGGGTTCAATATCTACATCCCCTATATCAAGGCCACTCAACCACTGACCAGAGATAAAAACTAAGTCCAGAGTGTGTCCCCCCATATGAATAGGGCCGTGAATTACTTGGGTCAGGTCCATGGCCATCATGGAAGCCATGAACTCCTGAGCTATCTCAGATGTTTCACCGATGGATGGCAGGTTGAAATCCCCCATGACCACAAGTCTGGGGGTATCAGCCGCCACCTCGGCTATAACATTGAGGAGTTCGGGCAGGGTCGTTGCCACGTGGCAGGGAGCCAGGTACGTGATCAACAGACCCATCTGCACCCCACGACCCCACTTCACAAAAAGGGACTCACATCCGGCTATCTGAGGTACAGTGGTCTCCCTCGGATCAAGACCTTCTCTTAGAATGACCGCCACCCCCCCGCCCCTGCCCTGAGCTCTCGGCTGATGAAATGCACGGAAGCCTGATGGGCACATCTCCACAAGGGGAACTCCCCCCTTATGGCCCAAACAGGTCTCTGTGATACCTGCCAGGTCTGCTCCCCCCTCCTGAATAAGATCACAAATGAGGGGGGCTTTATTTACTACGGACCTGGCATTACACAACATCAGCCAGAGACTCGGGCCCTGAGACTCTGAGCAGCCTGGGGAACGGGAAGAGCTAAGGGGACCGGGGCACGCAATCACTCAGAGATAGAGAGCGCATGTCCCCACCACATGATACGGCCCCCTGCTCCTGCCATACCTGTCCCTCCCACTCAGTGTATTAATGGAGAAGCCCTCATTAGAGGGCATTCTAACAGTCCCCTTTCCCCCAGAGTCCGTACCCCCTACCATTAATAGCAGCCGGACTAGTCTCCAACCCCCGTGGGTTTTTCCCCCCAAACCCACATAACCTCCCCACCCCTCAGAGCCCCTTAAAAGTCTATTTAAAAATGTCTTTAAAAAACCCCTCAATCCTCTTTTTGCGACATGCCACCTCTCGGGGTCCCAAGATCCGTCATTAAGGTGAGCCCTCAATAACATAGAGGGCCAGGCCTGCGAGAGGGGGGAATCTCGCAGCGCAAGAAGCTTTGCCCTAGAATACATTTAAAACACTAGAGTGATAATACAAATTTGGCCTAGACATGGCCTAGGGGTCTATAATGATGGTTTCCAATGTCCAGGAAGCAAGACTAAGTTAATCGGAAGAGTCACCACTACCCTCTCACGGTAATGGGTAGTTGGCAGAAAGCAATGGGGGTTTTCAGCTTTCTTACGTTAATCCCTAACTTCCCTACTAAGGTTGGGCTGATGAAACAATGGGTGCACCCTGAATCCATTAGGGTGGAGATACTTATCTCCCTGTCCTGGTTTGGGATAAATAGTTTTAAGGGAAGGGTCAGCGGTTTAATTGGTTTGCTTACCAGTGGTTCATCATCTGGATCGCTTCTGAATGAGTGTGATTCCTCCTGTTCAGATATCAGGGTTTCCTCCCCAAAGAGGGGAGGGGATGGAACTTCTGTGGTCTGCCTGCTCCTCAGAGCAGTCTCCTTCCCACACCGACCCAGTTTTGCAGGGCCCTTCCCAGGTGGGTGGTTCTGGGCAGGTGTTTGCGAATGACACTCTGCAGCTCAGTGCCCCTCTTTTCCACACTTGAAACAGGCTGAAGATCTTGGAGAGAATGCGGTTTGTGGTTTGGGGGGCCCTTGCTTCCATTGGGGTGGGTATTTCTTCCATGCTCGCCCCGCTCGATACTGGTTTCTGGCCATATTGATCTCAGCTTCTTCGGCGGTGATATACTATTCATGTAGGTGATTCGGTGCACCTCGGGCCATGCAGGCATTGTATAGATCATCACTCAGTCCATCCTTGAAACAGCTCACCAAAATATCTTCCGGCCAGTGCACACGACACCTGAGGTCCCAGAATTCTTCAATATATTCTGCTACTGGCCATCGCCCCTGCTTCACCACCTTAATGCAGTTGCGTGCTTTGTGATCTGCCAGCCTGACTGACTAGCCTTATCACCAAGCATGCCACCCAGCAGACATGAAAGAAAAGACCCTGAGATGTACAAGTAAAGACTAAAAGACTCTTTTCAAGCCACAGAAGACAGCTGGAAAGATTGGGGGGTGGGGGTGGAAATTCATTGTAAGGTTTTTTTCTTGTCTCATTTATACAGTATAATAATCAGTCTAATGTACTCATGTAAGGATTGTATTTGAGAGTGGCTGGCACAGCAAGTTCTGTACACCTTGGATGTCTATCTGGTGGGAAGAAAATTGTCCAAAATGTCTGTATTGCCTGTACTGTAAAAGTAGCTACATACACATACACACAGAGACAGACACACCATTCAGAATTAAACTGAAACTATTCCCTTCATTTACCTCTACACAAAGCTTCTCCTAGGTTGATTTTTGCTCTGTGGCACTAAAAGCCCAAGGAGTCATATCTCACTGCTAATTCCATGGGGGAGGGGGCAATCCCCCAGGCAATCCCCTCACTTGAAGAGATAGCAGAAAAAAGTGGTATCCAAAACCCAAGCCCTGACCGTGACTCACAAATGATGCCGCCAGTTGCCCAGTAAAGAAAGATATGTTGCACTGGTGGTTCAAAGCTCAGAGAGGGCATAAAACTAAGGCACGCTCAGCATCTTCGCTGTTAGATTGGCGCAGGGAAAGGAAGACGTGACTAGCGTTGGTCCATTCAGTACCTTTATTTCAGCTCTGAATGAAGGCGGACGGCTGTGCTGCCAAAGCTCTTTTATACGCTTCGGCAGACTCAGCCGTCCAATGACAGCTGTTTGAATTTCCCGCTGGTGGATTAGCCAATCCCCAGCGGATGTCCTTATAAGGACATAATACCCCTCCCCTCCTAGTTCGATGTCTGTCTATCAACACTAATGAATGTCACGTAGTCACACAGATAGGCGGGACGCTTGATGGTCCTGGCTGACCTGCGCAGTTCCATTTGGGTTTCGCCGCCGGCCGGAGCAGGCAGAGCTCCTGTCCCCTCCGGCTCTCGATCCGGAAGGGTCTGGGGTCTGGCCGTCGAGTGTGTGGGCCCTGTCCCAGCACCTCCGGCCGCATCGTCTGGATTTACCCGCTGGTGGCACTGGTCCTTCCCCTGACCGGGATCCCTGGAACCTCACGGCTGGGCATTGCTGTCGACCCGGGGGTGACGACTGATGTCCGGTAAATCCATTTTATTCTCCTTGGCCCCTTGCAGCTTCTGTTGGTGGCTCTGTTGTCTCAGCTGTTGTTGTTGTTGTTGCTCTTGCGTGTCGGCTTGTCGTGGTGGGTGGCTGACCCCGCCGGGGGGTCGCCTGTCTACCATGTCGGGCTGGTGCAGGTCGACCTCACTGGGGTGGTGTTGGTCGACCCTGCTGGTGTGGTGATGGTGGTCTCCCTCATGGGGGAGTCGTTGGCTGGCTCTGCGGGGGCGTTGTGGGTCTGGGTTGTCCCCGGTCTACTATCTTGCATCGGTGGTGGTCTCCCTCGCCGGGGTGTGGCCGGTCGCCCTCACCAGGGGGTTGCGGGTCTCCCTCTGTGCGTTGTCCCTTCGTCGTGGAGGTGGAGGTCTCCCTCGCTGGGGTGGCGAATGGCCTCCTCGTCGGCGCGGTGCTGACTCCCCTCAGGCTGCGGGTACCGGTCTACTCCCTTGGATCGGCGATGGCTTGACTTGCTGAGGTGGTGCGGGTCTATCTCGCCGGGGTGTCACCGTCCTTCCTCGCTGGGGAGCGGCAGGCCTACCTCATCGGGGTGTTGTAGGCCTACCTCGTCAGGCTGGTTTCCTTCCGCTTCCCTCCACCTTTTCCGGAGCTGGTCGATGTGACGTCTACAGACCTGTCCATCTTCCAGCTCCACTCTATAAGACTTCAGGCCGGTTGTGCTCTCAATTCTTCCTTTCAGCCATTTCGGAAACCCGTGGAAATTGAGCGCGAAGACCGGGTCTCCTATGGCAAAGGTGCAGGGGGTGGCGGCTGGCAACTGATGGCACCTCCTGGTTGCACAGGGGGTGCAGCCGGTCCAGATGTGACCTCAGTCTTCTGCCCATCAGCAGTTCGGCCGGGCTCTTGTGCGTCGTTGAGTGCGGCATGATGTGTTGAGTGAGGAGGAACTGGTCGATCCTCTCCTGCCAGTCGCCGGTGCCCATCTTGGTGAGAGCTTCTTTGGTAAGCCTCACCATCCTTTCAGCTTGCCCATTTCCGGCCGGTCTGTAGCAGGCAATCATGGCATGGCGGATGCCCAGTCCTGCCAGGAACGTTTCCATGGGCTTGGATGTGAGCTGCGGCCCATTATCGGAAATGAGGACATCCAGTAGCCCGTGCGTGGCGAATAGTCTCCGGAGTGCCTTGGTGGTGGCTTCTGTTGTTGTGGATGCCATGGGCACGACCTCCAGCCACTTCGAGAAGGCATCCACGACGATGAGGAGGTATCTTCCGCTCATCGGACCCACAAAGTCTATGTGGATTCTCGACCATGGATTGCTGGGAGCCTCCCACTCTGTAGACTGGGCGCGGGGTGGCGCTGGGCGGACTTCCTGGCACGGGTCACATCTGGCACCAGGTCTCTATATCCTTGTCCAGGGTTGGCCACCACACATAGCTTCGTGCCAGCCCCTTCATGCGAACGATGCCTGGGTGCCCCCTATGCAGAGTCTCTAGAGTCTTATTTTGGAGTGAACTGGGAATCACGACCCTGTCGCCCCACAGGAGGCAGCCTTTCATAGTGGCCAGTTCTTGCTGCTTTCTGGCAAATGGGGCGAATTCTGCCATCTTCCCCGTGGGCCACCCGCGCAGAACCCAAGATAGTACCTGCTTGAGCGTTTGGTCCTTCTGGGTCTGTGATGCCATGTCTGTGGAGGTGACTGGGCAAGCGAGGTCATTGTCAATGTGGAATAGTCCAAGTGTGGGGGCTGGGTCTTCCACCGGCTCCTGGGATGGGCACCTACTCAGGGCATCAGCATTTCCGATGGTCTTGCCGGGTCTGTGGGTTAGGGTATATGAGTACCCGGCAAGGAAGATTACCCAGTGTGTCATCCTGGGTGACATGTAGCTTGGTGTGGGTTTGTCGCCTGCAAATAGTCCCAAAAGTGGCTTATGATCTGTGATAACTGTAAAGTTCTGGCCATACAGGTACTCATGGAAGCGCTTGATGCCCGTGATGATGGCCAAGGCTTCCTTGTCCAGCTGACTATAGTTCCTTTCGGTGCTGAACATCGTTTTTGAAAAGTAAGTGATGGGCGCCTCTGTTCCATTTGGGAGTTGGTGACTGCTCCAATCCCGTATGGTGACGCGTCGCAGGTCAGCAGGAGGGGCAGCGTCTCGTGATATTGCATTAGGACGCTGTCTGAAGAGAGCAGTGTTTTGATGTTTTTGAAGGCTGTTTCCTCCTCTGTCCCCCATCTCCACGGTACCGCTTTCCCCAACAGGCGATGGAGTGGTTCAGCAGCTGTGGCTTTCTGTTTTAAAAAGACACTGTAAAAATTCAGTAGTCCCAAGAAAGCCTGAAGCTCCGCTTTGTTTTTGGAGGCCGGAGCTTCGTGGATAGCCTTAACTTTAGATTTGGTGGGGTGGATGCCAGTTCCATCAATGAGATAGCCCAGGAACTCGACCTCCTGGACCCCAATGATGCACTTATCTCTCCTGACTGTCAAACCCTTCTCCTTAAAGCGCTGTAGAACTAGCTTCAGTCGCTCAAGTAGCTGGGTTTTAGAGTGGCCGGAGATTAAGACATCATCAAAGTACGGCACCACCCCTGGAATGCCTTGAAGAAGGTGTTCCATCATAGATTGAAAAATTCCTGGGGCTGCATTGACTCCAAATTGGAGACGGTTACATTTAAATGCGCCCCAGTGGGTGACAATTGTTGTGCCTCCACTGTTTTTTCATCTACTGGCAGTTGCTGGTAAGCCTGGGCCAGGTCCAGTTTGGCAAATATTGACCCACTCCCTAGTGAATGCAGCAGATGTTGCACCACTAGAACTGGGTATGCGCTCTGTTGCAAAGCCTTGTTGATTGAACATTTATAGTCGGCACAGATGCGCACAGATCCATCATGCTTCATGGGGGTAACATTGGCCCTTTTTTTTTATTAGAAATTTTATTATTGCATCTCGGCCCTTTTCTGTTCAGGAACTCAAACCATGTGATCCTGTCCACCATTAAACCATCTTTCCAAGCAGTCTCCATGTTTCCAGTGTCTTTTTCCCCACAGGAGCTGAACCCAGAAGGATATTTCTTCTAATAAAACTATGGGGACCTCAAGGAAGCATAAGATATCTCAGTGGCTTGGGGGAGAAGTTGGGTGGTTGGAAGCAGGTAGCCTCTTCCAGCACTTGGCCCTCCATGGTCATACCACCCTGAGATACCTCATGTACACTTAACAACCTGTGCATTTAATTAATAAATGATCCATTCATTTAATGTGAGCCAATCAATAAATTCTCAAGTTATGAATGTAATTCACAGGCTCTACTACATTTGTAACTTGAGGATTACCTGTACTGCATTCTAATCATTGCAAAAAAAATAAAAAATAAGATAATTGAGAAATATATGTATTAAATCAGTAACATTAAAGAGATTATTGATTAATCCATATGTCACTAGAAAATATTTTAGGACACTTTATTTCTATGAATCATGTACTTTTCCCCTCTACACCTATACAAAGAAATCTAAGGCTCTGGAAAATTCAAATGACAATTGTTATATCTGGAGTACTATTAATACATTTATTTAATTATAATTTATTTTTCAACCATAAAATGGACAAAGTGTAGTCCTGGTCTATTCAATAGTAAAGAAAATGATAAAAAGTAACTTTAAAAATTAATATTTACTAGTATCAAATACCGGTAATAATATCAATATTGCCTGAAATACAAAGAAACAAGCAATGTATCTATATAAATTTTAATTAAGAACCTTGCATTGTAAACCAGATGATACAGTATATAGTTAATTGTGCCAATAACTGTTGGTAACTGAATATTTCAGTAAAATTTGTACAGCTGTATAGAACAATGAAAATCTGGGATTAGTTCATTAGTCTGAGTGATGAAATTTTGCTCAAGTGTATTGCAGCTTAAATTAAATACATGTGCTTTCATTTTTCAAATGTTATCCATGCAAAAAATATCTACTTTTGATATTTTTATCATGTGTTAGAAATTCATTAGGCAGACATGCATTTTGGCAAAAAGAAAGAAACAAACAAACAAAAATTGTGAATGTAAGTTATATAAAATATGAGATACCTTGCATAAAAGTGAACCAAAACAAAATATATAGAAGACTCCCAAAGACATTAGTTTCTTATGCATGAACTTTAGTTTCTTCAAATAAGTATATAATTATGAATAACATTTATTAATCTTCTAACATTCAGTTAAAAAGAAATTATCCTTTGACCTACTGTTTAAAAAAGTTTTAAACTATAACAAAAGTAAAACATTGATAAAATATTGATATTTTGCATGAAGAGTCTAGAGTTTTAAAATGTAAATATATAATACAAAGTCATACAAATTAAAGAACGAGTGTAAAGTACTGACAGATCTGTTCTTGCTTCACATGGATGGTATCATTATGGGCATCTACAATATCAGTTCTAAAAAGTTAAATTCTATTTCTAAATCAGCTAGCAAAGCTCTGCTAATAAAATAATGACTCCAAGTTTATAATACTGGAAGCATCAGACACTTGCACTATTACTTGAGCCAATGATTCAGTATAACTTGAGCAGTTTTTTTCTTTTAATTCATATCAAATTCTCAATACACCATAGTTTCTGAAAGAAGTAAGTATTCCTTTTTTAAAAATTTAAATACCGCATAGAACAAACAGTCAGAACAAAGACATTCTTTATCTTTTGTGGGAACCCTAAATTTGAAAACATATTTGAAGGAAACAATATTTGAGCTCTATTTTTGAATTGTAATGAATCTATCTCTTGGGATAATTAAATTGGGAAAATTGGATTAGGACATTACAACTCTTATTTACAACTCTAGGAAGTAAAACAATGTTAATTTATTGGAAAATGCAAATCATTTTCCTCCAGGTTGGCCTTCACTAAAAGAAAGCCATATGTGTCTCAGAGGGAAAAAAAATCCTTTCAGATAGATTTTGTTAACTGCTAATGTGTTTTCTTTTTACTGCATATTTATTTATTATTACAGCATTTGCTTTGATTTTTAAACATTATTTTAAATACTATACTCATGTCAATATTTATGCAATCAGGTAATTACTTTTCAAATTTCCATATTTATAATGAGCAAAATAAGGTGTCTGCAATATTAAAATCTAAATTATGTATTTGGATAGAAGTCAATTTATTCAAATGTGGCAATTACATTTAGATAAAATACTAAAAGTAAATTTGTTTATATAGCTATTGTGGGAAGAAATATCCATCTGGTTCAGTTCCAATCCAGGAGAAAGGCACTGGAGACAAAATGGAGGCTGGAGGCTGATTGAAAAGAGGGCCCATTTATTGATGACTAGGACCACATGTTTGTGGTTCTGGTGCAACTGACATAATGGAGTTGAGAGTGAGGGGTTTTTATACTTTCTCTTGGGCTTTGCACTTGAGCTCTTGTTCCTGTTTAAGAACATGTATTCTATTGGTTGTTGTCAGACCCCATGGTGCCATGTAGGGATTATTTAAGGGTTATAGCTGGCTCTATAGGCAAAGTACAAATCCTAGGTGTTTGTCTGAGCTAAGTTTGGTTGAAGTTTGGACTGCAATAATGGGTGATGCAATAATTCCTATTTTGGCTTAATGGCTTTTGTCTTGTTTTGGATCTTGAGTGAGGACTAATCCTATCTTTGTTCAGACTTTGCTGCAGGGAATTTCAAAATATTCTGTCTTCAACGGATTACCAAATCTGCATTTCTAAAAGCTGCCTCCCCAGTATCTGCTTGGGGGCAGGGAGCTGGGGCTCTGAGTTTCTGACTTCCTTAAGATTTTTTATTTCTCTTTTGGGGGAAATATTTTATTCTGCCTTTTTTAATATTCCTCAAAATATTTCATTCTTCGGGGGGGGGGGTGATTCCCACACTAGTAAGATAATTTTACATCAAAATAAACTTCTCTGTGATTTGCATTATTTAAAACAATATGTTGAGTTAAATTTCCATTATATAATTAAGGTACTGGAATCCTTTGCTGTTAATACTTATTAATAGATCCAGAAATAAAATCCTTAACTTGCATCCTGGTGTTTTCAATCCATTTATTTACTTCAAGTTACAAAAGCTGTAAAATGAGTGCAATGCTTTTGCTTTGACTGTATCTTTAAAAACCTGAAAAGTCATAAATGACAGGGGCCATTAAAAAAAAACGCAGTACACAAAACAGATAGGATAGTACCGACAGACGTAGTTGCTTCTACATATACCACATACAATCAATTTTTCAATCTCTATTATGTTTTCACAATTTATTATGAAAGTTAAAGCACCTATGTGTGGTGATTTTATTTTTACTATACAGCTTACATTATTAGATTTAACACTACACTGTAACTTGCCCCATTGGACCGAATCATGCAACTGTTGCAGATCAGCAGAAGTGTTTCATAAGGCATAATCGAACATGTTAAAAAATATTCCTCAAACTTTCAAAACTTGAGTTGCTTGATGAAGGAATTTCTAGGTGTCTCAGTCCTTGAAGTTCCATAGTTAAGTCAGGAAGATAATTTACTTGGAAGTGTAATTTATTTGGCTTAGGACAATGCCTCAAGAAATCGAAAAAAAGAAGAATTTCTTTTAGGTTCAGTCCTTTGCACTAAACTGAGGACATGTTCAGGTACATTCAGAATTCCAAAAAGATAAGGATACCAAGGGCAGGCAACAATAAACCAAGACAGCTAGGTAATATTCCAGCAGCAGCTCCTGAAAAATCAAACAGGTTTACATTTTATACAAAAGATTGAAGATTAAGGAAGATTACAAGTAAAACAGAGATGTTCTAAAGATTCTTCCCCAAATTGTATTCTCTGAATTGTGATAGTCAGATATTTTCTAATTATTTGCTAAACCTTGTCCTCTGTGTGATTTCAAATTAGACTTTACTCCTGACAACTACACAGACAAGCTCCTGCAGTTTGTTTTTCTTGACAACATTTTTGGGAAGTGGTTTTCCATTGCCTTCTTTCTAGGGCTCGGAAGAGTGACCGCCCCAGGATCAATATCAATAATGAACTATCAATATCAAATTGTCAGTTTTGGATTTTCTTTTCCTGAATGATAATATCAGTAGCAGAACATTGCTAAGATTTAAATCTAACCATTATTATACCGTTAATACTCTGAAAGATCCTCAGCTCCTCAGAAGAATGTGGATCCCTATCAGACCTGGGGGGTCATTATCCAGCATTACATCATCAGATAATCAGATTATTTTATAATCTGTTCACGTAGTTTTCTCAGTAAAATAAAGTAGAATAGGTTTATCCCATGTAGTATGAAACAATGCCTTTGTTATTGCCCCTAAAGTGATCATCCATCTCCAATACCTTCTATATTGCTGCCCAATATAGGTGTCTACTTTTTTTTTTTGGTAGGATGACCCTCATACCTCATGGGACTCTGCTGGTGGCTTCGCCATCAGCATTCTTTGTTCAGCCCTTCTAGGAACAACCACACAATAAGGAAGAATAGCAAGATTTTAGGAAGGGGATTATTAGTGAAAAATTGCTAATTTGCTTCTCTCAACCACTAAAATGTATATTTATGATATATTAGCTAGAAAACAAATAAAATATTTTTTGTTAGACAATTATTTGAAAATAAATGACTACTGTACATATTTATTTATATTTTATATTTCTTGACCAATTATCACCACTATATAAAAGACACCAGGAAATACTGTTAAAATTTTAAACCTTAAACTTAGCTAAATATTAAAACACTTAAACTATAGAAAAAAAATAACATCTTTCATACAGTTTCATTTTTTCATATACATACCTGGAATTTTTACGTGAGCTACTTCTCCATCTCCCCCTTCACTATGGACCCGAACTTCAACAATGTACTGACCTTTAACAGGTGCAGGAACTTCTATATAATGGTTACCGGTCTTAAATAGTGTGCCATTAAATTGACCATCTGGTCTATAGAGCACCTTTTAGAGAATAATAAAAAAATAGCATTGTTAAATTCACAAACATCATCCAACAAATTAATACTCCAGGTCATTATTTAAAAAATCAGGGCAAAATATTTATAAATGCTGTCTTGAATCAATATGTTATTACATTTTATATACATTTTTGTAAATAAAAGTGAAAAGCTTCCACTCCTTTTTTAAGGCTTAGGGAGAGAACATTAGTAAATTATATTTAAGTAACCTGTCAGCCTCCACTCTTTTGATGCTTACTTGCTCGGCTGCCATGGAAACGGGGGAGGGGGAGCTAGGGGATTCTTGGGGGGGAAGCGTGCTGGAGGAAAACGAAAGTGAATCTTTGCTGCAGTTCTTTCTTTGAAGTTGATATGTTTCAAGGTCAACGGTCGGGGCATACCAAGAGGATGACACTGCCTGACGTGTGCTCCCACATGATCTCTGGAGGACCTGTGGATTGGATGATTTACGCTGGACAGTTGGGAGGGGATGCTTTCTATATGTGATTTTCGCGCCTATGCTTCAGATATTGCTTTTCTATGGTTGCATTCAGTTCATACTCAGTAAAAGTACCTTTCTCTATGAAAATGGAGTCGGGGTTTTTCTTTCCTGAGTATTGAAAGGAGGCACACCTGACATAACTGGTATATTTAAATTTTCTGTTGTTTCTGTGGTGTAAGCAGAGCAAGTAGTAATGGGCAAAGAGGATGGGCTCTACCAGGAAATCAAATCATTAATTTCCTATATATGATCACTGGGAATAGGAAACAATGGTGGTATTACATACGAACAGCATTAACCAATTACCGTTATGAGAAGTCAACAGCAACACTTCCACACTTCATATGAGGATATAATTGCTTCCATCTTATATGAGGATATAAGATGGAAGCAATTATGCCCTGTCTCCTTTATGGTTCATTCTTTTTCTGTGCTCTGTAGACCATTGTTCCTAATGTTTCCTTCTTGCTGAAATAAAGAAAGTACCAAATAGATTGCCTCAGCCATCGCTGCTTACACACTGTGAGGGATGTCCAACCTTGACAACTTTAAGACCTATGGACTTCAACTCCCAGAATTCCCCAGCCAGGACCCCTGGTTTACACTGATCTCCAGTCTGTTTCCTTCTTTCCACCACTGAAAAGAAGTGACATGTATGTCATCATACAGAAGATGAATCAGCTCTGAGCATAATAGATACTAATACAAAAGTTGATTGATTACTCTTACACTTATTAGTGTAAGAGAATAAGAACTCATAGGTATGTTTCTCTGCCTTATAGCTATTTTTATATCTTGTCAAGGCTCATATTAGAAGGTAATTTCTAAGAATTAGCTGAATTATCAATATAATAGATCTTGAGAGAAATTTCATAACGGGTGTCCGTTGTCCCCACTTTTATTTATTCTAACATTAGAAGTCTTGCTAAATACAATACGGGACTCTAATATCTTGAAAGGTATAATGATTAGGCAAGAGGATTATAGAATAAAGGCATTTGCAGATGATCTGGTTGTTACCCTATCACAACCAATGGAATCAATAATCTTGATGAAGGACATTATACAAGACTATGGTAAAGTTTCAGGTTTTAGACAGAATCCAAAAAAGACTAAAATGATAGCTAACAATATGACACAAGATCGCAAACATGAGCTAGAAAGGAGGGCAGGTTTTGAGACTGTACCTAAGGTAAAATATATAGGAGTTCAGGTTGCAGAATCAAACATGAAATTGTTTCAAAATAATTATGAGGTGTTGTGGCGAGAGGTGCAGAAAGACATGGAGATTTGGAAAAAACTGCAGCTGTCTCTACTTGGAAGAATTGCAGCAGTTAAGATGAACATTTTGCCAAGATTTCTTTTTTTGTTTCAAATGATTCCGGTGCTCAAAAGTGATAAACAATTGAAAGTCTGGCAAACTGGTGTGAATAAGTTTGTCTGGAACGAGAAAAAGCCGAGAGTGAAATTGAAAATTATGCAAGATGTTCCAGAAAGAGGAGGTCTTAAACTTCCAAACCTACAGTTATATTATGATGCAGCAGCTTTAAATTTAACAAGTGATTGGTTTGGAAGGAAAAAGACTGGAATATTGAATGCAGAAAGTTTTGATCTCGAATTTGGATGGCATGCTTACTTATTTTATGATGACAAAGTTGATAAAGTATTTAAAAGTCATATACTTAGAGACTCTTTGATGAGAGTTTGGAAGAAGCATCGACTCAAATGGGATTATAAAATACCGCTTGGTCATACTTTGTGGAATACAAATATAATGTCACTCGGGGGGTTTTTATACAAAGAGGTTCTTTTTACAGATGCGGGCAGATGGCAGCTGAAGACATTGCAGACACTGTTGGACGAAGGGATTAATTTAACTTGGTTACAATATAATCAATTACAATTGAGATGGAAAGAGGACCAAAAAACTGGTATTATGTTGCACGAGGAAGAATTGGTTAGACATATAAGAGAGAAAGGTCCAATGCATATCAAAAGGCTTTATAATGTTTTGCTAGAAAGGGACTCAGAAACTGAATTAGTTAAAGACTGTATGATTAAGTGGGCACAAAATTTTGAAGAACCAGTGATGTTGGAAACATGGGAAAAAATTTGGGTTCAGAATGTTAAATTTACACAGTCGCAGAACCTGAGGGAAAATTTCTATAAAATGTTTTATAGATGGCATTTAGATCCCAAAAAGTTGTCATGTATGTACCCTAATGTTCAGCCAAAATGTTGGAGATGTGAATGTTTGGATGCTACGTATTATCATGTTTGGTGGACCTGTAGGAAAGTTAAGGCTTTTTGGATAAAAATTTGGTGGGTCATGCAGAATGTTTTGAAGAAAAAAATTCAATTCTCTCCACAATTGTTTTTATTGGGTATAGTTAAGGGTTTTACATCGGGTGAAACAAAATTGATATTGTATATGATAACAGCAGCAAGATTGTTGATAGGCAAATATTGGAAAAATGAAGCTTTGCCCACTATTGAAGAATGGATTTTGAAGATGGCCAGTTTTGCAGAGATGGCGAAGATTTCAGCATACTTAAAAGATTGTTCACAAGAGACTTATGAATGGGAATGGAAAAGGTGGATAGAATATGTTCAGAACAAATATCAAACTAGAAAGTATCAAATAGCTTTTACTTGAAAATAATGTATTAGAAATATTTTAATGTAATGAGGTAAAGAGAAAAATTATACAGGGGAGGGAGGGGTTCAAGTTTATACTTAAGTGTCATATTAAGGGTTTTTTTAATGTGTTTTTTTTTACGAGTTATGAGTATATTATAGGGAAGTCTGGGGGGAGAGGAGGGTTAGGGAGGGTTGGGGAAGATGGGGAAGTTTGGGGGGGTGGAGGGGGGGAAAGGGGTGAAAATGTAATTGTAAAACTTTTGCAATAAAAAAAAAAAGAAAAGAAATTTCATAAGATTCCTGTATTCACTGGAACCAAAGTTTGCTTTTTATGGTCTAACTCTAAGATATCCTTTCTTAAATATCACTTAACTCTCTTCCTTTTAAATAGCAATTTACTTTATGAACACACAATTCAAATAGGGCAACAAAACAGCCAGTATTACCCAGTTATGCCCAAAAGGCTTAAATATCAATCTTACTTTATATCCTTTCACAGTAGATTCATTGGACTGTGACTTAACATGCTCCCATGTGATGATGTACTTTGAACCCGACCTTACAGCATTAATAATTCTTGGTTGCTGCCTTGGAGCTAAAAAAAAATAGCACATACCTTTATTCTAACCAGTACAATTAAATTTTATAAACATTATTCTCTCAGTCATACACATTTGTCTATTTATGTCCCCAAGTAAAATTCAGAATGATATCATCTACTATCTACTTCCCATTCTGATTTATACAATTATTCATAGCTTCCTCTTGCTTAAAAATTGTCACCAAATCTTATGCAGCTACTGTCCAGCATTTGCAGACCACGTCACAGTGATCTATGGAAGAGAAGCAAAACTATGCAGCCAAGATGATACTGTTCACACCAGAGGTTTGTGTATCTACCAATATGCATAATTTACCATCAATGACTGAGTACATTTAGACAAACTGGCAATTCCATATGAAAAAAATTAATTTAAGGTAATTAAAACATTACAATATCCACAAACCAAAAATGGACTATTTCAAGCTCCCAGACATTTTACATTGAGCTCATCCTTGAACAAGGAGTTTTAAGACAAATTGTGTTGTCTGATGAAGTCTACAGATATAAGTTTCCTTTATTCTATGTCCATCTGATATTATCTTTACTATTCATCTCCATCTCCTACTTTAGATACTTACGTGCTTTTTCTGTAACAAAATCCAAAGGATAAGTGTAAGGTCCAATGCCAGCTGCATTGAAAGCTGCAACTTTTGTATAGTATTTTGTATAAGGTTTCAGGTTTTCTAACATTACTGAAAAATTCCGACTGCTCACTTGCACTCTACTTGCAGCTATTTCTTTTTCACTGCTGGACCAGTAACTGATCTGTAAAAATGAAAAAAAAAGTCAAATGTAAAAGGAAATATATATTTGAAATAATTACTCCTAATTATTTCAAAAGCAATGGAAACTTATATTTAAAAACATACCAGATTTTAGAACTAACTCAGCAGGAGAAACAGAAAAACTAAGATTCTCAGTCTGTAAGGACCTGCCCCGCTGCCCTAGCTGGTCCCTCAGAAAAGCAAGACTCTTGACTCAAGAATCATAAAAACTTTTACTGAGAGAGTGTGGTTGCAGTATAGTCAGGTCGAATCTGAAAAAGCCCACGCAAAGTACAAAGCAATTCTTTCATCCCCAAACCAACCCCCTGGCCAGTCCACCAGCAGCCAATGTGATGCCGCAAGGTTGTTTTGAGAACTCTGAGGTGTTAGGCAGATAATGGTCCACTCTCAGGGTATGACGGCCTTGAAACCAGGCTGGAACCAGCTGAGAGGAAGTTTGCTCTGTCTCAGAAGACAATCCCCCTCCCTAATTCCAAAGAGTTATAGCAAAAGCAAAAGCATGAGAAAAATGCCAGCAAGCCATTCTTCCCACCCCCGCCCTGCTTCAAACAGAATGGCAGGATATGATGTAGAAATGACACAATCATCCAGAAGCAAAATGTTTTCAAGGAAAAGAACAAGAAAAACCAGTTACCTTTTAAATAGCATCTTTCGGACAGCCCCAAAGATGCTGTTTAAAAGGTAACTGGTTTTTCTTGTTCTTTTCCTTGAAAACATTTTGCTTCTTATCCAAGAAGCTTCTTGACTTCAGAACTGAAGAAGCTTCTTGGATGAGAATCAAAACATTTTCAAGGAAAAAACTAAGAAAGTCCATTTGCTTTTTAAACAGCATCTTTCGGTCATAGAAACTGGTAGGACATTTTTTTCCTGGAATACTCTTTACTCCCAGCAACTCCACTATTTAGATTGAATCCTTTTGGAGGAATCACTTTAGAAGAGTCATTACAACCTTGGTAGAGGGGCATGCATGCATGCATGAGCAAAATGATTGGGGATCTTCCCAAAGCA
The DNA here is from genome assembly GCF_059756535.1 of Pantherophis guttatus. NCBI lineage: Eukaryota > Metazoa > Chordata > Lepidosauria > Squamata > Colubridae > Pantherophis > Pantherophis guttatus. The sequence goes on along the minus strand of NC_142069.1, from coordinate 56,617,029 downwards.
AGAGCCTGGAGCTGTTGGGAGAAAGCTTTAAGTCACCCAAGGCTTCCTAAAGATAGAACAAACACTGGGAAGTAATAGCCAAAGGGAAGTGATTTTCACTCCAGGGATATATCCAATTTGCCAGGTAAGTAATGGTGTAAGATTTCCTGCTTCTTTGATATTTGGCTAAGAGATTCTAGGTGGGCGAGTACAGGTCCTCTACTTACAACAGTTCATTTAGTGACCATTCAAAGTTACAATGGCACTGAAAAATGTGACTTATGACCGTTTTCAACCTTTGTAGCATCCCCATGATTATGTGATCAAAACCAGATGCTTGGCAACTGGTTCATATTTATGACTGTTGTGTCCCAAGGCTATGTGGGCCTTTGTGACCTTTTGACAAGTAAAGTCAATGGGGAAACCAGATTTACTTAACAACCAGGTTACTAACTTATCAACTGTAGTGATTCACTTAACAATTGTGGCAAGAAAGGTTGTAAAATGGGGCAAAACTCACGTAACAACAGAAATTTTGGGCTCAATTGTTTTAAGTCAAGAACTACCTCTATACTTTCCTTTTGGGCTCAGTTGTGTAAGTCAAGAACTACCTCTATACTTTCCTTTTAAAATATTTTACTGATTTAGAATACAATAGAATAGAATATAATTCTTTACTGGCCAAGTGTGACTGGACACACAAAGAATTTTTCTTGGTGCATATGCTCTCAGTGTACATAAAAGAAAAATTACATTTGTCAAGAATCATAAGGTACAACACTTAGTGATAGTCAAGCAATCAAATCATATTAGGAAACAGTCAAAATAAATTGTAAGGATACTAGCAACAAGTTTACAGTCATAAGTGGGAAGAGATGGGTGAAAGGGATTTATTAGTACAACATCTCAGAAGTGATGGGGAATAGAAAATTTGGTTTTGGCAGGTTGACAGGAGAAAAAAGTTTGTACATTTAAGAGTTATTCCTCCTCCTGCCAGTTGTTTCAGGTTGAGAACAGGTTGGCTCATACACCTAATGTCTCCTTTTACTACAGGACTGTGGTTTGTACTAATCCTTTCAATAAGGCATTGCAGATAAAACCTCTTGTATTTAGCATGTCTAGATGACAACTATGGAAGTGTCAAGTAATTTCTTCTGAATGGGAGAATGAGAATGGGTCATAAGTCAGAAGCTACTTGTATTTCCATTATTGCATTTTCTGGTAATTATTTGTTTAATCATTTATGAATCACTATAGTATTTTTATATAGACAGAAACTTCAGGAATAGTAAAGGGCAGAAGTATCTAATTCTCCAAAGCTATTCTTGTATTTATAATTCATTTCAAACTCAGATACACTTTTTGACTATAAAAATAAATATGAATTAAATATCATGTTCAGTTCTTTTGTATCTTGTGGTATGAGTAATAAAAGAGAATGCATTTTTAAGCTCACCTCATACCCAGTAACAACTGGATTGAAAATGTGCTCCCAGGAAACAGAAACTTCCATGGATGACAGAACTTTTATTTTCACATTTCTAGGCCTTTCAGTAGGAGCTGGAAAATTGAACAGAATATTAATATTGTGAATCCAATATTCTGACTAATGTAGAGTAAATAATCAAGGATTTCCAATTATTTCATTTGGTGTTTTCTTTGGCAGTGTGGTCAATATTTCTTCCAGTTTCTAGTCTGGTGCCTTTAGCAACCAGATTAAGTCATCTGGGTGACTTTGGGCCAGTCACTTGCCCTTAGCCCTAGGAAGAAACAATGGCAAGCCACTTCTGAAATTATGGCAAGAAACCTGCCAGTTTTATCTTTCATTTTGTTTCTACTTAAGCAAGTTGCCTTGAACTCTGAAAAGGAGATTTATGAACCATTTAAAATAATCAAATACCAAACCTACTGTATGTAAATTTTAAAAAATGTGTGAATATATAAATTCACAAAATTCCTGATTCACAAAATTCCTGATGTTTTCCCCAAAATAAGACATCCCCAATAATAAGACCAATCAGGCTTTTGAGCGCATGGCAATAAGGCCAAGCGCTTATTTCAGGGTTCAAAAAAAATATAAGACAGGGTCTTATTTTTGGAGAAACATAGTAGTTTCTCACTAACATCATAAAGAAACGAAGTACTAGTATATTGCAGAGAGAGAGATATAGATGTTTTTATGAAATAACCATTGATTAGGCATTGAATGAATAATTCTTTTTTTAGTATCCAAATTATGTATCTAAATGTGCAGTGATGGTTAGGTGCAATTATTGAATTTCCCCAAGTGCCTAAAATGTGTGGTTTATTTTTTGTTATAGACAGAATAAATGCAAACAGTTTGGGTGTCCTATAGTTTTGACTTTACTAGATCATTCATCACATACATACATACCACACACACACATATATAAAACTAATTTTTGAATTGCTTGTTGCATTTTGATTAATTCAAGATTAACTACATTAAACAGATGCTGCTGCTCTATTTAAATATTTTTAAAAGAAAATATTAACCTACTCGTGAACACAATTCACTGAAGGCAGTCCAATGTCTATAAAAATTCATTTGTGATGGAAAGATCAACCGACCTTCTTGCGCTGCGAGACTCCCCCCTCTCGCAGGCCTGGCCCTCCATGTTATCGAGGGCCTATCTTGATGACGGGCTTTGGGACCCCGAGAGATGGCATGCAGCAAAGAGGGGGTTGAGGGGTTTTTTAGCTAAATTTTTAAGGAAAATTTTAAGGGGACCCGGGAGGGCGGGTGGGGGTTGTAAAAGTGGACCTGGGGGGGTCCAGATAGCGACTGCGCGGGATGATGGGTCGATTAGCTGCAGCAGAGGGGTCGCGAAAGGAAATTTAACCGGGGGGCAGGGGGACGATAGAAAGGGCTGTGTAATTGAAATAATGAGTGGGAGGGGCAGGTATGATGGGCGCAGGGGGTCATATCAAGTGTCGGGGGTACACACGCGCTGTCTCCGAGCGATTGTGCACTCCGGTCCCCAATGCGTGACTCGTGTCCTGGGTTGTGTAGAGCCTCAGGCCCAGGGTCCGCGGCTGATGTTATGTAATGCCAGGTCGGTGGTTAATAAAGCCCCCCTCATCTGTGATCTTATTTTGGAGGGGGGTGCAGACCTGGCAGGTATTACAGAGACCTGGTTGGGCCAAGAGGGGGGGTCCCCCTCGTCGAGATTTGCCCGCCAGGTTTCCGTGCATTTCATCAGCCAAGGGCCCAGGGGAGGGGTGGGGGAGTGGCGGTGATCATTAGGGAGAGTCTCTGTCCGAGGGAGACCACTGTTCCTCAGATAGCCGGATGTGAGTCCCTTTGTGTGAAGTGGGGCCGTGAGGTGCAGATGGGTTTGCTGACTACGTACCTGGCTCCCTGCCACGTGGCAGCGACCCTGCCCGAGCTACTCAACATCATTGCCGGGGTGGCGGTCGATACCCCCAGACTTATTGTCATGGGGGATTTCAACCTCCCATCCGCGGGTGAGGCGTCAGAGGTGGCTCGGGAGTTCATGGCTTCCATGACGGCCTTGGACCTGACCCAGTTAGTTCAAGGCCCAAACACATAGGGGGACACACTCTGGACTTGATTTTTATCTCTGGTCAGTGGTTGAATGATCTTGGTAGAGGGGACCTAGATATTAAACCCTTGTCATGGACAGATCATTCACTCCTTCAATTAGACTTTCCTACTGCCTGCCCCCCGCCGCAGGGAGACGGAACTGACCAGATGGTTCCGTCCCAGGCGCCTGATGGATCCCGAAAGGTTCCTGAAGGAGCTTGGGCCGTTTCCTGAGACTCTAACACACGACTCGACTGAAGAGCTGGTGGCCGCCTGGGAAAGGGTGGCCGCTGGAACTTTGGACCGCGTCATGCCTTTGCGGCCTCTGACCCGATGCCGATCTCAATTAGCTCCCTGGTTCTCTGAGGAGCTGAGAGAGATGAAGCGTCGGAAAAGACGCCTAGAGAGCATTTGGAGGACTAGTCAATCCGATTCCGACTGGACACAGATGAGGTCTTATATCAAGACCTACCTAGTGGCGATAAAAGCGGCAAAATCTAACCATTTTTCCGCTCTTATCGCATCTGCAGAGAACCGCCCAGTCGCCCTGTTTAGGGTGACCCACTCCCTTCTTCGGGGGGGAGTGCGGGAAGATCCCTTGCAGGGTCGTGCTGAGGATTTTGTGCAATTCCTGCACAATAAAGTCGCTCGGATTCGGGATGGCTTGGACTCCGATTGGATGAGTCCACGGGAGGAGACCAGGGCAGGTCTTGAGAATGTTATCTGGGAGGAGTTTGATCCTGTGACTCCCGAGGATGTGGACAGGGTTCTGGATAAGATTAGTGCCGCCACGTGTTTATTGGACCCATGTCCCTCCTGGTTGGTACTGGCCTCCCGGGAGGTTACACGAGGCTGGCTCCAGGGGATTATAGGTGCTTCTCTGAGTGAGGGTGCCTTTTCTGCCGCCTTGAAAGAGGCAGTAGTGAGGCCCCTCCTCAAGAAGCCTTCCCTGGACCCGGCTGAATTAGCCAACTATCGTCCAGTCTCCAACCTTCGTTTTGTGGCGAAGGTTGTTGAGAGCGTGGTGGCACGACAACTTCCCCGGCACCTGGATGAAGCTATCTATCTAGACCCGTACCAGTTGGGCTTCAGGCAGGGGTACAGCACAGAAACGGCATTGGTCGCGTTGGTGGATGATCTCTGGAAGGCTCGAGACAGGGGTTGCTCCTCTGTCCTAGTCCTATTAGATCTCTCAGCGGCTTTTGATACCATCGACCATGGTATCATGCTGCAGCGATTGAGGGGGTTAGTAATAGAGGGCACCGTTTTGCGGTGGTTCTCCTCCTTCCTCTCCGACCGCTCGCAGTTCGTGTTGGCAGGGGGACAGAGGTCGACCTCGAGGCGTCTCGCATGGGGAGTGCCGCAAGGGTCGGTCCTCTCGCCCCTCCTGTTCAACATTTATGTGAAGCCGCTGGGTGAGATCATCCGTGGTTTTGGGGTGAAGTGCCATCTGTACGCTGATGATACTCAGCTGTACATCTCCACCCCAGACCACCCCAACGATGCCCTTGATGTGATGTCTCACTGCCTGGAGGCCGTGCGGGTCTCAGACTCAACCCCTCCAAGACCGAGTGGCTGTGGCTTCCGGCGCCCCGATATAGTCAGCAGGTGCCATCGCTGACTATTGGGGGTGAATCTTTGCCCCCCACAGAGAGGGCTCGCAATCTGGGTGTCCTCCTGGACGCGCGGCTGTCTTTAGAAGAGCATATGACAGCCGTGGCCAGGGGGGCCTTTTATCAGGTTCGCCTGATTCGCCAGTTGCAGCCCTTTCTGGATCGGGACACCCTGCGCACGGTCACTCATGCCCTTGTTACTTCCCGGTTGGACTATTGTAATGCTCTCTACATGGGGCTCCCCTTGAAGAGCACTCGGAGGCTCCAACTGGTCCAGAATGCGGCCGCGCGGGTGGTTATGGGCGCAACTCGTTGTGCCCATGTGACACCCCTCCTGCGCGAGCTGCACTGGCTCCCAGTGGTCTTCCAGGTGCGATTCAAGGTGTTGGTTACCACCTTTAAAGCGCTCCATGGCATAGGACCCGGGTACCTCCGAGACCGTCTTCTGCCACCAATAGCCTCCCACCGACCAGTTCGCTCCCACAGAGAGGGTCTCCTCCGGGTGCCATCGGCCAAGTTATGTCGGCTGGCGACACCCAGGGGGAGGACCTTCTCTGTGGGAGCCCCAGCCCTGTGGAACGAACTGCCCCCGGAAATATGTAAGATCTCCGACCTCCGGGTGTTTCGCTGCGCACTGAAGACCCTGTTGTTCCGCCAGGCCGGACTATCAACATAATAGTTTTAAATTGGGGTATTTAAATTTTTTGGGGTTTTAAATCAGAGCCAATTTATTTAATTATTTTAAATTTTAATTGCTGTTTTGTCTGTGTTTTTAAATAGGCTGTACACCGCCCTGAGTCCCTCGGGAGAAGGGCGGTATAGAAATAAAATAATAATAATAATAATTATTATTATTATTATTATTATTATTATTATTATTATTATTATTATTATTATTAATGCTCTTCTGAAGATCTTTTTTTAGCAAGTTGCAACATAAAAGCTCAAAAAAACCTTTCATATATTTAATCCTGTAACTGGGCACTCAGTCAAATAGGCATCAAGTAGTTACTGCTCAGAGGAAACAATTATATATTGGATGAAAATGTTCATAAATTTCAATTTTATTTAATTTCATAAATAAAACTGAATAATCTTGTATGGAAAGGTATTTAAATTAACTTTTTATACTAGTGATTTTATTACATTTAGAATTTTAGTGTATTTCCAGAGATGCAGAAGCTTGGCTTGCATTGCAATATGCTCAGTAAAATAATAGAAAATTGATTTTTTATACAGAAATGTTAATTAACCTGAGATGGCCTAACAATCTGAAACTTTTATAATACATTGCTTTATTTGATATTCACTTAAAACATGAATTATCATGACATGCACTTTCCTGAATTTTGCTTTCTTCTCATGGCAGACATCCTTGGGCTCAGTTCTACTTTCAATTCATCCAAGAAAAATGGATTCCTCTGATATTACAGGTCAGAATTGACTCAGATATGTGAGCAGTCAACTTAATTATCTTTGGAAATAGATCTTAGGAATTAGACTGTTTACATGAGAATTATTTTTTGTACATTGCAGCAAGCATAACAAAACCTATTCTTAACTTTCATCACACCATCTTTTACTCACCATCTTCTGCCGAATAGATAATAGCAGTAAGACTAAAAGGTCCTTCCCCTTTGTTATTAAATGCTTTCACCTTTACTTGATACTTTGATGAAGGAAGCATTGATTCATCCTTATGGACATACCGACCAATTTCAGGTTGAGGAACTATAACACTTTTCCAATCATTTTGATCAAAGGACTTGAAAGCTACCACATATCCAAAATTATTACCAAAGTGATACTCTTTTGGCAAAGGCTATAAGACAAAACATAAGAATTATGCATTCCTTTCATTTTAGTTCTTTGTTTGAATGAGTATAAATAAAATTTCAATATTATCATCTACTAGGAGGAATGTTCGCATGAAGATTCTAAGTAAGGAAATACATTTTTTTTTTTTTGCTCAAGGCTTGTCAGGTGGAAAGTTTCTAGATTGTCTTCTTCTTTCTCACAGATAATCTGAAACCATCTTAAAATCACAGATCAAATACTTTCTAAATATAAAATAACTTTTATAAAAGACCTTCTACAATATCAGCTTATATAGTTACCCTCATTTTTTATTCCTCCCCTTACTGTTAGCCTTTATCTCATAATATATAGATTTTGAATACAAATAGATTGAAATGTCTTTATATAATAAAAACTAGTATCAATGATTTGTGCATTTAGAGCTGTAGGCATATATCCAGTATAGATGATTAAATCTGAATTATTACAATGCTATGATTTTACCTAAATAATGATATAGAATGGATCTAGCCCAATAACTCAAAAGACAAGTAGTTATAAGTTTCAGGTATCTTTTATTTCTTGCCTGGCTTGTTCCAGGCCTATCAAGCATAGCACTTACTGACATCAGATCTTTCCATTTACAGGTACGTTCTTGGATCTCATCGATCTCCACGTGGGGAGAGTTCTTATACCTAGGGGGAGGAGCCTAAAGGTAAGGTGTGGTTAAGGGGATGATGGGATGTGTGATCGGTTAACCCTTGCATGGCCCTGGGCCTGTGATTATGGTGAAGTTAGACATTTACCCTGACAAATAAAGTGTGGTACTGACTTTGTATGACCCAAAATATAATAGGTTCTTTTTTAAAAAAAATCTACTCCAAAGGTAGGACCTATTTCTGTTTGCTTTTTCTAAAATAGTTCCATTTTTTAAGACAGATATACACATGTGGATTTTAGTCACTAAAGGTTTTAGAGAGAAGATGAAATAGACATTACAGGAAAAAATAGATGTTGTTTTAAGTTCTACATTCTTTTTAATTGGTACTAAGGAAATATATTAGTGGATATATACAGTAGTAGTGGAAATAACTTTATAACCATTAATTTTATTTCTAAAACAAGATAGCCAATTCTATGAAAGAGCTTTCATAGAATCTCAAAGAAGTCAAATAACTATTTTTTATAGTTATAGAAACATTTCCAAAGTTTTCTTAAAAATATATTTCAACAGTAAAATAACTTGTACATGTTTATTTCTGAAATATTTTAAATATTTTTATTATAATGTGTTTGTCAGACCTGGAAGCCATCTTTTACATTTGGGCCTTCAGGACTGCCACATTTTCTTTTGTGGGAAAATGGGAGGGGGGATTTCATAGAGTATGGGTGATATGTAGTCAAAATAAAATTCCTTTCTCAGAGAGTCAAGGATGCCTTGCCCTGGCACCTGGAGTCGGATGACTGGGAGGTGCCTCCAGTTTGGAAACTTTCAGATTCGGGTTTTCCCAGATGTGCCAATATGACATCTTCAATAAAAAGGAACTTTGAGGAAACTCAAGCCTTGGAGTCTTCTTTCATTGGGGGTATTACTTGGAACCCTGACAGTGTTATTTTAATACGAATTTTTTGTATCAGAATGTAAATGTGGGATAGACAGCATCACTACCAGATGGAATTGTAACTGGCTGACAAACCATATTCACAAGTAGTTTTTAACAATACTACATCTACATGGAAGGAAGGAAGCAGTGGGGTACCAAAAGGTTCCATCTTAGGCCCAGTACTCTTCAATATCTTCATAAATGACTTAGATGATGGACTAGAAGGGGAACTCATCAAATTTTCAGATGACACTAAGCTGACAGGAATAGCCAACATCACAGAAGACAAGCTCAGGATCCAAAAAAAATCTTTACAGACTTGAACAATGGGCCTTATCCAACAAGAGAAATTTATCTTGGATAAAAGCAAGGTTTTACACCTGGGCAAAACCTGATTTAAAAAAGTAAATATGAGAGGGACCTTGGAGTCCTAGTGGACGGACTAGCAGTGAGTTAGTAGTGTTGGCAGCAGCCAAAAAAGCTAATACAATCCTTGGTTGTGTAAGTAGAGGCATAGAATCTAAATCACATGAAGTATTACTACTGCTTTATAAAGTCTTAGTAAGGACACACCTGGAATACTACATCTAGTTTTGGTCACCACATTACAAAAAAGATGTTGAGATTTTGGAAACAGCACAAAGAAGAGCAACTAAATCATATGAAGAATGGTTGCAGGATTTGGGTTTGGCTAGTCTAGAGAAAAGAAGAACTAGTGGGGGACATAGCAATATTCCAGTATTTGAGAGGCTGCCACAAAGAGGAGGTGGTCAATTTATTTTCCAAAGCACAAGAGGGCAGGACAAGAAACAATGGATGGAAACTATTCAAGGAGAGAAGCAACCTGGAATTAAGGAGAAACTTCCTAACCAGTGGAAGAGTTTGCCTTCAGAAGTTTCATCACTGGGGGTTTTTAAGAAGAGATTGGACAGTGACTTGTCTGAAATGGTATAGGTCTCCTGCTTGAGCTGGACTGGACTAGAATAACTCCAAGGCCTCTTCCAGCTCTATTCTGATTGATTGAACAGTTGTAATTGTATAGTCAACAAGCACAGAGCAAATAGAAATATGAACACTCGTAGTAACTTTATTGGTATTAATTTTTACTAATTCTTTATTAAAAGCATCCTTAACTTTAAACTTTTAAAATTATTTAAAATTATAAAATGTAGCTTTCAAATATATACAGACTGAAGGCAATAGTATTCAAGGTCGGTATGGAATATATGATAATTTTCTAACTACCGTGTTTCCCCGAAAATAAGACAGTCTTAATTTCTTTTGAACCACGAAATAAGGGCTTGGCCTTATTATTATCAGGGGGGCCCAGCAGAGAGAGGCTCCCTCTGTGCGCCATCAAGCCCTGCCCCTCCTGTGGGGAGAGAACGCGAGTGGCCCAAAGGTGCCAAGCTGAGCGAGCACCTGTTCCCTCCCCCGCTTGCACGCCTCCCAGGCCTCACCATGTTCATTGGGTGAAGCTGGTGAGCACCTGGCTGGAAGCCCCTGGAAGCAGAGAAGACGCCGGTCAGACCAGCCACCTGCTGCCAAGTCTTCCAGGAGCCGGGGCAGAGAGTCTTATGGCAGCCGGGCCAGAGAGATGGCGAAGGGCGAAGTCAGCTGCAGCTCTGCATGGGGAGACCGCGCTACTGCCGCCACCATCTGAACACTGAAGATGGCTTCCTCTGTGGTTTCCAAACCCCAGCTGGAAGCCGCTGGAAGCGGAGAAGAAGCCGGTCAGGCCAGCTGCCTACTGTTGAGTCTTCTGGGAGCCGGGACAGCCACATGGAGTTGGAACCATAGAGTGGGAAGCGCATAAAAAGGAGTAAAAAATAAAATATTGTCATGTCACATTTAGTTCCATTATATTCAGTGGTGTGTCAGCTTTGGAAGCCATATTAACACCAGAAGCTTCCACGCTGCCAACTTTTTGCACTTGGGAAAGTAGGAGGGAGGATTCAGTAGAGTGATTGTAGTTAGACATAATAGCATTCTTCCCTTCAGTCAAGGTCATGGTTTTCCTGCATCTGGAGGAGGAGTGGTTGCAGTGATGGCTCAAGTTGGGATGGATGGTGATTGGGCCATGTGATGGACTGATGGGTGCAGGGGTTGGATTTGGGGTTTTGATTTACTGAGGGAAAACCTGGAACTCTCAAATTTTTATTCCAATAAATGAAAGTTTTGAGATGATGCTTGTCTCGGAATTTTCTACTGGAGTTGGGTTGTTCTGGAACCCTGACATGATGTGATTCAGCCTGTTCAGGCCGGTTTGGGCAAACCAGTAGTTAAATTGCTGGCTGGCCCTGCCCCACCCCGTCCCTTCCAGGAGTCCCCACGTGCCCCATTTTGGTTCTCATGTAAGTGCAGGGAGGCCTATTAGGCCCAAAACGGGGAGCAGGGAAATGGTGCACCCCCCACAGCCCATTTTCACTCTCAGGAGGCTTCAGGGAGGCCTCCTAGGCCCAAAACAGGGTGCAGAGGGATGTGGCCCAGCTTGCTAGCCTGCCTTCCCTGTGGCCTTCCCTGTGGCCCAGCTACTTGCCTGTCTGGTGAGCCTTCCTTTGCCTGTTTGCCAGCAATAACAGCCTGTTACAGGGTCTTCCTAGGGCTCCCCGGCCTGTTAAAGGCTGAAATGGAGGGTCCCTGGCCCCGATCTGCCCTTCCAGGCCCCATCCAGGCCTTCCTAGGGCTTCCCCAGCCTCTTACAGGCCGAAATGGAGGGTTCCTGGCCCTGATCCGCCCTCCCCACCCCATTTCCCATGGCTTTACTTACTTTTCGAAAGAGTTGCAGAAGAGGCTAAGCCAGGTGGCAGAGAAGCCAGTCTTTTATTCAGAAGTTGGTGAAGCTATAAGAATGTGAGATGTAAGGAAAATAGCTTTCCCCATCTGAATAAAAGACTTCAGCTTCTCTGCCAGGCTTAGTTTTTACCCAGTCTGGTCAGGCTTAGTTTGGGCCCAGTCTGCTTGCTGCTGACTGGCTAATTCGAATGAGCAGCTTCAGGGATTGGGCCATGGCAACCAATCAACAAGGGCCTTGCAGTTCAGCCCAATGAGACAAAGGAAGCTACCTCCCCTTTCATTGGCTGCTGCTGTTGCTGCCTCAATCCCTGAAGCAGGAAGCTGCTGCTTCCAGGCCTAGGCCTGCTGGCCACATGGCCCCGGCTGAAGTCTTTTATTCAGAAGCTGGTAAAAATGTTTTTCTTAGATTTCACATTCTTACAGATTTGCCATCATCTGAATAAAACACTTTGGCTTCTCTACCAGTGGGTCAGCCTCTTCTGGACCTCTGGAGATCTTCAAAAAAAGTAAGATCTTCAAAAAGTAAGTAATAAAATAAATGGCATGATTATCATTTCCATTATTTTCAGTGGGAAGTAAAGGTAATTAAGTTAGCATGAATGTAACCTATTAAGATTATGTTTAAAAATATAAAAGAACTATATGTTAAAAATGTTCCTGATTTGCAACTAAAACATTTATGTCCGTCCTTTGATTTTTTTAGCAAATTGTAGATTTGTAGCAAAACAAATCCTTTCTCTCTGACCGGTTGCAGTCTGTGTTGGCAGGGGGGCAGAGGTCGACCCCGAGGCGCCTCATATGTGGGGTGCCACAAGGGTCGGTCCTCTCGCCCCTTCTGTTCAACATTTATGTAAAGCCGCTGGGCGAGATCATCCGTGGTTTCGGGGTGAAGTACCATCAATACGCTGACGATACTCAGCTGTACATCTCCATCCCAGACCACCCCAACGATGCCCTTGAAGTGATGTCCCGGTGCCTGGAGTCCGTGCGGATCTGGATGGGGAGAAACAGGCTCAGGCTCAACCCATCCAAGACAGAGTGGCTGTGGTTTCCGACGTCCCGATATAGTCAGTTGGTGCCATCACTGACTATTGGGGGCGAATCACTGGCCCCCACGGAGAGGGCTCACAACTTGGGCATCCTCTTGGATTCACGGCTGTCTTTAGAAGAGCATTTGACGGCCGTGACCGGGAGGATTTTTCATCAGGTTCGCCTGATTCGCCAGTTGCGTCCCTTTCTGGATCGGGACTCTTTACGCACGGTCACTCATGCCCTCGTCACTTCCCACCTGGACTACTTCAACACTCTCTACATGGGGCTCCCCTTGAGGGACACCCGGAGGCTCCAACTGGCGCAGAGTGCAGCCGCGCGGGTGGTTATGGGAGCGACATGTAACACCTCTGCTGCGCGAGCTGCACTGGCTCCCGGTGGTCTTCCGGGTGCGCTTCAAGGTCTTGGTTAGAGACCTTTAGAGCGCTCCATGGCTTAGGACCTGGTTATCTACGGGACCGCCTGCTGCCACCAGTAGCCTCCCACCGGCTGGTACACTCTCATAGAGAGGGACTCCTCTGGGTGCCGTCGGCCAAACAATGTCGACTGGCGGCCCCCAGGGGGAGAGCCTTCTCTGTGGGGGCACCTACTATCTGGAATGAGCTCCCCCCGGAGATACGGAGGATCCCGGATCTACGCACCTTCCGCCGTGCTCTCAAGACCTTTTTATTCCATCAGGCTGGCTTGGCCTAATTTTTCCCTTTTTAAAACGCAAATTTTAATTCGTTTTTAATTCATTGGGGTGTTTTAAATCTGTCTTCGGCCAAATTGTTTAATTCGGTTTTATTCTGTTTTTTAATTTCGTATTTATGTGTTTTTATCTTGTGGCTGTTCACCGCCCTGAGTCCTTTGGGAGTAGGGCGGTATAAAAATCAAATAAACTAACCTAAACTAAATAAACTAAAACAAAGATTTTTGTTTTGATAAAAGTGAATATTCATTGAGAATCAGTTTCTTCAGAGTAGTTCCTCTCTCACCATTCACTAAAGCTCTACTCCTTAACTGATTTTTCTTAATACTTTGTCTATTTAGAACAACATAAAGGAAGCAGAAAAAAAAGACAACAGAAGTCCTAAGGGAGCAAAATCCCTACAGCTATATAGAGACCCTACAGTGGTCTCTAAAGTGGTCTTAATTACCACAGTAAAAAGCTAATACAATGACTTTAAAATACAGCTATTACTGTTTCCAAAAAATATATACTGGTACTTGCTAAAAATTTTAGAAGGTACCTATGTTAACAGATAGCTGCTTCCATTAGCAGAAGAACAGCTTCCAATATAGGGGGGAATAATCACAAATCCAGCAAGTTTTTATAGTTGCTTGAGAGTCTGTGAGAAACCTTTTCTAATGTTAGAATGAGACTTCACTGAACAACTAATATAGCTTTGTCTTATTGTAGTTCTTGAAATCCATGTCACAGAATTCAATGTTTCAAAGGTATTAATATCATTTTAGCAATTTTTGACATAAGATTGCCAGATTTAAAAATTCTGAGTGTTTAAACATTTCATGGAAAAGTCTTTTTATAATGCCACTATCAAGCATTGTACATTAGGCTTGTCAAATTTCTTGTTTCTGGTCAGATTGTATTTCACAATGCCTCAAGTGTATAATGGCTTATTTAGTTATATTAACAGAATAGATATCAGTAAAAATTATACCTTTATAGCAAAAAAAAAGGTAAGTAATCCAAAAAATGTTCACAACATTTTTACAGAACTATAGATACGTTGAGGTGGGGCGTGACAAGGAGTGGCTAGGAGGGGAGGGGCCGGGCGAGGCATCCCTTGACATGAGTGACATTGAGTTGGCCACACCCACCCAGTCACATGACCACCTAGCCATGCCCACAGAACCTATTGTTAAATTATTTGAATTCCACCACTGATTATACTGACATTTTCAGTATAGGAAGTAAACTCTAAGATGCAAGACGTTTATGATTTTTTTATAACATTCCAGGTATTTTTTTATTCTGGCAAAACATAAGAGGCAAAGCAAAAGATAAAAAAGAAGTATCCTCTTTGAATTGTGGAAGTAAGAAAATGATCAACTACTCTTTTTATAAGAAAATACTTGCAGTTGCTGGTTAGGAAAGACGGATTGTATTTTCTAAGCAGAATTTCTTCGAATTGGAGAAATTGGTAGTGGCAGAATCGGAGGCGGGGAGAAACACAGCAGCAGAATCCATGGAGGGGAGATTGTAGCAGAAGCAGAATCCATGGAGGGGAGATCATAGCAGCAATAGATTGGCGGAGGGGAGATCATAGCAGCAGAGACAAGCAGCACAGTAGCAGAGGTGCATGGAGTTAGAGAGATCTGATCTCTAAAGATGAGTGGCAGGCTGAGCGGAGCAGACCAGACAGCCAATCGGAAAGTTAAACGGCTGGCTGAGAGAGCTGACCAGAGCACAAACGAGTCTGAAAAAACCTCAGCACCGAAAGACAGAACCTAGCTGGGAGAGAAACCAACATGAGGCCGGAGCAGCAAACAATGGAAAAGGCAACAAACTAAGCCTGAGGTTCCAATAGGCAGGGATGGAAGGCCCCAGTAGAGAATAAAAATAAATACAATAGAAAAGAAAAGAAAAATAAATAGGCAAATAATAAGGACAAGAGTAGAAAATTGGAAATCAAGGAAGAATAGTATTAATAAAGAGCCATCAAATAAATAAGGCAAATCTTAAATAATAAGGTAAGGAGGAATTAGAGCTCAAAAACTTTTTAAAAATATAGGGAAGAAAAGGATAAATAAAACTAACATAATAGTAAGCAAGTTACATAAATAACAAGGCAGAGAAACGAGGACATAGACAGAAAAAATGATAGAAAGAAATAGGGATAATTACCTAAAACAGAGAAGGTAGAAAAAAGGCTAAGAGGAAAGCACATCCACCAACCAAAAAAGGGATTTTCAAATTCTAAATTTTTAAATCTTAAAACTTTTAAACTTTGAAAACTTTAAATGAACTATTACATTTTTAAAGTAAGGGATAGGCTGCACCTCACAAAATCAGGGGAAAATGTACTAGGAAAAAGACTGGTCCAACTCATCAGAAGGGCTTTAAACTAAAATTGAGGGTGGAGCATGGAGGGTGACCAACCTTTAGTATCTCTAAAACACAACCATAAATCCCAAGAAAACAAGTCAAACAATGAGGTAGGGAGTGATGAGGGAAAAAAAAGAAAGAAAAACTCAAACAACAATTAGGAGATGCAGGAATTATACCCATGGACAGGCATAAAAGTCTTAAATGCAGGCTTCCGGTGGCGACATTGTGGCAGTGCAGAGGAAAGAGGACGGTCTCCATCCTTTAACTCTGAGTTTTTCACGATTGGGGACCCTTCGGGGCACAGAGAGCCTGGAGAGCCACGCGAAATAAAGGGGAAGCCTGGGGGGTAGCGGGATGAAAGGCGATCACCAGCTGCAATGAAAGGAAACCCCTTAAACCTGGCGTGAAAGCATCTGCTATTGCAAGATGGCAGACCCGAGTCCATGACTAGTCACAGACGATGCAGAAGCAAGGATATATTTAACAGACTGTGTCATTGAAGTGAGTAGAGAACTGTAGAGAAGAGCCTAAAGAAAAGTAAGTCCTTGATTTTTGGTGAAAGAAGGAAGCTCAATTTGCGAGGGAATCCTCAAAGCAAGCGGCAACCCAGTGGGAAGAGCTGTGAGTCAGCAAATTAAAATAACTAAAGATTGAGAGAAGGAAGACAAAGAACATTGTGGCAAGAGCTTTAGGAGAAGAGGAGAGGCAAGAAAGTGGCTGGGAGAAGATTGGAAGGTGTAATTTGAAACCCAAAACGAAGAAAGATTGAAAATAGAAGAAAGAGAAAAGGGAGATGGTACAGTGAAGATGAGAGACGGCGGAGTAAGCAAGACGAGGTGACAGGTGACAGACAGCTAGAAGGCGGAAAAAAATTGGTGGTCCAGGAGAGCAGAGAGAGAAGTGAAAAAATCGAAGGAAAGCAAATTGAGACAGAGAAGGAGCAGTATGTAGCAGAAGGCTGGAGAAAGTAAAAGAGACAGAGAAAGGACGAGACATGGCAACAAGAGTGACAAGAGTGGATTGGCGCCAGATGGAGGAAGATTGGAGAAGGAAACTGCCTCTTTAGAGAGACTGTGAGCCAAGTAGGAGGAAAAAAAGAAAGTGAACTGTGTTGGAGAAGAAGAGAGGTTCAAGAGTGGAAGAGAAAGGAGGGACAGTGGATATAGAAGAGAAAGAAAAACGAAGAAACGGAGGTTTGGAGAGAAAGTGTGAAATTAATAGGCTGCTAACTAAATAAGGAAATATTAAAGGGATTAAATGTATAGGCTATATATAGATACTTAATATACAGATAAGAGTTATAATAATTGATTTAGAGTTATAAGTATATTTTATTTACAATTAACTGACTGATAGTTCTATATATATATATTAATTAATTTGAGTATTGTGAAAATAATATTTATAGACATTATATAAATATATAGTGGTAATGAATAATTAGAGGCTAAGTGGATTAAGTTAGGGTATTAAGAGGAGATTAAGGTATAAAGGTATAAAGGTATAAAGAAGAGTTAAGAGAACAAACAGCATTGTATTCAAGATACTGCCAAGATTGGTTATAAAGGGAATTGAGTAGATTTGAATTAAGTTGAAAATTAATTAAGAGTACTGTAAACTTGAGTAATATGACAAGCACTACAACGACAACATTGAGAACAGGAAAGAAAACAACATCAAGCCCATCACTGACACCCTTATCCCCATCTGTCAGAGAACATTTGAAGGAATGCTGGGGACAGAAAAACAGAGCGTAATATCAAACATGCAAACTATGCAGACAACATTATTGGCCATTCAGGAAACGATGATGAAGATGCAGGAAACAATGTATAAAAATCATATAGAATTGAAACGAGATATGATTAAATTGGACAATAAGATAGAGATGATACAACAAACAATTGAGAAAAATGAAGAAAGAATAAAAACAGTGGAAGTGGGTCAGAACAAATGGAAAAAAAAGTTGACGTAGTAGACAAAAAGTTGATGGCAATGAACAAGGGACTCAAAGAATCAATTATCCACCTGGAAATAGAGAGAGCTGCATTCTATCTAAGATTCCAGAATATAATGGAAGAAAAGGAAGAAGACTTGGGCACTATTATGGCAAGGCTGATAGTGGGAGCATTACAAAGGGATAGGCAAGAAATATTATTGGAGATCAACAACGCGTACTGAATTCACACAAACTACGCTAGGCACAATAGACTGCCATGAGAAGTTCATATAAAATTTGAGAGAAAGAAAGTCAGAGACATAATTTATAAGATTACGAGAGATGACCCAATGATTTATAACGATAAAGAAATACAAACACGTTTTAATCCCGAAGAGAAGAGACTATAGGTTTCTCGGTGCTCAGCTGATTAAAAGAAATATACTATTTAGATGGTTAATCCCAGAAGGGATGTTGGTATCATGGCAGGAGAGAAAGATCAAGATAGACAATATAGACAAGGCACAAGAACTCTATGATCAGCTGGAGGGGGTAGAAGAAGAGAGCAGTAGCAAAGAGGAATTAGAATCTAGAAGTCAGGAAGACCAGCAATGGGAGCTAAAAGAAATAGAACTGGAGATAGAAATCAAGGAAGAAAAGGGACAAAGGGAAGGAGAAGGAGCGGGTTTGAGAACACGACCACAAAGAGATGTTAGAATCAATAGAAGATAGAAACCAATATATAAGTAGAACAATGGAAGAAGAAATTAGGGTAATATCGATTAATGTTAACAGATTAAATGCCCCTGCTAAAAGAAAACAAATACTAACAAAATTAGCAAAACAAGGTATAGATATAGTGTGCCTACAAGAGGTACATATAAAAGAGCAGCATAGAAAATGTTTGGAATTCCCGAAATTAGGAACACTATACACAGCATTAGTGGAACAAAAACAGAGGGGAATAGTGGTATATATTAGGAAGGGAATAAATTAAATTAAATTAAAATATCAAGATATAGATGGAAGAGTTTTAATGATAGAACTACAAATTGGGCAGAAATCATGGTTGTTGGTGACAATTTATGCCCCAAATGAGAATCAAAAAGAATTTTACAGCAAATTACACGAAAAACTTATAGAAATGGAACAGGGAAATATTTGCATGGTAGGAGACTACAATGCGGTGGTGAACGAAAAAAAGGACTATGTTAGCAGTATGAAAAATAAAAAGTAATGAAAAATACTACCAGGATCATTCTTTGATATGGTACATGAACTCAATTTATTCGATCAGTGGAGGGAATTGAATCCAAAAAAAAAAAGGGGGAATACACTTTTTTCTCGAACCCACATAAATCCTGGTCCTGATTAGATATGGCATGGATGAATGGAGATGTAGGAAAGGATATAGAAACAATAGAAATAATGCCAAATACGTGGGCTGACCACAACCCCTTAAAAATAATTTGGAAAGGACAGAAAAAAGTTAGGAGAAGGTGGACACTGAATCCCCAAATTTTAAAGGAAAAAGAATTTATTTTAAATATTTAAAAAGAAATAGAATTATTTTTTTACAGAAAATACAAAACAACCAACATCATTACAAATTATATGGGATACAGCTAAAGCGTAGCTAAGGGGCATATATATAGCTTTTATATATATATATATATATATATATATATATATATATATATATATATATATATATAAGCAAAAAAGCAAATGCAAAATACACTGCAGGAGGAGATTAAAAAATTAGAATCTAAATTAGAAAGGGAGCCCCAGGATGAAAAAATTAAAGGGAAAATGGTTCTGGCTAAACATAAACTAAATATAGTGGAGCAAGAGGAAAGGGCAAAGGAATTGAAAGCGGCAAAACAAAAAATTTTTGAACATGCAAAAAAGCCCGGGAGGTGGCTAGCCTGTAAATTAAAAAACGATAGGGAAAAAAGATTGATTCAGGAATTACAGGATGAAAATGGAAAGTTACATTACAAAATGGAAAACAAGAAAAAAATAATCCAGAATTACTTTGAGGTGCTATACAAAAAAGAAGAAATAGACGAGGAGAACATAAAACAATATTAAAGGTTAATGGTTTGCCGGAACTAAAAGAAGAACAGAGGGAAATATTAAATAAAGAGATAACAGCCACAGAATTAAGAAGAGCAGTGCAAAAACAAAAAAGTAATAAAACCCCGGGGCCAGATGGACTTCCAGGGGAGGTATATAAGAGTTTGTATGAGGATTTTGAAATGATACTACTGGAAGTGTATAATGATATATTGGAGAAGGCCAAATTACCAGACTCCTGGACTGAAGCTTATATATCTCTTATTCTAAAAGAAGGTACAGACCCCAAACAAATAAAAAATTTGGCCAATCTCACTGTTGAACACAGATTACAAAATTTTTACTACTAGAATTGCAGAAAGATTGAAATTAATATTAAATGAAATAATACATTGGACCAAAATGGTTTTCTACCTACAAGGCAAATTAGGAACAATATAAGAACAGTGTTAAATGTCTTAGAGTACTATGAAGCACATCCTGAAAAACAGGTGGCACTAATATTTTTAGACGCCCAGAAAGCATTCAATAATCTTAATTGGTAGTTTTTGTTCCAACAGATCAAAGATATGAGATTTGGAGGGAAGTTCGAGAAAACAATAAAGGCGATATACACGACACAAACAGCTAGAGTGATAATTAATGGGGATAACACAGAGAAATTCGAATAAAGGAGTAAGACAGGGATGCCCAATGTCACCTCTGCTTTTCATCTTGACATTAGAAGGGCTGCTAACCCAAATTAGATACAATAGAGAGATAAAAGGACTAAAGGTAAAAAAAGAAGAATATAAGACAGAGGCATTTGCGGATGACCTAGTTTTCTTCATAGAAGAGCCGCTGGAAACAGGAAACACCTTAATGAATGAAATAGAAAAATTTGGGACAGTGGCAGGACTGAAAATTAATAGAGAAAAGATCAAAATGTTAGTAAAAAATTTAACTGAAAAAGAAAAGAAAGAATTAGAAAAAGATTTGGGATTGCAAATTGAAAAAAAGATTACATATTTAGGAATTTGGCTCACTGTAAGGTGTTCTTCAATAAAAGATGATATTTATAAAAAACTGATATAACAAATAAAAAAGATTTAAAGATTTGGGGAAAATTACAGTTATCACTACTAGGAAGGATAGCAGTGGTTAAAATGAATATATTGCCAAAATTATTATATCTATTCCAGACAGTCCCTATAAAATTGTAAAGGAGATTCTTTGAGGAATTAAATAAAATAATTAAAAAATTTATTTGGCTAGGTAAGAAAGCACAGATAAATATGAAAATGTTACAAGATAGTATTACGGTCTTTGACTAGCCTTTACAATTAAAAAAAACCACAGTAAAAAGAACAGTTTAATACAACAATTAGTTGTTAGAGAAGAGAAAAATAATGGGACAATAAAGCAGCATGCCTAATTTAAAAAAATTCTGAACGTGTGACTTGGTAAAAAAAAAATTGGCCACCTGATGTGTAAGTGTAGATGCCCCTTAAAAAATAATAAACATAAAATTTATCCATATCCATATAATATATAATAAACATAAAATGCATGGCCCTCATAGTTGCAAATGATTGGTGCAATCAAAGCACATCTTAGGGCATTGTAGACACCAAAGTCTAAGTGATTTAAAGTGAGGCGAAACAAGGTACTAGGTAAGGATGCACATTTCTCTGCTGCTCTCACTGCTTCATATTTGTTTAGATTTGCAATTCCTTTAGTCATATTGAATTAACACTGTATCAAAGCAAGCTTATTCTAAGCATATGCTAGGTTCTAGCAATCACTTCATGTTTAAAAGGTGTGGTATGATTTGTGGCACTTTTTTCAGATCCCAGACCAAAAAATGAGTAGCAATGGTTTAAGCAGTGATCTGAACAAAAATCTAACTGACCCAAATAGAATGAATGTTCATCAACAAAAATTCTAATGTGACTATACTATTTAGCAATCAATATTGTAGCTGGTCTGCATTCATATACAAAGTAGTCTGTTTGCTAAAAGTTTATGTGTAGATTCTAATTTAATGTTCTGGCCTAAGAAAGAAATGCCCAGTATTTATTCAATATATAATATCATCATCACTTTTGTTAATTTTATTCCATTTAGCCTTTAAGATCACTTTGAAAAGGAATTTTGAATCTTAAAAAATATAAGTATGGACACAAAAACTCATTATGTATGTTCGCAAATTATTTAGTAATATTTATAATAACCTGCATTCTATAGTGATCTATTTTATATGCACAAAACACATTTATCTCAGCAGAATAATGTAACTTCTGTTTGTTTATTTATTCATTTATTTAATGTCTACGCTGACCATCTCACCTAAGTGACTCTGGACAGTTTACAACATTCTTCTACAATATAGATAAATATACTGGATAATACCTACCACCCATGTTATTGTCAGTTCTCTATTGCTTCCACCTCCTCCTCCAACCTCAGAAGGGGCCACATTTGGAGCTGAATAATAGAAAATAATGATAATAAAGATCCATCTGCTTCCATGAAATAAAAACATCATTAATTTCTCCATTATTAATTATATGCATTTGAGATATGTCTTGCACAATTTTAGGCATTGAATAATGAAATATAGACTGCTACCAGCATAAATCTGCCAATTTTCTTCAGTTACTGAATTTACACTTTTCCACACTGAATAGTTTCTCTTTGGAGACCATGGGTAAGCAGATACTAGAAGGATATATTGTTCTTAGCTCAAGAGTTTATACTTAATGGATAATATTTTGAAATCAGATAATGTGCATGCTTATATTTTATGGCTTGCTTACAGTAGCCTTCCCCTCAAAGTAAGATCTTCCTGAAGGGGTAAAGTAGAACATCATTTTCAATCAGTATGGACATAGAATGTGCCTAATGAGAAATTTAGTTTTACCCATCTGGAAATACAGAGTTGGAGAAACCTGACCCACAAGATAGTTTGCATTATATTTGCCATTTGACAAATGATATTTATTTGATAATGATAATCTATTTATGATTACTATAATATACATAATAAAGAATCAAAGCTGAACTGGCTAGGCCTACTTGCCTCTGATGCACCCGTCTTCTATTCATGAAGACTTTGTAATTCAACATCAACACATCTGGAAAGTAGCAGGATAGGAAATGCTACATTTAAATACTAGATTCTAGATATGCTTTGAACTATCCTAAAAATAAAAATGTCATCAAAAAGTCTAAAGGCAAGAAGAGTCAGAGTGGTAGGCTAGAAAAAGAGACTAACTCAAATTGTGTATCATTTTCACAGGTTAAGAGCCTGGCTAAAGAAGAATACTGAAAAGCAGGTCAACCCTGGACAATGTAACAATTTATTTATACTAGAGCTGAGTGCAACCAGAAAAAGCAAGATGCAACGTGAAATGTCAGTTCCAGCCAGGCATATCATCACCCCTACAAGAAAATCCATCTGATAAATCTGATATTTCAAATAACAGTACCAAGCCTCATATATCTTTGGAAGGTATATGCAAGTTTTACTGTTTGTGACTGCAGCAGAGGCTTTTTAGAACTGGAACTAGATAGAAACCCTGCCATCCCTGACAATGCTGGAAACAATAGGGAGAGATAATATTCAAAAAGACTGATGCAGGGAGATGAAGCTTTGCAGAATTATATTCTGACCAAATCAAGGCTGTACACTTTTACCTGCATTTGGATATAGAATATAGAGATTGTGTTAAGGTTGCCCAGATGGTTTGTGCCTAGTTGGAGCAAATTTATCTATGGTGTTCAAAGTCTCTTCAACATTGTTGATACTTGAGCTGATATCAATTACTGCATACATCTCACTCCTTCAAACACTGATTCTTTGCAGGAATTGTAATACTACCTTTGTTTAAGATTTTTCAACACTAATTCAACAATTCTGGTTTAATTTACTGTTTTACAACCTGGTTTAATACAGACTGACTGACTGGCTGGCTATTCCATTTAACCCTGTTAGAATCTGGCAATATGTGAGAACTTCTTTAGCCAAGGGCTAATACAAGAAAACCACATTCTTTGGGACAGCTGCACTTGTTATACAATGCAGCATCCATTGAGTCAGTTTATTGCTTAAACTCCTCCTGCCTCATTCTCTAATTTGCCTAAAATATCAAGTTTTTCACACACAAAATGGGAAAGGAATCCAGAGATATTTACATTACTACATTTCTAATATGAAGTGATGTGTTCCTGAATAACCAATATTGGGTTGAGAGCTTTACCAATTTGGGAATTAAATAAACATTTTATTATTATTTTCTTGTCTTGAAGAAGAACTCTTAACAAATTTCACTGACTTTGTGAGGATGTTTGAAAATTCTTCTTCAAAGGCTAATACAGATAGACCTTCAATGTTTACAAGAGGGGCATAAGTCTGTGTTGAACTACTATATACCTGTGCTTTTAGATTAAAGGCTGAATGAACCAGCATTAGTGGTCCAATTTCAGGAAAGCCTAATTGATGATGTGTATTAGGAAGAGGCAAGACAATGCCTATTTTAACTACTCATGTGGTTCTATTAGTATAAAATCAGCTGGAGGGTTGGGATTCAGTTGAGAAAATGCCTATATATACACATATGTACATACCCACATACTGTTATTTAAATAACATACTATTATTTTAAAAACTTTGCAACTGAGTCTGCAGTAACAGAGTCCATGATGCTGGGTGGAACACACCT
Organism: Pantherophis guttatus; assembly: GCF_059756535.1. Taxonomy (NCBI): domain Eukaryota; kingdom Metazoa; phylum Chordata; class Lepidosauria; order Squamata; family Colubridae; genus Pantherophis; species Pantherophis guttatus. Next base: position 56,592,846 of record NC_142069.1, on the reverse strand, counting down.
ATGATTTTCCAAAAAAAAGAGAAAAGATGTAAAAAGGAAGCATGACTGAAAAGGAAGCATGTGCCTTATTATGAGCTGCCAAAACAAACTCTATTGTATCTTTCAGAAAGATATGAATCTTTTTCTTGCTAATATTTGCACATTTTCAGTTTTCTACTCCTGTAATACTCAGAGAGATGAAGAGTTTTCCTTGATAGTTTCAGAGGCCTCTAACAATTTCAGGCACTTGGAACTCAATTTCTACCCACAAATTAGGTCAAATGTGGATGCAGACTGTGGCAGTTGTCCATAGGCTTTGGATTCTATAATCCTGACCTTTGTAATTATGATTCAAGTCCATATTAAGTAATTACAATTTTATGTAACCGAAGTTCATCCTTTTCAAATGATTATGTAATGGTTCAGTCATCTTCCAACGCTTCATAAACAAATGTGCTATGAGATTTCATAGATTAGTTCTATGAAATAGAACTAATCTATGATTAGCATATCATAGGCATATCATAGTGATCTTCTAATATATTTCAGGAATATTTAAGAATACTAATGAAAACAGTTTAACAATGGCAAAATCATCAACTTTAGTAGATACATAAAAATATTTTTCCTGTGTTTGATTTCTGTAGTTTTTGTATTTTAAAATTAGACATGAACCCAGATTAGGAACAAGCTATATGTGAGAGATTTAAAAGTTCTGGTTTGTTCAACTATCCCCTACAGCCTTGGTGCATGCTAATAATCCTTTAATTTATGTAATACAAAGCCTTCCAGCAGGCTAAGAGTCTATCATATCAAATCCCACCCTGAAACATCCATATCCCAGTATATTACTTCTGATAAAAAGGAATGTATCTGGAGCAATGCTGCTATACCTATACCATTTATAAAAACTCAGTCTAGCTGAAATGAAATGGGATAAGGAATTTGTAGTCATCAAAGAAGTTTTAGAGTGAGCGAAGAACCCAATGCAGCCCCATTCATCACATGAAACCTTGGAAAACCTCTAAATTGTAAGGAAACTCAGTTAAGACTGATTTTTTGTATCCCCCCCCCCAGATTATATTCTTTTAACTGGAAGAATTGAAAGGAAGATGCCTTAACACACACATGGGAGGAGTTGGTGGATGAAAAGTATCCATGATTTTATGAGTGGAAAATTTTGCAGCTTGGACAATTGCAGCTTGGACAATTTGGACAATCATCAGTCCTAGCCTATGAAATTTAAAATAACCAACAACACATGTCTTACACAGAATAAAGTAAAACAACAGAAGGATGCTTTTAGCCCAGACTCTATTTTCAGTTCAATAAAAGATCCTGCTTTAATGAGGTTCAATCTATTTGTCATTCAATGAATTTAGAGGGTATGTCCTGCAGGTGTGCTCTATCAATCTGAAAGGAGAACATTTTATTCATTCAAGATTTAACACATTTTCTGATATTTCTGGGGTGCTTGTGTAAAGGCAGAAGTGCAGCATTACATGGAAATATAACTTACGTACACACAAGAGATTGAAGAACTCATTATTTAAGTTTACAAATTTATTAATACTTTTGGAACCCTGGGAGGTAATCATTTTGGACTTCTCCCAATGCACAAAGGATTACATTCCTACATACATTACTTTCTAGTTATAGTAAACCTGTTCTCAAAAATTAGTCATTTTCTTTCTTCTTTGATCATATGTGATCTTAGAAGCTAGCTCAATTACAGTATCACTTCACAATGTTTGGAAACTATGAGATCTATGAAACTACTGCCATATGAGATCTCATAATTGGAATAGGGGTGCATAGTTCACTATGTGATTCTGGGAAAACTTCTGTAGGCAGAGTTGCTCTTTGCATTGTCCATTTTCCCAACTCAAACTGCACTGACTGCACAAATTGACCAAATCAAAGACATGCTTGAACAGTGCTTAAGATGCTGTGTCTGTTACTAAGAAGATTCAGGTGGTTCAGATTGAAGGAAATTGGAGCAGAGCACAATTACAACAGCTTTGCAGATTGTTGATAGTAATAAGAATTATCCTTTCAAATGGACCAGAAAGTGTGTATGTCCATAATCATCTGCTTGTGAAAAGTCAGGCAGGAACCTAAATACATTATACCATTCTGTCATGGCCCAAATCAATCCAATGGAATTCAAGCTCTTGCTGTACATTATTCATATTATACCATTTCTTTCTCTTCCCAGACTATCTGGTGCATTCAATGTACCCCAAATTGTATGACCACCACCACTGCCATTCCAGGTCAAGTGACAAGAGGAAAATGAGGTGAATAAGATCTTGGATTTGTAGAAATCTATCTCTGTAGGGGAAGGAGGTAATGTTGGGAATACTCAGAAAAACCAGGTCACATTCAAAAGCAGAGGAAATGCTGCATGCCAAATATGTCATTATTCTCAGAAGAGCTTCCACCATTCCTGACACTTAACCTGAGCATTTGCATCTGGAATTATAAGTAAGGTTTTGTCATTTTCAAGAACATAAAATAAAGATAAAGGTTTCCACTGTTCAATTGTTTTTGACTCTAGGGGGCAGTGCTCATTCTCATTTCTTAGCCAAAGTAGTATGCATTGTCTGAAGACATTTCCATGGTCATGTGGCTAGCATGACTATATGCCGAGGTGCACAGAAAGCTGTTATCTTCCACAGAAATGGTAGCTATTTATCTATTCTCATTTGCATGCTTTTGAACTGCTAGGTGGGTAGGAGCTGAACCATCGCACAGCATTTGGGTCTTCCACCTGACATGTTCTGCATTTTTAACAACTGAGCCACCATGACTCCACCTCAAGAACATAGGAAACAATAAAGGGAGATAGCTAAGTTGGCTATAAATGAGCTACCTGTCAAAAAAGATTTTATTTGGAGAACTGAAGCTTTAGAGCAGGGGATCAAACTTGTGGCCCTTGGGCCGGATGTGTCACATGTTGGCTACATCCACCCTCATTTTAGCAAAGGGGAAAAAGTTGTGATACATCACCTGGCGATGTGAATTTGACACCCCTGCTTTAGAGGATCATCTCCTGACCAAATCAAGATTTCAGAGTTTCAGCAGCATTTGTATATGAAATAAAGAGGATTGTGTTACAGTATTTAAAGCTTCTCAGAAGATTCATAATTTGCCAAAATAACATATTCTTGGTGCTGAAAATATCTTGACTATTTCTGGGACTAGCCTATCACTTCCACCTCACCCCTTGATATTCTGATTTTCAGTCTCTTGCTGAAATTCTAATTATGGTTTTGCCAATAGTGGTTAAGGACCTTGAATTGATTTTTGGTTTCACAGTGCAGCATTTTAGTGATGAGGTCAATATATGGCTGCTCTTTTTAACTGCCTGCCCAAATAGGCTTTATTTACTTAGTTATAGTCATTGCCATTAGATTTACAACCGTTTTCACTGGTTATCAAAGCTGTGTCTAGTTAAATATTTTAACTATGGTATGAGAATACTAGCTTCTAGTCTGAGTCTGACATAGACACAGCATTATTGGAAATCTTAGTGTGTATTGAGTTTGGAAGGCTGCCAATTACTGGATTCAGTAATGTCAAAGTCTAGAAGAACCACTTCAGTGGTCTTTATTACTAATCGTTATTAGTATCTGTCCATTGTCTGTCATCCTAGTCAGTGTTCAAGTCATGATCCAAAGTCTGCATGGTGGCATGCATATTGCTAAATCAAATGTGCATAAACACAAAGCACATTAGTTGTAGGCCAAATATCAGGCATTTACACTATGTGCCCTCATCACTGCAATAATTACATGAAGAAGCAACAAATAATACATGTATGTGTGTTTGTGTGTGTGTGGTTATAAACTAGGCAGATGAATCTATGCTCAAATCCACAACCATTTGTAACAGTCACACAAGGGTAAATGAATATAAACATTTCTGAACATCATAGGACAACATTCAGTATTTTATTACAAAGTTTGATATTATAGACATGATAAAGAAAGGCAGTTCATCACTGATATGGACAAATATAGAAAAACGAAACAAGTTGTATCATTATTTCTATATGTAACACATTAAAACTATAAAATTAAGCCATTACAGAAAACAATCTCAGTTATTTTCTTTGTTTCTGCTAATATTAAGACACATTAATGTTAAGTTTAGTTTATACCCTTAGGAAGTTTTAGGATATCACTGTCTTAAACATAACTGCTTTAAATTTAAGTCATGATCCAGGTAATAATGTAATTGGTTTTCTCCACAACTGTGCTAGGTCTCAGTTTAAGAATGTATTAAAAAATCTTCAATTGCTTATCTTCAATTCACTTAGCAGAACAAAATGTTAAACTATGGAGGAAATAGTGCACTTTAGCAAAATATGATAGGATTGATGATGGAGACATTATAGCTATTGTTTCTGTTCTGCAATGTTCTCAAAATTTGTTCTCACTGGTTCTCTTATAATCCTTTATCTATCAAACTATATTGCAATATAAGTAACAAATAGGGTTTTTCAAATGCTATAATTTTGCAGTTATTCCAGTTATTTATCTTCTTAAAAATAGCAACAATCTGCTACATTTTGTGTAAGCTTCACCTACAAATGATTGCCAACAGTCAATGATGCTAGGTGTTAACTTTGTTTAAGTTATACAACTGAATATTCATTATTTTGTTAAAAAAAAAGTCTTCATGCATTTTAATGCTTTTTTCTATTCATCAAATTGTCTTAAGCACTTATTTTTCACATAAGCACTCTTACAAGTTTATGTATTCTGTATTTAATATTTATGCTCTTACATTAAAGCAAATATAGAAAAAGGAAATATAAATAACATTAGCTCAATTTATTGGCTTACATTCTGTTTTACTTGGAATTATACAGATTTTCTTCACTGAATTTTTGATTAGCCTGTATAGCTAAAGCTTTCTTAGTCCTTAAAACAATAGAAGACTAGTGGTTGTTGTTATTTTTTTAGCAATGCCAATTTGTATTTCACATATGCATTTATACTCAACAATGCACTAAAAAGCAAATACAAAAGAATAATTTAGACTTTGTTGCAGAACGATATTCAAGCTTTTCTAGACATTTTTACAATGATATACGACTTCCTGGAGAAATGCTGTTATGTCCTTCATACAGTCAAAACAGCATGCATTATCTTGAACAATAGAAGCAGTGCTAATTCTTCATGTAGAGAAAGAAATACCTGTTGAAGGCAAAATAATATGCACATTCAACTATGTGCTAAGATCTAAATGAAACAATTAAACAAAGCAGGACATGTGTTGCAGAGGATAAAGTCACGCATCTGATATTGGACTTCAAAAAATCAGAGTTAAAAACTTTCAATCAGGTGTACATTTAAATGATCTAATCCAATGTTTTGACATATTTTCTTTTTTTTATTGAAAAGTTTTACAAAAAAGAAATACAAAAAATCCCCCCCCGTTCCCCCCACCCTTTCCCCCCCTTCATCCCACCTTCCTCCCTGACTTCCCAGAGCAAAATACAAGGCATTTCATTTAATCAAACATAAACTAGATTAATCTACTTATCCTCAAAGTACTGCCTCCCCCACTGAAACCTTAACTCCACTACAGATAACCAAATACTTCTAATACTAACATTCATTCATAAGCTATTTGATATTTTCTTGTCTGATACTTATTTTGAATATAATCAATCCATCTTCTCCATTCCGATACGTTATCTTTCTTGCATGTGGTCCTTCAAGTACGCCGAGATTTTCGCCATTTCTGCTAGGTTTGTTACTTTCAATATCCACTCTTCAATAGTAGGCAAAGAGTCCTTCTTCCAATATTGAGCTACCAGCAGCCTAGCTGCTGATATTAAGTTCAAAATCAATTTAGTCTCTGAAACTGTACAGTCCGTAGTTATACCCAATAGAAACAATTGAGGAGTAAATTTCAACCTTCTTTTCAAAATGTTCTGCATCACCCACCAAATTTTTATCCAAAATGCCTTGATTTTCTTACAAGTCCACCATATATGATAATAGGTTGCATCATTACATTCACATCTCCAACATTTAGCTTGCAAATTCGAGTACATACATGATTATTTCTTTGGATCTAAGTGCCATCTATAAAACATTTTATAAAAATTCTCTCTCAAATTTTGTGCTTGCGTAAATTTAACATTTCTGACCCAAATCTTTTCCCACATTTCCATCATCACTGGTTCCTGAAAGTTTTGTGCCCATTTAATCATACAATCCTTAACCAATTCAGTTTCTGAATCTATTTCCAGTAATGCATTATACAACCTTTTAATATGCATCTGACTTTGATCTCTAATCTGTTTCACCAAATTTTCCTCATTTTGCATAACCCCAATTTTTTGATCCTCCCTCCATCTAGCTTGGAGTTGATCATACTGAAACCAAGTATAAATTATCCCTTCTTTTAATTCATCTAGAGATTTCAATTGCAACTTGCCCCTTTCCAAAAGAAGCTCTTTATAAGTAATCACCTCTATTTTTTGCTCTGTACTTATATTTTCTATTACGTGTCTGGGGTTTGCCCATATAGGTATCTTATAGTTCAGCTTATATTGGTACTTTTTCCAAACCTTCAACAATGCATTTCTAAGTATATGACCCTTAAACACTTTATCCACTTTTTTTTCATACAACAAATAAGCATACCATCCATATAACAAATCATAACTTTCTATGTTTAACATTCTTTCTTCAGTTAAGTTAAACCAGTCACTAATTTGTACTTCTTGAGATAAATCTTGAGATTGTTGCCCTTTTGGTTGTTGTTGTTGCAATTTATAAGTTGATCGGGTCAGTCGTTGTGCTTTCGGCTCTCCCTTGCCCAGCCACCTGAACTTTATTCTTGTAAGAAGCTTGTAGAATTTCATTTCTGATCCTCCTAGTTGTAAAGTAAATCACCACATCTCGTGGCAGCTGTCTGTTTTGCCAACCAGGAATTAACCCTGTAAATTTTATCAATTTGGATTGCCACATCTTCTGGTCTTTCCTTAATTATCTCAGCTATAGCATCAGCACAAATGTCTTTTAAATTTTCTTTACTATTTTCCTTCAGGCCTCTCAGTCTCAGAGCAAACTCCATAGATCTGTATTGTAACATTACCAATTCATCATCCACTTTCTCTGTTCTGGTCATGACATCACCCATTTTGCTCTCCAGATTTAAATTGGCTTCATTAATTTCTTCAACTTTCCCATCAAGCTGGATAACAAGATTTGAGAGTCCTGATACAGCAAAAACAATATCATCTCTTATTTTATCATGCTCCTTTGCAACTGCTCCCTTGATCGAACCTATGTCTTCCTCTATTTTCTTAAATTTCCCTTCAACAAGTAATGTTAAATTGTTCATTGCTTCTCTCATTGCTGTTGCTTGATTATTCATGGCTTCTTTCATAGCTTCCTTAAAATCATTAAGTGCTGCGTCTTGACTCTGGGTCTGGCTCTGTGAATCAGCCGGAAGTTGTGCTTTCTGTGTCACCACTGACACAATTGGGGAGCCTCCCCCTCCTTTAGCAACTCCTGGTTTCACTTGTCTAGAAGCCATTTTTTTTCCTTCCCCCCCTCTTTTCTTTAAAAGCAATAAAGTCTTTAAAGATGTTAAATTATAGTCTCTAAATTGCCAAAGTAGTTTTTTTTCTTTATTCTCTTCCCTTCGCACTCTCAGTTCCCAGCAGTTAATAGGCAGCTAATCCACTCTCCCAGCGCGAAGTTCTCAAACACTTTCGTTTCAGGCTTTCACTTTCAAAGCCCTAACAAAGACGCCATCTTCCGCCTCCAGCTCAAGATTCAGATTGAAACAAAGTAACTTTGGAGTTAAGCTCTGTATTTTTAAGGCTTGTTCTCTTGTTTTCTGCTCTGCCTGTGCTTGGGATCAATCAAACTCACTTTTTAAAAGCAGGATCGGATCGCGGCTTCTTGCCCTGCTTTTGCAGGGTCGTCCTGGCTCCGGAGCTTCTTGGCGGGCTGCCTGAGGAGCTCTCACCCTCCAAGCCTCTGGAAATGATCCAGAGGACTTTCGGGGGGGCTCTACTCTCGCCCACCGGCTCTCTTCTCCTTCTTTTCCCGAAGGAGAGTTTTTTCAGCCATTTGACAGCTGATTTGCGCTGTCAAAGCGGCTTTTACGGAGACGCAGGGCTGGCGGTCATAAATGACCATCCACGGAGCCTGTGGTGCCAACCAGAAGTCGACATATTTTCTTTATGGTCATAATTTAACAATTACCTGCATGTTTTGTGTCCTTGCACTGCCAAACTAACATAAAAGCTAAAGTGTATCCATTTCAGTTTAAATAGATAACAGCTTCTAATCGTGTGAAAAATCATTTAGAAATACCTGATTTTCAGCTATTTCGCATACTATGTTCTAGGAGGTTTCACATATGTTTTTGATTGAAACTTCAAGAAACCATAAAAATCATTATATTAGAGATGATAGACATTTATACATTACCTCAGATTTAAATTTTTTCAGTAAACTTTCTGGTCAGAAGATTTAAAGAGATGTTAAAGCCAAATAGTTTTAAGTCAGGCTAAGTCAAGAAATGATCAGTTTTGTAGTAAAGCAGTGATGAAAGGAACAATTAAAAGATCAAATCCATTAAGGCTATAAATCACTATGCATATCTAAAGTGATTCAATATGTAAGAGTAAATGATGAATATTTATTAACAATCCTAATTTTAAATACACAAGGGGATGGTTGAAAGGATCTATATTAGTGAAAGTAGTCGAGAAAAAGGACATTTCAGAGGTTGATAGTAGCTTGAGTAAATATAGGTTTAAGATTTAGTAGATGTACCTTAAAATCAAGGCTGATATATATTGAAAAAGCAGCTAACAATAACACTGGTAATGTTTTATACATTTCTATGTAAGGCTGGTAAGAAAGCTTATCACTTGCCAGCAGATTTCCGGGGGAAGTATGGTGAACTACCACATCTCTATATGAATGGAGATGATTACCAAGGCGCAGACTGAAGAACAGGTGAGTTGATTGGTTCTAAGGAACTTCTCTGGATAAGGAAAGGATGAGATATTACCCACAAGTACTTCAGACATCCATAGGACAGCAGTCTCCCAGAGATTTGCGCACCGGGAGACAAAGGAAAAAGCCATCATGTCTCAACCATGGCAGAGCCTATTAAAGGACATTGGGTTCCCTAACCTCACTTTCAAATCAGTTTTGGAAATCATCTATTTAATTATATTAAGGCTATTAGAGATCCTTGAAATGACAAGTTTCAAAAGCTACCTAGTGAGTTTAATCTTCATTCTTGAATAAAATAAATATTAACCATAAACTTAACAATTTAAGAAATTGTAAATAAATGGCAAAAAGCTAAATAATACTCTGATCCAAGAAAGTTATCAATGAATTAAAGAACCAGACAAACATAGAATATTTTGCTATAGGTTTTTGGAATGAATATATACCGTGTTTCCCCCCAAAATAACATCCACCCCAATAATAAGCCCTAGCCTGCTTTTTTGGAGTGTGCCTAATATAAGCCCTACCCTCAAAATAAGCCTGGGGGATGGGCATGGCCAGCACGAGAGGTGGCAAGTGCCAGGGGGGCGACGGTGTCTGGCAGGAGCCATAGCCCACTGGCCCCTTGGTGCAGCACAAATACCATTAAGTCCAAGTATGGTGGCAGAGGTGGGAGAAGAAGATAGGGGATCCGGATGTACTTCATGACTGCCTGACTCAAGGGAGGCTTGTGCGGCAGTACCAGCAGCAGGGAGAGGCAGAAGTGTAGGGGATGGGGGGAGACAGGTGATCCTAATGCCCCATGTGGGTGCCTGTTCAGCGTGGCTGCAGACAAGCTGAGAGATGGTGGGATGGAGTGGGCAGCACGTTGGGATCACCTCTCCCTCTGCCTCGTTCTGCTGTGCACTTTTCACCCAGAGGGAGACAAAGCTTTGTCTGCTTGCAATAACACCAGGTCTTATTTTCAGGGAAACATGGTTTATACACACATACATATACACATACACATACACATACACAAACACACACACACACAGACACAGAGTGAGGGAGGGAGAGGGAGAGAGATATTTTCATGGAAACTACATTGTTTTGTCTATCCAAAGTCATAACAGACATTCAGGACTTCAAGATTTTGGAAACTGATCACCAGAGGTCAGCAATTAAGTCTGTTCCTATGGATAGACTTATGTCCAAAAGATGTTAATGAAGGAATGACAGGTGTGAAAGAAAATATTTTGAGAAATTTACAGGATAAATAGATGGGGATTTTTTTTGCCTGATCTCCCCCCCTCCGTCTCTTGTCTCTCTCTTCCCCCCCTCTCTCTGTGTCTGTCTCTCTTTCCCCCATCTCTTGTGTGTGTCTTGTCTCTCTCTTTCTCCCATCTCTCTGTGTCTTGTTTCTCTCTTTCTCCCCTTTCTCTCTGTGTCTGTCTCTCTCTTTCCCCCTCTGTATGTCTGTCTCTCTCTTTTCCCCCTCTATGTGTCTGTCTCTCTCTTCCCCCCCCCATCTCTCTGTGTCTCTTGTCTCTCTCTCTCCCTCCCTCCCTCTCTCTCTCTGTCCCCAGGGGCGAGGGAAGGAACTTCTGAACTGGTGCTGGTTAGTGAGAATCTGACGTCCGGAGGCCGACGAGCCACGTACTGAAGAACAGATGGGGGCAATTCCGCAAAAATATCTTGTTGCTTGTAAGCACTTCTGGTTAGGAGGAAGAAGAGCATGGTGGGAGGAGGCCTGTCGGGTATCAGAGGGGCAGTGAGCATTTCGTGGCTCCTAAGGGGGATTTGGCCTCCCCGCTCACATCTTTGCCTGAGGGCATCGCTGGCAGCTGCTTCCTGAATTTCAGGAGGTCTGTGCTTTTCCCGCTGCTGCTCGGCCTCCTCGATGCACGAAGGCAGGAGGCGATGGTTTTGTTCACTACCTGCAAGCTCTGGTCAGCAAGCAGCCAAGCAAGCAAGCCAGCAATCTGCTGGCTGCCTCTAATCTGCAGTTTATTCGTGAGCACCATTGGCCTTTCTCCCTAACTCTCCTGGCCAGTGGTGCTCACGAGTAAACTGCAGCTAGGAATGTCAAATACGGCCAGGAATGAACATTTGTGTGGTAACCGCTGGCTGGAGCTACTAAATAGGTGGACAAACTAAGTGCCTGAAGGACCCCATCCTGTCACTGGGAGTCCAGGTGACTTGGCAATTGGCGAGCGGCTGGGCTCCTCAAGAGACAGAGTTCGTAGGGAACTGATCTACCACTGGCTACAACACAATCTTCATTCTCATCCATATTTGAGATTCCTAGGTAGGGTTGACTTTGGCAGCTTCTCTCTGCCGGAGTGCTCCCTGGATGTGGCTTAAAACTCTGAGCCCAAAGCAGCAGGAGGCACAGGCTCCTTGGTGCCATCAGCTTTGGGCTCTTAGGCGTCCATGGAGGATACACTCATATTGGCACCGAGTCCAGGGTCCCAGAAGGGTGCAGGCTAAGACTTTAGGGCTTTCTTTCTGCCTTGCAGAAGCAGAGATGGGCGGGAGGCCCCAGAGCACCCAGGGCACAGCACAGGGCGCAGGAGATTGCAGCCCCAGAGCACACAGACCACAGCGGGCGGGCAGCACAGCGCTCTCCCGAGGGTTACCGGCTTGCCCCTGTCCACCTCACTAGTCCAGTGGGTGATCTACTGCGTGCTTCCCTTCCAGGCAAGCCAGCTTCGGGAACCACATGGGGAGGCTCTGGGGATGTGATCTCCTGCACACTTCCCTTGCAGGCAAGCCGGCTTCGGGAACCACACAGGGAGGGCTCTGAGGCTGCTATCTCCCACAGGCTTCCCTTGCAGGCAAGCTGGCATCGGGAACCACATGGGGGGCGGGCTCTGGGGCTATGATCTCCTGCGCCCTTTCCTTGCAGGCAAGCCAGCTTCGGGAACCACACAGGGAGGGCTCTGATAGGATCAAGATTACAAGCATGGCAAATATTCTCTACACATTATGTCAGGATGTTCAAAATTAATTGAATCTATTTTGAGCATGTGGTGAAGTGTTCAATTATGACAAAACCACAGAAATGTCTGTGGAGTATACAATGACTTCATTACTTTTCATAATCATTTTAAAATTGCTCATCAGCTTTTCATTGTATTTTTTCTACCTTGGTTGTGGGTTTTGGTTTACATTCCAGGAGAAAAGATTCAAATCTTTCCCTTTCCAATCAAGCAAAAGTAAGTGCCAAAACTTTAAAGCAAATGCATCTACCTGTCTGGCTAAAGAAAGAGGTATGTTTAATATTGTCCATCAACTGGGTCTGGAATTTCTGCACCTGAGAACAGAAATCTTTACCCTCTGTTATGATATTTGATTGGTGGGCAAAACATAACAAGTGCTCATCATATGGATAGTCCTTGGCTTTCAAATGATCACTTAATAACTATTTTGCTGGACTCCCCAAAATCTATTTATAATCCATTTTTGAAATTACAGCAGCTGCACACCCCTCTGGGCATCTGATTGCATTTTGGGTACTTGGCAACTGACTCACCTTTATGGTTGTTTGCATGTCCCACGGCCTAATGACCATAATTTGTGACATTTTTTAATGGTTTCTGTCATTTACTTTTGGTTTCCAGTGAAAAATGCCCATGGTATTTGCTTAACCACAATATTTGCTTAATGCCTGCAGAATTCACTTAATAACCACCAAAACAATGTCAAAAATCAGATTTGCTTAAGTGATTCCCAACTTATGACTATAACAACTTGTAACTGTAATTCCAGGCTCAATTCCAGTTGTAAATTGAGGACCACCAGTAATATATCACATTCTAAAAATTTTGAAATTGGTAATGTACAAATCTTTTTGTTGCAATATAAAACTTCCTTTGAAATAGCAATTGTAGGAATGTAATATTGACTTGAATACCAGTGAACTGGTGGAAAGGTAAGATATATTTGTTTTTAAAAATGTAAAAATGATGCACTCTATTAAGTTCAGTATAGCATACTGTCTGAAAGTTTTCATTTTTAGTTAAGAGAAATTTAAAACAATCCTCTTAATTGATGCATTTCTTTGTGTAGAATAGCCAGAATAGTCCAGTACTGAGCAATCCCACCCTAGGACATTTCAAAAGGCTCAAAGTTGCAAAGGAAGATATAATGTGCTTTAAGAGAGCTCTCTATGTATTGGAAATCAAATACAGATAGTCCTCAATTTATGACAATTGAGCCCAACATTTCTGCTGCTAAGTTAGTTGTTAAGTGAGTTTTGCCCCCTTTTACAACCTTTCTTACCACAGTTGTTAAGTGAATCACTGCAATTATTCAGTTATTGACACCGCTGATAAATGAATCTGGCTTCCCCATTGATTTTGCTTGTCAGAAGATCGCAAAAGGTGATCACATGACCACAAGAATGGTCGTGTGAAAAATGGTCATAAGTCACTTTTCTCAGTACTGTTGTAACTTTGAATAGTCACTAAATGAACAGTTGTAAATCAAGGATTACCTGTAGATCTGTTTCAGAACATGTTTGGCTTTATATCTTCCAGTAAAGTTATTTAAAGTGATTCCAGTATAGAAAAATTTCAGAAACACAAATGCTTGAATGTATAGAAAATGTGTTAAACTTTGCATAAGTAGTAATTCATTGAAATTATCAAATAATCATTCTGAAGTTCAAAACAATAATTAAATCAAATGCAACATTTTTTGTACGTACGAGATCCTTCTGTTCTAATTTTCTGTGACGGTATACTAGGATCTCCTGTCCCTAAAATATTAGTGGCCATTATATGAAATTCATATTCCATCCATGGAATTAAATCAATAACTTTTGCTGATTCCGCATTTCCATCAACAATGGAAGGATCTAAATACAAACAGAGACAATAATTAAAAACAGCACTGCAACAAAAATCATATCCTAACATCTAATATTGGCTTGCTCAAGTGATTTTAATTGCTGAATAATCCAGTTTAATTCCTTGAATGAATACAGAAATATGGATGGAGAAATCTGTTAGGACGATTTTTCTGTTTTTCGTTTTGCCCATTTTGAATTGTTTTTGTTCATTTATTCAGCAGGTTGTAATTTTTAAAAACAAATATGTATAAAACACATTTATTTGAAAATAAGTTTCCTTTTTCTTAATAGCCACATTATTTAAAAGCTTCATTCTATATATGTGTTTATACATTTTTCACTAATGTAGGTGTTATTTTTGTACATTTCTACTGTATGCACCTTTTGGAAAGATGTGCAAAATTCTGAACAGTGTGAATATCAAGAGATATCTGCATTCATAGTTGCACATCCTTTAGGAAATACTTCATGGTATAATAATGGACTGATTTTTTTAAAAAAAATATAGTATTTAATGAGTAAAACAATTACTTGAAATATGAGTCAAACACATTGGCAATCAATGTGATTGGTGTAATGAATATTACACAAGAACCATTGCCCAAAGTATAACTAGTACTAAGATAATATTTAGTACTATTTGGCACAGTAGTTAGAATGCAGTACTGAAGGCTAATTCACTGCTCATTCCAGGAGTTTGATTCTGAACAGCTCAAGGTTGACTCAGCCTTCCATCCTTTCAAGGTCGATAAAATGAGGACCCAGATTGTGGAGGGCAATATGCTGACTCTGTAAAACCGCTTAGAAAGGGCTGTAAAGCACTATGAAGCAATATATACTGTAAGTCTAAGTGCTATTGCTATTTGTGCTTGCTGATATAACAAAATTGTTTTTTTGAAAAGCAGCCCTTTTCAATAGAAATTAAAATAATATTGTTTGGATATTACAAGCATTTTCTTTGATATTGCTCTTACACAAACATCCTATTAATAATAGTCTAGTACAGGGGTGTCAAACTCGATTTCATTCACGGCCGCATCAGGGTTGTGGTTGACCTGGGGCTGGGTGTGTGTGGCCAAGGTTGATGTGGCCAGGGTGGGCAGGGCCAGCCTCCCTCCTTCTCATTCCCATCTCCCTCCCTCCTTCCTTCCTCCCTCCCTTCTTCTCCTTCTCATCTCCCTCCTTCTGTCCTCCCCCCTCCCTCCCTCCTTCTCCTTCTCCTTCCCATCTCTTTCCTTCCTTCTTCCACCTCCCTTCCCTTTCCTGGGGGAGAAAGCAACTCCCCCACCACCACTTTTAAATGTGGACATTATCAAGAGCTAGGGATGCCCATTCAGATACCTGCTGCTCAGTGGTGGGTTTCAACATTTTTTGCTACTGGTTTGGTAGGCATGGCTAGGTGGGGGTGGGAATGTGACTGAGTGGGCATGGCCAACTTGACGTCACTCACGCCCACTCAGTCACATGACCCCCCCACCTACCCACACCCACAGGAAAAAGTAGGAAAATTTTTGGAATTTCCACCTATCTACCCCCGCCCTTCCTTCACCGGTCGCCCCCATTTCCCCTCCTTAGTGGCCCCGGTCCTAGCCCTCCTTCCTCCCCCCCCACTGCCACTTTGTTCAGGCTGATTACCTTCCGGAGTGGCTGGCCCAGAGTCCAGAAGGCAAGCTGACCGGTGTTTTCGGCACCTCCCCCAGCCAGCTGCCGCTGCTGGAAAGCGGCTGGCAAAGAAACCTCCCAGCCGCCTCCTCTTTGAAAGCTGCTTTGCCACAGCAAAACAGCTCTCAAAGAGGCGGCGACTGGCCACAGGCCACCAAAAAGTACTGGAGGTTGCGGAAAAAGCTGCTGCCATCGCCGCCATGTTCTTCATGCATGCGCATCCCATTGGATTTACAAGGCAATGGGATGCATGTGCACGAAGAATATGGCAGTGATGAACATGGTGGGCAGGGTGAGCGAGCGGTGACCAGGGGACTGGTTTGGGGGCATGGCCAGCCAGCCATTGCTACTGGTTCGGTGACCTTGGCCAAATTTCCGACAATGGTTTGTGCAAACCGGTGCGAGCCAGCTGAATACCACCTCTGCTGCTGCTTGTTTTTTCCCAAAAGAAAAAGAGAAATTGTCCATCTGTTCTCTACTCTACTTCCCATTTTTCATGTGTATCTCTCTTTCTCAATTTATATTCTACTTTGTCTAGGCTATGGTAGCTAATGTTGGTTATATATTTTAACCAATCCTAATTTTATAAATTGAGGCAGACATCTTACATTCATACAATATAACAATGGAACAAGTTAATGAGACAAAGCAGCAGAAGTGTGAACCCATTACACACATCTATTATTAAGTTGGATAGCTTTGAAGATCACCTGGAAGACCTTTGCTTGGGACAAGTTGATTATGAATGTACATTACAAACTGTAAAATGTACAGATGGGGGAGGGGATTTGCAAAAGAATCATAGCAGGGAGAAATAATTAATCCTTTTTAAAAGTAAGCCATAATTCTGGATTTACAACAGGCAGTTGCTATATTCTTATAACATATTACGCCCAAATAAACAAACCACACTTCACTCAACACATTTTGCTAATGCATGCTAAAAAAATGGCCAGGTACATACAACATGCTGAGCTATGCTTTTAGCTAGGCAAGTGTGCTATGGAAATACCACAATTTTGTCTTAAGATGTATAATTTAGCAAAATAATTGCTAATTTAGAAAATTATTTTGCTGCTGTTGCAATAATGAAATGTTTTATGACACTTAACGGGCTTGAGAAAATCATATGAAAACCTGCTAGACTTTGGACTTTGAAGTGCATTTCTAGTAGTTAGATGATTATTGAGCCTACAGGTTTGCCAAAAAGGCAAATACTACTGTGGGAAGCCACCCACCCTCCTAGAAGAATGAAATATTTTGGGAAATATTTTTTTAAAAAGGCAGGATAAAATATTTCAGCTAAAAGAGAAATAAAAAAACTTAAGGGAGACAAAAACTCAGAGGCCTAGCATCTTGCCCCCAGCAGATATTTTGTGCTCATTAAGAAAGACTGGACCAGCCTATCTACAAAACAAAAGACCTTCCACTCCAGGGTGAAGGGATTAAGATATGACCCTTGAGGACATAATAGGATTAACCCACTAAAACACAAAGCTCACTACATTGCACAATCTCCTAAGGACATTGCATCACTCTCAGAAACTTCAACCAAACTTAACTCAGACAATCTATAGAGCCAGCTATAACCCCTACATGGCCTAATGGGAGTCTGACAACAGCCAATAAAGTACATGTTCTTGCACAGGAACAGGAAGCTCAAGTGCAAAGCCCACGAGAAGGTATAAAAACCCCTCACTCTCAACTTCATGTAGTCAGCTGCCCAGAATCACATGGTGGTTCTGCTTCATCAATAAATGAACCCTCTTCCCAATCAACCTCCATTTTGTCTCCCGTGCCTTTCTCCTGGCTTGGAACTGAACCAGATGGATATTTTTTCCCACACTATCTATATAAACTCATTCATTTTGTTGTTGTTTCTACTTTGTAACACAGGGATCCTCAAACTACGGCCCGCGGGCCAGATATGGCCCGCCAATGCAAAGCATCCGGCTCGTGGAGTGGTGGGATTAAACCCCGCTCCCTTATTCTCGGCTTTATTTCCAGCGAGCATCCACTCCAGCCACACTTCTTTCACCGGTTGAGCTGCACTTCTGATCACACAGCTGCTGCTGAAGGTAAGGCCGAAGGGTGTGGGGGAGGGCCAGTGAGGGATGATATGAAAAGCTTTAAAAAGTACTGCCTTAAATTAAAAGCCTTTGAAAGCAATGTAAACGGATCTTTTTCACAGTTGGAATGGGGATTTTTTTCTTGTCTTTTCCTAGCTTGGAAACGGGCTGCTTTAAATTAAAAGCCTTTGAAAGCAATGTAAACAGGATCTTTTTCACAGTTGGAATGGGGATTTTTTTCTTGCCTTCTCCTAGCTTGGAAACTGGCTGCTTTAAATTAAAAGCCTTTTTCACAGCCATGTGAACCAGGGCCAGTGTTTGAGTAGGGGAGGGGCTACTTGTAAAGTAGCACTTTTAAAGTGGGTGGGTGGGGGATATGTCTCCATGTCTCCTAGCTTTTTCAAAATCAGCTGAAGTTGGCTAACACTAATTCAAAAGCAACACCATTATAATGCCTTATAATTCACCCACTGCTTTGATTTTGCAATACATAAAGTACATCCACTAAATCAGTTGCTGAACAATTTTGGTAGCTTTCATGTGTGTGGATACACAGGCACAAGTGTGGCAAAAAACAAATCAGTTTGAATTCTCCTTCAGGCTTAAAAGACCTTTAGTTTTGTAATCCCAAATAATTAAAAAAAAGTAGTCTGGTCTCTTATTCCTTCCCTGGCCGCCTCCCCTGTTGGCAAGTTCTCACAGGTCCTGCTGCTGCTGCTTGCAAAGAGCCCCAAAGGCTTTGGCTGGAACCAAAGGGGAAGGAACCAGGTGGGACCATAGAGAGGAGAAGGGAGGGGAGGTGCATTCTCTCAGCCTGTCATTACTTCTGTGCTATAGCGATCCCTATTTTTTGTAGCTCTGTATTTATTGGTATCTTACTAATAGCAATTTTGCATCCCTAGGAAACATGTCAAAGAAAAGAAAAATTGACTCTGAGTGCAGGATCTTCAAAGAACAGTGGACTTACGATTACTTTTTCGTGCAGTACAAAGAAAAAACTGTTTGTCTGATATGCCAGGATTTAGTGACTGTGTTCAAGGAATACAATTTGCGTCGACACTATGAGACTCGACATAAAGACAAATATGATTGTTTGGTCGGACAAGCAAGAAAAGATAAAAATATTAAAACTGAAAAATGGATTGATAATGCAGCAAAATGCTTTTGTGAAGCAGAAGCAGGTAAATATGTCATCACTGCAAGCAAGTTTTCAAGTTGCCAATTGTAGAGGGAGAATTTGTTAAAGAATGCCTTCTTTCTGTTACCAAAGAGATGTGTCCAGAGAAGGCTGATTTGTTTAGTACAGTGAGTCTTTCAGGACCTACAATCACAAGAAGGATTGAAGAAATGGGGGACAATTTGATGAATACTTGCATCACTTGTTACGACTGGCAGTGATAAATATGGAACCGGACATTGACTTTCTCATCAGCCAAAAACAGGCCCACACTTCCCATTGAATTAGTATATTTTTGTTGGTTAAAATCATTCTTCATTTTAAATATTGTATTATTTAACTTTTTTTTGCACTACAAATAAAGATATGTGCAATGTTCATATAAGTTTGTTTATGTTTGTTTCAAACTATAGTCTGGCCTCTAACAGTCTGAGGGACCATTATCCCTCCTTAATTCACAATTGGATGCTTGGTGGGGGGGGGTGTTGTGTTGATTCTCGCCTTCTGCCTGCTTCCAATGTCTCTCAATGCCCATCTTGGGGGTTTTAGTTGCAGTCTTAATTGCTGCAGTTCTCAGTCTTGTTTATTGTGTGGTCATCTGAAACATGATCAGGAGTCATTTTGAAGGAAATCCTGTTCGTTTTATTCCTTTTTCAATGGACTATTTTAAGGAGCCTGAAGCAGCTGTTTTGTTTTTTTTTAATTTGATTTATATACTGCCCTTCTCCGGAGACTCAGGGCGGCTTACAATGCGCTAAGCAATAGCCTTCATCCTTTTGTATATTTATACAAAGTCAGTTTATTGCCCCCACAACTGGGTCCTCAATTTACCTACCTTAGAAAGGATGGAAGGCTGAGTCAACCTTGAGCCTGGCGAGATTTGAACCTGCAGTAATTGCAGGCAGCTGGTCTTAATAACAGGGTGCTTTAGACCACTGTACTACCAAGGCTCTTATAATGTAGTTAGGCAAGTGGCAAGAAAGTTTGTGCTCTTTTTCCCTTTGGGGGGTGGATCTTATTAAATAAATAATAAGAGGTATAATAATAATTCCTTGGCTTGAATAAGAACATCTTAGGAAGGAGAAAGGCATAAAATGGACAGTTAAATTGGCCACGCCCACCCAACCACATGACCACCTAGCCATGCCCACCCAGCCAGTTCGGGCCCCCAACAGTCTGAGGGACTGTGAATCGGCCCCCTGTTTAAAAAGTTTGAGGACCCCTGTTGTAACACATTATCAGGAATAATTAAAACACTGTTCTGCTAAATGAAACTATATCAAGAATGTTAGTTTATTATTTAGGCTCCAAGCTAATATTTTTTATAAGATTCTTACCTGTTTTCATGTCTTTCCAATACTCGGACAAAAAAGTCCTTGACTGAATAGTGTAATTTGATATAGGACTATGATTTTCTATCCCACGGCTCCATGTAAGAATTACAGATGTATTTTTAATGTCTTCTACTTTGAGTCCACCAGGGGGTCCTGGGGGACCTGAAAAATATTTCCATGAAAAATTATGACATAATCTTGTCAAAAAGTGAACCAATGTTTTAAACTGTATCATCATATTTACCTGAGTTAAATTATTTCATTACAACTTTCTGTAATCTACTATTCTCACATATTAAAATTTAATCTGCAAAATCTCAGGTAAGATGGCCAAATGAAATGTATACTAAATATACTAAATAAATATTAAATACTAAATAAATAAATAAATAAAATAAATAAATACTAAATAAATAAATATAAATAAATAAAAATAGGGAATACTAAATTGGAAAGGGTATTTTATAAAGTAACATCATAGTTTTGGTCTCATACAAATCTCATACACTGGTGCGAGCAGACAGTGGGGGCGGTATGTGAATGGCAGGCATGCGTGTGCAAATCTCCATTGGTGTGAGTGGCGCATGCGCACACCCTCTACTCATGCAAATGGAGCTTCGCATGCAAGCAGAGGGTGCTTGCGCTCGTGCACAAAGCTCCATTGGCATGAATGGTGAGCATGAGTGGCAGGCATTTGTGCTCGCGTGCGAAGTTCACCTCGCAAGAACAGAGGGAGCTTGAGCTTAAGGTGCTCGTGGCGAAGCTTCATTCATGGGAATGAAGCATCACACATGAGCACTCTCTGCTTGCATGAGGGGAGCTTCGCCTGGGTTGAACTTCACACGCAAGCTCAAGTGCCCTCCTCTCAAGCACCCTTCACTCGTGCAAATGGAGACTTCTTTATTGCAAAAGTTTTACGATTACATTTTCAC
Source organism: Pantherophis guttatus (assembly GCF_059756535.1). NCBI lineage: Eukaryota > Metazoa > Chordata > Lepidosauria > Squamata > Colubridae > Pantherophis > Pantherophis guttatus. The sequence goes on along the minus strand of NC_142069.1, from coordinate 56,571,848 downwards.
CCCTTTTCTCCCCCACCCCCCCAAACTTCCCAACCTCCCTAACCCTCCCTAACCCTCCCCTCCCCCAGACTTCCCTATAATATACTCATACTCATAAAGAACCCTAATATCACACTTATATATAAACTTGAACCCCTCCCTCCCCTATATAATTTTTCTCTTTACCTCATTACATTAAAAAATTTCCAATACATTATTTTCAAATAAAAGCTATTTGATACTTTCTAGTTTGATATTTGTTCTGAACATATTCTATCCACTTTTTCCATTCCCATTCATAAGTCTCTTGTGAACAATCTTTTAAATATGCTGAAATCTTCGCCATCTCTGCAAAACTGGCCATCTTCAAAGTCCATTCCTCGATAGTGGGCAAAGCTTCATTCTTCCAGTATTTACCTATCAACAATCTTGCTGCTGTTATCATATACAATATCAATTTTGTTTCACCCAATTTAAAACCCTTAACTATACCCAATAAAAACAGTTGTGGAGAAAATTGAATTTTTTTCTTCAAAACATTCTGCATGACCCACCAAATTTTTATCCAAAAAGCCTTAACTTTCCTACAGGTCCACCAAACATGATAATACGTAGCATCCGAACATTCACATCTCCAACATTTTGGCTGAACATTAGGGTACATACATGACAACTTTTTGGGATCTAAATGCCATCTATAAAACATTTTGTAGAAATTTTCCCTCAGATTCTGCGACTGTGTAAATTTAACATTCTGAACCCAAATTTTTTCCCATGTTTCCAGCATCACTGGTTCTTCAAAATTCTGTGCCCACTTAATCATACAGTCTTTAACTAATTCGGTTTCTGAATCTCTTTCTAGCAAAACATTATAAAGCCTTTTGATATGCATTGGACCTTTCTCTCTTATATGTCTAACCAATTCTTCCTCATGCAACATAATACCAGTTTTTTGGTCCTCTTTCCATCTCAATTGTAATTGATTATATTGTAGCCAAGTTAAATTAATCCCTTCGTCCAACAGTGTCTGCAATGTCTTCAGCTGCCATCTACCCGCATCTGTAAAAAGAACCTCTTTATATAAAACCCCCCCGAGTGACATTATATTTGTATTCCACAAAGTATGACCAAGATCCAGCCATAGCGGTATTTTATAATCCCATTTGAGTCGGTGCTTCTTCCAAACTCTCATCAAAGAATCTCTAAGTATATGACTTTTAAATACTTTATCTACTTTGTCGTCGTAAAATAAGTAAGCATGCCATCCAAATTCAAGATCAAAACTTTCTGCATTCAATATTCCAGTCTTTTTCCTTCCAAACCAATCACTTGTTAAAGTTAAAGCTGCTGCATCATAATATAGCTGTAGGTTTGGAAGTTTAAGACCTCCTCTTTCTGGAACATCTTGCATAATTTTCAATTTCACTCTCGGCTTCTTCTCGTTCCAGACAAACTTATTCACTCCAGATTGCCAAACTTTCAATTGTTTATCACTTTTAAGCACTGGAATCATTTGAAACAAAAAAAGAAATCTTGGCAAAATATTCATCTTAACTGCTGCTATTCTTCCAAGTAGAGACAGCTGCAGTTTTTTCCAAGTCTCCATATCTTTCTGCACCTCTCGCCACAACACCTCATAGTTATTTTGAAACAATTTCATATTTGATTCTGCAACCTGAACTCCTAGATATTTTACCTTAGGTACAGTCTCAAAACCTGCCCTCCTTTCAAGCTCATGTTTACGATCTTGTGTCATGTTTTTAGCTATCATTTTAGTCTTTTTTGAATTCAGTCTAAAACCTGAAACTTTACCATAGTCTTGTATAATGTCCTTCATCAAGATTATTGATTCCATTGGTTGTGATAGGGTAACAACCAGATCATCTGCAAATGCCTTTATTCTGTAATCCTCTTGCCTAATCTTTATACCTTTCAAGATATTAGAGTCCCGTATTGTATTTAACAAGACTTCTAGTGTTAAAATAAATAAAAGTGGGGACAACGGACATCCCTGTCTTGTTCCTTTTTCAATTTTAAACTCTGTTGTCAGACTTCCATTAATAATGATCTGTGCCTTTTGCTCTTGATAAATTGCCGAAATCGCCTGTATAAATTGATCCCCAAAGTCCATCTTTTTCAAAGTCTTTAATAGAAAATTCCAATCCACTCTGTCAAAGGCCTTCTCTGCATCCAAGAAGACCAGCACTGCAGGGATCTGTTTATTCTTCTCAAGATATTCCAATAAATCTATTACTTGCCTTACATTGTCCTTCATATATCTGCCCTCGATAAATCCCGCTTGATCATCATGAATCACCTTCTGAATTACTGGCATCAACCTGTTGGCTAGTACTTTCGCAAAAATTTTATAATCTGTATTCAAAAGAGATATTGGTCTATAGTTCTCTGGTTTTTTAGGACCGATTTGTTCTTTTGGTATCAAAGATATGTAAGCTGTTGTCCATGATGGGGGTATTTTACCCCCTTGCTGAATATTGCAAAATAAATCTCTAAGTTGTTCCACCATTTCAGCTTGCAAAGTTTTGTAATACACTGCAGTCAAGCCATCCGTACCAGGAGCTTTGGCTGTTTTTAACTGTTTAATTGCTACTATTATCTCCTCCTCTGTTATAGGATAATTCATTCTTTCCTTTTGTTGATCAGTAATTTTTGTAACTCTTTTATCGTTTAAATATTTTTCTATAAGTCCATTCTGCACCTCCTCTTTGGCATATAATTTAGTATAATAGTCCACAAAAGCTTCTTTAATTAATTTTTGTTGAAAGATTTCTTTCCCTCCAATATCAATACTATCAATAGTCCGTATTTTTTCCTCAATGTGTAAGCCAACCATCTGCCCGGTTTATTAGCGTTACAAAATGTGTTATGCTTCGCATATTGTAAGTTTGTTGCAACTTGTTCCGCCATAAGCATTTGAAATTGGTCTTTCAAAAGTTTTATAGCACTACGTATTCTTTCATCTGTTGGATTTTTAATAAGTAACTGTTCTTTATTCTTTATTTCTATTTCCAGTTCAGATCTTTTCTTTTGTCGGAACAGTCTATGTTTAGAGTTCATGTAGATAAGTACCCCTCTCATATAAGCTTTACTTGCATCCCACACAATTTCAATTGGGGTACCTTTATTCAAATTTATTTCAAAAAATTCTTTCAAATGCTTTTTAAGTTCTGTTATATTTTTTTCATATCTAAACAAATTCTCATTTAATCTCCAAGAACGTCTCTCAACCTTGTCCATCTCAATTTCTATCCATACTGGGCTATGGTCAGTCAAAGTTCTTGGAAAAATCTTTGTTCTTTTTGTCTTAACAAGTAAATCATCTGTCAACAAAATAAAGTCAATCCTAGAGAAGGATCTGTGTCTGTCAGAAAAAAAAGTATAGTCCAGTTCTTTTGGATTATGTATTCTCCAAACATCTTTTAGTTCCATATCTTCTTTCATGTCAAAAAAGGTCTGTGGTAATCTGATTCTAGACTTTGCCAAACTCTTTTTATCTAATTTAGAGTCGATTACTCCATTCCAGTCTCCCATAATTAAAATAGTTCTGTAATCCCATTGCAATATTTTAGTATGTAACATCTTATAGAAATAGTCCTGTTGTTGATTGGGAGCATAAATCCCAATCAGAAGAATTTGGCCATTTGATATAGACAATTCAATTGCTACAAACCTACCATCTTCATCTGTTTCTATAACTTTAGCTGTTAACTTTTTATTTACATAAATAACCACACCATTCTTTTTTTGCGAAGTTGAAGATATAAAATGTGTTCCTAGTTTGGAGTTTATCAAATATTTTTGATCTTGAGTTGTGATATGCGTTTCTTGTAAACAAATTATATCATTATTAAATTGTTTCAAATATGTAAATAATTTCTTCCTTTTCTGTGCTGAATTCAACCCATTAACATTCCAGGATAAACACTTAAGCATCATCAGCCTCTTTCTGGAGCAAAGAGCAAAATAATTGAAGATCATCCGAAAGCTTCGATCTCGCTCCTCCCATAGCTCCAATCTCTTGTGCAGTACTCTTATCTGCCTCCTTGTCTTGTCTTTCCTGTTGTTGTTGTTGCTTTTGTTTAAGTAACTTAGCTTGAGCTCGAGTTATACGTTGATCCTTAACTTCAATCATCCGAGCCGGGTCCAAGATTGGAGAAGATTCCAGCAAGGGCTCATCCAGAAAACCTCCTTCTGCACCTTGCACTTCTTCTAATTCCTGCTTAAACTGTTCTTGCAGTTCTCGTTGAGGTTGCTTCTCTTCACTCTCTTTAATCTCCAAAACTGTAGATGTACGTGGGGATGGTGTTCTTTCCTTGAGAATAGTAGTGTAGAAGTGCTGTGCCTTCTCCACGGTATTCAAACGGTATCTTTGTCCCTTGTATCTGAAAATTATGCCAACTGGTGCGTCCCACCGGAAAGGTATCTGTAAATTTTGCAATTCCTTAACGAGAAAACCAAATTCTTTTCTAGCTTTCAGCATTTTAGGAGGTAATTCTTTATAAATTCCAATTCGTGAGCCCCCCACTTGTACTGAAGTGTAAAAGGATTTTTGCAGGATATCATTTCTTATTTCTCTATCTGTAAAATATATGACTACATCTCTGGGTAATTGTCTTTGTCTGGCCACCCAAGAGTTCACTCTGTAAATTTTGTCTATTTTGTGAAAAACCACATCTGGATTAACTTGTAAAATCTTAGCCAGGGCCTCAGAACAGACTTGTCTCAAATCCTGTCTTTCCTCCTCTCGAATTCCTCGAATCTGTATAGCAAACTCCATTGCCCTGAATTGTATCATGACAATCTCATCTTCAACTCTCTGCATTTTATTGTCAACATCAGCAATTTTATAATCATTGTCTTTCATCTTAACATTAACTTCTGATTTAAATTCTTCAACTTTAAAATCAACTTTCCCAATAAATTCTGCCAGGCCAGATGCCACTTCTGATATTTTTTTGGTCACCTTGTTTTGATTCTGTTTCACCATATCTTTAACTTCATTAATTTCCTGCATAAATTCCTGGTGTGATTTTTGAAGTTTGTCATCTATCCCCTGATGTGATTTTTGAAGTTTATCATCTATCTCCTGTTGAGATTTTTGAAATTTATCATCCAAAGTTTTAGAAATAAATTCTTTTAAATCTCCCACATCAAATTCTTCTTTCTGGGTCTGTAACTGCTGAGCAGGGGGAAGTTGCGTTTCATGTTTATGTGTGGGGGATCCCCCCCCTGTTGCCTTCCCTTCCTGCTTCTTTGAAGCCATCCTGCCACGTGATCTAGTTTTTCTAAAGAGGGAAGTTCCTTTTCCTTTCCCTCCTGCACAAAGACTTCTTAAAAAGTCCCCCAGATTTGATCAAATAAAGGTTGAAGTAAAGCAAAGTCAAATTTTGAAAGGGAGAAATTTTCCAATTGTTTCTCTTATAACAAGCAAAGCAACTTTGTAGCAACTTGGAAACTTTATAACAAAGCAAAATAACTTCACCAATCCACACTCGCTGGCTCGTTAACTCTGAGGCTAAACGCCATGTTTTTTCTAAGCACTTTCACTCATTCGCATTTTCTCAGGTTGAAAAGTCAACAAAGCGTTTCCAAGATTCAGGATTCAGATAGTTTCACTGTTGATTAAAGCTGGTTCTTTCGCTTTAAGTTTCCTGCAGCCGGCTTGTTCTGCAAAGGCAGACTCGTCCCACGTCGCCCGGAGTTTCAGCAGGTTGGGAGGGAGCCACGCCTATTCTCTCCCCAGAAGCTTCCCTGGGGGGTTACAGGGGCTCGACCTGTGCCCTGCGATCTCTCCTTCTTCAATCCTACGGATTTAGAAGTTTTCGAGCCGCTTCCTCGTCTCGGAGCGGCTCTACGGGCGGCGGGGCTGGCGGAGCTTCAAAAGGCGCCGCCGTCGCCGAAGACAGGGAAACCAGAAGCCCCAAATGGAGACTTCATGTGCAAGTGCAAGTGCCCTTTGCTCTTGCGAGTGGAGCTTCATGCATGAGCGCAAGCGCACTCCTCTTGCACTCAAAGTTCCATTGGCACGAGTGGAGGGCGCGCATGCCAGCCACTCATACCAATGGAGCTGTGCATGCACATCTGCCTGCCACTCCCACGCCCATCCCACGCCGGGTCAGGTTGGAGACCGCTATCTTAAAATGCAGAATATGATCTCTTTTTCTTGAATCCCATCTCTTATCTATAAACAAATCCTTACAGCCTCAGTGTTTCATTCCTGATCAGGAAAAATCCATTAAGGGTTACCAGAGATACCAACATATCTATTTTAACCTTGATCAGGTATGTCAGTTTTATATTCCTTCCTATATTTTCTTCTAATGATCTTTAACTTTAGTCCACTCAAATAATGTCCTAGAACTTGATTTACTTTCATTTTTGTTTATTCCTTCTCACAAAATTTTTCAAAGCTTTAATAAACTTATTTTGTAAATCCATTACAGGAAAATATGTAAGTCACTCCATTTATTATTTGTATATCCCTTCAAATATTAAGACATCAGATGCTTTCTTTTAAATGTCCAGCGCAACATCTTTTTCCATGTCATTCTTGTACCCTATCTTCTGTAAATCAACTTTCTTGTCAGGTAGAATATGTTCCCTTTCCATAACATCTCTTAAACTTAGTCTTTCCATTGAAGCAGATGTTTCTGTGGGCACTATTAAAATTAACTTCTGAGTTGTTGTTCAAAAATATTAATCAATATGTCCAATGTTAAAATATTTTGCTTCATTCTGTAATTGTAGAGTTTATGAGTTCTTTGTAATTTTTGTAGTTGTGATATTTAGTTCTCTCTATTCTCTGATTTTTAAATTTTCATTTTAGTTGTCGTTAAAGAAAATTCAAAACAAAAGCATTTTCCCATAGGAGGAATTTTTTACAATTAAATCCAGAATCTTATATCAAATTTATTTGGATCCTTAGTCCATTTTTTACTTTTTGAAATTAAAAGATAACTTTTTTGCTGCTTATCGGCTCCTAAATTTTTTAAAGTTCTTAAACTTGTAAGTAACTTCACTAAAGATTGAAAAAACAGTGAAGTAAAATGTGTGGTGTGATGGGACGCAGTAGCTCAGTGGCTAACACACTGAGCTTGTCGATCAAAAGGTCGGTAGTTCAGCGGTTCAAATCCCTAGGGCCGCGTAACGGGATGAGCTCCTGTTACTTGTCCCAGCTTCTGCTAACGTAGCAGTTTGAAAGCACGTAAAAAATGCAAGTAGATACAACAATACAACATACAAAACAGAAAAACATCAATCAAGTCTTACGACTTGCTCTTAAAGCTATCACATCGGTAGACTGTTTTAATTAATAAAAAAAAACTTATCCTTTAAAAAAAATGCAAGTAGAAAAATAGGGACCACCTTTGGTGGGAAGGTAACAGCATTCTGTGCACCTTTGGTGTTTGGTCATGCTGGCCACATGACCACGGAGACATCTTCGGACAGTGCTGGCTCTTCGGCTTTGAAATGGAGATGAGCATTGCCCCCTAGAGTCGGGAATGACTAGGAATGACACAGGTAAAGGTAAAGGTTCCCCTCGCAGATATGTCCTAGATCTGCAAGGGAATCTTTACCTTTACCTAAAATGTGTGGATCCAAAATTTTCTAATAATTTTACAAGAGTTTCAGTTTTAAAAAGTTATTAGAAGAAGTATGCAAAGTTAGTGTCCTTTCAAGGATGCTAACCATGGTTTGAACAAGATGGCTATTTCCTCATCTCCCCGAGTTCTAAACTTGGCTGCTGTCTTATTGTCTTTGTGAGGGCAGCTATCTGGAATACTTGTAGGTGATATCAAGTCCTCTTTTTCTGGAGTAGAATTATCAGAGAGATGATCTACTCGCCAGTTCTTCATTCCACCTCAGTTGCCGACTCTGATTTTTGTAGAGCTGTCTTTAGTCCATCAGGTCTTTCTCTTGAAACACAACTGGAATAAATGTTCAAAGTTCTTTCCAAATTATTGGAAGTTGGAAAGTGAAATATAATTGCTTCCCTTTGTCATATTTCTAGGGATGATTAATTCTGGGAACAGGATCTGATTCTTATATGTTAATTCCTGTTGGAAATCCTGTACACCCTCCCACCCACCCCAACTTTATGTGATAGTGTTATAATGAATAATGTGGGAATAGCTTAATTTTAAAAAATCAAGAAAATATTTTACCTCTCACAACAAGATCAGCTGAAGCTGTGGCATTATCAACAATTGTCTGAGCAACACAAGTGTATCTTCCAGCATGTCGCAACTGAGCATTCTTGACAATAAGTTCACCATTGTCTTTTATCTACAAATCAGAAAAAAAATCTGTAACAGTCCTTTAAATTTAAATTTCATATAGAAGTCAAAATACTCCTAAAAATAAATCAGTAAAATGAATAAGACATCTATTTCTGAACTGCCTATGGCTCTTAAAAATAATATAAATATCCTTGATATCAATTAATTATATTGTATTTAAGATACATATTAAAAATTGTGAAATCAGATATCACTTTCAAAGTCAGTAATATTTAATCTTACAACATAAATTGTTATTATGTATCAATATAATAATTTGTATTATGAACAATAAAATGGCTTTTAAAATCATTATCTCCCCTTTTTTGCAGAATACCAATCTTTAGTATTTGTATTACTTGCTGCAAGGAACATACTGACATAGTTAAAGTTTTATTTCTGTAGCTGTCTCTCAATTACAATCTACTTAAATGTATGGAAGTAACCTTAAATCCAATACTGACCATTCAATATTTGGAAACAGAGTAATCAACATTTATAATTCATAGCCATATAAAAATTATAGATTGCCCCAAAATATATTGCTTAAATATGCATTTTAATAAGGTCCTCAATCACATTCTCATATATATAAAAGAATATTTAGAAATGTGGCAAAATAAAGCATATTTTAACTATTATTCTGGAATAGTTAATTTTTTGCTTATTCTTAATTCATTCCAGATTATTCATTTATTTCAAGGTATTCAGGATCCTAGTGAGGAACAGGAAAATAAAAGATCTTCTGGGGTTATTACAATGTTCATTTAAAATGTGTTTATTGAAGCATTAGAAAAGAATACAAAAATGATTTTTGGAGCACATTTTTAAAAAACCTTTAACACAAGGAGTCTTAATGTTTTTCAACAGTAAAAAGTGAAGTTACCTCAGTAATCTACCATGTCCAGAATATAAATGTTCATTCATGAGGCAACCATGTTCTGTTTGGCACTATATTTAAATCAGCCTATGTTTTCCAATTATGGTGTTCAAGTCAAGCCAGTGTTCCTCATTAAGTAAAGTTTCATGATATACATCAAACATTTTCCCAATGCATTTATTTTTTTAAAATCAAAATGCACAGATAAAAACATGAGCAATTCTGATACTGGTATTCTGAGTACCTGATCTGAAGCATTAAAAGAAGCTCCTGGGCATCCATTAGATACATTGGGAGAGACAGCTGGAGAATACAAAGTAAAGCAATGCAGCACTTCAGATCTGCTGTTTCAAGGGAGAACATCCTTGCTTAAGGAGCAAGGTTTGAAGGTTGTTTGGCTCAAGCCATGCATTTAAAAAAAATAAGAATTCTCTATGGGAGTTTTCCTCCTTTGGAACAGCTTATCCTCTATGGCAGGGGTGTCAAACTTCCGGCCCATTGACCAGATGCATCACTCACTGGCCACGGCCATGCCCGTATAGCAAAGGGGAAAAAAGTCCTGATACGTCACGTGACACTGCTGTGATGATGTGAGTTTGACACCCCTGTTCTAAGGCAAGAGTACATATGATGACCTCTTCCAAACTTCACAACTGTGGTTGTTCCAAAAGTTTTTATAACTAAATTTTCTATTATTTTTGCATAGGAAAATCCAGCCCTGGAGTCTTTGGGCTTGGATGGGCTTTTGAAGAAATCAACAGAGAATATTTACGCAGGAGGATAGTAAGTAATCTGTCAAGTTTCCATTTCGCAAGAATGTCATAATAGTCAGATGATCCAGTGGTAATTGTTCATGCAGAATTCTAAACACACAATATGATGTGTTTTTTTCCTCTTTTAATTTATTTCCATATGATAGTTCTGAAGAACTATCATTTATTCCTAACATATAGGAATAAATTAAAAGAGAAAAAAATGTATGAACCATTGTGTAACTAGGTGAGTCATATGGATGTATGAATCAAAAACTAATTTAATGTATTAATCAAAAACTAATCTCAATTCTGTAGGATAATATACAGTATGTTCTATATTATAATTTATTTTCCTGTATTAGGAAATTCTAGTTCTTATCATAAGTCCAGCAGACATGTTGCAACCCACCCACCCCTTGAAATTCCATCACAATAAATATGCCTGCCCAAGGTCTAAGCTTAGGTTCAAATCTGCACTGTAACCACTGTTTTACTGTTTTACTGTTGAGTTAAATGGGGAAGTGATTTTTCAAAAAAAAAAAAAAAAGTGGTTGAAAAGAAGGGATACCTTCTATGTATAGTCCTGAAAATTGGACAACCCCAAGAACAGAAAATAAACAGTTGCGCATTAATTAATATACAGATTGATTCTCAGTTAATTAATTTATGCTATTTGTATATGCTGGTTCCACATAGACTCCCAGTGGTTTATATAAACACACATACCGTGTTTCCCTGAAAATAAGACCCAACCAGAAAATAAGCCCTACCATGATTTCAGACTGCTCGTAATATAATCCCTACCCCAAAAATAAGATCCAGCTAAAATTGTCAGCCAGATGGACGCATTTACATTAGTATTGTGGTTGCCCAATGTGTGTGTGTGTGGCCAGCTCAGTGTTGCTCGTGTTCACCTGTGGGGGGGAGGAGGATTTCTTTACCCTCCCTTACCTTCTTTTCTCCCTGAACATTTGCTGCTTGGCTCTTTCGGCAACTACAGAAGGGTCTGAAAGGGAAGAAAGTGCCTCCTCAGTCATCTGTTCTTCCCCAGATTGATTTCAGAAGCCCCGGTTGCTGCCTGGATGGCCCTGAGGCCCGGCTGCTGGGCCTGTTGCACCTGCTGCTGCTGGGGGCTGTTCTTTGGCAAGGCTGATGAGCGGCAGTGGGAGCAGCTCCCTGTACTGGCTGTGTGGCTGCTGCACAACCTGCCTGAGCTCAGCTCTGACCACCACCCTGCTGCTCTCGTGGTGCCCATGGACCAAGCTCTTGGTGCACCTGGCCTCTACCCACCCTGCCTGCTGGCCCTGCTGCTGCTGGGATACTTTTTGGCTGCAGAAGCCGCCATGTTGACTGCCGAGCAGCTACCCATGCTACTGCTGGCCTCACAGGGTCTCTTCACCCTCCTGGCTGTACTGCTCTCGGCCATCCTACTGGGCTGCTCCTGCCTGGCATAGGGCGAATCAGTTCACATCTATGACTTCCGGAGTGTCCCGCTGGCTGCCGGCTGGCCAGGGCCCCTTTGCCAGTGCCTGCTGGTGGAGCCATGCTGGCCACACTGCCTTGGCCACTGCTGACTTGGGCTGCTGAGTGCCAGCCTGCATGCCTACTTGCTGCAGGCTTTGGGCTATGGGCTGAGCCAGGCACTCTTCAGGCTCTTTGGGGCATGCTCCGGTGGGTGCTGCAGCTCTCATGCCAGCTATGTGAGGCAGACGTGGGGCTGCACCTGGCCGCCTTCCGGCCTCTACTTCACTTATTATTATTATTATTATTATTAGTTCAATTTATATGCCGCCTTTCTCAGGGCAGCTTACAATGCATTTTAAAAAAAATTATAAAAACATTTAAAAATTAAAACATTAAAACCCATTCACAACATTCATGTCCGGATCTCACAAGATCGCAACAGTGAGATCAACGGCCCCAGGCCTGCCGGAAAAGCCAGGTCTTCACCGCTTTTCAGAAGGCCAATAGAGTAGGGGTGGTCTGGACCTCAGGAGGTAACTGGTTCCAGAGAGCTGGGGCAGCCACAGAGAAGGCCCTCCCCCACGGGCCCGCCAGCTGGCTTTGTTTAGCTGATGGGACCCAGAGGAGACCAACTCTGTGGGATCTTACTGGTCACTGGGAGCTATGTGGTAGAAGGCGGTCTTGAAGATAACCTGGCCCTGAGCCATGTAGGGCTTTAAAGGTAATAACCAACACCTTGAATTATGCCTGGAGACCAATAGGGAGCCAGTGCAGCTCGTGGAGAATTGGTGTAATGTGGATGTATCTAGGTGCATCTTGTGGCTGTTCTGTTGCTGGTGACTGCCATTGCCTCTCCTTCCACCTGGCAAGGATGACGAGGTGAGGCAGGTGACATGGTTGGGTTGAGCTGCCTCCCTCCGCCTGCCAGACACCTGCTGAAGCCATTCAGAGCAGGGCAGGGGTGCACTGCCTGGCCTGCGGGGTGCCTGGGACAGCTTCAACAGGAGATAGTCAGACTGGCTGTGGACCATGGTCTGCTTCTCATGCTAGGTCAGCGCCCAGTGGAGGCTGCTGGGTAGCATCTGGGGCTTAGCAGCAGGCCAGGCCAGGCAGAAGGTGAGGCAGCAGCCACAGGTGAGATAGAGGCTAAAGGCAGCCAGGAACAGGGCCTGCAGGCTGGCGCTCAGCAGCCCGAAGATGGTGGCAGGTGAGGTGACACAAGTTTATTTATTTATTTATTTATTTTATGCAATTTATATGCCGCCCTATCTCTGAGGACTCAGGGCAGCTCACAACAGTAAAATGCATAATTCCTATTAAAACGATATAGAGTTAAAACCCAGTTTAAAACAGTTTAAAATTCATTAAACCCCCCCCCCCCATCAGTCCAGGCTATGGAACAACCAGGTCGTCAACTCGCAGCGGAACAAACGAAGGTCAGGGGCCATCCGGAGCTCCAACGGAAGTTGGTTCCAGAGGGTGGGTGCGCCCACAGAGAAAGCTCTCTCCCTGGGGGTCACCAGCCGACACTGTCTGGCCAACGGCACCCTGAGGAGGCCCTGTCTGTGGGAACGCACCGGGCGATTGGGGATTGTCGCTGGCTGCAGGGGGTCCGACAGGTATCCCGGGCCTAGGCCATGAAGGGCTTTATAGGTGATAACCAGCACCTTGAACCTCACCCGAAGGGCAACCGGTAACCAATGCAAGCCGCGCAGGAGGGGTGTAACATGGGAGTGTTGGGACGCTCCCATCACAACCTGCGTGGCCGCATTTTGCACCAGCTGAAGCCTTCGAGTGGTCTTCAAGGGCAGCCCTAGGTAGAGAGCGTTGCAGTAGTCAAGACGGGAGGTGATCAGCGCATGAGTAACAGTGCGTAGGGCATCTTGGTCCAAGTAAGGGCCCAACTGTTGCACAAGGCAAACCTGGGCAAATGCCCCCCCTGGTCACGGTCGTCACATGGTCTTCCAGAGACAACCGTGAATCCAGGAGGACTCCCAGGTTGCGGGCCCTATCCACAGGTGGTAACACCTCACCCCTGATGGTCAACGATGAAACATCTCGATCGGAACAAGATGCCGGTACCCACAGCCACTCGGTCTTGGCAGGGATGAGTCGAAGCCTGTTCCTCCCCATCCAGGTCCGTACCGCTTCCAGGCAATGGGACATCACGTCGAGGACATCACTGGGCTGGTTTGGGGTAGATATAAAAAGCTGGGGATCATCTGATGATACCGCACCCCAAAACCACGGATGATCTTCCCAAACGGCTTCATATAGATGTTGAACAGGAGAGGTGAGAGAACTGACCCCTGGGGCACCCCACAAGTGAAGGGCCTCATAGCCGACCTCTGCCCCCCTGCCAACACCGCTTGCGTACGGCCCGAGAGATAGGAGGAGAACCACTGTAGAACGGTGCCTCCCACTCCCAACCCCTCGAGCCGTCGCAGCAAGATACCATGGTCGATGGTATCAAATGTCACCGAAAGATCCAAGAGGACCAGAACAGAGGAATGTCCCCTGTCCCGAGCTCTCCAAAGATCATTCACCAGTGTGACCAATGCTGTCTCCATGCTGTACCCTGGCCTGAAACCCGATTGGTACGGATCCAGGTAGTCTGTATTCTCCAGGGCCAATGGGAGCTGCCGTGCCACCACGCTCTCAACAACCTTTGCTACAAAGCGAAGGCTGGAGACCAGACGAAAGTTATCCAATATCCAAGGCAGGTTTCTTGAGGAGGGTCTCACCACCGCCTCTTTCAGGGTGGCAGGGAAGATCCCCTCATCCAAGGATGCCATTATTACTGACTGGATCAAATCACGTGTCACCTCATGGGCCGCATAAGCTAGCCAGGAGGGACACAGGTCCAGTACACACGTGATGGCACTCAACTTTCCCATGATCCTGTCCACTTCCTCAGGGGTGACAGGATCGAACTTTTCCCAAATCACAAGACCAGCTGCCTCCTCACCGTCAGACCCTGCCCAGTCAGAGTTCAAGCCATCCCGAATCCGAGTGATTTTATCCAGCAGATGCTGACTAAACTCCTCGGCACGTCCCTGCAAAGGGTCGTCTCCCGCCCTCTGATTTAGGAGGGAGCGGGACACCCTGAACAGGGTGGCCAGGCGATTATCTGCGGACGCGATGAGGGCGGAGAAGTATGCTCGCTTCACCGCCTCTATCGCCACCAGATAGGATCGTGTAAACGATCTCAACTGAGAGCGGTCGGATTTGGAATGGCTGGCTTTCCAACCGCTCTCTAGGCCTCTCCTACGACGCTTCATCTCCCGGAGCTCCTCCGTAAACCAAGGAGCCAACCAGGATCTGCGTCGAGTCAGAGGCCGCAAAGGCACGACACGGTTGAGTGCCTCGGAGGCCCCCTTTTCCCAGGCATCCACCAGATCCTCGACCGGGTCATGGGAGAGAGAGACAGGTATTGTCCCAAGCTCCGTCTGGAACCTCTCCGGATCCATCAGGCACCTGGGGCGGAACCAGATGGTCGGTCCCGCATCCCAGCTGGGGGGGAGGGGTTGGCATTCAGGAAGCCTACCTGCAGGAGATGATGATCGGTCCATGACAGGGGATGGATAACTGGTACTCCCCCACCGAAATCATCATGCCACTGTTCTGAGATAAAAACAAGATCAGGGGTGTGCCCCCCCCTCATGAGTCGGGTCCTGAATTATCTGGGTCAGGCCCATGGCTGCCATGGAAGCCATGAACTCCTGGAGCGCCCCCGACGCTCCACCCAGGGACGGCAGATTAGAGTGGTGTGGTATGGTTCCACTGGCAGCTGCAGACAAAGGGGCCTTGGTAGGGTGTCAGCAGGTGGGGTTGTAGATCTGGCCAACTCGCTCCACACCAGGCAGCAGCAGCCCAGCAGGGAAGTTGGGAGCAGTGTGGCCAGGAGGGCGAAGAGCTCCTGCGAGACCAGCAGTAGCATGGGCAGCCACTCAATGGCACCCACCACAGTCAAGAAGTGTCCTAGCAGCAGCAGGGCCAGCAAGCAGGGTGGGCAGAGGCCAGGGCATGCCAAGAGCTTGGTCTGCTGGCACTGCAAGAGCACCAGCAGGGTGGCAGCCAGAGCCGAGGTCAGGCAGGGCAGCGGCAGGTCATGCAGAGCCATACGGCCAGCACGGGGAGATGGTCCCACTACCACCCCTTGGCCTGGCCGAAGAGCTGTTCAGCCTGGGTGCCACTGGCCTCCAGCAGAAGCAGGTGCAGCAGGCACAGCAGCACGGTGCCCGCCACAGCTGAGAAGTATCCCAGCAGCAGCAGGGCCAACAGGCAGGGGAGGCAGAGGCCAGGGCACTTGGCTCATTGCGGCCATGGGCAAGCAGATGGTGGGACAGAGAGGGCTGCTCCAACTCCCATGGGCCCCTACACTCGCTACCTCCTGTACATGAAAAAAATAAGACATATCCCAAAATAAGCCCTAATGGGTTTTTCAGAGGAAAAATAAATTTAAGACTCAGTCTTATTTTCAGTGAGACACAGTAGAACCCAGTGGTGAAATGTAAAATTTGTTACTACCGGTTCTGTGGGCATGGCTTGGGGGGGTGGGGGTAATGTGACTGGGTGGGCATGGCCAACTTTTTTCTTTACTTTTAAAAGCATTTTTTCTACAACCTTAAAAGGTTGCAGAAAAAATGCTTTTAAAAGCCTCTGATGATCAGGCAACTCAGCTGGGATCGCCAGACATTTTTAAAGGCATTTTTTTTTCCTACAACCTCTTCATCTGAAGAGGTTGCAGAAAAAAATGCTTATTTATTTATTTATTTATTTATTTATTTATTTATTTATTTATTTATTTTGAATTTGTATACCGCCCTTCTCCCTGAGGACTCAGGGCGGTGAACAGCCAAGTAAAAACATCAAGTACAAATATTAAAATACAGTTAAAATATACATATATAAATTTGGCCCCATTAATTAAAAACAATAAACAAAACACTTAAAAAAACTTAAAAAATTAGGCCAGCCCAGCTTGCTGGAAAAGGAAGGTTTTAAGGGCACGGCGGAAGGCACTGAGGTCTTGGATTCTCCTTATCTCTGGAGGCAATTGATTCCAGAGGGTAGGTACCCCCACAGAGAAGGCCCTCCCCCTGGGGGTCACCAGCCTGCACTGTTTGGCTGATGGCACCCCGAGGAGGCCCTCTCTGTGGGAGCGCACGGGTCGATGGGAGATCGTCGGTGGCAGCAGGCGGTCTCGAAGATAGCTAGGCCCTATGCCATGGAGCGCTTTAAAGGTGATAACCAACACCTTGAAGCGCATCCGGAAGACCACTGGGAGCCAGTGCAGCTCGCGCAGGAGCGGTGTTACATGGGAGCGCCAGGCTGCTCCCGTCACTACCCGCGCTGCTGCATTCTGGACCAGTTGGAGCCTCCGGGTGCTCCTCAAGGGGAGCCCCATGTAGAGAGCATTGCAGTAGTCAAGGCGAGAGGTGACGAGGGCATGAGTGACTGTGCACAGGGAATCCCGATCAAGAAAGGGCCGCAACTGGCGGATCAGGCGAACCTGACAAAAGGTCCCCCTGGTTACAGCCGTCAGATGTTCCTCCAAGGACAGCTGCCTATCCAGGAGGACTCCCAGATTGCGAGCCCTCTCTGTGGGGGCCAAAGACTCGCCCCCAATAGTCAGTGATGGAGTCAACTGACTATATCGGGATGCCGGGAGCCACAGCCACTCAGTCTTGGAAGGGTTGAGCCTGAGCCTGTTCCTCCCCATCCAGATCCGCACAGCCTCCAGGCACTGGGACATCACTTCAAGGGCATCGTTGGGGTGGCCTGGGGTGGAGATGTACAGCTGGGTGTCATCAGCGTACTGGTGGTATCTCACCCCAAAGCCACGGATGATCTCGCCCAGCGGCTTCACATAAATGTTGAACAGAAGGGGCGAGAGGACCGACCCCTGAGGCACTCCACATATAAGAGGCCTTGAGGTCGACCTCTGCCCCCCTGCCAACACGAACTGCGACCGGTCGGAGAGAAAGGAGGAGAACCACCGTAATACGGTGCCCCCCATCCCCAACTCTTCCAACCGGTGCAGCATGATACCATGGTCGATGGTATCAAAAGCCGCTGAGAGGTCTAACAGGACCAGAACAGAGGAACAACCCCTGTCCCGAGCCCTCCAGAGATCATCAACCAACGCGACCAATGCCGTTTCCGTGCTGTGTCCAGGCCTGAAACCCGACTGGAACGGATCTAGATAGGATGTTTCCTCCAAGAATTGTGGAAACTGTCGCGCGACCACACTCTCAACAACCTTCGCCAGGAAGCGAAGATTGGAGACAGGACGATAGTTGGCCAATATTGCCGGATCCAGGGACGGCTTCCTGAGGAGAGGCCTCACCACCGCTTCTTTCAAGGCGGCGGGGAAGTGACCCTCACTCAACGAAGCGTTGATAACACCCTGGAGCCAGCCTGGAGCCAGCCTCGTGTAACCTCCCGGGAGGCCAGTACCAACCAGGAGGGACACGGGTCCAGTAAACATGTGGCCGCACTAAGTCTCCCCAAAATCCTGTCCACATCATCTGGAGTCACAGCATCAAACTCCTCCCAGGTAACATTCTCAAGACTATTCCTCGTCACCCTGCCCTGATCTACCCAGTCAGAGTCCAAATCCCCCCGGATCTGAGCGATTTTGTCATACAGGTATTGTCCGAAATCCTCCGCCCTGCCTTCCAAGGGATCCTCCCGCGCTCCCGGATGGAGCAGGGAGCGGGTTACCCTGAACAGGGCGGCTGGACGATTCCCTGATGACGCAATAGAGGCGGAAAAGTAGTTAAACTTTGCTGTCTTTATCGCCACTAGGTAGGTCTTAATATGCGACCTTACCAGTGTTCGGTCAGATTCAGCGAGACTGGCCCTCCAACCGCTCTCTAGGCGTCTTTTCCGGCGTTTCATCTCCCTCAGCTCCTCGGTGAACCAAGGAGCCGCGAGGGATCGACACCGGGTCAGAGGCCGCAAAGGCACGACTCGATCCAAGGCCCCACCAGCCGCCCGATCCCAGGCAGCTACCAGGTCCTCGTCCGAGTCGTGTGCCAGATCTTCAGGAATTGGCCCAAGCTCTGTCTGGAACCTATCAGGATCCATCAGGCGCCTGGGGCGGATCCATCTAATTGGGTCCGCCTCCCTGCGGCGGGGTGTAGCGGTTCGAAGGTCCAGACGAAGGAGTGAGTGATCTGACCATGACAAGGGTTTCATGTCTATATCCCCTATAATAAGACCACTCAACCACTGGCCAGAGACAAAAATCAGGTCCAGCGTGTGTCCCCCCCTGTGAGTGGGGCCATGAACTAACTGGGTCAGGTCCATGGCCGTCATGGAAGCCATGAACTCCCAAGCCATCTCTGACGTTTCACCAACAGACGGCAGATTGAAATCACCCATGACCATAAGCCTGGGTGTATCAACTGCCACCGTGGCTATCACGTCGAGTAGCTCGGGCAGGGCCGTTGCCACGCGGCAGGGAGCCAGGTACGTAAGCAGCAACCCCATCTGAACCCCATGACCCCATCTCACAAAGAGGGACTCACATCCGGCAATCTGTGGCACAGTGGTCTCCCTCGGACACAGACCTTCGTTAATAATAACCGCCACCCCCCGCCCCTCCCCTGGGCCCTCGGCTGATGGAATGCTCTGAAGCCTGGTGGACACATCTCAACCAGAGGGACCCCTCCCTCCGGGCCCAACCAGGTCTCCGTAATACCCACCAGGTCCGCTCCCCCCTCTTGAATAAGATCGTAAATGAGGGGGGCCTTATTTACCACAGACCTGGCGTTGCACAGCATCAGCCGGAGGCCCAGGTCCTGAGTATCTGAGCCACCTAATATCCGAGGGGAGCCTTGAGGACCGGGGCGTGCAATCGCTCTCAAGTAGCGAGTGCGCACCCCCGGCACAAGATAAGGTCCTCTGCTCCCGCCATATCTGCCCCTCCCATCCACCGTGCTGATGACATCCCCAATCCCTCGTCCTGCGCCCTCCAAACCGTTACCCTGTGCCAGGCTGGGCCCTGACCTAGGTGGATTACCCCCCCCATCCCCTTTGGTCGCCCTCCCAGTTCCCCTTAAAAGATTATTAAAAACCCTAATTAAAAAACCCCTCAATCCCCGCTTTAAAACATGCCACCTCTCGGGGCTCCAAAGCCCGTCCTTAAGGTAGGCCTTCGATAGAGTGGAAGGCCATCGCCGCGAGAGGGGGACATCTCGCAGCGCAAGCAAATCTGCCGAGGTATAAGCCATACAAGTATGATGAGATGGAAAAGGGGAACCTTGGATGTCAGCAAGATTTAAAGATAGTCATTGAGGTGAGAGATGGCAAAAGAGGCTGGCCAGGATGAAGCTGGGGCCCCTTCACTCTCTCACAGTGATGGGGCGACCAGATCAGATGGTTGCAATGCAGGCGGATGGCCACAGCCGTTCTCTCACCGCGGCTGGATGTAAAAGGCCAACAATAGTCACTCTCTCCCTGCAGATGGAGCAGCAGTCCTTGACCTGGACTCTCAGCTTCTCCCTCCAGCCTGCAATCTCTCCTCCCCCGAGCCAAGGCCTAAAGGTGGAAATCGGGCGGCAGGAATAAACTAGCCAGCAGCAGAAGGAGATAGAGAACAAACATAAAAACATAAAAATCCAGGAGGGTGATAATAAAGTCCCAGAGTCAGTAGTGATGGAAAAATGGGCCGACCTAATAGAGAGTCCAGGTAGCAACGGGGGGAGGCCATTTTCATGGGGGGTGGGGGCGAATCCAAGAGGGAAACCAGATGGTAATTGGCAATCCCCCTCTATCACTCCCCAACTCCCTTCGATGTTCCGGGCCAAATCACCCCCAATAGTCCTGCCCGTTTTCTCTGAGCAAATTCTGCCACGATCTTCCCAGGTCTCGGTCCATGTAGGGGGTTTTCAGGCGCAGCTGACCGCTGGGCCATACACCCCGAGCCTCAAATCTGGGCTAAATAACTGTTTGAAGCAGCCAACAGGCCTCCGAGCCTCCGGGTGCCGGGTCCATCGCCTTCCCGCACCCCCCCTCCCCCGGCAGCTCAGCTTTTTTCCGGCCACCGTCAAATCGAAGGGAGGCTTGGGTCGCTATAGATGATTCCCTCACCTCCCTCAGTTCTCCATCCGGCTCAGTTAGACTCCGCAGACCACCTTAACTCCTTCACCTCCTACAGTCGGTCCGTAAGATGAAATGCCCGATCTCCGGGGCTCCGCGGCTGTGGAGTCATTGTGGAGGCCGCCATTGCCGCTGCCCTCCTTACAGCGCTCCGATTACGTCTCCTCGCTGTAGTTCTGCCATCCCAGGGCCAATCCCGATAAGGGATGGCACATCCGAACCATCAGACCATTGGCATGCTGAACGTGGGGCTCAAGATCACTAAAACAGCCTCCGACGTTTCCAAAGTTCTCCTTTTCCCCATCAACCTCAACAGCGAGCCCCTCGGAGGTCCGGCATCTTACGCATGCGCAGGGATTTACCTGAAGATTTTAAAAGCCTCTGACGATCCTAGCTGAGTTGCGCGATCATCAGAGGCTTTTTTTTTTTTACTTTTAAAAGCATTTTTTCGGCCAAAGAGGTTGCAGGAAAAAATGCTTTTAAAAGTAAAAAAAACAGTCTCTGATGATTACACAGCTCAGCTGGGCATGGGGGTGGGGGCAGGGATTTTTGCTACTGGTTCTCTGAACCACCTGCCGCCATCACTACTGGATCGGGCAATCTGGTCTGAACTGGGTGCATTTAACCCCTGGTAGAACCTATTATCACTAAAAACACAACACAGAATCCAGGCTACCAGTAGGCAACATTTACATTTAAATCTTTAATATAATTCATAGAATTATTTCTTTAAAGCTCTGTGAAGTACCCCTTTTGACTCTGAACACTGTTAGGGAAGAGGTCATCCACATTTCTGGAGACACGGTATTCCACAAGGTGGGAAGTGTCTAAACAAGAAATTTCAATTCAATTTCTTATGCATTTGTGGAGGGAATCTTAATATCTTGGCTCGAAACAACCACACCAGATGGGACAGTTCTGTTTGAAGGACCCATAGAGTATGTAAAGCAGCACTTTAAGAGGTTCTTTAGTAGCCATGGAAATGCAAGAAATGGATGCTCCAAGACTTTGCCTAAACAAAAAATGACAGTTACTATAAATGCAATAAATAAATAATATATCTGGTCTGACACCAAACACAGTGGGCTGGATTTATCATAGTGGGGCTGATTCATATCAATCATTCTGCAGACCCAAGTGCATTTTTTTTGTTTTTAGTTGGAGGAACTTTGAAAGAAGATATTGCTATGTATAAACAACATTCTCTATTGCTTGAAGTCAGGACATGAAAATAAGCAATTTTTGGAATAACTTGTTTTGATGCTGGAGTGCTACTAATGAATTTATGAACAATACGTTTATAAGAGGTTATAATATTGTGGCTCATCAGACAGTAACTTTTTCTTCTTCTTCTTCTTGTCTTCAGAGAGGGGCGGCATACAAATTGAATTAATAATAATAATAAATAATAATAATAGCTTTCCTTTCTGGAATAAACTGTAATATGGGGGAAAAGAAACACTTCATAATAATTATTCCCTCTTTTTCTTTCTCCAAAATGCCAAGAAAAAAATTTACACCCAAATGTAAATATGTGAAAAGAGAAATGTGAGGCAACTCACCATGATAGATCTTTCATAATAATCACTCTCTTTATCAACATTTACTGGATATCCATTTAAAAGCCAAATAAAAGTCAGGTCTAAAGAAGGATCATGGGATGCAAGACATTGCATGGTAGCATTCAATCCAACAATGACATCAACATTAGTTGGTGCTAATGTTATCCTTGTTGCAGCTTTGCAGTTAACAGAAAAAATGTGGTTATATATTAGCAAGTCATTAAATATGCAACAATTGAGGCTCTGATCTACTTAAAACCTGAAAAATATACAACTTTACTATGGATGACTGTATTTCAATAGCAAAAGAGATATAAAACGTTTTTAAAATTTGTGATTGTTTTGGTAGGTCTTTCTTTTCTTTGCAAATTCTGATACAGAAATGGTTTTTACTTAACCTTTCTTTCATGAATAGTATATACAGTTCTAGGCCAATCTTAGGGTCAAAGGAAAAAATTATGGCAACAACCTGTGTCGAAGATTATTCATAAGAGAGCTATTTGGGGACCAACCCAAATAATATACCCTATTTGTATCCTACTGATGAGAGAATGATCCAGCGGTGAGAGTATCATGTGAATTTATCATGCAATTACCAATTTCTTGGCAGGAATTTCTTTAGAATAATGTTCCAGATCACAGCTGAGACTAGAAGCAGCAAATACAAGCAGCAGATATTTAAATTTTTGCAAGAGGTTACTTCTAGAAAATTAATTTTCATGGGGACTTTAATAAAGTGTGGGTGAAAATTTGCATTTGTGTCAATAAGGGTAATATTTCTGCAATAAAAATGTAGGCTGGATTATATTCAAATCCTCCCCAAACCAAATTTGTGGTGTAAAGTCATGTTAGTACCATGTAAATTTACTGCAGGGTACATAAGTGAATAACAGGTTGAGCGTCTGCAATGTAATTAGTATAACATGGAAGTTCAGAATTAAATGAATTTATCTATAAATAAAATACTCAAATTGCATTGAATACATGAAATAAATTCAATTGCATTGAATACAATGCAAATTGCATTGAATACATAAAATTCTATTCTTAGTACTATAAAGAATGTGCATATTTCCTATTCCTCAATAATATTTAAAGTAACTTCTATGAAATACTCCAACATTATTTGAATAATGGTGCTATAAACAATCACTTGTTAAATGGTTAGGTGCCTAAGATCTGAATTTAATCATGTTTAAAATTATGTGACTCAGATCTAGCTTAAAGTTATATAAAATACTATTGTATAATGCTATGTGTTATTCTGAAAAAATAATTATATCATTTCTATTTGACTAGTGAAGGGATGTCAAACACAAAGTCCGTGGGCTGGATCCAGCCTGCGAGGTGATTAGATCCGGCCCGCGGAGCTGCCCTGGAAGCAGGGAATGATTGGCTCGCAGTGCCTTAGCTCAGCCCAGGCTGATCGGGTGCCGATTTACAAGCTGCTGGTAGCCATCTGGGCCAGAACACAGCCAGCCTTAGATCCGCAGGGCCACCCTGGAGCCCACAAGGGGCCACCCCAGGCCCGCCCCCATGGCGCATGCACAGGGGGTGGGGCTGAAGTGGCAGGGCAGCCACTAAGTGGCAGGATCAGATCTAAGCCAGGCATATGAAACAACACTATTTGTGTCTCAGGTTCGCCCCAGACATAGTGAGGGACTGGCTACCCCTGCCAGATGCCCCCCCCTCAGAGCACACACAGGAGGCAGTGAGCGTGTGAGGGCCGAAGGTGTCTGGCAGGAGCCCGCCAGCTGAGGGGCTCTGTAAAATGCACAGTGAGGGTGGGTCTGGGGCGCTGTGACTGCCAAGATGGCCCTAAGCAGCAGGCAGAGGCATAGGGGAGGAGGCACATTATTCAGCCTGTTAGAAATGCTGGGCAGCCATCTACCCACATGCTCCATCCCACAGTATGTCTTTGCTGCTATGAGGGGAGGGGAGGCAGGTGGCGGGGTGGGGTGGAGCCATCCAACTTCATCTTCTAACTGCGCTGCACATGTGGGGTGAGTCTTAGACCTGCTGCTCCACTCGTGAAGGCCCTAGCAAACGGGAAAAGCAGGGAGCTTGAGAGAGAGGGAGGGAGGGAGGGAGGGGGGGGAGATGTCCTGGGTGCTTTTTGTAGGTTTTTCAGCACAACTTTGCAGGTTGCAGTGAGGAAGAAAGGCTGGCTTGTGAAAGGGAGAACTAGGAGCTATAAAGGCTTGTGGTTTATGGCAATCTGATGTTCCAGAGACCAATGCTATTCCAGCCTTGAACATATCACATGATCAGGGATCCACTCTCTGATACCAATGAAAATGCCTCAATGTCCACCAAAATCCCTCCAGGTTCTGTATTAAAAGACTGTCAGTTCATCTCTTTGCCCCTCTTCTACTGTCAATTCAACTTTACTTTGCTCCTGAAATTCAGTGCAATGTAGACCTTCTCAAAATCCATCCAAACTTCTCAAAGCAAAAATAAACCTCCTACAAAGCCCAAGTGCCCAGTAACAATTGACTCTCCCTCCCTTTGCTATCATGAAAAAAATGAATTGCTGCTTGACTTGCTGAATGCAGGATCCAGTGTGGAAGGAAAAGGTTTGGCTGGCAGAGGGCTATCCAAACAAAACATTTGAGCATGGAAGAAGGGACAGGAAAGGAGAAAGGGAAAGAAGAAAGACAAAAAGAAGAAAAGATGGGAAGAGAGTAAGGAAGGAAAAATAAGGAAAGAGGGGAAGGAAGAAGAAGGAAAAATGAAGAGGGAAGGAAAATGAAAAGGAAGGAAGGAAGGAAGGAAGGAAGGAAGGAAGGGAGGGAGGGAGGGAGGGAGGGAGGGAGGAAGGAAGGAAGGAAGGAAGGAAGGAAGGAAGGAAGGAAGGAAGGAAGGAAGGGAGATTATAATGAGAATGAGGGAAGGTCTCAGGGAAGTCCTGCCTTAGCACTGGGCTGCCACAGGTTCCCCCACATGAGTTCCATGTCACACCCACCATGGCCACGTCCCCCTTAGCCCTCTGAGGTCAAACAAGACCCTGATGCAGCCCTCAATGAAATCGAGTTTGACACCCCTGGACTAGTGCAAATTGTACTCCAATACAAATAATTTTTATTATGTCTCTGACATAAAATATTCTTCCTCTCACTTTCCTCTACAAATAAATATCTATGTACTTGATTTTAACTTTTAATATATGAGTAACTATGCATCTAAAGAAGCAACCTATAGTTCAAGAAAGCTTATGTGATAATAAAAGTTCCAATTGTCACAAGACTCTTTGCTGAATGTTTTAGATCAGGGTCCCCCAATCCCTGGGCCACAGCCCATTATCGGGCCATGGCCTCTTCAGAATTGGGCCATGTGTGTGGCTGGCTGGAGTGTGCGTGTACAGCTTAACTTGCATAAGCAGCAGGCCAGCAGGCACTCATGTACATGTGCAACAGCCCTCGCACAAGTCAAGCTGCATGCCTATGCGTCAGCCCGTCACTTGCACAAGGGCTGCATCCACGCTTTTATACACCAGCCCACCACTCACACAACCCAATTCCCCTCTCCCCCTGCAGACGGGCTGCCAAACCGCAATGGTTGTGGACCTCTGCTTTAGATTAATACAGCTACTCTTCTGTAAAGTGTAAGCTCAGTGATCCACATACAAAAAGTCAGTAATCAGAATCAGAGACAAGATATAAGAAATATATATTATTTTGTTATACACAACTAAATTAATAGGCTTATCAAATTGACCCAGATTTATTTAGAAAATTGAAAAGGATTTCAACATATGCAATCTGAAGTCCATGCTTTACTTAAATTTGAGAATGTAGAGAAGTTTGAGAATTACCTGTGACTATAAGAGCAGAAGAACTGTTAGCTTTTCCTTTGTTGTTTTCCACAAAACAGGTGTAATTGCCTGCATCTACTGCTGTAACATTAATAATTTCTAGGCTGCCATCATACCATATATGTATCCTATTGAAAAAGAAATTGTTAAGAAACTTGACAATCAACAATATAATAATAAGAAAATGTGGATGGAAATGGAAGTATGGCATTACACATTACACATTACACTCCTGTCTATTACAGTCTGTTCATACCTGTGCTGCTTAACTCCAGGAAAGAGGGAGAGTTACTCAATTGCCCAAATAGAACAAACACAACTTCCAGTATTACACAGCAGTTCAATGGTGGCAAAATATAGGCAACCATATAGCTTATGCTGAACTAGTATGACTGGAGAAAAAAACCCTTTATAGGAAGCAGATGGCACCAATAGGTGTATGAAAAAAATGCCACTATTTTAAAGGTTGTATTGCCCATAAGGAGTAGACTCCTTAAAATACTTGTACACTTTTTTAGATTCATTCAAAAGCAACCACCGTCTTGAATGACAAACAGATAGGGTTGCGTTCATTCATTTCTTGTCACTCTGCGTATCTTTGTGCAATGAATAAAGGTCAAAAAATGGAAAGAGAGACACATAACTAAGGCAGGATATCAGGAGATAGCCAGAATCTGCAAAGACGAAGTCAGGAAGGCAAACGGTCAGAATGAACAAAGACTTATAACAAAAGTCAAAGATAACAAAAAAAGTTTCTTCCAACATATAAATAATAAGAAAAAAATCAAGGAAAAAGTTGGTCCACTAAAGAGAGAAGATGGCATGGAAGTAACAGGCAACAGAGAGAAAGCAGAACTGCTTAACTCATTCTTTGCATTGGTCTTCACGCAAAAAGAAACTATAGCCCAACCTAACAGAAACATAACTGTAAAAAAGAGACTGGAAATAAAAGTTAAAATAAGCAAAAAAAATAGTAAGAGAACACCTGTCTGATCTTGATGAATACAAATCACCAGGACCTGATGGATTACATCCCAGAGTTCTAAAGGAGCTGGTCATCTCAGAACCACTGCACCACATCTTTCAAAAATCCTGGAACACTGGGGAACTACCAGAGGACTGGAAAAGAGCTGATGTGGTTCCCATCTTCAAAAAAGGAAAAAAAAACAGACCTAGGAAACTACAGATCAATCAGCCTAACATCAATACCCGGGAAGATACTGGAAAAGATAATAAAAAGTCAGATCTGCCAACACCTAGAAACGAGTAAAGTAATAACTAGCAGCCAGCATGGGTTTGTTAAAAACAGATCATGCCAAACCAATCTTATTTCATTCTTCAACATAGTGATTAAATTAGTAGACCAGCGAAATATTGTGAATATAATTAGACCTCAGCAAGGCATTCAACAAAGTAGACCACAACCTACTTTTTGGTAAGCTAGAAAAAAGTGGGATAGATAGCTTCACCACCAGATGGATTCACAACTGGCTGACAAACCATACTCAATGAGTAGTCCTTAATGGGTCTAAGTCTACATGGAGAGAAGTAAGCAGTGGGGTGCCACAAGGTTCCATCTTAGGCCCAGAACTCTTCAATGTCTTCATAAACGACTTAGATGAGGGAATCAAAGGGGAATTTACCAAATTTGCAGATGATACTAAGCTGGCAGGAATAGCTAACATCCTAGAAGATAGGCTCAAGATCTAGATGGATCTTGACAGACTTGAACACTGGGCCCTATCTAACAAAATAAAATTCAATGTAGAGAAAAGTAAAGTCGACAATTATGGCCGAAAGATTAAAAAAATTCTTAGAAAATTTTATCCACTCTGATCAAAATGGCTTTCTGCCCAGACGATATATAAGAAATAACATTAGGATTATATTAGATATTATGGAATACTATGAGCCTCACAATGAAAAACAGATGGTACTAATATTTGCTGATGCACAGAAAGCATGTGATAATGTTAAATTCATTTTAAATCAACTAAATTCATTTTAAATCAACTAAAGTATATGGAATTTGGGAAAAATTTATAAGGATGTGCAGAGCAATTTACTTGGAACAAGAAGCAAAAGTGGTAATTAATGGGGAAATAACAAAGAACTTCCAAATTTAGAAAGGCACAAGACAGGGCTGTCCACTATCGCCCCTACTGTTTATTTTATCGTTAGAAACATTAAATAGAGTAATTCGAGAAGATATTCAAATTAAAGGCTTGAAGATCAGAAATGAAATTTTTAAATTGCAAGCATTCGCAGATGATGTCATCTTTATTATTGAAGAGCCAATGCAATTGGGCGTACGATTATGGAAGTACTGGAGGAATATGGGGAGGTAGCCGGCTTAACGATAAATAAGGACAAAACGAAAATGTTAGTAAAAAACATGACAGAGGAGCAAAAAAGAGATATAGAGGGAAAATTGATATTCAGATAGTTTAAAAAATTAGATATCTAGAGATTCAATTGACATCAAGATGCGTGACGCTTAAAGAGGAAAATTACAATAGACTAATTGAGCAAATTAAAATTGATTTAGAAAGATGGGGAAGATTGCAACTCTCCTTTATGGGGAGGATTGCTACGATTAAGATGAACATGCTACCCAAAATTTTATATTTATTTCAATGTATACCAATCCGGCTCAAAAATGATTTATTTACAAATTTGAATAGAATCATAGCAAAATTTATATGGCAGGGCAAAAAGCCAAGAATTAAATTAAAATTATTACAAGATGCAAAAGGAAGAGGAGGATTTGGCCTTCGAAATTGGAAAAAATATCGGCAAACTGCAACCCTGGTTTGGGTAAGTGATTGGCTACACCTCAAAAATAGAAGACTGTTGACACTAGGACATGACCTTCAAATAGGGTGACACGCTATCATCTGGAAAGAGAAGTATAAGGTTCACCAGTACTTCCAAAGGCATTATATTAGGCGGGCACTTTTAGATATTTGGATCAAGACCAAGAGAAGTAATTATATAGACATCCCCAATTGGATATCAACAGTAGAAATGCTCACATATCCTAATCTTCTCAAAATGGGAGGGGCTATTACATATAAAGAATTACTAAACATGAACAGGGAATTAAAATCAAGGAAGGAATTAAGTTAAAGTTAAATCAAGTTAAAGGAAGAAGGAATTGAATTAAAATGGTGGATATACCTACAAATACAATCCAAATTTACAAAGGATAAAAAAGAGCGAGATATAAAATTAGAATCATTAGAACTGGATAAAATTTTACTAAGCACAGAGGGAAAGGCCATAAAAAAACTGTACCACTATTTATTAGAACAAGATATGCTTAAAGAACAAGTTAAGGAGACGATAATAACTTGGAGTAGATGTTTTGGGTACAGTATTGATTTGGACAATTGGCAAAATCTATGGGGAAAAATATCAAAATTACACTGGCGGCTTCTTATAAAGAAAACCTGTATAAAATGTTCTACAGGTGGCCCTTCCCACCCACAAGATTGGCAAGAATTAGTAAAAAAATACTCCCCAATTTGTTGGAAATGTGAGGTGGAACTGAGGTCATATTACCATATGTGGTGGGAGTGCTCAAAAGCCAAACGTTTTTGGCAGCAAAAAAGGAGCTGGTTAGAAGAGACGTTAATGGTCAAAATAGAATCCAGAATTTTTCTTACTGGGCATGACAGATGGCAAATATGACAAAAATGTAACCTATTTAATATTGCATATACTTACCACAGCAAGACTAGCATTTGCTCAAAAATGGAAGTGTAAAGAAATACCCTCAGAAGAAGAAGTAATACACAAAATTTACAGCTGTGCAGAGATGGACAGACTTACTTTAGAACTCAAAGTGAATCAAAATACTATGAAGTCTGGAATAAATTTTATAACTGGTTAGATAAGAGGAAAAATGCCAAAAACAAAGGATAACAAATATCTGGAAATGTACAGTATATATCAATGTATATTAATATATCAATGCATATTAAATTTGTGAATGTAAATACTTGCATAGTTGATTAGGAAATAAAATACTGTATACTTGATATATAATGAAGTAGGAGATATGTAAATTTGTATATAGAGCAAGGAATAGACTACTTATTAACTTGATTTTGATGTAAATGTTAGAAACCAGAGACGTTGAGCAATGTCCATTGTTTACTTTTAAAACTAATAAAAGATTTTTTAAAAAATAAGTAAAGTCCTACACTTAGGTAAGAAAAACCAAAAGTACACATATAAACTGGGTGAAACCAGGCTTAATAGCAGTGACTGTGAGAGGGATCTTGGAGTCTTAGTGGACAACCAGCTAAGTATGAGCCAGAAGTGTGCAATGGCAGCCAAAAAAGCCAATGCAATCCTAAATTGCATTAACAGAAGGATACAATCAAGATCAAGTGAGGTACTAATACCACTCTATAAAGCCCTAGTAAGACCACACCTAGAGTACTGCATCCAGTTTTGGTCACCACACTATTAAAAAGATGTTGAGACTCTAGAAAAAGTTCAGAGGAGAGCAACCAGAATGATTAGGGGACTGGAGAGTAAAACATATGAAGAACGGTTACAGGAAATGGGCATGGCTAGTCTAGTGAAGAGAAGGACCAGGGGAGACATGATAGCAATGTTCCAATATTTGAGGGCCTGCCACAGAGAGGAAGGGGTCAAGCTATTTTCCAAAGCACCTGAGGGCCAGACAAGGAACAATGGATGGAAACTGATCAAGGAGAGATTCAACCTAGAAATGAGGATAATTTTTCTGACAGTGAGAACAATCAACCAATGGAACAGCTTGCCTTCAGAAGTTGTGGGAGCTTCATCACTTGAGACTTTCAAGAAAAGATTGGATTGCCATTTGTCAGAAATGATGTAGGGTCTCCTGCTTGGGTGGGGGTTGGGGGTTTGGGCTAGAAGACCTATAAGGTCCCTTCCAACTCTGTTCATCTGTTAAATCTGTCAAATGGATAAACTTAGCTATGCTGGAGCTATGTTGGAGAAGTATACACACCCACATATTTTTTGAAACAGAGCATTGACCATATCACATCATATCATATACAATTTATCATATTGAAATGTATTTTACTTTGTTACTGTTTCTGCCAAAGTGTTCTTTTTCCATATTTATTAATCAACTTTTAATTTTTCTTTTTTTATTTCTATAAACAGTATCTTCTTCACCCTCAAATTCTATTTTCCCATTCTTAATCATTTTACATTCTCCTTTAATTTTTTAAAAATAGTTCATTCTTTATCTTGATATAGTTAAATGTTTTCGGGGATGCCTTTCCTCCATTTCCTCTTTTTTGTGTTACAGCAATCTTTCTTCTCTTCCTCTCCCTCCCTTCTTTTATCCTTTCTACCTTCTTCTTCCCTCCTCTCCTATTCCTTCTCTACTTCCCTTTCCTTTCTCCCCCTCCTTCCTTCCTTCCCTCTATCTAACCTTCTCTCCTACTCTTATTTCCCTTTCCTGTCTTCCTCTCCTCTTCCCTTCCTTCTGCTCCTCTCTTTCCTTCTCCCTTCCTTCAATCTCCCTCCTCCTCCTTCTATCTCTCTCTGTTGCTGTTTTTATTTTCAATTCAGTGTTTTTTTATGGTGTCCAGGCATCCCCATTTTTCTTCTCTTTATATCACATATTTCTCAAGATTTCCATCATATTATTAAAATTCTTAACATTATATTTCAACTTATTTCATATTTACCTTAAAATATTTTCAATTTAATTAACTTTCCACCCTTATTTCATTTCAATAGTTATTTTCTTTTTCCCTATCATTTCAATCACTTCCAATTATTTTTACATTTAGACCATTCTACATCTGCTGGTCCGCTTACAACATTATCTAACATTTCAATTTCATTTCTTTCTTTCAACATACATTTTTTAACTTTCATTTCAACTTTATATCTTAATTTCACTGCAGAATTTGAAGAGAAGAAAAAAAAGCATGGTCTTGCTTTCTTTTAACAATGTTTCCTCACAAACCTTAACCATGAAGAAGGCCAATATGACCAACTAACCTAAAGATTTAGTCTGTTGTATTAATAAAATTTCCCATTTCTGTGGCACACTTACTGTATATTCAGGCCAAACCATGCAGAAACACAGGTTTTTTTTAAAAATTTGAGACCAAACTCTGAAATAATGCTTTGTAGATTATTTACTATACTCAGCAGTAATACTAACCTGGTTGAGTTTCTAAGAATTTCTGTCCCTCTACTCCAGGTAATTTTTGGTTTAGGAGCTGCTCTAGGCTTGCACTCAATTATAGCCTGTCCTCCTTTTGCAGCCAAAACCTCTTTCTTCATTGGGTAGAATTCAAAGGTTGGAGGTAAAACTGTGAAGAAAAATATAATTTCCAAAGAATTTTACAGTAATTAGACAACACAATAACAATTTAAAATACTACAAATTATGCAAATAGATTTCTACTGTACAATAAGCATTTTATACTTTTTTCCACATTCCACAAATCTTTAAATATGTAGAATTCTTCAGATCAAACATGGAGTTTGTATAAGGCTAATGAGGAATCAATTTGTTTTCAATGGAACAATCCCACAGCATAAAATATAATAAACTATCACATATTTATATCTAAATATAAAGCCACTATGGGAAAAAAAATATTCAAATTGTTCAAAAAGAAAAAACGTGGTCATGTGACTCTAAGAACATGCAAACAGCCACAAATACAGGCTGGTTGATGAGCACCTGATATGTGGTCACATGACCAGGGGGCAGCTGATTGTTGTTATTGTATTTTCTACCTAAAATGTTTTATTGGTGGAGCTCCCCAGACTTATGGTGCTGGGGAACTTCAACCTGCCTTCCCTGGGCGGGGTGGCGGGGGTGGCTCGGGAGTTCATGGCATCCATGGCGGCCATGGACCTGACTCAGATTATTCAGGGACTGACTCATGAGGGAGGGCATACACCGATCTTGTTTTCATCTCGGCGCAGTGGTGTGTTATGCTCGGTGGGGGGGTATTTGTCGTTTTCCCCGTCATGGACTGACCATCATCTCCTCCGGTTGGAATTCCAGAATGCCGCCCCACCTTGCTGGGATGCTGTTGTGACTCCGACCCCTGAGCCCGTCTTATCGGAGAGAGAAGACTCCGAAAGTGAAGGAGAGGAGTTGGCAAGGCCTCCCTCTCCAGGACCCTCCTCTCTGGCAATGCCTCAGGTGTCTTCCGAAGGAGAAGAGATACGCCAGGAGCCAGGCATTTCCGAGCAGCCGCAGTTAGACAGCGACGGAGATAAGTCTTGGCTGGATCCCCGACAGTGTTGGAAAGACAAGCACACGCAGCAGAGAAGGGGGCATGCCAAAGATTAAGCTGAGTCACTGGAGCACACCCCACAGGGGATAAAAGGGGGTGTGGTGGCCATTCAGGCTTTGTGACGGACAAAACTGAAAGCTAGCAAGTCATTCTGTATTTCTGGAACTTGCTTGGACTAATTTTTTGGACTGGACTTGACTATTCTTTGGCTTTTGTGGACTTTGATGTTTTTGGTCAGAGGAGATAAACCTCCGTTTGTAAGTAAAAACTATTGGCAAGCAGCCACTGGGTTGCTGCCAATTCTGTTATCAAAGGAAATTCTTGTCTGTTAGTTTATTTTAACTCTTGGTCGACTGCTGGTGTGCGTGTGTGAGACGGGGACAGAACAGATGCGGAACCGACCATCTGTTTCCACCCCAGGCACCTGATGGACCCAGAGAGGTTCCAGACGGAGCTTGGGATGATCCCTCTCTCTCTCTCCCACACCCCGGTCAAGACCTTGGTGGAGACCTGGGATAGGGCGGCCGCTGGGGCTCTCGACCGTGTCGTGCCTTTGAGGCCTCTGACCCGGCGCAGATCCTGGCTTGCCCCTTGGTATACTGAGGAGCTCCGGGGGATGAAGCGCAGGAGGACAGGCCTAGAGAACTGTTGGAGGACTAGTTGTTCCGAATCTGACCGAGCCCATGGTTTTACCTGAAGGCGATGGCGGCGGCGAAGTGTACATACTTCTCCACCCTCATCGCGTCTGCAGATAATCGCCCGGCTGCCCTGTTTAGGGTATCCCGCTCCCTCCTGTATCAGAGGGCGGGGGAGGACCCTTTGCGGGGGCGAGCCGAGGAGTTTAGCCAACATCTGCGGGACAAGATCGCTCAGATTCGGGACAGCTTGGACTCTGACTGGGCAGGGTCGGATGGTGGGGAAGCGGCGGGTCTTGTTGTCTGGGAAGAATTCGATCCTGTTACCCCGGAGGAAGTGGACAGGATCATGAGAAAGCTGAGTGTGACCACTTGCATACTGGACCCATGTCTCTCCTGGCTGGTTTATGCAGCTCGGGAGGTGACACGTAGTTGGATCCAGGCAGTGATAACGGCATCCTTGGATGGAGGGAGTTTTCCCACTGCCTTGAAGGAGGCGGTGGTTAGGCCCCTCCTTAAGAAACCTGCCTTGGATCCAACCATTTTAGGCAACTTTCATCCGGTCTCCAACCTTCGCTTTTTGGCTAAGGTTGTTGAGACCATGGTGGCATGTCAGTTTCTGGTGGCCCTGGATGAAGCAGATTACCTAGATCCGTGCCAATCGGGTTACAGGCCCGGTTACAGCACGGAGACAGCATTGGTCGTGCTGGTGGATGCTCTCTGGAGGGCTTGGGACAGGGGTCATTCCTCGGTCCTGGTCCTATTAGATCTCTCGGCGGCTTTTGATACCATCAACCAAGGTATCATATTGCGATGACTTGAGGGGTTGGGAGTGGGCGGCTACCGTTTTACGGTGGTTTGTCTCCTACCTCTTGGGTCGTACGCAAGTGGTGTTGGCAGGGGGGCAGAGGTCGGCCATGAGGCCCCTCACTTGTGGGGTGCCCCAGGGGTCGGTCCTCTTGCCCCTTCTGTTCAACATTTACATGAAACCGCTGGAAGAGATCATCCATGGTTTTGGGATGGGGTATCATCAGTATGCTGATGATAAGCTTTTTATATCCACCCCGAACCAGCCCAGTGATGCCCTCGACGTGATGTCCCGGTGCCTGGAAGCAGTACGGATCTGGATGGGGAGTAACAGGCTTCAACTCAACCTGGCCAAGGCCGAGTGGCTGTGGATACCGGCATCTCGGGCCGAGCAAGAAGTTCCAATGCTGTCTATTGGGGGCGAGGTGTTGCCCCCCATAGACAGGGCACGCAACTTGGGCATCCTCTTGGATTCATGGCTGAGTTTGGAGGGTCATATCACTGCCGTGACCAGGGAGGCATTTGCCCAGGTTCTCCTGGTGCGCCAGTTGTGCCCATACTTGGACCGAGATGCCCTACACACAGTCAGTCATGCTCTAGTCACCTCCCGGATCGACTACTGCAATGCTCTCTACCTGGGGCTGCCCGTGAAGACCACCCGGAGGCTTCAGCTGGTACAGAATGCAGCCACACGGATTGTTGCGGGAGGGACTCGATACTCCCATATTACACCACTCCTGCACGGTTTGCATTGGTTGCCGGTTGCCCTCCGGGTGAGATTCAAGGTGCTGGTGTTAACCTATAAAGCCCTTCATGGCTTAGGCCCAGGCTATTTGTTGGACCAGCGTCAACTTCCCATCGCCCGGTGTGCTCTTACAGAGAGGGCCTACTCAGGGTGCCGTCGGCTAGACAATTTCGGCTGGTGACCCCCAGGGGTAGAGCCTTCTCTGTGAGCGCCCCCACCCTTTGGAATCAACTTCCCTTGGGGCTCCGGTTGGCCCCTGACCTCCGCCGTGAATTGAAAACCTGGCTATTTATGTCCCCCGGCTTGGACTGATGGGGTAGTATATTTTAAAGTTTTTAAAAACTTTTTAATTTTTGTGTGTATATTTGTTGTTTTTAACAGTCGCTTGGTCGATTGTCGTTGTAAAACGCCCCGAGTCCTCGGAGATAGGGCGGCATACAAATTTTATAAATAAATAATAAATAAAATAATAATGTAGTATAATATACTTACCAATAACTTTTAATTCAGCATTTGAATAAATCATTCCATGTATATTTTCTGCTACACATTGATACATGCCTGAATCTTCAAGCTTCAGACTAGAAAATCTCAATTCTCCTTTCCAATACTGTGAGTAAAACACATAGTAAAAATAGATAATGATAAATTTCAAGATAATAATGATTGTTGTTTGATTTTTTTCTTCTCCTTACATCTTACCCTACCTTAATTTTTTAAGGCAAACATAGATTTTTTAGTTTGGTTTCATTGGATAACAGCTTTTGTCAGACTTGCCCCAATCTGATACCTTAGGAAAGAAAAACCTTCAATTCCATTTGGTTAAAGCAAAGGGTTCTTTTACTAAGAGTGGTGGTTGCAATAAAGTCAAGCCAGCTCTGACAGTACCTCACTTGGTGAATACAAAAATAAGATAAAGTCCATTTCCAATCCGTTTCCAGCCAACCAGAGCTCGCCAAGATGTTTTGAAACTCTGGGATGTTTGGAGAGTAATACACATTTTTCTCAGGGTGCCTGTCCATGGGATGCTGGTACAAACAGGAACCGGCTGCTATGGTCCTTCTCATCTGTCATTCCCCCCTCCCGATTTCCTATCATGTACACACAAAGGTTTATTGTCCTTTCATCCTTCCTTCTTTCATCCTTCTCCCCTTCTTCCCCCTTTCATCCTACCCCCCCCCATTTTCTTTTTATGGCAGGATGCCTGTGAGCCCCTCCCCCCAAGCCGAGCCAGGCAATCTGATATTCTTCCCCCCTTGACAGTGACATTAGTCCTGCAAAAAGGAAAAGAGAGGGGAGGGAGAGATACACAAAATTTCCCAATTAATAGGCAGTCCAATGCAGCTTATTTAGGTAATGGTCATGGATTTTTAAAGCAATCTGGAGGCTTTAATATGTTGGGAGTCAACCCATTCAGTTTCTGAGGGGAGAAATCTTTCCAGACTACCAAATACTAAGTTTTTCCCTGATGTATGTGAGAGTCCAAAATGTCTTTGATTTCAAAGTGCTGCTCTTCCTTGATCATAATGGGGTTGGGAGGTGCTTGCAATTTGTGACACAGAGAAGATGTGATTTCTGATTTCAGTAGGCTACAATGAAATACCAAGTGTACACATCTGAACATTTTTGGCAGCTCAAGTTCTACAGTTATGGGTTAATAATCCTCTTGATGGGGAAAGGTCCAACGTATTGTGGCACCAATTTCTTTGACGGTTGTAGATTGTAGGAATTTGGTAGAGAGATAGACCTTGTCTCCCACCTTAAAGTCCTTTGGCTTGATGCACTTTTTATCAGCCTGTTTTTTGTATGTTTCCCTAGCTTCATCCAAAACTTTTCTCACCACTGGCCAGGTGTTCTATCCTGGGGCAACCCAATCTATCAGCGATGCAGTCAATGGGGTGACCTGAGGTAGTTCAGGGATAGATACAGAGGTGGTATTCAGCCGGTTCTGACTGGTTCTGGTGAATCGGTAGCGGAAATTTTGAGTAGTTTGGAGAACCGGCAAACACCACCTCTGGCTGGCCCCACCCCTAATCTATTTGCTACCTCCTGAGTCCCAGCTGATTCCCAGTTGATCGGTTGGGTCTTCTTTGGTTGCCCTGCACAGGAGAATGGAGCTGGAAAGCAGGTTAGTTGGGTGGGGAGGGAATGGTGATTTTACAGTATCCTTCTCCTGGAGTGGGGTGGGAATGGAGATTTTACAGTATCCTTCCCCTGGAGTGGGGTTGAAATGGAGATTTTACAGTATCCTTCCCCCTGGAATGGGGTGGAAATGGAGATTTTACAGTATCCTTCCCCCTGGAGTGGGGTGGAAATGGAAACTTTACAGTATCCTTCTCCTGGAGTGGGGTGGAAATGGAGATTTTGCAATATCCTTCCACTGCCATGTCCACCAAGCCACACCATACCCATCAAGCTATACCCACAGAACCGGTAGTAAAAATTTTTGAATCCCACCGCTAGATAGATACCAAGACTTGTCCTATGGCCAGTTTAAATGGAGTGTACCCGGTGCTACTGTGCACTGAGTAGGCAATCTCCATGAAAGAGAGGATGCCCACCCAATTGTCTTGTTGGTAATTAATGTATCATCTGAGGTACTGTTCCAGGACGCCTTTGGCCCTTTTGCAGCCCATGTTAGTAGCCAGATGATGAAAGAATATGAGCCCCTGAGTGGTCCCCAAATGTTTTAGGAAATCCTGCCAAAGCCACCAATTGGACTCCGCAATATGAGATGATTGTTTCTGGAGCACCATGCAGCCAATAAATGTGCTGCACAAATAGTTTAGCCAAAGCATGTGCTGAGGGGATTTTTTGACAGGTATAAAGTGCACTTCCTTGGAGAACAGATTGGTTATCACCCAGATCACTGTATTCCCCGAACATTTGGACAGTTCTACAATAAAATCCATTGATAACTCTCTCCATGGGACTTTGGGCTCTCTACTGGCTGGAGAAGCCCGGGTATTTTCCCTTGTCGCCTCTTGGCAGAAGCACAAATGGGGCAGCTAGCCACAAAGCTCTCTATGTCCTTTTTCAGTGATGGTCACCAAAATTGCTGCTTGATTAGGTGTAGGGATTTTACGAAGCCAAAGTGCCCTGCCACTTTTAAATCATGACTTTTTTGTAAAACCAAGTGATACTGTCAATCAGTTGGGAGAAGGGAGAGACTTGGATTCGATTTACTAGCATTGCCTGTGTCAACAGATATTTTACAACCTATATCCTGGCACCAAAGAGCCCTGAGATCCTCTTAACGTGGAGGAATGTTTATGATAGCCATGTGGGTTGTTTCACTTTAAAGGATAACGGTGTGAATGCATGTGTGTTCGGGTTCTCAGGGAAACTAGTAAAGAAAACATCTTCACACTTGTGTATTGGCTAAAATCTGCATTCTGACTTAAAGGGAGGGGTCTCTACTGCTTTAACTTGTCTTGCCTAAGGGTATTCAGATCTTGCTTTAACTGGGTTGCTATCACTTCTGCTTAATAAAAGGATCCTTTTGAACTATCACATTTCAAAAGTCTTTACTTTCTTGCATTCCCAAACAAAAAGTGTGTGGATTCACTGGAAATGTTGCAAATGGAGTTTCAAATTAGATTTAAAGAGCTTCGTGCACATGAACAGGACATACAGCTTTTCCGGAACCCATTTTCTGTTGACATCGAAATTGTTGATCCAATTTACCAAATGGAACTGGCTGAACTACAGAATTGTGACTCTCTGAAAGACACATTCAAGTCAAACAGCCTTACTGATTTCTATGCATCTCTCCCCTCTGAGACATATCTTCATCTCAGGAACCATGCACTCAAAATGGTAACCATCTTTGGCAGCACCTATATCTGTGAACAGACTTTTTCCCGAATTAAACAACTGAAATCTCCAACCAGATCCAGACTAACTGATGAATACTTGCATCACTTGTTACGACTGGCAGTGATAAATATGGAACCGGACATTGACTTTCTCATCAGCCAAAAACAGGCCCACACTTCCCATTGAATTAGTATATTTTTGTTGGTTAAAATCGTTCTTCATTTTAAATATTGTATTATTTAACTTTTTTTGCACTACAAATAAAGATATGTGCAATGTTCATATAAGTTTGTTTATGTTTGTTTCAAACTATAGTCTGGACTCCAACAGTTTGAGGGACCATTATCCCTCCTTAATTCACAATTGGATGCTTGGGGTGTATGTGTGTGTGTGTTGATTCTCGCCTTCTGCCTGCTTCCAATGTCTCTCAATGCTCATCTTGGGGGTTTTAGTTGCAGTCTTAATTGCTGCAGTTCTCAGTCTTGTTTATTGTGTGGTCATCTGAAACATGATCAGGAGTCATTTTGAAGGAAATCCTGTTTGTTTTATTCCTTTTTCAATGGACTATTTTAAGGAACCTGAAGCTGCTGTTGTAATGAAATTAGGCAAGTGGCAAGAAAGTTTTTTTCCCTTTGGGGGGTGGTTCTTATTAAGTAAATAATAAGAGGAATAATAATAATTCCTTGGCTTGAGCAAGAACAGCTTAGGAAGGAGAAAGACATAAAATGGACAGTTAAATTGGCCACATCCACCCAATCACATGACCGCCTAGCCATGCCCCCCCCCCAGCCAGTTCGGCCCCCCCAACAGTCTGAGGGACTGTGAATCGGCCTCCTGTTTAAAAAGTTTGAGGACCCTTGCCCTAGAAGATAGGCTCAAGATTCAGATGGATCTTGACAGACTTGAACACTGGGCCCTATTTAACAAAATAAAATTCAATGTAGAGAAAAGTGCCTTACACTTAGGCATGAAAAACCAAAAGGCCACCCCAGGCCACCCCAACGATGCCCTTGAAGTGATGTCCCAGTGCCTGGAGGCCGTGCGGGCCTGGATGGGGGGAAACAGGCTCCGACTCAACCCTTCCAAGACCGAGTGGCTGTGGCTTCCAGCGTCCCGATATAGCCAGCTGGTGCCATCGCTGGCTATTGGGGGCGAATCACTGGCCCCCATGGAGAGGGCTCGCGACTTAGGCATCTTCCTGGATGCACGGCTGTCTTTAGAAGAGCACATGACGGCCGTGGCCAGGGGGGCTTTTTATCAGGTTCGCCTGATACGCCAGTTGCGCCCCTTTCTGGATCGGGACTCCCTACGCACGGTCACTCAAGCACTCATCACTTCCCGCCTGGACTACTGCAATGCTCTCTACATGGGGCTCCCCTTGGGGTGCACCCGGAGCTGCAGTTAGTCCAGAATGCGGCCGCGCGGGGGATTATGGGAGCGACGGGGCGCTTACATATGACACCTCTCCTGCGCGAGCTGCACTGGCTTCCTGTGGTCTTCCAGGTGCGCTTCAAGGTGTTGGTGACCACCTTTAAAGCACTCCATGGTTTAGGGCCGGGGTATCTGCGAGACCGCCTTCTGCCGCCAATAGCCTCCCACTGACCGGTTCGCTTGCACAGAGAGGGCCTCCTTAGGGTGCCGTCGGCCAGACAGTGCCAGCTGGCGACCCCCAGGGGGAGAGCCTTCTCTGTGGCAGCACCTGCCCTCTGGAATGACCTACCCCCTGAGATACGCACAATATCAGACCTCCGGACTTTTCGTCGGGCCCTGAAAACACACTTATTCCATCTAGCCGGGCTGGCTTGATCCCATCCTCTCAGTTTTAATTGAATTCGGTTTTAATTGGGTTGTTTTAAATCTTGGGCCGAAATTATTTAATTGTTTTTTAAACTGTTTTAAATTTTATATGCAATGTTTTATCTCGGCTGTACACTGCCCTGAGCCCCGCAGGAGAAGGGCGGTATAGAAATAAAATAAAATAAATAAAAATAAATAAAATAAAAGTACACATATAGACAGGGTGAAACCAGGCTTAATAGCAGTAATTGTGAGATGGATTTAGGAGTCTTAGTGAACAACCAGCTAAATTTACGTCAGCAGTGTGCAGCGGCAGCCAAAAAAGCCAACCTAATCCTAAATTGCATTAACAGAGGGATACAATCAAGATTATTATATCAATAATTGATACATAAGGAGCCTTGGTGGCCCAGCGGACTAAAGTGCTGTTAAGTAGCACTTAGCTGCCAGCTGCCCGCAATTACTGCAAGTTCAAATCTCACCAGGCTCAAGGTTCACTCAGCCTTCCATCCTTCCGAGGTAGGTAAAATGAGGACTCGGACTGTGGGGGCAATAAGATGACTTTGTATAAAAAGAACACCGCTTAGGGGGGGCCAAAAGCCCTATAAGCAGGTATATACAAAAAAGTATGAAGGCTATTGCTTAACGCATTGTAAGCCACCCTGAGTCTCCAGAGAAGGGTGGCATATAAATTGAACCAATAAATAAATAAATAAATAAATAAATAAATAAATAAATAAATAAATAAATAAATAAATAAGAATGCCTTTTTAAATGAACAGTGCAAAGAAATAGAAGAAAACAATAGAATAGGAAGGACCAGAGAATTGGAGATATGAAGGCAACGTTTCATGCAAAGATGGGCATGATAAAGGACTAAAATGGCAGGGACCCAACAGAGGCAGAAGAGATTAAGAAGAGGTGGCAAAATTGCACAGAAGAACTATACAAGAATAAACTTAACATCCCTGATAACCACGATAGGGTGGCCACTGACCTCAAGCCAGACATCCTAGAATGTGAAGTCAAATGGGCCTTAGGCAATCTGAGCAACAACAAAGCTAGTGGAGGTGACAGTATTCCACCTGAGCTATTCAAAATCTTTTTTAAAAAATTTATAAACTTTATTAAAACACATATAAAAACATATAAAAACATTTACATAACATACAACACACAAATAAATTAATCTTTTGAAGCATTTGTTTCGTATTGGTCCTTCAATTAATACAAATGTAGTCTTAAACTAATAGTTTTCTTTTTCTATTTCCCCTCCCCCTTCTTTTCCTCCCTTAAGAATTCCCCCATATTAATCTATATACTATATATGTGGATTATTCCTTTCATTTTAAGTTTCCCTCTACAAATTTATCTGCCCGTAGGAAGGTATTTATATACATATTTACACTTTTATCCTATCCTTCTTCTAAGTGTATTCCTTTATTAGTAGTTATGCCATTGATACCACTTATCCCATATTTTGTAATACTTTGTCTCTTCCTTTTCCTTTAACTCTTTTGTTAGCATATCCATTTCGGCGCAGTGTGTAATTTTATTCATTACTTCTTCTTTCGTTGGAATTCTTTCCTGTTTCCAATTTTTGGCATATGTTATCCGGGCTGCTGTTAGAATGTGTATCAACAAATATTTTATTTCTTTAGAGTATGTTTTAGTGAAAATTCCTAGTAGAAAAGTTTCTGGTTTCTTCTCTATTTGTAATTTAGTAATTTGTTCTAGCCATTTCTTGATGTTTGATCAAAATTTCTTTGCTGCCAGGCATGTCCACCATAGATGGTAAAAGGTGCCTTGTGATTTTTTATATTTCCAACATATTGCACTATTTTTCGGGTGTATTTTGGCTAGTCTTGTAGGCGACATATGCCACCTATAAAACATCTTCAGCTGGTTTTCCTTGTATGACACTGCTAATGTTATTTTTGTATTCAATTGCCAAAGTTCTTCCCATTTCTCCAAGTCTATTGTATATTTAAAGTTTTGCATCCATTTAATCATCGTGTTCTTAACTGTTTCCTCCTTCAGTTTATATCGCAACAGGAATTTATAAATTTTGCTAATTAGTTTCTCTTCTGAGTCTAGTATGATTTTATCTAACTCTTGTTTTTCTTTGTGAATTTCATATGATTTTATATACTCGTTAGGTTTTGATTGGATCTGTGAGAAAGTCCACCAGTCTATTTCTCTGTTTAAGTCTATTTCCAATTGTTGTTTGGTTTTCAATTTCCCTTGGTGATCAATTAAATCTTTGTATCTAATTATGTCTTTGGATTCTATCAAATTTGGATGCCTTAATGTTTCTGATGGTGAAGGCCAAGTCGGGATTTTTATATACTGTTATTTTTTAATTTTAAGCCAAATTAATATTAGTGTATTCCTAAGTGTGTGTCTTTTGAAGTAAGTGTGTGTTTTATACTTTTCATCCCATAGAAAGGAGTGCCAGCCAAGTTGTAAATCGTGGCCTTCTATCATTAATATTCTACTGTTTTTCAGGTCCATCCAATCTTTAATCCATGCTAGCACTGCTGCTTGATAGTAGAGTTCCCAATCTGGGAGTGCTGTTCCCCCTCTGTCCTTGGTGTCTTGTAATAACTTCAGTTTTATTCGTGGTCGTTTCCCCTGTCAAGTGAATTTGGAGATCATCTTATTTAAAGTTTCAAAGAATTTTCTCTCTACTTTTATTGGTGCGACTTGAAACAAAAAGCAACTTTGGTAGAGTGTTCATCTTAATAGTGGAAATTGTTCCCATCAGGGAAATCTGCAAATTTTTCCAATTATCCAAATCTTTTTTTATCTGTAACATTAGTTTATCATAATTATTTTCTCTTATTGATAAAGTTTTTGGTGAGAGCCAGATCCCTAGATATTTTATTTTTTTTTTTGTTACTTGGATTGGTGTCTTATTCTCCAATTCTATCTCTTGGGACTTCGTGAGATTTTTTAATAATAGTTTTGATTTATTCCTATTTATTTTTAGGCCGGCCACCTCTCCAAATTCTTCAATTTTCTTGAACAGCTTTGGCATTATTTCTAATGGCTCTTCTACTATGAATACAAGGTCGTCAGCAAAAGCCTGAACCTTGTATTCCTCTCATCTAATTTTTAATCCTTTAATTTCCTGATCCTCTCTAATTTTTTTTAACAAGATTTCCAGTGTTAAGATATACAATAGCGGAGAAAGTGGGCAACCTTGTCTAACCCCTTTTGTTATATTAAATTGGTCAGTCATGTCATCATTCAAAATTATTTTTGCTGTTTGTTTAGTATATATTTCTCCAATAATTTTTCCAAATTTTGTTCCGAATTGCATGCTCCCTAATTGTCTTTTTAGAAATTCCCAATTTAAATTGTCAAATGCTTTTTGGGCATCGAGGAAAACCAGCGAAGCTTGTTTTTCCGAATGTGCCTCGTAGTATTCCAATGTATTTATTATTACCCTCATATTGTTTTTAATTT
This sequence comes from Pantherophis guttatus, assembly GCF_059756535.1. Taxonomy (NCBI): domain Eukaryota; kingdom Metazoa; phylum Chordata; class Lepidosauria; order Squamata; family Colubridae; genus Pantherophis; species Pantherophis guttatus. The sequence continues at coordinate 56,527,429 of NC_142069.1, read as the reverse complement.
GACAGCCCGGCAGAAATCCATTTTGGTCCATATGGATAAAGTTATTCAGTACTTTTTTGATTCTTTCTGCTATGATTATTGCAAATAATTTATAATCTGTATTCAATAGAGATATTGGTCTATAATTTTGGATTAATTGGTGGTCAGTGTCGTCTTTGGGTATAATTGTGATTATGGCTTCCGTCCAGGTTACTGGAATTTTTGTCTTCTCTAGGGCCTCATTGTATAATTCCAACATAATCTCTCCCAATGTTTCTTGTGTGTTTTTGTATAGTTCCACCGGTATGCCATCTGGTCCGGGAGTTTTTTTGTTTTTTTGTTTTTTCAGAGCAGCTTCTAATTCCATCTTTGTTATTGGCCTATTTAACATTTCTCTCTGTTCTCTGTAATTGCTGGAATATTTGATCTTTTTATGTATTGTTTTATCTTTTCTTCTTCTACTTCTTCCTGTTTATATAAGTTTGCATAGAATGTTTGAATAATTTCTTTTTTCGCTTTCCTACTGTATTGGATTTCTCCATTTGCATCTCTAAGTTGGTGTATCATCCTTTTATCTTTATCTCTTTTCAGTCTGTAGGCCAACCATCTCCCAGTTTTGTTCGCGAATTCAAAATAATTCTGTTTGGCCATTTTTATTTTCCAAGCTAGTTCTTTTTGATTTATCAAATTTAATTTGTGTTTGATTATTTTCCATTCTTCTTTTATTTTTTTACTATGCGGATATTGTTGCAATTTATGTTCTATATTTTTTAGTTCTTGATGCAGATTGTTTACCTGTTGTTTCTTTTCCTTATTCTTTTTCCCTATATATGCTATGGTCAGACCTCTTATATATGCTTTTGCTGTATCCCAAGTGTTCTGTAAGGAAGTATCCTCTTTTTTATTTATTCTAAAAAATAGTTCTAGTTCCTTTTCTAGCATCTGTTTAAATTCTTTTTGTTTACAGATTCTTTGGTTCATTGACCATCTCCTAAATCTTTTTTCTCCTTTCCAATTTACCAAGATTGGGTTATGGTCTGCCCATTGATTTACCTCTATCTCTATCTTCTCAACCCCATTTCTAATGTTTGCAGTCATCCATGCCATGTCAATCCTAGACCAGGATTGGTGGGGTTGAGAGTAAAAGGTAAACTGCTTCTGTTCCTCATGGATTTTCCTCCAAACATCTCTCAGGTTTATTTCCCTGGGAATTCTTTTGGGAGTGTTTCTTTTTTTTTCTTATTGTTTTTATTCATTTTGTAATCTTTTTTAACATCTGCTATCGCATTATAATCTCCAATGAAACAAATATCTTCATACTCCAATTCTACCATTTTATTGTGTAATCCCTTAAAGAATTCCTGTTGGTTTTGATTGGGGGTATATATTACTACCAATAACATTTTCTTATTTTCCAGTATTTCAAAATCTTAAAAGACGATGCAGTAAAAGTGCTACACTCAATTTGCCAGCAAATTTGGAAAACTCAACAGTGGCCACAGGATTGGAAAAGGTCAGTTTACATTCCAATTCCAAAGAAAGGCAATGTCAAAGAATGTTCAAACTATTGCACCATTGCACTAATTTCACATGCTAGTAAAGTTATGCTTAAAATCCTACAAGCTAGGCTCCAGCAGTATGTGGATTGAGAACTACCAGAAGTACAGGCAGGATTTCAAAGATGCAGAGGAACTAGAGATCAAATTGCCAATATACGCTGAATCATGGAGAAAGCTAGGGAGTTCCAGAAAAACATCTACTTCTGCATCATTGACTATGCTAAAGCCTTTGACTGTGTGGATCACAACAAATTGTGGCAAGTTCTTAGAGAGATGGGAGTACAGACCATCTTATTTGTCTCTTGAGAAACCTATATGCGGGTCAAGAAGCAACAGTGAGAACTGGACACCGAACTGATTGGTTCAAAATTGGGAAAGGAGTCCGGCAAGGCTGTATACTGTCACCCTGTCTATTTACTGTAACTTATATGCAGAGCACATCATGAGAAAGGCGGGGCTAGATGAATCAAAAGTTGGAATTAAGATTGCCGGGAGAAATATCAACAACCTCAGATATGCAGATGATACCACTCTAATGGCAAAAAGTGAAGAGGAATTAAAGAGCCTCTTGATGTGGATGAAGAAGGAGAGTGCAAAAGTTGGCTTGAAACTCAATATTAAGAAAACTAAGATCATGGCATCCGGCCCTCTCAATTCCTGGCAAATAGATGGGGAAGAAATGGAGGTAGTGGCAGATTTTATTTTCCTGGGCTCCAAGATCACCGCAGATGGGGAATGCAGCCAAGAAATTAAAAGATGCTTGCTCCTGGGGGGGAAGCTATGGCAAATCTAGACAGCATACTAAAAAGCAGAGACATCACCCTGCCAACAAAAGTGCATATTGTCAAGGCTATGGTTTTCCAAGTTGCAATGTATGGCTGTGAAAGTTGGACCATAAGAAAGGCTGAGCGCCAAAGAATTGAGGCTTTTGAACTATGGTGCTGGAGAAGACTCCTGTGAGTCTTTTGGACTGCAAGGCGATCAAACCGGTCAGTCCTAGAGGAGATCAACCCTGACTGCTCTTTAGAAGGCCAGATCCTGAAGATGAAATTCAAATACTTTGGCCACTTAATGAGAAGGAAGGACTCACTGCAGAAGAGCCTAATGCTGGGAAAGATTGAGGGCAAAAGAAGGGGATGACAGAGAATGAGGTGGCTGGATGGAGTCACTGAAGCAGTCAGCGTGAGCTTAAATGGACTCCAGAGGATGGTAGAGGACAGGAAGGAACGTTCCTGGAGGAACGTTGTCCATGGGGGTCGCAATGGGTTAGACATGACTTTGCAACTAACAACAACAACAACAACAACTATCAAGATCGAGTAGAATAGAATAGAATAGAATTCTTTATCGGCCAAGTGTGATTGGACACACAAGGAATTTGTCTTTGGTGCATATGTTCTCAGTGTACATAAAAAGACAAGATACATTCATCAAGAATCATAAGGTACAACACAATGATAGTCATAGGGTACAAATAAGCAATCAAATCATACTAGGAAACGATCAATATCAATATAAATCGTAAGGATACAAGCAACAAAGTTACAATCATGCAATCATAAGTGGGAGGAGATGGGAGACAGGAACGATGAGAAGAATAATAGTAATACAGTCTTAATGAATAGTTTGACAGTGTTGAGGGAATTATTTGTTTAGCAGAATGATGGCATTCAGGAAAAAATTGTTCTTGTGTCTTTGGTGTGAAGTGCTCTATAGCGTCGTTTTGAGGGTAGGAGTTGAAACAATTTATGCCCAGAATGCAAGGGGCCTGTAAATATTTTCATAGTTCTCTTCATGACTCGTGCAGTATACAGGTGCTCAATGGAAGGCAGGTTGGTAGTAATTGTTTTTTCTGCAGTTCTAATTATCCTCTGAAGTCTGTGTCTGTCTTGTTGGGTTGCAGAACCAAACCAGACAGTTATAGAGGTGCAGATGACAGACTCAATAATTCCTCTGTAGAACTGTATCAGCAGCTCCTTGGGCAGTTTGAACTTCCTGAGTTTGCGCAGAAAGAACATTCTTTGTTGTGCTTTTTTGATGATGTTTTTGATGTTAGGTGTCCATTTTAGGTCTTGAGATATAATAGAACCTAGAAATTTGAAGGTCTCTACTGTTGATACTGTGTTGTCTAGTATTGTAAGAGGTGGTAGTATGGGAGGGTTTCTCCTAGTCTACCACCATTTCTACGGTTTTGAGTGTGTTCAGTTCCAGATTGTTCCTGTCGCACCACAAGGCTAATTATTCAACCTCCCGTCTGTATGCGTATTTATCGTTGTCTCGAATGAGACCAATCACTGTTGTTTTATCTGAAAACTTCAGTAGTTTAACAGATGGATCATTTGAGATGTAGTCATTGGTATATAGAGAGAAGAGAAGTGGAGAGAGCACACATCCTTGCGGGGGGGGGGGGCTGTGCTAATTGTACAGGTATCTGATGTGATTCTGCTTAGCTTCAGCTGCTTCTTCCTGTTTGTTAGGAACCTTATGATCCACTTGCAAGTGTGTTCAGGTACCACTAGCTGATTTAGTTTAGTTAGAAGAGTGTCTGGAATGATGGTATTGAATGCTGAACTAAAGTCTACAAAGAGGACCCTTGCATAGGTCTTTGGAGATTCAAGATGTTGTAGGATGTAGTGCAGAGCCATATTAACAGCGTATCTGTCAATCTATTTGTTCTGTATGCAAATTGCACGGGGTCTAACAGCGGATCCATGATGGTTTTCAGGTCAGACATCACTAGCCTTTCAAAGGTTTTCATAACTACAGATGTTAGAGCAGGTGGTCTGTAGTCATTCAGTTCCTTGATGGAGGGCTTCTTTGGCACTGGGATGATAGTGAAGCATTTGAAGCAAGAAGGAACATAGCACATCTCTAGTGATTTATTGAAGATTCGGGTGAATATATGGGCCAGCACAGACTTTTAGCAAGAAGGAATTATCTTGTCTGGGCTTGGTGCTTTTCCTGGCTTTTGTCTGTGAAATAGATCTTGCACTTCCTTTTCTGTGATCACCAGGGGTTGTGAACCCAATGGGATGGGGTCAGTTGTAAGAGGTTTGGCTGTTGTTGGTGTGTCTGGGATGGGGGTTGTGGAGATAGGTGGCTATAGTTTCCTTTCAAACCTGCAGTAAAACACGTTCAGGTCATCTGTCAGCTGTTGATTTCCTTCAGCCTGGAAAGGAGGTTTGCCATAACCGGTGATATTTTTAAGAGTTTTCCATATGTTTGCTGGTTCGTTTGTTGAGAACTGATTTCTTAGTTTTTCAGAGTAGCTTCTTTTTGCTGCTCTGATCTCCCTTGTTAATACATTTCTGGCCTGATTGTACAGCTTTCTATCACCTTTTCTGTAGACTTCCTCTTTGGTACAATGTAGCTGCTTAAGTTTAGCTGTGAACCAAGGTTTATTGTTACTGTAAATTCGCAAGTTCCTGGTCGGTACACATTGGTCTTCACAGAAGCTAACATATGATGTTACAGTATCTGTGACATCTAAGTCTGCAGACGTATTTTCGAAAACATTCCAAGCAGTGCAGTCAAGGAAGGCTGTAGCTTTAGCTTTGGCTCCTCAGTCCAAGTTCTCACTGATTTAATTGTTGGTTTCATAGTTTTAAGTCTTTGTCTGTAAGCAGGTACAAGGTGAGTCATGCAATGATCAGAGTGTCCCGCAGCTGCTCGTGGTACAGACCAATAAGCTTTATTTATTTATTTATTTATTTATTTATTTATTTATTTATTTATTTATTTATTTATTACATGTATTTATATGCCGCCATTCTCCCGAAGGACTCAGGGTGGTGAACACAAGTTAAAAAACAAGTACAATAAAATCATAATTTAATCCAAATAATTAATTAATAGTAAATAATAAAGCCCGGAATCAGTCTCAGCCTATTTGTTTGAAAAGCCAAGTCTTCAAGTCCCAACGGAAGGAACAGAAATCAGGAGCCGTCCGGAGCTCAGTAGGTAATTCATTCCAGAGGGTGGGAGCACCCACAGAGAACGCCCTACCTCTGGGCACAGCAAGGCGACATTGGCTCGCTGTCGGAACCCTGAGGAGTGCGGCCCTATGTGAGCGAACAGGACAGTGAGAGGCAGGCAGGAGAAGGTCATGCAAATATCCCGGACCTAAGTCATGAAGGGCCTTATAGGTGAGGACTAGCACCTTGAAGCGGACCCAGAGAACCATTGGTAACCAGTGCAGCTCACGCAGGAGGGGTGTTATATGGGAGTAATGAGGGGCTCCCATAACAACCCGTGCAGCTGCATTCTGGATCAGCTGGAGTCTCCGGGTGCATCTCAGGGGCAGGCCCATATAGAGGGAATTGCAGTAATCCAAGCGGGAAGTAACCAGGGCATGAGTGACTGTGTGAAGGTCATCTCGGTCCAGGAAAGGGTGCAACTGGCGCACCAGGCGAACCTGTGCGAAGGCTCCCCTGGTCACGGCCGTTAGATGGTCTTCTAGGGATAGCCGAGCTTTCAGGAGGACACCCAAGTTGCGAACCCTATCAACGGGTACAAGTTTTTCCCAATCTATCAAAAGTGATGGTGCCTCTGAAACCCGAGATGCTGGCATCCACAGCCACTCAGTCTTAGAGGCATCTCTGGGGTGGTCTGGGGTGGAGATGTATAATTGGGTATCATCAGCATATTGATGATATCTCACCCCAAAGCCACGAATGATCTCACCCAGTGGCTTCATATAGATGTTAAAGAGCAGGGGGGAGAGAACCGACTCCTGAGGCACCCCACAATTAAGGGGCCTCAGGGTGGATCTCTGCCCTCCCACCCATACAAACTGAAAGCGACCCGAGAGGTAGGAGGAAAACCACCATAAAACAGTGCTTCCCACCCCTAACCCCACAAGTCGCTGCAGTAGGATACCATGGTCGATGGTATCAAAAGCCGCTGAGAGGTCAAGTAGGACCAGGATGGAGGAACAACCCCCATCCCGAGCTCGCCAGAGATCATTCACCAGAGCGACCAATGCCATTTCCGTGCTGTGACTATGTCGGAAGCCTGATTGGTACGGGTCAAGGTATTCCGTTTCTTCCAGGAATTGTGGGAGCTGTTGAGCCGCTACAGTCTCAACAACCTTCGCGATGAAGCGAAGGTTGGAGACGGGACGATAGTTATTTATTTTTATTTATTTTATTTTTGAATTTGTATACTGCCCTTCTCCCTGAGGACTCAGGACGGTGAACAGCCAAATAAAAACATCAAATACAAATATTAAAACACAGTTTAAAAAAATATATAGATTTGGCCCCATTAATTAAAACCATAAACAAAACAAAACAATTAAAAGACCCTTAAAAAGAATTAAGCCAGCCCGGCTTGTTGAAAAAGGAAAGTTTTAAGGGCACGGCAGAAGGCACTGAGGTCATGGATTCTCCTTATCTCAGGGGGCAACTGATTCCAAAGGGTGGGTGCCCCCACAGAGAAGGCCCTCCCCCTGGGGGTCACCAGCCTACATTGTTTGGCTGATGGCACCCCGAGGAGGCCCTCTCTGTGGGAGTGCACGGGTCAGTGGGAGGTCGTCGGTGGCAGTAGGCGGTCTCGAAGATAGCTAGGCCCTATGCCATGGAGCGCTTTAAAGGTGATAACCAACACCTTGAAGCGCACCCTGAAGACCACCAGGAGCCAGTGCAGTTCACGCAGGAGCGGTGTTACATGGGAGCGCCACGCTGCTCCCGTCACTACCCGCGCTGCTGCGTTCTGGACCAGTTGGAGCCTCCGGGTGCTCTTCAAGGGGAGCCCCATGTAGAGAGCATTGCAGTAATCAAGGCGAGAGGTTACGAGGGCATGAGTGACTGTGCACAGGGAATCCCGATCAAGAAAGGGCCGCAACTGGCGGATCAGGCGAACCTGATAAAAGGTCCCCCTGGTTACAGCCGTCAGATGTTCCTCCAAGGACAGCTGCGTATCCAGGAGGACTCCCAGATTGCGAGCCCTCTCTGTGGGGGCCAAAGACTCGCCCCCAATAGTCAGTGATGGAGTCAACTGACCATATCGGGATGCCGGGAACCACAGCCACTCAGTCTTGGAAGGGTTGAGCTTGAGCCTGTTCCTCCCCATCCAGATCTGTACAGCCTCCAGGCACTGGGACATCACTTCAAGAGCATCGTTGGGGTGGCCTGGGGTGGAGATGTACAGCTGAGTATCATCAGCGTACTGATGGTATCTCACCCCAAAGCCATGGATGATCTCGCCCAGCGGCTTCACATAAATGTTGAACAGGAGGGGCGAGAGGACCAACCCCTGAGGCACTCCACATATAAGAGGCCTCGAGGTCGACCTCTGCCCCCCTGCCAACACGAACTGCGACCGGTCGGAGAGAAAGGAGAACCACCGTAACACGGTGCCCCCCATCTCCAACTCTTCCAACCGGTGCAGCATGATACCATGGTCGATGGTATCAAAAGTCGCTGAGAGGTCTAACAGGACCAGAACAGAGGAGCAACCCCTGTCCCGAGCCCTCCAGAGATCATCAACCAATGCGACCAATGCCGTTTCCGTGCTGTGCCCAGGCCTGAAACCAGACTGGAACGGATCCAGATAGTTATTAAGTGAGTCTGGATCCAGGGAAGGCTTCTTGAGGAGAGGTCGAACCACCGCCTCCTTAAGAGAGGCGGGGAAGTTCCCCTCTCTCAACGAAGCGTTGACAATTGCCTGGATCCAGTCTCTAGTCACCTCCCTGGCAGCCAAAATCAACCAGGAGGGACAAGGGTCCAATAAGCAAGTGGAGGAACTAAGTTTGCCCACAATCCTGTCCACTTCCTTGACAGAAACAGGGTCAAACTCAATCCAGATATTATTTTCAAGACCCACCTTAGTCTCCAGATTGGATTCTGCCCAGTCAGAGTCCAATCCGATCCGGATTTTAGAGTTGTGTAGCAATGGTCTAAAGTATTCTTGCCTCTAATGGGACAATTGACATGCTGAAAATATTTTGGAAGCTCTTTCTTTAAGTTTGCTTTGTTTAAGTCTCCCAGAATAATGGCCAGTGAATCTGGGTATTTGGCTTCAGCCTCCATAATTTGGTCAGCTAGAGTTCCTAATGCCTTGTTTACACAAGCTTGTGGAGATACTAATACCACTCTATAAAGCATTAGTAAGTCCACACATTGAATACTGCATCCAGTTTTGGTCACAAAAAGATGTTGAGACTTTAGAAACAGTGCAGAGAAGAGCAACCATGATGATTATAGGACTGGAAAGTAAAACATATGAAGAACAGTTACAGGAACTGGGCATGGCTAGTCTAGGGAAGAGAAGGACCTGGGCAGACATGATAGCAGTGTTCCAATATTTGAGGGGCTGCCACAGAGAGGAAGCGGTCAAGCTATTTTCAAAGGCACCTGAATGCCAGACAAGGAATAACAGATGGAAACTTATCAAGGAGAAATTCAACCTAGAAATAAGGAGAAATTTTCTGACAGTGAGAACAATCAACCAATGGTAACTTGCCTTCGGAAGTTGTGGGAGCTTCATAACTGGAAGCTTTGAAGAAGAGATTGGACTGCCATTTGTCAGAAATGGTGTAGGGTCTCCTGCTTGGGCGGGGGAGGGGTTGGACTAGATGACCTACAAGGTCCCTTCCAACTCAGTTAGTCTGTAATCAGGGTTTAGTTCCGCCTTTTATCCGAGTACAAACGGAGCGGTGGAATGTGCTAACGCAATGATAGAACAATATCTGAGCTGCTATGTTAACTATCAGCAATCTAACTGGGCAGATCTCCTGCCATTTGCTGAGGTTGCCTACAATAATACCGTGCATAGTACTCACCCACTTTAAAATAGCCATAGGGGTGGAATTTGTCCCCATGCCGGAATACCCTCAGGAACCCCCCTCCTCAGTGAGCCTAATGGAATGGGTGGTTCCTTACAAAATGCATCGGGGAATGTAAAACAGGCATTAGTTAAAGCAACAGAAATGCAGAAGGCACAATGAGATAAGTGATGGTAACCCCAGAGGCCATTTCCCATTGGGGAGAAGGTCTACTTCACCACAAAATTCCTGAAATTGTAACTACCCGGTATGAAGCTGGGTCCAAAGTTCATAGGACCTTTCCCAATGGTAAAAATAATTGACAGTGACAGTAGAATTGAGACTGCCTCGTTTGTTGGGGAAAACGCACCCAGTGTTCCATTGTAGTCTGCTGAAGTTGGTGGTAGGGTCAGAACTAAAGCCACTAGCAAGGTTAGCTCCAGCTCCAATAGCTGTGGACAGGGAAACCCACTACAAAATCAAGAGGGTCCTGGATTCCAGGCTACAGAAAGGTAAACTTCAATATCTGGTCCAATGGAAATGATATCCACTAGCAGAGGCTAGATGGGTGAAGGCAAGGGATATGAAAGCGGACCATTTAATAAAAAAAAGTTTCACAAGCAGTACCCCCCAAAACCAGGAGGTCCTCCACCAAGTCAGCCACTGCTAATGTGTACATGTGCTTGATGTTTTCCAGGTACTTCTTATTCTTTAGGGGGATCCAACTGTCAACTTTGAAATAGATTAGACCCATCGCAGCCATTTCTCAGCTTGATACACTTTGGAATGTCAGACCAGATATCAACAACTTATTATCTTGTGGGAACCAAGATCATCCCAACAGGTGCTGCCAAAGACTGGAAGGAGATGCCAGAATACCTAACTGGACAATGTGACCAATGACAAGGAGGGAGGGAGCTGTCTAATCTTTAATTATATTGAAAGCTCAGGAAACGGCCAGAGCTGGTCTTAAATCATTCATGCTAAAATGATGTACTCAATAAAGCAGTTCTTTGAGGAAGCTGAAAGAGTGCTGACTCATTTGGGTTCACTAGTCAGAACCTTGACACTCTATTCACATGGTGCCGGTTTTGGGGGCTCTTTTTTTTTCAGGGGGGGATCTTTTCCATCTACGGCTTGGCTGATATTTGGATCAGGCCAGGTCAATTTCCACTTCCTCTGCTAGAACATACCAGCCATGGAGGAGGTGGGGCACTTCGGAAATGCAGATGTTGTAGACCTCGTCCCTTAGCCTATCTCAGAAGCATCCAATCGATGTCTTCTGGCCAGTAGGACAGGCCAGGTCGCAAAACTCCTGGATGTACTCAGCCACTCCTCTGCGACTTTGGCTGATTGTTTTTATGCGATCTCTGGCTTTGCGGTCGGCTAGAGGATCTTCAAAGTGCCGCCATGAAGCAGTCAAAGTTTTTGAGCTCAGGGAGATCATCATTGTGGAGGGTGACCATCCATTCAGCTGTGGCCTTCTCTAATACCACAATCATGCACCACACCTTAGTCCCTTTGGTGACTATTTCTGGACATACTCTTGCATGATTGTCCAAACTTGTGCCAGGAAGAATCCCAATTGCTTAGAGTTTCCAGTGAACTTTACTCCCAAGGCTGGTGTCTTGCATCTTCTCCACCTGCTGGTTGTGTCCTCCAGCTGGTGCAGGCTGGCTGCAGGGCCAGGTGCTGGGGCAGTTGCAGTTGCCAGCGGGCTTGCTGCTGCCATCATTGCTGAGGCAGAAGTAGTTGCCCCCTCGCTTGCTGTTGCTGGAGTTGGCTGATCAGCAGGATGTGCTACCCAGGCTAGGGCTTCTCAAGCTTTGAGACTACCAAAAGTCCCCCTCATGAAATTTATGACCTGCTCCAGCATCCAGTCCTCTCACTCCTGACTTGCCTTTGCCTGAATGTTCCTCCAGTTCCTCCAACTCCACTCACTGGTAGCTGCCATGGTCTGCACATGTGAATGTCACTCCCATCGGTTTCTCTTCCCATTCTTCCTTTTTCCTGACTCAGAGGGATCATCCAGGTCTTGGTGGGTTGTCCTCTCCCAGCCATCTGGATAGATCCAGCCCTTCAGGAGGGGGTTTCAAGCATGCTTCCCCCCAGGCCTTGATCCCTTCCTGGTCGCTCTCTTGAGCCGACATATTTTGCACACTTCCCATAGTAGAGGCGGTTTCCTCTCTGGGTTGACCACAACTGCAGAGCTGGCTTAATATCAGACATGCCCCAATCCAATCCCTTGGAAAAGAAAAGTCTTCAACTACATTTGGTTAAAGCAAAGTGTTCTTTTACTAAGAGTGGTTGTTGCAATAAAGTCAAGTCAGCTTTGAAAGTACCGCTCTCACTAGATACAAAAATAAGGCATAGGTTTCCCCACCTCCCTCCTCCCTCCCGTGACCAATCTGTTTCCAGCCAACTGGAGCTTGGCCAAGATGTTTTGAGAACTCTGAGGTGTTTGTGGAGTAATCCACATATTTCTCAGGGTGTCTGGCCATGGGATGCTGGTACAAACAGGATCTGGCTGCTCTGGTCCTTCTCATCTGTCATTGCCCCCTCCTGATTTTCTATCACATGCACACACAGCTTTATTGCCCTTTCATCCTTCCCTCTTTCATCCTTCCACCCCCTTTTATCCTTCCCCTCCTTCTTTTTATGGCAGAATGCCTGTGAGCAAAGCCCCCGCCCCCCTAAGCTAAGAAAGGCAGATCTGATAGCTTTAATAACACTACAGTGAACATTTCCATGTTTCTTTTATTTGTTTTTCCAATTCTGAGAATTAAGGGAGAATCCAATGTCTATTTAAGACATTTTTTCTTGGCCAATTTATGATATACATCTTAATAGTCTGCAGTTTCCACCACAGCCAGCATAGTAACCTAATCAAGATGGAGAAACTTTGCACACGGGAAGAGAATCTTATTCCCTCCCTTTCCAATTACATAATTTACAAAATAATAAGTTTGTTAAACAAAATCAAGTATGAATGTTTTAATTTTTGTGTAAGCTTCTGCCCAGGATGAATGGAATTAGGCAAAACAAGCAGAATTCACCATGGTCTTCATCTTAATAACTACGTTCTCCATAGTTCTGCCATAGAAAGCTATAATAAAGAGTTTTACAAACACTTACAACATTTTCACAGAAAAATAAGATGGTTTCAAAAATAAATTAAATAGAAATACATGTGTTTCTAAAACATTTATGGTGTAAAAGTTCATTTCTGGAAACTTATTTCACTTGGACATTATTTAACAAAAGAACTGTATCAATTTATTCTTGCTTTTTAACCATTAAAGATAGTATTTTGTGATTCATAAATAAGTTAAGCCTACCGGTAATCCATTTCTCAGCCACCGGATTGTTGGAATAGGCTTGCCTGCAGCTATACATGGCCAATGGAATTCACTGCCAATATCTCTTTCGGTATCATTAATATGTTCCACCCATTCTGGATATGCTGAAGGAGAAGAGAAACAACTTTTCTTGTTTTGTATGCATGCTTAAAACAGTTTTTTCTAGCCCTAACAGCCAGCTTAATTCCTACTTATTATATAAAACTCTAATTCAGGGTTATCGAACTCAAGACCTGTGAGCCAGATCCAGCCCACGGAGTGCTTAGGGTTAGGGTTAGGGTTACTGCAGTTTCCAATGAGACTTCTGGGAACTTGACAGTGATCTAAATCTGGAATATAACATCCTATTGCTAGCTTCTCCCTTAGAATTGCTGAGGTCATCTGATGTATATCCAGCACCATTCGGTTGAACAGATACTATGGAATACATTGCAGAAGATTGGTTCAATTGCTTTTTGAACCTTGCTGATGTTTGTGGTGTGGTTTTAGGCTGCTGCGCCATTTGAGCTATGGTGTTGTCCACAGGTTCTGAGGTATGAGTGGCATAGATGGAGGCTGTGACAAGGAGCAGGCTACAGCTTGTTCTTTATTGTTAGGCATTGCCTCTGTGATATGAAGGCAAGAGGGGTGACCTGGTTGTCAGTATCTTCTTTGACTAATCCCTGCTTGGTCATTTCTAAAGGGAGTTTGTTGTCAGTAGTTATTGCCACCCGATTGTCATCTTCCATCTTTTGGAAGACTGTGCACCTTAAATGACCTTGGTCACTGTCACAGGTGAGGTTGTCACTAAAGGGGCCTATGAAGGGACAAGGCAAATGGGTAATGTGCAGTGATTCCTTTAAGAGGAATTGGTTGTGGCTTGGCTGAAAAATAGAAGAATGTCTATTCTCTAATGGGATTGTGAGCATGTTGTTAATAGAGGTTCGTTTGTGTATGCTGCCTGGACAGATATATCCTATAATGACGCACCCTACATCTAATTTCTGAGTGTATAGAGCATTGTGTGGACCATTGATCTGAGCTCTTGCCTTGTGGACTCATAAAATATCTCCCCTTAGGAGCAAGACTGAGCTTGAAGATCATACTCTGGTATCAAATGTGCCATGCAGTTCAAATGTGGGTTATGAATCGCTGCATCTGTTGTGCAATCTGCTTTCTGGATGTCATATACTAGAAAGATCTGAAAGAGAAACTAATTGTGGATTTAATGGAGGCTGTTCCATGAAATTAGGATTATACAAAAGAAGTAGGCCTTCTAGTTTTGTCCTTCTTCACATTATGAAATTGGGAAACAACTTGCCTTGTCAAGAGTATATGTTGGTTCAGTAGAAGAAGAGAGTTCTGCAAATATCAAGGTGCCAAGACATTATTTTCCAAGTAGATTCTGTTACACTGACAGAAAGAATGATTTCCTTATATGTTAAGGAAAAGCCAATTATTTCTGAATCTTGTAAACTAGTGAAAACATAACTATCATATTCCAGCACAGCCAATATCTAATTAAGATTGGATAGCATAACAGAAGTTAATGTATGTTAACCAGTGTGACAGTATTGAACTTTTTATCCCAACTAGGCATACTTATTGAATTAGATTTGGTTGCATGCTGACTCAGACTGACATAACCTCAGTTTCTACATTAAAGACATGTGCTGCAATATCTGATTGGTTATCTATGGAGATTCTCAGTCATCCAGGTCATGGTTGTCCCAAAGATGCTTTTCTCAAGAGGAACTGGATGACTGAAAATTTCCACAGACATTTAGCTTCCCTGTATTTCATAGTGCATTTTTTTTCAAAGTATTTTTAAAATGCTAAATTAATATCCTACAGTAAAGCATGCTGAGTATTTTCAGACACTATATTTTGGGAGAAAATATTTTCAAAATGCATATATATATGTAGAATATGTGAATTTTTTAAAAGATTAATATAGAAACAGGATAAATTGTTTTTAATAAATGAATATACAAAAAACAGAAAAAGCATGTGAGTAACAGAATAAAGAACAGACTAGAAATAAATCCCTAAGTTCTATACTATATAAAGAATTCATTTTCTGACTTCTGGTTTGGCATCACTGCGGAACAGTTGTAGAGAGCGGGGCTACATGAACCTAGGCTGAACCCTCCTCGTTGGAGGGCCCTTAAAGGGCTAAAGTCACCCTGAAGGGGTGACAAAGAAAGGAGGGGCATCTTGCAGGTTGCGGAGCAGCAGCTCTCTTGCTTGATCCGAGGCTCCCTCCCAGCCAACAATGGAGATGCAGCCATTATGGCCACCATGAAGCTGGAACAACTGAAGAAAGAAATGTGCAGGAGCGGTTCATGAACAGTGTACTGGAATTGGGTGAGGTGATTTTCAACTTCTATACTAGAGATCTAATCCCAAAGAAAAGAAATTCCAAAAAGATAGACTCTTTAAAGTGGTAAAAAAGCGGGTAACAAATACTTAGAGAAAGATTACTGACCTGAAAGAAAATGAAACCTAAGGGAGAATACAAAATTTTTAAAATACAGGAAGACTGGACTTGAATATTCTATTGGTAATATTTTGAAAAGGCATTTTAAAATGCTGGAAATATTTGGTTGATTATTGGAAGAAATTGCTTGAAGAAAATTGGAACAGATTTTCAGCTGTCACATTGGGTGCAACATTGAAATGTTAGGCGATGGTGCCATCTACTGATGAAAGAATATACATTATATTTTTACAAGACTGGGAATGTCCCTGAAATAATCTGAGGACTGATAATCCAGAGTGGACACAAACAACACCTGGAAGACTGCCCTTTTGCATACTGTTCTATATCTATTTGCTTCACTGCTAAGGAGGAATAAATTCTGAGACTTTTGAAGATTGCTAAGTAGAATGGCTTACAAATACATGGAATTATCATTGAAATTAAAGAGTTTAAGACATGGGGAAACCTGATGGATTACTAGGACAGTGTTGGTGAACCTTTTTGGGAGAAATGGGCGCGCACCTGTGTGTGCCAGAAACCAGAAGAGGAGCCCCCTGATGCGTGTGCCAGGTGGCTGCCCTTCTGGTTTCTGGTGCACATGCACGTGTGGAAACCAACTGACAGTTTGCATGTGCACGCTGTAAACCGGAAGAGCAGCCATCCGGTGCACATGTGCATACTGGGAAGATGATCTGGTTTCCGGCATGCGCATGCGCACCAGCAAGCTGGTCTTTTTTTTATTATTATTAAAAAGTTTTATAGAAAGTACAAACATTTTCATCCCCCACCCTTCCCCCTCAACCCCTCCCTCCCCTTTCCCACCCCCCTTTTCCCTCCTTCCCCCCCACCCCCTCCCTAGACTTCCCAGAACAAGCACAGGATATAGCATTCACAAATCAAAAGCTAGAATATGCTAACAAATTGTTACATTTCATATTCTCCCTAGATCCTTAACTCCTTATAATTCAAAAAACAAACATAAACTACTCAGTTACTTCATTCATATGCTATATGAATCTTCTTATTCGGATACTTCTTCTGTATATAATCGATCCATTTTCTCCATTCCGATATATATCTTTCATTTGAATGGTCTTTAAGATATGAAATTTTTGCCATTTCTGCCAAATGCACAACTTTTAATGTCCATTCCTCAATGGTGGGTGGATCTTCCTTCTTCCAGTACTGTGCCACCAGTAACCTGGCAGCCGTTATTAAGTTCAAAACCAACTTAGTCTCTATTACAGTACAATCCATGACTATTCCCAACAAAAAGAACTGTGGTGTAAATTTAATTTTTTTCTTTAAAACGTTTTGAATAATCCACCATATTTTTATCCAAAAAGCCTTAATTTTTTTACATGTCCACCATATATGAAAATATGTAGCATCTTTACACTCACATCGCCAACACTTAGGTTGTAAATTTGGATACATACAGGCTAATTTTTTTGGGTCTAAATGCGATCTATAAAACATTTTATAAAAATTCTCCCTTAAATTTTGTGCTTGTGTAAATCTTACATTTCTGACCCATATCTTTTCCCATGTTTCCATCATTATTGGTTCACCTACGTTTTGTGCCCATTTTATCATACAGTCCTTGACTAACTCTGTTTCTGAATCTATTTCCACTAGTGCATTATACAACCTTTTTATATGCATTTGACCTTTATCTCTTGTTTGCTTTATCAAATTCTCATCCTGCTGCAAAATACCAATTTTTTGATCTTCTCTCCATCTGGCCTGCAGCTGTCCATACTGAAACCATGTCCTAATAATTCCTTCTTCTCTTAATTGCTCCATTGGTTTTAACTGTAATCTGACTCCTTCCTTATAAAGAAGTTCCTTATATGTAATCTTATCTTGCTTTTGCTCTAAGTTTATATTCTCTATCGCGTGTCTGGGTACTGTCCATATTGGTAACTTATCACTTAATTTATATTTGTACTTTTTCCAGACCCGCAATAGAGAATTTCTTAATATATGACTTTTAAAAGCCTTATCTACTTTCTTGTCATAGACTAACCTTTTTTTTTGCGCATGTCCAAGATGGCGGCGTCCGCTGGGATCGCGATCTGAGGACGGGGCGCCGACCTACCCTTTGGGTCCTTTGGGGGTCGTTTTGAAGATCTATGACCCCAGGACCAGTCAGGGGAGCTCCTTGCCAGCACGGAGAGGGTCTTCTTTCCCTCCGTGACTGAGCAGAGAGGAAGGCACGATGTCAGGAGCGTCAGGCTGATCAGCTGGGCATCGGCAGCGTTTTTTCACAGCCGGAGGCCATCGGTTAATTGGAGCGGCGTTGTGCCGGAGGCACCCGCCGCGCGGCGAGTTTTTAGGCACAGGGAGGCTGCCCGAAGAGCTGCAAGACGTGTCGGGCACCCCCCGAAGATCTCTGGGACGTCACCAGGCTCTTTCGGGGGTTGGCGACGATGGTGCGGTGGCGGCGGCAATGGCGGTTGCAGTGGAAGCTAGCTGGCGGTCAGACGACGCTGGTGACCCCCCCTTGGAATAGGAGTTGGGAGGGGCAATGAATCAACAGGACTGGGAGACCTGCAACCACGGTTGGGGCGGAAAGGACCCAGAGTGACTTTTGGGGGGTTGGGGGATAACCCACCAAGGGGAGAGTCGGGCCTGGCCAGGACGTTCGGCGGGGGGGTGGGGGATACGGAGGGGGTCGAGCTTGTCCAGACTGTGTTTCTACCATCGGTACTGTGTGTGGGAGGGGTAGATATGGCGGGAGCAGGGGGCCATATCATGTTAAGGGAGCACGCACCCGCTGTCTTCAAGCGGTAGGGTGCTCCGGCCCCCAAGGCTCCACTCGTTCTCCAGGTAGTACAGACCTTCAGGGCCCGGGCCTCCGTCTGATGCTGTGCAACGCCAGGTCCGTAGTAAATAAAGCCCCTCTCATATGTGATCTTGTTTATGAGGGGGGAGCGGACCTGGCGGGTATTACGGAGACCTGGCTGGGCCCGGAGGGAGGGGTCCCTCTGGTAGAAATGTGTCCACCAGGTTTCCATGCATTCCATCAGTCGAGGTCACAGGGGAGGGGAGGGGGAGTAGCGGTTATTATTAGAGAAGGCCTTAGGCCGAGGGAGACCACTGTTCCTCAGACGGCCGGTTGTGAGTCCCTCCTTGTGAAGTGGGGCCACGGGGTTCAGATGGGTTGGCTCCCTGCCACGTGGCGGCAGCCCTGCCCAAGCTACTCAACGTTATCGCCGCAGTGGCGGTTGATACCCCCAGACTTATGGTCATGGGGGATTTCAACCTGCCATCCGTGGGTGAGGCGTCTGAGGTGGCTCGGCAGTTCATGGCTTCCATGATGGCCATGGACCTGACCCAACTAATTCATGGCCCTACGCACACTGGGGGAAACACACTGGACTTGGTTTTTGTCTCTGGACAGTGGTTGAGCCCTTGTCATGGTCAGATCACTCTCTCCTTCACCTTGACCTTCGAACCGCGGCACCCCGCTGCAGGGAGGCGGAACCGATAAGATGGTACCGCCCCAGGCGCCTGATGGAACCTGATAGGTTCCAGATGGAGCTTGGGCCAATCCCGGAGGTTCTGGCTCATGCCTCGACTGGAGACCTAGTGGCAGCCTGGGATAGGGCGGCTGCTGGAGCCCTGGACTGAGTCGTGCCTTTGCGGCCTCTGACCCGGCGCCAATCTCCTTGGTTTACCAAGGAGCTGAGGGAGATGAAGCGCCGGAAAAGACGCCTAGAGAGCTGTTGGAGGGCTAGTCTTTCTGAATCCGACCGAACACTGGTAAGATCTCATATTAGGAATTACCTAGTGGCGATAAAAGCAGCAAAATGTACTCATTTTGCTGCTCTTATTGCATCATCAGATAATCGCCCAGCCGCCCTGCTCCACCAGGAAGCGCGGGAGGACCCCTTGGAGGGAAGAGCCGAGAATTTTGTTCAGTATCTGCATGACAAAATCACTCAGATTCGGGCAGGTCTGGACTCCGACTGGATAGATCCAATGAGGGTGACGGTGGCAGGTCTTGAGACTGTTATCTGGGATGAGTTTGATCCTGTGACCCCAGATGACGTGGACAGGATTCTGGGTAGATTGAACGTGACCACATGCTTGTTGGACCTGTGCCCCTCCTGGTTAGTGCTGGCTTCCCGGGAGGAGACGCGAGGCTGGCTCCAGGGGATTATAAATGCTTCATTGGGTGAGGGTGTCTTCCCCGCCGCCCTGAAAGAGGCGGTGGTAAGGCCCCTCCTCAAGAAGCCTTCCCTGGACCCGGCAGTATTGGCTAATTATCGTCCAGTCTCCAACCTTTGCTTCGTTGTGAAGGTTGTGAAGGTTGTTGAGAGTGTGGTTGTGCGACAGCTTCCCCAGTACCTGGATGAAGCATCGTATCTGGATCTGTTCCAGTCAGGCTTCAGGCCTGGGTACAGCACGGAAACGGCATTGGTCGCGTTGGTTGATGATCTCTGGAGGGCTTGGGACAGGGGTTGTTCCTCTGTCCTGGTCTTGTTAGATCTCTCAGCGGCTTTTGATACCATCGACCATGGTATCATGCTGCACCGGCTGGAAGTGTTGGGGGTGGGAGGCACCGTTTTACGGTGGTTCTCCTCCTTTCTCTCTGACCGGTCGCAGTCTGTGTTGACAGGGGGGCAGAGATTGACCCCGAGGCCCCTTATATGTGGGGTGCCACAGGGATCGGTTCTCTTGCACCTTTTGTTCAACATTTATGTAAAGCTGCTGGGTGAGATCATCCGTGGTTTTGGGGTGAAGTACCATCAGTACGCTGACGACACCCAGCTGTACATCTCCACCCCGGACCACCCCAACGATGCCCTTGAAGTGATGTCCCAGTGCCTGGAGGCCGTATGGATCTGGATGGGGAAGAACGGGCTCAGGCTCAACCCATCCAAGACCGAGTGGCTGTGGTTTCTGACGTCCCGATATAGTCAGCTGGCGCCATCGCTGGCTATTGGGGGCGAATCATTGGCTTCCACGGAAAGGGCTTGTAACTTGGGCGTCCTCCTGGATTCACGGCTGTCTTTAGAAGAGCACTTGACGGCCGTGACCGGGAGGATTTTTCATCAGGTTCGCCTGATTCGTCAGTTGCGTCCCTTTCTAGATCGGGACTCGCTACGCACAGTCACTCATGCCCTCGTCACCTCTCGTCTGGACTATTGTAATGCTCTCTACATGGGGCTCCCCTTGAGGTGCACTCGGAGGTTCCAACTGGCGCAGAGTGCGGCCGCGCGGGTGGTTATGGGAGCGGCGTGGAGCTCCCATGTAACACCTCTCCTGCGCGAGCTGCACTGGCTCCCGGTGGTCTTCCGGGTGCGCTTCAAGGTTCTGGTTACCACCTTTAAAGCGCTCCATGGCTTAGGACCTGGTTATTTACGGGACCGCCTACTACCATCAATAGCCTCCCACCGACCAGTACGCTCCCACAGAGAGGGGCTTCTCCAGGTGCCGTCGGCCACACAATGTCGGCTGTCGTCCTCTAGGGGGAGAGCCTTCTCTGTGGGGGCACCGACGATCTGGAACGAGCTCCCCCCAGAGATACGGAGGATCCCGGATCTGCGCACCTTCCGCCGCGAGCTGAAGACTCTTTTAGGCCTCGCCAAAATCTTCTCCCTTTTAAGTGCAAATTTTAAATTTTAATGTGTTTTAAAATATGGGTATTTTAAATTATGGGTATTAATTCAGCCAAATTTATTTAATTAATTTTATTCAATTTTAAATTTTTATATGTATGTGTTTTATTTCATGGCTGTTCACCGCCCTGAGTCCTCCGAGAGTAGGGCGGTATAAAAATTCAATAAAACTAAACTAAACTAAACTAAATAAGCATGCCAGCCGTAGACCAAACCATATCCTTCAATATTCAATATCTTTTCCTCCGTTAAATTTATCCAGTCTGTAATTGCTGAGAGGGCAGCGGCTTCATAGTACAATCTTAAGTTGGGCATTTTAAGACCACCTCTTTCTCGGATATCTTGCATTATCTTTTGTTTAACTCGAGGTTTCTTCCCTGCCCACACAAACTTGTTTATGCCCTTCTGCCATTCCTTCAAATTTTCATCTTTTTAAAGTATAGGTATCATTTGAAAAAGAAATAAAAATTTTGGTAAAATATTCATTTTTACAGCAGCTATCCTTCCCAGCAAAGACAATTGTAGTTTTTTCCAGTTTTCCATCTCCTTTTGTATTTTGTGCCATAGTGGTTCATAATTGTGCTGATATAATTTCGTATTTGCAGTCGTAATATAAACCTCTAAGTATTTAACCTTCTTAACTACTTCAAATCCTGTTAACCTTTCTATCTCTTCTTTCTGGCTTCTGACCATATTTTTAGCTATTATTTTCGTTTTGGCTGCATTTATTTTAAAACCAGATACTTGTCCATATAAGCAGGTTATGTCCATCAAGGCTGTAATCGATTGCACCGGTTGGATTAAGGTAACAACCAGGTCATCCGCAAATGCTCGTAACTTATACTCATGCTGTCTAATTTTAATTCCCTTTATTGTGTCCATCTCACGTATTTTACTTAGTAAAACTTCCAGCGTCAACACAAACAATAACGGAGACAAGGGACAACCTTGCCTCGTTCCTTTTTCTATATTAAAGGGATCTGTTAAGCCACCATTAACTATTATTTGCGCTGTTTGTTTTTGATATATTGCTTTAACAGATCGTACAAATTATTCTCCAAATTGCATCCTTTCTATTAATTTTAATAAAAATTGCCAATTCAATCTGTCAAAGGTTTTTTCAGCATCCAAAAACACTAGCACTGCAGGGACCTGGTTGTTCCTTCCCAGATACTCTAATAAGTTAACAATTTGCCTTACATTACTCTTCATTTGTCTACCATTTATAAATCCAGTTTGATCATGGTTAATCATTTGCTGCATAACTGTCATTAGTCTATTTGCTAAAATTTTAGCAAAAATCTTATAGTCTGTGTTCAATAATGAAATCGGCCTATAATTTTTAGGGTCTGTTTCGTCTTGCCCTTCTTTTGGAATCAACGAAATAAATGCTGTCTTCCAAGTTGGAGGCACCTCTCCTCCCTGGCTCATCAGCCAGCTGGTCTTTATGTGCATGCGCACCAGAAACCATAAGACCAGGTGGCTGGTGCACATGTGCGTGCCGGAAACTGGAAGATCATCTTCCCAGTGTGCACATGCGCACCGGGTGGCTGCTCTCCCAGCTTCTGGTGCGCGCGTGAAGACCAACTGGCCGATGAGCCAGAACCCAGAATAGCAACGGGCAATGGATCGCGTGCCCAGAGAGATGGCTCTGTGTGTCACGTCCAGCACGCATAGCATAGGTTTGCCATCACTGACCTAGGATTATAATTGTTGTCTGATAACTACATAAAGAGGAAAAAGAAGGAAAAAGAAGACTTTTTGGAGTGAGGGAAGACCTCTTGCAGGGTAGGGCTGAGGATTTTGTGCAATTCCTGCATGACAAAGTCACTCAGATTCGGGAAGGCCTGGACTCCGACTGGGTAGATTCAAATGGGGTGACGGAGGTGTCAAGCTTCGTTGTTATCTCCAAATAAGTGAATTTCCAAACGCCCGATCTTTGAGGAAACTTTTCTCTTTATTGGGCATAACGAACTGACCCTGACTCAAAGCGCAGTTAGAATTGAACTTTGCCCCCCCCCAAAACCTCCCTTTCTGGTTCCCAGCTCTCTGCATCTCATTGGCCATATTCCAAGCCACTCTACTCATCCCATCTCTGTCATTTCACAGGAATGCCCCCCCTCCCATCTCTATCTCCGTGGAGACAGTTCTTCAGGGGAAAAAGTAGGTGAAAGTTCAAGCCTCTCCTCCTGTCCTTATGGCAGCTTGGAAGCTGACATCCGGCCCCTCTTCCTTCATTCTCTCAGTGAGGCCTGCGCAAGACACACAACAAGTTTAATACCTTTACCCCGTCCGAGGGTGTGTCCCACCCCCTCCCAGTTTGTCCGGGTGATCTGCATGGAATTTAGCTATAAGGCGGTCAGCTTGGATGTTTGTGCTCTTCACCCAGGAAGCTTCTGACAAAGGGTAACCCTTCCACTTAATTAAGTATTGGAGACGCCCCCTGTGCCACCTTGAATCAAGAATTCGTAGTACTTCATAGTGAGTGTGGCCTCCAATAATTAAGAGCCCTGGGGGGGTCATGTGGCACCAGCCTTAAGGTTGACCCTACCACAGACTTCAGGAGGCTACTGTGAAAAACGGGGTGTATCCTCCCTAGTAACCGGGGCAACTGCAATTGTACTGTAACCGGGTTGATTATTTTTACTATTGGAAATGGTCCTATAAATTTCGGGCCCAGTTTCCTGGTTGGGAGTCTGAGTCTTAAATACTTGGTGAAGAGGCATACCTTCTCCCCTACTCGGAATGGCCTTTGGGGGGCTCGGTGCTTATCTGCTTGTTTCTTATAAGACCGTGCCGCCTTGTCTAATGCCTTCTTGACGTTCTCCCAGGTTTCTCTCAGAATTGCCATCCAGTTGTTCAAGCTAACTGAGGAAGGAGGTTCCCTTGGGTACTTTGGTATGGGGACGAAATCCATGCCGCTCACTATCTTAAATGGGGTTAGTCCTGTGCTACTGTGGACAGCATTGTTATATGCAACCTCCGCAAACGATAAGAGGTCCGCCCAGTTCGATTGTTGGTAGTCAACGTAGCACCTCAGGTACTGCTCTATCATGGCATTCAATCTCTCCGCCCCCCCATTGGTGCTCAGGTGAAACGCTGAGCTGAGGCCTTGGGATGATCCTATGGATCGAAGGAATTCCCTCCAGAACTTCGCTGTAAATTGGACACCTTGATCGGAGATGATTCTTCTGGGTACTCTGTGCAGGCGGTAGATGTGTTTCACGAACAGTTTGGCCAATTGGCGGGCTGAGGGTAGTCCGCTGCAGGGTATGAAGTGTGCCTGTTTGGAGAATAAGTCTATTACAGTCCAGATCACTGTGTTTCTGCCGCTTCTTGGCAGTTCGACTATGAAGTCCATAGCAATCTCTTCCCATGGCCTTGACGGTTCAGCTACTGGCTGCAGCAGCCCCGGAGGTCTTCCTGGTCGGGTTTTCATCGTGGCACAGATGGTACAACTTTTTACATAGCTGTCTACATCTTTTCTCATGTGGGGCCACGAAAACTGTCTCCGTGCTAAATGCAGAGTCTTTAGGAAACTGAAATGCCCCGCTGGTTTAATGTCGTGACTCCTCTTGAGGACCAGGGTGCGTAGAGTCTCTGGGACATAAAGTTTCATCCCTCTCCATGCTAGGCCATCTCTCTTTGTCAAGAGATGTTGATTGTCTCAGAACCAGGGGTCCGCCAACGTTTCTGCCTTGAGCCTTGTCGTCAGGTCACTTGTTGGTTGCCCCTGCTGGTCACGATGCTGCCGTCTGGTGGTTACCTGACCCACTCCTTGGGCAGAGGGGATGATGGCATTCACCACCTGCTCCCGTTCACTGTTGTATTGGGGCATTCGGGAGAGGGCATCGGCCAGAAAGTTCTTCCCCCCTGGGATGTGCTTCAGTTCGAAGTTGAAACGATTGGAGTATTGGGCCCACCGGACTTGCCTGGGCGATAACTTCTGTGGGGTCTTGAGGGCCTCCAGGTTTTTATGGTCAGTCCAAACCTCGAACGGTGTTTGGCCTCCTTCTAGCAGATGTCGCCAGGTTAACAGCGCCCACCTCACTGCAAACGCTTCTTTTTCCTACGCCGCCCATCGTCTCTCTGTGTCGGTGAGTTTGCAGGATATGTAGGCACAAGGTTGTAGGTCCCCCTGGCTGTTCTTTTGGAGTAGGACTGCACCCACTGCCACATTGCTGGCATCTGCTTGGATGACGAAGGGTTGTTCGGGGTCAGGATGCTTCAAGACCAGTTCTTTTGCAAACATTTGTTTTAGTGTTTCGAATGCCTGTTGGCAGGCCGGGTCCCACTGTAGAGGCTGTCCTGGACGGGGTTTCGTTGTCGGACTCCCTGTCTTTAGGAGGTCTGTCAGAGGTTTGGCAATTCTTGCAAAGGAGGGGATGAATTGCCTGTAGAAATTTGTGAACCCCAGGAAGCTTTGCAGTTGTTTGCGGGTGCGAGGGGGTCGCCAGTCTAGGACTGATTGTACTTTAGCCGGGTCCATCTCTATCCCCTCGTTTGACACTCGGTAACCTAAATAGTCTAGCCGTGATTGGTGGAACTCGCATTTTGACAGTTTGACATAGAGGTTCGCTTTCAGCAGTTTTTCCAGCACTTTGCGGACGAGGGGTATGTGTTCGTCTATGGTCTCCGTGTAAATGAGAATGTCAGATAGGTAGACGAGGACCCCGTTATAGAGGTGGTCATGTAGAACTTCATTTATCAATTGCATGAACACTGCTGGGGCTCCCTGTAACCCAAATGGCATCACCTTGAATTGGAAACTTCCCAGGGGGCAGTTGAATGCTATCTTCCACTTGTCTCCTTCCCTGATGCGTATTCATTAGTAGGCTTCGCGGAGGTCTAGTTTAGTGAAAATCTTCCCCTTGGCCAGGTGGGCTAGCATGTCTTTCATGAGGGGGAGGGGATATAAGTTGTGTACGCAGACTGCATTGATAACTCGAAAGGCAACTACTAGATGCATAGAGCCATCTTTCTTCTCTTTGAAAAGGACCGGTGCTGCGATCTGCGGTTTGGCTGGCTCAATGAAAACCCTTTGTAGGTTCTTGTCTATGTAGTTTCGCATTTCTTGCATTTCACGGGGCGTCATGGCATACAATTTAGGTTTAGGTAGTTTCACCCCAGGGATGATTTCGATGGCGCAGTTGGCATCCTGGTGGGAGGGTAGGACGTCACACTCGGTCTCGCTAAATACCTCTGCAAGGTCTTGGTACTCTTTTGGGATCTGTTCTGCTTCATGGGAGCTGTTGGATGTGGCCCCCAGCTGCTTCGCAGTGCCCTTCAGGAGGGGCCCTTGTGTCGGCGCCATCTTCTTTTGTTCAGGCGGGAGACGTTGGGGCTCGAGTGGGGGGGCATCTGTCCTGGTTGGAGTGGCAGAGGTTGGGGCCCCTTTGCTATCCTCAATCTGCGGGTCCCCTCTTGCCACCAGATGATTGGACCCCACTTGTCTAGCCAAGAAAGCCCCAGTATGACTGGATCGGTCATTTTGGGGGCTATTATGAACCGAATCATCTCCCAGTGATCTCCTAGCTCCAGCTTCACTGGCTCGGTCAGGTGTGTGGCGTAAGCCCCGCCTACGAGGGTCCCGTCCACTTACTCAAATCGAATTGGGTGGTTGAGCTTCTTCGCTCGTATCCCCAATTTCAGGACTGTGGGTAGGTTAATCAGGCACCTCGTGCAGCCTGAATCAATTAGGGCTTGGACAGTCCCTTGGGTTCCTGTTTTAGGGGCTGTTAGGCGTATGGGGAAGAGGAAAGGGTGGATGGGTCCATTCACCATTGGGTCATCTTCACCATCGTCCTCGCTGTCATATGAGTCGGGGGATTGATCTCCACTATCTGGGACTCTCCTTGCTTCGGTCAGGTGGGCGAAGACCTCTGTGCCTGGGGGGAATTTTCGTGGTGCATCGGTGGCGCGCTTGGGCCCTTGCTCTGGTCGTGCCCTCGGTGGTGGGTTTGCCCTCGGCCCCGGGGTTTCACATGTTGCTGCCAGATGGCCCGTTCCCCCACATCTGTAGCACCTCAGCGGGCTCCGCGGAACGAAGGGCCTTTGGTTGGGCTGTAGTGCCGTGTTTCCGCGTCTGTTATGTGGTCTTGGATCCGATTGGTACCTCTCCTTGACATCTGGTTGCTCTAGCATGTCGTTGGCGCGCAGCCCCCTCTCAACTTGCATCGCCACCCGGAACCATTCGGAGAGTCGGTTCGGGATGTCCCGATAAGCGGTCACTTGGGCGATTCGCTTGTCTAGGCTTGTTCTGAAGAAATACATCAGTAGTCGCTCTGGTAGAGGAGGTAAGGTGCCAACGACTCTTCTGAATTCATGAATGTGCTCCCTGATGGGCTTCCCTTTCTGCATTACGTTTCTGAGCTCGTCTTCCACATAGGGGTCCTCCCCTGCCTCAATCGAACCTGGCTCGTAGTAGTTGCAAGAAACCATCTGCATCTTGCAGCTGGGGGGCCCTATTCTTGTAGAGGGCTGCTGACCAGCTCCTTGCTTCTCCCTCCAGGCCTTCTGCAATGGCACTGACTAGGGCTCTGGGGAATGGGTAGAGGTGTCCATAGCTCTCGATGTAGATCTCAGCTGCATCAAGGAATTGCGCTACCTGGTCTGGATCCCCATCAAACTTCCCTCTGAACCGGGGTGGCTCCACTCTCGGTGCTCCCTCCTCCCATTGCAGGGCTCTCTGAGCCTGCCTAGGGCGCCATTGGGTTTCTTCCTCATCTCTCATTAGGGGGCGGGTGGGCGATGCCCTGCCCAGGCTGGTGTGCTTGTTGGGGAGAGGGGGAACCCATGGATGCACACTGGGACCATTTCTCCTTCTGGTGTGGGAAGGGGGAGGGCTGCGCTCCCGTCTACGGTGACTCAGTTCAGCAGGCTTGGCTGGCCTTCCCCTGTCCGTGGGCCAACAGGATGGCTCCTCCCCCAGTCGGATGGCACGGTCAAAATCATCCTTCAATTTTTCCATGGGGCTCTCAAGTGGCAGCTTTGAAGCTTTTTGCTGCCTGACTTGTTGCCAGCCCCAAAGCCCATCTGCCCTCCCCAATTCACTCAGGGGATTTCCCTTACCTTTCATGTCCGGAAAAGGGAACTCAGCTTCTGAAGCTTTTTGCAAAGTCTTGCAAAAGCTTTTTGCAAGGTTCATTTTTTTTCTTGGCTTGGAGCATGATTGTCTGACCTTCGTAATGGTGTGGCAGTGCTGGAGGAGGGGGTGAGGGCGGCTGGTTCCCAGCTGCTTGAAGTAAGCTTTCAGTAGAGAATTGGCTTTCTGCCATGGCTTCTGAACCTTGGCGCCACTCTGTCCAAACATCTGGCAGGGAGCTGGAGGGCTGGAGGCTTGCCAGTTTGGCTTTGAAAATTGAGTGCTAACTATCTGTCAAGCTTCGTTGTTATCTCCAAATAAATGAATTTCCAAACACCCGATCTTTGAGGAAATTTTTCTCTTTATTGGGCATAATGAACTGACCCTGACTCAAAGCGTAGTTAGCACTGAACTTTGCCCCCCCCAAACCTCCCTTTCCGGTTGCCAGCTCTCTGCATCTCATTGGCCATCTTCCAAGCTACTCTACTCATCCCATCTCTGTCATTTCACAGGAATACCCTCCCTCCCATCTCTATCTCCGTGGAGACAGTTCTTCAGGGGAAAAAGTAGGTGAAAGTTCAAGCCTCTCCTCCCGGATGTCACCGTTCCAAATTATGATCTCCTCCAGCGCTGACATGAATGAGAGAGGGAGAAGCTTTGCTTTAATGCTGAGATGAACTTTTACCTAGTTTCCTGCTCTTTAGTAGATAGCATTACCTGGGTGATAGAGGGAGGGGGGAATTCCTGTGAAAAGAAAGTGCTTGGGACGAAGAGATGGATCTGCACAATGGCCAATGAGACATTGGCGTTGAAGAACGGAAAGGGGGGGGGGTTGGAAGGAGGTGCCAGTTTTGGCTGCACAAAGAGTTCAGGGATGTCGTTCTTTCTATTCTTAAATAAAAAAAAAGATTCATTAGAGACCTTGCGTTTGAGAATGAAGTTTATTTAAGATAGCAGCGAAACCTGACAGACAGCCAAAACTCTTCCAAAGCCAGGCTGGCTGATTTTAAATCATTCCGCTCCCTCCCAGACGTGTGGTCGGACTGGAGGTTATCTCCGGACACTATGGCTGAAGCCAAGCTCTCGGAGGAAAGCCTGCTTCAAGCAACGGGAGGAGGAGAACTGGCCGTGATCCCAGCCAGTTTGGAAAGTACGAAGGCTCAACTCTCCCCGCCTTCCCCCTCGGCAGAACTTCAAGCCAAGAAACAGGAGTCAGATAAGTACCCGGGGTCTGTGCCAAAAGCCTCCGAGGCTGAATTTCCCTTTCCAAACGTGAAAGATAAAGGGAAACCCCTAAGTGAATTGGGAAGGGCGAACTGGCTATGGGAATGGGAGCAAGCCAGAAAACAAACTAAGCACGAAGAAATTCTAAAGAAGCCACTCGAAAGCCCCATAGATGAGTTGAAAGAGAAATTTGACCGTGCCACCCTTCAGGGGGAGGGGCCATCTTGCAGACCCAAAGAAAAGAGAGAACCAGTCTGGGCTGTTGATCCAAGAGGCCGTAGGCCAAAGCGCAGCCCTTCCCCCCTCCACAGCAGAAGGAGGAGGAGCCCAAAGACGCATCCATGGGTTCCCCCCCCTCCCAGCAAGCAGCGAAGCCTAGATGAGGCAGTACCTCCCTACCCCAGGATGAGAGACGAGGCAGAGGACTATCAACACCAAGGCCGGCCTACAGAGCTCAGCACAGAGAGGAGAGGGCAGAGAGGGAGGAACCACCCCAGTTCAGAGGGAAGTTCGATGATGACCCAGATAATCTTGCCCAATTCCTCGATTCGGCTGAGATATACATAGAGCGTTTTGGACACCTCTACCCTTTCCCCAGAGCCCTAGTGAATGCTATCTCGGAAGGGTTGGAGGGAGAAGCAGAGAGGTGGTCAGCATCCCTCTACAAAAACAGGGGCCCCCAGCTGCAAGATGCAGATGGGTTCTTGCAACTATTGAGAGCCCGTTATGAGGAGGAGGAGGACCCCTATGTGGAAGACGAGCTCAGAAACCTAATGCAGAAGGGGAAGCCTATCAGAGAGCATATCCGTGAATTCAGGAGAGTCATTGGGACACTGCCTCCCCTACCAGAGCGATTGCTGGTGCATTTTTTTAGAACAAGCCTAGATAAGAGAATTTCCCAAGTGACTGCCTATCGGGACATCCCAAACCGACTCTCCAAATGGTTCCGGGTAGCGATAAAAGTCGACAGAGGGCTGCAGGCAAACGACATGTCGAAACCACCAGATGGAAAGGAGAGAGGCTGACCGGACCAGGGACCACCCAACAGACGAGAAACACCAACATCACAGCCCACCCAGAGGCCATCCGCCCCACGGAACCCACTGAAATGCTACAGATGTGGGGGGAGTGGCCACATAGCAGCAAGATGTGGAACCCCTAGACCGGGACCAGCTCCACCGCCCAAAGCACGATCGGAACGAGGGCCCAAACGCCCACTCACGTACCACGGAAAGCTCCCCAAATCCCGGAGTTTTTCGCTCACCTGACCGAAACCAGAGGAATCCCAGATGAGGGAGATCAGTCCCCCGAACCCTATGACACGGAGGACGAAGGCGAGGACGACCCGATGGTGAGTGGACCCGTCCATCCTTTTCTTTTCCCCATACGCCTAACAGCCCCCAAAACAGGGACCCAAGGGACTTTCCAAGCCCTAATAGACTCTGGTAGCACAAGGTGCCTAATTAACCTACCCACAGTTCTAAAATTGGGGATCCGAGCTAAAAAGCTCAAACAACCAATTCGCTTTGAGCAAGTTGATGGGTCCCTAGTGGGGGGAGCGTACGCCACACACTTGACTGAACCCGTGAGACTGGAACTAGCAGATCACTGGGAAACGATCCGCTTCATAATAGCCCCCAAGATGACCCAGTCATATTGGGACTCTCGTGGCTGGACAAATGGGGCCCAATCATTTGGTGGCAAGAGGGAACCCGCAGGCTGAGGATAGCAAAGGGCCCCCAACCCCTGCCGCCCCGACCAGAAGAATTCCCTCCCACGCTGAGACCCCAAAGCCACCTGCCACTGCAGAAGAAAACACCGCCAACACAAGGGTCCCTCCCAGAAGGTACAGCGAAGCAATTGGCAGCCGCACCCGCCAGCGCTTGTAATGCAGATCAGATCCCAGGGGAGTACCAAGACCTTGCAGAGGTATTCAGCGAGGCCGAGTGTGACATTCTACCCCCCCACCGCGAGACCGATTGTGCCATCGAGATTATCCCGGGAGCGAAACTACCCAAACCTAAGATGTATGCCATGACGCCCCGTGAAATGCAGGAAATGTGGGACTACATAGACAAGAACTTACGAAGGGGATTTATTGAGCCAGTAAAAACCAATGGTAGCGGCGCCGGTCCTTTTTAAAGAGAAAAAGGACGGCTCTATGAGACTGGTGGTCGATTTTCGAAGTATCAACGCCATTTGCGTACACAACTTATACCCCCTCCCCCTCATGAAGGACATGCTAGCCCACCTAGCTAAAGGAAAAGTTTTCACCAAACTAGACCTTCAAGAAGCTTATTACCGAGTACGCATCAAGGCAGGAGATGAATGGAAAACAGCATTCAACTGCCCCCTGGGTAGTTTCCAGTTCAAGGTAATGCCCTTTGGATTGCAAGGAGCCCCGGCAGTGTTCATGCAGTTGATAAATGAAGTCCTACATGAGCACCTTTACAAAGGGGTCCTCGTCTACCTGGACGATATTCTCATCTACACGGAGACCATAGACGAACATATACCCCTCGTCCACCAAGTACTGAAAAAACTGCTGAGGGCAAACCTGTATGTCAAACTGTCAAAATGCGATTTCCACCAATCACGGCTAGACTACCTAGGCGACCGAGTATCAAACGAGGGGATAGAAATGGACCCAGCCAAGGTCCAATCAGTTCTACAATGGCAGCCCCCTCGCACCCGCAGACAACTGCAAAGCTTCCTAGGCTTCACAAACTTTTACAGACAATTCATCCCCTCATTCGTGAAAATTGCCAAACCTTTGACGGACCTCCTAAAGACAGGAAGCCCAACGACAAAACCCCGCCCGGGACAACCCCTACAGTGGGACCTGACCTGCCAACAGGCATTCAAGACGCTAAAAGGAATGTTTGCGAAAGAACCTGTCTTAAAACACCCTGATCCTGAACAGCCTTTCGTCATCCAAGCAGACGCAAGTGATGTGGCAGTAGGAGCCGTGTTACTCCAAAAGAACAGCCAAGGTGATCTACAACCCTGCGCCTACACCTCCCGCAAACTCACCGACATGGAGAGGCGATGGGCGGCGTGGGAGAAGGAAGCGTTCGCAGTAAGATGGGCGTTGTTGACCTGGCGGCACCTACTAGAGGGAGGCCAGAAACCGTTTGAAGTCTGGACTGATCATAAAAACCTGGAGGCCCTAAAAACCCCACGGAAACTGTCGCCCAAGCAAGTCCGGTGGGGTCAATACTTCAATCGTTTCAATTTCGAGCTTAAGCAAATCCCAGGAGGGAGGAATTTCCTGGCTGACGCCCTCTCCCAGATGCCCCAATACAACAGTGAGCGGGAGCAGGTAGTGAATGCCATCATCCCCTCCACCCAAGCAGCGGCTCAAGTGATCACCAGATGGCAACAACGTGACCAGCAGGGCCAACTTGCAAGTGACTTAACTGCAAAATTAAAAAATGAAACACTGACAGACCCCTGGTTCCAAGACAATCAACATCTCTTGACAAAAAGAGATGACCTAGCATGGAAGGGGACAAAGCTCTATGTCCCACAGACTTTATGCACCCTGATTCTCAAGAGGATCCACGACGTTAAACCAGCGGGACACTTCGGCTTCCTAAAGACTCTGCACCTAGTACGAAGGCAGTTCTGGTGGCCCCACATGAGAAAGGACGTAGACAGTTATGTAAAAAGCTGCACCATTTGTGCCACGATGAAGACAAGACCAGGGTGCCTGCCTGGACTGTTGCAACCAGTAGCTGAGCCGACAAGACCATGGGAGGACATTGCAATGGACTTCATAGTAGACCTACCGAGGAGTAGTGGGAATACAGTGATCTGGACTGTAATAGACTTATTCTCCAAACAGGCACACTTCATTCCTTGCAGCGGACTGCCCTCAGCCCACCAGTTATCCAAACTGTTCCTGAAACACATCTACCGCCTGCATGGAGTCCCCAGGAGAATCATCTCCGACCGAGGAGTCCAGTTCACAGCAAAGTTCTGGAGGGAGTTCCTACGATCCATAGGGTCATCCCAAGGGCTCAGCTCAGCCCAAGGGCTCATCCCAAGCACCAATGGGGGGGCAGAAAGACTGAATGCTATGATAGAACAGTATTTAAGATGCTACGTCGACTACCAGCAGTCCAATTGGGCAGACCTCCTATCTTTTGCGGAGGTCGCATATAATAATGCTGTCCACAGCAGCACGGGGCTAACCCCGTTCAAAGTAGTGAGTGGCATGGATTTTGTACCCATGCCAGAGTACCCGAGGGAGCCCCCTTCCTCAGTCAGCTTGACCGACTGGATGGCAATGTTGAGAGAAACTTGGGAGAATGTTAAGAGGGCGCTGGCCAAGGCGGCTCAATCTTATAAGAAACAGGCAGACAAGCACCGAACTCCCCAAAGACCATTTCAGCTGGGAGAGAAAGTCTACCTTTCCACCAAGTACTTGAGACTTAGACCCCTGAGCAAGAAATTAGGCCCGAAATTTATAGGACCGTTTCCTATAGTAAAAATAATCAACCCCGTTACAGTACAACTGCAATTGCCATGACTCTTGGGGAAGATTCACCCCGTTTTTCACAGTAGCCGTCTGAAACCTGTAGTGGGGTCTACTTTAAGGCCGATGCCATGTGAACCCCCTGGGCCCCTGGTTGTTGGGGGCCAAACTCACTACGAAGTGCAGCAAATTCTTGACTCAAGATGGCACAGGGGGCGCCTCTAGTACTTAATTAAATGGAAGGGCTACCCGTTGTCAGAGGCTTCCTGGGTGAAGAGCTTAAATATCCAAGCTGACCGCCTTATAGCAAAATTCCATGCAGACCACCCGGGCAAGCCGGGAGGGGGGATTCGCAGCCAAGGAGGGGATAATGATACTTATCTTGTTGTGTTTTTTTTCCTATGGGGCAGGTTACGTCGGAGAAGTGAAGGGAAAGGGGCCGGATGTCAGCGTTCCAAATTATGATCTCCTCCAGCGTTACATGAATGAGAGAGGGAGAAGCTTTGCTTTAATGCTGAGATGGAACTTTTACCTAGTTTCCTGCTCTTTAGTAGATAGCGTTACCTGGGTGATAGAGGGAGGGGGGAATTCCTGTGAAAAGAAAGTGCTTGGGACGAAGAGATGGATCTGCACGATGGCCAATGAGACATTGGGGTTGAAGAACGGAAAGGGAGGGGTTTGGAAGGAGGTGCCAGTTTTGGCTGCACAAAGAGTTCAGGGATGTCGTTCTTTCTATTCTTAAATTTAAAAAAAGATTCATTAGAGAACTTGCGTTTGAGAATGAAGTTTATTTAAGATAGCAGCGAAACCTGACACCGTCCTGATGGCAGCTTGGAAGCTGACATCAGGTGGGTCTTGAGAGTGTTATCTGGGAGGGGTTTGATCTTGTGATTCCCAAGGACGTGGACAGGATTCTGGGTAGGCTTAGCGCTGCCACATGTTTATTGGACCCGTGTCCCTCCTGGTTGGTGCTGGCCTCTCAGGCGGTCACACGAGGCTGGCTCCAGGGGATTATTAACGCTTCTTTGAGTGAGGGTTTCTTCCCTCCCTCCCTGAAGGAGGCGGTGGTGAGGCCCCTCCTCAAGAAGCCTTCCCTGGACCCGACTGTATTAGCAAACTATCGTCCAGTCTCCAACCTTCGCTTCGTTGCGAAGGTTGTTGAGAGTATGGTGGCGCGACAACTTCCCCAGTACCTGGATGAAGCTGTCTATCTCGATCCGTTCCAGTCGGGCTTCAGGCCGGGGTACAGCATGGAAACGGCATTGGTCGCATTGGTTGATGATCTCTGGAGGGCTTGGGACAGGGGTTGTTCTTCTGTCGTGGTCCTGTTAGACCTCTCAGGGGCTTTTGATACCATCGACATGGTATCATGCTGCGTCGATTGGAGGGGTTGGGAGTGGGGGGCACCATGTTGTGGTGGTTCTCCTCCTTCCTCTCTGACCGTACGCAGTTTGTGTTGGCAGGGGGACAGAGGTCGACCTCGAAGCACCTTGTTTGTGGGGTGCTGCAAGGGTCGGTCCTCTCGTCCCTTCTGTTCAACATTTATGTGAAGCCGCTGGGTGAGATCATCCGTGGTTTTGGGGTGAAGTTTCATCTGTATGCTGATGATACTCAGCTGTACATCTCCACCCCGGACCACCCCAATGATGCCCTTGATGTGATGTCCCGGTGCCTGGAGGCCATGCGGATCTGGATGGGGAGAAACAGGCTCAGACTCAACCCTTCCAAGACCGAGTGGCTGTGGTTTCCGGCCTCCCAGTATAGCCAGTTGGCTCCATCGCTGACTATTGGGGGCGAGATCTTGGCCCCCTCAGAGAGGGCTCGCAACTTGGGTGTTCTCCTGGATGCGCTGCTGTCTTTAGAAGATCGTATGACGGCTGTGGCCAGGGGAGCTTTTTATCAGGTTCGCCTGATTTACCAGGCATCCCTTTCTGGACTGGGATGCCTTACGCACAGTCACTCATGCCCTTGTCACGTCCCGTCTGGACTACTGTAACACTCTCTACATGGGGCTCCCCTTGAAGAGCACTCGGAGGCTCCAACTGGTCCAGAATGCGGCCGCGCGGGTGATTATGGGGGCGACTCGTCGCACCCACGTAACACCTCTCCTGCATGAGCTGCACTGGCTCCCAGTGGTCTTACGGGTGCGATTCAAGGTGTTGGTTACCACCTTTAAAGCACTCCATGGCTTAGGACCTGGGTATATACAAGATCGCCTTCTGCCACCGATAGCCTCCCACCGGCTAATACGCTCCCACAGAGAGGGGCTCCTCAGGGTGCCGTCGGCCAAACAATGCCTACTGGCGACACCCAGGGGAAGATCCTTCTCTGTGGGGGCACCTGCCTCTGGAATGAACTGCCCCCGGAGTTTCACATGATCCCCGACTTACGTACCTTTCGCCGTGCCCTTAAGACTCTTTTGTTCCAACAGGCCGGGCTGGCTTAGAAAAATGAATTTTAATTGGGTGTTTGTAGTTTTTAATATAAGGGCCAAATTTTTAATGTATTTTAAACTGTTTTTAAGTTTTGTGGGTATATGTTGTTTTAATATGGCTGTACACTGCCCTGAGTCCTTCAGGAGAAGGGCGGTATAAAAATTTAAATAATAATAATAATAATAATAATAATAATAACAACAACAACAACAACAACAACAACAACAACAACAACAACTTGGAAGGAGTAAAATGACAGGTTGAGGACTATAAAGAACTATAAATATTGTTCATCCTGAGGAATAATTTTGGGACTGAGTAAATTGTTTTAATATTGGCTTTTGATGTTATAGACAACCGAGAATTTGAGACCTTGGTAGCTTACTGAGTAACCTTTTGACTCATCAAAATAAGACAAAATGCTTCAACAGGGAAAATAAGTGAATTTCAAAAAGAAATATTATTGATGTTTCAAAGTATTCATGAAACTATAGCAAAGAACCACAGGGAGATAAAGGACTTGATACATGATATAGTTGTCAGACCAGAAAATGTTCATCAAATGACAATGAAAAATGAACAGGAAACCCAGGAAATAGAGGAGAAAATAGAAAAAACAGAGGAAAAGATAGAGCAGATAAAATAACAAATTAATCCAAAAGATAAGAGAAGAAAGAGATAATTAAAACAGATGAAATAGAACAGGCAGATTATACATTAAGAAATTAAAAAATAGAACTGGATAAACAGAAAGACATTCCTGAACTGAGGCTAGAGACACTGAAATGTGTAGTGAAGGTTTGGCAGTGAGAGGTAAATGTAGAGAAAGAGGAAACATTTAGATCAAAGAAGAATGATGTATAGAGATACAAAATCCTAAGGGAGGAGTATAGAAAACATGCCAAAAAATAAACAAGAATTGAAATACTAAAATGGGCAAGAGATGATAGATAGAAATAGAATACCTATTGATACCATGTGATAGAACTAGAGTAGTGGGAGAGGATGTGGAAAACGAACATGAAACTAACAATTGCGACGGCATACAAGGAAAACCAGATGAAAATGTTTTATAGATGGCACCTCCCACAGGCCAGAATTGCGAAAATGTTCCCTACCAACTCCCTGAAATGTTGGAAGTGCAAGACTGGCTACGGAACATACTATCATCAATGGT
Organism: Pantherophis guttatus; assembly: GCF_059756535.1. NCBI lineage: Eukaryota > Metazoa > Chordata > Lepidosauria > Squamata > Colubridae > Pantherophis > Pantherophis guttatus. The sequence continues at coordinate 56,490,276 of NC_142069.1, read as the reverse complement.
GGACCTGCACGATGGCACAAAAATTCTGGAAGAAAATCAAAACTTGGATAGTAGAAATAATTCAGAATCCAATAGAGGGAAAACCGGAACAATTTCTGTTAGGAATCTCAATGGACAATTATACTAAAGAAATACAGTACCTTATATTGCATATATTGACTGCAGCACGTATTGTATATGCACAATATTGGAAGAAGGAAACACTACCAATGGAAGAGGATTTAATTAAAAAAATTCTAGAATGTGCAGAATTAGATAAATTAACTAAAGAAATTAAGGGGAAAGAAGAATCAAAGTATTATAAGGTTTGGAGTAGATGGTATGAATGGTTGAAACATAAGGAAATAAGTTAAATGAATGAAGAAAGGAGGGGGAAAATGTGTATGATCTTTTGTTAGTAAAGAAGAAATGATATAAAGTAGAAAATGAACGTCAAATAAGTTTATACTTAAATATTTGTAAATATTGATGTATAGAAAGAGCAGACCGCTGTGTATAGCTGAAAAGAAAAGTGATATTTTTCTTTTTTGTCTTATTTTTTGTTGTATGTACATGTTTGATTTTTAATGTGTTTTTAATGTGTTTAAAATAAAAAACTTCTTAAAAAATAGAAATAGAATATCTACAAATATAAGATTTGTTCTATTAAGAAACAGAATGGAGGTAGAAACTAGATAGGGGAAAATATTATTATGCATATTTCTATATAATATTTTAAAATTAGTATGCAGATGAAAGGATCAGAAGTTGAAAGATGGTTGTATTATGTACACTTAAACAACAATATTATGGTTATTAGCATTGTGTATTAAAATACTTTAATAATCAAATGATGAAGGATTATATACATGGTGGAGCAAATACTAAAATGTTAACAACTTTAATTGTAATATTTATAATGTTATTATAATGATGTGTGTATGATTAATGTAATTAAGTTTATCAAGATTATCACTATTATCTGGTTTCAAAATTAATGATACCCAGATGCCACACTGTTCATGTATTCAATAACTATATATATATACACATATAGTTGGTCTTTGGTTATTTGGGTCATATAGATATATATAAAAATAAAAAATTACATACCAAAAGAATTAATTTTCTATGCTTGAAATTAGAAGTAAAGCCAAATTAATGCTTAAGTCACATGCTGCTAATTAAAAATTGGAATAATGTTTGCTGGCTCAGCTTATTACTCAACCAACCTTTAGTTAATTGAATTATTCTGAATTGTGTCACAGTGCAAAATGTTGCATTAATTTATGAAATTTTGAAAAACCAACCTTCTAAAATGATATGGGATAAATATGTATAAATGTATTTTTCAGTGATGAAATGCATGAAGAAATTCTACTTACCTTGAACATACACTTTTGCTGAATGTTTATCCTTTCCTCTGTAATTTTCAGCTTCACATTCATATATTCCTTCATCTTCAAACTGAATATTGAAGATCTTTAGAACTGCACCAGACAAGCTTATATCTGCACTGCTTGGCATTGGTTCAAGATATTTACTCCATCTGAGTTCAGGAACAGGGCTTAAAGAAAATAGGACACATTTTAATTCAGCTTTGATTAGCTGTTGGATCTTTCATTTATTAAGTAACTTCAGCATCAACTTTCCTCTTCATGTTTCACAATTACAAAAGAGTGTTTCTTAAGCAGAAATTTCACTTAGCTGTTGTTTAACTGCCCACTGACATGACCCTTCCCCTTCTCAATCTGCTTCCTTCACTTGTCTAAAACAGAATGAATATTTCTGCATTACCTCTACATACCTCTAATGCCAATAATATATTAAAACAATCTTTTTTTGTCAAGTAAACAGGTTATACAACATTGTTTTAATGATATCCTTCTACAAGGACCTGAATCATAAAATAAATTGAATTCATAATAACTGGAAAATAAACTGGAGAATGTTTGGCTAGTTTCATTAAGGGCAATTTCATTGTCACCTTCAATGCTTTTTTGTAGCTGTAATGCTAAGCCATACCACATTTGGAGCCATATGCATAAAGGAGAAACATGTTAAATTTATATATAAAGTTTACTTGTGTTTACAGATTAACAGAATTGGAAGGGACCTTGTAGGTCATCTAATCCAACCCCCCACCCAAGCAGGAGACCCTACACCATTTCTGACAAATGGCAGTCCAATCTCTTCTTCAAAGCTTCCAGTAATGAAGCTCCCACAACTTCTGAAGGCAATCTGTTCCATTGGTTGATTGTTCTCACTGTCAGAATGTTCATCCTCATTTCTAGATTGAATCTCTCCTTGATCAATTTCCATCCATTATTCCTTGTCTAGCCCTCAGGTGCTTTAGAAAACAGATTGTCCCCTTCCTCTTTGTGGCAGCTCCTCAAGTACTGGAAGACTGCTATCATGTCTCCTTGGTCCTTTTCTTCACTAGACTAGCCATGCCCAGTTCCTGTAACCGTTCTTCGTATGTTTTACTCTCCAGTCCTCTAATCATCATGGTTGCTCTCCTCTGCACTTTTTCTAAAGTCTCAACATCTTTTTATAGTATGGTGACCAAAACTGGATGCAGTATTCTAGGTGTGGTCTTACTAGGGCTTTATAGAGTGGTATTAGTACCTCACTTGATCTTGATTGTATCCCTCTGTTAATGCAATTTAGGATTGCATTGGCTTTTTTGGCTGCCGCTGCACACTGCTGGCTCATACTTAGCTGGTTTTCCACTAAGACTCCAAGATCACCCTCACAGTTACTGCTATTAAGCCTGGTTTCACCTAGTCGATATATGTACTTTTGGTTTTTCTTGCCTAGGTGTAGGACTTTACCTTTCTCTACATTGAATTTCATTTTTTTAGATAGGGACCAGTGTTCAGGTCTGTGAAGATCCATCTAGATCTTGAGCCTATCTTCCAGGGTGTTAGCTATTCCTGCCAGTTTAGTATCATCTGCAAATTTGGTAAATTCTATTCCTGAATCTAAATCCTTTATGAAGATATTGAAGAGTACTGGGCCTAAGATGGAACCTTGTGGTACAAGTCTGTTTACTTTCCTCCATGTAGACGTAGACCTATTAAGGACTACTCATTGAGTACGGTTTGTCATCTAGTTACAAATCCATCTGATGGTGATGCTATCTATCCAACTTTTTTCTAGCTTACTAAGAAGTAGGTTGTGGTCTACTTTATTGAATGCTTGCTGAAGTCTAAATATATCCACAGTACTTCACTGGTCTACTAATTTAGTCACTGTGTTGAAGAATGAAATAAGATTGGTTTGGCATGATCTGTTTTTAACAAACCTGTGCTGACTGGTAGTTATTACTTTACTCATTTCTAGATGTTTATTATCTTTTCCAGTATCTTCCTTGATATTGATGTTAGGCTGATTGGTCTGTAGTTTCCTGGATCTGTTTTTTTCCCATTTTTTGAAGATGGGAACTACATCAGCTCTTTTCCAGTCCCCTAATAGTTCCCCAGTGCTCCAGGATTTTTGAAATATGTGGTACAGTGGTTCTGAGATGAGATCTGCCAGCTCCTTTAGAACTCTGGGATGTAATCCGTCAGGTCCCATTGATTTGTATTTATCAAGATCAGACAGGTGTTCTCTTACTAATTTTTTGTTTATTTTAACTTTTATTTCTAATCTGTTTTTTACAGTTATGTTTTTGGTAGGTTGGGCTAAAGTTTCTTTTTGTGTGAAGACCTTGACATGACCCTATCAACTTAATGAACTACCTCCAAAATTTAGCAGTGACACACAGTGCAACTCCACCTCCCTTTTTATGGGATCTGGATTTTTTGAACAGTTTGTATCCTTCTATCAGTACGTTCCAGTCATGGGGTTCATCCCATCAAGTTTCTGTTATTCCAACTATATTATATCCACCTTCTTGTATTAGTAGTTCACCCTGTTTGTTTCCTAGTAGGGTGTTAGTAGCTAACACCCTAGAACAGCGGTTCTCAACCTGGGGGTCGCGACCCCTTTGGGGGTCGAATGGCCATTTCACAGGGGTCGCCAAAGCCCTCTCTCACCCCCCCCACGCCTTCACTCACCGTCACTCTCTGCTCTGTTGGATCGCCGGCCGTTCGCTTACCCCGCCCACTCCCAATCTATTGCTGCCTCCTGAGTCCCAGCTGATGGCTAGAGGAAAAAAAACTGTTTAAATTCTTGCCGTGGGGCTTCAAAGGCTGCCCTAGAGCCAGTGGTGGGATTCTACGTTTGTTAAATTGCTGGCTTGCCCCGCCCCTCCGCACCACTATTTATTGCCAATAAATAGTGGTGGGCGAGGGGTGGGCGAGCCAGCAATTTAACAAATGATTCAGTGTTTTTTTGTAATTTTATTGGCCCGCGGAGCTTCAGCATAGGCTAATTAGCCCTTGATTAGATCGGCTCCCGACTCTCAGTTGATTTGCTCTCAGCTGTTTTGCTCAGGGCTCTGCTGCTTGCTGGAGATTTTTTCCCCCCTAGCTATGCTGAAAAACAAAACTGAAAGTAAAGCAGGCTGTTGGCTTTGCTGTTGCTGCAACGTTGGAAAATTAGGCAGGCAGATTTCTTTTCTTTTTCCTCACCAAAAAAGGTAGGTGCAAACAATGGGAAATTTAGGGAAAAAGAGGAGAGTTCAAGATTTTAAAACACAAAAGAAAAAAAGCTCTATTTAACTAGGGAATTGTAATAATTGAGATACTATTAATTGTATATTGTGTTGAAAGCAGAAATGGTTAAATTGTGGTTTGGAGGAATATATGGGGGAAATTATTTGGTTTTTTATTATTGCTAAATATAATTAATTGATTTGTAAGAAATTGGATGGCATGGAAATAATTGGAATATTCATGTTCATATTGATTAATATACAAAAAAGGTAGTTATATAACTAATTGATTTATATTAAAATGTTTAATTTATATTAAACAACTGTAATATCACATAATTAACCAATGTGAGGATGGATATAAAAATAGATGACAATGGGAAGGGGTATAATATAGAATAGAAGGGAAAAATTGAATTTGATTAAGATTAGAGATGAGGATGAAGGGTAATATTGGTTTTTTACAAAAATAGATGAGGAATAAATATGGCAAAAAGGAAATATAGAAATTGTAAATTTAATTGAAATGACTAAACACTGTTTAATTTTATGAACCGGCCAAATACTCTGTTCAAAGAAAATACATTGTATGTTTGTATGTGTGTTTCTAATTATTGTTATTTATTCATATTTGTTCTCTTTTATTCTTTAAAGTTTAACAATTCATTCTTTATCTTAATATCTTTATATTTGTTTGGGGTTGGCTTTCTTCCCTTTCACCTTTTTTATTGTACAGCAATCTTTCTCCTCAAACCTACCACCTCTCTCTTTCCTTTCCTTCTTATTTTCTCTTCCTCCCCCTCTTCTTCTCCTCCCTACTTCCTCTTCCTTTCTCCTTCTCCTCTCTTCCTCCCTCTCTTACCCTCCCTCCTACTCTAATTTCCCTTCCCTTCCTTCATCCCTCTCTATTGCTGTATCCTTTTATGCATATGGACTACTCAGAGGGCTGAAAAAGTTATTTCTGACTGGTCCTCGCACTTTTGACCAGTCCTCGAACTTACGACTGTCCTCACATTTTACGTTTTTGCCCTATCTTGTCACCATGGTGAAGAGAAGCAGTTGTGAAATGAGTGACACGGTTGTTAAGAATGCTACAGATAGCGACAGACCTAACAAAATGGGAGAATTTGCAGTTATCATTGATAGGGAGAATATCAACTATTAAAATGAATATACTGCCCAGACTTCTATACTTGTTTCAGACAATTCCAAGTTGGGGAAAAAATATTTTGAAGATTTAAATAAAATGGTGTTAAAATATATATGGCAGGGCAAAAAGGCAAGGATAAAATTAAAATTGATGCAAGATGTTAGATTAAGAGGAGGTTTTGGTTTGCCGGATTGGGAATTGTATTATCAAGCTTGTAACTTGATGTGGATTAAAGAATGGATAACACTAAGGAATATTAGATTGTTGACCTTAAAAGGACATGACTTATTGTTGGGTTGGCATGCTTTTATGTGGTATAAAAGTACAAAAATACAGGGTTATTTTAGAAGACATATGATACGAGAGTCTTTGTTATTAAACTGGGAGAAGATCAAACAATGTTACTACTTAAAAATTCCAGTCTGGCTATCACTTATTGAAGCAGTCTCACACGCAGTAACGTTTAGGAAGGAACAAATTGTTAGATATGGTGAATTATTAAATGAAAAGGGTGAACTTAAATCGAAGCAAGAATTAGAAGAACAAGAGCTTGAAATGGATTGGTTTTCATATATGCAAATACAGTCTAGATATGATGAAGATTCTAAAAAGGAGGGTTTTTATAGCACCTTGATAAACTTAGATAAAATTTTAATAGGTTCTGATGACCATGTGATTAAAAAATTGTATAGCCATTTATTAGAAGTAAAACTGGCAGAAGAACAAGTTAAAGAAACAATGATTGCATGGGGGAAAAATGTGGGTCATGGGATTGACTTAGAGAAATGGGAAAAATTATGGTCACAGAATTATAAAATGACAATATCAACAGCATATAAGGAAAACTTGTATAAGATGTTTTACAGGTGGCATCTACCCCCGGCGAGAATAGCCAGAATGTACAAGAACAAATCGGAGAAATGTTGGAAGTGTCATCAGTCCCCGGGCTCATATTACCATATGTGGTGGACATGTGCAAAAGCTAAAAGATATTGGACTAAAATCCACAGGTGGTTGGAAAAAATGACAAAGAAACATATTGACTTTAAACCAGAGATATTTTTATTGAGGATTTTACCAGAAATATATAATAGAGAAATGAGATATTTAATTGTGAATGTTTTAACGGCAGTTAGAATTGTATTTGCTAGAAACTGGAAAGGTGAGAAGATACCCACGGATGACGACGTTATCAAGAAAATTTTGGAGTGTGCTGAAATGAGTAAATTGACATTTGAAATTAGGGAACAAGAAGATAAACAATGTTATTTGATATGGGATTTATTTTATCAATGGTTAGACAAGAAAGAATGGAAATGAAATATGAAATGAAATGGATAAGATAATAAAATATATAAAGGGTTTTTTTTCCCCCCTTATAGAGGATAATTTACTGTTAAATAATTGGTAAAGGAGAATAATAATGTAATAAACTGTTAAATAAGAAAATGTGGGTTAGAGGATTAAGCACAAAAGATTCGTAACCGATCAATACACTTTCTGTAATTGTAATGGATGACAATTGTTTTATGTTTTAAGTTTTGTTTAAAAATAAAAAAAAATTTCAAAAAAAAAAAAGAATGCTACAATGGGCATAAATGATGACCAGTCATAAGTGCGAAGATCGGTCAAAAGTGCGAGGACCTGTCAGAAATCACTTTTTTCAGCCCTCTGGGTAGTTCTTTTGTGCACATGGACTACTCAGAGGGCTGAAAAAGTTATTTTTGACTGGTCCTCGCACTTTTGACCAGATCTCGAATTTATGACTATCCTCACATTTTACGTTTTTTGCCCTATCTTATCACCATGGTGAAAAGAAGCAGCTGTGAAATGAGTGACATGGTTGTTAAGAATGCTGCACGGGCATAAATGTGAGGATGGGCATAAGTGTGAGGACCAGTCAAAAGTGCGAGGATCTGTCAGAAATGACTTTTTTCAGCCCTCTGAGTAGTCCCTATACACATAGCCATGGCCACCTGGTCACATGACCAGCTAGACACGCCCACCCAGTCACATGACCGCCAAACCACGCCCACAAAATCCATGCCCACAGAACCGGTAGTAAAAAAAATTAGAACCCACCCCTGGTTGGGGGTCACCACAACATGAGGAACTGCATTAAAGGGCCGCGACATTAGGAAGGTTGAGAACCACTGCCCTAGAAGATAGACTCAAGATCTAGATGGATCTTGAAGACTTGAACACTGGTCCCTATCTAACAAAATGAAATTCAATGTAGAGAAAAGCAAAGTCCTACACTTAGGCAAGAAAAACCAAAAGTACATATATAGACTGGGTGAAACTAGGCTTAATAGCAGTAACTGTGACAGGGATCTTGGGGTCCTAGTGGACAACCAGCTAAGTATGAGCCAGAAGTGTGCAGCGGCAGGCAAAAAAGCCAATGCAATCCTAAATTGCATTAACAGAGGGATACAATCAAGATCAAGGGAGATACTAATAGCACTCTATAAAGCCTTAGTAAGATCACACCTAGAGTACTGTATCCAGTTTTGGTCACCACACTATAAAAAAGATGCTGAGACTCTAGAAAGAGTGCAGAGAAGAGCAACCAGGATGTTTAGGGGACTGGAGACTAAAACATATGAAGAACAGTTACAGGAACTGGGCATGGCTAGTCTAGTAAAGAGAAGGACCGGGGAGACATGATAGCAGTGTTCCAATATTTGAGGAGCTGCCACAGAGAGGAGGGGGTCAAGCTATTTTCCAAAGCACCTGAGGGCCAGACAAGGAATAATGGATGGAAACTGACCAAGGAGAGATTCAACCTAGAAATAAGGAGGAACTTTCTGACAGTGAGAACAATCAACCAATGGTAACTTGCCTTCGGAAGTTGTGGGAGCTTCATCACTTGAGACTTTCAAGAAAAGATTGGATTGCCATTTGTCAGAAATGATGTAGGGTCTCTTGCTTGGGTGGGATTTGGGGGTTGGGGGGTTGGGCCAGATGACCTACAAGGTCCCTTCCAACTCTGTTAATCTGTCTATCTGTCTATCTGTTCCCCAGACTTTGTGCATTTGTATATAGTGCAAAGAATGAGTGATAGGAGTGCAAAGTATGAGTGATAGGAGGCACTGAGAACACTTTCAAATTCATGTTTTGGGATTGCTTCTGATCGCAGAAGAAAGCTACCCATCCCTGGCCAAAATAGATCACATTTTGCCATGTATATCACTAAATTCAAGCATACGTACTTTCCAAGCGCAAAGCATTCTAGTGTCACATTTTGTCCTAAAAGTGCATATGTATCTTTGAACTTCACTCTGATATCTGGCACATAGCCTTTTGACCCTAATAAGAAAAAACAATAAAATAAATAGTTTTCTAAAAAATGGATACTTAGCACATATAATATTTGAAAAGTTTATTTCCTTAAAAAAAACTTAGAGAGACTGTGAGTAGAGATGAATTTCTAAAATAAAACAGTTGTAGGAAGCAGGAAGAAAGGATCACACACATTTATTCTACTATCAATTAAGAATAGATTTAACTTGTCATGAAATATCACTACGTCACCTAGGCCATAAAAATCTGGACAACACTGGAGGCTAAGTGATTACAGAAATTCTAACTGCTTTTTTGATAACTTGTATAAATTCACATAAAGTAAAAGTTGAAATATTTAACCAGAACAGAATATGAAAATCTTTAAAATAGATCAAATCCCAATATTTCATTTACATAATCTATTTCTTACCAGTTAACCAAAAATTGTTTTGAGAAAGTTAATATTGTTTCCTGTCACATGTCACATCTCAAAAATGTAAATATACTCATATTTGATTTTCCAAACATGGGAAAAGCAATGTCTGTTTTGTATCCTTTTATATTTCTATTTTTTATAGCTTACACATTTTATATCATACATTTTTGAGACACACATTATTCAGTCAAGCAAGTGAGTTAAATTTGAAAGTAAGCCATAGTCAAACTTGGCTCCCTGATTATTTATAACTGTTGTGTTCTCTCTCTGTTTCTCTTTCTTTGTATGTGTCTCTCTCACACACACAGAAAAAGAGGCTGAATGAGTGAGTATATTTTGGATAATAAAAACAAAACAGTTGGATTCATGAGATAAGATGTAAAATCTAAAATTTAGAAATAAAAAACAAGCTGAAAAGAGAATCTAAGCCAAACATTTCTTTCATATACTGTTTCACTGAACTGGATAAAGTGAACAAAAGGAAAGGAGACATTATTTAAGAAGAACATCTGACATACATAAGACTTTTGAGGAATACTTACGATCTGCTTGAGGAATGAGTGAAATGAAACTGCTGAATACACTCTTAGTAATTGAATTACTAGTCACACAGCATGAATAGTTGCCTTTATCAGTAGGTTCAACTTTGGCTATGTAAAGATTACCATTTGTTTGTGACACATATCGCCGTTTATCCAAAGTAATGAATTCTGGGAAATCATTCAGAAACCAGCGATAACTTAGATCATCTGGAGATAGAAAAATGTATTTAAAATTTATTAATAGAGATGAAGCTATTGTTTAGAGGATATGGTAACATCTAGCTAATTTTGTTGGAAGCTAAACAAGATAAGCACTGGTTAGTCTTGGATCAGGGATTACCAGTAATATCAGTGCTCTTGGCTATACAGATAGTACTCAATTTACAACTGTAATGGAGCCGGCCCACAAATTGTGATGGTCATAAAGCAGACCACTAACACAACCAACCAAATTTTACTACCATTATTACATTATGCAAATACTGTGGTTGTTAAGTGAAGTCATTGTTTGCAGTGGGCCATTTTTGCAAAAAAACCAAAAAACGAAACAAAACCCAGAAGTAAATGCCAGTTATCAGCATCAATGTTGTAAAAAGCAGTTACATGACCATGGAACATTGCAAAAAGCTATAAATGCGGACTGGTTACTGAATGCCCAAAATGAGATCACATGACTGCAAGGGGGGCAGCTGTTAGAACTTTGGAACAACTTTTCTTCATTTACTTATCACTCCATGCTATATATGACAGTAAGTGGGCATTGAAGTCCACATTTCTTAAATTGTCAAGTTTAACATGTGTGACCTCTATTTATGCATACTGTAGGCTTAGGCTAGAGAAGAGTACAGGTAGTCCTCGAGTTACGAATTTAATGGAGCCTGCCCATTCCATTCGTAACCCAAGGATTTGTGGGAATGAATCTCATACCTTGAATGTGATCACTTCCTCCTTTTGCCCACATATTTGATAATTGAATGTGCAGCTCGTTAAGTGCACATGAGATATCTCAGGGTGGGAAAGGCCATGGGGGGGCCTAGTGATAGAACAGGCCACCTACTCCAAGGCCTCCCCTAACCCACAGATACCTCATTCTCCTTCCCCCTGGGTCCCCACAATTGCTTTCCCCTATTCTGCCATGCTGGGTGTCTTACTTTATGAAGATTTGTCTCCTCTCCAGTCTGTTTCTTTGCCTTCTTCATCACCAAAGGGCTTGACAAGGTCTCCAGTGATGAAAAAGGAGGCCAGGCCTCCTTCCTGGACTCTTTTTTCATCACCAGAGGCCTTGTTAAGTGGATTGCTGGCGAGAAAGGAGGCCCAAAAGACTATGCACGTTCCTCTGTGCCTCCTTTCTCATCACCAAAGCACTTGAGGATTGCGTCCCTTTAGGCTTCACCAGTCCTTTTCAAAAAGGCTTTGCCTATAGGAACAAAGCTTCAGAGGGACACACCCACTCCTCCCAAGCTCTGCTGATGCCACCAAAAGCTTTTTGCAAAGAGCTGCCAAAGCCTACAGGAATGCAATCTCCCTGCAGGCTTCGGCAAGGAAATGGCAAACAGAGGGAAAGCCTGAAGGAAAGCCTTCCATCCATTTGCAATCTCCAGGCCTCAATTCACAGAGAATAGAGGCCTAAAGTCCAAGATCACACGAGATCAGTAGCACAAGATCTCGCACTACTGATCTTGCAGCATGTTAGGCCTCTGTTCTCTGCTTAATGCACTGAAAGCCTGAAGTAATAAAGCAGTCAAAGAAAGCACGACAGAGAGGAGATCTTGAAGACCCAGCTGGGAGGGGGGGAAATAGGCGGAATAAATGTTGCAGAGCCTCTGTGGTCGTTCGTAAGAATGAACAACTGCCATGGTGCTGCAATATTCATAATTTCAGGACTTGTTCATAAACACTAGGGGGCACTAATCATGCAATTTCAAACATTTGCTAAGGGAACCCTCATAACCCGGGGATTACCTCTACAGAATACATTAAATATATACCTGAAAAAGCTGGTTTCCATTTGTAAAATACATACAGTATTTCTCTGAAAGTTTTCAGCTGTTTTCAACTTTGAACAATCAAATCTTATAATAGTAAACAGATTCAATTACTTTATAATCTGAAGGAAGACAATCATACTGTAAGGAATTTTATTTTCACATGTCAAACAGGAACAATTCTTTTTTTTATAAGGCTCTAGAGGCTTAGGTAACTTAGTTACAGTCAACATTAATACTATTCTAATTGTATTAATTTTTATGTCATTGTTCCAATTGAAACTGAAATATATAAATTTAATTACCTGGATAATGAGGTGGAGGATCACAGAGAAGAACAGCACCTACACCTTCTCGTACTTTTACTGCATGTCTCTCTTCCGGAGGAAAAGGATATAAATCTATGCATGATAATAGATAGATAGATAGATAGATAGATAGATAGATAGATAGATAGATATAGAGATATAGATATAGATGTAAAATAAAAAGATATTATTAAATAGCAATGTTAAGAAGAATGTCTCTCATATTAACTGTTATCCAATTTATCTACAAAAAATAACATCTCCCAATATCTATGTGTATCATAATAGAAGTTGATGCCTTTATACTCTCAGGAGTGTTTGTAACCTCATGTTTATTTTTTTGAGGTCAAACTGGAGAATTCTTGCTAATAATGGAAACAAACATTTCACAAACATAGAGATTACTGTCTCAGTGATATGTAGGGCTATAAAAACATTCAAGATATCTATTCAGGAAATTGTTTTACAAGGATCAGCGCTTATGTTACTGAGCAAATAAAAAGCCAATTTCAAGATACAATATTGGAACATGGATAAAATTGCAAGGCTGACAATTCAATAGTCTAGTCTTGGTTTGTGTATGGGTTGAAAAGCAAATCATCCATAACATTATAATCTTAAATTTAAGATTCAATAAAAGGTGGGCAGAAAATAAGATTAATTTAAGATTCCAAAAGAATTTTATTGGCTTATCTGGAAAGGAACAGTTCATGAAAGCCGAGAAATTAAAAGATGGATGAAGATAGTCTGTGAGATTGTACTAAACACCAAACTATTTTAACATATATCCATCAATTATTTCATACTTTACTCTATTTAGCCATCATTGCTAGACTTTAAAGTTTGCTAAGGTATTGTTTAGAAGAAATTTGGGTTTACTTGACATTTGCAAGTTAATCAGGGCTACAGACTAAAAGCCACTACAGCAAGCCACTCACACATGCTTCTCAGAGAATTGACTACCCATGCAGTCATGAGGAATCAAGCCTTCTTTGAAAGTGTCTTCCATTTTATTAATTGATAAGAATGACATCAGTCTTTGAAAGTTCTTGTCTTTTTATCTCTATTCACTGAACTAAACAAACAAACAGAAAAAATGTTATAAAAGAAAAAATTGCAACTATATTTCTTGGCTTTTTCTTCGGTTTCCAGGAATGAGATTAAAGTGGGATTGCTTTTGCAAAAAAACATAGGTTGCAAAAACCTGAAGTGGGTCATATATTTTATTTTTATTTTTTTATTTTTATTTGATTTATATGCCGCCCTTCTCCGGAGACTCAGGGCGGCTTACAGTGCGTTAAGCAATAGCCTTCATACTTTTGTATATTTTATACAAAGTCAGCTTATTGCCCCCACAAACTGGGTCCTCATTTTACCTACCTTAGAAAGGATGGAAGGCTGAGTCAACCTTGAGCCTGGCAAGATTCGATCTTACTTTAATTGCAGACAGCTGGTGTTAAATTACAGTGCTTCTGTCTGTTGAGCTAAACCAGGCTCCTGTATGCATTAATGTATACAGAATTAAATTTGAAATATTTTAATTCATTTTAATTATATGAAAGTGATTTAACTTAAGTAACTATGATTTTAATATTAATAGTAGCCCTAAGGATTACACATATATTTGCAATCATTCACCATAAACAAAACGTTGCATTTATGCTATAGGGAAAATGATAACCTTTCAATATAAATATTTTCTATTCAATTCTTTTTTTTTAAGAAGTGCATGAAGGGCTACAGTGCATGAACACTGTTAATGTCTTCAAAATGAGTAATAATATGTAGTCAAAACAAGAAAAGTTTTAAATTACGGGCCAAATTTATTTAATTATTTTAAATCTATTTTTAACTTTTGTGTATAAATGTTTTTTATCTTGGCTGTTCACCACCCTGAGTCCGAAAGGAGAAGGGCGGTATAGAAATTTGAAAAATAAATAAATAAATAAATAAATAAGAAAGAAAAGGAAATAGCCTATCAATTCAGTGATTGCTGAACAAGCAAATAATCATTTTTCATAAATGAATTTCTATTATGCTACTTAATATTACAAAACTACAGAACTATTGCAGGCAGGGAACTGCAATGGGTCTATGGAGAAAAAAACAGTCATAATAGTATATTTAAATTAGGTTCACCTCTTTTACCCATGTAACAGGGAGATTTGTGTGAATAAACATATCTATACATTAGCTCATTAATTTATGTTTGATAGGGCTTGGCATGCCATTGCAATACTATAAGTATCTTACCAAGTAAAAAATTCTGTTGTAAGTTTACAATGGTATTTTTCTGTTATTGGTTTATCTGAGGTCCATAGGCATGTAGAAAAGGATAATTATTTTAGTAAAATGTTTATTAGGGTAATAATAGCTCCCCTTATTTTGTTTGTTCTTGTTATTTCTAAATCTCATTTATGTTGAATTTAGCTCTTTTAAATGCAAACTGGCTATGAATGATTATCACTAAATGTTGTATCTAATGTTTTATGATGAATGTATTTTTACAATGACTAATGATCGAATACTATTGTTGTATGTATACTGAGAGCTTATGCACCGGAGACAAATTCCATATGCCTAATCACATTTGGCCAATAAAGAATTCTAATTCTAATTTTAATTCACAGCTTGGTAGCACTGAAACAGAAATTAAGGCCTCAGTTACACAGCACTGATAATATGCTTTCCTCTTCTCCTTGGGCTGTAGGAAAGTATGTCACTAAAAAAAGTCATACACACACACACACACACTTTTTTTGCTTTGTCTCAGTAACAAGACCAGCAATATTGCTGCCTTCACTCAATAAGGCAAAGAAATAGTTGGTAGCTGGGAGACTGCTTTTAAAAAAGCCACTTTCCACAAATGCTGGGAATTACATAATTCAATAGTGCTGCAATAAATAAAGAATTTACACACCTGTTATTTCAGTAGGAGGAATGCTATATAGAAACATATAAAAATACTGGAAAAAATAATCAAAAAACAGATCTGCCAGCATCTAGAAATGAATAAAGTAATAACTAGAAGCCAGCACAGGTTTGTTAAAAACAGATCATGCCAAACCAATCTTATTTCATTCTTCAACGTAGTGACTAAATTAGTAGACCAGCGAAATGCTATGGGCATAGTATATTTAGACTTCAACAAAGTAGACATAGATAGCATCACCATCAGATGGATTTCTAACTGGCTGACAAACCGTACTCAACGAGTAGTCCTGAATGGTACTACATCTACACAGAGGGAAGAAAGCAGTGGGTACTACAAGGTTCTGTCTTAGGTCCAGTACTTTTCAATATCTTCATAAAGGACTTAAATGAGGGAATAGAAGGGGAATTTACTAAATTTGCAGATGATACTAAGCTGACAGGAATAGCCAAGGAATAGCCACCCTAGATGATAGCCTCAAGATCCAGATGGATCTTGACAGACCTGAACACTGGACCCTAACTAACAAAATGAAATTCAATGTAGAGAAAAGTAAAGTCTTACACTTAGGCAAGAAAAATCAAAAGTACATATATAGACTGGGTGAACCCAGGCTTAAAGCAGTAACTATGAGAGGGATCTTGAAGTCTTAGTGGACAACCAATAAAATATGAGCTAACAGTGTGAGGTGGCAGCCAAAAAAGCCAATGCAATCCTAAATTGCATTAACAGAGGGATACAATCAAGATCAAGTGAGGTACTAATACCACTCTATAAGGCCTTACTAAGACCACACCTAGAGTACTGCATCCAGTTTTGGTCACCACACTATAAAAAAGATGTTGAAACTCTAGAAAGAGTGCAAAGAAGAGCAAACGAGATGATTAGGGGACTAAAACATATGAAGAACTGTTACAGGAACTGGGCATGGCTAGGCTAGTGAAGAGAAGGACCAGGGGAGACATGATAGCAGTGTTCCAATATTAAGGCCTGCCACAGAGAGGAAGGGGTCAAGTTATTTTCCAAAGCACCTGAAGGCCAGACAAGAAATAATGGGTGGAAACTGAACAGGGAGAGATTCAACCTGGAAATAAGGAGAAAATTTCTGACAGTGAGAGCAATCAACCAATGGAACAGCTTGCCTTCGGAAGTTGTGGGAGCTTCATCACTGGAAGCTTTCAAGAAGAGACTGGACTGGCATCTGTCAGAAATGGTGTAGGGTCTCCTGCTTGGGTGGGGGGTTGGACTAGATGACCTATAAGGTCCCTTCCAACTCTGTTAATCTGTAATCAGACCCATTATTCTTCACAGTTAACAAATTCACAGCTTCAAATCCAGACAGACAAAGTTGAATTCTAACATCAGGAGAACTAACATGACTTCATGAGAGATCTACTTTTGTGGATGGAAACAAAACCATCCCTTGAGGCTAAAATATCTAAAGTTGATATCATACCTCCTTATCAATAAATTTGTAAGAAAGCAAGGATATATCATGAAGACATGTTTTCCACCAATGATTGGCAGGGTAACTTTGCACTAGAAAGTTTTGAGAATGATCCTAAAGCAATACTTTTTGGGAAGTTTTTCAGTTTTAGTAAAAAACTGAAATAAGATGTTTTTTATTAAAGTCATGTTGCAAAAATATCATTATTTTGGTATCTACTATTTTATAGAAGCACAAGGTTTGTTTTAATAAACTGCTATGTAATCAACCAGCACTGATAAAATTCATCATTACATATAAGCAGATAGGTTTATATAGAAGATATAATAAATGTCCACAAATTTTTTTTCATCTAGAAAAAAATGATCCATTCATATTCACTCACTTTTGTCACTCTAATCACAGTAAAAAAATTTTTTTAAAAAAAATAGTAATTATGGTTAGAAAAAGTGTCTCTTTCATAGTGTTTCAATCAGCATGGGTCATGACAATAAGTCAAACTAAATTAAGTCAGTAGACTTAGAATAACTTTACTTTGAATGTACACTAATTGGCATACATTAAAATGAAATTTTGTTGCATACAGCTCTCAAAGTGTCACCACCTCCATTACATACTACATAAACATGACAAAATAAACAAATAAATACAAAAGTATGCATATACCCATATATTATTTGACACGGAGAAATAACACAGTCTAACATACCAATCTACTGAACACCATTTCAAAGAGTTTGTATAAAGGAAAGGTTCATGTAAAGACAACTTACAACCAAAGTTTAAAGTTGCTTCCCGGCTCCTTATAGTTCCATGTATATTGTATGCTATACAAACATATGTTCCTTCATCCCTTGACTTCTCAGGATTATTGATTTCCAGGTTACCTCCTACCATACTATAATGTTCTTTTGTCAGCTTAATATCAACATCCCAGTTGTTACGTTGCCACCTATTCAAGGAAAATATTTATTTTAAAAAAATATTAACACTTTATTTCAGCACTTCAGTGCTGAAGTGCACATTGCCTCCAAAACATAGTATCTTATCCCTACAGAATGAGATTATGGCAATAAGAGTATCTGTTTCATTGAATAATGCATAGTTTTAATTGGAAATTCAGTTTGAATTTGACTGTGTTTCTGTATCAGTCTGAATTTACTCCAGGGGTGAAATGCTCCCGGTTTGGACCGGATCGCCCGATCCGGTAGCAATGGAGGCGGGTGGTTTAGAGAACCGGTAGCAAAAATCCCTGCCCCCCCCGCCCAGCTGAGCCACACAATCATCAGAGGCTTTTTCTTTTAATTTTTAAAAGCATTTTTTCTACAACCTCTTTGGCCGAAAAAATGCTTTTAAATTAAAAAAAAAAAAGCCTCTGATAATCGCGTGGCTCAGCTGGGATCGTCAGCTGATGATCCCAGCTGAGTTGCTTGATCGGCAGAGGTTTTTTTTCTTTTAAATGCCTCTGATGAAGCAAGCTGAGTTGCCTGATTGGCAGAGGCTTTTAAAAGAAAAAAAAGCCTCTGCCAATCAGACAACTCAGCTGGGATCATCAGAGCCTTTTGAAAGCATTTTTTTACAACCACTTCGCCAAACAGGTTGTAGAAAAAATGGTTTTAAAAGAAAAAAAAATTGGCCACACCTACCCAGTTACATTACCCCCACCACCAAGCCACGCCCACAGAACTGGTAGTAACAAATTTTAGATTTCACCACTGATTTACTCCAATTTGATAATTTAGAAGATCTGTGCATGCAGGAAAAATATTTTTTCCCTGAATCAAACTGGATTTCCAAATAATGTAATTTTATTACTTAAAGCATCAAACTGATTTTCCAGATTGAGTTAGATATTTGACCTGAATTGATCTGAATTGACAATACAAATCTGATCTTATTGCATACAGTAGTATTGCTAGGTGTAAATTACAGATTCCCTGAAATATATTATCCATTGTGCTAGTTACAGAATGACAGCGATTCCTAAATAATATGGTTATAGAATTGAAAATAATTATTTGAATGTTTTTCACAGATACGATTTGTTACTACTAGTTCTGTGGGCATGGCTTGGTGGGGTAATATGACAGAGTGGGCATGGCCAACTTTTTTTTTTACTTTTAAAACCATTTTTTCTACAACCTCTTCAGCTGAAGAGGTTGTAAAAAAATGCTTTTAAAGCCTCTGACGATCCCAGCTGACTTGCCTGATCAGCAGAAGCTTCTTCTTTTTTTTAAGTCTCTGACGATCCCAGCTGACTTGCCTGATCGGCAGAGGCTTTTTTTCCTTTTAAAAACATTTTTTCTATAACCTCTTCGGCCGAAGAGGTTGTAGAAAAAGTGCTTTTAAAAGCCTCTGATGATCCCAGCTGAGCTGCGCGATCATCAGAGGCTTTTTTTTTTTACTTTTAAAAGCATTTTTTTGGCCAAAGAGGTTGTAGAAAAAATGCTTTTAAAAATTAAAAAAAAGCCTCTGATGATTGCACGGCTCATCTGGGCAATTGGGGGGGGAGCAGGGATTTTTGCTACTGGTTCTCCGAACCACCCACCTCCATTGCTACCGGATTGGGCGATCCGGTCCGAACCGGGAGCATTTCACCTCTGATTTGTCCCCAAGTTAATTGTTTTATTAATTATAAGAGCAAAATAATGCATTGTAGAATACAGATTATAGCAGACTATGGTGATATTTTATAATAAAAAATTAGAAATCGTTAACACTATGATGTTTTGGGTAAGTTAAATCTTTTTTTCCCAATAATTTTTATTAAACAGTTTTTTAAAAACAAAAAAACCCAAAAACAGATATTTACATTTTCTTTTTTTCAACATCTCCGCATCAGTAATCCATATTTATACATTTTCTCTTTCTTATCTTAATATATCTTTTATACATATATTTCTAGTATAGTTTTAATCTGTCTGGGCCAAAATGATTTAATTTGATTTTATTTGGTTTTTAAATTTTTTGTATCTATGTATTTTATTGTTTGGCTGTTCACCGCCCTGAGTCCTTCGGGAGTAGGGTGGTATATAAATCAAATAAACTAAACTAACTAAACTAAACTATATCATATATACCGTTATAATATATTTTCTTAATCTAAATATTTTATTTCCATTTAATATAAACAGGTACCTAGTTTCCTTTCCACAATTTTTATAGCTTCCCATTTGTTTCCATATTCCTCCACCTAATTTAACCATTGTTTAGTTTTATTTTGTCACCCCCCTTTTTCCCCCCTTTCTCCTCCAACCATTTATACCATTTCTCCCAGAGTAAGTAATATTCTATTTCATCTTTTTCTTGTATCTCCTTTGTGAGCTTATCCATTTCCGCACACTCCATAATTTTTCTAATCACCTTGTCTTCTGATGGTATGTCATTGTTTTTCCAGTTTTGGTGTCAGGTATGCTTCCTTCAGTATCCAGGAAAGAAAACCCCAAACTCAAGCATTTTGAAGAATTTAGTACTTTTACTGAATATGAAATGATAGCAACCCAGGTAAAGCTGGAAGTGAGCAAAACGCGCGAAATAGCATCTACTAAGCTTCTCCCCCCCCCCGTGTCCATTGACCCTCAGCCAATCCAAAGGTCTCCCAAAGGTCAGGTGGCATCATGCCTGGCAACGTCATTCATCAGGAATGTAGGGCAGTTGGTCAGCCAGCCCCTTTTGAAGATTCACTTTCGATTCCTGGGAAGACACGTCCTACAATAGATAAACACCTCCTGCGCCTTCCCCCCCCTTTCGCCCCCCCTTTACTAATCCCTCCCCCGTTTCTTATGGCAGCTGAAGCAGGCAAAGCTGAGGCTGACATTCGGCCCCTCTTGCAGAAGAGACATTATTCCTAAATAAGAGGAAAGAAGAGAGAGAGAAACAGAATATATACAATAATTATGGTTTATCAGGGTATTTGGTATAGAATTGCTGTATCTTCTTGGGAGCTCGGACATCCCGTTTATTCACCCATTCAGCCTGCGATAAAGGGAAATGTTTCCAGGCTATCAGATATTGGACTTTGCCATGGTGTTTCCTAGAGTCCAAAATTTCTTTAACTTCAAAATGTTGCTCCCCCTCTATGAGAATGGGAATTGGAGGGGTGCTTTGGTCAGCCCTTAGGGGAGACGAGTGTTCAGGTTTTAATAAACTAACATGAAATACAGGATGTATACGTCTCAATGTTTTTGGCAATTCCAATTCAACTGTTACTGGATTAATTAATCTAATCACACGAAATGGTCCCACATACTTAGGGCCTAGCTTTTTGGACTTCTGGGTGGTCTGTAAATATTTTGTAGACAAATAGACTTTATCACCCACTTTATAAATGTGAGCTGGGGACCTTTTCTTATCAGCTTGCGCCTTATGGGCCCGGTGTGCCTCATCCAAAGCCTTCCGAGTCACTGCCCATGTGCTCTTTAATTGTTCAATCCAATCCATCAAGGAGGGATTTTGGGGATCATCCTGTGGTAACTCGGGAATGGGTACGAAATCCTGGCCCGACGCGACCTTAAAAGGAGTGAATCCAGTGCTACTGTGTACGGAATTATTATATGCCACTTCTGCAAATGGCAACAAGTCTACCCAATTGTCTTGCTGGTAATTTACGTAACATCTCAGGTACTGTTCTAGTACCCCATTGGTTCTTTCACAGGCCCCATTTGTCTGAGGGTGGTGACTGGAACTTAGCCCCTGGGCGGAGCCAATCAATTTCAAAAATTCTTTCCAGAAATTGGAAGTAAATTGCACCCCCCTGTCAGAAATTATTCTTTTCGGAGATCCATGTAGTCGGTAAATCTGCCGAATAAACAGTTTTGCAAGGGTTTTTGCTGAAGGGATCTTTGAGCAAGGGATGAAATGTACTTGTTTGGAAAACAAATCAGTTACTACCCAAATGACAGTGCAGCCCTCACTGTCTGGTAAGTCGACAATAAAATCCATAGATATTTCCTTCCATGGGGCGTTCGGTCTAGCCACACTTTGCAGCAATCCAGGGGATTTTCCTGGAGGTCTTTTAGCCGAGGCACATATTGGACAGCTAGCTACATATGCCTCTATGTCCTTTTTAAGTGCGGGCCACCAAAATTGTCTCTTAACAAGGTGTAGAGTCTTGACAAACGCAAAGTGTCCTGCGGCCTTGGCATCATGAACATATTTCAATACGGTTGTCCTTAATGTGGCTGGAACATACAATTTCGATCCAACCCAAGCTAGTCCGTCACGAAGTGTGCATTCATTGGAGTGGTTGCCAAACCACTCATCAGTTTTTAGTGCTTCTCGCAATTTTTCGAGTAATCCCCCGAGAGTTCTGGTTCGGTTTTACTCTGCGCTCTGGTAGTGACTGGTGTTGCCAATTGTGTCAAGGGGATCATTAGTTGAACCACTTCCTTTTTGATGCTATTGTACTGCGGCAATCTGGAAAGTGCGTCTGCCATGAAGTTTTTTCCACCAGGAAGGTAACGTAGAGTGAAATTGAAACGCTTGAAATGTTGGGCCCAATGAGCCTGTTTTGGAGATAGTTTGCGTGGTGTTTTTAATGCTTCTAAATTTTTATGATCAGTCCACACCTCGAAAGGGTGTTTCGCCCCTTCTAAAAATTGTCTCCATGTTAACAACGCCCATCTAACTGCAAACGCCTCTTTCTCCCATATGGCCCATCTCCTTTCCGTCTCTGATAGTTTACGGGATGTGTAAGCACAGGGTTGTAATATCCCGTTTTCATTCTTTTGCAAGAGTATTGCTCCTACAGCTACGTCACTGGCGTCAGTTTGTACTACAAAAGGTTGTTCCATGTCGGGGTGTTTGAGCACAGGTTCAGCCGCAAACAGCCGTTTCAATTTTTCGAAAGCGGCTTGACAGTCCATAGTCCATTCCAGTGGTTTCGAGGGTTTGGGCTTTACTTCCCTTTTGGTTTTTAGCAAGTCTGTAATTGGTAGTGCGATTTTCGCGAAAGAGGGGATAAATTGTCTATAAAAGTTAGCAAACCCTAAGAAACTATGTAACTGTTTACGGGTGCGCGGTGCGGCCCATTCCAGTACTGCCCGAACCTTTTCAGGGTCCATCTCTATTCCCTCATGCGATATACGATATTCAAGATAGTCGATTTTGTCTTGGTGAAATTCACATTTAGAAAGTTTGGCATAGAGTTCGGCTGCTCTGAGTTTCTTTAAGACCGTTCGTACCAACTTTACATGGTCGGCCATGTTGTTAGAATAGATCAGAATGTCATCCAAATAGACCAACACCCCCTTATACAGGTGCTCATGCAATACTTCGTTGATCAGTTGCATGAATACAGCCGGGGCTCCCTGTAATCCAAAAGGGAGTACTCTAAACTGGAAACATCCCAGCGGGCAATTAAATGCTGTCTTCCATTCATTTCCCTCTTTTATTCTCACTCGGTAGTATGCCTCTCTTAAATCAAGTTTGGTGAAAATTTTTCCCTTCCCTAGATGGGCTAACATGTCCTTCATGAGTGGGAGGGGATAGACATTTTCTACGCAAATCACGTTCATGTTTCTATAATCAACTACGAGATGAAAGGATCCATCTTTCTTCTCGCGAAACATTACTGGCGCCGCCACCTTGGGTTTGGCTCGTTCGATGAATCCCCGTTCTAAGTTTTTGTCAATAAAATTTCGCAATTCCCCCAATTCTCGAGGTGTCATGGGGTAAATTTTTGGTTTGGGAAGCTTCACCCCAGGGAGTATTTCAATGGTGCAGTCGGTGGCCCTGTGGGGAGGTAGAGCATCCGATGCCTTTTCGCTAAAAACTTCCCTGAGATCCCAATATTCCTTTGGAATTTTCTCTTCTCCCTCAATATGGTTAATGGCTACTGCCGCCCTCTCTGATTTCATGTCGTCTCTCAGGGGGGGGCTTCCTTTTCCGGAGCTGGTTCTGCCGTGCGTATGCGCAGGACCCCTGTCTTCCAATTTACTCGTGGGTTCCATTTGCGAAGCCAGGGCAGTCCTAGAATGAGGGGTCTTTCCATGCCAGGGGCTACAATAAATCTGAGATTTTCTACATGATTTCCCAACTGCAGTTCAAGGGGTTCAGTCATGAAGCTAGCTGGGCCCCCTCCTGCGATCGACCCGTCTAATTGACAAAATGCAATGGGTCTTTTTAAAGTTTTTAGTCTCAGTCCCATTTCCTCCACTACTTTGGGGCTAATTATGCACCTAGTGCACCCCGAGTCCATCAGGGCTAACAATTGCGCGTGAGTCCCTGTGGAGGGCACCCTTATTTCTACGGGGATGAGTAAGGGTTCTTCCGTGTGACTCACCCGTTCGTCGGTGTCGGAGTCGGAGTCCGTCTCGCTGTCGTCATCGTTGGTCGGAGTTCCCAACTCACCCTGGTTCCGGGGAGTGAACTCAACGACTTCTCCTTTCAGGGCGGTGCCGCGGGTTTTGGCGGGTATTTTGTCGCCTTTCTTTTGACCGGCCCCGGTAGCTTTTGGCGGTGGCTTGGAGAAACATTCGGCCGCCCGGTGACCTTCCTTCCCACATTTGAAACAGGTGAAGGGCTTTGACTTGGGCTTAAATTCGGTCTTCCCGCCAGTCATCTTGGGTGCCCCCTTACGGTAGAAAGAGGATGACTGGTCCCCCATCCGCCTTCCTCGGAGTTTGCTCCATTTCAGCTCGATCTCCACATCCTCAGCTATTATGTACCATCTATCCAAATCATCGGGGACCCCCATGTTCCTACAGTCTCGATATATCTCTTCATTCAATCCATCCTTGAAACTCTCCAAAAGAACCATTTCTGACCAGCCTGTCATATAGGGTGCCAGTTCACAAAATTCTTGGATATACTCTGCCACCGGCCTCCGGCCCTGCTGAATGCTCTTCATTCTGAGTCTCGCCTTTCTTTCAGCTAAATGGTCTTCAAAACGCCTCCTAAGGGCCCTCATGAACTGGTTGTAATTTCTCAGCAAGGGGGAGTTGTTATTGTGGAGAACCACCATCCACTCAGCCGCTACTCCCTCTAGGGCATTCGCGACACTTCTGACTTTAGCCGCCTCTGTTTTGTAGTCCTCCCCCCAGTCCTGCATGTGGTTCCACACTTGGGTCAGGAAAAATCCCAAGGCTTTAGGATTCCCATCAAACTTCCCAGGAAGGGGGTGGATTTTTGGCTTTTTACGTCTGCGGGGGGGGGGGGCTGCAAGGCTGGGGTTCTCTGGCCGGCTGCATCTCTCCCTCGAGCTGCCGAAGCCTGGGATGTTGCCTCCTCAAGCTCTTCCTCTCCCCCGCAGGCTGTCTCTTCTGGCTCTCCCCTGAGGCTTGCTCCCCCCTTCTCCACAGGAATTCCAAAAGACTCACGGTTTTTTCTGCTTTCTTCTACAACACGGAAAAGCTGCAAGGCTTGTTCTATCATGAGACGTTCTTTCTGTTCCTGCATCCACACTGCCTCTTTTTTTCGGGGTCTGGAAGTTGTCACTCCCCGGGGGTCCTCCCCCCAGTCTGGCAGTCTCCCCACTCCTTTCGACCATTTGGCTTCCTCCGGCTCCAAGCGGAGTTTTTCCAACCATTCTGCAGTCTCCTTTTCCGACTGGAGGGCGGCTGAACTCACTGCCCCCATCTTCTCTTCTCCCTCACTCCCTCGATCTGACATAATTTGAATTTACAGTCCCCTCGGTTTTTGTCCGGGATGACTGGATGTGACTTCCAGCTTAATGTCAGGTATGCTTCCTTCAGTATCCAGGAAAGAAAACCCCAAACTCAAGCATTTTGAAGAATTTAGTACTTTTACTGAATATGAAATGATAGCAACCCAGGTAAAGCTGGAAGTGAGCAAAACGCGCGAAATAGCATCTACTAAGCTTCTCCCCCCCCCGTGTCCATTGACCCTCAGCCAATCCAAAGGTCTCCCAAAGGTCAGGTGGCATCACGCCTGGCAACGTCATTCATCAGGAATGTAGGGCAGTTGGTCAGCCAGCCCCGTTTGAATATTCACTTTCGATTCCTGGGAAGACACGTCCTACAATAGATAAACACCTCCTGCGCCTTCCCCCCCCTTTCGCCCCCCCTTACTAATCCCTCCCCCGTTTCTTATGGCAGCTGAAGCAGGCAAAGCTGAGGCTGACATTTGGGTAAAAACTATTCGTGCTGCTGTAATTATGTGAATAATTAAGTATCTTATTTCTTTTTCTTATGACCCAGTAATTATTCCCAGTAGGAAAGTTTCTGGCATCATTTCTATTTGTTAATTTATAATTTCTTCTATTTGTGTTTTAATTATTTGCCAAAATTGTTTTGCCTTACGGCAGGACCACCACATGTGATAAGTTCCTTTTTGATGTTTACATTTCCAACATAGCAGGGAGGTATATCTTTGCCAATCTGGTAGGTGGGAGATGCCACCTATAAAACATTTTATATATATTTTCTTTATGGGGTACAGACATAGTTTGTAATTTATATTCCAAATTTCTCCCATTTATCTAATTCAATATTATATCCAAATTTTTTCACCCAAATTTTCATATTTTTTTAAACTATCTCTTCTTCCAATTTGTATCTTAATAAATAGTTTTTTATCAATTCATCCTCTGTTCCATGGAGAATTTTATCTAATTCACGTTCCCTTTTGAAATCCAAATTGTGCCAAATCTGTCTTGTATCTAGATTTTATTTGCATATAGGGCCACCAATCAATGTCTGTACCCAATTCTTTCAATTCCTGTCTTGTTCTTAATTCCCCTTGATTATTAACAGATCTTTGTAAATTTTCATTTTACCAATATCTAAGACATTTGGGTAAATTTGTGCCTCCATAGTGGATAACCATTCTGGAATTTTATCATAATGGTTCTTTTTTATCCCCTGCCATGTCCGTAGGAATGCTTCCCTGATCAAATGTCTTTGAAAATATCCGTGATGTTTACTTTTTCCCTCCCACAGGAAAGCATGCCATACTCTTTGTAGATCGTACCCCTCTAATGACAATATTCTTTTGTTTTTCAGTTCCATCCAATCCTTAATCCATATCAATGAAGTTGCTTTGTAATAGGTTTCCCAGTCTGGGATTGCTAATCCTCCTCTCTCCTTCGTGTCTTGTAAATGTTTTATTTTGATCCTTACTTTCTTCCCCTGCCAAATGAAATTCACTATAAGTTTATTAAAATCTTTAAAAAAAATCTTCCCCAATTTTATAGGTATCACTTGGAATAAAAATAGCATTCTTGGTAGGACATTCATTTTGATTGAGGCTATCTTCCCTAGAAATGATAACTGTAGTTTGTTCCAGATTTCTAGATCTTTCTTTATCTGTCTTGTTAATTTGTTGTAATTGTCTTCTCTAATCGATGATCCTTTATTTGTTAGCCATATTCCTAAATATTTTAATTTTTTTGTCATTTGTATACCCATTCTGTCTTCTAATTCTTTCTGTTGTTGTTTTGTGAGGTTTTTCGTTAGTGCCTTTTGTTTTTTGCCTGTTAATTTTGAGTCCTGCTACCTTCCCATATTCTTCTATTTGTGATAACAATTTGGGTCCTGTTGATATTGGCTGCTCTATGATGAAGACCAAGTAATCGGAAAAGGCTTGAAGTTTATATTTCTCTTTTTTAACTTTCAGTCCTTTTATTTCCTTGTCTCTTCTAATTTCATTTAACAGTATCTCTAAGGATAGTATGAACAATAAAGGGGATAAAGGGCATCCCTGTCTCACTCCTTTTGTTATTATAAATTGTTCAGTCATATCTCCATTTATTAAATTTATTTAATAAGTTAAACTTTTAAAGATGAGCACAAAAGCTATATTGATGTTAAATATAATTCCTAAAATGTTAATTAACATAACATTGTTTGAAATATATAATTAATGCTAAGTATGATATTATGTCAGATCTGCCCCAGTCTGATCCCTTACAGATCAGTAAAACTTTCAACTCAATTTGGTTGAAGTGAAAAGGCACTTTTACTAAGAGATGCCGATCGCAGTAAAGTCAAGCGGAATCTAAAATTCCTATGCGCCAATACAGAACTAAACCCCTGGTTTCCCCTAGCTCTCCCCTGTGGTCTGTCCATGTGGAGCCAATCTGGCACTGCTGACATTTTTGGGAAATGCTGAAGTGTTTGGGTTGGTGAAATTCCACTCTCAGGGCAAATGGCCTTGAAGATGCTAGTGCACCAGCACGAACCGGATTCCAAAACCAAAGAACAATTCCAAGTTGTTCTTTCTCAACTGTCAATTATCCCCTCCAAATTTCCCATAATAAGACTATACAGCTTTATGGGCCATTTGTCCCCTCCTCCCTTCCCCGATTGATGGCAGAATGCTGGCAAAGTGCCAGGCTGAAGCTGGTGGATAATTCATGCTGCCCCTCTTGACAAGGACATCAATGGAAACACACAACAAAGAGAGAGAGAAATAAGGTAGATATATGGTTAAAATAGGGAACTATTTTGGTTTATAAGGATATCGCTAATGGAAACGTTTGAAGAGTTTGAGTGCCTTAATGTATTTAAGGTCTACCCATTTAGGAGCCAACGTACTTCCCGTTTTTTTGATCCCAGTTTTTTGGAAGGCTGTCTGGATTGCATGTATTTAATGTACAGGAAGATCCATTCTCCTATTTCTAAGTCTTTGGGCTTTGTTCATTTTTTGTCTGTGTGCTTTTTATAAATTTATAAATTTCCAAAGCACCTGAAGGCCGGACAAGGAATAATGGATGGAAACTGAACAAGGAGAGATTCAACCTGGAAATAAGGAGAAATTTTCTGACAGTGAGAGGAATCAATCAATGGAACAGCTTGCCTTCAGAAGTTGTGGGAGCTTCATCACTGGAAACTTTCAAAAAGAGACTGGACTGCCATCTGTCAGAAATGGTATAGGGCAGTGGTGGGATTCAAATTTTTTTACTACCAGTTCTGTAGGCGTGGCTTGGTGGGTGTGGCTTGGTGGTCATGTGACTGTGTGGGCATGGCTGGGTGGTCATGTGACTAGCTGGGTGTGGCTTGATGGTCATGTGACTGGGTGGGCATGGCCAACTTGACGTCATTCATGTCAAGGAGCACCTTGCCTGGCCTCTCCTTGCCTCAAAGGCCTCAACAAGATACAATTTCCCTATTTATTTACTACTACTGAACATCCAAAATATATTATTTAATCCAATGTTATATATGCCATATGTGTACATACATATTACATAGTATAGAGTGTGTATAGGCACACAAAAAGATACATTATCTACTATATATACTGTTTGTGTATGTACACACACATACACATACACACAGCTCTTCTAAAACTATACACATTCAACCTCACTTACTGCATTTGGAAAAACACACCAGAATCCATTTTCTGCCACACATTGAACTATAACTTCTGTACATTAAAACATTACACACACCTTCAGATGTTCTTCCCTAGCTTGCACATGACTGTTAGAGCCTGGAGATGTCATGGATTGAGTAAAATGTGGTACAACTCACTTAACAACGCTCTTGCTTAGCAACCAAAATTTTGGGCTCAACTGTGCCTTCCTCTGCCTTCCTCTGCATGGCAGCCTTGTCCTAGTAAACTCCTTCTTCTTTCTGGCAATTTTCCTCTCTGTTAGAGGCACCAAAATAATCCAGACGATATAAGGTTTCCTGCTGGAGCAGGGGGTTGGACTAGATAGCCTCCAAGGTCCCTTCTAACCCTGCTATTCTATGATTCTGTAAGGATCTCCTGCTGGAGCAGGGGGTTGGACTAGATGGCCTCCAAGGTTCCTTCCAGTTCTAGATTGCTGTGCTGTTTCAAAGCGTCTTCGGAAGCCATGTCTAGTGGCAGGGTTTGTGACCCTTCCTTCCTCTTCTTTGTCTTTCTCTCTCTCTCTCCCACTTCCTTCCTTCTTCCTTCCTTCCTTCCTTTCTTTCTCTTTCCTTTTCTTTCTTTGTCTCTTTCTCTTTCTTTCTTTCTTCCTTCTCTCTCTCTCTCCCTTCCTTCCTTTCTTTTTCTTTCTCGATTTTCTTTCTCACTTTTTTCTTTTCTTTCCCTTCCCTTCCCTTCCCTTTTCTTTCTTGTCTCTCTCTTTTTTCTTTTTCTCCCTCCCTCCCTCCCTCCCTCCCTCCCTCCCTCCTTTCTTTCTTTCTTTCTTTCTTTCTTTCTTTCTTTCTTTCTTTCTTTCTTTCTCTTTCTTTCTTTCTTTCCTCTCTCTCTTTCTTTCCTCTCTCTCTCTCTCTCTCTCTCTCTCTCTCTCTCTCTCTCTCTCTCTCCCTTCTCTTCCTCCTTCAAAGGCTAGGAGAGTGAGACCCACCCAAGACATGCGAGGCAGGAGGCCTGAGAGAAAGCACCTGGTCTGGGCGCACAGTCCTCCACAACAGAGCCCTTCCCAGGGAACAAAGCAAGAACTTACTGATACTGATCCTGATGGTGAGCTCCAGTCACAGCAGTGGCGATGGAAGAAGCATGGTGGCAGTGGTGGTGGAAGGAGCGCAGCAGCAGCGGCGCTCTGAGAGGTCGGCCCTCGGGGCCCTGGGCGCACAGCAAAATTTACTTTAGCAACAGGGAGTTGCCACTTTGGGTCCTCCTGTAAGTCCCAGTCTGGAAAACACTGTGGGTGGCAGAGCTTTTCTCTGCTGCCCGCAGCACTTTCCTGATCGGAGTGAAGTCAGGCCCAAAGCTAAATTTTGCTGTGCTGCAAAAGACACTCTCTCGCTCTCCCAGGCAAGAGCAGCAGAAGGGGAGAGAAGCAGCTGCTGGCCTGGAGAGCACATGGCACCCTCCACATGTTCTCTGGCAACCTGTTTTCTCTCCCCTGCTGCTCTTCCTGGGAATGGGAAAGCGTCTTTCACAGCACAGCAAAATTTAGCTTTGGGTCCAATTTCACTCCCATTGGGAAAGCGCTGAGGGTGGCAGAGAAAAGCAGCCAGGTTGAATGCAGTTTCTTTCTGCCGCCTGCAGCATTTTCCAGATGGGAGTGGGACTTACAGGACCCAAAGTTGCAACTCCCAGTCGCTAAAGTAAATTTCGCTGTGCTGCACAAAACTGCACAGCAAGAGCAGCAGGGGAGAGAATTGAAAACAGGTCACCGGAGAACACCTGGAGCGACTCCATGCACTCTCCAGGCCAGTCAGTGGCTGCTTTTCTCTGCCGCAGTGCTTTACAGATGGGACAGTAAGGTAAGAGCCTTACCCAAACCCACTTCAGCCACCTGTGCCCATACCGGTCACCCAACCCGCACTGCCCCCACCGGCAGCCTTCGGCCAAGCATGGCAGGCCGCAGGCAGGGTAAATTGCTTCGGCCTTAGGGAGGGGTTTAGTTTGAAGCCTGCCTAGGTTCTCTAGGTGAACATGGGCAGTGAGCCTGGCCACGGGAACCACTGAGAAGGCAGGGAAGCATGGTGGGGCCGCGGGCCACGGGGGAGTAGGGGAAGGCAAGCGGGGACAGAGGGGGTGGGGCAGCTAGCTAAGCCACAGCCAGTGCTGTCTCCTGGGATGGAGCCATGCTGATGGCTTAGCCAGCTACGCAAGCCTGAGGACGATGGGGGGGCAGCTAGCTAGGCCGCAAGCGCCATGGCTCACATGGAGCCGTGGCGATGAAGCAAGACAGGCAAGCTGGAGGCCGGGGACCAGGATTGTTTGGGCGGGGGGTGCTGGGTTATATGACCTACAAGGTCCCTTCCAACTCTGTTAATCTGTATAAATCTGTATAAATTTCTCTTGCCTCCTCTAATGATTTTCTGATGACCAGCCAGGAATTCTGTAGCTGGGCAACCCAGTCTTTTAAAGATGGAATGGGGGAGTGGGGTGGTGATGGTCAAGGGCAGCTCAGGCATGGGCCCAATGTCCTGTCCTCAGTTGGAAATTATCCACTGTGGAGCAGCATGCAGCCTATAGACATGGTGGATGAATAAGCCATTGTATGGGTAGAAGGGATCTTTTGGCAGGGCACGAAATGCACTTTTTTAAACAACAAACCAGTGATCACCCAAACTACTGTGTTTCCTGAGCTTTCTAGTAGCTCTACTATGAAGTCCATAGAAATTTCTTTTCAGGGGATGTTAGTTCTGTCACTGGTTGGAGGAGTCCTGGTGTTTATGGCCACATAACTTTTTTTTTTTATAAAAAAAGTTTTTTTTATTTTATAAACAAACAAACAATACATAATCAATCATTATATCTTCTGAATACATCTTTTAAGTCTTCTTTTTGCTCCTCCAATATTTATCATATCTTAATATTGTCATTCCCTTTATTATAACATTTCCCCCATTTTTCTTACTTCTCTATTAATACCTTAATCTATCTTTTAATTATATTAAAAGTTAGACAACCATTTTATCCCCACACAACCTTCTACCCCTCCTCCCCACCCCCACCCCCGACTTCCCAGAGCAAAAACAGGGTATAGCATTAAACTAAACATAAACTAAAATATACTAACTTGCTACAAGATTCAAAACTCCCTCACCCTCTTTAACTCCTCTTTTTAAAAATTGTTCATCAGCCTCCCCTTTTAAAATTCTAATTTAAACATTTTAAAACTTTCTTTAAAGCATATCTCTTTAAGAAAAAGAAAAAAAAGAAGATATTATTTTGCATCCATTCAATTTTAAATTAACCATTTTAGTACTTCATTAAGTTCTTTTTTTTTCTTTCTCTCAAAAAAAATACTTCAATAAAATATTCTTCAGAATATAACCTTAAAGATACTATTAATCCATTGAGTTTAGTTATTTCTAAGTCTTAAATTCATTCTTTAAAATATCAATTTCAAAACTTTCAGAAAATCATCCATTAACTTTAAAGTTAACCATTTTAATACCACAGTCATTTTTTAAAAAAGCTATCCATTTTTAGTTAAACATTTTTACTTAAACTTAAAAAAAGTGCTAATTTCAATAGACTTTTCAAATTTATTATTAAAATCCTCCCCAAAAGAAATTAATCTTCAATTCTTCCTTTCTTTCTATATTTTTTCCAATCCTTCTTCTTCAATAATACTCTCTCCTTCAACATTGCTCCTTCCCTGCTTTTATTTTCAAAAATTTTTGAATGTAGATTTGATACTGATGCATCTTTGAAAATCACTCTCTCCTTAAAGTTATCTCCTTCATTTTGAAAGCTCCATTTCTACTCTTCCTGCTATAATCAGTCACTTCCTCCCTTAAAAATTGATTCTGTCTATAAAACCAAGAATTGTCACGATAAAGTTTATCAGTCTGCAGGAAAGAGTCTATTTGCTGCTTTTCATTTAACTGCATAGAAGCCTCTGCCAAAACCTCCGTTTTCAATGTGCTAACTTCCATCGTGTTCCTGACAGCCTCTTTTCCCTGCTCCAAAGACAAGTTAGTTTGATTTTCTTGCTCTTTTCCAGCCAGCAAATCATTTTTGTT
Organism: Pantherophis guttatus; assembly: GCF_059756535.1. NCBI lineage: Eukaryota > Metazoa > Chordata > Lepidosauria > Squamata > Colubridae > Pantherophis > Pantherophis guttatus. Next base: position 56,457,287 of record NC_142069.1, on the reverse strand, counting down.
CTTCAGATTATAATTTTGAATAGTCCTTTCAATTGATTCCAGTATAGCAGAAGTATAGAAATTATAAGTTCTTGTAAAACCTCTACAGTCACAACTTGTGAATTTGCTGGCTCATATAGTAATGATCCTCCATCCTTGATGTCAGCCATATTTCAATTCCCAGTTTAAGTTTATTCAGCTATCAGGTCAATAAATCCAATAATTTTCCACACAATTTAGAAGTATAATGTAGTTGAGGTCAATACCATAGTCTTTTTCATTTCACTAGCACTTTAAATCTTTTTCTTGCCGCATAATCCGGTAGCTTTTACAATGTTGCAGCTTTAACGATCACTTTCACTTGTAAGTTTCGTTTTAAATGCCCTTAAGCGCCATCTTTTTTCCTTTTTCTTTTAAACGGAGTTAAAGTTTAATACTTGCATTTTCTGTTCTCCTGATTTGCTCTGCCAGCATCCAGATTCGAATTTTCTCATAGTCCTTAAAATTGCACTGCTGGTGTGGTCGCGACCGCTTGTTCTGCATAGAGCAGAATCGTCCCGGATCCGGAGCACTGAAGGGCTTTCAGGGAGCTCTCACCCTGCAAACCCCAGGCTTAAAAAAAAAGCCTGGGGGTCTAGGGGAGCTCTACCCAGACCCTTCTGCTCTTCTCTCCCCCTTTTTCCCTGGGGGAGAGTTTCGAGCCGCTAGAACAGCTGATTTTCGCTGTTCTAATGGCAAACGGAATCACGGGGCTGGAGCTCCTAAAGGAGCGTCCATTTGGGGAACGCGGAGCCACCGGAAGTCTATGGCCACATAACTTTGAATGTCTTTCTTAAGCGGCAGCCACCAGAACTTGCACTTAATCAGGTGTAACATTTTTACAAAACCAAAATGTCCTGCAGTCTTTGAATCATGGCTTTTCTCCAGGACTTGTAATCTTTGGCTTTTCAGAACATACAGCTTGGCCCCTACCCAGGCTAGGCCACCTTGCATTGTGCATTCATTTTTGTGAGATTGAACCATTTGTCTCCCTCTAGTGCTACTTTTAGAGTGTCTGTTAGAGTGTCCACTATGCCTTCCCCAATTTGGGGTTTTGCTTTCACCTGTGCTCAGGTGATGACTAGTGCCGCAAGCTGGTAAGACAGAATAACCAGTCTGACTATTCCCTGCTTGGAGCTGTTTTATTGGGGCATCCTGAATAGTGCATCAGCTACGAAATCCTTTCTCCCTGGGAGGTAGCAGAGCTTGAAGGTAAACCAATTAAAGTATTGAGTCTACTGAACTTCTTTGTGCGATAATCTCCGGGGCGTTTTTAGGGCTTCTAGGTTTTTGTGGTCAGTCCAAACTTCTAAAGGGCTCTTGCTCCCTTCCAGGCAATGTCTCCATGTTAAGAGTGCCCAGGGCACTGCATAAGCCTCGTTCTCCTAAACCACCTACTGCCATTCAGTATCAGTTCATTTCCTGGAGGTATACACACAGGTTGTAAGGCACCCTGGCAGTTCTTTGTAAAAGAACTGCCCCCCACTGCCACATTGCTAGCATCCACCTGAATAATAAATGGGATGTTAGGGTCTGAGTGTTTTAGCACTCGTTCGGTATTAAACAATTGTGCTGGGCTGTGGAAGCTTCTGCAGTCTCAGATCAATCTCCCACATTGCCTGCTGTGCTGGATGTGGTCACCCCATTGGTCACTAAGGCTGGACATGGCTGACTGTCTGGCGACAGCAAGGGTTCTGCGTGCCTTGAGGCTTTTGAAAGCCACCTCCATAAACTTGACTTGCTCCATCATCCAGTCAGCCTGGCCATGCTTTCCACCTGTCTCTTCCTCCTCCTCCTCCAGTTCTTTCAGTTCCATTCTCTGTTCTCATTGGTGGCTTCTGCAGCTTCCACAAGTAAAAGTCACCCCCGCAGGCTTCTCTTCCCAGTCCTCCTTCCTTCTGATGCCCAGGGACCACCTGGATCTTAGCAGATCATCACACATCTCCCTGTTTCTAGTCCTTTTGTAATGATCCAGCCTGCACAGAGGCTTGGACGAAGGCTCCCCCAGCATTCAATTTCTTCCTGGTCACTCTCTTGAGCCAACATCACATGCATGTTCATGATGGTAGAGGTGATGCTCTCAATTGCAGATTCCATTTAATGTCGGATGTGCCCCAGTCTAATCCCTTAGGGAAGTAAAATTCTCAACTCCATTTGGTTGAAGTGAAAAGGCACTTTTACTAAGAGATGCTGATTGCAATTAAGTCAAGTGGAATCTAAAATTCCCACATTCCAATACAGAACTATACCCCTGGTTTCCCATAACCTCCCCCACTCCCTGGTCCATCCATGTGTAGCCAATCCAGCGCTGCCCAGATGTTTTGGGAAATGCTGAGGTGTTTGGGTTGGTGAAATTCCACTCTCAGGGCAAACGACCTTGAAGATGCCAGCATGCCACTTCCAAAACCCTCTGTTCTTCTTCAACTGTCAATTCCCCCTCCCTCCCAATTTCTCATAATAATACAGCTTTATGGCCCATTTGTCCCTTCCCCCCACCTTTCCCAATTGATGGCAGAATGTCAGCAGGCATCAAGCCGAAGCTGGTGGATCTGACACATTGATAAACAGAAGCAAAATGCAACTGAATCATTTCCTCATAAGAAAAAGGTTTCGATCTTTGAGGTTAATACTTCTTATGATTTCTAATGTACTGTTATTTATAAATGTTAAAAAAGAGAAAAATAACAATTGTACCAGGGCAGATTGATTTCAGCACTGCTCATCTCTTACTATTTGTTTTCTATTCATTTTTACAGTACACTTTTATTTGCTAAAAATAATATACAGGTAGGACTCACTTAGTAATAACAATTGGTGTTTTCCATTGCTAAACGAAGCAGTCATTAAGCGTGATATTTGACCATACGAGTTAGCAACAGCAGTTATAGCAGTCCCCAATTACTTTTAGTTAAGTGAAGACTGTGTGCATTATTAAGTGTGGATCTCACATGATCATCATCATGACTTCTGACTTCCTGCAAACTTCCCAATTGACTTTGTCCGCTACTTTGCATTGCTACTCACATAGCAATGATATAGGTGGCTGTAAGTTAAAATGCCCTTTCTGAAAAAGTAACAAAACCTTGGAACTAAATCATTAAGCTTTCTGCAGTTGTTAGTAAACTGACTTTTCCAAACTTGCTAGAGTTATCCACCACAGTTGCATTTTTGGACCAAATCTCAGCTCTAAACTGAATTAGTACAATTAGTATTATTAATATAGCATTAGGAAAGCAACTCTAGTTACTTGTAAGTAGGTGTAGGGATTCCTCTGGCTCTGCAGTTCATTGACACTTTTGCATCTGGAGACTCTTCTGGGTATACCGTATCAATGGGCTGCTCTTCAAAAATTGGTCCATAACCTTTTAGTTCATCTGCAAATAGATGGCAAGGCAATTGAATAATGTTACCCAATTAGTACATATGAAATGCAGATACTTTAAACATTTCTAAATTCTTTTAGAGATGGAACATAGGAACAACCACAAGCTATAATTTCCAATTAATTTTATCTTGTCAGTATACTACCCATTAGAAAATAGTGTAAAGCAATTTCAGTTCCTTTTAGCCACATTAGCTTTCCATTGACACCGTCAACCATCCTGCCAATTATAGCTAAAGCTTATGGAGCATTGGTGACTTGTGCACTTTTATAAAAAGAATAGCAAGACAGAGAGTTCAAACCTCCCAGGTTATCCCTATAGCTTTCCTAAAGTCCACTGGACTGGGTCATGTAACAAAGCTGAAGCTGATAGATCAATTTCATTAGCAGTGTGCTTATTCTTCATACTCTGCCATCTGATTTTCTTTCTACCCTTCTTTTAAGGATAAAATGTTTTTAATTAATGTGTGGTTTTGTTTTCAAAATTGTTCAATTCTAGGGGAAAATTTTTTACAAAATACAGCTCAAAGCTAAGAGGAATTTCTAGAAGCTTTTTAAAATATTGAAACAATGCATAAAAGAGAAAGCAAATCTATACAATTTGATTTTGCTTAGCTTTCCATTTTCCAACCATTACTTTAGAACCATATTCTTGACTCTCCACAACACCTATTGCTGTATTCTTTATTTTGAATGAATATCTTCCCTAATGCCTTAATGCTTCCAGAACAAGCCCCAAAGGATATTTTAAGTAGCTACAGACAATTCATTAATAGCTATTCTATATTGAAAATGCACCTACTGAAAGCACTTATTTTCATACTCTTTTCCATCTAGTTCTATGTTTACAGTCCAAATGAAAGCTCAGTGCAAAATTTATGTAGCGGATTATGAATATGCAATAAATGCTATAAAATGAACATTGGATCTTACCTGAATGTTCGATCTATGTGCGCTGCAGGAGAGTCCAAGCAATGGGTTCAAGTTTAGCTTGGTTGGCCAGAGACTGAGTTGAATTTTCCTAGCCATGCCTCTTTCTCCCATGAGCCTTCAGTGTTTCGACGAAGAAGTCTGTAGAAGATGTAGCAATGATGATAGAAGAATGTCCACTATAACTAGGTGTTGGATGCTGGACCGCTACCTTAGGGCGGGGTTGGACTCTCCTGCAGTGCACATAGATTGAACATTCAGGTAAGATCCAATGTTCAATCTCCTGTGCGCTGCTTGGAGAGTCCAAGCAATGGGATATACCCAAGCTAAGTATCCCCAGGGTGGGAGTCCGAGCGGTCCAGGTGTCGTTCTCCTGGTAGAACGCAGGACTCTTCTGCCAGGACTCTTCTGCCAAACGAAGCCTCGGCTGAGGCAAAAACGTCCAACTTGTAATTTCTGATAAAGGTAGTGGGAGAAGCCCAAGTTGCGGCCCTGCAAATCTCCAATATGAAAGCCTGAGTAGCCCAGGCTGCTGTGGTAGCAGTGCTACGAATTGAATGTGCAGTGATGTTTCTGGGCACTGGAGTAGCTTGGTGTTCGTAAGCCATTGCGATGCAAGCTTTGATCCATCTCGCAATTGTAGATGGGGTAACTTTCTTGCCCATGGCAGTAGGCTGGAATGATACAAATAGTGCTTCAGACTTCCTGAATGAAGCGGTCCTGTCAATATATTTGCGAAGTGCCCTACGAACATCGAGCGTGTGCCAACGCCGTTCTCTAGGATGTGCTGGGTCAGGGTAAAAGTTAGGTAAAACCACCTCCTGTGCCCTATGAAACCAAAAATTGACTTTTGGTATGAAAGTCGGGTCCAACCTGAGGACCACCCTGTCGGAGTAAAAGATGCATAAATCTCTACGTACCGAGAGTGCCGCCAGTTCGGAGATCCTCCTTGCAGACGTGATTGCTATCAAGAAGGCGACCTTGAAGGTAAGTATTTTGAGATTGGCGGATCCTAAAGGCTCGAATGGAGCAAATGTGAGCGCTTGTAGGACGAGAGGCAAGTCCCAGGAAGGATACATATGGACTGGAGGAGGCCGTAAATTAGCAACACCTCGAAGAAAACTCCTCACCTTGCGGTGTTGAGAGAAAGGGATAGGACCCTCTCCATGCAGAATAGTCGCTAAGGTGGCCACTTGTCTGCGGAGCGTGTTGGCAGTAAGTCCCTGTTTGAATCCTGAGTGAAGGAAACTCAAGACGTCCAGAAGGGAAGCTGTCCTGGGAGGAATGTGCGATTTTCGGCACTAGCTAGAGAACGCTGACCAAGTGGCGTCATAAATCCTGGTAGTAGACGGACGACGAGAGGCCTGGATGACAGAAATGACTTCGCTCGAGAATCTGGAGTCCCTCAGGATTTCCCATTCAATCGCCAGACGGCCAGTTGGAGCCACTGGGGCTCGGGATGTTGCACTGCCCCCTGGCTTAGGACAATCCTGTCTGGCTGAATCCTCCACAGGTGGGACACTGACAGTGACACTAGGTCCGCAAACCATACCCTTCTGGGCCAGTGCGGAGCCACCAACAGAATTTCTGCCTGCTCGTCCAGAAGCTTCCAGATGACCCATGGTAGTAGAGGTGTCGGAGGAAAGGCTTATAGAAGGCCTCGAGGCCAGGGCGCCCGAAGGGTGTCGGTCACTTCTGCCCCTGCCGTCGGAAATCTGGAAAAGAACCGAGGTAGGTGAGTGTTCTTTGGTGTTGCAAATAGATCCACGCATGGTTGGCCGAACCTGGTTGTCAGTTGGTGAAACAGGTCTGGATGGAGACGCCATTCAGAGTGGTCAATGGTTGTTCGATTCAACCAGTCCGCCTGTTCATTGTGTGCTCCTGAAATATGTTCCGCCTGAAGGGAGAGCAGGTGTGATTCCGCCCAGAGGCTGAGGCTCGCTGCTTCGGACATCAGGTACTTGGACCGGGTGCCTCCCTGCCTGTTCACATGTGCCTTGGCAGTGACATTGACGGTTAACAGCAACACGTGCTGGTTGGTTAGCGAGAGGTGGAAGTGACGTAGAGCTAGGTGGGCAGCTCTGAGTTCCAACCAATTTATGTTGTGCAACAGATCCTGTGGTGACCATCTGCCCTGTGCCATCTGGGAACCCAGGTGAGCCCCCCAGCCGAATAGACTGGCATCTGAAGTTAGTGTTAGACATGGCGGTTCCTTGAAGAGACAGACTTTCTCTAGGGAAGGTGACATCCACCAGTTCAGGGAGTGGAGAACTTTTGGAGGCACCCTGACTCTTGTTGTGGAGTGACTGATACCTGCTCGTTGGCTTGGTAGGAGGAACCATTGTAAGGTCTGGGAATGTAACCTTGCCCAAGGAACGATGGCCAGACATGAAATCATTTTCCCTAGCAACTGGGGCAATACTGCGAGGGAGACAGAGCTGGCTGACCTGACCCAATGTATCAAGGCCCATATGCTGACTAGACGTTCTGGTGATAGAAAGACCTGGCAACTGACTGTGTCTATCCGGGCACCTAAATGAAGAATAGAATGGGATGGAATTAACTGGCTCTTTTCTAGATTTACTGAAAACCCGTGAAGTTGCAGAGCCTGAATAGTCTCTGACAAATCCTGTCTCGCCTGCCTGATGGATGAGGATTGAATCAAAATATCGTCTAGGTAACATTGAAGCCTGATTGGGCGAGCCCGCAGATGGGCTACCACCACGTCCAGGAGCTTTGTGAACGTCCTGGGGGCAGAGGACAGGCCGAATGGAAGGGCCCTGTATTGGAAGTGTTGCCCTGCGTAACAGAATCTGAGATATTTCCTGTGTGAAATCCGAATTGGTATGTGCAGGTAGGCTTCCTTTAGATCTATGGATGTAAGCAGATCCCCCTGTCTGATGCAATTTAGAATAGAGGTATTTGATGTGTTTGTTGAGTCTTTTTAGATCTAGTATTCCCCTGCAACCCCCCGATTTCTTGGGAACCAGAAAGAGGATCGAATAGAAACCGAGACCCTTCTGCGAGACAGGCACCGGTTCTATTGCCTGGATGGAAAGTAGATGAAGGATCTCGGCTTCCATCAGAGACCTTTTGGTGGCATCTCTGGGAAGAGTGCAAGAGATGAATCTCATTGGAGGGAGGGATGAAAACTCCAATGTGAGACCGAGCCGGACTGTTTGCAGAGCCCAGGCGTCGGTTGTGATGAGCTCCTATTGGGCTGAGAACCTCATGAGGCGGCCTCCAATGGGAATGTGTGACTGGGAGTCATTTGGACCTGCGGTAAGGTCTACCGCCGGCCAATCGAAAGGGTCTCCTAGACTGGGATTGTCTAGACCTGTCCCTGAACTGAGCCCTATCCTGGGATCGGTCTGAAGTTGGGGGGGTAAGTCCCCTGATAGGTTGGGGCGGAGTAACCGCCCTCCGCCCCATGAAAGGACTGCCTGCGATAATATGGAGAGTATCTCCTGTCTGTCCTCCTGTGAGACAGGGGAAGTACCTTCCTTTTATCCTTGGTCTCTACCAAAATGGGATCTAAAACCTCACCAAAAAGATTATTGCCCTGAAAAGGAGCAGACACCAATTTCCATTTGGATTTCATATCGGCTTGCCAATGGCGAAGCCATAATAATCGCCTGGAAGTCACGTTAGATGCCAGGGCCCTGGAAGCGAACTTAGCTGAATTAAGGGTTGCATCAGCAGAGTATTCTGCTGCAGCAATTAATTTGTTGATGTCCTGGTGTAATCTGACATCTCCGGGGGAGCCCTTGCCTGCATTTGACGCAGCCACAAGAGGGAGGTTCTATTAAAGAAGGAAGCTGCCGTGGTTGATCTGATCGCCCAGGCAGCTGCTTGATGTGTCTTACAAACTGACATCTCAGCTTTCCTATCCTCGGTCTTCAGCCCTTCTGCAGAGTTTGAGGGGAGAATATTGGAAGATGCTAGATTGGCAAAGGGAGTATCTATTGTAGGCAACTTAAGCATGTCCTCTACCTCCTGTTCTACAGTGTACATCTTTTTGTCTAATCCGCTGGGATTAGACAAGGATCCAGGTTGAAGCCATTGCTTCTTGATAATGTCTATGAATAATCTGGGAGAAGGAACAGCGTCCTGGGTAGTGACCGGTTCTGTAAATAATCAAGCATGGGGATCCTGCTCCGCCGAACGGTCAGATGCCCCAGCCACAACCCCTAGATTGGCAGTGGTTTTGGCCTTGTATAACAAGGTCTTGAACATGCTAGGGTTGAAAAGGCCAATGAAGGCTGGTTTGTCTGGAGATCAGCCTTCATCTTCAGAAAGATCATGATCTGCGAATTCTTCCTCCTCCCCAGTATAAGACCATTCACTGCCCTGAGAATCATGGGGTGAGTGGAGGGCCCGGGAATAAACCCTATCCTGGTGGGCCTGGTGTACATTGGGAGTGGTACCAGCTGAGGCGGGAGCAGGAATGCCCCTCCTAAGCAGGGCAGAGTCTATGCCCTGGGCAATGGTCTGAGCTAACATCTGGCAGAGTTCCTGAGAAAGAACAGGGGCCTGGTTTACCTCAGGGCGGAGCCCCGCCGCTGTAGGGGTGAAAGTAGCTGAGGGAGCTGACCTCCTAGGTACTGGAATGACTCCCTGATCAGATGAGCCCTGTTCTGATATGGGAATAACCTCCTCAGCACTCTCAATTAATTCAGTTGGAGGATCTGTGGTAATATCTGGAGACCAATTCAATCTATCTTCGTTTGAAGCAGAAGGAGGTGTATCCTGAATTGGAGGGATATTAGGCTCCAATAATATTAGATATTAGAACAATGACAAGGCCTAGGCCTGAGGAGGCTTCTGCCTGCTTTTTTTGCCTTTGCAAATTGTTTCTCTAAGGCTTTTTGCCTTCTTTCTGCATCCTTATCAACAGCTGTGGAAGAAGAGGCCTTGGATCTGGTGGAAGGCCCAGGCTGAGGCCCCATTGCTTTACTGTGATCTGAAGACTTAGCTCTCTTAGAAGCAGAAGAATGGGATGCAGTACTTTTGGAGTGATAGGAGCTGCGATCCGCCATCTTGGAATGACAAGAAAAAAAGGCAATTCAATCAGAAGAGCTTACTAGGACAATGATTATAATAATGATATTATTCCTCACTCCAGTATTGGTAAATATGGCGCCAAACTGATACAATAGTGTGTAAGCGCAATTTTCCACTGCTGCTAGGTATTAGGCATGAGACTGATCAATGACCAGCTCTAATAACGCTATGAGAGAAAGGCAGCAGTAATCAATGGTGCGGGACAGACACAACAATCCCCAAACCACAAATGGCAATAGCAGTAAATCTCCTTGCTGTTTCCGATAAAGAAAAACTGCTAATTAGCGATCCCATGATAGTTTCTGAGGCATTTGAGGCTTTTTGCTACGTTTCTGAGCTGTTAGGAGCCTAATTTGCCTTTAAAAGGATTGCCTCGGTTGTGCTGTTAATGGCGGCAATTAGGAACGGCACCTGAGGCAAGAGATTAGCTCCGGAGCTAATTAGTTCCACGGAGCTCCTGGCAGTGGGAAACACTTCAGCTGTTAGTGTTAAGTTTTAAGAGAAAAGGGAGAAAGACGGTTTCTTCTGTGGCTGGCAGAATATTTTAAAGAATTTTAAAGAAATTTTCTAAGACGGAGAAATTAAAGCAAGTCTCTTTAGGCTGACTGAGTTGAAACACTGAAGCCTCATGGGAGAAAGAGGCATGGCTAGGCAAATTCAACTCAGTCTCTTGCCAACCAAGCTAAACTTGAACCCATTGCTTGGACTCTCCAAGCAGCGCACAGGAGATTAACATTTTTCCCCTTGATCATCCTTCTCATACAAAGGTGTTGACAAGATCTGTAGGTACAATGCACATACTATCTTACTTAGTTTGTGGTGGTCTCAGCTCCATTAGTATATAATACTATAACAGAAACATCAAGGAAGCAATATGTTAACTCCTTCTTTATGAATCTGAAAGTTGCCAAGTTTAAAAAACACTAACCCTCTGGACTAATGAGTTAAAGAGCTGCCTCTAGACATTCATTTTAAAAGATTTTTAGAAACCTGCAGTTGAAAGTTCTTCATGTTTCCTTACCCTGAAGACCCAAACTGGTTTTCAGGGTAAGGAAATCCCAAACTGATTGCCCTTTTAACATTTCTCTTGACACTTCTCCAAAATGCACCCCCAAGAAGCCACATCTCTCTCCCTCCCTCCCTCTCTCTCTCTCTTTTACACACACACACACACACACACACACAAAATTTAAGCAAATTCCCTTTCTTGGAGCCTTTAGAATCGTAGGCTAGAAGGTACCTTGGAGGTCTTCTAGTTCAACTTTCTGCTCAAGGCAAAAGACCCAGAATGGGTCTCCCTCCCCGCTGTTAGCCTTATCTTCTCAGGCCAGGTGAGGAGTGGCTTGGAGGGGAGGAAAGAAGGGCCGGGCACAGGCATGCTATTCAGCTGGTTCGCCAAACTGCACAAAAAGTTAGCTACTGGTTCAACTGAATCAGTGCGAACTAGCTGAATCCCACCACTGATTAAAACTCTCCTGTTACAAAATAAAACAAAAGTCTTCTATATTCTAAGAAATTTGCATAAAACAATATTGTTGTGGCCTGTCAGCCACCAGCCCCTCCAGCAGCTGCATCAGATGAGGAGGAGGCATGGGAGTCAGGGCCAGCATCAGGCAATCAGAGAGCTCTAGGAAAAGGGAATGGAGCTGTCAGAGATAGAGACAGAGCCTGAGCCATCCATCAGTCCTCAGATGGAGAGTCAACAGCTCGCAGGTCTGGAGGTGGCTGATGAGGAAGAGGAGGAACAGCTGGGCCCAGTGCCTGATGCACGGATGCACAGAAGGCAGAGAAGAGGACAGCAACGTGAATCTATGGGATGGTCCTTGGAATGGAAGAGCCACTGCTGCTAGCGAAGCCCCACCCTAGTTCTGGGGATAAAAGGCAGGGGGCAGAGATGAATAGATATCACAGACATCTATTCATCTCCCTGCCAGTCAGCCACTGATAGCCTGCACTTCCTAATCCTGTCTGGAAATTATCAGAATTCTTCTTGGAATATACAGCAACTTCTCAGCATGTGTGTGTGTGCCTCTGTTGCTGGAAGAAAGCGAGCACACTTTCCAGGACTTTCTTTGCAAGTGTGGGAAGAGAGAGAGAGAGACTCCTGGTGTATTGGGGCTATTTCAGGGGGAAAGGGAATGAGCATCACTTTCCACAAGACTTAGAGACTTTGTAGCCTGCTGTGAGAGAGCGATTGCTGGTGCTCGTAATAAAGGGAACATTTCGTTAAATACAAAGGGCTTGTAGTGTTTGGGAGCCGGGTCAGAACAAATATTTTTAAAAATTATTTATATCCTGCCTTTATTATTTTTATAAATAATAATAAATAATAAATAAGGTGGCAAACACCAACATATATTCCTTCCTCTTATTTTTCCCACAACAACACTGTGAGAATGACTGGGCTGAGAGACAGTGACTGGTCCAAACTTAATCAACTGGCTCTCATGTTCTATCTTGGTCAGACTTTTGTAAAAATTCTAAGAGTTACATCCCAGCATCTAGAACAGTATTTCTCAATCTCAGCAGTTTTAAGATATGAGACTTCAATTTCCACAATTCTCCAGACAACATAGTTGAGGTCTACACAACTTAAAGTTGCTGGGATTGAGAAACACTGGTCCAGAGCATGAAAGGTTAAGGAAGTTTGTTTAAAACCATTAAAAAAACCTTGGGAGCCTGGTGGCTCAGCAGACTAAAAGCATTGTGATTAACACCAGCTGTCTGCAATTACTGTAAGTTCGAATCTCACCAGGCTCAAGGTTGACTCAGCCTTCCATCCTTTCTAAGGTAGGTAAAATGAGGACCCAGTTTGTGGGGGCAATAAGCTGACTTTGCATAAATATATAAAAGTATGAAGGCTATAGCTTAATGCATTGTAAGCCGCCCTGAGTCTCCGGAGAAGGGTGGCATATAAATCAAATTTTAAAAAAATAAAATAAAAATTATTGTCAACCCTGAAGCTAACCTGGCTATGGTCGTTTTCTTTTCTGTAGCTTTTTCTATGGGGATTTTTCTTCACATGGCTTCAGGCTTGACACAGCCTGAAGCAGAGGGGGATGTAAAGATAATTGGGGTTTGTAGCCAAAACAAAATAGTTCTCTGATGAGCCAAGGACATTCCAAATGCTGGTTGGCCAGAGGAGGAGGAGAAAAGTAACCAGGCAACCAGCCAGCACTCAGATTGGACAGTGTGACTTATTGTTTGGGAGAACAAGAAACTTTCACTTTTTAATGAGGTGGAAAATGCAGGAACTTTCAGAGTTGGTTTTCCACCAGTCATGCCAAGATGATATCTCCAAATAAAGCTGTTCTTCGAGGAATCTACCTGCCTCAGAGTTCTGTTTGCTATGGGTGTATTACTTGGAACCTTGATATTAAACCAATTCTCCTCCAAAATTCTCTGCTCCAACTGGAGCTGCCCTCTGGGGTCCTGAGTCCAGCTGCTGCCCTGGTTTACCCAGGCAGCAGAAAGACTCAGGGAAGAAGGCAGAATGGAGGGCTACTGGGGTGGCTTCCTGGAGAGCCTGCAAACTCCCTAGGGGACCCAGTGGATGGTGGAAGTGGCAGCGGAGATCGTCCAGCAGATGGGCACCTGGCTGAAGACCTATACCGAATGGCCAGCCACTGGGGACCTGTACCGGGCATAGGAAGACTTCAGGTGCCGAGGTTCATTCCAAGGGCTGGTGAGTGACTCCCAGTGATGACGACAAGGGAGCTGGTGACCACTGCCATCCAGAGGAGAGCTGGGGCCTGTGTTCTGTCCCTGTACCACGCACACACTCAACCAGCCAGCTGAGGGTTAAATAAACTCTTCAAACACTCAACGTCAGTGATAAGGAACTTGGCAGCAACTCCATGGCTGCCTGTCAAAAACTTTTACTCCGATAACACAGACAAAAATACACACAGTTTGAATAGTCCAGTTTGTAATTAAATCCACAGCAAATAGGTGTTGTGTCCGAAGGTGAAAAGTGCCTCGCCAGAGATTAGCACCCCGCCGCAGGGAGGCGGAGCCGGTAAGATGGTTCCGCCCCAGGCGCCTGATGGAACCTGATAGGTTCCAGATGGAGCTTGGGCCATTTCCTGAGGCTCTGGCACACGCCTCAGCTGGAGACCTAGTGGCCGCCTGGGATAGGGCGGCCGCTGGAGCTCTGGACCGGGTCGTGCCTTTATGGCCTCTGACCCGGCGCCAATCTCATTTGGCTCCTTGGTTTACTGGGGAGCTAAGGGAGTTGAAGTACCGGAAAAGACACCTAGAGAGTAGTTGGAGGGCCAGTCTTTCAGAATCGGACCGGACACTGGTAAGATCTCATATTAGGAATTACCTAGTGGCGATAAAAGCAGCGAAATGTAGCTATTTTGCTGCTCTTATTGCATCATCAGATAACCGCCTGGCCGTCCTGTTTAGGGTGACCCGCTCCCTGCTCCACCAGAAAGCGCGGGAGGACCCCTTGGAGGGTAGAGCCGAGGATTTTGTTCAGTATCTGTATGACAAAATCACTCAGATCCGGGAAGATTTGGACTCCGACTGGGTAGTCTCAGGGGGGAGGGACTGGGGCAGGTCTTGAGAATGTTATCTGGGATGAGTTTGATCCTGTGACCCCTGAGGACGTGGCCAGGATTCTGGGTAGACTGAACGCGACCACTTGTTTATTGGACCCGTGCCCCTCCTGGTTAGTGCTGGCTTCCCGGGAGGTGACGCGAGGCTGGCTCCAGGGGATTATAAATGCTTCGTTGGGTGAGGGTGACTTCCCCGCCGCCTTGAAAGAGGCGGTGGTGAGGTCTCTCCTCAAGAAGCCTTCCCTGGACCCAGCAGTGTTGGCTAATTATTGTCCGGTCTCCAACCTTGGTTTTGTGGCGAAGGTTGTTGAGAGTGTGGTTGCGCGACAGCTCCTCCAGTACCTGGATGAAACGATGTATCTGGATCCGTTCCAGTCGGGCTTCAGGCCTGGGTACAGCATGGAAACGGCATTGGTCGCGTTGGTTGATGATCTCTGGAGGGCTTGGGACAGGGGCTGCTCCTCTGTCCTGGTCCTATTAGTTCTCTCAGCGGCTTTTGATACCATCGACCATGGTATCATGCTGCACCGGCTGGAAGAGTTAGGGGTGGGGGGCACTGTTCTATGGTGGTTCTCCTCCTTTCTCTCTGACCGGTTGCAGTCTGTGTTGGCAGGGGGGCAGAGGTCGTCCCCAAGGCCCCTCGTATGTGGGGTGCCACAAGGGTCGGTCCTCTCGCCCCTTCTGTTCAACATTTATGTAAAGCTGCTGGGCAAGATCATCCGTGGTTTCGGGGTGAAGTTCAATCAGTATGCTGATGATACTCAGTTGTACATCTCCACCCCAGACCACCCCAACGATGCCCTTGAAGTGATGTCCCGGTGTCTGGAGGCCGTGCGGATCTGGATGGGGAGGAACAGGCTCAGGCTCAACTCATTCAAGACCGAGTGGCTGTGGTTTCCGACGTCCCGATATAGTCAGTTGATGCCATCGCTGACTATTGGGGGCGAATCGCTGGCCCCCACGGAGAGGGCTCGCAACTTGGGTGTCCTCCTGGATTCACGGCTGTCTTTAGAAGAGCACTTGACGGCCGTGACCAGGAGGATTTTTCATCAGGTTCGCCTGATCCGCCAGTTGCGTCCCTTTCTGGATCGGGACTCCCTACAGTCACTCATGCCCTCATCACCTCCCGCCTGGACTATTGTAATGCTCTCTACATGGGGCTCCCCTTGAGGAGCACGTGGAGGCTCCAACTGGCACAGAGTGTGGCCGCGCGGGTGGTTATGGGAGCAACATGGCGCTCCCGTGTAACACCTCTCCTGCGCGAGCTGCACTGGCTCCCGGTGGTCTTCCGTGTGCGCTTCAAGGTTTTGGTTACCACCTTTAAAGCGCTCCATGGCTTAGGACCTGGTTATTTACGGGACCGCCTACTACCACTACTCTCTCATAGAGAGGGTCTCCTCCGGGTGCTGTCAGCCAAGCAGTGTCGACTGGTTGCCCCCAGGGGGAGGGCCTTCTCTGTGGGGGCACCCACTATCTGGAACGAGCTCCCCCCGGAGATACGGAGGATCCCGGATCTGCGCACCTTCCGCCGTGCTCTTAAGACCCTCTTATTCCAGCAAGGAATTTTTCTCCCCTTTTTAAAATTTTAAATTGAAATTTTAATTGGTTTTAAATTTATTGGGATTTTAATTGTCGTGGGCCAATATTATTTAATTTGGTTTTAAATTGTTTTAACTTTTGTATTTCTGTATTTTATCTTGTGCCTGTTCACCGCCCTGAGTCCTTCGGGAATAGGGCGGTATACAAATTTAATAAAACCTAAAACCTAAAACCTAACATAATGATAGAACAATAGCTGAGGAGTTATGTCAATTACCAACAAACTTGCTACCTTTTGCTGAGGTGGTATACAACAATGCAGTGCACAGTAGCACTGGGCTAACCTCCTTCAAAATCACCACAGGCATGGATTTCATCCCCATGCCTGAGCACCCCAAGGAGCCACCCTCCTCCATGACCTTAACCGAATGGATGGAGTCACTGAAGAAAGCATGGGAAAACTTGAAACAAACCTTTCAGGAAGCCACGAAAACACAAAAAGTGCAAGCCAATAAGCATTAGTCCCACCAATTGCCCTTTTAAATAGGGGTCAAGGTTTACCTCTCCACCAAGTGTTTAAGTTTAAAGCTGCCCTGTAAAGAACTAGGACCAAAATTTATAGGACCTTTCCCCATCGTGAAGATTATTAACTCGGACTTCTGGTTTGCTTTTCGTAGCCGCCAGACGGTCCCTTGGGACCGCCAGCCCCTTCGCCTGTAAAGAGCCGCCTTTACAACGGAAAAGGCTCGAAAAACTCCATTTCCAGGAGGAAATGTGAGATAGAGCAGGTGAGTGTAGGTAGAGCTCTCCGCGTAGTCCCCAGAGTTTTTTTTTTTACTCTTGGGGGCGAGCGGATGCGGCTCCCTATAGCACTTGCCGTTTGCTCTGGGCGTTGGGAGACCTCTGCTTTTTTGCAGAGCAAGGCTACGAAAACGAGCCTTTCAAGATAACTAACAGATTAACTAAAGAGGATGAGATCTGGATCTGGACCTGTGACCCTAAATTGCAAGTATTTATACTTCTTTTACAAAGGAAAGTAAAAAAGAGTTTTTAAAATGGCGACTGCCGAAATTTGAGCTGGGAAGCTGAAAAGGGAAAGTCCTTCTGTTTCTTATTAAGCCACAAAGTAGCGGAATAAATGCTCTTGGCTACAATTGAAGAAAAAGCTCCACTTTTGTGTTTTCTCTTTTCTGGAGATTTGATTTGATTTTGATCTCGTTGGAAAGAAGCTTTGCTTTTTAAAAAGTTTGCCTGTGTGGAAATATGGCGTTTAGGCTTCCAAAGCTGGATAAACAAGCGGGGGGGGGATTCCCCCATCCACAAACTATATGAACAAGTTCTTAACCTACAGTCTCAGAAAACTGATTTTAATATAATTGAATTTCTTCTGGAGGAGATTGTAAGAAGGGATGAGATTATGAATCAGAACTTTGAGAAATTTAAGCAGGAAACTAAAGAAAAGATTATAAAAATGGCTAATGGTTTCTCAGAATTTTTGATCAGGTTGGATACAAATATTAATCTATTAGAGTCTAAAATGGAGGAAATTGAGGATAATTTGGAAAATAAAATAGAAAAAATTGAAAATGATTTGATAAACATCCAAGACAATAGTTTAGAAGAAAAACCTAAAATGGAAGCTGATTGTAATGTAGAAAATATACAACAACATATTGAAAAGGAAGTTTTAAAGATGCAATATAATTTTACTGAATATGCGATCAGACTGAGAGGATTACAGGAAAATAACAGAGATGACCTAAGAAAAATATCTTCTGAAGTTCTGGCTGGGATTTTAAAGGTTCATCCTGAGGAGGTATTTTGTAGGATTGATAGAGTTTATAGAATAAACTCCTGGATTGCAAAGCAGAGGCAATTGCCTAGAGATGTGGTGATTTATTTTACAGATAAAGAAATAAGGAATAATATTGTGCAGAAATCTTTTAAGTCTACTTTGCAATTGTTTGGAAGAAAGATTTGGATTTATAAAGAACTCCCGCCTAAGATGTTATTGGAAAGAAAGAAATTTGGTTTTCTGGTGGCTGAGCTTAAAAAAAGAAAAATTTTATTCAGATGGAATGCTCCAGTTGGTATAATATTGAGATATCAAGGAGAAAGATATCAATTAAATACTGTTGAAAAAGCGGAAGAATTTTATCAAAAATTTTTAAAAATGAACTTAACATCTTTATGCACAACACAAGACAAGCAGAAGGAGTTAGAAATAAAGGAAAAATATCGAGTTACAGAGGCCTTGGTAGATGAATTGCCTTTGGATTCTTCAGACACCTCAGCTGGATTATTTATAAATAAGAGAGAAGTGGTATCGGATTCTAACGTGACGACTCACCAAGCTACAGACAACCATGGAAATCAATTAATTGATACACAACTTACAGAAAAAAAATATGAGTCACAAAAGCAAAACCAACAAGATCAAGTTATAAAGCAGAATGAAAACCGATCAGTTGATACACAACTTGCAGAAAGCAAATTAGGATGGAGATCAAACCCACAAAAAGAAAGGAAAAAAAGAAATAGGTCTCACAAAAATAAAAATTTCTAAATTAAGCAACAGCGAAGCCAGTTATTTTTTTAAAAAAAAAATATATGACTGAATATATGAAAAGATGGTTGAGGCGAAGTATTGGTTAATATCATCCTGAGGAGAGTGACAGACCTCTGCAATGCCGTAATTTTGGGATGTGAAAAGGGCCTTAAATTGTTGGATTGGAATTATCTATTTTTGGGTTTTCTTTTTTTTTCATTGGTCAACGTATTATACTTATGCTGAGCTATAAGGCAAGAGAGTTATGCTGGGGCATGCAGAAGATCTGGCTGTTACCCCATTATGAGAATGGGAATTAATAATCCTGAAGAAAGCCACTATTACAGATATTATATGGATTACAATTATAAAGTCACTCGGGTGGTTGTTTTCTTTTTTCTTATATATATATATATATACGAAGATATTCATTATTGATGGGGGCAGATGATAACTGAGGATTTTGAATATTCTGTTGCAATTGGGATGTTATGTTACCCTAATTCGGATGATGGAGTCAGCAATCCAGTGGAAAGATATTAAAGAAGATATTGTATGGATTATAAATTTAAAGTTATTGATTTTGTTTATATAAGGGAATATTTTTTAGTAGGATGGGCAGAAGAACAAAGATTTTAAGAATTGTTGTGTATGGTAATTTTGTAGGAAAGTGGGTGGAGATAGGTTAGTGATTTGATTATACAGATTAAGAAAAGGGATGCTTAAGAGATATATTTATGGGAGTGGAGGAAATGGATAGTGTAGAACAAATGTAAAACTAGAATATATGGCGAAGGCTGCTTTGAAATATCATATTAATATACACAAAAGATTAAATGTTAAAGTAGGATTTATTATATAGTTTTGAAGTGGAAGGTTATTTTGAAATGTTATATTAATAAACAGACATAAGTATGGGGGAGGAGAAAAAAATGGCAGATTATCGATAAATTGGGAGTTATAATAATATTACTGTGTTAAATCAGAAGTTATTACATAGTGTTATAATGGAATGTTATTTTGAAGTGTATGGTAAGAGGGGGAAGTAATAATATTAATAATATCACTAGGAGTAAGGGTCAGTATTTGGAGGAGGAAGTAAGGGGATGGTAAAATATTATATAATCTGTTATGTATTAGGTTTTTATTTTGAAGAAGTCATAGGGGGGAGGGGGGAGGGGGTGGTGAGGGGGGGTTAGGGAGGAGGGGGGAAAAAGGGGGAAAATTTGTAATTGAAAACTTTTTCAATTAAAAAAAAAGATTATTAACTCTATCATGGTGGAGCTGAAACTCCCCCACCTATTAGGGAAAGTGCATCCGGTTTTCCACAGAAGGCTGAAACCATCTTTTGCTGCCTCATAGTTGCCATGAACTCTGAAAGGGGGAAGGGAGGGAGAAGTAGATAAACTGGCTAACAGTCAAAACAAAAAGTTTTCTTGTGGGAACCCAGTTCACCCTAACAGGTGGCAGTTGAAGGAAGAGAGGAGTGACCAAGCACCCTGCCAGCTACTTTCATTGGACAATGTGACTCGTAACATCTGGAGACCATTTGTTCTTTTAATTAGGCTAAAACCGCAGGAACCTTTAGAGTTGGTTTTCACTGGCTGTGCAGATATGATGTAACCAATAAACAAGTTCTTTGAGGAATCTACCTGCCTTGGAGTTCTGCTTTTGGCAGAACACTGACACTCTGGTTTTCCTACACAAATGCTTGCCCAGTTAAGTAATACCTTCCCCTTCTCCCCAGCCTTGGGTGATCACATTGTCAAATTATGAGCTGTTCTTTTGTTATGGGAACAGTCCATCTCTTTCTTAAGCACCTGCAGCAGTGACCTTGATGGCTCCCATGCTCTCATGATCTCTGCATACATTCTCCACATTCCATTTCCCCTTTCCCTCCCCCCAGTTCATTGGCAAATTGAAAAGCATCAAGGTTTGAAAGAAGCAAAATGGTTCAATCTTGACATGCTGGCCCCCTGAAGGAAAAGGGCACCTGGAAAATATTAAACATAGATTAATTATTGTTGCTTGGATGGTCTTAGCCTTTACTAATTTCTTTGGTCGTTCGAGGTATTTTGCGTGGAACCTTTCTACTAACTTGTCTATGCTAACATTTTGGGCACCTATCCACTCAGCATTGGCTGAGGGATATCCTTTCCACTGCACTAAGTATTGTAATTTATTTTTATTTTTATTTTTATTTATTTTATTTTATTTTTATTTATTTTTATATGCCGCCCTTCTCCGGAGACTCAGGGCGGCTTACAATGCGTTAAGCAATAGGCTTCATACTTTTGTATATTTTATACAAGGTCAGCTTATTGCCCCCACAAACCGGGTCCTCATTTTCCCCTTGAAATATCTTGAGTCCAGTATCCTCTTTATCTAATAGTGTTTCCTCCCTCCCATCTCGGGAGGTGGAGATTTCTCCTCAACTGGCCTTAGCTTGGAGCCTTGGAAGGGCTTCAGTAAGCTACGGTGGAACACTGGGTGGAGTTATCTGAGTACCTTAAGTAACTAATTCCACTGTAACAGGGTTTATGACTCAAACAATTGGGAATGGACCTATGTACTTGGCACCCAGTTTTTTACAAGGTTGGTTCAGCTTTAAGAATTTAGTAGACAAGTAAACTTTCTTCTGAGGGACTCTTTTCTGATCTGCCTGTCTCTTTTGTGACTCCCTGGTTTTATTCAGGGCTTTCTGCACATTTCCCCAAGCAGCTTTCAGGATATCCATCCATTCAGTTATTGTTACTGAGGGAGGAAATTCCCTCAGAAATGCTGGCATTGGTACAAATTCAACCCCTGTGGTTACTTTGAAAGGGATGAATCGAGTGCTACTATGACCAAGTTATTATCAGTTCTACGAAAGATAGGAGCTCCGTCCACTTGGTTTGCTGATAGTTTACATAGCAATGTAGATATTGCTCCACTATTGTGTTAATTTGTTCTGCCACCCCATTGGTCCTTGGATGGAACCCTGAACTAAGTCCCTGAGCTGACCCTATTTGCTTTAGGAACTCCTGCCAGAACTTTGTTGTAAACTGCACCCCACCCTTCCGGTCTGAAATGATGTGCCTTGGGACTCCATGCAGCCAGTAGACGTGCTGCACAAACATTTTGGCCAAATTCCAGACTTTGGGAAGCTTTGGGTGAGTGTTGAAGTGTGCTTGTTTTGAAGTCAACCACAATCCAAATTATGGTGCTTCCATTACTCTCTGGCAATTCCACTATGAAATCCATGGCAATTTTCTCCCATAGTCTGCTAGGGTTGGCCACTGGCTGCAGTGACCCAGGAGTCTTCCCTGGCAATCGTTTCATAGATGCACACACTGGATAACTGGTTACATTGTTCTGTATGTCTTACTTCATCTTAAGCCACGAGAATTGTCTTTTGACCAAGTGAAGAGTTTTTACAAGCCGAAAGTGTCCAGCCGGCTTTACGTTGTGGCTCCTTTGTAGGATTTGGGTCCTCTGGCTGACTGGAACATACAGCTTGTCTCTCTTCCATGCCAGGTCTTCCTCATCATTAGATCAGCTTTGTGATTTTTGAGCCATTCATCTTCCTTCAGGGCTTCTTTTAGCTGTTGGATCAGTGTGCTGTCGGCTGGCTGAGGAGTACGTTTTCCCGAAAATAGAACATGTCCCGAAAATAAGGCCAAGCCTGATTTTTGGGGTGGGCCTAAATATACGCCCTCCCCGAAAATACCCCCTCTCTCACACACACACGCACACACAGGTCCCTCACTCCCCCAACCCTCCCAAGGCAGCCACATCCCTGCGAACTCCTGCGTCCCCTGCCCCTTTTGCCACCCGCAGCACCAACAGTAGACCGCGAGTGCCTGCTCCTGCTCCTGTGCCATGGTGGCGGCCTGCCCACTGAGCCCCAGTGCCCAGGCGCCGCATGCTCATACCCTGTGCTACTGAGTGCCCGCCAGAGCAGCCCCAGTGCAAGCATCACCGCCCCGAGGCTTCTTTGGCAGGGCGGCCACCGGCAGCAGAGAAGCTTCCATGCATGGTGGGCAGTTGCAGAGGACTACAACAGCAGACCTGGTGCATCTCACCAAACTTGGTTTTCCATGGAGCTCCGGGAAATGAAACGTCGGAAAAGACGCTTAGAGGAGAGTTGGAAGTCCTCCCGATCTGAATCTGACCAAACATAGTTAAGAACCCATATTAGGTCTTATCTAGTGGCGATGGAAGCGGCGAAACGTCATTACTTCACCGCCCTCATTGCATCTGCAGAAAACCGCCCAGCGGCCCTGTTTCGTGTAACCCGCTCCCTCCTCAATCAGGGAGCGAGGGAAGACCCTTTGCAGGGCAGAGCTGAGGATTTTGTACAGTTTCTGCATGATAAAATCGCTCAGATCCGGATCGGATTGGACTCTGACTGGGCAGAATCCAATCCGGAGACTAGGGTGGGTCTTGAGAATAATATCTGGATTGAGATTGACCCTGTTTCTATCAAGGAAGTGGACAGGATTATGGGCAAATTTAGTTCCTCCACTTGCTTATTGGACCCTTGTCCCTCCTGGTTGGTTTCGGCTGCCAGGGAGGTGACTAGAGACTGGATCCAGGCAATTGTCAACGCTTCATTGAGAGAGGGGAACTTCCCCGCCTCTCTTAAGGAGGCAGTGGTTCGACCTCTCCTCAAGAAGCCCTCCCTGGATCCAGACTCACTTAATAACTATCGTCCCATCTCTAACCTTCGCTTCATCGCGAAGGTTGTTGAGACTGTAGTGGTGCAACAGCTCCCACAATTCCTGAAGGAAATGGAATACCTTGACCCGTACCAATCAGGCTTCCGACACGGTCACAGCACGGAAACGGCATTGGTCGCTCTGGTGAATGATCTCTGGCGGGCTCGGGATGGGGGTTGTTCCTCCATCCTGGTCCTACTTGACCTTTCAGTGGCTTTTGATACCATCGACCATGGTATCCTACTGCAGCGACTTGTGGTGTTAGGGGTGGGAGGCACTGTCTTACGGTGGTTTTCCTCCTACCTCTCGGGTCGCTTTCAGTTTGTATGGGCGGGAGGGCAGAGATCCACCCCGAGGCCCCTTAATTGTGGGGTGCCTCAGGGGTCGCTTCTCTCCCCCCTGTTCTTTAACATCTATATGAAGCCACTGGGTGAGATCATTCGTGGCTTTGGGGTGAGATATCATCAATATGCTGATGATACCCAATTATACATCTCTACCCCAGACCACCCCAGAGATGCCCTTTCCGTGATGTCCTGTTGCCTGGAGGAGGTACGGGCCTGGATGGGCAGAAACAGACTCAAACTCAATCCCTCTAAGACTGAGTGGCTGTGGATGCCAGCATCTCGGGTTTCAGAGGCACCATCACTTTTGATAGATGGGGAAAAACTTGCACCCGTTGATAGGGCTCGCAACTTGGGTGTCCTCCTGGATGCTCGGCTGTCTCTAGAAGACCATCTAACGGCCGTGACCAGGGGGACCTTTGCACAGGTTCGCCTGGTGCGCCAGTTGCGCCCTTTCCTGGACCGAGATGACCTCCGCACAGTCACTCATGCCCTGGTTACTTCCCGCTTGGATTACTGCATTTCCCTCTACATGGGCCTGCCCCCGAGATGCACCCAGAGACTCTAGCTGATCCAGAATGCAGCTGCACGGGTTGTTACGGGAGCCCCTCATTACTCCCATATAACACCCCTCCTGCGTGAGCTGCACTGGTTACCAGTGATTCTCCGGGTCCACTTCAAGGTGCTAGTCCTCACCTATAAGGCCCTGCATGACTTAGGTCCGGGATATTTGCATGACCTTCTCCTGCCTGCCTCTCACCGTCCTGTTCGCTCACATAGGGCCGCTCTCCTCAGGGTTCTGATGGCAAGCCAATGTCGCCTTGCTGTGCCCAGGGGTAGGGCGTTCTCTGTGGGTGCTCCCACCCTCTGGAATGAATTACCTACTGAGCTCTGGACAGCTCCTGATCTCCATTCCTTCCGTCGGGACTTGAAGACTTGGCTTTTCAAACAAATAGGCTGACTCTGATTCCGGGTTTTATTAGTTACTATTAATTAATTATTTGGATTAAATTATGATTTTATTGTACTTGTTTCTTAACTTGTGTTCGCCGCCCTGAGTCATTCGGGAGAATGGCGGCATATCAATACATGTAATAAATAATAAATAAATAAATCCCGCAGCTGGGCGTGGGTCTCAGTGGGGATGGCTGAGACGCTGCAGGTGTTGCTGCCGCTACCACCTCCAGAGACCCAGTGGCCCCCTGCAGCCAAGTTCAGCAGTGGGCAAGGAACGTTGGCTGGGCCGGCCGAACTGTGTCTGTCAGGGCTGCTCTCAGCGTGGCTGCTCGGCATCTCACAGCAATCAGAGCGGGAGGAGCAGGGGAGAAGGGGAAGCCTCTGGCGACCATCACCATAGACTGGGAAGCACACTCTGAGAGTGGCTACTGCCCTGGCTGGAGTTTGGAAGCTGCAGAGGCAGAGTTTGGGGGAGAGAAAGAAAGACTTCTGCTGCTTATGCTTTTGGCTGCATGCAAGGAAAGCAGCAGAAGCAGCAGAAGTCTTTCTTTCTCTTCCCCAAACTCTGCCTCTGCGGCTTCCAAACCCCAGCCAGGGCAGTGGCCACTCTGGGAGTGTGCTTCCCACTCTATGGTGACAGCTGGAGTTGGAGCTGGACCCTGCAGGGAGAGGTGGCCCAGGCAGTGGCTTCCGTGTGGGTGCTGGTGGTGGGTGCCGGCAGCATTGGCTAGGAGCATCTCAAGAACCTGGTGCTCACTGGCTTCGCCCACATCGACATGGTGAGGCCTGGGAGGCACGTGAGCAGGGGGTGGGGACAGGCACTGGTGTGGCTTGGTGCCTTCAAGCCTCTCGCACTCTACACACATACCTGCGGGATGGGAGGGGCTTGATGGCTGCATGCGAAGGGGGCCTCTCTCTGCCAGACTCCCGGCTCTGAGTGTGCAGGCCCACCCCAGGGCCTCCTGCACCCCCAAAATAATAAGACCCCCTGATAATAAAGCCAAACTCTTATTTCGGGGTTCAAAAGAAAATAAGACCTTGTCTTATTTTCGGGAAAATACGGTAGCTAACTGCCATCACTCTCACTGAGACCTGCGCTGCCAGCTGCCTGGAGGAAATGATGGAATTAACTATTTCCTCTCAGGTGCTTTTGTATTGGGGCATCCAGCAGAGTGCATTAGCAAAGAATTTTTTTTCCCCCTGGCAAATATCGAAGGGTGAAATTGAACTCATTAAAGTACTGAGACCATTGCACATGCTTAGGAATAACTTCCTTGGAGTTCTCAAGGCTTCTAAGTTCTTTTGGTCAGTCCACACTTCGAACAGAATCTTACTGCCTTCTAGGAATTGCCTCCAAGTCAGCAATGCCCATCGAACGGCATATGTTTCCTTTTCTCATACCGCACATCTTTTGGTGTTGGTCAGCTTACAGGAGGTATAGGCGCAGAGTTACAGTGTCCCCTTCACATTTTTTGTGAGCAAAACGGCCCTCACCACGACATCACTTGCATCAGCTTGTATTACAAATGGCTCTTCTGGGTTCAGGTGCTTAAAGATTGGCTCTGCCGCAAAAAGCCATTTAAGCTTTCCGAAAGCCATTTAGCATTCTATAGTCCAAGTGAGCAGCTGGCTTGGTTTGGGTTTCACTCCCCCTCCACCAGTGGTGAAATCTAAAATTTGTTATTACCGGTTCTGTGGGCATGGCTTGGGGGGGTGGGTAATGTGACTGGATCGGCGTAGCCATTTTTTTTTTTACTTTTAAAACCATTTTTTCTACAACCTCTTCAGCGAAGAGGTTGTTAAAAAATGCTTTCAAAAGGCTCTGACGATCCCAGAGTTGCCTGATTGGCAGAGGCTTTTTTAAAAACCCTATTTTTCTTTTAAATGCCACTGACGAGCCAAGCTGAGTTTTTTAAAAAGCCTCTGCTGATCAGGCAACTCAGCTTGGATCGTCAGAGGCATTTAAAAGAAAAAAAAGGTTTTTTTTCTTTTAAAAGCCTTTGACAATCCCAGCTGAGCTACGCGATCATCAGAGGCTTTTTTTTTACTTTTAAAAGCATTTTTTCCATTGAAGAGGTTGTAGAAAAAATGCTTTTAAAAGTAAAAAAAAAAAGCCTCTGATGATTGTGCGCTCAGCTCAACTGGGCATGGGGGGAGGGGGCAGGGATTTTTGCTACCGGTTCTCCGAACCACCTGCCTCCATCGCTACCGGATCTAGTGATCCGGTCCAAACCAGGAGCATTTCACCCCTGCCCTCCACCCGTTTTTAACAGTTTGTTGATAGACAGGCCTATCTGTGCGAACGAGGGGATGAATTGGCGATAGAATTTGGCAAAGGCCAAGAAGCTCTGCAGTTGCTTTCTCGTCCAGGGGAGGGGACTTCCCACTCTAGAATGGCCTTCACACTTCCATTTCCAACTTCTTACTAGACATGTGGTACCCCAAGTAGTCCAAACTGGTTTTGTGGAAATTGCACTTAGATAGTTTAGCACAGAGCTTAGATTTCAATTGTTTTCTTAGCACCTCCCGCACTAACTTCATGTGGTCTTCCATTGTCTCAATAAATGAGGATGTGGTACAGATACACCAGCACTCCCTTATAGAGATGCTCATGTAATACTTCATTGATTAGTTGCTTGAACATCGTGGGTGCTCCCTGCAGCCTGAAAGGTATCACTCAAAACTAGAAATACCATAAGGTACAATTGAAAGTGGTTTTCCACTCATTGCCCTCTTTTATTCTTACTCAGTAATATGCTTCTCTCAAGTCCAGCTTGGTGAACACCCTTCCCTCTTGGCCAGGCATATCCTTCGTAAGGGGGAGGGAGGTTTTCCACACAGACACCACTACCCTAAGAAAATCCACTCATAATCCCAAAGGCCCATCTTTCTTTTCTTTTAAGAGCACTAGGGCTGCCATGCTAAATTTTGTTGGTTGGATGAAGCCCCTAGGTAGGTTTTATTCATGAAGTTTCTGAGATCCTCTATCTCTCTTGGGGTCATTGAGTACATCTTTGGTTTGGGTAATTTGGCCCCTGGCAGTATCTCAATGGCACAGTCAGTGAGGTGATGGGGAGGGAGTGCATCTGATTCCTGCTTGCTGAAGGCTTCAGCTAGGTCCTTGTATTCCTTTGGGATGAGCGGTCCCTGTTGGCCACCCTCAGTTAATGAATTGACGGGCTCTATCTTTCCCCTCCCCACCAGCAGGGTTTCACTACTTTTGCATGTCACTCCATGCATTGCAATCTGCTGCTCTATTCTTCCAGTGCCAGTTGTCTTTCCCATCAAATACTGGGTTCCACTTCTTCAGCCACCAATATCATAGTCTCTGCCATTTTCAGAATCATATAGTTTCCTCATAGCTCCTTGATCTCAGGATTACTGACTCGGTTAGCCTTGTAGCTGGCAATCCCCCCAGTAAGGGAGCTATCAATTTGTTCAAATTTCATAGGTTGCCTCAAATTTTAAAGTCTCACCTTTTCCACAGTTCACAGACTAACCAGCGAGTGCAACCTAAGTCTACCAGGGCCCTGAAGACCCCTGTCGCCCCTGAATGAGGCACTAGCATCTCCACCCAGGTAGTCAAAGGGGCGATGGTTCCACTTACCATTGGATCATCCTCCCCTTCGCTGTCACTCTTGTAGAAGCCCAGGTTGGGCTTGCTGGGGGTTGAAGTTCCCTCCCCTCCACTAGAGAGAGAAAAGACCTCCATGACCTGCTGCACCACGCACGTCTTCTCCTTTCCCTTTCTCAGCACCATCTTGGCCTTCAGCTGGCCTAGACCCCTCGCTGCTGACATGGGTTGTGGGCAGTTGGCTGCTCAATGGCCCTCTTTTCCATATCAGAAGCAGGCTCCAGGCAGGCACCACGGTTCTCCCTAGGGGTGGCATGAGGGGCCTTGATCCCCTGCATGTTGGTAGGCATCTCTCCTGCCTCATCAGGGGAGATCCTCATGCGCCGCATGTTGCCAGTACTCCAACAAGTCTAGCTCCACTGTGGTCACCAGCTGGTACCATGCCCCGAGGTTGTCTGGAATTCCTTGGGGCAGGTAGTTTTGGTACAGTTCCTTATTTAATCCATCTTGGAAGCGGTAGACCAGAATGCATTCCAGCCACCCTCTCAGCTTCCCAGCCAGGCTGTGGAACTCCTGAATGTATTTGGTTACCAGCCAATTCCCCTGCCTTATGGCGCGGATCCCAAATTCCGCTCAATGGCCCTATCCAAAATTTCCAAATGTGGCTTGAAGTTCATCCAGGACAGAATCCACATTCCCCAACTCTAGTGCTCCTTCATTGTGGAGGTACATCACCTACTCTGCTGCCTCATCCTCTAGGTTCGAAGTGATGGCATTCATGTGGGCAACTTCGTCTGGGTACATTGCCCCATACCACTCCAGATAATGCCACACCTGGCTCTGGCCATCCATCAAACATAGCTTTTAGAGGTGGGGCTCCTGATCATCCTAAACTAGCATGTAGCCCGGTGGCAGCCCCCCTCTATGGGCTTGCTTGAGCCTGGGCTCCTGCCACTGCAGGGATTCCCTGGGCATGTCCCTCAGATGTAGGAGGGACTACAGCTCTTACTGAGGGAGCTCCAGTTCCTTGGACCTCACTTCCTAGTCTCAACAATTGGGGTGGAGAGGGAGATGGGCCTGCTGACACTTGGCCTGTCTCAACCCCTCTCCTGGGACTGACTGGTTCGACACTGCTCCCCACATTTCCATTCTGACAAATCTTTCATGCAGTTGCTCCACAGATGGGCTATGGCATGCAGTTAAGGATTTCCACTCCCCTGGTTTTTTCCAATCTGTAGCCCTCCAGGCCTTCCATTTGCTCACTTGAGTCACTCCAGGCGGGACTAAGGGGAACTCCAACTAGCTGCCTTCCCCACTCTGCTTGGCCATCTTGTCTTCAGGTCAGGGGAAATGGATACAGCCACAATTTCTTCCTCACATACCAGTGGCTGCTCCATCTTCTCCGCTCTCACTTTGGATTGGGTCACCACTGTTTGCACCCCAGCATCGACTTGGGCAACTGCTGGTGCCTCCTGAGTAGGGAGCGATCCAGGCTTCACTGTGACATCAGCTTTTCAGTCCGTTCTGGACATGATCTGTTATGTTACAGCTCTCTCGGCAGTATCCCAGTAGGCTGTGTTGAGTTAAAATGGTGCTGCAGTGGTGACCTTGATGGCTTCCATGTTCTCACAATCTCTGCATACGTTCTCCACATTCCATTTTCCCCTTCCCTCCCCACACTTCATTGGCAAATTGAAAAGCATTAAGGTGTGAAAGAAGTAAAGTGGTTCAATCTTGACACCAACATGCTTTGGTCCCAGCTTTTTGGAAAGTTGCCTGGACAGCAGGTATTTTGTAGACAGGTAAACATGGTCCCCTACTTTAAAATATTTGGCCTTTATTTGCTTTTTATTGGTTTGTGTTTTGTAACTTTTTCTTTCTCCAGTGACTTTCTAATCACTGGCCAGGTATTTTGTAACTGAGTAACTCAATCCTTCAGTGATGTGATAGGAGAGGTGGCTAGGGGCAATTCAGGCATGCACACAAAGTCTTGTCCTGTAGTCACTTTAAATGGGGTGAAACTTAGTGTTGCTATGTACAAAGTTGTAAACCATCTCAGCAAATGGGAGAAGGTCTGTCCAATTGTCCTGCTGGTAATTGATGTAACATCTGAGGTATTGTTCCAGAACCACATTCTAATGTTCACAGTCCCCATTCATTTCTGGATGATTACTGGAACTAAGCCCCTGGGACATTCCAAGGAGTTTTAGAAACTCCTACCAAAACTTTGAAGTGAATTACACTCTGTGATCAGAGATCATTCATTGCGAAGCATTGTGCAGTCTATAGATATGTTGAATGAACAGCTTAACCAGAGTGTGGACAGAAGGAATATTTTGGCAGGGCACAAAATGTACCTGCTTAGAAAACAAGTCAGTGATCACCGAGAGCATGATATTCCCTCAACTTTCCACTATGCAGTCCATGGAGATTTCCATGGGGCACTAGGCTCCGCTATCGGCTGAAGGAGTTCTGGTGTTTTCCCTTGCTATCACTTTGCTGAGGCACATACTGGGTAACTGGCCACATAAGTCTGAATGTCCTTTTTAAGTGATGGCCATCAAACCTACCACTTAATTAGGATAAAGTCTTTACAAATCCAAAATGCCCTGCAATTTTTGAGTCACGCCTTTTCTCCAATATCAGCAATTTCTGGCTTTTGGGGACATATAGTTTGGTTCCTACCCAGGCTAGACCACTCTGTATTGTACATTCATTTTGTGGGTTTGGAACCATTTGTTTCCCTCTAGTGCTGCCTTTAGGGTCTCTTCACCTATTTGGAATTTCACCTTGGCCTGTGCTCGGATGGTTACTGGTGCCACAAGCTGGTGGGATGGGATGACAAGTCTAAGTACCTCCAGCTTGGAAAGGTTGTATTGAGGCATTCTGGATAGCACATCCACTAAAAAAATCTTTCCCCTGGGAGGTATCAGAGGATGCACTTGAATCAATTAAAGTACTGAGCTCATCAGACTTGCTTGGGTGACAACTTTGGGGTATTTTCAGGGCTTCTAAATTTTTATGGTCAGTCCACACCTCAAAGGGTATTTTGCTCTCTTACAGGAAGTGCCTCCAAGATAGAAGTGCCCAGCACACTGTGTAAGCCTCTTTTTCCCAAACTGCCCACCGACACTCAGTGCCAATGTGTTTTTTGGATGTGTACACACATAGGACACCCTGGTTGTTTCTTTGTAAGAAAACTGCCCCCACGGCCACATCACTAGCATCTGCCTGAATGATAAATGAGGCATTAGGGTCAGGCTGTTTCAGCACTGGCTCAGCTGCAAACAGGTGTTTGAATTTCTTATATACTTCTTGTCTTTCCTTTGTCCATTTCAGTGGCTGGCTGGGTTTGGGCTTCCCCTCTCCATTTGTTTTTAACAGGTTGGTGATAGGGAGGGCAATTTGGGCAAATAATGAGATAAATTGGTGGTAAAAGTTCCCAACGTCCAAGAAACTTTGCAGTTGCTTCCTGGTGCAGGGTGGAGCCTACTCTAGCACAGCCCTGACCTTCTCGAGATCCATCTCTATCCCCTCAAGGGTGATGCAGTAAGCCAGGCAGTAGATATTAGTTTGGTGGAACTTGCTTAGTATATAGCTGTGCAGCCCAAAGTTTTTAAGGACTGCCCTAATCAATTTTACATGTTCTGGCATAATGTCTATGGAGATTCTCAGTCATCCAGGTCATGGTTGTCCCAAAGGTGCTTTTTGAGAACAAAACATTTTCAAAGAAAAAACCAGAAAACCCAGTTGCCTCTTGAAAAAGCACCTTTGGGACATGTCCTGCCATAGTTTCAGTATAGATCTGTATGTCATCCAGGTACCAAAACCCCTTTATATAAATGCTCATGCAGTACCTCATTTATTAGCTGCATAAAGACAGGGGGGGTGTAGTCCCAAAGGGAGAACTCTGAATTGAAATCCCCCCAAAGGGCATTTAAAAGTGGTTTTCCATCCATTCCCCTCTTTAATTCGAACTTGGTAATAGGCTTCCTGCAAATCCAGTTTAGTAAAGATCTTCCCTTTTGCCAGATGGGCTGCTAACATGTCGTTCATTTTACACATACACCACTCTATAGTGGGTAAACATTTTTTACACATGCACCACTCTATAGTCCATACATAAATGAGGGACCTGTCCTTTTCTTTCCCAGAACAGGACCAGGACAGCTACCCTGGGTTGGGCCAGGTGGATGAACCAACATTTCAAATAATTGTCTATAAAGGACTGTAATTCCTCCAGTTCTCTAGAAGTCATTAAGTAAAATTTGGGCTTAGGCAGTTTAGCCCCTGGCAGGATTTCTATGGAACAGTCAGTTGTCTGGTGGGCTAAACAACATAATTGGTAAACATACACACATTATTTCCTGTTTGTATGATAACCGTGATCTGACCTTAGAATGGATTACAACCTATATTTCGGTGTAATCTAAAAAAAACAGAACAATTTCAGTTTTAATTTAAAAAGTAAAGATGTTCAATTTCTAATTAATCAGAATTATAATTCATTGGAATTAAAGGATCATTTTATTAGTTCATCAACTTTCAAAATGTAGCCAAATATATGCTCCTAGTTATTTAGTTAAACTAATTGTAACTAAAAGCATTATTCTCATGTTTCAGAAGATTGTGGTAAAAAAACATAACCAAACAAAGAATCAGTATGTATTAACCTTTCCAAGTGTCATCATAGTTACTACTGAGAGCAGATATAATTATATTAGGATAAAATGGACATATATGTTATTTATATATATATATATGTTTAGGGCAAAAATACTGCTGTTGTTCCTGTCCTCTGAAACATCTTGCCCCCTGATGTGAGGTTGTCCCCAACCCTCCTATCTTTTTGTAAGAACTTAAGGACATAGCTATGGCAGTTGGCTTGGCACTTCAATGGGGAATCAGTGGAATGGAGATGGTTAATTAATAAAAGATCCCACCTCCCCACCACTCCACCCCCACCATTCTCCTATCTTTTTGTAAGAGCTTAAAGATATGGCTATGGCAGTTGGCTTGGCACTTCAATGGGGAATCAGTGGAATGGAAAGGGTTAATTAATAAAAGATCCCACCTCCCCACCACTCCACCCCCACCATTCTCATATGTTTTTGGTTTTAATGTTTGTTTTTAACTTTTTATGTTTTAGATTTTATGTAACTGTAAGCAACCCAGAGTTACCTTATGGTAAGATGGGCAGCCAATAAATAAATAAATAAATAAATTGAAGTTGTTATTAAAGTTTCAATAATATTTGTTCAATATATAATGATAGAAACATTATTAAATTTGGTCAGTTTTCAAGACATCATTCAATTCAGCATGAGGAAAAAGCAAATGCAGCTGGGCTCCTGCCATAACATGCAGTTATGATTTAATCAAAGTAAAAAAAAAAAGCATGAATCTATTTTTCATTGTTTCTAAAGTTTTTCTTTAGAAACTTTAGAGAATAACCAGCGTTCTCCTATTCCTTGAGAACAGGGTGATTGCAATGATTTGTTTTGTTTCAGTGTAGTGTGGTCTGCTTTGCTTTTGTTACGGTATTTTTGCTCTTCTGCTCAATTGTATTCTTTGTACGATAGGTTTTTTAAAAAATTGCAAATCACCCAGTCATTTAGTCAGGCAGTCTGTACTTTAAATTATTATTTTTTTAAATAAAGGAAATAAGCAATGTGTTACATTATTTTTTCTACCAGGATAAAACTACAATCCAAGAGATGAAATGTCACAATATATGGTGTCAGGGACATATGATTGAAAAGTGGTTTAGTTTCATGATTCTTTCTCTAGAGTGCCACTTGGGAAAATCAGTAAAAGTAGATGCCAGTTGCAGGAGTGGACTGCTTTCTTTTTATAGAATTGCAAAATATAAAATGAACCTTAACATTCTTTTTTCAATATTTTTGACTATTTTTCTTCTAGTATATCTAGCTTACTATCTTCTTAAATCATGTTCTCTGTTAACAAGCCCTGCATTCATTTTGCATTCCCAGATTTGAGATAAATATAGGACTATAAATGATTATTAGTGAACAGCAGAGACTTTTTAGTTGTCATGTCTCACATCTACTCAGCTCAAGTTGACATTAGTCCTTCAAAATGATGGCAGTATTTAATTTATAAAACAAAGCATATATTTTTCCATGCAAAAGGCCTCTGTTTTAATTTATTGAATTTCCAGTGGGAAATGCATGCTAAGATGCTAAAGAGAAACTACCAAACAAAATAGAAATTACTTAGGTAAGTAACCTAGTTGTCTGATAAGATATCAAAATAAGTCTCATATAGCTTTAATTTTTTCCTTTGTTTTTAAAATTGTTTAAATATTATTAAAACTATTTTCTTTCAACTGCTGTTTTATTACATGTAAATTACTTTGAGAATCATCGGGGCTCACAAGCAGTAATTATTTTATATTCACAGTTTAAATTGCAAAACTTGTCCATTAAATATACTATTGCCTGTTAAATTGAAAACAAGACTAGTAATTTTTAAGGTTTTTTGTTTAAAGATATAAAATCATTCACTGAATTATCCAATCTTACCATGAGAATAGAAGAGCTCAACTTACCTCGTACGTGAACTGTGATTCCATGTATCATGTCACGAACTTTTAAATATTGGAATAGAAAAAGAAAACATTATTTTTTCAGTGAGTCCCCCAACCCATGAGCAGCTACTACTGAGTTAAAAATGTCACTGCTAGTGTAAGACATACCAAAGATTATTACTTTACAGAGAAATCACTTTAATATTATTTTATTGCCAGGGATGCATCAAATAGTACTTGACCTGGGTTGTACGAGACATTTGAAACAAATCTGGGGTTCAATGAAAAGAGAAAAGCAAAAAGCAAAGAATTGCTCACGCAAAAAAATACAGAACAGTTGATATATTAATTTTAATATCCTGCATATTAAATAGTAACTTGAATCAGAATAGATGTTACAGTAGTGTATTTTACCAAATTGTTTATTGATAAAGGAAATTGAACCAAAATTTATTCTTGATATAACAGCAATAGGACAGTAATGACATGATTAATAATACACATTCAACTCTGATAGTTTGGCATATCTTAAATATTACTTCCTGTATCAAAAGATGTTCATCCATCTTTTGAGCATTTATATTTCATTTGAGTGTTTCTTTCTTAAACTTGGAAGACCTAATTGAGACAAAGTTAAATGTTTCAGGTAAAAAAATCTAAAATGTATTTGCCATATTTTTTGGAGTATAAGATGCACCGGAGTATAAGACACAGCTTAGTTTTTGGGGAGGAAAATAGGGAAAAAAAAATCTGCCTACCAAGCTAGCATCTTAGTATGGTCAGCTTCAACACATTAGTTTGCTATTTTTTATCCCCTGCTTAGGGATAAAAAACAGCTTCTATAGCACAACTGATCTTTGGAGAGAGAAGCAATGAGAACGGACTTTGTCTTACCTGAACGTCCCTTTTCTGGGTGCTGTGACTACAATCCATGGATCGTTTATTTCATGTGTGTTGTTAGGGACTGAGTGTAGATTTTTTTCCTTCCTTTGATTGACCACGCCTCCTCTGCTCTGCCTACGTCAGTCTTTTGTAATGAAGGTGCAGGCATCCAAGAGTCTACGAGACAAGGTAAGCACACAAAAAGAAAACAAAACAAGGCAACCCACCCAGACAAGAGCAGGAAGCCAAAATGGGAGGGTATGGATTGTAGTCACAGTGCCCAGAAAAGGGACATTTAGGTAAGACAACGTCCGTTTTCCAGTGCGCTGCTTCTACAATCCATGGATGGGATATACCCAAGCTCACTTCTCTTGGGAGGGAGGCTGACTGCTCCCCGGGTCCAGGGTGGAGTGAACCTGCTGTAGTATCCTCCGACCAAATGAAGTCTCAGCCGAGGCGTAACTGTCAATCTTGCAATGACGGATAAATGGAGAAACCGAGGACCAGGTGGTCGCCCGACAAATGTCACTGATGGAAGCCTGGGTAGCCAAGCAACCATAGTAGCAGCGTTGCGAGTGGAATGGGCGAAGATCCTACCAAGTACAGATCTGGCCTTGAGCTCGTATGCTGTGGAGATGCAGGCTTTAATCCATCTGCCCACAGTGGAAGAAGAGACTTTCCTGCCCATAGAAGATGGGTGAAAAGAGACTAAGAGAGCCTCCGACCGGCGAAAGGAAGCCGTACGCCTGATGTATCAGCGAAGGGCCCTTCATACGTCCAAGGTATGCCAATGCTCCTCATGTGGATGTTGCGGGGCCAGGCAGAAGTCTGGCAAGATGAGCTCCTGGGCCCGGTGAAACCATGAGTTCACCTTGGGCAGAAACGAAGGGTCCAACCTCATCACCACTCTGTTGGAATGAAATATGCAGAGGTCTTTGCGGATGGACAAGACAGCGAGCTCCAAAATCCTCCTGGCGGACGTTATGGCTAGCAGGAAGGTGAGCTTGAAAGTCAGAAATTTTAGACTGATGGAGCCTAAAGGCTCAAACAGGGCAGATGTGAGCATTTGAAGAACCAAGGACAGATCCCACGATGGGTATTGATGGACAACCAGAGGACAGATGTTGGCAGCTCCTTGAAGAAAACCCTGAATTCTTGGGTTTTGAGAAAGCGTGCAGTGTGGATCACAAGTTAAAACCGTAGCTAGAGCCGCTACCTGGTGCCTCAAGGTAGTTGGGGCTAGACCTTTATCCAACCCCACCTGTAGGAAGTCAAGGACATCTGGGATTGAAGCCGATGTCGGGTCGACATGCTGCTTTGAACACGAGGCACAGAATGATCTCCACAAGGCCTCGCAAATACGCATTGTCGATGGACACCTGGAAGACTGGATGGTCTGGATCACCTTGTCAGATAGTTGATCTTTCCTCAGCAGGACCCTCTCAAGTGTCAGACGGTCAACTGGAGCCATTGGGGCTCTGGGTGGGTGATGACCCCCTGGCTGATAGAGACCTTGTGCTGAGGAATTGTCCAGGGTGGGGAGACAGAAAGACTCACCAATGTGGAGCTACTAATAGAAGCTCCGCATGTTCGGACAGCAGCTTCCGAATAACCCTCGGGATGAGAGGGATGGGAGGAAAGGCGTAAAGAAGCCCGAATGGCCACGGGCAGCGAAAAGCGTTGCATCCCTCTGCCTCTGCGCTTGGAAATCGCGAGTAGAACCTTGGAAGCTGAGCATTTTGAGGGCTGGCAAACAGGCCTACTAGAGGATGGTCGACCTCTGTGATAACTCCAGAAAGATGTGCGGATGAAGCTGCCATTCCGCTGGAACGAGTCTCTCCCTGTTCAGCCAACCCGCACGAACGTTGGAAAGGCCAGAAATGTGGTCTGCCTTGATTGACAGAGTGTGACATTCCACCCAGCTCAGCAGTTTCTCCGCATCGATCATTAGGGGTTTGGATCGAGTGCCCCCCTCCCGATTGACATGAACTTTTGTGGTCATATTGTCTGTGAGGATCAGCAAATGCTGTCCTTCCAATTTTGGGCAAAAATGATGGAGGGCCAGACGAACAGCTCGCAACTCCAGCCAATTGATGCTGTTCGTCCGTTCCTCCGGGGACCATTGTCCCTGAGTCACTTGCTCAAGAAGATGTGCTCCCCATCCATGAAGACTCGCATCTGATGTCAACACCAGACGTTTGGGTTCCAGGAACATGCACCCTTTCAGAAGAAGAGGCGATATCCACCATGTGAGAGACAAGTGAACTCGAGGGACAACGTAACCTGAGTCCTGGAATTGCCGCGTCCCGATCTTTGGAATGGCAGCAGGAACCACTGCAAGGGGCGAGTGTGTCTGCGTGCCCAGGGAACGATGGCTATACACAATACCATCTTCCCAAGAAGTTGTGAAAGCAGTAACAGGGAAACCAACCTTTGGGCCCTCACCTGCGCCACCAAGTCCTTGATGCTGAGAATCCGGTCGGGAGATAAGAACACTTGACCTTTAACCGAATCGATCACTGCCCCGAGGTGTAGAATACGAGTGGTAGGAATCAGATTACTTTTCTGCAGGTCGATGGAAAAACCATGCTGTTGGAATACATTGATCACCGACTCAATGTCCCACGCTGCCTGCAGAGGAGATGACGATAGGACAAGAATATCATCCAGATAGCAGAGAATGCGTATTGGAAGAACCCTGACAGTCGCAGCTACCACTGCCACCAGTTTGGTAAAGATTCTGGGGGCAGAGGAAAGACCGAACGGCATGGCACAATACTGAAAGTGATTGTTTGCATATTTGAACCAAAGGTACTTGCGATAAGCCGGGTGAATTGGCACATGTAAGTATGCTTCTCTGAGATCCACCGATTGTAAGAGATCTCCCTCCTGAACGCATGCCAGAATCGATCTGAGGGACTGCATCTTGAACCTGCGATAGAGAATGAACTGGTTTAGATGCTTGAGGTTCAAAATCTCCCTCCAACCCCCCAAGTTTTGGACACTAGGAACACTAGGAACAATGTGGAGTAGAACCCGGTCCTCTCCTGTTCTCTGGGCACCGGCTCAATGGCTCTGATGAATAACAGGTGTCGAATTTCGACCTCCATCAGTTGTCTCTTTGCCAGAAGAAGGGAAACTGGACAGCGTAGGAAGTGACTGGGAGGGCTGGAATGAAATTCCAGGCAGAGGCCATGAGCCACTGTGCGAAGAACCCAGGCATCGGACGTTGACACTTCCCATTGTCGGTGAAATTGCTGGAGACAACCACCAATGGGACCCGACAGCCACGAATCACTTGCCCCTCCTAACGGATCTGTAGCCAGCTCCTCGAAATGGTCGTTTAGCTGGGGCTTGGTATCTACCTCGATCTCAAAAGGACTGCCTATCGGAAGTACAATCTGCTCCCTGGGAGTAAGTAAGTATGTTGAGAGTAGGACCCACTGGGTCCGGAGAAGGATCGAAAGGGCTGCCTCTGTGAATAGGGAACATAGGCTCAGGCCTCCGATATGAAGAGCGGAGCACCTTTCGCTTATCTTTGTCCTCCACTAA
Organism: Pantherophis guttatus; assembly: GCF_059756535.1. Taxonomy (NCBI): domain Eukaryota; kingdom Metazoa; phylum Chordata; class Lepidosauria; order Squamata; family Colubridae; genus Pantherophis; species Pantherophis guttatus. Next base: position 56,418,685 of record NC_142069.1, on the reverse strand, counting down.
GAGAGGATCAAGAGCTGCACCAAATAGGGTAGGGGCCTTGTAAGGTGCCGAGGTGAGCTTCCACTTAGCCTTCATATCCGCCTTCAATTATGGAGCTAGAAACGTCTGTGAGATGTAACAGCAGAAGCAAGGGCACGAGAGGCAAATTTTGTGGCATTCAAAGATGCGTCTGTGGAATACTTTGTAGCTGCCACCAATTTATTAATGTCCTGATGGAGCCTAGTTTCGTCAGGTGGAAGCCTCTCCTGCAGTTGGCGCAACCAAATGAGAGCTGCTCTGTTGAAGAACGAAGTGGAATTGGTGGCCTTAATCGCCCAAGTGGCAGCTTGATGAGTCTTCCTGAAGGCCAGCTCAGACTTCCTGTCCTTGGATTTGAGGCCATCAATGATGTCAGTAGAAATGATCGAAGATGAGGAAAGACTCGCCACTGGAGCATCTACAGTCGGTAAGGTCAAAAGCTTCTCCAGCTCTGGAGCAGAACAATAGAGTTTCTTGTCTAGTCCACTTGGGGCGGTTAGTGAACCACGTTGGCCCCATGCACTCTGAACTACCTCAGAGAACAGTAGAGGACAAGGGATTACCTCCTTGTTGGAGTTAGACACTTGAAACAAGGCGTCATGTGGGGCAGAGGCCGGCTGAGTACTTTCAGGCATGGTGTCCATCACACCAAACTTAGTAGTAACCTTAGCCTTGTACAGCAAGGATTTGAAAACTGAAGAGCGAAAAAGACCTGTGAACACTAGTTTATCTGGCATTAGCCCTTCATCCTCCGAAAACTCAATCTCCTCTGGGTAGTCATCTCCTTGCTCAGACTCCTCACTAGAAATAGACTCATGATGAGCTGAAGCAATAGGCCTGTCGGTCAAATGCCCCTGTGCCTGGGGCTGAGGGTTAACAGTCTGACAAAGGTTCCCTACCCCTTGTTGAATACCGGCCGCCAAGATTTTGGCTAGAGCGTCAAATAGCATGGAGTGAAGGTCTAACTGGTTACTAGGGACCCCAGAGCGGAGCCCCACAGCTGTTGGGGTAAAGGTGGCCTCCGGGATGCGCCTTTGAACCGCTGGTGGCTCAACAAAGTTTGCAGCAGAAACATCAGGCAAGGAAAGAGAAACTCCTTTTGACAGACCCAGAGCAGAAGTATTCTGGCCTCCAAATCCCCCTGAAGAACAACAGGGAATTTCAGTTGGCAGATGTTGAGGCACTGCACCCAAATGAGGCTGAGCGGATGGAACAGCCTCAGTGGCAGGGGCTCTGTGAGGTGTAGACTGGGCTGTATGCCTGGCCTTGTCATACTGTCTCTCCAACTCCTTGTGACGCCTTAGGGCGTCCTTGTCCTGAGCAGAAGTGCCCCTTGAAGATGCCAGCTGTGACTTGGCAACCTTGCTTCTAGTCTTAGTTTTGGTTCCTTTTGGAACTGCCTGGCAAGGCTTATGAACTCTGGGGGGGCTAACTTCCTGCTCCAAATCTGAAGACAGGGAGGAGTCAGTCATGACAATATAATATATCTATAGAAAAGTATATATATATATGCCAATAGAGAGAAATAGAGCTGGAATCTAATCAAGTCAAGTAAACAGGGTCCAGGAGAACTCATCAGTGAAATGGGACTATGGAACCCCCAAAGTTACGACCACTTCAGTCTCACACCAAGTCCTGGGTGCAGACGCTGAGTGCAGGGCCCCAAGTACAATAATCAAACCTAGAGTCTTAGCGGTGCAGCACGAAAGAACACGCTCTCCCAGCGCTGAGATTCCAGCCACAATCCAGGAAATTGAAGCGCAGGCTCAATCACTAGCCAAAAGGCGCTGCTTCGCTATAGTGGATGAAATTATGCAAAGTCCCGAAACTGAGGCTTTTCTTCCTCTTGTCACATCCACTGAAGTCTGCTGCTGGTCCCAAAATGGCGGCCGCCAGTCACTGACGGGACGAGAAAATGGCGGTCGCGGTAGGAAACCACTTGCTACCTTCCTCAGTGGCTCACGAAGCAGCAGAAATTGGCGCAACGTCAACTGACTTCCTCAGTGCTGCGAAGCTATCCTGGACCTCAGAGTGTGCCGCGGAAACCGGGCAGTGACTCCGGAGCTGCCAAACACAAAACAGAGCTGAGGTGGTGGCAGTTGTGCCGGCGGACCGGGAAACCAGCACACCTGCCAGTGGCTGAATCAATGTCGCGGATCCGCCCAGCCGGGTCAGAATCCGGACCGCTGCCCCCGTGAATGATGAGGGAGGCGCAGAACAGCCTGGAGCCCCAAGCTCGTTACTGCACTCTGGCAGCTTACAAATCCACAAACAATAGCGTAGCAGCTCCTCAGCGACAAACAGGAAAACAAAAAACTAAAATAAGTAAATCTAGCTGATCAATCCAACTAAATTCAAAGCTAAAGGCAGAGCAAGCGAAAAACACTAGTCTCCTCAGCAACTGAGTGAAAAAGACTGACGTAGGCAGAGCAGAGAAGGAGTGGTCAATCAAAGGAAGGAAAAAAATCTACACCCAGTCCCTAGCAACACACATGAAATAACCCATCCATGGATTATAGGAGCAGCGCACTGGAAAAAAGCAGGCAAACCACGGAGATCCCTTCACTTGCTTGTGCCTCATTAGGGCTAAAAAAAAGCTTCACAGCTGAGAGTCTGAGGGAGCAGGCAAAGCACGAAAGATTGCTTCACTGAAAAAAAGCTTAGCACAGAGATCGCTTCACTCACTAGCGCCTCGTTAGGGCTGAAAAAAAGCTTTGAAAAAGCTACATTTGGAGGATAAGACACACCCAAATTTTCAGCCTCTTTTAGAAGGGAAAAAAGTGTGTCTTACACTCCGAAAAATACGGTAGTTCTTTTTACTCAAGTCAGTAGGCACCAAAAATATTTAATACTGTCTAAATCACACCTTTGAGAAGATGGAATGCTGATTCTTCCTTGCACATAATCAAACACACACACCCCTCTTTCTAAAAGTAGTATTTAAATGCCAAAGCTTCCATGGATATCAGATTGTTTTTTGATGTTGTTAAAAAAGGCTAATTGCACATTTGGAGTCAGAATGCTACAAATTCTTAAAGTCTGGTTTCACAGGACAAGTTTCTTAATAATAGTTGAGCAATAATTGATTGGATATTTCTCTGACCCATAAATCATGGCTTGCAAGCAACAATGGCTATTTCATAAAACACACAAAGCCAAAATCAATAACTATATTATGGGTTAGCTTGATGCATGATCAGCATTGTCATTTACTTATATCATATATCATATCATCATTAACAGCACAAATCTGTCAAAGTTTGAACCTCAGATGCCTTGGAAATCTATGCTTGCATCAATCTACAGAAAAGCAAAGGTGGGTATTTCTAAGTGCTACATTACTCACCATTACTTCCAATAGCAGTTGAGTATTTCAGGCCTATTTTTAATAAAAGAAGAGTAAAGAATTTTTTAAATAAGCAGTTACATTTTTTTATATAAAAATAGAAGCACTCTCCTGACTATTTTAAAACTTGCTAGGAATAGTTCAGGAGATGGAACGAAAAGGAAACAAGAGGAAGAGAAAGGCTTCTTAAGTGACTTTTTTAAAAAATCAAGTCAATTAAAATGTTTTAATAAATAATTAATGGAAACGATAAAACTGCTAATTAAGGCTTGAGGCTTGAGACTGAATGATTTCTGAATTTCAACATGAGACGTAGTATCCAAGTTCACATTTTGTTCCTACAAATCCTGTCTGGAGAACAAAATGCTGACTATGTTAAACTAAAACAAAATAAACTTATCTAGTGGGAGAAAGGATATATCACATAAGGATAAGATTACAAATAATTAATATGTTGGTTTCTAGTAGTTGAATTTGACTCTTAACTACCATGTTTCCCCAAAAATAAGACCCGGTCTTATTTTCTTTTGACCTCTGAAATAAGCGCTAGGGCTTATTTTCAGGGGATGTCTTAATTTCCCCCCCCCCCACCTTTCAGGGCAGCTCACCATCCAAGAGAAGCTGAAAACAATGCTTTGGCTCTGGCCTCTGCTGCCGCAACAGGCACTGCTGGTGCTCACTGAGCATGCTCGAGGTCAGCAAACAGACGTGGTTGGAGCCACAGCTGCAGCTTCTTCCTGCTTTAGCTTTGTCCTCAGTCGGGAGCAGGGTGGTTCATGGTGAAATGGTGGGTGAATTCACTTGGAAGGTATTCCTAAAACCTCAGCAAGAGGGGAAGGTTGCTTGGGTAGTAGGCTGAGAAAGTGGGGTTAATACACAAGGTGTTGGTATGGGTCAAGCTTGGCATTTCACCTTCCTGCCTTTTGTGAACTTTTGGCTGCACCCAAGGAAAGCAGTTGCAGCAGAGACCCTGGCTTGTTTCTCTCCCACAAACTTCACCAGAAATGGGTCTTCGCAAGTGGCGGCATCGCTGTGATGAACCTCACGGTGGTGCCACTGCTCATACATACAAAGGTGCAACAAGCCTTGCAGTGTCCTGCCGCGAGTGGCTGCACCAGCACAAGTCTCGCAAAGACTTATTTATTTATTTATTTATTTATTTATTTATTTATTTATTTATTTATTTATTTATTTATTCGATTTATATGCCGCCCTTCTCCGGAGACTCAGGGTGGCTTACAATGCATTAAGCAATAGCCTTCATATTTTTGTATATACCTGATTAGTAGGGCTTTTTTGGGGCCCCCAAGCGTTGTTCTATTTTATACAAAGTCAGTTTATTGCCCCCACAAACCAGGTCCTCATTTTACCTACCTCGGAAGGAGGGAAGGCTGAGTCAACCTTGAGCCTGGTGATAATTGAACTTGCAGTAATTGCAGGCAGCTGGCAGCTAAGTGCTACTTTAACAGTAGTTTAGTCCGCTGCGCCACCAAGGCTCAATTTCTGGCAAAGTTTGGGGAAAAGAAACAAGCCAGGGTCTGCATCTGTTTCCTTGTGTGCAGCCAAAAGTTCGCAAAAGACAGGAAGGTGAAATGCCAAGCTTGACCTGTACCAACAACTCACGTATCAACCCCATTTTCTCACCCTACTACCCAAGCGACCCTCCCATCCTGCTGAGGCTTTAGGAATACCTCACAAGCCAATTCACCACTATTTCACCATGAACAGGGCTCCCCAAGGAAAGGAGGATCAAGGAGGATCAGCAGGAAATCAACCCCCCCCATTTTCCTGCTGATCATCCTTTCCTTGTGCCGAAGATGCAGAAAGAGCATTTTTTGATGTGCATCTGTACAGTGCTGGCAGGGCTGATGAGCAGAGAGGAGAGGATCTGGCTTAGGTAAGTATGGGGAGCGGGCAAGCAGAAGTGCAGGCTCTTCTTGCATCTTGTTGGCCACCTTGTTCATCATGGTTTGATTTTGCTTCAGATGCGGGAGAGGGAGAAAGATTGGAAGCGGGCAGGGTGAAGAAAACTCTTTCAGACAGTGATCTGTGAGTGTGGAGGGGGATTTTCCTGCCAATCCTCCTTTCCTTGGGGAGCTCTGCACAGATGCACATACCAAAAATGCTCCCTCCATGGCTTCAGAGCCTCCAGCCTTGCAATCCTGCACAGGGAAAGTGAAGGTTTGCTCCAAAGCTGCGGCAGAGCATAGTACTGGGAGGCCTCTGCAGGTAAATTGATTTGCTCATCTTGCTACAGCGAGAGGGTGCAGGCTGGGGGCTTGGTGGCCAGGGAAGATGGGGTTTTGGGTTGCAAAGGAGGAAGGGGCAATCTCCCCCTCCCTCCTGTTGCAGGGCCACCATGGCGCTCGCACAGGGCAGTGTGACCACTGGCAAAGGGGGCCCTGGCAGGCTGGCAGCAGAAGAGGTGCTCTGGAGTCATAGATATGGGCCAAGTTGCTCCACCTGTGAGAGCAGCACAGCCAGGAGGGTGAAGAGCCCTCACGAGGCCAGCAGCAGCAAGTGCAACAGGCCTAGAAGCCGGGCAGAGGCAGGGGGGAGACGATTCCGATGTGCTGTATGGCCTTCTGCCTCATCATAGCAGCAGTCTGAGCAGGACCTGAACTCCAGGCCTGGTGGAGCACAAACCATGGTCACCACCTGCCCCAGAGCCACAAGGTGAGCTGCTGAAGAAAGGGGCCCTCAGCTGTGAGGTTGCCTGGCACCGTGGGCAGGGGCAGGGCTTGCAAGTGTGCGCCAGAAACACCTCCAGGCACTCAGAGAGACAGAATGAGAGGCAGTTCCAAGCCCTCGCTGGCTCAGCTGATCCACAGGACAATGATTAAGGGGCCAAGTCTCCATGAGATGACCGAGGAAGGGAAGGGTCGCCTCCTGTGCTGGCCACCCCCTTCATTAGGGTTTATTTTTTGGGGTAGGGCTTATATTAGGTGCAAGCGTGAAAATTGGACAACAACTTGTTTTCGTGGTAGATCATATTTTCAGGGAAACACAGTATTTTTTACTATGTATTAAAACTTCAAGGCTGAATTCTTTCTCTTTCTCTAACTTTATTTGAACAATTCTGTAAAGGAGATTAAGTTGAATACTGTTGAATCTAATGGATTCATTTATGTATTAATATTCAAAACATTGTGATACAGGATTATAGCCTTTCTTTTTAATTCTTTGCACATTTACTTGAAAGTAGGTCACAAGGATGATTCCAGCCCTATTAAAATAAGTTAAAATAATAGCTATTATTGATAAAAATTAGAATATATCTTACCCGCCAGATAAAAAAATGGAAAAAGGGCAACAAAATAATTGGTTGAAGCCCTCAACTTCATGTTCACAGGAATGTTGATTCCCAAGAATGTCTGCACTTCAAATAATGGAATTCAGCTATATATAAAGACAAAAAGAGAGAAATAAATGATTTTGTTTCTGAGCATCTCCTGGCATTATTTCAAAATCTGTGGCATACCTGATTAGTATCCATAGAACAGGATACATGCCACACTGTTTATGAATTAAGATCTGAATGACATATACTTATTAATTTTAGTATTATTTATAATTTAAGATAATCAGAAACTATCAATATTAACTGTTAACAATATTATTTCAGGTATAATATAAATTTCAAATTCCAGAGATTAAGAATAAACTCCACATTGCCCAATTGCCACCTCTTTGAATGAGTTATTTTGATTTTCTAAACAAATAATTTGTTAGTAATTACTTTAAATGATTTGAACTATCCTACCCTTTAATACTGGATTGTACATTCACTAATTAAAATAATTAATGTTTCAAATTCTTAAATGATTACAAAATGAATTATCCACTTAATTAGACCAGTATAATCAAAATTATGCATAACATACAATTGCGGTGTAAATTTTTGTTTTATTTTTATAAATTATAATATTTTTATAGTTCTTCATAATTGTACTGTAATTGTAGTTTTGGTTAAAAGAAAATTTATGAAGTTGAAATGAAGCAAAGTTACTTCTCAGGAATAGGAACCCTAATTATTTTTATGTAATCGCTTCTCATTGAGTGGGCCAAAATCCTGCCCAGTAGAGGTTTGTTCCGGATTGCGTATGCTTTGCTGATGCATGCCTTTAACCATCGTCCAATTGTGGAAGAAGAAACCTTCTTGCCCAATGATGCCGGGAGGAAGGAAACAAAGAGGGCCTCAGATCGTCGAAAAGGCACAGTTCTCTTAATGTACCTGTGGAGAGCCCTCCTAACATCCAAGCTATGCCATTGTGCCTCTAAATGATGTCTTGGGCCCGGGCAGAAATCCGGTAGGACAAGTTCCTGGGCGTGATGATATAAGGAGATAACCTTGGGCAGGAAGGAAGGATCCATCCGCAGGACAACTCTGTTCGAATGGAAGATACAGAGGTCTTCCTTCACAGACAGCGCAGCAATCTCTGAAACACATCTTTCAGAGGTTATCGCCACCAGGAAGGCAACTTTGAGCATCAAAAGTCGAAGGCTGATGGAGCCCAATGGCTCAAAGGGAGCGGACATGAGAACTTGAAGAACCAGGGAAAGGTCCCATGTTGGGTAGTGATGGACAATGGGGGGCCGAAGGTTGGCTGCCCCTTTAAGAAAACACCAAATCCGAGAGTTATGAGACAGAGGATGATCGTCGTCTCCAGACAGGACGGTATGCAAGGCCACGACCTGCCTGCGAAGCGTGTTTGGCACAAGGCCCTTGTCAAAACCGTCCTGTAGAAATTCAAGAACTTCAGATTCAGATGCCATAGTCGGGTCAGTGTGGGTTCAGGAACACCACAAACAGAACAAACTCCAGGTCGCATTGTAGATCCTGGTCGTAGATGTGCGTCTAGAAGCTTGAATGGTGGAAATCCCCTGCCCCAAGAGATTGTCCTTCCTTAGGAGGATCCTCTCAAGTGCCAGAGAGATCCAGTCCCCGGGAATCCTCCAGGGATGGGCAACAGACAGGCTCACTAGGTCCACGTACCAGGGCCAGTGAGGCCAGTGTGGGGCGACTAGCAGGACCTCTGCTCTCTCCGCTAACATCTTGCGAATGACTCGTGGGATGAGTGGAAGGTGTGGAAAGGCGTAGAGCAGGCCCTGAGGCCAGGGACATCGCAGAGCATTGCTGCCCTTGGCCGCGGGGCATGGGAAGCAGGCGAAGAATTGAGGCAATTGAGTGTTGTTCAGGTGCGCAAACAGGTCGAGGACCGGGCGTCCAAACCGGCAGGACAACTCGCGGAAGAGCGAAGATGAAGACGCCACTCCACATGATCTATCTACGTCCTGCTCAACCAATCTGCTTGGATATTGGTGGACCCGGAGATGTGTTCCGCCGTCAGAGAGATCGTGTGCTTCTCTGCCCAGGTTAGCAGTTTGGTCGACTCCTCCATGAGTGGCACAGACCGAGTGCCGCCTTCGCGGTTCACATATGCTTTTGTGATCACGTTGTCCGTTAGGACCAGGATGTGATGGCCTGCTACAAAGGAGTGGAAGTGGCGCAGGGCAAGCCGGACTGCCCATAGCTTCAATGATGTCATTGAGCAACTCCGCCTGCGACCAACAACCCTGGGTTACTCGGGAGTGAAGATGGGAGCCCCACCCGAGCAGGCTCGCATCCGTTGTGAGAGTAACACATTGAGGTTCTTGAAACAGACATCCTTTGTGCATGGTCCTCAAGGTCCACCGGTGAAGGGACCTACGTACAGTTGCCGGGAGCTGAACCCGTGCCCTGGAGTTGCTGTAGCAGGTTCTCTGGTATGGTAGAAGTTACCACTGCAACAGATGGGAATGAAATCTCGCACAAGTGATGATAGCAATGCATGAGATCATTTTCCCAAGCAACCGCGACAGGAGGATCAGCGGCACAGTCTGGAGTGAAAGAACCTGGAGCACCAAGGAGTTGATGCTGAGGCGGCGATCCGGAGATAGAAAAACCTTGCCCTGAACAGAGTCTATCACTGCACCCAGATGAAGGATGCGAGTGGTTGGGTGAAGCTGGCTTTTCTCCAGGTTCAGGGAAAAGCCGTGTAGCTGCAAGGTTTGTCGCACTATGATGAGCTCCTGCAAGACTTGGTCGGTCGAGGACGACAAGATTAGAATGTTGTCCAAGTAACAGAGCACTCTGATGGGTATCTGCCTGAGGGAGGCCACCACAGTTGCCAGTAATTTTGTGAAGGTCCTGGGGGCCAATGACAGGCCGAAAGGCATGGCCCTGTATTGAAAATGCCGATTGGCATTCACAAAATGCAGGTACCTTCGATGTGATGTCCAAATTGGAATGTGAAGATAGGCCTCCTTGAGGTCTATTGAAGACATCAGATCCCCGTGTCTTATGCAACCCAAGATCGACTTGAGGGATTGCATTTTGAATTGGTGGTACACAATAAGTTTGTTCAATTCCTTGAGGTCCAAGATCCCTCTTCAGCCCCCGGAACTTTTGCTCACCAGGAAAAAGATGGAGTAGAAGCCAGTCCCTTGGTGTTCTGTGGGAACCAGTTCTATGGCGCAGATGTCCAGAAGATGTTGGATTTCTGCGTTCATCAACCTCCTCTTCTCTGGGTTGGCTGAAACCAGGCATTGAATGAATCGGAGTGCAGTGGAATTCCAGGGTGAGTCCCAGCCTCACCATTTGGAGGACCCAGGCGTCCGTTATGGACAGCTCTCATTGGCTTCTGAAATGATGGAGATGACCGCCAATGGGATAAATGGTTTGACAGTCACTTGCCTCTTCTGAAGGGCCTATTCCCGTCCCTCTGAACAGACGCTCGGCTGGGGGTTGGCGCCTACCTTGATCCCGAAAGGAAGACCTGTCGGAAGATCTTTCGAAGGACTGGGCATAGGGCCAGCTAAAGTAGGACCCACTGGGTCCGGTGTCAGTCTGAAAGGGCTGCCTTTGATTATAAGGTGTATAATGGCGATCAGCCCATCTGTACGAGGAAGGCATTACTTTCCGCTTATCTTTGTCTTCCACCAATATTGGGTCCAACACTTCGCTAAATAGGTTGGATCCCTTATATGGTGCCAATGCAAGCTGCCACTTGGATTTAATATCTGCCCTCCAATGGCGTAACCAAAGGAGGCAGTGAGAAGTCACCATTGAAGTTAGTGCACGGGAAGCAAACTTAGCTGAGTCAAAAGATGCGTCTGCAGAGTATTCAGTGACCACAACTTATTAATGTCCTGGTGGAGCCTCGTGTCCTTGGGAGGAAGACAGTCCTGCAGCTGACGTAGCCAAATTAACAATGCACGATTAAAGAATGAAGCCAATGTAGCTGCTTTAACGAACCACGTGACTGCTTGGTGTGTTTTGCGGAAGGTGAGTTCCACTTTCCTTTCCTCCATCCGAAGGCCATCTGCAATGTTATTGGATAACACGGTGGAGGAAGTTAAATGGGCGACAGGGGTGTCCACTGTAGGAAGCTGAAGCATTGTGTGCAAATTTGGGGCTGAGCAATAAAGCTTCTTGTCCAGACCGTTTGGCATGGCTAAGGAACCTGGAGTGCCCCATGGGTGTTGAATAGAGAACAGTTGTGGGCAGGGTATAAACTCCAGCTCCGCTTTTGGGACTGTAAACAGCTCACCATGCAGCCGAGCAGTATCTTGCGCGGCGGCCTGTTCTGCCGAAGCCTCCAGATTAGTTGTCATCTTGGCATTATGTAATAAGGACTTGAAAAGGGATGGTCGGAAGAACCGTGTAACAGGTGGTCTGTCCGGTAAGATTCCTTCATCATCGGAAAATTCCATCTCCCTATTGTCATCATCATCCAATAAGGAATCCTCGCTATGGATGGAATCCTGTTGGTAGGGGCAGTCTGGACAGCGATCCACCTATACTGGGGCATGCCAACGGGCCACTGCCTGTGGACCAGGCAATGGAACGTCCTGAGAAGCTCCAGCAGCTATAATTCTGGAGATAGTCTCTGTAACCAGCATCTGGATATCGAAGGGGAGGCACGGCTGTAGCCCTTCCCCCGCGCGAAGCCCAGCAGCGGTGGGCGTAAACGTGACCTCTGGTGCAGATTGTCGTGCAGATGGTTGGGTGGGGTGGGGACGCCAGGGAAGCTTGTACCATGTTAGAGCATGCAACATCAGCTCGCTGCGGAAAGCCTGCTGCTGAATCCCGACCCCAGGATTTCTCTGGCAAGGTCTGAGGCCCTGGAGTGGATACAGGGGCCGTTGAGACAGATGGATCAAATCGCTGAGGAGCAGAGGATTGGGCCTTTTGCTGGGCCAAGGCGAATTGTCTTTCTAGAGCCCGATGCCCCCTCTGGGCATCCTTGTTGGTGTCAGGCAACTTTTTTGAGGCCCGGGAGCTTGAGGGGCAAAACACCTCAGAGATATGCTTGCTGTGTCTTTTTGTCCCTTTGGTTGCCTTTTGCACATGCAAATGGACTTTGGAGGGGCTGTAGGCCTGTTCAAGGTCTGATGAAAGATCTGAGTCAGCCATGGCTATAATCCAGTTGGACAAACTGTAAGTACAGTCAGAAATTCGAACAATACTTTAAATGCAATCCAAACGGCCAGTGAAATATTTATTTATTTATTTTTATATTTTTTTATTTTTTATTTTTTGGTGTTTTAAACAGAGGGAATGGGTGAGAAGAAGCAATGGAATATAAGAAGCGTTCCTCCAATCCTCAAGTAGAATCCTCGAGCGATGGCTGAAACCCCCTGCAGAAATGTCACGCAATTGTGAAGCTGCTGAGAGACAGCAGAAATCCCAGCAGCAACTAGTCCTGGCTGAATCACCGGCAGACAAGGCGCTGGAGTAATTGATTCTCCTAATGTGCCATTTTGCTAATTGCCCCTTGACAAAGCGGCTCGAATAAGGCTTTTAACACTGGCGCGGGAAAGGTGAGAAACCCCTCAGTGCCTCCGCAGTCTTCTGTTGACAGTTTAAAATGACGCGAGAGCAGGAAACCGTTCTCCAGTGCCTCCGTGGGCGAGCCGAAGCGCACGAGCACTCAGAAGCACTCCCAGCGCAGTGAAGCCGGTAACAATAACACGGAGTATGCCCTTGGGATTGGCAGTGACTTCGGAGCTGCCTGAGGGGAGAGAGGAGCTGGGTGGCGGTGGCGGTATTGCCGGCAAGCCGGGGAACCAGCACACACACTGGTGGCACAGTTAAAAGATAGAGATGTCCCTGAAGGGACAGAGCTCCGAAAAGCTGCCTCAAAACAATCCCAGACTGGGGGAGCCGACCTGGAGCCCCAGGGATGACTCACCGCCTCCAGCAACTTAGGAGGAAAGGAACACTCTCCAAACACCGATCCAAGTCCACAAACAAAAGGAAAGGTAAAACAACTCCTCCATGGACAGAACTGACAGCTCCTCAGAATGTTGATTGAAGAATCCAAAGCGGGGAATTTGCCTATTATCAGAGCAAACCTAAAAGCAATCTCTTCAGCTCGACTGAGTGAATAAACTGAACCACAGCCGAACACAGGAGGCGTGACCAAGAAATTTAAAGGAATACACACTCAGTCTCTGGCTAATAGACAGTGATTAACCCTTGCTTTGGATTCTCCAAGCAGCGTGCTGGAGAATATTTTGCTCTTTTTTTACTATCTATCTATCTATCTATCTATCTATCTATCTATCTATCTATCTATTTAATTTTATTTATTAGTCATATTTCTATGCCGCCCACTCTCCGAGGACTCTAGGCAGCTTACACCAAAGACAGTATACTAAATAGCATATTGCCCCCAACAATCTGGGTCCTCATTTTACCCACCTCGGAAGGATGGAAAGCTGAGTCAACCTTGAGCCGGTGAGATTTGATCCGCTGATCTGCTGAACTAGCAGTCAGCTGAAGTAGCTGCAGTACTGCACTCTAACCACTGCACTACCTCGGCTCATACTATGCCTTACATCCTTCCGAGGTGGGTAAAATGAGGACCCAAATTGTTAGGGGTAATATGCTCTGTAAACCACTTAGAGAGGGCTGTAAAGCACTGTAAAGCAGTATATAAGTCTAAATGCTATTGCTATTTCAAAACAACAAAAGAGATGCACAGTGCATGTTAGCCTGGTTCGTTTAATGCAAATGAAAGTAGTGAAGATGTGGATATATTTTTATCACAAATATTTGCCTGCTTATTTCTGTTTCTAAAATTGAAAATCATAGGTAGAGCAATACTGAATACTGAATTTTATGTGTTCTGCATCTTTCCTTGTTTGTCAGCCTGAATCCTCGCTTGTTTGTCAGTTTGCTGCCTACTGCCATGGAAACGGGGGAAGAGGGAGTGATGGGCACTTGGGGGGGGGCATGCAGGGGGCAATTTTTTGTGAGGCTTTACAAATGCCAGCTTGGACTTTATTATTTTCAAGGGCAACTCTTCTAGCTTTGGAATGGAGGGACTTTCCCAAAATGTCTTCTGGCCAGGGATTGAACTCTAGTTGCCGAGTTACAAGGGGGGGTGGATGGATAGGCTCTAGGGTTTGCTTCAATTTAATGCTTCATACAGTTTTGCTTCAGATCTGGCCTGACTCACTTCTTTCCTAGTAAAAGTACCTTTTCTCTAAAACTATGGAGACAAAAGTTTTTCTTTCCTAGGAATTGAATAGAAGCAGCTCTGACATTAGACAAAATCTGCATTAATGGTTAACTCAGAGATAGCAATCTACTGTAGTGACCAAACGTCTAATGTTCAGCCACAAGAGCGAGCTGGAAGAAACTGGAGCTACGGCTGGCTCCCCACCCCCCAGACTGCACTGTGCTAGAGATGAGGCAGAATGGTGAGAGGAGCTGGACTTTGACAAGGAGCCTGTCAGGCCTAGATGGTCACTGAGTGTGCAGCAAAAGGAAGACACCCCCCCCTCTGGATGAAAGCCTGGAGGGTGCCATGCTGGCCCTGTACCTGATACAAGAGGCAATGGAGAGTTGAATAGCCCAGGAAACTCTGATGCATACAACCCAGGCTCCCCAGGTGGCCCCAAGACAAGCCATTGATGGAGCTACTATGGTGGTGGCTTCACCTGGTCCACCTGGTCTGGCACCAGTGCAAACAATGCCACCAGCGACTGCTGCACAAGCCCCCTCCTGCACGGGCTGCAGGAGGCTGCCCTTCAGGCCCCAAAGGTCTTAGCCTTGGGCGTGAAATATGGGGGAGACTCCAAGTAACTGGTGTTCTTCCTGATGCATGCTGGAATTGCATGCAGGAGTATGGGGCTGAACTGGGGACAGAGGCAGCCTGAATGAGATGCATAACCATGGTTCTGGAAGGTGCAGCTGCTGAGTGGATGGTCTCCCTCCACAATAACAATGCCCCCCAGCTGCGGAACTACAATCATATGGCAGCCCTTTGCCAATGGTTCAAAGACCCACTGGTGGAATGCAAGGCTCGAAACTGGAGGAAGACCATGACCCAAGTGCGGTGGTCAGTGGCTGCATATACCCAGGAATTCTAAGAGTTCGTGTGCCAGCTAATCACATAGCCTGAAGACATTCTGATTGATTGCTACAAAGATGACCTCAGCAATGACATCTACCACACTTGTATTTTGTGTGGGGCCCTATGCACCCTACAACACTGGTTTGTGTTGCCAGATGAATAGAATTCGACTGCACCCATGATCGACACCATGGGGGCTGTGGATAGCATGAATCCTCCCCTCCTGTATGTAAAGGAGCCCCAAGGTCATCAAAGAGTATCGAGGTCCACAGCATGGTGGCTGTAGTGCCTCAGAGAGAAAGTCCATTCAGAGAGTGGTAAGGACAGCCGAGAAGATTATAGGAAGTTCGCTTCCTGTTTTTCAGGATACTGCTTATAAGCACTATGTGCTCAGAGCTCAAAGCATTATTAGATACCCCACACATCCACTTCATGGTCTGTTTCTGTTGCTCCCCTCGAGGAGGAGGTTTCGAAGTATTTCTAGCAGAACTACCAGATTCTGTAACAGCTTTGTTCCCTATGCCATCCGTCTGGAAAACTTGCAAGATTCATTTTTCTCACCATGTACATGTATACATCTGAACTAAACTGTTTGTTTCTCTGTGTCATATAATATATGTGGGTATATGCATAATTTTGTATTTATTTATTTATTTATTTTGTCATGTTTATGTAGTGTATATTAGAGGTCGAGACCCTTTGAGAGCTGTATGCAATGAAATTTCATTTTAATGTATGCCATTAGTGTACTACGGTTTTTCTTTCCTAGGAATTGGATAGAGGCAGCCCTGATACATCAGTTTTGATTGATCTAATGCAGGAAGACTTTCAAGGGAAAAAATACATAGATATGCTGCCTATCTACCTATCCCTTAGAAAAGATCTGAAGACCTGTTGCTAAAACAACTCCACATTTTTCTTCAATCAAGAGATTTATTAGAACAGATTTCAACAATTTAATACCAGCTGTCTGCAATTAATGTAAGTTCAAATCTCAGGCTCAAGGTTGACTCAGCCTTCCATCCTTTCTAAGGTAGGTAAATTGAGGACCCAGTTTGTGGGGGCAATAAGCTGACTTTGTATAAATATACAAAAGTATGAAGGCTATTGCTTAACGCATTGTAAGCTGCCCTGAGTCTCCGGAGAAGGGCGGCATATAAATCAAATTAAAAAAAAAAAACTCAAATGCCACAAAGTTGCCATTGTTTCATGGAATCACCAATGGAATATAACACTATCGAAGATTGCAGATCAAAAAAAAGTGGAACCCAGCAGTATGCAATCATGACTAAATGTATTTGGTGACCTCCAGATTCAAAGTTACACTGAATTTGATGGTAAATTAAAATGAAAGAAGAACAGGAACTGAATGGATTAGCTTTGTTTTGTCCATAACTATTTACAAGATAAAGAAAATAAAACTTGAACAGAATTATTTCTGTTATAATATATTGCAACATTCTGTTATAGGCATTAATATTAGGTAATAAAACTATATCCCAAATAAAGTCAAAGAAGGAACAGTAAACACATTTAAGAAAATAGGAACACACTATAATTGCACAGCCAAAATTAAAAAGAAGGCACTGTATAGAGTTAATGAGATTTAATTACATTTCTGCTGGTTGTAATCCAACTGCATTCACCATTTATATATACTTCTTACTTCCTTTAATTTTATAGAGGCTTACTTTTTAAAACCAAGAACTCTAGAGAATTACGATATTTTACATAGGTAAGGTAAGGCAATATATTGATGGTGCATAAAACAATTTTTAAAATACACATTGCAATACACACATGTAGATAAAAATACACAGTACTATGTAATACTTATATGATTAAAATAATATATTTAAAAAGTTAACTTACTTCAAATAGTCATCTTTCAGATAATCATAATTTGGAGATCAGGGCTGGAAAGTTTAGCTTCTGTTCTCATGATGGTACCAGAAGAAAGGAAAGGAGAATGCATGTATATATATGAAGCTGATCTTAAGCTTCAGCTTGTAATGCTTAATTATGTTTATGTAGCATGTGTACAAAACTAATTATACTTAAATAGCTTTAGAGGCAGCGTATGCTCCGTCCCATATTTGGGTAGATCAGGTTGCCCTGATGAAAAACAATCTCTCCCCTGGTATAGCCAACAAACCAAGGAGAGACTGTGACTTAGAGGTTAATACATCTACCTAATATGTAAGTAGCCCAGGATCGAATTCCAGAAGGGTATTGTTAGCTGACGAGAGCTAAATAGCTTGAAATAGGTCTATACTAGTCTCCCTTTATTTATTTGTTGGTAAATATAAATTTAACATTTATAATGTTTCTTTATAATTTTTTTCAGCATTATAACCGTTCTTGGATCCTATTTTCCAAATCAACATTACTGAATTAAGACTATATCATTTCCTGTAAACTCTAGATAGAATATTTTCAAAGTGTATTTTATTGGTGACACAATGTTACATATTTATCAGAGATAAAGGTAAGCCACTTTCTGAGACCATGCAATTTATTTTACAGCAAAAGTTAATCTTGGCTGGTCTCCTGAAGTAAATAGGAATTAGTGGCGACCCAAATTTATTGTTCCTTTCAGACAACTCTTAATCAATGTCTGGTTCTTAATCATTTATCTCTCAAATACATCTCCCATTCCATCATAAAGCAGCATAGGGATCAAATTGCTGGTTTTTCCATTGAATGGAATCTCTTTATTTTGATTATAAATTACTGTATAGATTTATAGCAAGACAATTATGAAGTATCAAGAATACATATCGACCAAATTTTTGAAATTGCAACAGAATCCAATGCAGTCAGAATTTTTATTGTTTCATAAAATTTTATTGGGATTTTGAAAACCTTCCTATGTGGTTCATGATTACAATCTCAAACTAAGACACAGCAACATAAACACTTAAATAGAATAAGCCTCCAAACATTGAGGACAAGCTCAATAGGAGATCCTCTGAACGGTATGTTTCCTAGCAACTCTTAAACAGAGTGACTTTTTAACATCAGTCACAAGCTTCTGTAGAGAATGCTCAAAAACAACTCTTTCATTCCGTGAATAAACAGTGTAAATTAAACTAGCTGCAGCTGCAACTAGAAAGGGAAACAGGAAAGTCAACCCAGATCTCCAGCTGATTTGAAATAATGTCACTGTTCATTTGGTTTTAACCCTGAACAGTAATTGAATATTTAAGATAAACCCCATTGAGTTTAGCAAGGCTAACCTCCAGAAAAATGAGGTCACAACTCTGAATTTTTTTAAAAAAATATTTTTATTAAATATTTCATTATTTTATATCACATGTACCATTTTTATAGCGTTCCAGCATTGATAATACACATATATACAAAACATATATAACATTCCATATTCTTTCTTTAACTACATACAATATATGTAAGGACCAGTTTATCCCCCCCCTTCCAAGAAAGTACAAACTCTTGAGAATTTTGTATTTCAAAAGGAAACTTTTATTGAAAGGGATGAAAGCAAGTCAAAACTCAAAGCAGGCTCTGGGGTCCCTCAGGGCATGCAGTTCAGGATAAAGGAAATTAGGAACCCACTCCCCACCTTCCGATGTGGTTTCCAACCAATCCACCAGTGTGAAGATGAATTGCACCAGCCTCTCTGAGAAACAGATTGTCAGCGTTCCAGAAAACCCCAACTCTTGAGTAAAAACGCAGAAGTAAGCATTTTCCAAAGTTCTCTTTACTAGAATAGGTAAACTGGCACATTTGGGAAAACCTGAATCTGAAAAGTCCGGGTTTTCCCTCAGTAAATCAAAATCGCTAAAACCATCCCCTCACTCTTCACTCGATCACATGCTCCAATCAACTTCCACCCCATCTCGACTCAGCACTTCGACCACTCCTTCTCCAGATACTGGATCACCCTGACCTTGACCGACAGGAAGAATGCTATTATGTCTACAAACAACCCCTCTACTAAATCCCCCCTCCTACTTTCCCACACATGAGAAGCTGGCAGCATGGAAGCTTCCGGCCTAATATGGCTTCCAACGCTAACACAGATATGAAGTTTCTCAGGGTCATTTTACAATCCACTCGTTCCCCACCCCCAGCTCCCCTTTCATTTCCTTAGGTGTGAGAATTCTCCAGGCATTCCTGGCACCAGGCAATGGTTATAAATCATGTTAAAGCTCATATAAAGAGGACCAGGCAAGAAATTGGATACTTAGGACACATAGGAAAAGAACTAAATGTGACAACTCCAACCCCCCTCCACTTCTTTCATGAAGAATGGCAGATACACGGATCTGACATATTGCCCTCCTCAGAAAAATGGAAAATCCATTATAAAGGCATAAAACATATAATATGTTAAGATTTAGGATGGTTTGTGTGGGTATTTCAGGTGGAATTTTCTTAAGAATGTGGGGCTTTTACCAAGTTGGGTTGGGTTGGCATAAGGCACTTTGGCGTGAGAATACCCCACAGAGTAAATGGTTTACCCGACATTATATAAGAAAGATTTTAATCTGAAATTGGGAAAAAGTCAGTAAAAAATATTACATTAAAATGCCTTGTTGGTTAGCACCTTTAGAAGCAGTGACATATCCCAATTTATACAACGTGGCTAAAAAATTAACATATAAAGACTTGCTGAATGTACAAGGGAGATTAAAGTCTAAACAGGAATTAACCTCTCAAGGAGTGCAAATAGATTGGTGGAGTTACCTGCAGATTCAGTCTAAATACCGAAAGGATAGGGATGGAAGAGGTATTGATGACGAATTACAAGAACTAGATAAAATCTTGATGGGCCAAGAAAAAGGCATGATTTCAAAATCTTACAAACTGCTTATGAAATTAGAGATAGGGGAGGAAATAGTCAAAGATTCTATGATCGCTTGGGGGAAGAATTTTGGGTATCCAATACACCTAGATAAATGGCAAGAGATTTGGTGGGATAATATGAAATTAGTAGTATCTATGGCCTACAAAGAAAATATCTATAAAATGATATATAGGTGGCACCTGCCTCCCGATAGACTAGCTAAAATGTTCTCTGGGCAGTCGGCGGATTCTTGGAAATGTGGAAGGGAGCATGGCACCTACTATCATCAATGGTGGTCGTGTCCGAAGGCAGTAATATTTTGGGGAAAAATTAAAAAATGGCTCAATGAGATTTTAATGTTAAAAATTGACTGGCGACCAGAGACATGCCTGCTCGGCTCTAAGCCGGAAAATATAAAAAGGGACTTATGGTATTTGGCATTACAGCGGCGAGACTGACATACGCGCAACTTTGGAAAAACCAAAATATCCCAACAGAGGAGGCTATTATAAAAAAAAATTTAGAATGTGCGGAAGCAGATACGCTAACTAAAAAACTACAGGATAGAGAGCAAACACAAGTAGGTTTGGCTTGGGACAAATTTTATAAATGGTTAGAAAAGAGGAAACTATAACCCACATTAGATGAGGAATGGTATTTAAAGAGAAATTTATATTATATAAGATAAGTGTGGTTGGATAGACCTAAGTGATGTACTAAGAAATATAAGCTGTTCTGTCTTCTCCGGAATATAATTTAGAGCTAGAGTACCGAATACTTGTTCATTAAGGTACTATATGGAAGTACATATGTTTATTGTTGTATTGTGTTTTGTGTGTCACTTTATGTTGTGTTGTTTTTTCTTTTTAACTGAAATGTAAATAAAGATTATTTTTTTAAAAAAAAGAATGTGGGGGCTTTTACCTG
The DNA here is from genome assembly GCF_059756535.1 of Pantherophis guttatus. Taxonomy (NCBI): domain Eukaryota; kingdom Metazoa; phylum Chordata; class Lepidosauria; order Squamata; family Colubridae; genus Pantherophis; species Pantherophis guttatus. The sequence continues at coordinate 56,398,173 of NC_142069.1, read as the reverse complement.
TTTTTTCCATGCCACTAAATATTGTATGGAGCTGTGGTGAGTGCAAGAGTCAAGGATGTCTTTGATTTCAAAATGTTGTTCTCCTTCCACCATAATGGGGGTTGGAGGTGTGGGCAAAGGGGGTCTGACTTTTGAAGTGATTTCTAGCTTGAGTGAAACACTGGATGAACCTGCCTAAGTGTCTTAGGAAGGAGGAGTTCTACTGTGACAGAGTTTATGATTCTGGTGATGGGGAATGGGCCAATGAATTTTGGTCCCAGTTTCTAAAACGGTTGTAAGGATTGTAGAAACTTTGTGGATAGATATACGCAACTCCCAATCGATGATGGCTTTTACTTTTAGTGCATCCATTTCTATTCCCTCATGGGATAGTCTATATCCCAGGTAGTCAATTCTTTCTTGGTGGAACTCGCATTTAGAGAGTTTTGCATAGAGTTTGGCGGCTGGGAGTTTAGCAAGAACTGTTCCTCCTGTTCCTCTGCCTCTCTACTAACCGTCTCTGGAGTCCACGCATCGCTCCCAGATGGCCCTGGCCCCATCTCTGCCTCCGACACAGAGCCCTCTTACGGGCCTTTCCCTGACTCCAGGACTGGCCCATTGTCCTCCCCAGCCTTCTCACTGTCTGACTCCACTGCCAGCTCCACAGGCGGCTGGCAGACCACAACAGGCTGTGGGGAAGGGAGTTAGCAGCCTACACCCTTCCCTGCAGCCCTGCCATGCTTGCCTGCCTTCCACACTACCTTCCTGGTGTCCTCATGACCAGTTTGCAAAGGCAGGCAAGTGGAAGGCCACGTGGAAGGCAAGCAAGCATGGCAGGGCTGAGGAGAAGGGAGCTAGCACTACTCCCTTCCCTGTAGCCCTGTCATGCTTGCCTGCTTTCCACGCTGCCTTCCTGGCGGTGAATCTGTACCAACATAAATCTCCTAGCGGCTTTGACTGCCCAGGCGGCCGCCTGGTGCGATTTGCGAAAAGAGACCTCTGCTCGCCTATCTTCTGTTTTTAAGACCTCCACAACATCATTAGACAGGACAGTAGACGATGTCAGCCTGACTACCAGTGGATCTACAGAAGGAAGGGCCAGCAACCCCTCCAAACCCGGATCAGCGCAGTAAAGCTTTTTGTCATGGCTTGTGGGAGCCGAAAGGATCCCTGGTTGGTCCACTGCCTTTTAATGACATCAGAGAAAAGGTCTGGGCAAGGTATAAAATCTTTGTCTGGGGAAGGGACTGAGAATAAATCCTCATGAGGCTTTAAGGCCCCTTGATCCTGTGTTTGTGGATTAACAATCGTCCCCATGTTAGTTGCTAATTTTGCTTTACGGAGCAATGTCTTAAAGACAGATGGACGGAAAAGAGTAGCAAAAGCCGGTTTATCCGGTTCTACTCCCGCATCCTCGGAAAATTCAGGCTCTTCCCTCTCCTCCTCTTGCCCAGACTCCTCACAGAATCCTGCTGGGCAAGAGGTAGAGACCTAGGGTTTTGATGTACAGGAGGCTGAGTCTGCCAACTGGGCAAGGCAGATGGAATGTGGCCTTGCTGGTTAAGGCCAGATGCTAAAGCTTGTGCTAATGCATTGGTAAATAATGTCTGAAAATCTAAAGGTTGGGCAGGTCCATGCCCTTCCCCCACACGGAGGCCCGCTGCTGTCGGGGTAAAGGTAGCTGTTGGAGCCAATCTTGATCCAGGCTGACCTGCCTGCAAACCCACTCTGGGCTCTGAGTGCATATCTGCATCTGCCTGTAAATCCTGGGGTGTCAGATCAAGTGGCTGAGAAAAGACCTCCCCACCTCCTGAATGAGAAACGTCAGGAGTTGTTAGCAATTGGTTGGATTTCTTAGCCTTTTCAAACTGCCTCTCCAAGGCACTGTGCCTCCTCTGGGCATCTTTATCCGCACAGGCAGACCTGTGAGTAGCAGGGTTAGAATCCTTCCTGGCCACAGTCAGTAAGTTCTTAGACCTGGCTTTAGAAGCCTTCTTAACTCTGGGGCGCGTTACAGCTGCTCTGAATCTGAGGAGAATTCTTGCTCTCCAATAATGCCCTGCGGTGAAATGCGAAATTAACTTCAGGGCAATCCACCCCGCAGAGGCAGCCGTTAATATTTTTTGGCGCCAAAAGTCAACTGTCAAAAATTGCCTCAGAACAAAAATGGCGCGAGATCAGCTTCTCCCAGTGTCCAGACAGACCTTGCTGAGAAGAGAGAGGAACGATTTCCTCTAGTTCTGCCTCTCGCGTTAGCCCTCAAATCAATGGGTTCAAATAAATGAAAACCCTTCACTCGGTTTTGGGCTGTCAAACCTTGCCACCAAGAGGCTCACAAAGCAAGTCCTCAGCTCCACTCACTGTCCGGAGCTCCAATCTCTTCCTCAACCGACCAGCGTGAAGTGGCAATAAACGCTAGAGCTAATGCTCTTCAAGCACTAAGAGGCAATTTAATTTCACTGACTTTGCCTTTGAAATGCTATCTTCGCAACAGCTGAGAACGCGAGGTGAAAAGGCACTGGAGCGAAACGCTCCTGCAACGCCCAGAGGCAAGTCGATTCCACAGAGTTTGTCTCGGAACCCCGAGCAGTGACTCTGGAGCCGCCCTAGTCTGAAATTTCGTTGGTCTGTTGTTGAAGGACCTGGAGCCGATCCAGGCGAGGACCACTGCCTCCGTATAATGTTGAGGAACAGAGGTGGAGTTGGGATAGTGTCCACAGGACAGGATGGTTCAGCGAACAGAGGGTTCAGAACCCCTTTGGCTGTGGTTGAGGCAGCTGGTGATAGTTTTGGAGTGTCCAGCTGTGCAGTAATGATCGCCCTGTGCAGAAGGGATTTGAACAAGGCCTGGGGAAACAAACCCGTAAAAGTGGGCTGATCTGGGGGAAGATCCTCATCTTCTGACAAATCCAGATCCTGAGACACCTCGTTGGCCACGGAGGAAGCACAGCTCGCAATTGTCACTGCGTTTTTTATTTACCAGCTGAGTTCTCATTTCTGGATTATCAGACTTTCCGTAGCTTGCCAAGAATCCTTGTCAGTAAGCTAAACTGCGCATGTACTCCACCACATTCCACACACACTTTTCTTTTGTTCTCTTGCCAAGAAAGGTCCGGCTGAGAAATAGCCGGCACGAATTTTGCAAAAATGTAACTTATTAGATCAGTAAGATGTTTTATTTTCTTCTTTACAATAAATATGAGTTTAATTAGAAGATGTATTCCGGTTTTATTTTTCAAAAGTATACACAAGGAAAATGCCACGATCCAGGCAATTACCCCAGGAAGGTAACGGGGCTGATTGCCTCTGACAATGGTAGCAGAGGGCGGTCGAAATTTATGGGTTTTTTTCCTTGTTTGTTACTTTTGATGATAAGCACATAGGCAATTAGTTTTTAGCTACTGAGGTATGCTAATTATTTTTTGCAAAAATGCCGAGAAAGAAGAAAAAGGGCAAAATGAAGGAAAAGGGCAAAATGAAGCCCAGAGTTTTATCCTCTTTGGATGAAGAGCAGGAGATAGAAAGACCTTCAAGATTTCAGCCCCTTGCTACAGCCACATGCCTGGAACTAGAAGCCGTGGGAGAAGTAACAGAAGATGTATTCCGGTTTTATTTTTCAAAAGTATACACAAGGAAAATGCCATGATCCAGGCAATTACCCCAGGAAGGTAACGGGGCTGATTGCCTCTGACAGCAATAGAGGAGACAGGGGAGTCCAGAGCCTCGATCGAGAGGGCATCATCCTGCTGAACATCCACCCTAGAAACAGAAGCCCCAGATCGAATAGAATCAGCTCTGTTGGTAGGCAGAAATTGTGAGGCCAACGATTGCTGCACCGCTGTCGCGATTATTTGTTGTATTTGGTCAGGCAACAGAAAGTCGTGCTGCTGACCAACGGCAGACATCTGGTCAGTTGGATGAGGCTAAGCCACTGTTTCAGGGGCAGCCTGTCCTGAAGAAGAGGCCAAAGGAGCCTCAGATAAAGGTAGCGGTGCTGGGGCCGCCTCCGAACCCCACAGATTTTCCGGCTGTATGACCACCGGGCAATCTTGAAGAGAAACTTGGTCAACTTGCACTCCTGTATCAGATGCGGTGGTCACCCGCGAAGAAACAGCGCCTACCTCCCTGACAGAAGGCTGGTGGTTGCTTGCTTTAGCGCAGAGCTTTTTGAGAACCTTGTCCCGGCGAGCCTCAGCACGGGAGGTCGTAAAGTTGGAGGAGGACTTATGATGAGGCCGAGGAGCGTCAGAGGCAATAGGTCGAGAAGAAAGGACCGCAGATTGGTCTTTTCTGGAGTGCGAGTCCCCCTTAAGTTTGGGGCTCTCTGAGCGACCAGTCTTCCGGCCATGCTTCGTTTTATGTGAAGCTTTGGGCATGGTCAATCAATCAATACAACAGTCAATAAATGACTCAGAAATATCATGCAATGCCCAGGGAACGTGCCTAAAGTCGTAAGACAAGCAAGGGGAGATATAATATGTCCCCAGAAGGCACAGGCCGAAACCTGGAGGCCCAAGCAGCTGAGAAACCCTGAGGCAAAGGGCACAAACAGGGGCCTTAACAAATGGGAGCGCTAAACTCCACCAAATTAAAGGAGCGGCCGGTTACTCACCAATGTGAGGCTGTGAATCCACAGAGCCCTGCGCGAATCATGCTGAAAAGGGAGCGCAAAGCTTCACGCAGGATCGCTCTCCTCGCTGGGGGGCCAATAATGCTGGTGACGGGGGGGCGCGACCCCTCCGATAGAATTTTAATGACAACGATCGGCCATTCACCACTGAAACCGTTGGTGCGAAAAAGGGGCGCGCGCCGCAGCAAACGGCGAGACAAACCGCCGCCTCAGTTGACTTTCGCGCCGAAACAGGCAGCGGCTCGCAGAGAAACTCCCCAATGTGCCAAGTGAATGAATGGTTCAGACACGCAATCAGGCACCGTTGGGAGCACGAAGCTCCACTAGCAGGCTCCGATCCGCTGTTTCCTTACAAACACCAGAGAAAACGCCGTGATGCAATAATCAAAGGGAGACAGTCAGTCACAATCGCCCTCAAAATGGCCAGCGGAGGGCACACGGGAGCGCGAAGCTCCGCAATTGTCAAATCGGCCAAATAGCTGAGGCAAGGTCTATAGACTCCCCCAGGGAAGCGTGAAGCTCCACAAACCTAAAAACCAGCTTTCTACTCGCAAGCAATATGAAAGTGTTAAAGGTGAGGAAAAACCTTCCCCAGATAACCAGGCAAGCCAGTTACTGGGGATTTAAAGTCTTACAGTTTAAAATCGAAGTCCAAGAGCAGTCCAGATAAAAGTCCAAAGTCAAACCAGTAATATCAATCAGAATCAGGGTCCAAATAAGAGGAAGGTAAAGAGATAGAAATTGCCAGAGGAACATTCCCACATGCCTGTCCAGACTGACAGATTGAGCCAAAAGCTGGATCTGCCCAGTAACAAGGGGGGGGACTTAGCAACTTTGACAGGCTCAGTCTATCTGCCTAACAGACGAGCACACCCATCCTGGCTGCTGTCTCCACCCACAATGGAGAAACAGAAAATATCACTTATCTTTAAAAGAGAAAATAAATTTCCTTTACAAGGAACATTATAATTAAGTGCACCTTAATGTTGTTTGGTTGATATTTGAAACACACAATTAGGAGACAGTTTTTTATATGTTGATACCCATTTTAAAAACAAGGATATCATTTATACATTTATTCAACTATCTTTAAAAGGAGGGTATAGGCTTTTATTGAAAATATTATTCCAGACACTTCACATAATAAAACAGGTGTGTTATATAAAAATCTCTTCTAGTCAGTGAAGAGCAATTAAGGTGTCATATACTGAACGTGAATGTATTTATGAATTTCAGTCCTGATAAATGCAATACTAGTTCGAAGGCAAGATGTTTAAGTTTCTTTTTCCTTGACTATTCTTTCTACCTATAATTTTTGTCAAACTATTTAGAAAACAGTTCTGACTTGAAATTACTAATCCCAATCCTGAACTCAAGCATGGTATCATTCTATCAACAAAAAACTATGCAGTTCAGTTATATTCTTCCTACAGAAATGCTAAGTAAGGAATTTGCATTTTTCCATCTGGTGTGGTAGTAATCTTCCAAAGCTCCAAATTACAAAGCAAAAATTTCAAATTCTTGTCTTATATAAATGCAATCAGTGATTGATTTTGAAAATTTTGGCTAGACATTAAATTATCATAAATACAGTTATTTGTCTTCAATAAAATCCATATGTCTATGGAGATTCTCAATCATCCAGGGCATGATTGTTCCAAAGGTGCTTTTTTTCAAGACGCAATTGGACTTTCTTGTTTTTCTATGAAGATGTTTTGTTTCTCATCCAAGAAGCTTCTTCAGCTCTGATTGGATGGTGGAGAATGGAAGGATTTATATTCCTTGAAGATAGCTGGTCGTTTGCATTCTGTTAGAGAGTCATTGAGGCTATGTGAAGGTTTATCTGTGTCCTCAGGGTCACCTGAGTCATTGAGAAGTTAGAGCTGTGCTTTCTGCAGGATGTTTTCTGCCTGTGTCCCTTCACTGTTGAAGGGACACACCTGTTGTGCAGGCTGTTGGGGATGAGTCTGCTAATGTGTTAATTGCTTAATGTATCACTTTCTACAAAGTTTAATTTTTCATTTCTTCATCACAGCTTCTTCTTTTGAGGCAGTGTCACAGTATGAATATATCTGTTTTAGCAATACTAATAATTTAGGAATTTTTAAAGAAATATTCAGTATAATATGAACAATCATTCCATGAAGTCTTCCAAAGTATTCATTATATGAAATGAATGTGACATTAAAATTTTCAGCCTACATTTAGTCTACAAAAGTCCAAATTCAACAAGAAATTTATAAGATGGTCAATCAACCATTATAGAATAAAGCACATTTTATGACACTTGAGGGACATCAACTGAATTTTTTTATATAAAATAAAGCACATTTAATGACATTTGAGGGACATTAATTGAAAAAAATGTTGTGTAAGATAAAAGAAATTAAATATATTTTATAAGTAGCTGAATTATATCAGACACTGTATGAACAGGCTGATACTATTTTGAGAATTAAAACAGCCCAGGTACCAAGATGTTGAATGAAATTCTTTGCAAGTCAGGAAGCAGGCTGATAAAAAAAAAGGGCCAATGCATTCCTTCTTACCACTATATGCAAACAAGCAGACTATTGGAAGAATAAAGCAGTCTTGTCTACTGCCATCAAGCGGGTTTGTATCAACAGTACAAAGCTTTTCCTTTCTTTGTAAGCATAATCTAATTGCAGATGTATTTACAATAAAGCATTTTTCATTATATGTTCTGTGGAAGGCCAGTTGCTTGGCAAGTAGGGGAAAGAAGGAATGCAGTTGCAATAATGGTATTTATAGACACCAAACAAAAGGGGCGTTGGTCCTACCTGACACGCACCTTCTCGTTGAGTGGAGACAGCAGCCAGTGTGGGTAGTGCTAGTCCAATCAGACTGAAGGACTGAGTCTGTCAATCAAGTTAAATCCCGCCCTTGTTGCCGGGTAGAACCAGCTTTTGGCGAAGGACTGATAGAGACAGACTCGGCGTGTGTGTGAAACAAGCTACCAACTACCAACAAAGAAGGAGCCTGAAGTAGAAAGAGAGAGGAAAAAAAGGACCAGACTGGAACAGGGAGGGTCTGGCTGCTGTCTCCACTCAACGAGAAGGTGCGTGTCAGGTAGGACCAACGCCCCTTCTCCATTGAGAGTGGAAACAGCAGCCAGTGTGGGACATACCCAAGTTCACTGTCCCAAGATCTGAGGGGGACCAGACTGGTCCGAGACAGCTCCCTGGCAACCACCCACTGTAACACTTGACGTCCAAAAGCAGCCTCAGCTGAGGCAAAGGTGTCCAATTTATAGTGGCATATAAATGGGGCCAGTGAAGTCCACGTAGCCGCTCTGCAAATCTCCAGTAAGGACGCTTGAGTAGCCCAGGCCGCCGATGTGGCTGCGCTGTGAGTGGAGTGTGCAGTCAGTCGGGAAGGTCGTGGAAGAGAATGACAGGCATAAGCCAAGGCGATAGTCTGTCGTAGCCAGCGGCCAATAGAAGACGAAACCTTGTGTCCTAAGGAGCTGGGCAAGAAGGAAACAAACAGTGCTTCCAAATGCCGGAGAGGAGCAGTCCTCTTTAAATAGATCCGTAATGCCCGCCTGACGTCCAAGGTATGCCAACGGCGTTCACGAGGATGAGCGGGTCGTGGACAGAAGTTCAGAAAGATCAGTTCTTGTGAGCGATGAAAAACAGAGTTAACCTTCCGCACGAAGGTAGGGTCCAAACGCAAAACCACGCGGTCCGCGTGGAACACACAAAGATCAGCATGACAATCTCGGAAATGCGGCGAGCTGACGTTATGGCCACCAAAAAGGAGACCTTACAAGACCTTACAAGCCTGGATAGCTCTGCAGACTAAGCACTGTAATTTAACACCAGCTGTCTGCAATTAAAGTAAGTTCGAATCTTGCCAGGCTCAAGGTTGACTCAGCCTTCCATCCTTTCTAAGGTAGATAAATTGAGGACCCAGTTTGTGGGGGCAATAAACTGACTTTGTATAAAATATACAAAAGTATGAAGGCTATTGCTTAACGCACTGTAAGCCGCCCTGAGTCTCTGGAGAAGGGCGGTATATAAATCAAATTAAAATAATAATAATAATAATAATAATAAAAAGACAGTAAGCGAGGACTCGCAGTCTGCAGGGGCTCATATGGGGGCCCCATAAGTGATTCCAAAACCAAGGAAAGGTCCCAGGTGGGGTAACGGTGCAAGACAGGTGGAGATAAGTTAGTTGCGCCGCAGAGGAAACGGCAAATCAGCGGATGTTGTGTCAGCGATGAAAGAGAGCTGCAGGTAAGCACAGAGGAAATAGCTGCCACCTGGCGACGCAAGGTATTAGGTGAGAGCCCTTCAGAGAGACCTTTCTGCAAGAACACAAGGATGTCCACAATGGAAGCCTGGAGAGCGGAAACACCGTGTTGATCACACCATGAGCAGAAGGCCCACCAGGTAGCGGAGTAAATCCGGTCCGTTGAAGGACGAGATGCTTGGATGGTTCGAATAACATCCCCGGGAATGTTGGCCCCTCTTAATGAGCACCACTCAACCGCCAAGCGGTCAGATTGAGCCACGGAAGATCTGGGTGGCTCAAGGACCCCTGAGTTAGGACATCCCCTTCGGGGGGAATGCGCCATGAGGGGGCAACCAAGAGGGAGACTAAGTCCACAAACCAAGCCCTCCGGGGCCAGTGAGAAGCCAAGAGAATTACCTCTGCCCACTCGTCTAAAATCCTGCGGAAGATTTGTGGAAGCAGAGACATCGGGGGAAAGGCATACAAAAGTCACCCCGGCCAAGGGGACCTGAGTGCGTCGATGGCCTCTGCCTGAGGCTCTGGGAATCGGGCGAAGAAGCGTGACAATTGTGCATTTGAGCTCGTTGCAAAGAGGTCGAGGATCGGGGCACCGAACCGACGACTCAGCTCCTTGAAAATACAAGGATGTAGACACCACTCCGCATTGTCTACCTGTTGTCTGCTCAGCCAATCGGCTTGAGCATTGGCGACCCCGGAGATGTGTTCCGCCCGAAGAGAGCAGAGGTGGCGTTCTGCCCAAAGCCCGAGTTTCAAGGCTACAGTCAACAGAGATCTGGACCTGGTGCCCCCCAGTTTGTTCAGGTGTGCCTTGGCGGTAATGTTGTCCGTGAGCACCAGCACGTGAGCTCCGGAGGCAGGGTGACGGAACGCTTTGAGCACCAGAAACACCGCCTGCAGTTCCAGCCAATTGATAGGGTGACGAGCCTCCAAGGAGGTCCAGATCCCTTGAGCCAGCTGGCCCTGGCAATGAGCCCCCCAGCCTCGAAGACTGGCATCCGATGTGACGACCACCCATTGGGGCTCGAGGAAGAGACAGCCCGCTGACAGTGACTGCGACTTCCACCACCGGAGAGATCTGAGAACCGAGGAGGGAACAGGAACTGGCCTGAGAGACATGCCTCTGACCGCCTTCTGTAAAGGTAAGAGAAACCATTGAAGCTCCCAGGCGTGGAGTTGAGCCCAGGGAACAATGGCTATGGCAGATATCATTTTCCCCAACAGTTGAGAAAGTACATAAGGGGAAGCAGTCCGATACCCTTCAATCCTACAAATTAATGCTCGCAAGCTGTCCTGCCGTTCTGGAGAAAGGAAAACCCTACCCTGAACCGACTCAATCAAGGCTCCTAAATGGATCAGGGAGGTAGAAGGGACCAGATGGCTCTTTTCCATATTGATAGAAAACCCATGAGAAGCTAACATCTCCAGAGTGAGTTGAAGGTCCCTGACAGCCCGCTGGGGGGAAGAGGATAAAATAAGAATATCATCCAGATAGTATAGGAGTCTAACTGAACGAACCCGGAGAGAGGCAGCCAAAGCTGCCAATACCTTTGTAAAAGTACGGGGGGCAGAGGAAAGTCCAAATGACAAGGCCCTGTATTGGTAATGGACCCCCCTGTAACAAAACCTTAAATACCTGCGGTGGGAAGGGAGAATGGGAATGTGCAAATAGGCCTCAGTAAGGTCAATAGAAGAGAGCAGATCGCCCCTCTGAACACTGTCAAGAATTGATTTTAGAGATTGCATCTTAAATTTCCAGTATATGACATACTGATTTAAATGTTTCAGGTCAAGAATGGGTCTCCACCCTCCCAAGGATTTAGGTACCAGAAAAACACAGGAATAAAATCCCGTTCCCTGTTGATCAGGAGGCACAAGTTGGATAGCCCTGATCGCCAGAAGATGCTGAACTGCAGAGTCCATACGAGCTCTCCTTTCGGCATTACGAGAAAGCGGACAGCAGACAAAGGTATTCGGGGGGGGGGGAAGGCATTCAATGGCCAGACCGGATCGTAAGGTGGCCAGGACCCATTTATCAGAAGTGGACTTCTCCCAGGCGGTGGAGAAGAGGGCCAATCTACCACCTATGGGAGGGCCCGAGATGCAATTAGCGACGGCGCTGGTAGGAACGACCTCCTCCCCCTCGAAAGGGCCACTTGGACCCAAAGGATTTGCCCCACAACGCCCTGCCCTGGGAGCCTCGTGGCCGGCCAAAGGTATTGTAAGGCCGAGGCGGGGAAATGAAAGAAGAGGAAGAGGAAGGACCCCCACCATCAGCACCACAGGAAAAGGGTCGTGCAGCATAAGGAGCAAAGCGGGAGTCCCCCCTGCTATACACCGCAGCCAAAATCTTCTTCTTGTCCCTAGTTTCGGTCAGGAACGGCTCTAGAATGTCTCCAAAGAGATGGGACCCCCCAAATGGAATGGAAGCCAGATGCCACTTATGTCTGGCATCCACCTGCCAATGGCGGAGCCAGACCAAGCAACGAGCAGCGACAGAGGATGCCAATGATTTCGCAGCAAACCGTGCGGCGTTAAGGGTCGAGTCCGCCGAAAACAGAACTGCCGCTATGATCTTATTAAGATCCTGCTTGACATTAGTCCTCTGCTTGACGTTAGTCCTCTGATGACAGTTTTTCTTGTAGTTGGCGTAGCCACAATAACGTGGAGCGGTTAAAGAACGAAGCCGTAGAAGCAGCTTTAATAGCCCACGCAGAGCCCCGCTGCAGAACGAGGTCAGAGCGTCGCTCGTCTGGTCGTAGACCCTCGTCAGGATCTCCAGGAACGTTGGCATTAGGCAAGAGTGCGGCGACAGGAGAGTCAACTGAAGGCAGCTGCAGAATAGAGTCCAATTAAGAAGACACATTAAAAAAATTTCGATCAGTAGACGAAGGCAGGGGAGCCGAGCCTGGAGAAACCCACTGTTTTTTGACAATGTCCAAGAAAAGGGGAGGAGTTGGGATGGTGGTGACCGGTTTAACTGGCTCTGCAAACATAGGATCCAAGGTACCCGGGGGAACAGAAACAGCCGACTCCGGAACCGAAGCAGACAACTGAGCAGTGTTGACCGCTTTAAAGAGCAGTGACTTAAACAAAGCTTGAGGGAACAATCCAGAAAAGGCGGGTTGATCCGGAGGAAGGTTCTCATCCTCCAACAGACCGGAGTCACTATAATCGCCTTCTGGCACAGTAGAAACCTGAGTATATTGCGAGCGGGCAGGAGATACTGGAGCCGTGTACGACACCTGGTCTGAAGAAAAATTCGTTCCGGGGAGATGGAGCGTACGGAACCGGCAACAGTCGGGGGACGAAGGCCAGCCGCCAGTGACTTCTGTATAGCAGCTTCTATGAGCTTCTCAAGTTGACCCAGAAGAAGCTGACAGGAAATAGGTTCAGCGGAGGCAGGAGGAGCCGACACAGCTGGAGAAGGTTCCTGAGGGGCCTCAGGCTGTACTGGAACCGGAGAAGCTGGAGGACGGGAGCCCCACAGGTCCGTAGTAGAAATAGCTACTAGACAATCCCGTAAGAAGAGTTGGTCTGGAGTAACCGGACGGGGTTCTCTTGGTGTCTCCAATGGCTCGGATGACACAGGAGCAGAAACAGTTGTCGAAATTAGGTGGGCGCTGGCCTTGTCACAAATTTTGGTGAGCACCTTATCCCTGTGCTTTTCCACACGCGTAGAAGTGCCGCCATGTTGATGAGTCGAGTGATGAGAGCGGGGTGCCGGGACAGCCAAAGGTGGGTTAGGCGGGCTGTGGCTGGACTGTTGGTGGGTAACAGACTTAATGTCTGATTGGCCATTGGAGGAAGAGCTGGCCTTGCGGCCGTGCTTTGATTTTGAAATGGCTTTGGGCATAATTGCAGAAACTAGGCCCAGTGATAAGGCAAGAGGCTCATGAAGGCCAACAATAGCGCTATATCAGGAGGGGAGCGCGGAAACTCCACAAATCAGGGTCCAGCAATAGAGCCAGGAAGGAACAGGGAGTGCAAAGCTTCCACAAAATGGCCACTGTCAATTAGTTGCCCTTCAAAATGGCGGACAGCCCAGATATCTGACAAGATCCGCAAGATAACAGAAGCCTCAGTGTAACCAATTGGGAGCGCAAGGCTTCCCTGAAAACAAGTGTGGTAATTTAATTAGGAATGAGGCTGGGCCCTTGCCAATACTGGCACCGAATGCAGTGCGTTCAAAAGCGCTTGACGGCTGTTCCCCGGGCATTTGAATAACAATGAAGCAGGGCACAGCAAGCCCTGAAGCCGTGGGTGTGAAGCTCTTTGAAGCGCCTGACAGACGGTCTTCAGGCGTTCTTTTAAGGGCACCTCCAATTGCCGATATGTGGAAAGACTATCAACTTGACCCCGCTCTAAATGCCGGCTTCCAAGTGTCCCTAGGGCCCTTTAAAGAGTTTCAATGTCCAGCCCAGGAGTAACAAGGGTTGGAATGGGCTGTAGTCTGGGGAAAAAAGGGAAAACGAAGGCAGTTCGGAACGCCAAATCTTGCAGTAAAATGGCCGCCGCCGCTCCAATGGCGCAAAAAACGGCCAGAAACTCCGAGGAGACTCAAGTCAGCAGGAAAATAGGAGGCGGCTGCGAAGAAGCCCCCAATAGTCAAAGTCCAGCAGAAGGAGTAGAAAGGAACCGCTAATGAAGCACTTCACCTCCCCAAAGGATTTTCCCCGGGGGAAGGTAACAAATGACAGCCTCCGCTAATTGTAGACCGATAACAGTCCCCAAGCAAAACTCACAGCACCATAATGAAAGTCCAAAGGCAACCAAGTTTCAAGGAAAGAGATAATGCAAAGTCAGACAATGCAAGTCGAAAAAACACGAGAAATCCAAACCAGAGAAGAAAATTTAGCAATAAGAGACAGAGCTAGAGACACACACGCCAGTCCAGACTGAAGGACTGAGTCAAAAGCTGGGTCTACCGACAACAAGGGCGGGATTTAACTTGATTGACAGACTCAGTCCTTTAGTCTGATTGGACTAGCACTACCCACACTGGCTGCTGTCTCCACTCTCAATGGAGAATATTAATCTGGGACATAAAAGAATAAGAAACATCTGTTGAGGAATTACAGACCAGTGACAAAAACATAAGCAGTGCTGTTGATACACCTTGTTTTCTGCCCCATCTCACCTCTAGAGGCTAAGGTAGACACAGCTGGAAGCAAAATAAGTCCAGATGCTTTTCACATCCAATGCTGAGAAATGAACAAGAAGTAGTAACCACATAAGAATGGGATGTGAGATTTAAACCCTGGGTCTGCAATATATAACATGCTGTACTGCTATATTCTGGAGTAGATGTATCTACAGTAAAAGCAGATCTGAGCCTTATCAGACTCTTCAACTATAACCTCCTCAGTACCGACCAAATATCTAAAGATATATTTATTGCTCTCTCTTTTTGGATGCCTTTAATACAATGTTGACTGCCTGGACTATCCCGTAATTTTCTTGGCAAGATTTCAGATGTGGTTTTCCATTGCCCACTTCCTAGAGTTGAGAGAGACTGAGTGACTCAAGATCACTCAGCTGGCTTTGTGTCCAAAGCAGAACTAGAATTCATCATCTCCTAATTTCTAACCTGATGCCTTAAATGCTTCACCAAACTGGTTCTCTTTATTTCTGAATCCTGTGTAAATCTCTGATGGAACTTGTGCAATGTTATTCCACTGGATTACAACAAATTTTGGGAATTGCTTCTTAGACAACATGTCAGATGAAAAGATCTACCATGTCTAAGATCCAAAAATTCCATCAATCAAATTATAATTTTTGTGGCCCAATGTATCATAAATCTATTTTACATCTGTATGATGCTTTAATTATGCAACTTACAATTTCCTACAACTGTTTCAACCTTAGAGAAAGCTTTCAATTAATGACTCATTATTTCCCATATTGTTTCATTCCTAGAGTTGGATTTCCTCAGCATTTTAACCAAAATTATGTCAGGCACAGGAAACCAAGAATGACACAAGTCATTGCACCAAAGTACCGTAATTTTCAGAGTATAAGATGCACTCCCCCCCCCAAAAGAGGCTGAAAATGTGGGTGCATTTTATACTCTGAATGTAGCTTTTTTGAAGCTTTTTTTTCAACCCTAACGAGGTTCTAGCAAGTGAAGTGATCTTCTGCTGGCTTTGGCTGCTCCCTCCGACTCTCAAGCTGTGTTTTAGAAGCCTTTTTTCAGCCCTAATGAGGCACTAGCAATTTTCCACCCACTTTGCCTGCTCCTTCTGACTCTCAGCTGTTTTTAGAAGCTTTTTTCAGCCCTAACAAGGCGATCTGAGTGAGTGAAGCAATCTCAGTGCTTTGCCTGCTTTTCTCATTGCTGCTCCCTCTCAGCTGTGCTTTAGAAGCTGTTTTTTATCCCCAAGCAGGGGATAAAAAGCACGCATGCTCGCTCAAAACCAGCCAACTAATGTGCTGAAGCTGACCAAACTAAGGACGCTAGCCAGATGAATACCTGGTAGGCAGATTTTTTTTTTCCTATTTTCCTCCCCAAAAACTAAGCTGCATCTTATACTCCGGTGTGTCTTATACTCTGAAAAATACGGTAATTTTTTTATTGCTCTTCAGCTAATAGACAGAATCTTGCCAAACTAAAGTATACTCTGCATAACTGATAAGTACTGTGAAAAATTAGGGAGGATCATTTCTGTATCTCCTCCTGCATAGCATTGATTCAAGGCTGATGTGTCTCTTTACTACTCTCTCCCATAACTCAGCGCCAGATTTTACTGTATAAGTAAGAGGTCATCCAATCTGAATAAATATTCTCAGGTATCATCTACAATTTGGCTCAAAAGGATTACCACAGGGGTGTCAAACTTGATTTCATTGAGGGCCGCAGCAGGATTGTGTTTGACCTCGAGGGGCCAGGGTGGGTGTGGCCAGGGTGGGAATGGCTAGCTCAACATCATTCGTGTCGGGGACACCTGTAGGGGCCTGAGTGCTCTGCCAGCCAAAACGGGCTACTGAGCTCCATTTTCAGCTGTGACAGCCTCCTGCAACTCTCTGCCAGTGAAAATGGAGCATGGAAGAGCCGCAGGCGGATCTCGTGAGCTCCGTTTTCGGCTGTGACCACCTCCTGCAACCCTCTGCCAGTGAAAATGGAGCTCAGGAGAACCGCATGCAGCCCTCCCAAGCTCCATTTTTCGCTGGCGGAGGCACTGCAAGCCGGTCATTCACTGTTTCCAGAGTGGCCCCTCAGGCCAGATCTAAGTACCCTGTGGGCCGGATCTGGCCCCCAGGCCTTGAGTTTGACACCCCTGGACTAGCAGAAACTCTTCTCACAACTTTGAAAACCCCTCTCTTGAAGCCTCCATTTGTTATGAATACACTTCTACCTAACTTTCAACTTTCCTCACTGTACTGTATCTGATATAGAAATTATGATGTAGTTTAATTTGATAAGAAAAAGTGGCATAGTACAAAGAATGCAATCAGTATGAATACAAGGTCAAACAAGGGCTTTTCATATGACAATTGCTAGATTCATCAGCATCTTACCTAGGAAGAAATTTGTCTATTTCTTACAAAGCAGGTATCTGCTTATAACAAAATTTTGTTCTGAATAATCTTTAGTTCATAAAATCTCAGTTACATTGTAAAAAGGTTAGGTATCACTTATTTGCTTCAAGTTATCTTTCAACTGCAACTCCACATGGAAAACTTTCATTTGTTTTTATTACAGTATTTCTAACCATTGCATAATCATTTATCTCTGAGACCAACATTTTTATATAATTAACTTTTGCTAATTCATTTTAATTATAAAATGAGTATGAGTATATTTTCAGATTTAAGATTGGAAGATAGCACTGCTAAAACCATTCAAGTTACTGTCAACTTCAAACCAAACCTGGCAGCAGCCTTTTTTCTGTTCCTCATTTGCCTCACAGAGGAGGAAGGGGGGAAGGAGGTTGAATTGCTTTACAAGAAACAACAGAGAGGTTTCTTGTGAAAACAAAAGTCATCTCTATTGGCAACGGATAAGGTTGGGGAAGGAGTGCTTGGAGAGCTTGCCAATGAACCCAATTGGCCAACATGACCTTGACACTTGGGGGATGGGGTTATTTCCTATTTTAGTTATACTGAAACTGTGGGAAAGAGTTAGAATTGGTTTTCCTTTGAAACTGTGCTCAATAAAGAATAAACTCAATAAATAAGAGCTTTAAGGAGGATCCTAGTCTCTGAGTTCTGATTTGCTTGGGACATTAAACCAACTCTCATAACCCTGCCCTGAATGTAGGGCACCCTTCCAGGATCCTGAGCCCCGGGCACCCACCTGACAGGACTGGGTGGACATGGAAGACTTGGAGATGGAGAAGATAGGGGAAGCAGCCACCAACCCTAGTGCAGCCCTGGCTGGGGTTGCGCAACTGACAGGTCAAGCTGAGGAAGGGGCCCTCCCCACAGCAGAGCTCCCAAGGCAGCAGAAGCAGAGTTCCTCCTGATGTCCCCTTGATCACCCACTGCTCTGTTCCTGAGATGGAAAGTGAAGAGAACAGCTCAGTGTTAGGGATCCAAGCGAGGAGACTGTCCCAAGCCATGAGGTTCAAGCAGATCAAAGGATCATTGATAGGAGGTTCTCCCACAACACACTTCACTGAGCCAGTGGAGCTAGAGATGGGCCAACATTGGGAGATTATCTGATTTGTGATAGTCCTGAAAATGACAGAGGCAATAATTCTGGGACTGTCATTGCTAGAAAGTGGGGCCCGACACTCTGGTGGTAAGGGGGAGAGAGGAAAATGAGACTAGGAAGAGGCCCTCTCCCTCCTCAAAGCAACCGGGAGGGAGAAGTTGTCCAGTACCAAGCAGGAACTAAAGGAAATGAGTTCCTGAAAGCCACATCAAAGCAACCACCAGGGACCCAGCTAATCCCCAGAGTACTGGAGGTGTTCAGTGAGAAAGAATGTGCTACACACACATCCCATTGCCCCACCGACTGTGCGGTTGAGATCCTGCCAGGTGCAAAACTCCCCAAATCAAAAATGTACTCCATGACCCCAAAGAAAATGAAGGAGCATAGGGAGTACATCAACAAAAACCTAGCTAGAGGCTTCATTCAACCAGTGAAATCCCATGTGGCCATTCCCATACTATTCTGTTGTGGCCCTGCCCTCTGAGCCTATCTCATCGGAGGAAGAAGGCTCCGAACATGAAGAAGAGGAGTCGGCCAGGCCTCCCTCTCCAGGCCCCTCCCCTCTGGCACTGCCTCAAGTGCTGGCCGAGGAAGAGGAGATTAGTCAGGAGCCAGGTGTCTCCGATGAGAGCAAGGGAGGTGATCTGTCGTTCCTGGATCCACGTCAACGAAGGTGTGATAAACGGTTGCAGCAGTTAAGGAGGCGTGCTAGGGATTATAACTGAGTCACTGGACCAAACCCCAGAGACTATATAAGAGAGTGTGGTGGCCATTTAAGACTCTGTGACGGACAAAAACTAACTCTGGCTAGTCACTTGAACAACGCTTAAAGCTGTCGAAAGGTTTCTTGTTTGGAACTGAACTATTTGCAATTTGTATGTATTTTCTGTTTACCTCATGAAGTAAAGCCCTTGGCAGTCGATGCTCGTATAGCTGCCAAGTTTTAGATAACAACCTGTGTGCGTGCCAAGTGCTTTCTTAACCCTCGGCTGACTGTGTTTGTGTGTGTGTGGAGACGGGGACAGAACACTATTCAAGGAGAGAAAAGACAGGACAATGAGACTGTGTGTTGATTTTACGGGAATAAACGAATTATGTGTGGAGAACATGTCATCCCCCTAATGAAGGATATGTTAGCCCATCTGGCAAAGGGGAAGATCTTCACCAAGCTAGACCTGAGGGAGGCATACTACACAGTGAGGATCAAAGAGGGGGACGAATGGAAAACTGCATTTAACTGCCCACTGGGGAGCTTCCAATTGAATGCAATGCCATTTGGGCTCCAAGGAGCCCCTGCAATGTTCATGCAACTCATCAACAAGGTGCTGCATGAGCATCTGTATAAGAGGGTCCTAGTGTACTTAGATGACATTTTCATCTTCACCGAAAGGATGGAGGAGCACATCAAACTGGTCCAGCAGGTACTGAAAAAGCTCCTGGCTGCAAATTTATACACTAAGTTGTCCAAATGCAAGTTCCATAACACCTGCCTTGACTACCTAGGTTATCAAGTATCGAGTGAGAGGTAGAAATGGACCTACGAAAAGTAAAAACCATCCTGAAGTGGCAACTCCCTTGAAACTGCAAGTAACTGCAGAGCTTTTTGGGCTTCACAAACTTGTACCAGCAGTTCATCTCTCCTTCACCAAAACAGCCCTGCCAATCATCAAACTGCAAAAGACAGGGAAAGGGGGAGGGGGCAAATCATGGCCCAGCCAATCACTAGAGTGGACTGTGAAGTGCCATGGGGCATTTGAGAAGCTCAAACTAGGCAGTTTGAGTGCCTGAAGAGCCCGTCAAATAACTTAATTGGCCAACGTGACCTGTGACACTTGGGGGATGGGGTTATTTCCTATTTTAATTATACTAAAACCATGGGAAAGATTTAGAGTAGGTTTCCTTTGAAGCTGCGCCGATATAATGTACTCAATAAAGAAAGCTTTGAGGAGGATCCTGGTTTCAGAGTTCTGATTTGCTTGGGTTCATTAGTCGGAACCTTGACAGTTACATTAAAAAATAACGAAGTTCAGAGAATGTCAAAGGTTAAGAGAAGAAAGATGCATTATTAGAAACAAGAGCTCAAGGTAAAAACCATACTGAACCAATAGTGTCTTTCATAAATAGTGATTTTGCAGTCTCTATTTGTCCTAACAATTATTTGTCTCAGTAGTGATAAATCTCAAGCGGGACCTCTTTTTTGTTAGTATCTCACTTATTTCAATTCATATACACACACATACCACTCTGGTGATGTGGGTTGTCCTTCTATATTAATTTTTAACTGTGTTTGTATTATCTGCCTTTGAAACATAATTGCAAGTAACAACTTTTGTTATGACTCAGAACATATGATGATCTTAATGTAGGTCTCATAAGTAACAAAAAATCATTGCTTATTATTTAGTGAGAATTGTATTCACCCAACTGGATTAGATATTTTCATTAACACAGCCACTATTTCTAATTTAATATACTGTTTAAGTTGGTAAGCATTTCTAAGCCTCATCTATAATATATATCCAGCAGCTCTTGTAGTCAAATAAGGTTTTTTCACATAAAAGCCTAATACATTTTTCATTAGGCTTTTATGTGGAAAAAAAAACTCACTTGACTATAAGAACTGCTGGATAATATATTGCTTGCAAGTCCAAAATTACTCTCAGTGACTCAGCATGCAAGAGTTTCTAAAAAGCAAATAATTTTCTCTCATAAGCTGTTTCATCAAACTCAAATAGCTCAGAAACTCTATGCAGAAAATAGACAGCTAACACAAGTTATACAGTGATATAAGGTAAGACATTGCAATTCAGGAAAAGGAGCTCATATAGACTCCTTAATGTAATAAAGCAATTATTATGTATAAATTTATTCTATATAAAGCCTAAATATAACATTAGAGTACCTTGTTTGAGATGGGTTGATAAAGAAATTGAATAAATAAATAAATAAATAAATAAATAATGACAATGATTGAAGTCAATTTTTCCCCTTAGCTATCAGTTCCTACCTGCATCTATCAAGTTACATTCAGAAAAGTATTAATCCAAAGAACCTGGGAATCCAGAAACACTACAAGTTACTCTTGAACCTGAGTATGAGCCATGAAAGAACAGTTGAAGATCTTGGCCTGATTCTGATACAGAGGATTATGATCTTCTTCACAGTTCTTGGGAAGATCCACAGTAGAGGGTTGAGCACAGAAATTAACCAAGTGAAGAACTAAGACTGTTTAGCTTCATTTGTATTTGGATGGAGAGACAAGGGTAATTAAAGCTACAGCAATTTAAAAGTTCAGTTTCTGCTATCACATATTTGGCAACATTCTTATTTTGAAGAAGCATTTCTCATTCTTGCCTAATTGAATCCTTTGATAGTAGCTAGACCAAGGGCAACCTTAAACACTCAAAGAGCCATTTGGACCCATTTCCTACAGAAAACACAGGGAGCCACAAAACCTGGGTGGGCATGGCCAACTTGACGTCACACATTCCCAGCCAGTCACATGACACACACACACCATCATGCCTACCCAGGTTTTGTGGCTCCCAGTGTTTTCTTTTCTGTGGGAAACAGATCTCTCTCTCTCTCTCTCTCTCTCTCTCTCTCTCTCTCTCTCTCTCTCTCTGCCTTGCGTGTGTGTGTTCCCTCTTGAACCATTTTCCAAAAACGGGCAAAGGTTATTTTTTTGTTTTTGCTGATGTTGTTATTTCTTCTTCTTGGGGTGCTTTTTACCATATGATTTAAATCAAGAGTCATTTCAGATTCCCACATAAATGAAGCTCTTTCGTCCCCCTGCTGTGGCTCCTTGTCGGCTGAACTCACCACTGTCTGGCCCTGCCCCTCACCCTCCCCTCCCAGTCACTCCTTGCCTGGCCTGAGAAGGTAAGGGCAACAGCAGGGGAGGGAGACTCACTCCATATTCCAGAGTGGGAGTCAAGTGCCCCTGTACTTGTTGACGCCGCTGCTATTGCCACCTCCATAGCCTGCCCACTGCTCTCACAGAACCTTGCGCAGCACTGTTAAATTTAGCAAGCTTCACAATGGGGGAGATGGCATCCCCCCCTCCTCCTGGAGCCCATTATGATGCTGAGCATCGGCCACGGCCGGGCTATGCCAGTGTCTATGGGTGGAGAGCAAGTCACGCGTCTCCCCAAGCAACCAAGGTTATTCTATAGTATAATTTGCTAACATCCCTACTAGTTTGTCAAGTGGAAACCAAAATGTTAAGATTGAACCACTTTTGAAACTTTTGAGTCTTATTGTTATTCAACTTGCCAAAGAACTGGGCAAAGGGAAGGATGAGAAGGAATGCAGATGCTCCAGGGATAGACTGTGGGAGCCAAGAACCCACCAAAGTCACTGCTGCAAGTTTCCGACAAAGAAGTGAACTGTTCTCAAAACAAAAGGACGATTCATAATTGAATAATTTTTACTTTTAAAAAAAATGTATTTGTCAAACATGTACAAAATAGCAAGTATGAATATGAACATGGATGTGAAGAAGGAAATGAACACAAATAAATGGGGGCAGTAGGACAGGGATGGTAGGCATGCTGGTGTATTTATGTATTCAAATTTTATAGCTGCTCATCTCAAGCATATAATTCTGGGAATTTGGAAAGGGTATGAAGACATCGTAGCAATTTAATAAAATATGCACGTAAGGAAGAGTACTCAATAAGATTTTATTTTATTTTCAACCTATTAATTTATAACATTGGAGTGTACTAAAGAAAAAAAAGAACATAATTTAACCAGTGCTTATATTTGAGGTTAATGTAGGAAATGAAAGGATTAGAGCTTTGCAATATTGTAATTGGAACAATGGTATGACTTGGCAACAACCAGAAATTAGGATGTAAAGGGGGAAAAGATATAAAGCTAAGGACAAAATTCTGTGTTGGATTTAAAACAATAGTAAAATATGTTGTGTGATGGACAATGAAAATAGGAAGCACTGCCCTGAGCTCCTGAACTAGTAGGTATGTAAATATAATTAAATAAAATAAATAGCGTGTAAGAGGAAAGTGAGAATAAAATGGGCTCCAACAGGAAAGAAAGCAAAAACAAAATGTATTCCTGTAGAAACATTCAATGAATAGTTATACAGAAAAGAAAAAACAGCTATAAAAATATTGCACATAAGAGAATTCAAGTTAAAAAAGCTATTTACTATACTAAGCGTTCAGAAGTTTTAATGAAGAGATATTACTGAACTGCAAATTATATAGAGATTAAAAATGAGTTGAATTTATAAGAAAAGATGTATTTAATAGCTATAAAAGCAACAGGTCAAAAAGGTCAAAAACAGGAATAGACATGGGACAGAAGATGAAAATGATTAAGTGGAAAGCAAAAATAGCATTACAATAAATTGTAACTAAAATTTAGAGAATATTTTATTTTAGAATTATTACTTTAGAAAGTGAAACTTTTATATCTATATTATTAAAACTAATTATTTTAAACCCAAGAATATTTAAATGCTGTGATTAGCTAGTACATTTCTGACAATATCAAAAAGCTGTCAGATACCTAATAAATTTAGTATAGCATATGTTTAATAGCATTTTTGATACTATTCATTATGTTGCACAATGCATTAGCTTTTATTAAACACCAGTTACAAATGTATATTCAGTTATTATATTGCATATAAACCATTCTTCCACAAATCGTGAACATTCAACTACATAGAAAATAATGGAATTTTTATTTTCATAATATCCATCTATTGTTGCTTTTGACTCCTAGTTTCAAAGAGCAATGCATACAAATATACTAATTCCTTATCCCTATGTAGTAATACGCTGTTGCATTATAGTTATCATCTAGTTTTTGCCAAAGTATTTTAGTATTAAGAAACTTAGAACGAAATTATATATGTATACAGATATGCTTCCTAAATTGTATCATTTCAACCCTTTGCCCATTTGAGAATCTCAAGCACCGCAAATGCTTTTAACAACAGATGGTGATGGTTTACCTGGTGTGCATACTAAAAGCATGAAAATTAAACAATGTAGTCAAGTCCAGGTAACATTAATAGCATTGTAGGTATTGATAATGTGTAGATTATCTTTTGTATCAGCTTAATATACTATGCCCCCTTCCTGTTAGACATCTTCAGTAAAAGATCCAAATCTACTACAAACAGTATTTTAAAAAAAATATCAAGGAGCTTTCCACATTATAATGCCTCTTCAGATGCCTGCTACAAAAGCAATACTCCAAAATGATCTAGGTTTCACATACTGTCTTAAAAAGTTGATCACAGAAAAAGCTGAACACAGAAATCTGACTGAATTGCCATATAAGGGGTTAGAAATATTTACCTTAGCTGAAGAATTTCCTTTTGTTTTTTTGTCTATAATAAATATCTTAAACAAATGCTCTGAAATGTAGATAGCTGCACCCTAAAACTTCACATATTCTCTTCTGTGGCAGAAAGCAAATTAAAAGAGAAAGACGGAACAGGGATGACTTGTGATTTCAAGCTGTGACTTCAGAGCAAAGCACAGCTGTTATCATCTCTCAGCCAATCTTCTGAGAAAAACAAGCTAGGGGCAAGAAACTAGCTTTTAGATGGCTACAACATTTTTAAATCAGCTGTTCTGAGCATGGTAAACTCAAAGAATTATCTTTTTTAAAAAAAAGCAGTCCCCACACAGTCATTTTCTGCAAAGGTTCATCTCATAATAATGAGATCCATACTTTTCAGTCTCAAGACTAAAGCAAGAAAATGCATAATGTATACATTACAATAATCAGGATACTTCCTGCATAGCATTGCAGTCCATAATGGAAATATATTGATCGGATTACTAAAATAATCAAGAAGAAGCACTGACTCACTGCAGCAAATAGTTGGTCCAGCCTACATCAGAGGCAGATCTAAGTTTTCCCTCCCTTGCAGCACTGAATTGTAATGCCAACATGCATGGCATGATACAGCTAAATTTCTTCCCACATCTTTATTTTATATACTGCCCTTACTTTTGGATGAAAAAAATACATTGCCAATTACTCTTTTTTCCTTATTCTAAATAGGCATTATCAGCCCTGCTAGATTAGTTATGCTCAATTCTATCAAATAAAGCAGGGCTGTCAAACTCCCAGCTGCGGGCCGGATGCATCATGCCCGGTTTAGCAAAGGGAGGAAAAGTTCTGATATGTCACGTGATGCTGCAGTGACAATGTGAGTTTGACACCCCTGAAATAAATATTTTCTCCTACTGCCATGGGATATATTTTACTAAGATCAAAAAAACAAGAACAAACATTAGATTTTGTTTGCTACTTTAATCATTTTATATATATTATAATTTGTATTGCTACACTGGAATAAAAAAGTAGAGTAAATGTCTTGAAAATTATAACACTTAAAATTAAATAATATTAAATTCAATTTCCTTAATTAGACAGCAATTAATGAGAGTTGGCTATAGCCAATTAGATCTACTCCTAGTATTCCTAGCTACTTCCTGTTTTCATAAAAATGAATTTTATAAAATTGGATACAAATCAAATAAATTATGAAATAGGAATAATTTTAGAACATAAGTTATAAATACAATTTTTAAAAGTTACAACTTTTCAAATGGGAATTGATACATTTCTAAAAATATACTTGATAAATGAGAACACAAACATAAGTATTTATTTCTCTTTAAAATTTAATCAAACATAACAATGAATAAAAGGGAGGGTGGAGAAAAATGTTCACAGAAATGTCACAAGATGTTCTAATAATATCAAAAACTGAATCCATTCTAATCCTCAAAATTACATTAGGTTCATTGTGACAAAGTTTAATGTCAACCTGTTCCAATAAATGTCTTTAATTATAAAATATTTGAAAGAACAATTCTAGAACTATGTCAACAAATTTCTATAACCAGATATGAAAACATCATTGTATTATATTAATAATAGCCATGAATTTTGTAAAATGTGAATAAATATCTGTTAAAATTATTTTCCAACATTTACAAGAGCATCCCAAAATACCATTTCCCAACAGGAAACTACTATAGAAAACTGATTTGTATTGTTTCTAATTTGTGAAGAAAAGTTGCTTTCCAAATGGAAATGAGACTTCTCACCATGATTAGGAATGTCATTTCTAGTGACAAAGTACTAGAATAATTCTGCAGTTAATCAGCGTTCTTCTCACTTATGTTCCCTTTTTTCCAAAGATTTTTCTGTATGCAAACATTTTTTCAAAACAAACTCAGATTAACAGAGTTGGGACCTTCTGGTCATCTACTCCAACCCCCCGCCCAAGCAGGAGACCCTATACCATTTCTGACAAATGGCAGTCCAATCCCTTCTTGAAAGCCTCCGGTGATGAAACTCCCACAACTTCTGAATGCAAGCTGTTCCATTGGTTGATGGTTCTCACTGTCAGAAAATTTCTCCTTATTTCCAGGTTAAATCTCTCCTTGTTCAGTTTCCATTCTTTATTCCTTGTCTAGCCTTCAGGTGCCTTGGAAATAGTTTGACCCTAACTCTCTGTGGCAGCCCCTCAAATATTGGAACACTGCTATCATGTCTCCCCTGGTCCTTCTCTTCACTAGACTAGCCATGCCCAGTTCCTGTAACCGTTCTTCATATGTTTTACTCTCCAGTCCCCTAATCATTCTGATTGCTCTCCTCTGAACTTTTTCTAGAGTCTCAACACCTTTTTTATAGTGTGGTGACCAAAACTGGATGCAGTATTCTAGGTGTGGTCTTACTAAAGCTTTATAGAGTGGTATTAGTACCTCACTTGATGTTGATTGTATCCCTCTATTAATGCAATTTAGGATTGCATTGGCTTTTTTGGCTGCATTGTGGAAGCTTCATCACTGGAAGCTTTCAAGAAGAGACTGGACTGCGATTTGTCAAAAATAGTGTAGAATCTGCTGGGTGGGGGGTTGGACTAGATGACCTACAAGGTCCCTTAAAACTCTGTTAATCTGTATCTGTATCTTCCTGGGTATTGATGTTAATGTAAGGCCTGCCTCTCTTCCCCATTCAAGAAAGCATGAACTCTTGAAGTTTCAGCTTTTCAAAAGGAAACTTTTATTGAAAGGAAAGTGATTGCAAGACAAAAGTAAAGCAGGCTCTAAGTTCCCCTTAGGCAATTCCATTAGAATAAAGGAGTTAGAAACCCCTCCCCTCAGTCCGATGTTGAATGAGCCAATCCACAGGTGCGAAGATGTTGTGGAAATGGCCATCCTGGGAAGGAGATAAGGAACTGTTCCCAGGCGCTTCTTTCAGGGGGCTTCAAAACTCAGGCAAAACAGATGACCCTCCCCCCTTACACATTCCCCAAAGGTAAATCAAAGCACAGGGCAGATAGGTGTCAGAGCTAGGATTATAAACTAAGGGATTACAGGATGTGCAGGAAACAGGAAGAGGGCAATAAGTGAATAACGAGATCCAGGCCCCCTCCGCACAGAAATGGCAGTATCAAGGTAGGGATCTGACATGCTGCCCTCCTAGAAAAATGAAAGATCCACCTATAAAGGAAACACAAAGAGAGACAATGTAGTGGGTTAGTTGGGTTTGTCAGGTACTGCGAGTGGAATTTCTTGAGTAATGTAAGAGCCCTAAAATGTTTTTAGCCATCCATTCATTCTGGGAGGGAGGGTAAATGCTACCGGGCTACTAAATATCACATGGAGCCATGGTGTTTGTGAGAGTCTAGTTCCTTGATCTCGAAGTGTTGTTCCCCCTCAATCATAATAGAGGTCAGAGGAATGGCTGCAGGTGGCCTTAGAGACAAGGAAATTTCTGGCTTCAGTAGGCTGCAGTGTAACACTGGATGGATCTGCCTAAGTGTTTTAAGGAGGAGTAATTCCACAGTTACTGGGTTAATGATCCTAGTGATAGAGAAAGGTCCTATGAACTTAGGTCTCAACTTTTTAGAGGGTTGCAAGGACTGTAGGAATTTGGTGAATCAGTAGACCTTATCACCTATTTTGAAAGGTTTTTGTTCAGTTCTTTTTTTGTCGGCTTGAGTTTTAAAAGCGGTCCTAGTCTCGCTTAGAGCTAATCTTACTACTGGCCAGGTGTAAGGGAGGGTATGGTTGGTTCCTATACTGGTAGTTCTGGCATTGGGGTTAAATCCTGGCCTGTTGCAACTTGGAACGGGGTGAATCCCATGCTAGAATGTACAGAGTTATTGTATGTCACCTCTGCAAAGGGCAGGAGGTCTGTCCAATTATTGATTGATTGATTGATTTGATTTGATTTGATTTGATTTGATTTGATTTCTATACCGCCCTACTCCTGAAGGACTCAGGGCGGTGCACAGCCAAACAATAAAACACATATATACAAAATTTAAAAGTAGAATAAAATCAAATTAAATAATTTTGGCCCCGACAAATTTAAAACCCCAAACTTTTAAAACCAATTTAAAATTGAATGTATAAAATACTAAAAGATATTTAAAAATTAAAAATCTTTTATAAAAGAGGGGGAAAATTAGGCCAGGCCGGCCTGGTGAAATAGTAAGGTCTTTAAAGCGCGGCGGAAGGTGCGCAGATCCGGGATCCTCCGTATCTCTGGGGGGAGCTCGTTCCAGATAGTAGGTGCCCCTACAGAGAAGGCTCTCCCCCTGGGGGCCGCCAGTCGGCATTGTTTGGCTGACGGCACCCGGAGGAGCCCCTCTCTATGGGAGCGTACCGGCCGGTGGGAGGCTATTGGTGGTAGTAGGCGGTCCCGTGAGTACCCAGGTCCTAAGCCATGGAGCGCTTTAAAGGTGGTAACCAAAACCTTGAAGCGCACCCGGAAGACCACCGGGAGCCAGTGCAGCTCGCGCAGGAGGGGTGTTACATGGGAATGCCATGTCGCTCCCATTACCACCCGTGCGGCCGCACTCTGTGCCAGTTGGAGCCTCTGGGTGCTCCTCAAGGGGAGCCCCATGTAGAGAGCGTTGCAATAGTCCAGGCGGGAGGTGATAAGGGCATGAGTGACCGTGCGTAACGAGTCCCGATCCAGAAAGGGACGCAACTGGCGAATCAGGCGAACCTGATGAAAAATCCTCCCGGTCAATTATCTTGCTGATAATTAATAAAATATCTCAAATAATGTTCTAGAATGCTGTTCAGTCTCTCTGTCACTCTGTTAGTGGCCAGATGATGGGAGGAGGTTAGGCCCTGGCCAGTATCTAGGAGGCCCGCCCAGAAAAGCTTTCCAGAACTTTGAAGTGAACTGAACCCCCCAATCAGATATTATCTGTGGGGCCCCATGCAGTCGATAAATGTGCTGTAGGAACATTTTGGCAAGTGCCTTGGCAGTGGGGATTTTTTGGCAGGGGATAAAATGGGCCTGCTTGGAGAACAGGTCCGTTATGACCCAAATGACAGCATTACCCCACTTTCTGGCAGCTCTACAATAAAATCCATAGAGATCTCTCTCCAGGGTGCTGAAGGTTTGACTATGTTTTAAGAGTCCAGGAGTTTCTCTCTGCCTTCCTTTCGCTGCTGCGCAGACAGGGCAACTAGCAACGTAGCCCTCTATGTCTTTCTTGAGTGATGGCCACCAGAATTGTCTTTTTATAAGGTGCAGGGTTTTCATGAACCCAAAGTGGCCAGCCAGTTTGGAGTCATGGCGTACCTTCATGAGAGGAAGCCTCTGGCTAGCTGGAACGTATAATTTTCCCCCTATCCAAGCCAGGTCATCTTTAAGCAAACAGGTATTTTTATGGGTTTAGAACCAGTCATCATTAAGTAGGGCTTGTTTAAATGCCTGAATGGTGGCATTGTCCACTAGAAGGCCTTGTTTGGCTTGCGATCTGGTTATCACTTTGGCTGCCAGCTGGGAGGCTGGGAGCAGGGGTTTGATCTCTTTGGGTTTTCTGCTATTATATTGTGGTTTTCTGGACAGTACGCCTGCTAGAAAATTCTTTCCCCCAGGAAAATATTTGAGGCTGAAGTCAAAATGCTTAA
Source organism: Pantherophis guttatus (assembly GCF_059756535.1). NCBI lineage: Eukaryota > Metazoa > Chordata > Lepidosauria > Squamata > Colubridae > Pantherophis > Pantherophis guttatus. Next base: position 56,368,685 of record NC_142069.1, on the reverse strand, counting down.
AATATTGAGCCCAGCACACTTTTTGGGGGAGAGTTTCCACAGGGTCTTAAGGGCCTCCAGATTTTTATGATCAGTCCACACCTCGAAAGTGATTTTGTTTCCCTCTAGGAAATGTCTTCACGTAACGAGAGCCCATCGCACTGCATATTCCTCTTTCTCCCAGACAGCCCACCTTTGTTCAGTGTCTGTTAATTTTTTAAACGTGTATGCACAGGGTTGTAGTTGGCCCTGTTCATTTTCTTGGAGTAGGACGGCCCCGACAGGCATGTCTCTGGTGTCTGCCTGTATGACAAAAGGTTTTTCTGGGTCTAGGTGCTTTAGGATGGGTTCAGCTGAGAATAATTGTTTCAGTTTCTTGAATGCTGCCCGGTATTCCATAGTCCAGTTTAGGGGCTGTTTCAGCCTTGGCTTGTCCCCCTGGACAAGAGTTTGTTTAGGACCCCCCAGACAGTTTTATGTGCTCAGTTTTGGTGTATCATCTAAATACACCAGAACCCCCTTTGTATAGGTGCTCATGGAGCATCTCGTTTATGAGTTGCATGAACATGGCGGGAGTGCCTTGTAGTCCAAATGGGAGCACTTTGAATTGGTAACACCAAGGGGGTGTTAAAAGCTGTTTTCCATTCATCCCCTTCCCTAATCCTGATTCAGTAATAAGCTTCTCTCAAGTCCAGTTTTGAGAAGACTTTTCCCTTGGAGAGGTGACCTAGCACATCCTTCATGAGGGGGAGGGGGTACACATTTTCTACCCTTACAGTGTTTAAATTTCTATAGTCTACACGTAAGCATCCCATCTCTTTTTTTCTCAGAACAGCACTGGGGCGGCATTTTTGGTCACATTGGTTTGATGAAACCCCTAGCCAGATTCTTATCTATGAAGATCCTCAACTCCTTGAAGTCTTGTGGGGGGACATGCTATACGTCTTGGGGTTTGGTAGTTTGGCACCTGGGAGGATTTCGATGGTGCAGTCTGTGGGATGGTGGGGGGGGAGCTCGTCAGAGCCCTCTTTGCTGAAAACTTCAATTAAGTCCTTGTATTCCCTGGGAATGCCTTGGGTTGGCACGGCTCTCCCAGCCACAGCTGTGGTGCTTTGGGCTGACCGGGGACGTTCGCAGGAGCCGGCGCTGCACGGGGCAGGTTTAGCGGGACGGCTGCTGCTCCAGTGTAGCCATCAACTGACCCTGTGGCTTCTGGATTCAGGATGATGGCTCCGGCTCCACTGGCTGCCGCTACAGTCTCTCCCCCCTTCTGGGGGCGATCCAGCTCCCCCTTTACTCCAAGGTTCTCAAAAGCTTCCATCATGAGTTGGATGACATGTCTTTTGAGTCAATCGTCCCCGGACGGCTCCTCAGTCAGTTCTTCTTGGTCTGACAGGGCTTTCAGCTCACATTTCCAGCCTGGTTGCCAGCTGCCATGGGTGAGGGTGACTTCTCTGGTTCTGCCATCCCAGTTGTCTTTCTTCCCCACTCCTATTGACCACCGGGGCTTTGTGGAGCCTTCCAGCACAGTTTCAATGTCTTTGATAGTGCAGATAGAGCTGGCACCTGGCTGGATGGTAGGAGAGGTCTCCCCTCAGCATTCTGCCTCTCCTTGCTCACCACTTTGTTCAGACATTATTTGCAGGGTCCCCTCAGTAGAGCGAAATTGCTTCTCTGGGTTGACCACTTTTGCAGAGCCTGCTTTATGTAAGGCCTGCCTCTCAAGATGGAGCCTTGTGGTACCCCACTATTTACTTCTCTCCATGTGGATGTAGTACCATTAAGGACTTACTCATTGAGTATGGTTTGTCAGCCAGCTACAAATCCATCATCCATGATGATGTTGTCTATTCCACATTTTTCTAGCTTACCAAGAAGTAGATTGTGGTCTATTTTGTCAAATGCCTTACTGAAATCTATACTTTGTCCACAGCATTTCGCTGGTGTATTAATTTAGTCACTTTATCAAGGACTGAAAAAAGATTGGTTTGGCATGATCTGTTTTTAACAAACCCGTGCTGGCTACTAGTTATAACTTTATTTACTTCTAACTGTTTGCAGATCTGTTTTTTTTATTATTATTATCTTTTCCAGAATTTTTCCATATATTAATGCTAGGCTGATTGGTCTGTGGTTTCCTGGGTTTGCTTTTTTTCCTTTTTGAAGATGGGAACCGCATCCAATTTTTCTCCATCTTCCTGTAGTTAACCGGTGCTCCAGGATTTTTGAAAGATGGTACAATGGTTCTGAGATAACATCTGCCAGCTCTTTCAGAACTGTCAGGTCCCAGTAATTTATATATGTCAAGGTCAGATAGGTGTTCTCTTACTATTTTCTTGCTTATTTTAATTTTTATTTCTAGTTTGTCTTGTACAGTAGTTTTTTTGGTATGTTGGGCTATAATTTCTTTTTGCATGAAGATTGATGCAAAGAATGAGTTAAGCAGCTCTGCTTTCTCCCTGCTGCCTGTTATTTCCTTAGCATCTTCTCTCTTTAGTGGACCTACTGTTTCCTTGGATTTTTTCTTGTTATTGATACATTGAAAGAAACTTTTTTTAAATTATCTTTGCCTTTTGTTGCAAGTCTTTGTTCATTCTGAGCCTTGCTTTCCTAACTTCTTTACATGTTCTGGCTATCTGCTGGTAATCAGCCTTAGTTATGTGTCCCTCTTTCCATTTTCTTTACTTGTCCTTTTTGTCTTTCAATCTGTCAGAGAGATCTTTGTGCAGCCATGCTGGCTTCTTCTTGAATTTCTTGTTTTCCTTTTTCAGTGGTATTGTGCTGGACTGAGCTTTTATGATCGTATTTTTCAGAGTTTTCCACAAGAGTTGTTTTCCCCTTTAGGATTTTCATCCATGGATTTGTACAAATGCATAGTTGTTTAAAACTTTAATTCATTAAACACAGACTATCTCTTGGCCTTATATTTTTAACATGAACTTGCTAACAATTCACTTCAATTTAGAAATGTTAAGTATTTTTAAATAAATAAACTAATAGAGATAAATACAAAATGAGTAGGAAAGTTAAACCTATACAGGATAACCTACTGTACATATTTATATAATGCACTAAGCCAAATTGTAGTTGCATGTTCTGTGCAGCGGTGAAATGCACTTACCTTCGCTACTGATTCGGAAATGTGAGTGCGTGTGCGCGCTCGCTACGCTCACGCATGCCTCTTCTGCACATGCACAGAGCCTTCTGTACATGCGCAGAGGGTAAAAAACGGGACGTAATGACATCCTGGCGGGTGAGTGGAGCCTCCCGCTGCTGGCCCTACCAGTTCGCATGAGCTGGATAGATCCAGCCGGATTTCACCGCTGGTTCTGTGTCATCCAAACAGATCATGAATCAAGTTTTATGGTTAAGAAAAAGCATTATAACTACAATCTGTAATTATGCCAATCTGTATGGTTATAAATTGTCTTAGCTGCATTCCAATATTTTGGAAAAATTACGTATATGGTTCAATTGCCAGGATTCCAAGAAAAAAGTGAGATGCAGGAATAGCCATAAAAAGGAGTTAGTCCTATAGATGTTTTTCTGTTGTTCCACTTTTGTTTTTCAACACCTCAAATCTGGTGCACGGAGGCTTTGTGTAGAAAACAAAGAAGCTGTGAAAAAGTTTAGCCTTCCCACATATAGCATGAGGTGGCCCCATTGTCAGCTACATCATCCTGGGTTTTCTGTTGTTCCCAAATCATCATCATCAATATGTGTAAGCAACACAAAGGTCCTGGGATAGTGGTCATCGGGACAGAGGAGATAGGACGCTGATTATTTAAAAGACATAGTTCTTAATGGTAATCATAGCAAAATTGATCAACTTTGTGAATGTCCACATTCTTATAATAGCCAATTACTATTTTAAAATGTTGTGTTTTTTTGTCTTCTTCTAAGTCTCTTCTCTCTCAACAGATAAATCTTGGTTTTATATTTTGTTTCAATAATGGCAGTTTTATTCAAAACAAAAACCTTTAGATAAATGCTATTAATCTGAAACTCATTAGTCTCTTGCCAATTAAAAAAAACACAAAGCATATGGAGAACTGTGTAATGAAAAAGTTGTATAAATGCCCTCTTCTGTGGTCAGCGGAAGAGCCCATTCCAAGCCAAATTAATAGGATACACAGGTTTTCTTCAATGTAAAATACTTAAACTGAATGTAAAACAGAAATGCAGTATTCAGATAAGTTATTTTTAGTGTGTAAATAATTAAAAAGGCCTATCTTTGAGTATTATTTTATTAACTGTTTCCAAAAAGATATTTACTCCACAGTCTACTGAATATCAGTTAAGCAATATCTTTTGTGTTCTTGATACATTTTTAATGTATCAAGACGTAAATACATAAAAATGTAACATTTTTACATATTCTTCTTATAAGCTGAATTCACTATAATATCAATTGCTTCCTTCAGCTAAAACAGTATGACACATGTGAAGAATCTTACACATGATACATCTATTACAGAATTTTCAAGCTTCAAAATATTGATTTTGACATATAGACTGTATTTATTGTTTGCAATACATTATAGTTAAACATAGTTTGTTAAATAACATTTAGCAGTCAATATCCAATACATAATTCTAAGCCATAACCTTTATCATCATTATTAGAGGATCAAAACAATAATAGAAAAAAAAAGGCAAAATGAAGTCAATTGTTATCCAACTCTCAATTTAGCTTTAATACTAAGATAGGGCTTCTAATTTAATTTAATAATGTGATGCAGTGGTTAGAATACAGTATTGCAGGCAAACCTTACCCACAGCCAGGAGTTCAATTCTGACAGGGCTCAAGGTTGTCTCATCTTCCATCCTGCGAGGTCAATAAAATGAGGATCCAGATTGTTGGAGACAATATGCTGATATTGTAAACTACTCAGAGATGGCTGTAAAGCCATCTCAGGTTCAGACTTGGCAACTAACAATAATTAAAACAGGATATGAAATTTACAAAGACAAAACAATTTACATGTGATCCGAACCAAGTGTCATGGCCCCATCAGAGTCTGGGTCCGAGGAGGAGGATGAGATGGTGCAGGGCCAATGGAGGAGGATGGTGCAGCTTCTTTAACCCTAGGGGAGCAACCAGGGGAGCAGGACAGGGCAGTCCCAGGTCCCTCGGGCCTTGGTGGAGTGGCCAGTGATGGAGAGAGGGAGGACCGAGCGAGGGAGGAGGAGAGGGAAAGAGTAGACAGCAGAGCAGAGGAGTGACGGAACTCCAGGGAGGAGCGATTGCCTACCCCACTCGATCCTCGAGTGCGGAGGGTGGAAAGGAGGTGGGATCAACAAAGGGCGAACCAACGGCTCAGAGAAGAGCATTCCACCCCTCTTCACAAGGCTCACCTGGGAAATAAGATTTAAAGACATGCCAAATTTCCTGACCTATGTTTGCTCTCAGAACTGGCTGCTTTTCCAGACTCACAGTAGCCAGGAACTAGTGAAGGTATGTATATGTGTGTGTTTGGAGCAGTGCTCTTGGACGTACAGTGAACTGTGGGAACTTTTGGGGGAAAAGTTGGAGCAATAAAAGGGAGCTAAGCCTTCACTCTGGCTGTGTTGCTTTCGTGTTCAGCCCCAGGTCATCACACTAAGGTAAAAACAAACTTACAATAACAAATTGGTGCTACCTGATCCCCAGGTCTATGACAGACCCACATCTTTTTATCTTTGCAACAGGCCAGCAGGATTGGGACCAATCTAATCTCTGGAGGAATGATATTCCAAAAGATGACCCTTTTTAAAAAAAAGAATAGCCCCTTATCACAAGTCTTCATTTTGAATATTATGTCTTTACAAAATTATGTCTACCTAAGATCAGATAAAAATACAGAGCATACTAACAATTACTTGCATTTTCTTTCTGGAAAAAGTATAGAAGTGGAAAACCACTATAGGTACTCCTGAATTTATGACCATAATTGGGACCAGAATTTTGGTTGTAAGTCATGATAGTCATACTTTGAGTAAAAGGCGAAAGATTTATACGATACTTTGAGGCACCAACTTGACTAGACCCAATTTTACGACTATTTTACAATGGTTGTTAAATGAATCATGTCATAAGTCTGAACCCATTATCCTGAATGGGTATTTTTTTGCTAGAAACTGGTAAAAAAGTTACAAATATGGCAGAATATTCCAGGAATCCTAATGTAAATGGCACTTATATTAACAAAATAAATTATACTGAACCACATAATATAAAGATAGAATGATACTGGGAAGGAAGAATAAACAATTCACCAAAGCAGGTTGAAGTAATGGACAATACTGAACCTATATCAGTGTAGAATCAGTGTAGAACTTATTCCTGTTTTACACATAGAACCAACTCCTACCAGACAGCTTTTGATTAGATATTCAGTGTGTTCTGGAAAAATAGTTTCCTGGCAGAGGAGTTAGGGTTGACAATGGAGTTAGGGTTGACATTGTTAGGGTTGACAATGGAACTGCTTGGAACATTGTTGTCTGTCTTGTCCTTGTAACCACTTGTAACCACTGCAGATAGTCAGACCCTGGTAGGAAGGGATTTGATACCTCTCAATTCCCCGTAGCCTCTGCAACTCAGGATTCACATCACAGGAAACTCAGATGCCATTCAAGGAGTTCCAGCATTACTATGGGTCTTTCCATAATTTAGTTTCCTTCCTTCCTTCCTTCCTTCCTTCCTTCCTTCCTTCCTTCCTTCCTTCCGAATGGGCAAGTAAGGCTAGATTGCTGTAAGAGAATTTACCTGTCTATTCCCTATGGAGTGAAATTATGAACTGAAAAAAATGTTTAGGGGGACAGGGGAGGCCTGCACTTCTCTATGGTTGCAATGACTTATATATTTATGTTTATTTTATAGATACTTGGTGCTTGAAAAAGTTTCAGAACCCCAAAACAATGTATACAAAATGTACATCAAAAGTAGATGTCATGCCAGCCACAGCATATGCGCATACAGAAAGGGAGTGCAGATTCATTCTACATTTTAATAATAGTTTTAAATCTTTCCCTGTACAAAGATGTTTTATAGAGAACTTGATTAATATTTAAGGCAGATCAAAATAAATCTACCTAAAATATTAATCACATTGCATTTGGAATATGAACTAAAGCATTTATCCAAAGGAGTATTTTTATACTTTAATTCAGTATTTCTCTATGTCTTCTCCTAAAACCACTTAGAATTTTACAAACTATATCTGAATTCTGGCTACAGAGCACAATATTTCTGTTGATCTCACTGGGATGTTTGTGCTTACCATCAAGGTTTCTCAGGACAATGGCATGTTTTCCAAGTGAATAGCTATGAATTGGCACATTTAGAATTTGCTGTCTTATCTATCAGAATTTCAACAGCACTGAAAGGATGTTTTGTTCACTCAGGCTACTGAACAAATTCACACTACTTTGTTTTTGCTCATTATTGTTCTTTGTTCTAGCAAGCTGGGTTATTCACTTGCTTCCAATTTTTCATGACAGGAGAGCCACTCTGGGGTAGTGGTTAATGTATTGGATTAGTAACTAAGAGACTGTGGTCTTTCTTAGGCATGAAAGCTGGATAGGTGACTTTGGGCTAGTCTCTCTCCCTAGTTCATCTCACATCACAGGGATTGTTATTGTGGGGAAAATAAGAAGTGAGAATAGTACAAAAGAAAGATATAAATCTAATAATAAATTAATAAAACATTACAATGGACTTCATTTCATAAGGATTGCCTTTCTGTAACTGCTAATTCAAGTATTTGGACTGCTAATTCAGTAAGGTATATGCTAAAGTACCTACTCAAAACATTCAAAATCATACAATATCATAAAACCAATACCATAAGGTCATGATTAGAAATATCTTGGCTATTTGCTTAATTGATATTCTCCATGCTGACGGCTTGCATAAAAGCACCACTTTTACAGTTTTTCCAAATATAACAGTGTGAGAGTCATCCTTAACCCAAGGAACAAGTTGCTCCAGGAGAGGTTACTGCTACAGCAAAGTAGACTTTTACTTCAGGATCTCTTGGGGTGAAAAATACCCTCAACATACCTCCCAACCAGCGTATATCGAGTGGGCAATTTTTATCTGGAACAGGTGATCCCAGAGGCAATGAGTCATAAAAGATTTATAGATAATCATCAACAACATTAACTAGCCCAGACCTAGCTACAATTACTAAGTTTCTGCAATATTATCAGCCCTTTTAGGTATCCCAGACAAGAAATCAAACCATGAGATCTCTATTATAAATTACAATATCAGAATCTTGCCAAGTCTGAAAACACTTCTGCCCTGGCCTTTATGGCTGAAAACAGCATTCAAATGCTGGATCCAGACTGCTGAAATCTCTCCAGAAAAAGGAGACATCTTAAGAAGACAGTTGTTTTTGTGATGAGATGGCATCACAACATTTTTGCAGTTGGCTTGTTAATTGGCTGGGAATTGCAATTTCCATCAAGCTTATAGCTGTTAAAGTAGTCTATATGGATTCTAGGCTCAACTGAAGTTTACCTATGAATCATTTTGGATTTAATCTTTTCAACTGCTTCTTAAAAGTTTAGAATTTTCACAATAGCAAATATTATTGAATTCGCTAGATGACTTTTCTTCAATCCTTTTAAGAAAGAAGTCTTAACTACAAGTTTAAAGATTTGTAAATTTTGTTTGAATAATATAAGAAAATGATGGTTAATGTTGGTTTTAGAATGGTTTAAAATTAAATAGATTAAGGGTTAAAACTTTGACTTCAATTAAAAGAATCTTTCCCATGGGGAAATCTGTTTGTATTTCATAAGACAACTTTGATGTTAGACACTAGAGACCATTCAAAGGAAACAAATGCATATGTGGCCTCTTTGAGTGACATCTAGTGTGAATGGACTTGGGAATTAATTATAAAGTTATCTACTATTAGAAAAAAATTAGGTGTTTCTGAAGAGGAACAAGTTCCATTAAATAAAACTGAACGTGGATTTTAAAATGATACCTATAAAAAAGAGATTGAAATAATGGTTTTAAACAAAAAAATGGCCATTAATTAAATAATTTTAAAAGACACAAAAATATTCAAGAAGAATAATGTGGATAATTTCTCTACATTGAATATACAAAAAGAAATTCTTGAATTTATCAAAGATTTTGTGAGAAGGGATAATGAAAAGGGGCGTTGGTCCTACCTGAGACGCACCTTCTCGTTGGGTGGAGACAGCAGCCAACATGGGTTGTACCCGCCCGTTCAGATTGATGGACTGAGTCTGTCATACCTGTTAAGTCTCGTCCATGTTACTGGGCAGATCCAGCTTTTGGCGAAGATGTAAAAACAGACTCGGCATGTGGGAGACCAAGAGAAAGGCAAGTAATAAAGAGAGAGAGACCAGACTGGCGAAGGGAGGGTCTGGCTGCTGTCTCCACCCAATGAGAAGTTGAGTCTCAGGTAGGACCAATGCCCCTTCTCCATTGTGGGTGGAGACAGCAGCCAGCATGGGATATACCCAAGTTCACTGTCCCTAAACATGGGGGGGACCAGGCTGATCCGAAGAACCCTCCCCAGGAAGGACCCTTTGCAGAACTCAACAACCAAAGGCGGCATCCGCTGAAGCGAATTTGTCCAGTTTGTAATGCTGGATGAAGGGAGACAGCGATGTCCACATCGTCACCCTGCAGATTTCGAGCAAAGAGGCCTGCGTGGCCCAAGCCGCTGATATCGCAGCACTGCGGGTCGAATGCGCTGTCAAATGAGGAGGTCTTGGTAAGGAACACAGCTCATAGGCAGAAGTAATAGTTTGTCGGATCCAGCGACCAATGGTCGATGATGACACTTTGCAACCCAGGGAGAAAGGCAGGAAGGACACAAACAACAATCCTGTCTTGCAGATGGTGGCAGTCCGCTTAAGATACACGCAGAGTGCCCTCCTGATGTCCAGAGTATGCCGCCGGCGTTCCAGGGGATGAGCAAGATGAGGGCAGAAGTTAGGAAGGATAAGTTCCTGCATGTGGTATAACGTTGTGTTGACCTTTGGCACGAAGGTAGGGTCCAGTCGAAGAACCACGCAATCCGTGTAGAACACACAGAGGTCACTATGAGTAGAAAGGGCGGCGATCTCCAACATGCGGTGAGCCGAGGTGATGGCGACCAAAAAGGCGACCTTACAGGATAGCAGACGGAGGCTCATTGTCCGCAAAGGTTCATACGGGGGACCCGTATGCGAGTTCAACACAATCGAGAGGTCCCAAGTAGGGTAGCGATGCAGGACCGGAGGACACAAATTAGTAGCACCGCAGAGAAAATGATGAATCAGAGGGTGTTGAGCTAAACAAGTCAAAGAACTGCAGGTAAGTATCGATGAGATCGCCACCACCTGCCTCCGCAAGGTATTAGGGGAAAGATCTTTGGAATACTCCTGCAGGAAAACCAAAATATTCACTATTGAAGCATGAAGGGCCTGAACACCGTTCCGATCACACCATGCACAGAAGGCCCACCAGCTGGCCGAATAGATACGGTCCGTAGAAGGCCGCCGCAAAGCTCGAATTGTTCGCACAACATCCAGTGGGATGTTGACGTCCCTTAAAGTGCACCGCTCAACCGCCAAGCGGTCAGATTGAGCCACGGCAGGTCCGGATGTCACAGAGCCCCCTGCATCAGAGTGTCCGCCCCCTGGGGAAGGTGCCACAAAGGGGTGACAGATAAGGAGACGAGGTCCGCAAACCAAGGCCTCCGAGGCCAGTGAGGGGCCAGAAGTATGACATCCGTCCATTCCAACAACAGCTTGTGAATGACTCTGGAGAGGAGGGAGATCGGTGGGACCACATACAGGAGCCCCGCCGGCACGGGGATCAGAGAGCATCGACGGACTCCGCCAGAGGTGACGGGTAGCGAGTGAAGAATCGCAGGAGTTGGGCATTCGCTGGAGTTGAAAACAAGTCGACCTCGAGAGCACCGAAACGGTCTGTCAGCTCCCTGAAGACCCGTGGGTGTAGGCGCCATTCTGCATGGTCCCCTTGCTGGCGGCTCAGCCAATCTGCCTGATTGGTGAGGAGGTGATTTAGGACACCATGATTGCCTGGGGGAGGAATCTCAGATTTTCCCCAAATCTGGATAAATGGGATGCGATATGGAATAGGAATATGAAACTTACTTTGTCAACCCCCTACAAAGAAAACATTTGTAAAATGGTCTATCGTTGGCATATCCCCCGGCAAGAATCGCAAGAATGTTTCCGGGAGCCTCCCCGGCATATTGGAAGTGCGGGAATGGTAGCGGGACATATTATCACCAATGGTGGATATGTCCCAAAGCAGGCAAATATTGGTCCAAGATTAGGAATTGGATAGTGGAAATTACAGGATATAATATAGAACTGAAACCAGAGACTTTTTTATTGGGAATGAAACCAGATAAAATATCTAAGGAAAAATGGTACTTGATCCTCCACATTATTACCGCAGCTAGGATATTATACGCGCAAGAATGTTAAAACGAATTAATATCCACAGAGAATAAATTGATTTGGAAAATTACAGAATGCGCAGAGGCAGATCGGTTAACGAAATTACTTAGGAACCAAAAAGATTCTGATTATTATGAATGTTGGAATTTATGGTATATTTGGGTGAAAGGAAAGGGAGGGAAATGAAATGGATTTCATTAGGGGTATAAGCGCATATTTGTAGATGTTAGTTGCAATAATTTCGTGTATATGTAAAGCTTTGTTTTTAAAATGGAAATAAACTTATCGTATAAAAAAAAAAAGAGAATAAGCCTAAGAGTCATGAAAGCTGGTACATTCCATTTACAATAAAACTTTTAGAAAGCAATTGAAGCATACTTTGTATGGTGGGAACCAAGTGCTTTAAGCCAGACTTATTCTAAGATTAAAAGAATTTACTTCAGCTTGGCACAAGAAGACTGAGGACACACGGCTATGCTGCAAAAATAAATAATGGGTGCAAATGTAATAGAAGAGAAAGTGCTCATTTAATTAAAAAAAAATTGGTTGAAAAAAACAAATAAATTTTAGAAAATAGATGAAAAATAAAGATATGGGAGACAAGGAAACAATTACCACATAATTCTATGAAGAATTTAACTATAAGATTATTAATTTGATGGAAATTGATTTACAAGTCACCTAGCAAGTTTTGAGCCTTAAATATTCTTTTGCAACTCTCTAAAAAAATCTCTCAGAATCCCAGCTTCAAACAAATAAGATACCAATCTTTTCAATAATACCTTAGGATTTATTTTTGGGATTGTAGCTGACTGTTAAAAATTGAATGCTGCTTCTAGACTAATGATATTATTTTGATCTAAAGATATTTAGCATAGCATCCCTAACCCACTTTGTCTTTGTGAAAACATAACTTTCTCATATTACAAATACCATTAATATATATAATTTGTATGTCTAATTTGTATCTCTTGAACCATAATTCAAACCAAAATACAACCATGTATTTCCATTGTTATATTTTTGCATTTATATTTTCAAAAATTTCTGATACTTTGTTTTATTTATACCTTTGGCAGCTCTAACATGTAATGTCAGACCTTCCCCAGCTTGCCCACCTATGGTCATTTGGCTTTTCTGTTAAAGTAAGGAAATGTTTTTGAAATAACTCAATGGGGCATGGGTTGTCAAGTTAAATTCTGTAATTAAAGTCAAACTAAAACATAGTTAAAAATTAAATAAATAAAATAGAGCTAGAAGGGACCTTGGTGGTCTTCTACTCCAGTTCCCTGCTCAAGCAGGAGATCCTATACCATTTCAAGTGACTGTCTAGTCTCTTCTTAAAAACCTCCAGTGATGGAGCACCCACGATTTCTGAAGGCAAGCTGTTCTATTTGTTAATTGTCCTCACTGTTAGGAAGTTACTCCTTAATTCCAGATTGCTTCTCTCTTTGATTAGTTTCCATCCATTGTTTCTTCTCTTGCCTTTTGGAGAATAATTTGACCCCCTCTTCTTTGTGGCAGCCCCTCAAATACTGGAATACTGCTATCACATCATCCCTAATTCTTCTTTTCTTTAGACTAGCCAAACTCAGATCCTGCAGCCGTTCTTCATATGTTTTAGTCTCCAGGCCTTTGATCATCTTAGTTGCTCTTCTCTGAACTTTTTACAAAGTCTCAACATCTTTTTTGTAGTATTATTATTTAAATTAAATTATTTAAATATGTATATGCAAATTGACATATAGTGAAAGAACAGCATATAAATTTCCTTTCAATTGTTCTAGCATTCTTAATTCAATGGAACAGGTTCACATTTATATTTAATACTATACCCATGGAATAAAAGCATAATTTACAATATGTATAGAAAAAATTATTATATTTTGCCTGATAATTTAAGTGTAGATCAAAATAAAGGTTAAACAAAGTAATTTTAAAACATGGATTGGAAATTGCAAATGTACCCATGAAACCAGCCCTGTAGTGTATATCAATCATTAAAGTATATCATAGCAATAAAAGCAATATAATTAAATAATTAGCACTTAGACTTATGTACCGCAAGTATTCCACCTGACAGGTATTCTGCTAGTGAAGTAAAAGTGTGTAATGTGTGGTATGAGCCAAGGAACTATAAGGAAGTATTGGCATTACCCAAAATTGAATAAATGAAGTGGAAAGAAGCTATGGACAAAGAAATGAAATCCATGGGTGAACATAACGTGTTCATATCTATAACTTTGCCACAATGTTGCAAAGCTGTAGGATGTAAATGGGTATATAAAAAGAAAGTACTACCCAACAATGAGGTACAATATAAGGCAAGATTAGTGCCACAAGGTTTTTCACAAAGGAAAAACATGCACTATAATGAGGTATTTGCGTCAAACGTGAAGAGCGAAAGCAGATTGTTAACAGATTAAAAGAGTTGGAAGGGGCCTTATAGGTCAGTGATGGCAAACCTTTTTGGCGTCATGTGCCAAAAGCAGGGGGAGTGCGGGGGAGGTCACATGTGTGCATGCCCACACCCATAATGCAATGAACCCCATGCGCCCCCCGCACATGCGTGTATGACTCCTTGCGCATGCACTCACACCACCCCAGCGCATGCACACATAACCCCCACCCCACCCCCCATTTTGGTCCTAGCAGCTCTCCCTGAAGCCTCCTGGGACCAAAAACGGGGATAGCTTTGGCTCTCTCCTAACAGGAGAAGATCAGCACTCAACCTTGACTTGAAGTGGTGAGCCGCTCTGGATCCTCATTCCCCAAATGAGTTTCCCCACTCAAGGTGGGGGGGAGGCCAAAAGAGGGAGCCAAAGCCATCCCCAAGCTATTACGGTAAAATATTCCAAGCACTATGAATCACACGCTCCCTTTGGCTATTTGGGAAAGGGATTGGGAGTTCTCTCTCCCATTCCATTGGAGGAAAAGTGGCCAGATGGGCGGCCTCACTCAGCCACTGCTAGGTTGAGATAACTTCCTAAAAAGCCTGCTTGCCTCTTCTTCCCACCCCCGAGTGGGAATCGCCAAGAAAGGGGCCAGGAAGGTGGCAGCGCCTGGTCACGGCACATTTGCAAGCTGCCTGAAGTTGAGCCGTCTGCCTGACGATATAGGTCCAGAGAAGAGCAAGAAGTTGGGCACTGTTTTCCGGAAAGAGGGGAAAGGGACAATGGCCATCACTCCTTTGCCCCTTTCTCTATGCTACCTTTTCCCTTCCTGAGTATGCATGTACTTCCTAAGCGCCTTTGGCTTGAAAAATTGCAACAGGTGAGATCTCTCTGAGATGGTTAATTAACATTGTGCTCTACCAGCTGCTTCGGAGTGCTTTTTGCCTGTGCCGCTGCCTCTTTGCAGAGGCAGCGGCAGCAACTCCTCCTCCCCCTGCCAGCCTCACTGTAAATCTTGGAGTTTGCCTTGGGAGGAGGGGGGAAATGTCCTGGTTGGGGGGGGATCCTCTTTGCAGAGGCAGCGGTGGCTCCTCTTTCTCTTTCTGCCAGCCTCGCTGTAAATCTCGGGGTTTGCCTTATGGGGGGGGGCTGGCAAACTTATGTAGGCAAGCCCCGTGCCCCGCCAGCATGCCGGAAATCACCCAACCAGCTCTGTGGGACTGCAGAGCTGAGCGTCTGGCATCCCGCTTCTCTTGCACTGACCACCGCCTTGCACACAGCTGATCGGTGCTCCAACAGGGCTTCTCCAGAACATGGCTGCAGTCACTGGAACCACGGACATTTCTCCCCCCCCCAGGACTTTTCTCCCCCCCCCCCCGTAAGGCAAACCCCGAGACTTACAACGAGGCTGGCAGGGGGAGGAGGAGGAGCTGCTGCTACCTTTGCAAAGAGGATCGCCTTCCCCCCCCCAGCCAGGACCTTTCACACACCCACGTAAGGCAAACCCCGAGATTTACAGCAAGGCTGGCAGGAGGAGGAGGAGCCGCTACTGCCCCTGAAAATAGGATTCCCGAGAGGGGTGTGTGGTCAGCACCACAATGGTATGGCAAATTCCGGGGCTCCGGGAAAACGCCGATATCTCAGATGCTTCAGAGGATCCCCAAGGATCATACCTGTCCTGTAGGGACAGTGAACAATGGAGGCACAGGCTGGTACAAACAGGGAAATCGCAAGTTTCCTGAAGTGCCGGCATTAGCCTCTGACCCAGCGGCAAGGGAAGACAGCCATTAGGAGCTGTCAAAAGCCGGGGCGGCCACACGCAAGAAGAGAAGGAAAAAACAACAAGGTGATCATTTGGGTGAGAAACTGTTGTCTTGGAAACAAGATTCCTTTATATATTTAACTCATGAACTTTTAAACCTATTTTACTTGCGAGGATTGGCAAAGAGGAGAGGGGAGGGAGCGGAATAAGGCTACCTAGAATAGTGATGAAGGAGCAGAAGCCATTAATACAGACTGATTAATGAAAGATGAAAAATTAAATGAATTGAAAGCAGATTGGACAAAGAGGTGAATGAACTGTACTTTAAAATTTTGAGTTTTGTCACTGGGAGTCCAAAACGGAAAAATGGAAAGTAAATGGATATTTTTAAGATTTTGAAGACTATTTTAAGTGGACAGCAGTGCCATCTAGTGGTGACAGAAAAAACTAAATAGATATATTGAATAAAGGAGAAGATGAGAGTGGAATGACCTTGGAAAATGTTTTGGAAACTGGCAAGAAGTTTTTGATAAGAAGTGGTCTTGTGATTTTGTAACAAAAGAGGGAATGGGCGTTGTACTTACCTGATACGCCTCTTCTCTGTCTGGCACCCACGGCAGTCATGCCTGGGTAGTGACACGGCTGTTAACCAATGACCGAGTCTCCTGGAAACTTTCAGCACCGCCCCTTCCTGCTGCATTCCAGTTTTGAGGAGAGGCTGTCCAGAAGACTGGAGTGTCTGTAGAAAAAAAGCAGATAGTAAAAAAACTCCCCACCCCCGAAAACCCAGGGACGGCCGGAACGGGTGGGGCTGACTGCCGTGGGCGCCAGACAGAGAAGAGGCGTATCAGGTAAGTACAACGCCCATTCTCCTGCAGGGCGCCCACGGCAGTCATGCCTGGGACATACCAAAGCATGATGTCTCCTAGGGCAGGAGAGGCCGGACCTGCTGTAGAACTCTCCTGCCGAAGGCAGCGTCCGCCGATGCGTAGACATCCAGACGGTAGTGCCGGATGAAAGGCGAGACAGACGACCACATGGCGGCCCGGCAAATCTCATCCAAAGGAGCCTGCGTGGACCAGGCAGCGGAGGTGGCGGCGCTCCTTGTGGAATGCGCCCTAATATTCGCAGGAACCCGCAGAGATTGAACCTCATAGGCCAATGCAATCGTAGCTCTGATCCACCATCCAATGGCAACAGAGGAGACCCGGGAACCCATAGTCGAAGGTTGGAAGGAGAGGAAGAGAGCTTCTGACCTCCAGAAGGGAGCAGTACGAGCCACATAAATCTTAAGTGCCGGCGAGGAGACGGGCAAAAGTTCGGAAGCGTGAGCTCTTGTGACCTGTGAAAGATGGTGTTGATCTTCGGCACGAACGCCAGGTCGAGGCGAAGAACCACCCTGTCCGTGTGAAAGATGCATAGGTCAGATCGCACGGACAGAGCAGCGAGCTCAGAAATCCGTCTCGCGGAGGTAACTGCAACAAGAAACGAAACTTTGAACGATAAAAACTTGAGGCCAACTTCTCGTAAGGGCTCAAATGGAGGACCCATCAAGGCAGAAAGAACTTTGTTCAGATCCCAAGATGGGAACCGGTGCACCGTGGGCGGACGGAGATTGGCCGCACCTCTCAAAAAGGATCGAATGAGGGGATCCGTGGTAATAGGCGTGGAGGATGAACATGAAAGGATTGACGATAAGGCAGCTACCTGTCGTTGGAGGGTATTATGGGCGAGGCCTGCAGCAAAACCATGATGCAGGAAGTCCAGCAGATGAGGGATAGACCGCTCCGTAGGAGTAATTCCTTTCTTACGACACCAAGAGCAGAACACGCGCCAGGTGGAGCCGTAGATCCGGAGCGTCGACGGACGGCGTGCGGCTTGGATGATGGGGATTGCCCCTGGAGGAACCCAAGCCCTCGCTAAAAGGAGCCGCTCAGTCGCCATGCGGTCAGCTGGTAGGACCGAGGATCCGGATGGAGAAGAGGACCTTGGTGGAGAGAGATCCGATCGTTGGGGATCCTCCAGTGGGGGGCGATGGACAGATCCAGAAGGTCGGCGAACCACGGTTGGCGAGGCCAGTGTGGCGCCAAAAGAAGAACCTCCGCCTGCTCCACTACCATCTTCCGAACGACCTTGGAAAGTAGAGGCAGAGGAGGGAAGGCGTAGAGCAGTTGATTCTGCGGCCAAGGACTCCGGAGTGCATCCATTGCCTCCGCTCCCGGACAGGGAAACCGAGAGTAGAAGCGGGGAAGCTGCTGCAGGTCCACCGATGGAAGGCCGAACCGGGTGCACAGATCCTTGAACAGGAGGGGATGTAGGCTCCATTCGGCCGGATCAATGAGGGAGCGGCTGAGAGAGTCCGCTTGGGTGTTTGCAGATCCCGAAATGTGCTCGGCATGAAGCGACGACAGATGGGCTTCCGCCCAGAGACCCAACTGGAGAGACTCTTTCATTAGGGACTGGGACCGAGTCCCCCCTTGCCGGTTGACATGAGCCTTGGCCGAGACATTGTCCGTGAGGACGAGGACATCCCGACCAAGTACATGAGGCTCGAATTCGAGGAGGGCTAGGCGGATAGCCCTCAATTCCAGGACGTTGATATTCATGGCTCGTTCTGCCTGGGACCAGAGACCCTGAGCCAGGTGACAGTCCAGATGTGCTCCCCAGCCCGAGAGGCTGGCATCCGTGGTGACAACAATCCTGTGCAGGTCTCCGAACGAAGAGCCCCGGGATATGGCTGACGATGTCCACCAATTCAGAGAGTCTCGAACCAGAGGCGGAAGGGCGATTTTGGAGGGTGAGGTGCTGGCGAGGCGCCGTTGGTAAGGAAGTAGCAGCCACTGCAGCTCCCGGCTGTGGAGGTGAGACCATGGCACGATGCCGTAAGTAGAAACCATTTTACCTAGGAGGCTAGAGAGACCCAGGAGAGAGGCGGAGCCCCGCCTCCGAAACTTGGAGGCCATGTCAGCGAGACTTGTCTGGCACTCCTGCGACAGGGTAACTTGAAGGGAGGTTGAATTAATGATGGCCCCCAGGTGCTGAAGAGAAGTAGCAGGTGATAAATGGCTTTTGGACCAATTAATGGAGAAGCCATGCCGTTGTAAAGTGGACACGACGGAATCTATGTCCTCACGGGCCAAAGGTAGAGACTTAGAGAGGATGAGGATATCATCCAAATAAAAAGTGTTCGAATAGGGATAAAGCTAATGTGGGCCATAAGGGCCGCCATCACCTTAGTAAATACCCTGGGGGCGGAGGAAAGTCCAAAGGGTAAGGCAGCATACTGAAAATGCTGACCATTATACGAAAGCCTGAGGAACTTGCGATGGGGAGGGAAGATGGGGATGTGAAGGTAGGCCTCCGTTAGGTCAATGGAAGACATAAAGTCCCCTTCCCTAATGCAGAGCAGAATAGTTTGGAGTGACTGCATTTTTAAATGGTATTTAATATGCCGATTTAGAGACTTCAAATCAAGGATAGCCCTCCAATCCCCCGAAGATTTGGGGACCAGGAATAGGCGGGAATAAAATCCCTGGCTGCGTTCGTGGAGAGGGACAGGCTGAATGGCTTTGATGGCCTGGAGATGTTGGATAGCCTGATCAACTCTAGCCCTCTTAACAGGGTCCAGAGATACGGGACAACAAAGGTAATGGGTAGGAGGGGAAGACTGAAATTCAAGCCTAAGGCCAAATCTAACTGTGTCTTTGACCCAAGAGTCAGAGACAGATAAATCCCACTGGTCGGCAAAATGAGATAATCGGCCGCCCAGCGAGGAATCAGGGAGATCCCTAGCGGGACCTTCTAAAAGGGCGACCCCTCCCCCCACGAAATGAGGACTTCGAACTAAACTGGGGTCCCTGTCTGACCTGGTTTCTGAAATGCTGTGGTGTCCTGGAAGGAAAGGAGCGGTGAGAGCGGTGCTGGAAATAGTTGGAGTCGGATCCTCGAAAGGAAGAAGGACGAAAGGAACCTTGGGATCGGGTTTCAGAGCGACAAGATATGGAGGGAAGGATCTTTCGGTGGTCCTTAGTCTCGATTAACAGCGGATCTAGTGGAGCGCTGAATAACTTGTCAGCAGAATAAGGTGACGAGGCCAGGCGCCATTTATTCCGGCCATCCACCTGCCAATTCCGGAGCCAGAGGAGGCGTCGCGAAGTTATAGTACTAATGGCCTTGGCTGAGAATCAGGCTGCATTAAGCATAGCATCAGCTGAGAACTCGGCCGCCGCGATGATCTTATTTATGTCTTGATGGGAGCGGTGGTCCGAAGCCAGAAGACGGTCCTGCAGCTGGCGTAACTACAAGATGGATGCACGGTTAAAGAAAAATGCAGCGGAGGAGGCTTGGATAGACCAAGCAGAGGCTTGGTGGCCTTTGATGAGAGTCCTTTCAGCCTTCTTTTCCTCAGGCCGCAAGTAATCCTCCGAAGGGCCCGTGGGAGGAGATGCAGTAGATAAAGAGATAACGGGAGGGTCTACAACTGGAACCTGTAAAAGGTCGGAAAATTCCAGAGCCATACTGTAGAACTTTCTATCTAAGTTGTTCGGGATTGGTCCGGAGCTGGGGGAAGACCATTGGCGTTTCAAGACCTCCGAAAATAATTTAGGAGCCGGAATAATATCTGACTGCACCTTAGGTTCCTGAAAAAGGACAGATGTAGGATCAGTCAGCACAGGGAGGTTGGAAGAGGAGGAGCCCTCAATTCCAAGATGGGTGGTTGCCTTGGCCTTGTAAAGTAAAGATCGAAACATGTGTGGCTTGAAGAGCCCAACAAATGCCGGTTGATCAGGCTCAAGACCTTGTCTTCCGACAGGTCTTGGTCGGGCAACTCCCCTTCCTCAGACACGGAATCCTGACTCGCAGAGTCGTGGTCAGAGAGATTAGCCGCCGATTGCTCGCGGGTAGAACGAACAGGCGAGCGAGTGACCACTCTATCCGGTCTCCTGCTACCAGAAGAAACTGGCACCTCAGGTCGATGTTGTTGGAGACCTTGGGCGATACCCTGGCGAATGGCTTCTGAGATAAGGTCAGCCAAGGAGGCCTGCATGTTCATGGGCAAATTGGGGGCCTGCAGGGGAAGTTGAGCCTCAGAAAGAGAATGGAAGGAACCCTGCGGATCCTGGGTGGGAGTAGGAGACCGCTGATACTGCGCTTGGTTATCCACAGGATCAGAAGGGAACACGGATGCCACTGCAGCTGTATTGATAGTGTCCCCTTGAATAGACCTATCAGGAGATAGGGCACGGGAAGGTTCAGGTAGAGTGGGGCAGGCAGAAGGAGAAGGAGGAGCAGATTGACCTGGGACAGCTCTAGAGTGAGCTTTCTCAAAGGCCTTCTCCATGGCCCTGTGGCGCCTGTCTTCGTCCCTGGCCAGGGCTGAGGATTTTGGTGGAGCAGTAGCCCTGACCTTGCTCCTGGGGCCTGCAGAAGTGCCCTCCTCGGGATCCTCCTGATGGTGACGTTTCCCTCTAGATTTAGATCGGGCGGGAACGTCAGCCATTTTGTAGCGCTGCCGAGCCTGAAATGGCGCCCAAAGCTGCTTAGCAAATTAAATTTAATCAGCCCTTGTTCTCGCTAGCCGTTCAGGCTGAAGCGCGAGATTCAATAGTTGGCGCGGAATTCAGCGTCGCGTCAATCAGCTGGGAAGCGGGGGCAGTAACCGAGGGAGCCGCCGATACCTGAATTGCGGCTCGCGTCGGAATTAGAAGGTCTCCGGCTTGAAGAGGGGTGAGAGAGCACGGAACCAGCACTGGCACTGATCAGAGGCGTAGGAGATCGCCTCGCAGTTAAGGAGCCGGCCGGCTTTGAAGGCGGTGAAAAAACGGCGCGGAATTCTCCCTCGCGCCTCTCAGCTGTCCTGCGGAGCGCTGGAGCACTTTGATCTGCCGCTGACTCACCAATTAGGGCAGCAAATGCGGCGGAGCAAGCCAAGTGAGCTCGTACACGTGCTAGGCTAGCAGAAGCTGTCAGAAGTCAGTTCTAGCCGTTGCGATGCTCCAAAGTAACCAAATTTGAGAAAAAAACGCTGAAGGTTTTGAGGAAAACTACAGACACGACTGTTAAGGCACAGACCGAGTCGAAAAACTGGAATGCAGCAGGAAGGGGCGGTGCTGAAAGTTTCCAGGAGACTCGGTCATTGGTTAACAGCCGTGTCACTACCCAGGCATGACTGCCGTGGGCGCCCTGCAGAAGAAAAGCTGGGCTGTCTGTTTTCTTTCCCCCCCCTTCTTTATGAGACTATATCTTATACTTTTTTATTTTTTTATTGTTTGGTTGGACATTTTGAGCAAATACCTTGGTTTTGGAATTTTTTATTGGTGGGTTTTTTATTTTTGTTCTGATTTGGCTTCTCCTTTTCTTTTTTTTCTCTTTTTGTTTTTGGCTTTTTGCATGTTTTTATATAGTGTACCTTTTCTTTTTATATGGATTAAGCCTATGTGGATTAGGGTATCAAGAACCTGAAGAATCTGATTGATTTGGGAGAAGATCTGGAATTTGAATTTGGGATTTAAATAAAGGAACAGCTGAAACCTAAGAATTGGATTATTTGGATTACAAACTGGATGATGGGATTTGAAGAGACAACATGAAGAAAACAATACATTTATCATCACCATCAATATCAACAGCACCGGGCACTACAGGACAAAAGACAACAGAAACTGCATCACAGCAAGAGAAAATTAACACGGAATTTAAAAATATGCTACAGACTATATATGAAGCTACCATACCCTCCCTTTCTTTCTATGGTTCTGGATTTGGTTACTTGTTTATCTCTGCTTGGGTTTCAGCATTCTTCAGATCCGGACTTTCGTTATGAACTGGAGCCAAACCGGAAGGGGAGGCGTGTTTAAATAAATATTAACTCAGTCATTGGCCAAGGACATGAGGACAGACCATTCAATGGACTCTCACGCAGCGCAAGGAGAAGGAACCTTCAGGTAAGTCCAATGTTCCTTTTCCCCCCGTATAAGTCATTATCAAGCCCCTTATATATGCTTTACTAGTATCCCATATGTTTTGTAATGATGTATCTTCTTTTCTTTTTTCTTTAAAGAAAAAAGTCAATTCTTTTTCCATATATTGTATAAAGTCTTTCTCATTTAATAAGCTTTGATTTAATGTCCATCTCATTCTTTTTCTTTGTCCTTTCCATATCATCATTATTGGATTGTGATCTGCCCATATATTTGCTTATATATCAATCTTGTCTATCTTGGATATTAAATCTGTGGACATCTACATCATATCTATTCTTGACCATGACTGTCACTGCGTTTTTTTGTGCTTGCCAGCTGTGCTTGAATTCTAAGACTTACGGTAGATGCTGGGCACCTTATCTCTAAGCTACTCAGCATGTCCACATTCTTTTTCTTTCTTCTTCTAAAAACTTTCTTTGTTCGCCTGCCAAGAGGTAAGGCAGGGAAGTTTGCCAAAATGTAATTAGTAGCTAGTAAGATTGTTTTTTATTTCTTTATAATAAAATGTGTTTTATTAGAATGAATCTCAGGTTTATTTTTCTTAAAAAGTATGCTGCAAAGGAAAGCCACGGTCCGTCTCTAATTAAGTGCAATTACTCCAAAGGGGAACGGGATTAATTGCCACCCTGACAATGACATATGTCTATTTGAATAAAATGTGTACTGTTTTTCCTTTAGGTTTCTTTTTCTCCAAGCATCTTGCAGGCTTAGTTCATCCACCATTGTATAGAATGCTTTTGGAAGTGTTTTCTTTGGTTTTTTATTCACTTTTGTAGATTTATAGTCTTACTCATTATCAACAATTGCATTAAAATCTCCTATTATGCAAATATCCTCATATTCATGTTGTAGTATTTTCCTGTGTAGTTTAACATAAAAGTTCTTCTTGATTTTCATTCGGAGCATATATACCCACAAGTAATATTTTTTTGTAGTTCATTACAATTTCTACCATTAATACTCTTCCTTCCTCATCCTCAAATATTTGTTTGGATTAGATTGTCTGTTTAATGTAAAATACTACTCCTGTTTTGCTATGAGAAGCCAATATTGTGTACAATGTCCCCAATTTTATTCACTCCAAAAGCTTTTTATGTTGCTTTCTATTATGTACTTCTTTTTTTATTATTTTTTAAAAAAATTTAAACAAACATACATAAAACCATCTTCAATTGCAAACAATGTGTCAGTTGGTTACAAGTCTTTTGTGCATCATTCACCAAATTCATAACTTACAATTTACAGTTTACCTAAATTCTCATATCATCGATCTATTATATCTCTATATATTATTATCCTCATTAATCATTTATTTGACTGTGGCTATTCCTTCCCTCATTTATTCAAAATATTCTAAGATTTGAGTTAATTTTTATTATAACATTCATTTCATTCTCTTGAATCTATCCAATGATAATATATTTTTATGTTATATTTCACATAGTTCTACAATTCTTGTATTGTGAAGATCTCTACCATATTTCATTTCCATATTTTTTATCTAACCATTGATAAAATAGGTCCAATATCTTATAGTATTGTTTATCTTCATGTTTTCTGATTTCAAATGTCAATTTGCTCATTTCAGCACATTCCATTATTTTCCTAATAACTTCATCCTGTGTTGGTATTTTCTCATTTTTCCAATTTTTAGCAAACACAATCCTAGCCGCTGTTAATACATTCACAATCAGATATCTCAATTCTCTATTATATATTTCAGGTACAATCCCCAATAAAAAAATCTCTGGTTTAAAAGCTATGTGTTTTTTTATCATTTTTTCCAACCATGTGTGGATTTTAGTCCAGTATCTTTTGGCTTCTGTACATGTCCACTACATATGGTAATATGAACCCAGTTTCTGATGACATTTCCAACATTTTTCAGATTTGTTCTTGAACATTCTGGCTATTCTCGTCGGGGGTAGATGCCACCTGCAAAACATCTTACACAAATTTTCTTTATATGCAGTTGACATTGTCATTTTATAATTTTGCGACCACAATTTTTGTTATTTCTCTAAGTCAATTCCATGTCCAAAGTTTTCCCCCCAAGCAATCATTGTTTCTTTAACTTGTTCTTCTTCTAACTTAACCTCTAATAAATATCCATATAAATTTTTAATTACATTTTCATCAGTACCTGTTAAAATGTTATCTAGGTTAGTCAAATTATTATAAAACCCTTCTGTCTTAAAATCTTTATCGTATCTACAGCGTATTTGCAAATAGGAAAACCAATTCATCCTTATACCTTGTTCTTCTAATTCTTGCATAGATTTAACTTCACCCTTTTCATTATTATAGAAATATAATAATAAATAAATAATAAATTCAATAATTCACTATATCTAACAATTTGTTCCTTTCTAAATGTTATTGAATATGAAAATGCTTCAATAGTTGATAACCAGACTGGATTTTTTAATTGTCTTTTAATCTTCTTCCAGCTTAAAAGCAAGGCCTCTCATATAAAATGTCTTCTAAAATACCCCTGAGTTTTGGTTCCCTTATACCATAAAAAAGTGTGCCATCCCAACAACAAATCATGTCCTTCTAAAGTCAATAATCTAGTATTTTTTAGCATTATCCATTCATTGATCCACATCAAACTTGTTGCTTGACAGTATAATTCCCAATTAGGCAAGCCAAATCCACCTCGCGTTCTAGCATCTTGCAACAGTTTTAATTTTATTCTCGCTTTTTTGCCCTGCCAAATGTATTTCAAGACTATTTTATTTAAATCTTCAAAATACTCTTTCCCCAACTTAATTGGAATTGTCTGGAACAAATATAGGATTCTAGGTAATATATTCATCTTAATCGTTGATATTCTCCCTATGAATGATAGTTGTAAATTTTCCCACTTTGCCAAGTCTGTCACTATCTGTTGTTTGAGTTTGTTGTAATTGTTCTCTTTAAGTGTACTACATCTTGCTGTCAAGTATATCCCCAAGTACTTAATCTTATTTGTGACCTGCATCTTCAATACTTCTGCCAGTTCTTCTTTTTGTTTTATTAACATATTTTTTGTCAAAATCTTTGTTTTGTCTTTATTTATTTTCAAACCTGCTACTTTCCCATATTCTCCTATCTTGTTTATCAATTTAATTGCTGATTCTAATGGATCTTCTATCTATTATGTACTTCTTGTAAGCATGTAATTTCTAATTTTAACTTCTCTAATTTGTTGAACATTTTTTTTCTTTTTATTGCTGAGTTTAGTCCATTTATATCCAAAGATATTATTTTAATTTCTTCTTGAAAATTGAAAAAAGATAGCTGGTAATTTTGCCAATTAGAGAGTCCATTAAAGGAGCCACAGAGAAAGCAGTCTGGATAGCCGGACTGAGTTAATGAACTGGAGCCAAACCAGAAGGGGAGGCATGTTTAAAGAAATATTAACTCAGTCATTGGCCAAGGACATGAGGACAGCCCATTCAATCGACTCTTTAAGCAGCGCAAGGGAATAGACAAACTCAAAAGAAATTGGAAGACGAGTATAAGAAATTAGAGAAAGAATTACAAAAAAACCCAAAAGACAAAAAAATTAAAAATTTAATGGACATGGAAAAACATAAACTGAAATTAATTGAGAATGAAGACTTGGCAAGGAAAATAAAATCAACAAAGCAATGTTTTTTCAAAAATGCAAATAAACCAGGAAGATGGCTGGCATATATAATAAAAGGGAAAAAGAACGGAAACTGATAACTCAATTACTAGATCAAGATGGGAAGATATGTCATCGAAATGAGGAAAAGAAAAAAATAATGGAGGAATATTATAAGAAATTATATCAACAAGAACAGACATCAGAAGAGAAAATAGAACAAAAAGCAATGACTCCCAAAATACCAGAAAAATTCAAAGAAGCACTAGAAGAAAGAATATCAATGATGGAATTGGTGGAGGGAATTAAAAGGCAGAAAAATGGAAAAACCCCGGGACCAGGTAGACTACCGGTAGACTATATAAAAAATTGCAAGATGTACTAAGTGATACAATGTTACAAGTATTTAATGACTTATTAATAGAAGCCATGTGCCGAACACATGGATGGAGGCATATATAACTCTTATACCAAAAGAAGAAACAGATTTACAACAAATAAAGAATTATAGACAAATTTCACTATTAAATGCAGATTACAAAATATTTGCATCAATTATGGCGGAAAGATTGAAAAGGTTACTAAATGAACTCATACATTCAGACCAAAATGGTTTTTTGCCTAAAAGGCAAATTAGGGACAATATACAAATTATACCAAGAGCCTTGGTAGTACAGTGGTCTAAAGCACCCTGTTATTAAGAACAGCTGCCTGCAATTACTGCAGGTTCGAATCTCGCCAAGGCTCAAGGTTGACTCAGCCTTCCATCCTTTCTAAGGTAGGTAAATTGAGGACCCAGTTGTGGGGGCAATAAGCTGACTTTATATAAATATACAAAAGAATGAAGGCTATTGCTTAGCGCATTGTAAGCCGCCCTGAGTCTCCGGAGAAGGGCGGCATATAAATCAAATTTTTAAAAAAAATTATATTGGATACATTGGAATATTATGAGGTACTGTAAGGATTGCCTCTCCTTCCAACTTAAGAAAGTAAAAACTATTGAAACGTAGTATCTCAGAAGGAACCTTTTATTAAGCAGAAGCGACAGTAATGGATTCAAAGAAACATCTGAATACCCTTAGGCAAGACAAGTAAAATTAAAGCAGTAGAGACCCCTCCCTTAAACCAGAATGCAGATTTTAGCCAATATACAAGTGTGAAGATGTTTTCTTTACCAGCTGTCCTGAGAACTGGAGAAGTATGTATTCACATCGTTTCTCCTTTATCCTTTAAAGTGAAACAGCCTACATGGCTGTCATAAACATTCCTCAATGTTAAGGGGATCTCAGGGCTCTTTGGCGCCAGGATATAGGTTATAAAATATCTGTTGACATAGGCAATGCTAGTAAATCGAATCCAAGTCTCCCCCTTTTCCCAACTGAATGGCAGTATCACTTTAGGGATCTGACAGGTACATTCAAAGAAACAAATGGCAGTTATTTTTAGATGTGCAGAAAGCATTTGACAATGTGAATTGGCAATTTGACTATATGACTATACAATTGTATGACTATATAAAAGATGGATTTTGGGGATAGATATAGTTAAGGCTATATATAAAGACCAATCAGCAAAGGAATTAACAAATGGTGAAATGACAGAGAAAGTAGATATCAGAAAAGAAACTAGACAAGGATGTCTATTATCTCCATTGTTATTTATCTTGATACTAGAAATTTTAAACAGAAAAATATGGCAAGATAAAGAAATAAAAGGAATGAAAATTAAAAGAGAAGAATACAAGCTACAAGCATTTGCGGATGATTTAGTATTTATTATAGAGGAACCTATAGAAATGGGCCCAAAGCTAATGAAGCAAATAGAGGAGTATGGAGAAGTAGCTGGATTGAAAATAAATAAAGATAAAACAAAAATTATAGTTAAAAATATGAGAGAAAAACAAAAAACGCAATTAATGGAGAAATTGGATATTCAAATAGTGAAGAAAGTGAAATACTTGGGCATCCAATTAACCTCAAGATGTATCACAGTGAAGGAAGATAACTACTATAAACTGAGAAATCAAATTGAAATAGACTTGGAAAAATGGAAAAATCTACAATTATCGTTAATGGGAAGAATAGCGCTAATCAAAATGAATGTACTACCAAGAATTTTGTTCTTTTTTCAAACAATTCTGATAACGCTGGAAAAAAAATATTTTGAAAGTTTGAATAAAATGATGTGGAAATATATATGGCAAGGAAAGAAAGCAAGAATATTAAACTACTTCAAGACACTAGGACTAGAGGAGGTTTTGGTCTACCAAATTGGGAACTTTATCATCAAGCGGCGATGTTAACTTGGGTTAAAGAATGGATTCTATTGAGAAATACAAGACTATTGACTTTGGAAGGACATGATTTGCAACTAGGCTGGCATGCTTTCTTATGGTACGGTAAAAATAGGATACATGGATACTTCCAGAGACACTGTGTAAGGAATGGCTTGTAGCGGTATGGGAGAGAGTGAAAGAGAAACCTTATATGGAAATACCAATGTGGCTTTCAACAATAGAAGCGTTGACATATCCAAAGATGATAAACATGGACAATATTGTTAGATATAAGGACATTTCAACAGAGAAGGGAGAACTAAAACAGAAACAAAAAACAAGGAATTGAGATTGATTGGTATGCACGAATGCAGATACAATCAAGGTATGACAAATATTTGAAACAATATGGTTTTAATTTGGGGGAATCAGAGTTGGATCAGATAATGACTGGAAAGGATGAAGAAATGATTAAAAGGTTGTATAATTATCTACTGCAGATTAGATTAGTAGATGAAGAAGTAAAAGAGACAATGATAACATGGGTGAAAAGCTTTGGTTATGCAATAGAATTAGAGAAATGGTAACAACTATGGGAAAGGAACTATAAATTGACTATGGCAACTGCATATAAAGAAAATTTATATAAAATGTTTTATAGATGGCATATGCCACCAGAAAGACTAGCAAAAATGTTTAAAGATAAATCAGCTAAATGCTGGAAATGTTTGCATTTGCCGGGATCATATTATCATATGTGGTGGTCATGTACGGAAGCAAAAAACTATTGGTCTAGAATACAGATATGATTAGAGGAAATGTTACATAAACCTATAGAATTAAAACCAGAGATTTTTCTATTGGGTATTTTGCCAGAAATATATAGCAAAGATGGAGTATACTTAATTATACACATAATAACAGCAGCAAGAATTGTATTTGCACAAAATTGGAAGACAGAGAAAATTCCGTCAGAAGGTGAAGTAATAAAAAGATTTTAGACTGCGGAAATGAACAGGTTGACACTAAGAATAAAAGATAAAAAGGAATCGGTGTATTTCAAGACATGGGAAAAATTCTATGTATTGATAGAAAAGAAATATGAATAAAAGTTGATAGATAAATGATAGAGATAATAGAAAGTTAAATGAGGGATAAGATAAAAAAAGAAATAGAAACTCAGATGACACCAGAACAGGGGTGAAATCTAAAATTTTTCCCTACCAGTTCTGTGGGCGTGGCTTGGTGCATTTCTCCTGCGGCTGTCTAAGGAAAAATACCATATCAGTAGTGGATCTGTTGGGTCGAAATCCATACTGTGATTCTGGATAGACTCTTTCTCCAAGCACCTGGAGCCTCTTCAGTACGACACGGGCAAGCAACTTCCCTACAACACTGATAGATGCCGCGGTAGTTGTTACAGTCACCCGTCACCTTTGTTCTTGTACAGTGTGATGATATTTGCATCCTTCATGTCCTGTGGTATTCCACCTTCCCTCCAACAAAGACAAAAGATTTCATGCAATTCAATGGGGCACTTTGCAGCACTTCAGAACTTCGGCAGGGATGTTATCTTTCCTGGGTGCTTGCCAGGACCACATTTAGTTCTTCTAAAGTTGGTTCAGTGTCAAGCTCCTCCAAGACAGGCAGGAACTCAATGTTATTTAAAGCTTCTTCAGTTACCACATTTTCTCTGGAATATGTAGTGCTACACCCAGCGTGCCATCTGCTGTGCTCGGTCCTGGATAACCTCACCTGTAGCAGACTTCAGAGGGGCAGATTTCTTCTGTGTTGGACCCAGGGGTGAAATGCTCCCGGTTTGGACCAGACCGCCCGATCTGGTAGTGATGGCGGCGGGTGGTTCGGAGAACCGGTAGCAAAAATCCCTGCACCATGCCCAGCTGAGCCTCATGATCATCAGAGGCTTTTTTTTTTACTTTTAAAAGCATTTTTTCTACAACCTCTTCTGCCAAAAAAATGCTTTTAAAAGTAAAAAAAAAAGCCTCTGATGATCGCGCGGCTCAGCTAGGATCGTCAGAGGCTTTTCAAAGCATTTTTTTCCTGCAACCTCTTCGGCCAAAGTGGTTGTAGGAAAAAAATGCCTTTAAAAGCCTCTCTGGCGATCCCAGCTGAGTTGCCTGATCGTCAGAGAGGCTTTTCAAAGCATTTTTTCTGCAACCTCTTCGGCCGAAGAGGTGGTTAAAAAAAATGCTTTGAAAAGCCTCTGACGATCCTAGCTGTGTTGCCTGATCAGCAGAGGTTTTTCAAAGCATTTTTTTCTTCAACCTCTTTGGCTGAAGAGGTGGTAAAAAAATGCTTTGAAAAGCCTCTGACGATCCCAGCTGAGTTGCCTGATCGGCAGAGGCTTTTCACAGCATTTTTTTCTGCAACCTCTTCCGCCAAAGAGGTGGTTAAAAAATGCTTTGAAAAGTTAAAAAAAAAAGTTGGCCATGCCCACCCAGTCACATTACACCTCCCCCACCAAGCCACGCCCACAGAACCAGTAGTAACAAATTTTACATTTCACCCCAGGTTGGACCTAAGGCCTGCTTGATGCCACCATACATCCCCTTGATGTTGCCTGTGTCAGCTGCTATTTGGATCCAAGAGCAAAGCTGCAGCCAATAATTGTTAGCACATCTCCTGGCGGTCTGTTGGACTTTGCTACAAGCAGCTCGCAGAACCTGTAGGTTGCGCTCACTGGAACAGGCTTTATAAGCAATTAGAGCTCTCCTTTTTTCCTCAATGGCTGGCATCAACTCCTCCGAATGGGCTTCAAACCAATCTGCTGTCTTTCTGATCTCCTTACCAAATACTGACAAGGCGGTGTTATAAACAGCATTCTTGAAATAATCCCATCGTTCAGATGCATTTACTTCAGCTGGGCCTGGGAGAGTTTCCTTGAGTGCTTGTGCAAATTCCTCCACTTTGCCCTGATTGCGGGTCTTGTTGATATCAATTCGTGGTCTTCCTTCCTTCTTCGAGTGATGCAATCTCTTTGTTTGCAGTTTTATTCTGCTGCACACCAAGGCGTGGTCTGTATTGCAATCAGCACCCTGATAGCTGCGTGTGATTGTAATATTGGGGAGGTTGGAGCGCCTGGTAAGAATCAAGTTGAACTGGTGCCAATGCTTCAATCTTGGATGTCTCCAAGAGACTCTGTGTTGAGGCTTTGTTTTAAAGTATGTATTGCTAACGCAAAAACCATAGTAGCAGCAAAACTCCAGCAGGGGTTGGCCATTTTCATTCATCTTCCCTATGTTGAACTGACCTAAACAAGTGGGCCAAGAACTATAATCAGATCCAACTCTGGCATTACAATCACCAAGGATAAACAGTGGTTCTTTCTCAGTGATTTTCTTGATAGTAGCAGCCAGATTGTTGTAGAATTTGTCTTTGGATTCTGCTGAAGATGATAATGTCGGTGCATATGTGCTAATAAGAGTAACCAGCCCTGCTGATGAGTGGAGCTGCAAGGACAGAATTCTTTCACCTCCTGCAGCAGGTGGAGGACTGGATCCTAGTAGGGTGTTTCTGACCGCGAAGCCAACCCCATACTCCCTAGACTCGTTTGATGGTTTTCCCTGCTAGAAGCCCTCTTCCGCCTTCAAAACAGTTGACCATCTTCTCCTGTAACCCTGGAAAGGGGCCCTTACGAGGTGCTATCAGCTGGGCCAGCTGGACCAAGGTTTTTTAGAGAAGTATTACTCCTCTAGATCTCCTCCTTACTCCAGGACTCCTGCTC
This sequence comes from Pantherophis guttatus, assembly GCF_059756535.1. Taxonomy (NCBI): domain Eukaryota; kingdom Metazoa; phylum Chordata; class Lepidosauria; order Squamata; family Colubridae; genus Pantherophis; species Pantherophis guttatus. The sequence goes on along the minus strand of NC_142069.1, from coordinate 56,336,490 downwards.
CAGGTTTTGCCTCAAGGTTGACTCCTGAAGACTTTTCCATAGATGGGTAAGGCAGTGGAGGTTTGAGATCGGAGTTTTCCTTCTCCTACATGAGTTGCCTTCCAAGGCTGATGGACACCATCTAACCGGTTTTTCCCATGCACACAGCTAACAAGACTTCCCACTTACACTCAATCAAACAATCACTCTCCCTCCCCCTAGAAACAAGCAGATTCTTTCATGAGGTGAACTGGAGCACCTTCCTCCCTGCAGTTACATGATTCACTCATTCAAACAGACACTCCCCTTCCCCCTAAAACAAGCCGATTTACCGATGAGGAGAGCTGGAATAAAATGTCTTATTTTTATGCTTTTCTTAGAAAAAAATATGTATATATATGATCAATTATGGATAAGAGAATGTATATTTACAATATGAGTATAAGAAATAAAAATAAAAATCTTTTTTCAAAAATGAAAAGAGGATTCCCCCCCCCGGACCTTTCTCTCCCCACCACCCCCACCCCCCGTAAGGCAAACCCTGAGCAGAGGCAGCGGCGCAGGCAGAGGCAGCACTGCTTTGCCAGTGTGAACCACTTCTAACGTGGATCCCAGGCAGCGGCTGTTGATGGCATGGCTGGTGCACATGCATGCTAGGAGGAGCTGCCCTGTGGGCATGCACGTGCTGGGAAATAAACTTCCTGTTTCTGATGCACACATGCACTCCGGCCACCTAGTCTTCTGGTTACTGGTGAGCATGCATGTGGGACGATCAGCTGGCCCGCTGATCTTCTAGTTTCTGGCACAGCCATATGTGTGAAGGCCTGCTGATCGTCGCATGCACAAGAAGACTAGCTGGCCAGTGCCACCTGTGGCATGTGTGCCATAGGTTCGCCATCACAGTTATAGGTCATCTAGTCCAACCCCCCGCTAAAGCAGGAGACCCTACACCATTTCTGACAAATGGCAGTCCAATCTTTTCTTGAAAGTCTCAAGTGATAAAGCTCCCACAACCTCTGAAGGCAAGCTGTTCCAAAGGTTAATTGTTCTCATTGTCAGAAAGTTCCTCCTCATTTCTAGGTTGAATTTCTCCTTGGTCAGTTTCCATCCATTATTACTTGTCTAGCCTTCGGGTGCCTTGGAAATAGTTTGACCAGTGGTGGGTTGCCCCCGGTTCGCACCGGTTCCATAAAACCGGTAGTAAAACTGGCGGGAGGCTCCACCCACCGACCCTGACATCATCAAAACGCTTCTGCGCATGCGCAGAAGCTTCTGTGCTTGTGCAGAAGAGTGTGTGCATGGCCCCGCTGCGAAACGGTAGTAAAGGTAAGTAGAACCCACCCCTGAGTTTGACCCTAACTTTCTGTGGCAGCCCCTCAAATATTGGAACACAGCTATCATGTCTCCCCTGGTCCTTCTCTTCACTAGACTAGTCATGCCCAGTTCCTGTAACCGTTCTTCATATATTTTAGTCTCCAGTCCTCTAATCATCCTGGTTGCTCTCCTCCACACTTTTTCTAGAATCTCAACATCTTTTTTATAGTGTGGTGACCAAAACTGGATTCAGTGTTCTGGGTGTGGTCTTACTAGGGCTTTATAGATTGGCACTAGTAGCTCACTTGATCTTGATTGTATCCCTCTGTAGCCATTTCTATGGCAAAGGTAGAATTTATTGCTCTATCTGAGCCTACCTTTGTTCAGAGGTAACTTAGTATGTACAGCTTTTAAAGGATTTAAACGTAAAAGTAAATGAAGCTGTAACAGTGTTTCAGGATAATGCTGCTTGCATAAAAATGGCAACAGATGACAGAGTAAAGAATAGAAGCAAGCATGTGCATATTAAATATTGTAATGTAAGAGAAGCCATCAAATGTAAATTAATTAGCTTGCTTCACTGTTCTTCAGAAGACAATCTGGCAGATATAATGACCAAGCCATTGGGTGGAATGTACCATGGGAAGAATATTAAGTTATTCGGTTTTATGTCTATTCTAGTCATAAAGGGAGAAGTGTCAGTGTGTAAGAAATTATGAGCTGGGATAGCCATAACCACAAGTCAGCCAATGGGAACTGTTTGGTGACTAAGAAACAGGATCTGTTGTAAGCCATGGGAGACGGCTCGGAGCCTAGGCGTGGTTTAGTTTGATTGATCTGTATATATATAAGAGTTGGTTTGTCCTTCATGATTGCTTTTGTGCTTTTGGATTCTGAGTTCTGGTTCTGTTGTGACCCCGGCCCCAGAGGCTGATTTATCTTCACATGCTGAGTCGGAGGATGATATGGAGGAGGAGGAAGCTGTCACGAGATATGTGCCAGAGGGGCCGTCTTCACGGGTGAGTCAGCATGAACTGACAGTTGCTGACATGCCTCTGGACCCCAGCCAAATTGAGGAGGAAACAGAGGCCGGTAACGATGAGGGGGAGCCCCTATTGGATGCAAGAGAGAGATGTAGGAGACATCGTAGAGAACAGCTATTGCCACGTCCCAAGAGGTGTGGTCAGGAGACATAGGGCCACACCCTACAAAGTATAAAAGGGGTGTGACTGGGCAGGAAAGGCGTGGTGAACAATTTGTTGGCGTTTTGGATGCAGTGGATTTACAACTGTTACTTTGGAGGGTTTTTTTGACAAGAGTCTGCATTCCTGCATTAGCCTGCTGGCCGTCTGCCAAGACCTTTGGTACATTGCCCGGTAACTATTGGACTGATATACGCTTTGGAAGAGAACTATTTATTAAAGGGCAAGCTTCAGTCTCTCTAGCCTGCGTTTGTTACTGCCGGGCTATTTGAGCCTCTGCAAGGCCACTCGTGGGAGGGGACAGAACAGGTTCTGGCTTCTGCTGTAGGGGAAATGGAAGTGAGTGCAACCAGACGGTAATCATTAAGACATGTGATGCAATTGTGGGTTGCCCCCAATTCGGACCAGTTCTATAGAACTGGTAGTAAAACAAGCGGGAGGCTCCGCCCACTGACCCTGATGTCATCAGAAGCGATCTGCGCATGCGCAGAAGCAAGGTGCATGTGTGAGTGAAGCAAGTGCGCGCACGCAATCCCGTTGCGAACCAGTAGTAAAGGTAAGTAGAACCCACCCCTGATGTGATGATATTTTGGGGGGGCATTGGTACAGTGATGGCAGTCTTAAAACATGATGGAACCATGACCTGATGCAACAAGAGGTTGAAGATCTCTGTGAGAACACTAGCCAGCTGGTCAGCACACTCCTTAAGTACTTGCCCAGGGATATTATCAGGACCAGCAGCTATTGACTTTCCACAGGACCTTCCAAACAGTAGTTGTATCAAACCTGTGTGCCTGCTCATCAGGGAGGGGAACAGCCTTTCTTGCTGGAACTTTGTTGTTTCTTTTGTATTCTAATTACAAATTACGCTGCCAGCAAAAACGGAGCTCGGGAGGTGCGCAGGCAACCCTTCGAGCTCCATTTTCAGCTGCAATGGCCTCCTCCAGCACTCTGCCAGTGAAAACAGAGCTCGGAAAGGGTGCGGGTGACCCTCCCAAGCTCTGTGTTCTGCTGTTCCAGCACTCTACCAGCGAAAACAGCTGCCACCAGGTTGTAGATCAGCGCTCGGTCAGCCTGGGCCGGGCCAAGGCACTGCAGGCCGGTCCTTCACTGTTTCCCTGGTAGCCCCATGGGCCAGATCTAAGCATCCCGTAGGCCAGATCTGGCCTTGAGTTTGACATCCCTGGTCTAGCCAATACTTGAACATTTTTACTTTAAGAGAAACACTTAAAAATCTAAATCAAATAGCAATAGCACTTAGACTTATATACTGCTTCACAGTGCTTTACAGCCCTCTCTAAGCGGTTTACAGAGTCAGCATGTTGCCCCCAACAATCTGGGTCCTCATTTTACCAACCTCGGAAGGATGGAAGGCTGAGTCAACCTTGAGCCTGGTGAGATTCGATCTGCCAAACTTCTGGCAGCTGGTGATCAGCAGAAATAGCCTGCAGTACTGCCCTCTAACAACTGTGCCACCACCAAATAATGTCTTCTGGATATCACCTTTGAAATATATAATTACACTATGAAAGGTACATAATCCTGCAGACAGCTGTTCTTGGGCTGGGCCGGCTTCCTCGGAAGTGCGGACCAGAGCAGAAGATATAGATGGACCTGGCTGAACCAGGTGCGCAGCCTGTTTTGTCTCTGCGATGATCTTAGACGCTGCATGGGAAATAGGCCCCCACAAATCAGCAGTCTGGATAGTTACCGGGCAGTCCTGCAAAGAGATCTCATCCGGTGTTAATAGCGGGTCCCGAGTTTCCGTGCCGGAAGAAATCCTCTCTGTGCTACCAGCAGGAGGTAAAGAGCAATGGCCGCTGGCCTTGTCACACACCTTCTGCAACACCTTATCCCGGCTCTTTTCAACCCACAAGGAGGCAGAAGAATGCTTGTTGCTTTTACGATGATGATGAGAGTCCTTACTGCCGGAAACTTTGTCCAAAGGACCAGTACCTTGAGTGGGCTTGGAAGAAGAAGAGGACCTGGAATGGGACCAGACTGTTCCTGAGGCATGGCCTTACTGCCATGCTTGGTCTTGGCCAAGACTTTAGGCATTGTAGGTTGCGATAACTAGAGCAATACCAATACCAACGCCCAATATGCCACCTTGGGCGTAAAAGGGGGCAATATATCTGCCAAATGCTAGATAGATCGGTTCAAACTGTAGCGCCTCAGCCCTGTCAATAAAAGCCTGCTGCCGCAGGTGAATGGCCAAAAAAGGCACAGGCTAAAGCCTGGAGGCCTGAGTAATGCCCACCCATGTGCGGCTAATCGGGAGATGTTTCAAAATGGCAGATGCTTTGTAGCGTTCTGACAGGGAGTGCGAAGCTCCACCAGCCGCACCCGGGTGCTGAAATCAGCCGGCTGGAGCGCGCAGCCCCCAAGCCTTCAATCCCACGTCAATTAGAATGTCGATGACCCGGTTAATAGTGGGATACAAATGGGCAATAAGGGGAGCGCGATAACTCCACCAATCATTAATACATCAGCAGTTGAAGAAAATGGCCACCCATCACTCAAATCGGGAGCGCAAAGCTCCGCAGGCACTCAGCAGCTAAAGGGGGCTCGAAAGGGGCTTCAGCCGGAACGCGAAGCTTTAGAAACTCAAATCCATGCTCGATAGGGTGCCAGGGACCCGGTTAATCGAATGAGGTGAACGGGCACAAAGGGGAGCGCGAGGACTCCACCAAAAGGCAAGCCGTCAGTAGTTGAGGCAAAATGGCCGCCCGTCAATAAATCCAGGAATGCAAAGCTCTGCAGTCAGTTATTGGCAAAAGGGAGTGTGAGGCTCCGCAAACGAAGGGGGACAGCTCCTGCCCTTACAGGGAGCGCGAAGCTCCACAAGATCTCAGAGTGTTGTCCAGTCCGAAGCGATCTAATTCCCAGGGCAGTCAGGAGCGAAGTATACTCCTCCCCCCCCCAGTGAACCAGCCAAGCTAGTCGCTGAGGTAATCGAAATTCAGAAAATTGTCCAAATTCAAAAATCGAAGAGTCAAAGTGAAGTCCAAAGTCAAAAAAACCGAGGCAATCTGAGAATCTCACAATTGTGAAGAAGTAAAGAAATATAGCCAGAGACACAGTTCCACACGACTGTCCAGTCTGACGGACTGAGTCAAAAGCTGGAAGCCCCTAGCAACAGGGACGGGATTTAGCTTAAATGACAGACTCAGTCCATCAATCTGAACAGATGAGTACAACCCTTGCCTGGCTGCTTTCTCCACCCACAATGGAGAATGTGATTTACAGACGGCTGTTATGTATAAACTGGGTTAACAAAATCACAAATGAGGAAGTGATAAGCTGCCTGGGAAAGCAAAGGGAAATCATCAAAGCTATTGAAAAGTGAAAGTTAGAATATTTTGGACTTGTGATGCAACACCCAGAAATATACAGCATCCTTCACTTAATTCTCCAGGGAAAGATGGAAGGCAAATGAGGTCCAGGCAGAAGAAGAACATCATGGCTTCAAAACCTAAGGGACTGGTTTGGACAAAACTCAGCAGCACTTTTTCATGCAAAAATAGGATTGCCAACATGATCGCCAATGTCCGATGACAGATATGGCACAAGAAGAAGAACACATACTTACAATATTCATTCATTTTACTACCATATGGAAAGTCCAAAAATACAGTTGTGGCTCCTTTAAGCTGCTAGTCAGTTGACTGATATTAAAAATGAGATGCTTATCTTGATTCATAACAGCATTTTCAAATTTTGATCATTATTATCTCTCTATTCCTATCTCTGGATGAACAAGTTGACATAAATCACTGGGTAGTCTATAGTCACAGTGCAAATGAGAGTTATTGCTGACTTTCTTATAATAGCCAAAATACATTTGATTATAGAACTAACACATAACAGAAAATATATTTATGCTTTTCAACCAGAAAATTGGCTTTATCCATGCTTGTCTCTTTTGAAAGTGCACTCTGTGTCAAGAAGATACATCTTTGGGATCTTACATTTACTTCAAATCTTTCTGAATATATAGAAAAAGAGAGATTACAAAAGCTTTCCATTCATCTCCCTGATTTGTGAGCTAGCATCAGCAAAGACACTAAATATCCAACAAGAAGAGAATTTGGATTTTATTTTTTTGCTCAATGGAGGAGTTATGGAAAAAATAATAATTAATAACTTTTACATGTTTGGAGACAACATGAGAGAAGATTCACATAGCACAAAAAAAAAAGCACTGACTCCAACAGAGAAATGATATACTATCATTTCTAAAGCGCTTGTAGTAGACTTGTTAATCTAAGTTCATTAATTGCTTTTCTCTGCCTTCATTTCCCATTACACACTCCCAAGAAAATAAATTTCTTATTTCTGAAAACTGCCATCCATTCCCAGTTTCAATAAGGGCTCTTCTCTTCACAGTAGCTACCTACTATATTCTAACTTTGCAATCTTCTTCCATTCTACAATCCACTGAGCAAGCTGTACATTGCATTTCAATAACCTGCCACACAAAAATAAGGGAAGAGTGGGGAAAATGAATTTTTGGCAGATCTTTCACTTCTGTCTTAAAAATAAATCAAATTTAATGGCATCAATCATGCATTTCTGAAGTTACGAGTCTGTAAGATGAGGCAATTTTTTGTATCAAATATAATAATAAAAATAAAAGAGCCCTTTTTGTCTTTACCTCTACATTTTAAAAATTCCTTAAACAAAACAGAATTTCTCTTTTGCTGATTCAGAAAAAAAAAGTTTAATTTAATTCCATCAAAAAAGAAAGAAGTAATAGTTACTTTCATTTTTTAAGAAAACAGAATGTGTTGAAATTAAAAATCAAATTTGTTCATTTCTTTATCATAAGTGTGGCACATTTCATTGCAACAGAGAAATAACATGTTCCTCAGATTTTTATTTTCCTACAACTTGTTTTATTTTATAGTTGTTAATTTTGTATAAGAAATAATAACTCATACAACATTATCAGTTTCCAAGTCTTGCACTGAATTTAGCCATTAGTTCAGCCAAGCTTTTAATATATGGTCAATCTGTTGCCTGAATAAACACTCGGTCACCTCTTTTTAGCCACACACACACACACACACACACACATTGTCAGATCCCTAAAAGTGATACTACCATTCAATTGGAAGAAGGGGGAGACTTGGATTTGATTTACTAGCATTGCCTGTGTCAACAGATATTTTACAACCTATATCCTGGCGCCAAAGAGCCCTGAGATCCTCTTTATGTGGAGGAATGTTTATGATAGCCCTGTGGGTTGTTTCACTTTAAAGGATAATGTGTGGATGCATGTTTGTTCGGGTTCTCAGGGAAACTAGTAAAGAAAACATCTTCACACTTGTGTATTGGCTAAAATCTGCATTCTGACTTAAAGGGAGGGGTCTCTACTGCTTTAATCTTGCCTAAGAGTATTCAGATCTTGCTTTACCTGGGTTGTTATCACTTCTGCTTAATAAAAGAATCCTTTTGAACAACCACGTTTCAAGAGTTTTTACTTTCTTAAATTGGAAGGAGAGGCAATCATTACATATATCAATACAGTGGAATGAAGCATCAATAAGCATGAGGAATTTGGGTCCTTAAAGCAAGGCAATCTTGTTCAAAATTAGACTGATTAATTCTCATTTATTTCAATAAAACTTAAGCAGCCTTTGTGTGATTGTCTTACAAATCTATTGTATCCTATAGCAATAAGATGGCTTAATTTATGTACTTTTGTTAGGAATGTACAATGTAATCCTAAGGAATCTCACTTGGTAGATTCCAAGTACTGCCAGCCTATTTATAGAACACATGACATGAGTCACTGTGAAACACCAAAGCTATGAGATGTATTAATTTTCTCATAATAATGGATAACTGTAATTGTGACAATACTACCATTGCTACTCCACAGTACAATATAATAATGTTTTTGAATTCAAATGTGTTGTGTCTATTATGTCTGTTACTGCTTATCTAACCAGGGAGTCGATGTGGATAACTATAGATCTTTCAAATAAGCATAAATAGTTTGATGGGGCATTTTTACTCCTTCTCCAATTTCTGGCCTATCTTGTTAACATTTTTTTAGGTATGAAAGGATCAACTGTGCTAATCAGCATGGAAAATGAAGTCCAAGAAATTGCAACAGCAGAATGATTCTTTAATAGAGTGTGGAAATATTGATTTCAACAAAACATTTGACAAAATACCTATGACATTCTGGTCAGCAAGATAATTAATATGGGTTGGATAACAACAATTAAATAGATCTGGAGCTGGCTTGAAGATTATACCAAAGTTGACTTCCGGTTGGCTCCGCGAGCTTCGCTGACGCTCCTTTGTGGGCGCCCGATCCTCGGCACCGTAAAAGCCCCAGAACAGCCGAAAAACAGCTGTCTGGGGCTTGGAAACCCTCTCCCCGGGTAAAGGGGAGAGAGAAGAGCTGACAGGCGGAGGTAGAGCCCCCCAAGCGCCCTAGGAGAAATCTTGGGGTGCAAAGGGTGAGAGCTCCCTAAAAGCCTGTCAATCTGCTCCGGACCTCGGAACGACTCCGCTAAAGCGGAGCTAGAAGCCGTGACCATCCCAGCAACGCAATTTTAAATTTGGGCTTTGATATGCTGGCAGAGCAAATCGGGAGAACAAAGGAAAAAAAATGCAAGTAACACTTTAACTCCGTTTAAAAATGCAGAAAATGGCGCCTGAGGGCGTAAGTAAAAGCTATTAATGAAAGTGCTTGTTACGCTTGTAACATCGATACAGCTACTGGATTACACTCTAAGAAAAAGATTTAAAGTGGAAGCGGCATGAAAAAGAATTTGGTATTGACCTCAATTAATTTACATCTTCACACTGTGTGGAAAATAGTTGGATTTGTCAACCTGATAGCTGGATAAATATAAAGTGAAGATTGAAACATGGCTGACATCTGGGCTGGAGAGTCATTGTTTGGTGAATCAGCAAATTCTCAAGTTGTGACCGTAAAGGTTTTTCAAGAACTTTTAGACTCTTTTAACTCTGCTCTTTTGGAAACAATTGAAAGAACTTTTCAAAAATGTAGCTTGGAGAATTGTAATGATTTGCTGGCTGAGAAACAGAAGGAAATTAAACAGAGGATTTTGATTCCGGAGGATAAAGACGCTGTCAGGCTGGAAATGGAGGTTGAAATAGACGCTTCCACTCAACTAACAGAAAAGCAACAAGTAGACTCTTTATTGCAAGTTGACAAACTTTATGGCAACAATTCTTGGCTTTACAGACAAAGGAATGAAATGATTGATTATACAAGCAAGAAGTGTCGAAAGGGGGGTTTTAAATCAGAGAAAATGATTTTAAGAAGAGAGCGAGCTTTCAAGATACATCAACCTCAAATCAAAATTCAAAATTTTTCGAAAATAAAATTATGGGGAGGAGCAATGTTGAAAGAATTATTGAAGAAGAAGGACTGGAAAAAATATAGAAAGAAGGGAAGAATAGAAGATTAATTCCTTTTTTGGGGGGAGGATTTTAGTAATAAATTCAAAATTTTAATTAACTGGTATTCTTAAAGGTTATTCTAAGACAATGATATAAAGGAAGTGTTTTCTTACAATTAGCTTTGGATATAAAAATGATTGCTTTTTAAAAGTTATGGAAGTTGTTAGGGTGTGTGTAAAAAGTATTTGTTGCTTATGCAACGAGCAGAGCAGAAACACACAGGGAAGGAGATAAACCTACAGCTCGTGTGAGAAAAATACTTTATAGATAACAAGCAGTCTCGGTGTAAGTAAAACAGTCCAAGGTCATAAATAGTAATATCAGTCCAGTAAGTATCTTCCCTTACCAAAGCAAACAGACTTTAGTAACTCTTGGTATACAGTACCATATAACAATCAGCAGAAAGACGCAGGAAGCAACAGGATCATTCAGGAAGAAGGAACGCTTCTCTGTGCTGCTTATTTATGCACTGTAGCCTAATTACAGGGTTCAGCAAACCCTGATTACGTGGCTCAGTTGTTTCTTAAAGAAACAGATATATTGCCTGACCAACAAGTTAGGAGTAAGCTACAAGCTGAACCTAACAGAAGTATTAAAATGGTTAATTGAAAATTTGAAGGATATCTTCCTGCAGGTTTTGAAATTCAATTGTGAAATGAATTACGAATGTTTTATTGATGTATTAAGATGTCTAAGGTTTGAAAATGTTCAATTTTATGAAGGATTAAAGAGGATAAATGTTAAATTTAGAATTTTATTCAGATCATCCTTTATTTACAGATGTTTCTCTTTGCAGGTATCAGCAACAACAGCAACGGGAGCAGCGTGAGACGGCCTTAAGTACCCTAGAGGCGGAGCTTCAGGTAAGGAGTACCCAGGGGAAGGGGAGGGGACCAGAGGTGCATGAATTAACCCTTGAGGTGCCAGGCTAGGGGGAGTATGTTGAGCAGGTATGACATTTATATGTGACAGCGTTGGAATTGAGCTGTGCCATATCCCTCTGTAGCTCAGGGCACGCCTACTTTGCGTCCATCCCACCAGTCTTTTCACTCGGTCGATTGGATTCAGACCTCAGTTGCCTTTCTCTACGTTTCTTTTTGGACTTTAATGTTGCAACAGCACAATGGCAGGCGCGACCCGGGTCTTTTCCCTTCAGCGCCGCTGCTGCCCAACCCACAAGCAAAATGGCGGGAAATGTCAACTGTCGCGAAGCATCCTCCTGACTAACGGAGTATGCCGTACCTTTGGCAGGGACCCCGATGCCGCCTGTGGTGCGGAGAGCTGCGAAGGTGACGGCGGTTATAATGCCAAGCCGGGAACCCAGCTCTTGCACCCGCGGCAAAGTATCCTTGGAGGCGTCCGAAGACAAACCTCCAGATCCCCAGGAATGCAAACTCACCGACGGCAGCCCAGGCAGAGGCCTCCGCCAATCCCATGATGCGCAGCTCTCCCAATACAACCACCAAATAGGTAAAAGTCCAAGAAAGCAATTGATTAAGCGACGTTGTCAGGTATGCTTCCTTCAATATCCAGGAAAGGAAAACCCAAACTCAATCATTTTGAAGAGATTAGTACTTTTACTGAATATGAAATGATCGCAACCCAGGTAAAGCTGGAAGTGAGCAAAACGCGCGAAATAGCATCTACTAAGCTTCTCCCCCCCCCCGTGTCCATTGACCATCATCCAATCCAAAGGTCTCCCAAAGGTCAGGTGGCATCACGTCTGGCAATGTCATTCATCAGGAATGTAGGGCAGTTGGTCAGCCGGCCCCTTTGGAGATTCACTTTCGTTTCTTGGGAAGACACGTCCTACAATGGAAAAAAAACACCTCCTGCACCTTCCCCCCCTTCGCCCCTTAACTAGTCCTTCCCCGTTTCTTATGGCAGCTGAAGCAGGCAAAGCTGAGGCTGACATTCGGCCCCTCTTGCAGAAGAGGCATTATTCCTAAATAAGAGGAAGGAAAAGAGAGAGAAATAAAATATATACAATAATTATGGTTTATCAGGGTATTTGGTATAGAATTGCTGTAATTTCTTGGGTGCTCGGACATCCCGTTTATTCACCCATTCAGCCTGAGACAAAGGGAAATGTTTCCAGGCTATCAGATATTGGACTTTACCATGGTGTTTCCTAGAGTCCAAAATTTCCTTAACTTCAAAATGTTGCTCCCCCTCCATGAGAATGGGAATTGGAGGGGTGCTTTGGTCAGCCCTTAGGGGAGACGAGTGTTCAGGTTTTAATAAACTAACATGAAATACAGGATGTATACGTCTAAACGTTTTTGGCAATTCCAATTCAACTGTTACTGGATTAATCAGTCTAATCACACGAAATGGTCCCACATACTTAGGGCCCAGCTTTTTGGACTTCTGGGTAGTCTGTAAGTATTTAGTAGATAAATAGACTTTATCACCCACTTTATAAATGTGAGCTGGGGACCTTTTCTTATCGGCTTGCGCCTTATGGGCCCAGTGTGCCTCATCTAATGCCTTCCGAGTCACTGCCCATGTGCTCTTTAATTGTTCAATCCAATCCATCAAGGAGGGATTCTGGGGATCATCTTGTGGTAGCTTGGGAATGGGTACGAAATCTTGGCCCGACACGACCTTAAAAGGAGTGAATCCGGTGCTACTGTGTACGGAATTATTATATGCCACTTCTGCAAATGGCAACAAGTCTACCCAATTGTCTTGCTGGTAATTTACGTAACACCTCAGGTATTGTTCTAGTACCCCATTGGTTCTTTCACAGGCCCCATTTGTCTGAGGAAAAGACAGTTCTCGGAAAAGAGCAGGATGGAGATACCACTCTGATTGATCTATCTGAGTCCTGCTCAACCAATCTGCCTGGGTATTGGTTGATCCGGAGATGTGTTGTGCTGTGAGAGAGAGAACGTGTCTCTCCGCCCAGGACATCATCTTCGCAGACTCGTCCATAAGTGGTCGGGACTGAGTTCCACCCTCTCGGTTGACATGTGCTTTTGTCATCACATTATCTGTTAAGACAAAAATGTGGTGGTGTGCCACGGCGGATCGAAAGTGGCGGAGGGCAAGGTGGACCGCCCACAGTTCCAACCAGTTGATATCATTCTGAAGATCCACTGGAGACCAACGACCCTGAGCTACTCGGGAGAGAAGATAAGCGCCCCAACCCAACAGGCTTGCATTCGTTGTAACGGTGACACATTGTGGCTCTTGGAAGATACATCCCTTCCATATGGCCACCGAAGTCCACCAATGGAGGGATAGGTGGACCGAACTGTGGCCCTGGAATTGTTGCGGCATGACTTCTGGTACGGTAGTAGGTACCATTGCAAAGGCCGGGCATGAAGCCGTGCCCAAGGGACTATTGCAATGCACGAGGTCATCTTCCCAAGCAGCTGGAACAGGAGAAGCAGGGGAACCGACTTGATGGAAAGAACGTGAGACACTAAGGACTTGATGTTGAGACAATGATCTGGGGATAGAAAACTTGACCCTTGTCGGAATCTATCACTGCACCAAGATGGAGGATGCGGGTGGTAGGCTGCAGATGACTTTTCTCCAGGTTCAGGGAGAATCCGTGTAGCTGCAAAGTTCGGCACACCTTAATCAGGTCCCGCGCAGCTTGAATATGAGAGGATGAGAGAATTAGTATGTCGTCCAAGTAGCAAAGAACCCTGACAGGAATGTGCCTGAGAGTGGAGGCTACAGCCACTAGAAGTTTTGTGAAGGTCCTGTGGGCTGATGAAAGGCCGAATGGTATGGCCTGGTATTGAAAATGCCAATTGGCGAGATTCGACCGGAAGCATTGAGGCAAGATAGTCAAGGAATTTGCGGGCTCCGATGAGCTCCGCAAAAACCTGGACTGACGAACCGCTGCCAAGGGGTCTTCGGACCGGAACTGTCCTGTAGGTACGGGGGTGAAGGAGAGGCACCTCAGAAGACCAAGAGGAACAGGCAAGTTCCTCGATGGTCAGAGGTAGCTCTCTATGACTTGGCGGCGGGGGCCGCAGCCATTGCAGCTGTCACGAAGCTGGGGCAACCGGACTAAGCATGGAGCAGGAGCGGTGATTTGATCGGAGTTTTTGGAGCCGGGTGAGTGTTAGCCAACTCATAATAAGGGAAAAACTTTTTTAAAAAACCTGAAACCCCCAGCGAGAAAACGGCAGCTAATAAGCATGGGGGGAGGAAAAGAGAACATTGGAGCGTATTTTTTAAATAGACAAAAAAAGAACCCAAAATAGAAAATTGATCCTTGAACAAAAAGATTTGGAAAATAACTTGGAAATTTTTAAAATGAAAGAAATTGATTGATTAAAGGATCGGAAAGGAATAACTAGATCCTTTTTTCTCCTCTTTCTCATGAACTTTAAGAAAAATAAAAAGAGAATGGACAATAAGCCTTGTAACAGAAGTGCTGTATAAACAAAGGGAAAAAGGGAAAAAGAAAGGAAAAGAGATTTTTAAATTTGGACTGAACTACAAAATTGACTTGGTATTCTCAAAGCCAAAAAGAAAAAGAAAAACTAGTTAAGATCGTTAACATACTGAAACAAAATGGGTACTTGCTAAATAACCGGAAATTGTGGATTGCAAGACAGACACCATCAGGAGTAAAAAGGAACATTGTAACTTGGTCTGTGTTTTGGAAAATCGTGAACTTTACAGATAATAGCCATGACAACTTTTGGGGAGGATCCCTTTGCCAGCAATGGGTGTTCTCGCCTGTTGCAAAATTAAGCCCCTCCCTTGTTCCTAGGGATCTCCAGCTTTTTACGAAGACAACAACAAACTCAATGTCTTGGGAGAAAGAAAGAAAGGTTAATAAAGGAGACCAGACAGTCCGGGGGGGGGGCTGGCTGCTGTCTCCACCCAACGAGAAGGTGCGTATCAGGTAGGACCAATGCCCCTTCTCCATTGTGGGTGGAGACAGCAGCCAGGAATGGGACATACCAAAGCTTAGAATGCCAACTACGGGCAGGCTCCAGTCTGGTCCTAAGTCTCTGCATCAGAATGAACCTACTGCAGAACCCTGCGGCCAAATGCTGCCTCCACCGAAGCAAACTGGTCCAGCTTGTAGTGTCTAACAAAAGACGAAGAAGACGTCCATGTCCCCGCCCTGCAGATCTCGCTCAAGGACGCCTGAGTGGCCCAGGCCACAGAAGTCACCGCACTGCGCGTGGAATGCGCTGTCAGATGGGATGGTCGTGGCAAGGAACACAATTCGTATGCCTTGGCGATCGTCTACCGAATCCATCTGCCAATGGTGGCAGAAGAGACCCTGGAACCTAAACACACTGGAATAAGAGAGACAAACAAGGACTCCATCCTGTGGATATCAGCAGTACTCTTGAAATAAATATGAAGGGCCCTCCACACATCCAATGTACGCCAGTGCCGTTCTAAAGGGTGAGTAGGATGCGGGCAAAAATTTGGAAGGACCAGGTCCTGCATGTGATGGAAAGTCATATTGATCTTCGGAACGAAGAAGGGGTCCATACGAAGGACCACATAGTCTGAGTGAAAAATGCAAAGGTCACTACATACAGAAAGGGTGGCAATCTCAGAAATCCGCCTGGCAGAGGTAATAGCCACCAAAAAGGCGACTTTGCATGAGAGTAGGCGGAGGCTGGCAGTCCTTAAGGGGTCATACCGGACTCCCGTAAGGGAGTTCAAAACAATGGTCAGATCCCAGGTGGGATATCTGTGTACCAAGGGGGGATGTAAGTTAGTGGCTCCCCACAGGAACCTATGTATGAGAGGGTGTTGGGACAAGGAGGTAGGGGACCCACAAGTGAGCACCGTAGAGATAGCCGCCACCTGCCTCTGAAGAGTATTGGGTGAAAGTCCCCTCTCAAGTCCGTCCTGGAGAAAAATCAGGACATGGACAATTGTGGCCTGCAGGACAGAAACCCCCATACGGTCACACCAATCACAAAATGCCCGCCAAGTGGCCGAATAAATGTGGTCTGTGGACAGTCTCCGGGATGCTTGGATGGTACAGATAACCCTGGATGTTGTCCCTACTCAGAGTGCACCACTCAAGCGCCAGGCGGTCAGTTGGAGTCACCGAAGGTCCGGGTGGAGGAACGCCCCCTGGCTGAGCAAGTCCACAGACTGAGGGACCCACCAGGGAGGAGCCACCAACAATGATTTGAGGTCGGCAAACCAAGACCGCCGGGGCCAGTGTGGCGCTAGCAGAATGACCTCTGCCCGCTCCTCCAGCATCTTCTGTACCACACATGGAATGAGTGGCAGTGGGGGAAAGGCGTAAAGAAGCCCTTTCAGCCAGGGACTGCGAAGAGCGCCCACTCCCTCCACCCAAGGAACTAAAAAGTGAGCATAGAAGCAGGGGAGCTGAGCATTCTCCGGGGTAGCGAAGAGATCCACCTCTGGATATTTATTTATTTATTTATTTATCAAAGTTTTATACCGCCCTTCTCCCAAAGGGACTCAGGGAGGTGTACAGCCAAGATAAAAACCAGCAACCGACGGCACCCTGAGGAGACCCTCTCTGTGGGAGCATACTGGTTGGTGGGAGGCTATCGGAGGCAGAAGGCGGTCTCGTAAATATCCAGGTCCTATGCCATGGAGCGCTTTAAAGGTAGTGACCAACACCTTGAATCGCACCCGGAAGACCACTGGGAGCCAGTGCAACTCGCGCAGGAACGGTGTTACATGGGAGCACCAAGTCGCCCCCATAATCACCCGCGTGGCCGCATTCTGGACCAGCTGGAGCCTCCGGGTGCTCTTCAAGGGGAGCCCCATGTAGAGAGCGTTACAGTAGTCCAGACTGCTGCAATGTGACAAAATGAGGCAGAGAGAGATTTCTTTTTCTTTTTCCTCACCAAAAAAGGTAGGTGCAAAACTGCAAACAATGGGAAATTTAGGGCAAAAGAGGAGGTTCAAGATTTTAAAACACAAAAGAAAAAAAGCTCTATTTAACTAGGGAATTGTAATAATTGAAATACTATTAATTGTATATTGTGTTGAAAGCAGAAATGCTTAAGTTGTGGTTTGGAGGAATGTATGGGGGAAATTATTTGGTTTATTATTATTGGTAAATAGAATTAATTGATTTGTAAGAAATTGGATTGCATGGAAATAATTGGAATATTCATGTTCATATTGATTGATATACAAAAAAGATAGTTATATAACTAATTGATTTATATTAAAATGTTGAATTTGTATTAAACAACTGTATTACATAATTACATAATTAACCAATGTGAGGATGGATATAAAAATAGATGACAATGTGAAGGGGTATAATATAGAATAGAAGGGAAAAATTGTATTTGATTAAGATTAGAGATGAGGATGAAGGGTAATATTGGTTTTTTTAAAAAATAGATGAGGAATAAATATGGCAAAAAGGAAATATAGAAATTGTAAATTTAATTGAAATGACTAAACACTGTTTAAATTTGTGAACCGGCCAAATACTCTGTTCAAAGAAAATACATTGTATGTTTGTATGTGTGTTTCTAATTATTGCTATTTATTCATATTTGTTCTGATTTTTTCTTTAAAGTTTAACAATTCATTCTTTATCTTAATATCTTTATATTTGTTTGGGGTTGGTTTTTTTCCCTTTCATCTTTTTTATTGTACAGCAATCTTTCTCCTCAAACCTACCACTTCTCTCTTTTCTTTCCTTCTTACTTTCTCTTCCTCCCCTCTTCTTCTCCTTCCTACTTCCTCTTCCTTTCTCCTCCTCCTCTCTTCCTCCCCCTCTTACCCTCACTCCTACTCTAATTTCCCTTCCCTTCCTTCATCCCTCTCTATTGCTGTATCCTTTTATGCATATGGACTACTCAGAGGGCTGAAAAAGTTATTTTTGACTGGTCCTCGCACTTTTGACCAGTCCTCGAACTTACGACTGTCCTCACATTTTATGTTTTTGTCCTATCTTGTCACCATGGTGAAGAGAAGCAGTTGTGAAATGAGTGACACGGTTGTTAAGAATGCTACAATGG
Organism: Pantherophis guttatus; assembly: GCF_059756535.1. Classification (NCBI taxonomy): domain Eukaryota; kingdom Metazoa; phylum Chordata; class Lepidosauria; order Squamata; family Colubridae; genus Pantherophis; species Pantherophis guttatus. The sequence continues at coordinate 56,318,582 of NC_142069.1, read as the reverse complement.
GCATAAATGATGACCAGTCATAAGTGCGAAGACCGGTCAAAAGTACGAGGACCTGGCTTCCGGTTGGCACCGCCGGTGTCGCGGACGGTCTTTTAGGACCGCCAGCCCCGCGATTCCGTTGGAGCCGTTCTGAAAGCGCTAATCAGCTGTCAGACGGCTTGAAAACCTCTCCTTCGGGAGAAGAAGGAGGGGAGAGCCTGTGGGCAAGGGTAGAGCTCCCCGGGAGCCCCTGGAGCAATTCCAGGGGCTTGGAGGGTGAGAGCTCCCCATTCAGCCCACTGAAGCTCCGGATCCGTGGCGACTCCGTTTTAAACGGAGCCAGACGCCGGCGACCGACTCTGCTGTCAACAAGGAGATTAATTGATTCCAAAAGCAGACAGAACGGAAGCAGGAGAACAAGCCTTTGCAAGTATGTTGCTTAACTCCTGGGATACATTGTTTCTACTTGATTTTGCTGAGCTGGAGGTGGAAATAGTGTCTTCATTGTGGGCGGAAAAGTGAAAGTTAAGTGCTTGTTAACAGATTTGTGCTTAGAGACTGGACTTAAGCTGCTGGGATTTGGGAGCTGGGTGCAGAAAAGACTATCTTGCTTGATAAATTACAAATAAATCTGAGAAAGCTGCTCAAGAGATTTTATGGCTTTGAAAAGAAAATTTCTTTTAAAGTAATATGGCTTCCAAGCAAGGAGTTCCTGAAAGTGGTGGAAGCTCTTTAATGGCGTCAGAAATGATATAGAGAACTGACTCACAGAGCCAGGAGGATTTTTTTAGAGACCTTACAGAATTTATAAAGGAAGCCATGAATAACCAAATTGTAATTATTAATAACTTAACAGCAATAATGGAACGAAAATCTATAGAACTGGTGGAGGATATAAAAGCAAATGAGAATGTTTTTGAAGGAAAGCACAATGACAATGTAGGAGACATTTTGACTAAAACAGAGAAGCTGGAATTGGCTGATTCTCAAGAATCTTCAAACTTTCTTCCTGCCTTTTTGGAATTTCAAAAATATAATTTGGAGCAGAAAGAAGAAGAAACTGACCAGCCCTACGAGGTTTTGGAGGATAAAGAAGATTTGGAAGAGGCTTTCACACAATTAAGTTTGCAAACTTTTCTTTGCAAACTGATCGCGTTAACTCTTCGTTCTATGAACTGACTGATTATATAAGCAAGAAGAGTCGATATGGGGGCTCCAAATCAGAGGAAATGGTTCCAAGAAAGGGACAAGTTTTAAAGATACATCAACCCCCAGTTGAAATGCAAAACCTCCTCAAAATAAAAGTAAGAGGGAGGAAGAAAGACTGGAAAAAATACAGAAAGAAAGGAAGAATGGAAGATTAACGTTCTTTGGTCTAATAATTGATGTATTAATGATTAACTACAATGATTAAGTAAATGAATTAAGAATTCAATTAATGATTAATTAAGGTTTAAGAAAAAATATTTGAATTTTGAGAATAAAAGTAGGAGGGAGAGTAAAATGATTAAGTAAATGAACTAAGAATATCTTACAGATGTATCATGAGATTTTTAGGCTTTGAATGATCTATTAGTGTTTGTTAATGTTTTTTAAAACTCTCAGGTTTAAAGGATTATATGTTATTTTGAGTTTAAAGGGAGGTTGATGAATAATCTGTAGAAGGGGAGTTAAGGGGTCTAGAGAGTTTTAAGTCTTGCATTAACTTAGCATATTTTAGCGTATGTTTGGTAAAATTTATACCCTGTTTTTCTTCTGGGAAGTCGGGGGAGGGGGGTGGGAAGGGGGGGTGGAAGGTTGGGTTTATAAATGTTTAAATAGACAAGTGAAAATGTCATTTGTTTGATTTTAAAAAAAAAAGTGCGAGGACCTGTCAGAAATCCCTTTTTTCAGCCCTCTGGGTAGTCCTTTTGTGCACATGGGCTACTCAGAGGGCTGAAAAAGTTATTTTTGACTGGTCCTTGCACTTTTGACCAGTCCTCGAATTTACGACTATCCTCACATTTTACGTTTTTTGCCCTATCTTATCACCATGGTGAAGAGAAGCAGTTGTGAAATGAGTGACATGGTTGTTAAGAATGCTGCACAGGCATAAATGTGAGGATGGTCATAAGTGTGAGGACCAGTCAAAAGTGCGAGGATCTGTCAGAAATGACTTTTTTCAGCCCTCTGAGTAGTCCCTATACACATAGCTATGGCCACCCGGTCGCATGACCTCCAAGCCACGCCCACAAAATAAGCCATGCCCACAGAACCGGTAGTAAAAAAATTTAGAACCCACCCCTGGTTGGGGGTCACCACAATATGAGGAACTGTATTAATGGGTCGCAGCATTAGGAAGGTTGAGAACCACTGCACTAGACCCATATTGTTTGAGTTTGCAGCCATATAAACCTCAAAATTATCTGGATCTATTTCAGTCTGTTTCAGGCCAGGATACAATACAGAGACAGCCTTGATCCTTCTGCTAATAACCTTTGGCAGAGCCAGCATGGCAGTGGTGTATCTATCCTAGCACTCCTTGATCTCTCACTGGCTTTTGATAGTGTTGACCACATTATCCATTCACTCTAAGTGTAATTATTCTCAGTGGTAGGATTCAAATAATTTAACAACTGGTTCGGCAGAACCGATACCTAATTTTTTGTTGAGTTCAGTGAACCAGCTTCGAAATGGCCAGAGTGACATGCATTCACATGCTTCCAATCTCTTCCTTGCTGCAATGCAAGCAAGGGGATTGGAGGTACATGAATGCATGCTAGTCCGGTGTCTCAAAAAAATGGAGTGTTTTTCCCCCACTCCTGAATTAGTGTATACTATTTTGAGTCTAAATGAATTTTTTTTTAAAAAGTATGAATGACAGTTTCTGGTACTTACAACATACTTAGACACTGCAATTAGGGGTTTGGAATGAAGTCTGGAAAGATTAAGCCAGAGAAAGGAGGTGTTGCATGCAAAACATGTGAACTAAACTCTCAACACACCCTGTGTCTATACCGCAACTTAGAAGAAGAGGTATCCCTTCTTAGCGAAAAAGGATGGGTGCATAGGAATAAATAAGGAAAAAGAACCCCAAGCTTGAAAAATCAAACTTGAAAAAAAGCTCACTTTGCCTGATTCAAAAATGCCAGGTTTAAACATGTAATTCAGTGACCTGACCAAAAAAAAAGTTCTAAAGTCATAAAATGAGCTGTACCACTTCCAAATGGAGCAAAATTGTAACATCATTTACTTCTCCATGATATTAAAAACTCCATTTGGGAAATCAGCACGAAAAGAAACAAAGAGCTTAGATTCAAATTCTTCTGTCCCACATCTGGCTCTGCTGTTTTTCCTACTTGCAGATAAAAAAAGTTATTTAGAGAAGCAATCGAGAAAGCGGACTCTTATCTACCCTCTGAAATAGAACAGTCCATTTTACTACTGGAGGTCTTCTTCTCTATCGTGTACACGTAATTCTGTAAACTAGCAGGAGCTATTGCATCTGTATAAAACGCATGTCTGAGCTGCAATTACAAAAGCCAGATTAAAAACCTGAGTTATTACAATTTGAATTAAAGTAAAGGTTTTTTAAGACACCAGACTAGCGTGCATTCACATGCCTCCAACCCCCTTGCTTGCTGCAAAGCCAGATTGCAACAAGGAAGGGATTGGAGGCACATGAATGCAAGCTAATCTGGCCATTTCGGAGCCGGTTCACCGAACTCAACAAAAAATTAGGTATTGGTTCTGCCGAACCGATGCAAACTGGCTGAATCCCACCACTGATTATTCTCCATTTGGAATAACAATATTTAGAGGTCTCTAGAATCCAGTCTCACATGGCTCTGAAATCTCAGATTGTCAATTTCTGAAATGGAGAGATAAATTACCCAATAAAGTTACATCACAATTGTATCAAGATAAACATCAAAGATTTGGCATTTAACTATTAATTTATGTGAACACTGTATGAACATTGTTTTATTTGGTCCAATAGTTAATTAGCAGTAATGCAATTTACAGTGAAGAAATAAATATCTGAACTGGGATTTGTTAACAATTTTATTTGTAGAAAGTTAGCACCCATTCCTCTCCTAGAAGAATGAAATATTTTGAGGAATATTAAAAAAGGCAGAATAAAGTATTTCCCCTAAAACAGAAATAAAAATCTTAAGGGAGACAAATACTCAGCCCCAGCTCCCTCCCCACAGCAGATATTTTGTGCCCATTAAGAAAGAGTGGGCCATCATATCTACAAAACAAAAGACCTTCAGCTCCAGGATGATGGGATTAAGTTTAGTTTAGTTTAGTTTATTGTCATTGCACCTCGTACAATGAAATTAAATGGCATCTTCAGACAAGACATGACCCTCCAGGACATAATAGGATTAACCCACTAGCAGCAGAGCTCACTACATTGCACAATCTCCTAAAGACATTGCATCAGGCAAATTTCAACCAAGCTTGGCTCAGACAAACTCCTAGGATTTGTACAGGGCACCATGGGAGACTGACAACAGCCAATAGAATACATGTTCTTGCACAGAAACAGGAAGTTCAAGTTCAAAGCCCAAGAGAAGGTATAAATACTCCTGACTCTCAACTCCATGTGGTCAGCTGCACTAGAGAACCATGTGCTTGGTGGTTCTGCTTCATCATTAAACCATCTTTCCTATCAGCCTCCATGTTTCCAGTGTCTTTCTCCCAGCTTGAAACTGAACTAGATGGATATTTCTTCCAACATATTGTTAACTTAATTGTTCCTTATTTAAGGAAACAAATTTAGATTATTACTATTCTACCACCCTAGTAAAATATATAAACTGGACCAAAAATACTGGTAGAAATAATGTAAAACAGTGTGCTTTACCTTACAGTAACTTTTGACCAATATTGTTGTGTGTTGTGGGCTTTAGTTATCTTTACTGTATCTGCTCAGTATGGATAATTGATTTTGGATTATTTTTGCTCATTATTGATAAATTATTGATTTGGATGGTACATATGGCTAAGGACATGTTTTACAGGCTCTTGTATTCACATCAAAGCAGTAATTTTTCTCTAAATGCGTTGAAAAGTATTCCTACATATTATATTTTAATTAATATGAGGACATTTCTTCTGAACTCAATGGTAGCTCTGGGAGCAGTTTTCTATTCTTACCAGCAGATGCTACTACAATTAAGATGAATTACCTTAAAAGTATAACATATGCGATATGAACATTTTTAAGAACGCTTGCATTTCAGATAAGTATGACAGGAAATTTAAGCATATTTTGTTCCGATGTGGAACTGTAAATTATTCTATAAATATATAAAACATTGGACACACATTACCAGATAGAAAAACAAAACTGCTTGTTGCCTGCATAATCGTAAGAGTAATACTAAAATTTATATGTGAACTATAACCAACACTATTAACGCTTATCAAAATACATGTAAATAAACATTTTAAGTTTAAAACCATGAAGATAAATCTAGGTTAAAGATTCATGTTGAGATGTGTCTGCAGTTTTAAAAAAATCATTTTTAACGTATTTTCACAAACCATAAAGTTGGATCAAGTTCCAGCTGTCTGTGCATTTATGCTACAATATATGTGACCAACACCCTCTCGCCCTGAACTAGTACACTAGTACATGTATATTACATACACATAGCATAAATGACTTAGATGAGGAAATAGAAGGGGAACTCATCAAATCTGCAGATGACACTTAAGCAGGCAGGAACAGCCAATACCCCAGAAGACAAGCTCAGGATCCAAAAAGATCTTAACAGACTTGAACAATGGGCCCTATCCAACAAAATGAAATTTAATGTGGAGAAAACACATTTCCTAATGTGCAGGAAAAACCAAAAGTACAAGTACAGATTAGGCGAAACCTAGCTCAAAAACAGTAATTGAGAGGGATCTTGGAGTTCTAGTTGACAATAACTTAAACATGAGTCAGCAGTGTGCAGCAGCAGCCAAAAAAGCTAATACGATCCTTGTATAAACAGAGGCATAGAATCAAAATCACATGAAGTATTAGTATCACTTTATAAAGGCTTAGTAAGGCCACACCTAGAATACTGCATCCAGTTTTGATCACATCATTACAAAAAAGATGTTGAGACTTTGAATAAAGTGCAAAGAGCAACTAAGATAACTAAAGGCCTGGAGACTAAAACATGAAGAATGGTTGCAGGAATTGGGAATGGTATAGGGTCTCCTGCTTGAGCAGGGGGCTGTACTAGAAGACCTCCAATGTCCCTTTCAGCTCTATTCTGATTGGTTTTCTTTAAAATATATATTTTTACTTTTCTGACAGGATTTACAGGCCTCTTCACACTTCATCCTGTCTTGCTGGAACGTATTTTAACATATGTGGAATGTCATAAATACCTCAAAGAAAAAGTCAAGTTGTGTCTTCACAATAAGAACTCCTATGTTCAGACAAACTCTTTAAACCATGTTTTGACATTCCCTGTAAAATATTACTGCTAAATTTAAGATTGGCAGCACAGAGATTCAGGTTTAAATCATGGAAACCCATGGAGCTTCAGTCCCTCTCAGCCCATCCAACTTCACAGCTCTGTTGTTGCAGGAGAGAAAGATCACAAACAAACAAATAATGTTTGTGCTTCTACAAATAAGCAGAAGTGGAATCCTGCCTTTCTTTTTTTTTAGCTATTCCAGTCTATGACACTTAGCTGTTTCCAACCTGTTTGCTTTATACAGCAAAATAATACGCAAATATGTATGACCTTGTGGCAAAGCTGTGATAGTGTGCCCTTGAAATTGAAACTTCTAATATGGAAAAAAAAAACAAGCTTTATAGGGGGAAATGAGGATAAAGGGGCTAGGAAGCCCCCTTTGATGAAATGACACTAGTTTATCTATATGATCAATTTTCATAGCCCAAACTGGTTGGAGCTGATTATTATTCCAGGCACAGCTTCTTGCTGCTGCTGCGGCATCCACTACAAAAATCTACCTGGCACTCTCTTTGACAACTTTGAATAGCAAAGTTGACCTGCCCATCCTTCTCTCCATCCTCCCCCAGAAGATGACCTGCCCTCGGCCAGATTCTGCCTTTCCCTAGTAGGTTACTTTTCAGACACACCCTTCCTCCGAATGACACGCATTCCCTAAAACGCTCCTGGCTCATCCGTCACCTCCGCCGGGCTCTTCAAGCCTCCATTTATGCAGCGAATAACAAGAAAAAGCATATATCCTACCTGTGTGGTGGTAGCTACTGGCAGAGGGATGGATGCGCAAACAGCTGGGCTGTCAGCTGAAGACTTCCCGCCTCAGCCGCAAGCACCTGGGAGTGCCCTACTCGTACGCCTGTCCAGCCCACCTTCTCCAGCACAGCGCGTCCTCCCCACTGCCTTGACAGTTGCCCGCCCTTGCCGGAGGGGCAGTGGGCGGACCAAGCTGATTGGGGCAATAGACTGGGAACTGAGGTTGGGAACTGAGGCAGCGCCGGTACCGATTGGACGAGGGTGATGTCACTCTTGGATCAAACAATCAGAACCGCGATGTCAGAGTGGGGCTTTGCAGGCTAAGAAACCGTCGCAACCTGCCAGCCCGTTGCAAAAAAGCCACGGACGGGAGTGTCAGTGGGAACTGGTGGGACTAAACCAGCCGGCACAACCGTATGATCCCCTGGAGAGACAGCGGCGACGGCAAAGAGAGTCAGTGACCCGCTCCATCCCGCCCGCCTATCTCTTCTCTATTCGCGGTGACACATGATTGCAGATGCAAAAGCGACGCAGCAACCCCACCCGCCGCCTCAGTGCTTGGGGGGGAGGGGGTGGAGGACGACGAGGAGGAGGAGGAGGAGGAGGAGGAGGCGGCAGCTCTTTGCACATGCTCAGTCTCACAATGAAGCCCTAGCGAAGCTTCTACCCTGCATCGGCCATCGATCTGGGTGTCGTTCCTAAGGAATTAGGGCGTGGAGAAATTTAGGTCGCCGCGCTGCGAGGAAAGTATAGCGACGGCAATAAGTAATCGAATACTAGTTAGACAGGGGAGTCAGAAAAACCGTGCCCAGAAGAGCTACACGTCGAATTTCAGGAATAGAAAAATAAAGAAGCAGTGCGAGAGAAAGAAAACTATAAAGAGTGAGAGTTAAATATTCGAGCTTGTATATTATGTCACTTTAAAAGAAAATTCACCATCTGCGTCAATTTTCCCTATTATTACTTGCACTCTAGCTTGTTAATAATAGGTTTAAATATTTTGAGGCAAATTTCAACTATATTTTAGTTGTATAGTCTCTCTTGTGTAGAAAGGAAGCAGATAAACAAATTATTATAACAAAAACAGTAATTATATTGTAAGGTCCGGCTATACGCTTAAGCTCTCAGTGAACCAAAAAGAAAGACTTAAACGGAGGCTTGAATAAGAATCAACATTTAATCTTTGATCAAAGACAAAAGGCTGGGTAAAACCATTCCAAACACATACAAAGAGATATGTATATGGGAGGGTTCACATCTTCAGAGAAGATGTAACCACGTTTTATACCTTTAAAGCATCAGTTAGATCCCCAATTCTGGCCCCTTAATTTATGTTTGTGTATTCTTTGTTGCCCTGCAAAGGAATCTAAACTTCCAATTAGTCTTATCTTTGTTTACTTAATTGGCCACTTAGCCCCTGGCTCCTGAAGACCAGATCTTATCCAGATCAGGCATAAATTAGGATTGAGATGTAAATTACCCCTTTGTTGATGGCTGGAGTTCCAACAGATACATACCATGTTTTTAGGTGGCACAGAAAGAGATTGATATGAGCAGGTCAAATGGCAGGGACATACGTTTGACAAATACCAGATACATTTCAGAGGCCTAATGACAATATGTTTGTAACAGGAGATACAAATAGAAAGGAATAATATATGTGATACAAAAGCACAATATATATGTTACAGGAACCTAATGATTACAGAATAACAAGCTTTTACTAAATCTAGTATATCAGTATTTTATATTCTATATTATTGTTTCCCTACAATATGAAAAAGACACAAGATTCAATGTACACTATAATAAAACAGTTGATATTTCAATGTATTTTTTTTGTTTGTCTTTCTCTTCTACACAGTATAATTGCACACCACCCTTGACTACAGTATGTAGGAAACATACAAAAAGCCAAAAATTGGGTTACATTCAGTATCTTGTGTTTCAATGTGACTGGATTTTACTTGGAAGGTGCCATTACTTTCAGGTAGTATTTTGCTTATTAAATAAATATAGTAAACTAAGTTTACTATACTTTTCTGAAACTTTGACTGCAAATTTATATTCCCTCACCCCTAATCACACTGTTGAGTGATTCTTACTATGTTCTTATTTTATTAATTATTAATCCCCATAAATTAACTTTAGTATTTTATTGGATCTTTGATGGAGACCTTTCTTGGTTGCACATCTACCATGTTTCTCCGAAAAGAAGGCCGGGTCTTATTTTCTTTTGACCCCTGAAAAAACAGACTTCTTTTCAAGGGTTCTTATTATTGGCTCACCTCGCGGTGGTGGCACAACAGTCTTGCCCAGCAGGAGCCCACTGCTAGCCCACTTCTGCAGCCGCTTGCCACCACTCGCACGCATCACCCTGGCCTCCGTTTCACCTTCAGATGCCTGCCAGAAGGAATCTGCAGCTGATAACAGAGCTCTGGATTGATCCGGAGCTCTGTTATTGGCTGCAGATAACACATGCCAGCAGACATCTGAAGGCGAAACTCGAGTGGCGGCAAGTGGCCACAGAAGAAGGTGAGGCAGTATCAGGATTTGTGAGGCCTGGTAAATAGGGCAGCTCCCCCCCTCCATCCCCACCCTAACTTATTTTTTACCTATGTACCTCACCCCACCCCCTGCACCCCGGGGTGAGGAGTCTTAATTAGGGTTAATTTTGTAGGTGGGGCTTAATTTGATAGCATGCGCTCAAAAACATGATAGGGCTTCTTTTCAAGGTGGGTCGTCTTTTTGGGGAAACACGGTATATTAAATGGTAAATTTTAGGCACCATTTATAAATCACTGGTAGGGATTAGAAACAAAATATGGCAGTAAAAAAAAAAAGTAGGATCTAGAACAGGGGTGTCCAATCTTGGCAACTTTAAGACTTGTGGACTTCAACTCCCAGAATTCCCGTGGCTGACTAAGGAATTCTGGATCTGTTCCACACACTAGCACTGAAGTATTATTACCTAATAGTGGATCAAAATATAGAGGAGGGAACTAGAGGCACAGCCATACTGGACTTACCGTATTTTCCGGAGTATAACATGCTCTGGAATATAAGACGCACATTAGTTTTTGGGGAGGAAAACAAGAAAAAAAATTCTGCTCTGCCTACCAGCATCCATTGGTATTCATTTGGCTAGCGTCCTTGCAGCAAACAGCAAATAGCCTGGTCAGCTTCAGCATGTTATTGCAGCCTGATTCAGCACGAGCAGATGATTGGTGGTTGGATTGGCTTCCCAGAATACCAGCAATCAGCTGTTCCAGGCTGCAGGGATCGCCACAACCCATCACCACCTCCGCCCATCGCATTTTTGGCCTCCGCACATCATGTTTACGGCCACCGCACATCCCATTTTTGGTTTCCATGCGTCATATTTTTGGCTGGTTCCAGGTGGCGGGGATCAGCGGCAGTGGCGGCAATCCCCACCACCTGGAATTAGCCAAAAAATGGGGTGCGCGGAGGCCAAAAACATGATACACGGAGGCCAAAAACATGATGCGTGGAGGCAGCAATCGGTGGTGGTGTGCTGTGGTGATCCTGGCAGCCTGGAAGGGCTCTAAAATGGAGCATGCAGAGGCCGAAAATGCAACAAGCAGAGGCTGAAAACGGCTGAAAGGTGGGGATGGGCAGGTGGGCAGGGCTTCAGCAACATTTGGTGTATAAGACACACAGACATTTCCACCCACTTTTAGGGGGGGAAGTGTGTCTTATACTCTGAAAAGTACAGTAATTCTTACAAACAGAGAAGAAGTGATAGAGGGAGTTGAAACAGCAGGAACCTTGGGTGAGAGTGACCATGTCAGCCTCCGCTTCTTCATGCTTTGGCTGCCATGGTAACGGGGAGGGGGAGTTGTAAGCATGCTGGACAGAGAAACAAAAGTAAATCCTAAAATATAGTATTGCATCTTTGAAGCTGGTATCGGTTCAACGGCCACGGCATTCCTGATTGATGACACCGCCAGACGTGTGCTTCCACCTGACCCCTGGGAGACCTTTGGATTGGATGATTTATGTTGGACAGTGGGAGGGGATGCTTTCTATCTGTAATTTTCGCACTCTTGTCTCAGATTCTGCTTTTCTTTGGTTGCGATCACTTCATTTTCCAGTAAAAGTACCTGCTTCTATAAACAATGGAGTTTGGGTTATTCTTTCTTGGACTTTGAAGGAAGCACACCTGACATTAAGCAGAATCTCCTTTCTCCAGCCATTCCGGATAACTACTGAGGGGGCTGAACTCAAACTATGTCTGATCAAGAGAGTGATGGAGACCAGATGGGGCCTTCTGGCTCTATGATAACTTCACTTCAAGCAGAAAAAGAAGCTGCAGAATGGATGGAAAAAATTCGGCTGAGAGAGGAGCCAGAGGAAGCCAGATGGTCAAGGAGAGTAGGAAGGCTGCTGGACCTGGCGAGGACCCCCCACGGAGTAACCAGCTCCAGACCTCATAAGGGAGAGGCAGTGTGGCTGCAAGAGCAAAAGGAGAGCCTCATGATTGCTCAGGCTAAGCAACTCCTCCACGATGCCGAAGAAAGCCGGAAAAACCATGAGTCTAATGCATTCCTTAGTGGGAAAGGAGGAGACTACCCCAGAGTGGATCCAGAAGAGACTGCTTGTGGGGGAGAGGAAGAGGAAGCTGGGGAAGGAACATCTCAGGCTTCTGGGACCCAAGCGAGGGATACAGCAACCCAGGGACCCCCAGTCTTGCAGGCCCCACCCCAGAGACACAAAAAGCCAAAAATTCCCCCCTTAACCGAAAAGTATGGAGGGAATCCGAAGACCTTGGGGCTTTTCCTGACCCAGGTGTGGAACGACATGCAGGATTGGGGGGAGGACTACCTGTCAGATGTGGCACGAGTGAGATGCGTCACGAATGCCCTAGAGGGAGTGGCAGCTGAATGGATGGTGGTCCTCCATAATAACAACTCCCCCTTGCTGAGAAACTACAACCTATTCATGGGGGCCCTTAGGAGGCGGTTTGAAGACCACCTAGCTGAGTGGAAGGCGAGACTCCGAATGAAGGGTATCCAGCAGGACTGGAGATTGGTGGCAGAATATACCCAAGAGTTCCGCAAGCTGGCACCTTTTATGACAGGGTGGTCTGAAGCGGCCCTACTGGAGAGTTTTAAGGATGGGTTGAATGAAGATGTCTACAAAGACTGTAGAGCACAGGGGGTCCCCGAAGATTTGCAGAGTTGGTACATAGTAGCTGAGGACGTGGAGATAGATCTGGCCCGAAGCCGACTCCAAGGGGGTCGTACAGGGGACCAGTCATCCTCCTACTACGGCAAAGGAGCGCCCAAGATGGCCGGGGGGAGAGCGGAATTCAAACCCAAGTCAAAGCCCTTCACATGTTTCAAGTGTGGCAAGGAAGGTCATTGGGCCGCTGAATGTTTCTCCAAGCCAGTGCCAAAATCCACCGGCTCGGTGCCAAAGAAAGCTGACAACGCGCCCGCAAAAGCCCGCGAAGCTGCCCTGAAAGGGGAAGTTGTTGAGTTCGCTCCCCGAAACCAGGGTGAGTTGGGAACTCCGACCACCGCGGACGACGGCGAGACGGACTCCGACTCCGATGATCTGGTAAGTCACACTGAGGGCCCCATGCTCATTCCTGTAGAAATAAGGGTGCCGTCCGCAGGGGCACACGTGCAGCTGCTAGCCCTATTAGACTGGGTGCACCAGGTGCGTAATCAGCCCAAAAGTGGTGGAGAAAATGGGCCTGAGACTAAAAACGTTAAAAAGGCCCATTGCATTCTGTCAGCTGGACGGAACAATAGCAGGAGGGGGCCCAACCAGTTTTGTGACTGAACCCATTGAAATGCAATTGGGGGATCACGTAGAGACTCTCAGTTTTATTGTGGCCCCTAGCATGGAACGACCCCTCATACTTGGACTGCCCTGGCTCTGTAGATGGAACCTGCGTGTTAACTGGAAAATGGGGGGTTTGCGCATCCACACCAGAAACCCTGGACTAGAAACGGAAGAACACCCCCCCCCCCGAGGACGGAGTAGAACACGAAGGGGCAGAGGTGGCAATAGGTCATATTGAAGGGGAGGAGAAGATTCCAAAGGAGTATTGGGATCTCCGAGAAGTTTTTAGTGAAAGAGCTTCAGACGTGCTGCCCCCCCCCCCACAGAGCTATGGACTGTACAATTGAAATACTCCCTGGAGTAAAACTCCCTAAGCCAAAGATCTACCCTATGACCCCTCGAGAACTGAGGGAGTTACGAAAGTTCATTGACAAAAACCTAGAACAGGGGTTTATCCAACCAGCCAGACCAAGGGTAGCGGCACCGGTACTGTTCTGGGAAAAGAAAGATGACTCCTTTCATCTGGTAGTTGATTATAGGAACCTGAACGCCATTTGCGTGGAAAATGTCTACCCCCTGCCACTCATAAAGGACATGCTATCCCACCTAGGAAAGGGGAAGATATTCACCAAACTCGACTTATGAGAGGCTTACTACAGAGTGCGAAGTAAGGAAGGGGATGAATGGAAAACAGCATTTAACTGCCCACTGGGATGTTTCCAGTTTCGAGTGCTCCCTTTTGGACTACAAGGAGCCCCTGCTGTGTTCATGCAACGAAGTACTGCACGAGCATTTGTATAAAGGGGTGTTGGTCTATTTGGACAACATTCTTATCTACTCTGAGAACATGGACGACCATGTGAAATTGGTACGAACTGTCCTGAAAAAACTCAGGGCTGCTGAACTGTATGCCAAGCTCTCCAAGTGTGAATTCCACCAAAGCAAAATTGACTATCTTGGATATTGCATATCCCATGAAGGAATAGAGATGGATCCTGGAAAAGTCCAGGCTGTATTGGAATGGAATGCACCCGCAAACAACTGCAGAGCTTCTTGGGATTTGCTAACTTCTATAGACAGTTCATCCCCTCGTTTGCAAAAATTGCGCTAACAATAACAAATCTCCTGAAAACAAAAGGTGAAGCAAAACCAAAGCCCTCCCAGGCCCTTGAGTGGACTATGGACTGTCAGGCATCATTCAAAAAGCTAAAACGGTTGTTTGCCGCTGAACCAGTCCTCAAACATCCAGACATGGAAGAGCCTTTTGTAGTACAGGCTGACGCGAGTGACGTGGCAGTAGGAGCAGTACTCCTGCAAAAGAATGCAGAAAGGAAATTACAACCCTGTGCCTATACCTCCCGTAAATTGTCGGAGACCGAAAGAAGATGGGCCATATGGGAGAAGGAAGCTTTTGCAGTACACTGGGCATTGTTAACCTGGAGACAATTTCTTGAAGGAGCTAAGCATCCTTTTGAAGTTTGGACTGACCATAAAAACCTGGAGGCATTGAAAACACTGCGTAAGCTGTCACCAAAGCAAATTCGCTGGGCTCAGCACTTCAACCGTTTTAATTTCACTCTACGCTACCTTCCTGGTGGAAAGAATCTCATGGCTGATGCATTTTCCAGATTGCCTCAATACAACAGTACCAAGGAGGAAATGGTTCGCCCGATCATCCCTTCGACCCACTTACCAGAGCGCAAGTGAGGGGTGATCCAGTCCTCTCGGGCAATTTGCGTCAGAAACTACCAGAAGCTTTGAAAACTGATGAGCGGTTTCAAACCCACTCGAATAAATGTACACTTTGTGATGGACTAGCTTGGCTTGGAGCCAAATTGTATGTTCCTGCCAGTTTGAGAGTAACAGTATTGCAGCACGCTCATGACGCCAAGGTGGTGGGACACTTTGGATGTCAAGTTTCTGAAAGATGCCCTAATTGGATCATGAGCCATGATCCAAACTTCAAAGGAAATATATTCATTTATTAGGAGCACCATTCTGGCAATACTCGGATGCAGTTAGGACTGATCCTATGTAGATTTACGTTCCCCGATGACCCTGTCTCTTCCCTCCTCTCTGGCCATGTCATAAATCACATTCTCCAATTAACCACTTTGGCTGGCTGTGAAACCTAACACCCTCCTTCTGATTGCAGTCAGAAAGAATGTATGGAATTCACTTCAGTTCTCCCTCCCTCCTGCTCATGGCAACTTGAAAGCTTTGCAAGTTGACATTGGATTTGTTAAAACTCTCCATCTCGTTAAAAGACAATTCTGGTGGCCCGCACTCAAAAAGGACATAGAAGCATACATAGTTAGCTGCCCAGTGTGTGCCTCAGCTAAGAGACCTCCAGGGAAGCCACCTGGTCTACTTCAGAGTGTGGCGAGGCCAAATGCCCCGTGGAAAGAGATATCAATGGATTTTATTGTAGACCTGCCAGATAGTGGGGGGGTGCACAGTCATATGGGCATTAACTGATTTGTTTTCCAAACAAGTGCATTTCATCCCATGTCCTAAGATCCCTTCAGCTAAAACCCTTGCAAAAATGTTTATTCAACATGAGAACCAATTCCGTGTTAGAACAATATCTAAGATGTTACATAAATTATCAGCAAGATAACTGGGTGGACTTATTGCCATTTGCGGAGGTGGCGTATAATAACTCCATACATAGCAGCACAGGGTTCACTCCGTTCAAGGTGGCTTCTGGACAAGAATTTGTACCAATCCCAGAGCTACCCCAAAATGACCCACAGAACCCCTCCTTGATTGAGTGGATTAACCAGTTACGAGAGACTTGGGCAGTAACTCAAAAAGCTCTAGATGAAGCACATTGAGCACATAAAGCCCAAGCTGATAAAAAGAGGTGCCCGGCACATGCTTATAAAGTGGGGAACATGGTTTACCACTCTACCAAGTATTTGCAAACCCCCCAAAAGTCAAAGAAGCTTGGACCCAAGTATGTCAGCCCTTTCCCAATTACTCGAGTCATTAATCCAGTCATGGTTGAATTGAAATTGCCAAAAAATTTGCAACAAATTCACCCCGTGTTTCATGTCAGCTTGCTGAAACCGGAACATTCGTCCCCTTTACGTCCGGACCAAGAGCCTCCTCCTGTCCCCATACTGATTGAAGGGGAACAACATTTTGAGGTTAAGGAAATCTTGGATTCCAGGAAGCATCACGGTAAAGTGCAATATCTGGTGGCCTGGAAACATTTCCCATTGTCTAAAGCTGAATGGATGAACAAACGTGATGTCCGGGCACCAAAGAAAGTACACTTGTTTCACACCAAATATTCTGATAAACCCTGATTTCTATCTATGTATATTGTATTGTGTTATTACCTCCTTTCTCCTCTCTTTTAGGCATAAGGGTTTCCTTTCTTCTGAAGGGGGGGCCGAATGTCAGCCTCTGCTTTTTCCTGCTTTGGCTGCCATGGTAACAGGGGGAGGGGGAAGTTGTAAGCATGCTGGACAGAGAAATGAAAGTAAATCCTAAGATATAGTATTGCATCTTTGAAGCTAGTATCGGTTCAATGGCCGTGGCGTTCCTGATTTATGACACCACCAGACGTGTGCTTGCTTCCACGTGACCCCTGGGAGACCTTTGGATTGGATGATTTACATTGGACAGTGGGAGGGGATGCTTTCTATCTGTAATTTTCGCACTCTTGTCTCCGATTCTGCTTTTTTTTGGTTGCGATCACTTCATTTTCCAGTAAAAGTATCTGCTTCTATAAACAATGGAGTCTGGGTCATTCTTTCTTGGACTTCGAAGGAAGCACACCTGACAGACCATGTCATACTAGAATTCAACATAATGCAAACAGAAGCAATAAAACATATATGATACCAAAATCTTAGATTTTAAATGAACTGATTTTAATAAACTCCGAGAGAACTTGGGAAAGATTCCTTGAATGAAAATCCTTAAGGGGAAAACAACTCAAGAATTTTGGGAAACTCTAAAAAATATGATGGCCATTGACCTGACTTCCATGACGGCCATGGACCTGACCCAATTAGTTCATGGCCCTACTCACAGGGGAGGTCACACTCTGGACTTGATTTTTGTCTCTGGCCAGTGGTTGAGTGGTCTTGTTATAGGGGATATAGATATGGAACCCTTGTCATGGACTGACCACTCGCTCCTTCACCTGGATCTTCGAACTGCTGCCCCTCGCCGCAGGGAGGCAGACCCAATTAGATGGATCCGCCCCAGGCGCCTGATGGATCCTGATAGGTTCCAGATGGAGCTTGGGCCATTTCCTGAGGATCTAGCACATGACTCGGCTGAGGACCTGGTAGCCGCCTGGGATTGGGCGGCTGGTGGAGCCTTGGACCGAGTCGTGCCTTTGCGGCCTCTGATCCGGTGCCAATCCCGGGCAGCTCCTTGGTTCACGGAGGAGCTGAGGGAAATGAAGCGCTGGAAAAGCCGCCTGGAGAGCGGTTGGAGGGCCAGTCTCGCTGAATCTGATCGAACACTGGTAAGGTCACATATTAAGGCCTACCTAGTGGCGATAAAGACGGCAAAGTTTAATTACTTTTCCGCCTCTATTGCATCATCAGGGAATCGTCCGGCTGCCCTGTTCAGGGTAACCCGCTCCCTGCTCCATCCGGGAGTGCGGGAGGATCCCTTGGAAGGCAGGGCGGAGGATTTCGGACAATACCTGTATGACAAAATCGCCCAGATCCGGGGGGATTTGGACTCTGACTGGGTAGATCAGGGCAGGGTGACGAGGAATAGTCTTGAGAATGTTATCTGGGAGGAGTTTGATGCTGTGACTCCCAATGATGTGGACAGGATTTTGGGGAGACTTAGTGCGGCCACATGTTTACTGGACCCGTGTCCCTCCTGGTTGGTACTGGCTTCCGGGGAGGTTACACAAGGCTGGCTCCAGGGCGTCATTAATACTTCGTTGAGTGAGGGTTACTTCCTCACCGCCTTGAAAGAGGCAGTGGTGAGGCCTCTCCTCAAGAAGCCGTCCTGGATCCGGCAGTACTGGCCAACTATCGTCCTGTCTCCAACCTTCGCTTCATGGCGAAGGTTGTTGAGAGTGTGGTCACGCGACAGTTTCTGCAATTCCTGGAGGAAACATCCTATCTAGATCCGTTCCAGTCGGGTTTCAGGTCTGGGCACAGCACGGAAACGGCATTGGTCGCGTTGGTTGATGATCTCTGGAGGGCTCGGGACAGGGGTTGCTCCTCTGTTCTGGTCCTGTTAGACCTCTCAGCGGCTTTTGATACCATCGACCATGGTATCATGCTGCACCGGCTGGAAGAGTTGGGGGTGGGAGGCACCGTGTTATGGTGGTTCTCCTCCTTTCTCTCCGACCAGTCACAGTTTGTGTTGGCAGGGGGGCAGAGGTCGACCTCGAGGCCTCTCATTTGTGGAGTGCTGCAGGGATTGGTCCTCTCGCCCCTTCTGTTCAACATTTATGTGAAGCCGCTGGGCAAGATCATCCATGGCTTTGGGGTGAGATACCACCAGTACGCTGATGACACCCAGCTGTACATCTCCACCCCAGGCCACCCCAACGATGCCCTTGAAGTGATGTCCCAGTGCCTGGAGGCTGTGCAGATCTGGATGGGGAGGAACAGGCTCAAGCTCAACCCTTCCAAGACTGAGTGGCTGTGGCTTCCGGCATTCCGATATAGTCAGTTGACTCCATCACTGACTATTGGGGGTGAGTCGTTGGCCCCCCACAGAGAGGGCTCGCAATCTGGGAGTCGTCCTGGATATGCAGCTGTCCTTGGAGGAACATCTGACGGCTGTAACCAGGGGGACCTTTTGTCAGGTTCGCCTGATTCGCCAGTTGCGGGCCTTTCTTGATAGGGATTCCCTGTGCACAGTCACTCATGCCCTCATCACCTCTTGCCTTGACTACTGCAATGCTCTCTACATGGGGCTCTCCTTGAGGAGCACCCGGAGGCTCCAGCTGGTCCAGAACGCAGCAGCGCGGGTAATGACGGGAGCAGCATGGCGCTCCCATGTAACACCGCTCCTGCGTGAGCTGCACTGGCTCCTGGTGGTCTTCTGGGTGCACTTCAAGGTGTTGGTTATCACCTTTAAAGCGCTCCATGGCATAGGGCCTAGCTATCTTCGAGACTGCCTGCTGCTACCGACGACCTCCCATCGACCCGTGTGCTCCCACAGAGAGGGCCTCCTCGGGGTGCCATCAGCCAAACAGTGCAGGCTGGTGACCCCCAGGGGGAGGGCCTTCTCTGTGGGGGCACCTACCCTCTGGAATCAGCTGCCCCCAGAGATAAGGAGAATCCAAGACCTCAGTGCCTTCCATCGTGCTCTTAAAACCCATTTTTTCAAGCAAGCCGGGCTGGCTTAAGAAGAAATTTTTAAATGTTTTAATTGGTAGTGAGTTTTAATTGGGCCAAATTTATATATCTTTTAATTGTTTTTAATATTTGTACTGCATGTTTTTTAATTTTGGCTGTACACCACCCTGAGTCCTCAGGGAGAAGGGCGGTATAGAAATTTAAAAATAAATAAATAAATAAATAAATGATCATAGAAGCCCAGACCAGCACAATACCACTGAGAAAGAAAAACAAGAAATCCAAGAAGAAACCAACATGGCTGCACAAAATCTCTCTGACAAATTGAAAGACAAAAAAGACAAGTACAAAAAATGGAAAGAGGGACAGTCAAAGATCATTTTAAAAGTTTCTTCCAACATATAACAAGAAAAAAAAATCAAAGAAACAGTCAGTCCACTAAAGAACAAGGAAGTAACAGGCAGCAGACAGAAAGCAGAGCTATTTAACTCATTCTTTGCATAAGTCGTCACGCAAAAAGAAACTACAGCAGAGGTGATATTCACCAGGTTCTGAAAGCCTTAGTAAGACCACCCCTACAATACTGCATCCAGTTTTGGTCATCATTAATCAGTGTAACATCTGGGTAGAAAATCTTTTGTGTTATCCAACATTTATCATCATTTTCTTTTTTTTTTATTGCAAAAGTTTTACAATTACATTTTCACCCCGCTTTTCCCCCCCAACCCACCCCTCACTCCCCACCCTAACCCCCCCAAACCCCCCTAACCCTCCCCCTCTGGCTTCCACAGAATATAATCCCATCAAAATCCCCTTTTTTTATAAAAACTTGAACCCCTCAAGCCCCCTTATAATTAATTTTTTTTCTCTTCACAATTCATACATTTCTATTTTTATATAATACTTTCAGTGAAAAGCGATTTGATACTTCCTAACTTGGTATTTATTCTGCACATAATCTATCCATTTCTTCCATTCCCATTCATAAGTCTCTTGTGAGCGATCTTTTAAATATGCTGAAATCTTCGCCATCTCCGCAAAACTGGCCATCTTAAAAGTCCATTCTTCAATGGTGGGTAAGGCTTCATTTTTCCAATATTTACCTATCAATAATCTCGCTGCTGTTATCATGTACAATATCAACTTAGTTTCATCCAATGTAAAACCCTTTACTATCCCCAATAAAAACAATTGTGGAGAAAATTGAATTTTTTTCTTCAAAACATTCCGCATAACCCACCATATTTTTATCCAAAAAGCCTTAACTTTCTGGCAATTCCACCAAACATGGTAATATGTAGCATCTAAACCAGTGGTTCTGAACCTTCCTAATGCCGCGACCCTTTAATACAGTTCCTCATGTTGTGGTGACCCCCAACCAGGGGTGGGTTCTAAATTTTTTTACTACCGGTTCTGTGGGCGTGGCTTATTTTGTGGGTGTGGCTTGGAGGTCATGTGACTGGGTGGGCGTGGCTAGCTGGTCATATGACCAGGTGGCCATGGCTATGTGTATAGGGACTACTCAGAGGGCCGAAAAAAGTCATTTCTGACAGGTCCTCGCACTTTTGACTGGTCCTCACACTTATGACCATCCTCACATTTATGCCCGTGCAGCATTCTTAACAACCATGTCACTCATTTCACAACTGCTTCTTTTCACCATGGTGATAAGATAGGGCAAAAAACGTAAAATGTGAGGATAGTCGTAAATTCGAGATCTGGTCAAAAGTGCGAGGACCAGTCAAAAACAACTTTTTCAGCCCTCTGAGTAGTCTGTATGCACAAAAGGACTACCCAGAGGGCTGAAAAAAGTGATTTCTGACTGGTCTTCGCACTTATGACTGGTCATCATTTATGCCCATTGTAGCATTCTTAACAACCATGTCACTCATTTCACAACTGCTTCTCTTCACCATGGTGACAAGATAGGGCAAAAACGTAAAATGTGAGGACAGTCGTAAGTTCTAGGACTGGTCAAAAGTGCGAGGACCAGTCAGAAATAACTTTTTCAGCCCTCTGAATAGTCCATATGCATAAAAGGATACAGCAATAGAGAGGGATGAAGGAAGGGAAGGGAAATTAGAGTAGGAGTGAGGGTAAGAGAGGGAGGAAGAGAGGAGAAGGAGAAAGGAAGAGGAAGTAGGGAGGAGAAGAAGAGGGGGAGGAAGAGAAAATAAGAAGGAAAGGAAAGAGAGAGGTGGTAGGTTTGAGGAGAAAGATTGCTGTACAATAAAAAAGATGAAAGGGAAGAAAGCCAACCCCAAACAAATATAAAGATATTAAGATAAAGAATGAATTGTTAAACTTTAAAGAATAAAAGAGAACAAATAGCAATAAATAGCAATAATTAGAAACACACATACAAACATACAATGTATTTTCTTTTGTAGGAAGTTAGCACCCATCCCTTTCCTGGAAGAGTGAAATATTTTAGGAAATATGAAAAAGGCAGAATATTATATTTCCCTGGGATAAACATGTTTTGAAGCAGCTCCCATCTTCCTGCCCCCACCCTTTGTCAATGGGCCATTAAGGCCTGGGCCAGTCTATTCTACATAACAAAGATCTACCTCCTTCAGGCAGAGCCATAGTAGGAATTGCCAAAGATCCAATAAAGATAGGATTAGCCCTCTACCCATCTAGCAACAGAAACTCACCACACGTGACCTGGGAAGCACATGTGACCATCAGCCACAGCAAGGGTAGCTAAGACCCCCACCCCCTGGGAGTCTGACAACCAATCAGGATACTCTTTCGGGGCCCCAAGAAATGCAGAGCCAGAGGGAGCATAAAAACCCAAGGATTTACTGTATCTGCCCTTTTCTGTTCAGGAACTCAAGCCATGTGATCCTGTCCACCATTAAACCATCTTTCCAAGCAGTCTCCATGTTTCCAGTGTCTTTTTCCCCACTTGGAGCAGAACCTAGAAGGAGATTTCTTCCAACACTTTGAACAGAGTATTTGGCCGGTTCACAAATTTAAACAGTGTTTAGTCATTTCAATTAAACTTACAATTTCTATATTTCCTTTTTGCCATATTTATTCCTCATCTATTTTTGTAAAAAACCAATATTACCCTTCATCCTCATCTCTAATCTTAATAAAATTCAATTTTTCCCTTCTATATTATACCCTTTCCCATTGTCATCTATTTTTATATCCATCCTCACATTGGTTTATTATGTAATATTACAGTTGTTTAATATAAATTCAACATTTTAATATAAATCAATTAGTTATATAACTACCTTTTTTGTATATTAATCAATATGAACATGAATATTCCAATTATTTCCATGCAATCCAATTTCTTACAAATCAATTAATTATATTTACCAATAATAATAAACTAAATAATTTCCCCCATATATTCCTCCAAACCACAACTTAACCATTTCTGCTTTCAACACAATATACAATTAATAATATCTCAATTATTACAATTCCCTAGTTAAATAGAGCTTTTTTTCTTTTGTGTTTTAAAATCTTGAACTCTCCTCTTTTCCCCTAAATTTCCCATTGTTTGCACCTACCTTTTTTGGTGAGGAAAAAGAAAAGAAATCTGCCTGCCTAATTTTCCAACGTTGCAGCAACAGCAAAGCCAACAGCCTGCTTTACTTTCAGTTTCGTGTTTCAGCATAGCTAGGGGAAAAAAATTGCTCCAGCAAGCAAACAAGCAGCAGAGCCCTGAGCAAAACAGCTGAGAGCAAATCAGCTGAGAGTCAGGAGCCGATCTAATCAAGGGCTAATTAGCCTATGCTGAAGCTCCGCGGGCCAATAAAATTACAAAAAAACACCGAACCATTTGTTAAATTGCTGGCTCTCCCGCCCCTCGCCCACCACTATTTATTGACAATAAATAGTGGTGCGGAGGGGCGGGGCAAGCCAGCAATTTAACAAATGGTTCGACTGCACCACTGGCTATAGGGCGGCCCTTTGAAGCCCCGCGGCAAGAATTTAAACCGTTTTTTTTCCTCTAGCCATCAGCTGGGACTCAGGAGGCAGCAATAGATTGGAGTGGGTGGGGTAAACGAATGGCCGGCGATCCAACAGAGCAGAGAGTGAGGGTGAGTGAAGGCATGGGGGGGTGAGAGAGGGCTTTGGCGACCCCTGTGAAATGGCCGTTCGACCCCCAAAGGGGTCGCGACCCCCAGGTTGAGAACCGCTGATCTAAACTATCACATCTCCAACATTTTGGCTGAACATTATAGAAATTTTCCCTCAGGTTCTGCGACTGTGTAAATTTAACATTCTGAACCCATATTTTCTCCCATGTTTCCAACATTACTGGTTCTGCAAAATTCTGTGCCCATTTAATCATACAATCTTTAACCAATTCAGTTTCTGAATCCCTTTCTAACAAAACATTGTAAAGCCTTTTAATATGCATTGGACCTTTCTCTTTTATATGTCTAACCAATTCTTCCTCATGCAACATAGTACCAGTTTTTTGGTCCTCTTTCCATCTCAGTTGAAGTTGATTATACTGTAACCAAGTTAAGTTAATCCCTTCGTCCAACAGTGTCTCTAATGTCTTTAGTTGCCATCTGCCCGCATCTGTAAAAAGAACTTCTTTATATAAAAACCCCCCGAGTGACATTATATTTGTATTCCATATAATATGACCAAGATCCAGCCATAACGGTATTTTGTAATCCCATTTAAATCGGTGCTTCTTCCAAACTCTCATCAACGAATCTCTAAGTATATGGCTTTTAAATACTTTATCCACTTTGTTTTCATAAAATAAGTAAGCGTGCCAACCAAGATCAAGGTCAAAGCTTTCTATATTCAATATTCCAGTCTTTTTCCTTCCAAACCAATCGCTTGCTTGAGTCAAAGCTGCTGCTTCATAATATAACTGTAGGTTTGGAAGTTTAAGGCCTCCCCTTTCTGGAGCATCTTGCATAATTTTTAGTTTCACTCTCGGTTTTTTCTCGTTCCAAACAAACTTATTCACTCTACTTTGCCATTCTTTCAGTTGTTTATCACTTTTAAGCACCGGAATCATTTGAAACAAAAAAAGAAATCTTGGCAAAATGTTCATCTTAACTGCTGCTATTCTTCCAAGTAACGAAAGCTGCAGTTTTTTCCAAGTCTCCATATCTTTCTGTACATCTCGCCATAACACCTTATAATTGTTTTGAAATAGTTTCATATTTGATTCTGCAACCTGAACTCCTAGATATTTAACCTTTGGTACAATCTCAAAGCCTGCCGTCCTTTCAAATTCATGTTTTCGATCTTGTGTCATATTTTTAACTATCATCTTAGTTTTTTTCTGGTTCAGTCTAAATCCTGATACTGTACCATAATCTTTTATAATGTCTTTCATCTGGATTATTGATTCCATCGGCTGTGAAAAGGTAACAACCAGGTCAACTGCAAATGCCCTTATTCTGTAATCCTCTTGCCTTATCACTATACCTTTCAAGCTGTTCGAATCCCGTATTGTATTCAACAAGACTTCTAGTGTTAAAATAAATAACAAAGGGGATAACGGACAACCTTGTCTTGTTCCTTTTTCAATATTAAAATCTGTTGTTAAATTTCCATTAATAATAATCTGTGCCTTTTGCTCTTGGTAAATTGCTGAAACCGCTTGTATAAATTGATCCCCAAAGTCCATCTTTTTTAAAGTCTTTAATAGAAAATTCCAATCCACTCTGTCAAAGGCTTTCTCCGCATCCAAAAAAACCAGCACTGCAGGGATCTGTTTATTCTTCTCAAGATATTCCAATAAATCTATAACTTGCCTTACATTGTCCTTCATATATCTACCCTCTATAAATCCCGCTTGATCATCATGAATCACCTCTTGAATTACTGGCATCAACCTGTTGGCTAGTACTTTTGCATAAATTTTATAATCATTATTCAGAAGAGATATTGGTCTATAGTTCTCCGTTTTTTTAGGACCTGCTTGCTCTTTTGGTATCAAAGAAATATAAGCTGTTTTCCATGATGGGAGTATTTTACCCCCTTGTATGTTACAAAATAAGTCTCTAAGTTGTTCCACCATTTCTGCTTGCAAAGTTTTATAATACACTGCAGTCAAGCCATCTGTTCCTGGAGCTTTGGCAGTTTTCAGTTGTTTAATTGCTGCAATTATTTCCTCCACTGTTCTAGGGTGATTCATTCTTTCCTTTTGTTGATTAGTAACTTTTGTAACTCTTTTATTTTCTAAATATTTTTCTATAAGTCCATTCTGTATATCATCTTTAGCATATAGTTTAGTATAATAATCTACAAAAGCTTCTTTAATTAATTTTTGTTGATAAATTTCTTTCCCTCCAATATCAATACAGTCGATAGTCCGCATACTCTGTTTCTTCCTTAATGTATAAGCCAGCCATCTGCCCGGTTTATTGGCATTACAGAATGTATTATGCTTTGCATATTGTAAATTTGTTGCAACTTGATCCGCTATAAGCATTTGGAATTGATCTTTCAAAAGTTTTATAGCACCACGTATTCTTTCATCTGCTGGATTTTTGATAAGTAACTGTTCTTTTTTCTTTATTTCTGCTTCAATTTCTAATCTTTTCTTTTGTCTGTTCAATTTATGTTTAGAGTTCATATGAATGAGTACCCCTCTCATATACGCTTTACTTGCATCCCAGACAATTTCAATAGGGGTACCCTTGTTCAAATTAATTTCAAAAAATTCTTTCATCTGCTTCTTAAGTTCTATTATATTTTTTTCATATCTAAACAAATTTTCATTTAATCTCCATGATCTTCTCTCAATTTTTCCAATCTCAATTTCTATCCATACTGAGCTATGATCAGATAAAATTCTTGGAAAGATTTTAGTTCTTTTTGTTTTAACAAGTAAATCATTTGACAATAAAATAAAATCAATCCTTGAAAAGGATCTATGTCTATCAGAAAAAAAGGTATAGTCCAGGTCTTTTGAATTGTATATTCTCCAAACATCTTTTAATTCCAAATCTTCTTTCATATCAAAAAAAGTTTGTGGTAGTCTAATCCTTGACTTCGCCAGACTTTTTTTATCTAGTTTAGAATCAATTATTCCATTCCAGTCTCCCATAATCAAAATAGATCTATAATCCCATTGCAATATTTTAGTATGCAAAATTTTATAAAAGTGATCCTGTTGTTGGTTAGGAGCATAAATTCCAATCACAAGAATTTGACCATGTACAGTATACAGTTCAATTGCTACAAACCTACCACCTTCATCCGCTTCTATAATTTTAGCTGATAATCTTTTATTTATATAAATAACCACGCCATTCTTTTTTTCCAAGTTTGAAGCTATGAAGTGTGATCCTAATTTTGAGTTTATCAAGTATTTTTGATCTTGCATTCTGATATGAGTTTCTTGTAGACAAGTTATATCATTATTAAATTGTTGCAAATATGTAAATATTTTCTTTCTTTTCTGTGGTGAATTCAGTCCATTCACATTCCAAGACAAAAACTTAACCATCATGTATACCTTTTTGAAGCGACGAGCAGAATTGCCGGATGTCTTCCGAGGCCACCGACTTTGCTCTCCCCATGGCTTCACTGTGTTCTATAGTACTCTTAGCTCCTTTTTTATATTGTTGTACCTTAGCTCTTTCTTGCAATTGTTTTTCTTTGAGTTGTTTTGAAACTGCACGAGTTATTCGCTGGTCTTTAGCTTCAGCCATACGAACTAGGTCCAAAGCCACATCTCTTGTAGTCAAAATTGGAGAGGATTCTAACAGGGGCTCCTCCAGAAAACCTCCTACAGCACCCTGCGCTTCTATTGGATCTAATTCAACCTGCTTAAGCTGCACTTCCAACTCTTGCTGGGGTTGCTTCTCCTTATCACTCTCCTTTATCTCCAATACAGTAGATGAACGTGGAGATGGTGATCTCTCCTTAAAAACGGTATGGTAAAAATGTTCCGCTTTTTCAACAGTATTCAGTCGATATCTTTCCCCATGATACTTCAAAATTATACCCGTTGGGGCATCCCACCGAAATGGAATCTCTAATTTGTTTAATTCCTTTACTAAAAAACCAAAACCTTTTCTATCTTTCAGCATCTTTGGCGGTAATTCTTTATAAATTCCAACTTGAGTTCCCTCCACTTGCACAGAGGAAAGAAAAGATTTTTGCAAAATATCATTTCTCATTCTTCTATCTGTGAAATATATCACCACATCTCTAGGTAATTGTCTTTGTCTGGCCACCCACGAATTCACTCTGTAGATTTTTTCTATTTTGTAAAAAATCTCATCAGAATTGATTTTTAACAACACAGCCAAGGCATCAGCACAAACCTGTCTCAGATCTTGCCTGTCACTCTCCTTGATACCTCTAATTCTTATAGCAAATTCCATGGACCAGAATTGCATCATTGTAATTTCGTCTTCAACTCTCTGCATTTTATTATCCACATCAGCAATTTTAAAATCAGTGTCCTTTATTTTGACATTCACTTCTGATTTAAATTCTTCCAATTTAGAATCCACTTTAATAATAATTTCTGACAGGCCAGAAACCACATTTGATAATTTATCAGTCACCTTGTCATAATTCTCTTTCACCAAGTTTTTCATTTCACTAATTTCCTGCTTAATTTCTTGTTGAGATTTTTGAAATTTATCATCCATTTCCTGTTGAGATTTTTGAAAATTATCATCCAAAGCCTGAGTGATAAATTTTTTTAAGTTTTCAAAGTCAAACTGCTCTTCAGGCTTGTGTGTGGGGGATCCCCCCCCTGCTGCCTTGCTTTCCTGTTTTTTAGAAGCCATTTTGCCACGTAGGTTAGATTTTCTAAAAAGGGAAATCCTTTTTCCTCTTCCAACACCACAAAATCCTCTAAAAAAGTCCCCCAGTTTTAGACAAATTAGAAGTAGAATTAGACTGTAAGATCAGCTTGTTTTAAAAAGGGATTTTCCCCCCCTCTTCTCCTGTGCCTGCTACAAACAGCGCAACAATGTAACTTGTTGGAATAGCTTTAGGAAGTCACTCTCCCTTTCAGCTTGTTAACTTATTAACGCTGGAGCGGCGCCATCTTTTCAAGCCGCTTCCGCTCGTTTTAGTTTTTAGTCAAATCGGGAAGTCACAAAGAAAAAGAATACTTGCAGTTCCTTGGTTTCAGGGTTCAGGTTTTTTTTAGTTGGTAAAGTTAGTTTCAATCGATTTTCGTGTTTGCTGCTGCCGGCTTGCTCTGCAGAAAGCAGAGTCGTCCCACGCCGCTCGGAGTCTTCGCAAGTTGAAAGGGAGCCGCGCCTGTTTCCCCCCCAGTAGCAAACTTCTGGGGGCTCACAGGGGCTCAACCTGCACCTTGCTTACTCTCTCCTTCAAATCCTGCAGATTCTGGAGTTTCCAAGCCGCTTCTCACGATCGAAGCGGCTCTACAAACGGCGGGGCTGGCGGTCCTTAAAAAGGCACCGTCTTCACCGGAGCCAGCAAAACCGGAAGTCCAACATTTATCATCATTTTCTTAATACATATTTATCTTTCTTCTTACATTTAAATTTAAGGGGGGTGTAGCCAGTATCCACAGCGAAATGACACTTTCTTCAGGGGCCCTGAAGGATTGTCTCTGTAAGGATTGCTTCTCCTTCCAACTTAAGAAAATAAAGAGTCTTGAGACGTGGTAGTTCAAAAGGATCCTTTTATTAAGCAGAAGTGATAGCAACCAAGTTAAAGCAAGATCTGAATACCCTTAGGCAAGACAAGTAGGATTAAAGCAGTAGAGACCCCTCCCTTTAAGTCAAAATGCAAATTTTAGCCAATACACAAGTGTGAAGATGTTTTCTTTACTAATTTTCCTGAGAGACCGAACAAACATATATTCAAACTGTTATCCTTTAAAGTAAAATGGCTATCATAAACATTCCTCCACGTTAAGAGGATCTCAGGGCTCTTTGGCGCCAGGATATAGGTTGTAAAATATCTGTTGACACAGGCAATGCTAGTAAATCGAATCCAAGCCTCCCCTTCTCCCAATTGATTGACAGTATCACTCTTAGGGATCTGACAGTCAATATCACAGCCATCTGGGGGTCTTGTTTGGCTGAAGCTGTCCTGAGAGACACAAAGCACAGGGAAGCTGCAAATTCCCTGACTGGTCGGAAGAAGCCTCTGAACTGAATGACTGAGAAAGCAGCCATTGAGAGAACCAAACAGAGGAAGTAGATGAACTTTTTGCTAGTCAGCTAACTAAGGTATGTAGGAAGCACATCATAATAATAATGGGGGTTTTAAACTACCCTGACATTAACTGGGAGACAAACTCTGCACCAAGTGGAAGATCCAACATGTTCCTAACAAACCTATTTCTAAATATCTAAGTGCATGAGCTCACTGTAACAACATTGTCAAAAAGGTATTAGGAGTTGTTAACCTAATCTTGTGTAGCTTCTTCTCTGGTAATGTTGTACTACTAACTAGAGCATACAAAACATTTGCTAGACCAATTCTTGAATACAGCTCATCTGTCTGGAACCCGCACTGCATATTGGACATAAATACAATCGAGAGAGTCCAGAGATATTTTACGAGAAGAGTCCTCCATTCCTCTAACCGCAATAAAATATCCCATGCCACCAGACTCCAAATTTTGGGTTTAGACAACTTAGAACTACGCCAACTTCAGTCTGACCTAAGCATAGTACAAAAAATTATCTGCCACAATGTCCTTCCTGTCAATGACTACTTCAGCTTCAACCACAACAATACACAAGCAAATAATAGATACAAACTCAAGGTAAACCGTTCCAAACTCAATTGCAGAAAATATGACTTCAGTAACAGAGTGGTCAATGCCTGGAATGCACTACCTGACTCTTTAGTTTCTTCCCCAAACCCCCAAAACTTTAACCTTAAACTGTCTACTGTTGACCTCACCCCATTCCTAAGAGGTCTGAAGGGGTGTGCATAAGTGCACCAGCGTGCCTACCGTCCCTGTCCTTTTTACTTACTCTTTTCATGTATTCAAATTAAGTTGATACTTTTACTTGTTATATATGCTTTATAAATAAATAAATAAAATAAATAAATAAATTAGGTGCCCAATTCATCCATTCCATTCTATTGAGCTGCCACGCCATCAGTCCCCTCTACCACAAAGATCCTGCAGGAGAAGGGCGGTATGGACCTGGCAGGGTGAGAGCTGTGGGATCTGGCAGGATGAGAGCTGTGAACCATAAACACAAAGCTTTTGCTGTGTTCCAGCATAACAGATATAGCGCCCTTGCTGACCTTAATAGGGACACTAACGTGACAGGTCAAGGTAGTTGTGATACTGATATCTGAAATAAGCAGGGGATCATGGTCCGAGATGAAGAACTTACTTTGGAAAGGGGAAAGTGTGAACCAGGTATTACACATCAGTCACACAAAAAGAGCACAGTATCCAAAAAGAGAAGCCACCCTCTGGTTGGTGATTCAATTCTAAGGGATGTAAATTTAGGAAAAGATATGGAGGTTTTGAAAGAGGTCAGGAGTCTGCCAGGTGCTATTGCCAGCAGAGACAAGAGGCCTATTCTTAAAATAGTCAAGAATGCCAATAAGGACTGGGATGTTGATGCTATTATACATCTTGGCACAAATGATCTGTCCCAAAAGGATGTACTTTCTGTGCAGAATGATTTCCAGAGCTTGGGGTATGAATTTAGTAGTATAGGTTTAGTAGGCTTATCTTTTCAGAGGTTTTACCGGTATATAAGGAACAAAAAGGGAAAGGCCAGCATGTAGCAGAGTTTAATGTGTGGCTAAAGGAGTGGTGTAGAAGGGAAGGCTTTGGTTTTATTAGTCATGATTTCTGCAACTGGTCCAATGAAAAACTGTACAAAAGAGATGGATTGCATCCATCAAAGAAAGGGACTGAATTACTTAGCAAAAATTCACAGATTTTCTGGATAAACATTTAAACTGAACAGCAGGGACAGAGAATTAATTGATACAGAACATTTCTGTAACCAGCAATCCAAAATTAATAGGGTTATCAGTACATGTAACATATATGTGTGCGTGGGTAAGATTATCAGCTGCTGTCAAGCAAAACCAAGCATTTAATAGTGAGTGCCATACCATCAAACAGGTGGCAAGAAAGTAAGGGCAGTCAGGCACAACACAGGTTATGTAGACAGTAAACACAGGGTCAATCAAAATGGACTCAAATGTCTATACACCAATGCACAGAGTATGAGGAATAAACAGGGTGAATTAGAAATTCAAGTAAATGAGGGCAAATATAATATTGTTGCCATTACGGAAACTTGGTGGAATGAAACCCACAAATGGAACATACAGCTAGAGGGATATAAATTATTTAAAAGAAATAGACCAAATAAAAAAGGAGGTGGAGGTGCACTATATATAAGAAATAACTACATCTCTACAGAAATAGAGCACAACAATGATGAAAATTATCTTGAATGCATTTGGGTCAATATTAAAGGGGGGGGGAATGACATTGCCATAGGTCTATACTATAGGCCACCCAACCAAACAGAGACAGTAGATGAAATTTTTGCTAGTCAGCTAACTAAGGTATGTAGGAAGCACATCACAATAGTAATGGGGGTTTTAAACTACCCTGACATTAACTGGGAGACAAACTCTGCACCAAGTGGAAGATCCAACGGATTCCTAACAAACCTAGCAGACAACTATGTTTCCCAAAAAGTAGAGGAGGGATCAAGGGGATCAGCCATATTGGACTTAATTCTCACTAACAGAAATGAAATGATAGAAGGTGTTGAAGCTACAGGGCACTGTAGCTACAGGATCACTTGGGGACAAGTGATCACGCAATATTGGAATTCAACATTATGCAAATACAAGTAGTAGAACAAAGTCAAACTAGAGTCTTGGACTTTAAGAGAGCTAATTTCAATAAACTTAGAGAGAGTTTGAGAAGGATTCCATCAATGAGAATCCTCAAAGGGAAAACAACTCAAGAAGCTTGGGAAATTTTGAAAAGTGAGATTATAAAAGCCCACCCTAGCACAATACCAATGAAGAAGAAAAATCATAGATCTCAAAAGAAACCAGCATGGCTGCATAAAGAACTCTCTGAAAAATTGAAAGACAAAAAGGACAAGCAGAAAAAGTGGAAAGAGGGGCAAATAACTAAGACAGAATATCAACAAATAGCCTGAGCCTGTAAAGATGAAGTGAAGAAAGCTAAGGCTCACAATGAACAAAAGCTTGCGACAAAAGTAAAAAATAACAAAAAAGCTTCTTCCAACATGTTAAAAATAAGAAAAAAGTCAAGGAAACAATTGGCCCATTGCTGGGAGAAAGTGGCAAGAAGGTGACAAGCAACAGGGAGAAAGCAGAACTACTGAACTCATTTTTTGCATCTGTCTTTACACAAAAGGAAAAAACAGTCCAACCTATCAAAAACAGCACCACAAAAAAACAGATTAGGAACACAAGATAAAATAGGGAAGAAAATGGTAAGTGAACACCTGTCTACCCTACACGAGTTCAAATCACCAGGACCAGATGGATTACACCCCAAGGTTCTGAAGGAACTGACAGATGAGATCTCAGAACCACTGAACTATATCTTTCAAAGATCCTGGAGCACAGGGGAACTGCAAGAGGACTGGAAAAGAGCTGATGTAGTTCCCATCTTCAAAAAAGCGGAAAAAAACATATCCAGGAAACTATAAACCTATCGGCCTGACCTCAATACCAGGGAAGATTCTGGAAAAGATAATCAAGCAACAAATCACCGAACACCTAGAAGCAAACAAAGTAATAACCAAAAGCCAACATGGGTTTATTAAAAACAGATCATGTCAGGCTAATCTTATTGCATTCTTTGACAAAGTGACAAAATTAGTGGACCAGAGGAATGCTGTCGATATAATTTACTTGGACTTCAGTAAAGCATTTGATAAAGTAGACCATAACCTTCTACTAGATAAAGTAGAAAAATGTGGGTTAGACAGCATCACCACCAGATGGATTCAACTGATCAACTGCACTCAACGTGTAGTCCTCAATGGAACTGCATCTACATGGAGGGAAGTATGCAGTGGAGTACCCCAAGGCTCAGTTTTAGGCCCAGTACTCTTCAACATCTTCATCAATGAACGAGGGGATAGATGGGGAACTCATCAAATTTGCAGATGACACCAAGCTGGCAGGAATAGCCAACACTCCAGAAGATAGGCTCAAGATACAGAAGGATCTTGACAGACTTGAACATTGGGCACTATCTAATAAAATGAAATTCATCAGTGAAAAAAGTAAGGTTCTACATTGAGGGAAGAAAAACAAAATGCACAGGTACCATATATGTGGTACCTTGCTCAATAGTAGTAACTGTGAGAGGAATCTTGGAATCCTAGTGGACAACCGTTTAGGTATGAGCCAGCAGTGTGCAGCACTGCCAAAAAAAGCCAACACAGTTCTGGGCTGCATAAACAGAGGGATAGAATCAAGATCATGTGAAGTGTTAATACCACTTTCTAATGCCTTGGTAAGGCCACACTTGGAATATTGCATCCAGTTTTGGTCACCACGATGTAAAAAAGATGTTGAGACTCTAGAAAGAGTTCAGAGAAGAGCAACAAAGATGATGAGGGGACTTTGTGGCTAAAACATATGAAGCAATGGTGAAATGTAAAATTTGTTACTACTGGTTCTGTGGGCATGGCTTGGGGGGGTAATATGACTGAGTGGGCGTGGCCAACTTTTTTTTTAATTTAAAGCCATTTTTTCTACAACCTCTTTGGCTGAAGAGGTTGTAAAAAAAATACTTTTAAAAGCCTCTGACGATCCCAGCTGACTTGTCTGATCGGCAGAAGCTTTTTTTTTTAAAGCCTCTGATGATCCCAGCTGACTTGCCTGATCAGCAGAGGCTTTTTTTCCTTTTAAAAACATTTTTTCTATAACCTCTTCAGCCGAAGAGGTTGTAGAAAAAATGCTTTTTAAAGCCTCTGATGATCCCAGCTGAGCCGTGCAATCATCAGAGGCTTTTTTTTTACTTTTAAAAGCATTTTTTTGGCCAAAGAGGTTGTAGATATAGTCTACAATATATAGATATAGATATAGGGGATATAGTCATCGAACCCTTGTCATGGTCAGACCATTCTCTCCTGAGGCTTGACTTTCTGTCCGCTACACCCCACCGTAGGGAGGCGGAACCGATTAAATGGTTCCGCCCCAGGCACCTGATGGATCCTGACAGATTCCAGATGAAGCTTGGGCCATTTCCTGAGACTCTAGCTCACAACTCAATTGAAGACCTGGCGGCAACCTGGGATAGGATGGCCACTGGTGCCTTGGATCGAGTTGTGCCTTTGTGGCCTCTGACCTGGCGTCGAAGTTGCCCGGCTCTGTGGTTTTCTGAGGAATTGAGGGAAATGAAATGCCAGAAAAGACGCTTAGA
This sequence comes from Pantherophis guttatus, assembly GCF_059756535.1. Lineage (NCBI taxonomy): Eukaryota > Metazoa > Chordata > Lepidosauria > Squamata > Colubridae > Pantherophis > Pantherophis guttatus. The sequence continues at coordinate 56,283,915 of NC_142069.1, read as the reverse complement.
GAGTAGTTGGAGAGCCAGTCATTCCGAATCTGACCGAACACTAGTGAGGTCATATATTAAGACTTACTTAGTGGCGATAGCAGCGACAAAATATAACTATTTTTCCGCTATTGTTGCATCGGCAGATAATCGCCCAGCTGCCTTGTTTAGGGTGATCCACTCCCTCCTCCATCTGGGAGCACGGGAAGACCCCTTGCAAGGTCGAGCTGAGGATTTTGCACAATATCTACACGATAAAATCGCTCAAATTCGGGAAGACTTGGACTCTGACTGGGTAAGTTCAGATGAAGTGATGGAGGCGAGTCTTGAGGATGTTATTTGGGATGAGTTTGATCCTGTGACCCCTGAAGACGTGGACAGGTTACTGGGGAAGTTGAATGCAACCACATGTTTATTGGACCCGTGTCCCTCCTGGTTGGTACTGGCTTCCCAAGAGGTTACACGAGGCTGGCTCCATAGGATTATAAACGCTTCTCTGTGTGAGGGTTTCTTGCCTTCCACCTTGAAAGAGGTGGTGGTGAGGCCCTTCCTCAAGAAGCCCTCTCTGGACCCGGCTATTCTAGCAAACTACCGTCCTGTCTCCAACCTTCGCTTTGTGGCAAAGGTTGTTGAGAGTGTGGTGGCACAGCAACTCCCACAGTACCTGGATGAAACTGTCTACTTAGATCTGTTCCAGTCTGGCTTCAGGCCTGGTTACAGCACTGAAACAGCATTGGTCGCATTGGTTGATGATCTCTGGAGAGCTCGAGATAGGGGTTGCTCCTCTATCCTGGTTCTATTAGATCTCTCAGCGGCTTTTGACACCATTGACCATGGTATCTTGCTGCGCCGGCTGGAGGGGCTAGGAGTGGGAGGCATTGTTCTACGGTGGTTCTCTTCCTATCTCTCTGACTGGTCACAGTCTGTGTTGGCAGGAGGGCAGAGGTCGACTTCAAAACACCTTATTTGCGGGGTGCCGCAGGGGTCAGTCCTCTCACCTCTTCTGTTCAACATTTATGTGAAGCCGCTGGGTGAGCTCATCCGTGGTTTTGGGGTGCGGTGCCATCTTTACGCTGATGATACTTGTTAGGATATGGTTTGAGCCTAACAAGTTGTCCAGGCAATATATGTGTACTGTAACTTTAATCTGTAAATGTATTATGTGACTTTAAAGGTAATGCTGAGTCATGCTGTAATTAGGTAATGACTGGCTGTGAGAGTATTTAAGCAAGGTATTGTAACGTATTCAGTTTGATGATGAAGCTGCTATGATATGCTGCCATTGTGTATGAAGCCGAGATGATATGCTACCATTGAGAGGAATTGCTAATATTCTGCTAATCATCGTTGGATGGATTTGCTACCATCATGGTTTGTGAACCAGAGTGAGTTTGTTATTCTAACCAACTAATGTTTGTTTGGTAAGAAGATATCTGTAACTACTGGACTGATTTAACTGGCAAAGACTTGGAATTTATTTAAAGACTATGAGATTGTTTTTCTACTATAAAGTAAGCTTTTGATAAACCAGTTTGCATATCTCTTATTCATTGCTCTCAGCAACGTTTCCTTGTGCATTTACTTTGCTGGTTGGTAACACAACACCAAGATCCTTAACATTGGTTATGGGCCCAGAGCCAACCATAACTAACAAGGATTGTTAAAAGCTAAACTGAGAGTTAATGTGAATAGTACAAACTGTGTTTATGATAAACAATCCAAGTGAAGATGGCACTAGAACAAGCAGCAACTTTTTCCATGATAACCCAGTGTCTGGAGGCCGTGCGGGTCTGGATGGGGAGGAACAGGCTTCGACTCAACCCTTCCAAGACTGAGTGGCTGTGGATGCCGGCATCCCGATATAGCCAGCTGGCGCCATCGCTGGCTATTGGGGGTGAGTCATTGACCCCCACAGAGGGGGCTCGCAACTTGGGCGTCCTCCTGGACACACGGCTGTCTTTAGAAGAGCATATGACGGCCGTGGCCAGGGGGGCTTTTTATCAGGTTCGCCTGATACACCAGTTGCGCCCGTTTCTGAGTCGGGATTCCTTATGCACAGTCACTCATGCTCTTGTCACTTCTCGCCTGGACTACGCTAACACTCTCTACATGGGGCTCCCCTTGAGGAGCACCCGGAGGCTCCAACTGGTCCAGAATGCAGCCGTGCAGGTGATCACAGGAGCGACATGGCGCTCCCATATAACACCTCTCCTGTGTGAGCTGCACTGGCTCCCGGTGGTCTTCCGGGTACGCTTCAAGGTGTTGATTCTCACCTTTAAAGCGCTCCATGGCTTAGGGCCAGGGTATTTACGAGACCGCCTGCTGCTACCGATAACCTCCCACCGGCCAATACGCTCTCACAGAGAGGGCCTTCTCAGGGTGCCGTTGGGCAAGCAATGTCAGCTGGCGGCCCCCAGGCAGAGAGCCTTCTCTGTGGGAGCACCCGCCCTCTGGAACGAGCTGCCTCCCGGAATACGGCTGATTCCGGATCTCCGCACTTTCTGTAAGGCCCTGAAGACGTTTTTATTTCAGCAAGCCGGCCTGGCCTGAATAGGTTTTATGGGTTAGTTTTTTAATTGTATTGCTAGGGGTTTTAAATTGGGGCGGCCGTTTAATTTAATTTATTTTTAATTATTTTAACTTTTATATTGTATGTTATTTTAATTCTCGGCTGTTCACCGCCCTGAGTCCCTTCGGGGAGAAGGGCGGGATATAAGTTTAATAAATAAATAAATAAATAAATAAATAAATAAATAAATAAATAAATAAATAAAACCCGGCTGGATGGAACAAACTATGTATCCTGGTCTACAAAATGTAGTCTACTTTTGCGTAGAGAAGGACTGTGGGACATAGTTAATAATCCACCGGATGTAACAGCATGGAATCCTGCTGATGAAGAAGATGCGAAGAAATTAGCCAAGTTTAACAGAGACAATGAACGAGCTCTTTGCATTATTGGACTAACACTGGGTGAGCAGCAGTTGTCCATATTCGTGGCGAAGAGTCTGCTGCTAGGTGTTGGACCAAGTTGAAGAGACTATATGTTCGTGACTCTATGGGTGCTCATATTTATCTCACAAGAAGATTATTTAAACATCTTCTTAAAGGTGGAGATATGATGGCTCATTTGGAATCCATGACCAGAATTTTCCAGGAGCTGCATGAAAAGGAACTTGTTTTCTCAGAACTACAACAAGTTTATATACTTCTTTCTTCTTTGGACGATAGTTATGACGACTATGTTTCTTCGTTAGAGGTTTTGTCCAGAGATGAACTGACATTGGCTGGCATAACCAGTAGGTTATTGGAAGAATCCAAAAGAAGACAAGAAAGGGATCAGTTGAGAGTGCAACAACCAAAAGAAGAAAAAATGTATTCAACTGCCTATTTTGTAAAATGTTGTTTTGCTTGTGGGGCTAAAGGGCATATAGCTAAGTATTATAAAAATAAGAAAATGTCTGTTAGGGACAATACTAGACCCAAGAAGGGTTGTAATTTAGCTATATCCAGTTCATCTACTGATGTTAACCAGGATTGTTGGGTTGTTGACAGTGATAACCCAGTATTGGTTGCTAAGTCTAAATCTGTTTATAAGAATGTTAAACCACATGATGAATGTATTCATCTGTTACACCGGAGACTTGGGCATTTAAATTTCAGGACGTTAAAGAAAACAGTTCAGTTATCTGAAGGGATAAAACTACAAGCATGTAGTAAATATCTAAATTGCAATGCCTGTAGTCAGCAAAAAAGTAGGGTAACACCAGCAAACCGTGTTAATGGTTTTAAAACCAAAAATCCATTAGAGGTAGTGTTTGTAGACCTAATTGGACCCAAGAAACCCAGCATAGGAGGTGCCTGCTATTGGGAGGAAACCAAATCTTAGTTACTTACACACATTTGGAACCCCAGCTTGGGTACATATTCCATCTAGTTTAAGGAGAAAGGATCAACAGAGAGCCAGAAAAATGTTTTTCGTTGGCTATGAATCAAATCATAGATCTTTTAGATTTTGGGCACAGGGAACTACTAGTGTTTACTGTAGTGCAAGTGCTAAATTTCTAGAGCACGAAGGATGGGATAAACTAGAGCGTGCAGATTATAGACATGATAATAATACTGTTAGTATAGAGCATCATATTCCTGATGATATTCCTGAGGGTTTAGATGATGTAGAATCCTCTATCAAAGAGGAAGAACAGGAAGGAAGTTTAGGGGAGGAGTCAGATGAACCTTCTGCTGTAAGTCCTGTTTTACCTAGGAGATCTATTAGGGAAAGGCATCCACCTGATCGATATAAAGCAACCGTAGTTTGCCAAGTTAACATTGAACCTTCAAGTTATGAGGATATCAAGCTTTATCCTGAAAAGGAGCAGAATGCTTGGAAGGAGGCAATGAATAAGGAAATTAATTCTTTAACTAAGTTAGGTGTTTACGAAACTGTGAAATTGCCACCTGGTGAAAAATTAATAAGTTGTAGATGGGTTTACAAAATTAAGAAAAGCATAGATGGGGCAGTAAACTATAAAGCTCGCCTTGTAGCTCAAGGTTTTTCTCAGACCGAAAAGGATTTTGATGAGGTTTTTGCTCCTAGTTTACGTGCTAGTACTTTACGAACAATGCTAGTGTGGGCGGCTAAGTATAAATATAGTATTAACCATATAGATGTAGAGACAGCATACTTGCATGCTCCATTGAGACACACCATCTATATGAGGAAGCCTTTAGGAGTTGAAACACAAAACCACACTGATTGTTGGAAGTTAAATAAAAGCCTTTATGGTTTGAGACAATCAGGGTTTGAGTGGAACCAATGTATAGTTAAAGAGTTAAATAAGATCGGTTTTCATGAAGGTATAGCGGATAAGTGTCTCTTTAAAAGAGAAAATAATGGTGTAGTATCATTTTTGTTATTGTTTACAGATGATATAGCCATAATAACTAAAACTGACGAGGAGGCCATAGGTATTGTTAAACAGTTACAAACCAAATTTAAGATCCGAAATTTAGGAAATATTAGGCATTATTTGGGTCTAGATATCAATCAAACAGCTAGAGGTTATAAAATATCTCAATCTAGCAAAATAAGCCAAATGTTGAAACGTTATGGCATGGAGCTATGTAAGCCAGCTAAAATGCCTATGGCACAGGATTTTCAAGAAGGAGAAATCCAAAGTCCTAAATTTAGTAAGGAGATCTACCAGTCTCTTATAGGTAGTTTATCTTATATAAGCAATTGGTCAAGACCTGATATTTCATTTGGAGTAAACCAATTAGCGAGATATAATGCAGAGCCAACTGATAGGCATTGGCAGGCCGCAAAGCGTATATTAAGATATCTGAAAATGACGATGCATTACGCATTGTATCTAGAACCTAACAATATTTAGTTTTAGTATAATATTTAGTATAATATTAATAATAATAATAATATTTTAATATTAATATTAAATAATAATAATAATATTTTAATATTTAGATTTAGTATTGAGCGCATATGCTGATGCCAGTTTTGCTACTGATGTGACCACAAGAAAGTCCACATCGGGTATAGCTATCATGTTAGACAATTGTTTGATTGGCTGGAAATCAATTCGTCAATACTCAGCTGTACATCTCAACCCCAGACCACCCCAATGATGGGGATGACTGAGGCAGGTCTTGAGAATGTTATCTGGGATGAGTTTGATCCTGTGACTCCTGATGACGTGGACAGGATTCTGGGCAGACTGAACGCGACCACATGTTTGCTGGACCCGTGTCCCTCCTGGTTAGTGCTGGCTTCCCGGGAGGTGACGCGAGGCTGGCTCCAGGGGATTATAAATGCTTCATTGGGTGAGGGTGTCTTCCCCGCCGCCCTGAAAGAGGTGGTGGTGAGGCCTCTCCTCAAGAAGCTTTCCCTGGATCCGGCAGTATTGGCTAATTATCGTCCGGTCTCCAACCTTCGCTTCGTGGCGAAGGTTGTTGAGAGTGTGGTTGCGTGACAGCTCCCCCGGCACCTGGATGAAACAACGTATCTGGATCCGTTCCACCCCGGACCACCCCAACGATGCCCTTGAAGTGATGTCCTGGTGCCTGGAGGCTGTGAGGATCTGGATGGGGAGAAACAGGCTCAGGCTCAACCCATCCAAGACCGAGTGGCTGTGGTTTCCGATGTCCCGATATAGTCAATTGGCGCCATCACTGACTATTGGGGGCGAATTGCTGGCCCCCACGGAGAGGGCTCGCAACTTGGGCATCCTCCTGGATTCACGGTTGTCTTTAGAAGAGCATTTGACGGCCGTGACCGGGAGGATTTTTCATCAGGTCTGCCTGATTTGCCAGTTGTGACCCTTTCTAGATCAGGACTCCTTATGCACAGTCACTCATGCCCTCGTCACCTCCCACCTGGACTATTGCAACACTCTCTACATGGGACTCCCCTTGAGGAGCACTCGGAGGCTCCAACTGGCGCAGAGTGCGGCCGCGCGGGTGGTTATGGGAGCGATGTGGCGTTCCCATGTAACACCTCTCCTGCATGAGCTGCACTGGCTCCCGGTGGTCTTCCGTGTGCGCTTCAAGGTTTTGGTTATCACCTTTAGAGCGCTCCATGGCTTAGGACCTGGTTATTTATGGGACCGCCTGCTACCACCAATAGCCTCCCACCGGCCGGTACAGAGGGGCTCCTCCAGATGCTGTCGGCCAAACAATGTCGACTAGTGGCCCCCAGGGGGAGAGCCTTCTCTGTGGGGGCACCTACTATCTGGAATGAGCTCCCCTCAGAGATACAGAGGATCTTGGATCTGTGCACCTTCTGTTGCGCTCTCAAGACTTTTTTATTCCATCAAGCTGGCCTGGCCTAAATCTTTCCCCTTTAAAATGTAAATTTTAATTTGTTTTTAAAATTATTGGGTGTTTTAAATTTGTCTCGGCCAAATTGTTTAATTCAGTTTTATTCTGTTTTAAATTTTGTATTTATGTGTTTTATTCTGTGGCTGTTCACTACCCTGAGTCCTTTGGGAGTAGGGTAGCATATAAAGCCAATAAATGAAATGAAAAAATGAAATGAATGTTGGATAATCATTTGTCTGAAGTGGTGTAGGGTTTCCTGCCTGGGCAGGGGGTTGGACTAGAAGACCTCCAAGGTTCCTTCCAATTCTGTTATTCTATTCTAATACCAATAAAACTGAAGAAAAAATACTTTGAGGAATTAAATAAAATAATATCAAGATATGTATGGTTAGGAAAGAAAGCAAGAATAGGTTTGAAAATACTGCAGGAATCAAAGAAAAGAGGGTGTAAGGATTGCCTCTCCTCCTAACTTAAGAAAGTGAAAACTCTTGAAACGAAGTATTTCAAAAGAACCTGTTATTAAGCAGAAATGACAGTAATTGATTCAAAGCACCATCTGAATATCCTTAGGCAAGCCAAGTAGAATTAAAGCAGTAGAGTCCCCTCCCTTTAGCCAGATGCAAATCTAGCCAATCCACAGGTGTGAAGATGTTGTTTTACCTGCTGTCCTGAGAATTGGATAAGCATACTTTCTCATGGCTATCTTCCATTGGCTATCAAAATGAAACATCCCACATGGCCATCCCTCCTATACTTCCCCAAGAGGTGAGAAGATCTCAGGGCGCTCCAGCACCAGGATGCAAGTTATAAAATACCAGTTATCACAGGCAATATTAATGAATTGAATCCAAGCCCCCTTCTCCCAATTGAATGGCAGTATCACAATTTTAACAAGGTTTGTTTAGGGTACTGAGAGTGGAATTTTTTTCAGTAAGGTAGGATCCCTAACATGGTGTTTAGCAATCCATTCATTTTGGGATGAGGGTAAATGTTTCCAAGCAACTAAGTATTGGGTTTTCTGCCTGTGGATCCTAGAGTCAAGGATTTCCTTGATTTCAAAGTGTTGTTCAACTTCTATCATGATGGGAACAGGTGGTGTAGATGCAGGTGGTCTGAAGGATGAGATTACCTCTTGTTTGAGTAAACTAATGTGAAATACTGGGTGGACCTGCCTGATTGTCTTTGGAAGAAGTAGTTCTACTGTTACTGAATTGCTGACTCTAGTGATAGGGAAAGGTCCAATGAAATTTGGCCCTATTTCTTTGATGGCTGTAATGATTTCAGGAATTTTGTAGATAAATATACTCTATCTCCAACATGGAAAGGTTTGGGTTCCATTCTTTTTTGTCAGCTTGAATTTTAAAAGCCTCTCTAGCTTCCTTTAAAGCTAGTCTAACTACTGGCCATGTGTTTTGCAAAGTGTCCATTAATTCCTTAAGTGAGGGGATGGTGGGTTCTTATGTGGGTAGTTCAGGCTAGGGGCTAAAATCTTGGCCTGTTGCTACTCTAAAAGGGGCAAAACCAGTACTTGAGTGTACAGAGTTATTGAATGCAACTTCAGCAAAAAGTAAAAGTTCAGTCCAGTTATCTTGTTGAAAATTAATAAAACATCTTAGATATTGTTCTAGCACTGAATTAGTTCTCTCAGTTTGACCATTAGTACACACAGGATGCGATGAGCTCAACCCTGGGTGGTGCCCAGTAAGCTCAAGAATGCCCTCCAAAGTTTGGAGGTGAATTGGACCCCTCTGCCAGAGATGATTCTTTGTGGAGCTCCACAAAGACGATAAATGTGTATTAGGAATAATTTTGCTAAACTTCTGGCAGTTGGGATCTTTTGGCAAGGTATAAAATATGCCTGTTTTGAAAACAGGTCTGTCACGACCCAAATGACAGTATTCCCTGCACTTTCTGGCAGTTCTACAATAAAGTCCATAGCAATTTCTCTCCAAGGTGTTGAAGGTTCAGCTACCTTCTGTAAGACTCCTGGGATTTTCCCTGATGTCTTTTTGCTGCTACACAAATGGGGCAGCTAGCTACATAGCTCTCTATGTCCTTTTTTAATGATGGCCACCAAAATTGTCTTTTAGTTAGGTGTAAAGTTTCCACAAATCCAAAGTGTCCAGCTAATTTGGAGTCATGGCACATTGCCATTAAGCGTAGCCTTTGGCTAGCTGGAACATAGAACTTCCCTCCCACCCAAGTTAAGTCATCTTTCATCAGACAGCTGGATTTGTGGCTCAAGAACCATTCATCGGTGTCCACCCAAATTTGGGTGGTGTGGTTGTCCATCAATGTTTCTTGTTTTGCCTGGGATCTGGTGGTTACTTTAGTGGCCAGTTGATTGTTTTGTACTATGGGCTTGATTACGTCTGGCTTCGCACTATTGTATTGTGGGCGTGTGCCGGCTCTTTGCTGGCTCTCTGCCTCCGGCAGCTTAGCAATGAAGAAAGTGGATTGGCCCAAATGGAAGAAGAAAATTGAATGAATTAGTAGAATTGATTTGGGAAACAAGGGAATTAGAGCAGAAAGCCTGAAGGAGTATTTTTAAACTTTTGAAATGGAAATTGAGTTGAAATGATTGAATGAGCTATCCTTACAAAACTTTTCCTTTTTCCCTTGAGTGAAAGTGAATTGCAGCACCATCTTGAAGCACCAGTGAAAAGGCATTGTTTCGTACAAACTGAATAAGCTGAATAAGAGGACTGACCTTGAGACTCTTGGTGGAACTGATAAGAAATTGGGGTGCCTGGTGGAGAGTTGCATATTGAGAGTGTTATCTTTAATTCAAGCTGCCTTTTGAAGTTTGTGCAAGAAGAAGCATAAGAAGGATTGTTGACACTTTCCATATAGTCTTCTATGCAAGATTTTTTTTTCTTTGTTTCTGGTTTGGGATTTTATTTATTAACTCTTAACAATTTTTTTTTGTTCTGCTCTAATAGTTGATTTTTCGTTACTCCTTTTTTATTTATTTTTTTGGAATTAGAGTCAGGATTGTGTTTTTCTTTTTGGTCTTTTTACATTTGGGGATAGTTTTTTTCCTCTTTTTTATTGTTTTTCATTTTGGATGGTTGATTTTCTGGATGTTCTAAAATTTGGATTAAGGTAAGAAGAACCTGGAGAGTGAGAAGTTTTGGAGTTTTTGGTTTTGGTTTTTATTTGGTTCTTTTCTTCCTCCCTTGCATTTTTGGTTTTTGGGTTGATTGAGCTTTTCATCCTTTATTTTTGTTATTTCTCCCCCCCCCCTTTTTTTTTTTTGCTAATCCATCCAATGGGGTGGATTAGATATTTGGATTATAAATCAAAGCTGTATTTGGATTACAAACCTAGTGGATAACAGTGTTAAGATGTGACAAAATGAAGAAGACAACAACACAGTTACCTTCCCTGCGGCTCAAAGACACTGGACACTATGGGCATGCAATTGGAATAAAAAAACATGATACAGGCCTTACATGAAGATCTCAAAGAAAGAATAAGTAAATTGGATGAGAGAATGGAAAAGGTAGAAGGAGAGCTTAAAGATGTCAAGGGGATGATTGGAAAGAATGAAGATAGAATCCAAAAAGTGGGAGAAAAAGCAGAATCAACTGAAAAAAGAGTGGGAGAGATGGATGAAAGACTTACAACAATTGACAAAAATCAGGAAAAGACAATTATTTCTCTTGAGATGGATCATGCAGATTATTATCTAAGATTTCAAAATATAGAAGAAGAAAAGGGGGAGAATCTGGCTGAAGTTATGCCAGAGATTTTGGTGGAAACGATGGAGGAAACCAAAGAAAAGATATTAAGTGGGATTGATGCGATATTTAAAGTGCACACAAGATATGCAATGAGAAATAAACTACCAAGAGAGGTGCATGTAAGGTTCACCAAGAAAGCAATAAAAACAGAAATATTACAGACAGCAAGGAATACTCCTATAAAATATAAAGGTAGAGAGATAGTGGTGTTGAAACAGATACCCAGAAGGGTAAGAGATTTGAGAAGAGAATATCAATTCTTGACAAAAGGTCTCATTAAAAAAGGAGTAAACTTCAGATGGTTAATACCAGAAGGAATATTGGTGTACTGGCAGGAGCAAAAACATAGATTAGACTCTATAGAGAAAGCGGAACTATTTTATGAGCGATATTTGGGGTTTCAAGAAGAGGGAAGATCAAGCAAGGAAAGAGAGATTACAGTTCAGGAAGAATCGGTGAAAGAAAAAGAACAAAAAAGAGAGATGGCAAGAGAACAAGAAAAAAGAGCAATAAGAGAAGAAACAAGGCTAAAAGACCCTAAAGATCAAAGAGAGTTAAGAATGACAAGATCGGCAAAAACTAGTAATAAGTAAAGTATGGAAGAAGAAATAAAAGCGATATCAATAAATATTAATGGACTAAATTCGGCAATAAAAAGGAAAAGAACTCTTAATAAATTGGGGAAACTAAAAATGGACTTAATATGTTTACAAGAAGTTCATATTAGACAACAACATGAAAAACTATTGGAATATCCAAAATTGGGAGAATTATTGTAGTATTATATATTAAAAAGAAATTAGGGGGAGGCATGGCCAACGCCACAGCGACATGGCAGATTCTTTGGGAGCTCCCCAAAGATCTGCCAATATCTCTCCTGTCCAGGGTCCTGGGTGACCTAAGTCATCCTGTAGAGACAAGAAACAAGAGGAGCATGTCCAACCAGCACAGGGGGGTCGCAAACCTCCTGGCTAGTCAGGAGCTCCTCAAACTGGGCAGCAGAGAAAGTGACCTTAGAAGTCGCTAAAAAGCTGGGGCGGCTACAACAGAAGAAGAAAGTTTAAGACAGCGTGTGACATCGAGGAGAGAAAACTCTTTATGTTTGGGAAAAAGAAGTTTCTCTCAGTCCCTCTGGAGCTGCCAGTGCTTCACTGGGCGCAAACAAACATGCACACACGAAAAGGAGGATTCGTTCCAAAACCTGGTTTAATGGAGGCAACACAGCAGCGTACAGTATAGACTGAGTTGCTAAGCAAAACAAAGTCAGAGACGCTCTAGCTCTCTGCTTGTACTGTTTTATAGGGCGTGGATACAGTTAACTATTATTAGGCAGGCAATGATTTCTCACAGCTGTCACAATCAAAGCTGCCGCTTGTTCCATTCATGCTCATCGCAGGCATAGGACGTTATTCCCCTCCGCACTATTATCTCTTCAGCAGCTGATTTACGTTCCCATTCCACCCCCCCTCTTCATTATCTCTTCAGCAGCTGATTTATGTTCCCATTCCATCCCCCCTCTTCTTGCCTTCCGTCCATCACCCACTATTAGTGTACATGGTGTCCTAACGCAACACCCCCCCTCCACCGTGTTTTGTTGCTGGAATCCGTCAGTATTCTCCGGATCCCCTTCATGGTCTTCAACACCATCCATCAAGGTGATGTGTTGTTGAGGGGCTTTTGACACTCGACAGTTTCCCTTCATACCCACTTGTGGTGAATAGAGTAAAAAAGAGACTGAGAGAGAGGAGTGAGAGTGGGTATGTATTCAGCTCTCACATCCGGCATTGAGCAGTAAGGAAAGCGAAAGTATCAGATAAAAGGATTTTTTTTCTGGAAAAAAAGAGAGAAGAAATTGGGAACTTTTTTGAAAACTAAGTTTAATTAAATGGAGAAAGCTGAATTTTCTTTTTTTACAAAAAGATTAAATAGTTCTAAACAATTGTGAGTTTAAAGTTTGAATAGAACTAATTAACAGCAAAAATTTAGGAGTGTTGAAAATGCTTTGTTCTACTGACTGAATTAGCCTGCAGTGCCACCTAGTGGCAGAAAAAAAAGGGGAAAAAACACTTTGAATTAATTTTAACTTCAAAGCTGACCTTGACAACTCTGTTTGGGAAGATAAGGAAACAGATGTTTAAGAGAGAAGGTCTGGATTGTTAACTTTGTTTGTACTTTCTAAATTTATATATATATATATATATATTGCCTATTCCCTTGTTTACTTTTGCTGAACACTTTGATGTACTTCATTTGAACTTTGCTGAGTTGAATAGAAATTGGATATTTTTTTCCTGCTTTTCTTGGACTTTTTTAATAAAGGGAATAAGGAGTGGATAATATGAAAGTTTATGTATGTATGTATGTATATATGTATATATAGAATAGAATAGAATAGAATAGAATAGAATAGAATAGAATAGAATAGAATAGAATAGAATAGAATAGAATAACAGAGTTGGAAGGGACCTTGGAGGTCTTCTCGTCCAACCCCCTGCCCAGGCAGGAAACCCTACATCACTTCAGACAAATGGTTATCCAACATCTTCTTAAAAATTTCCAGTGTTGGGGCATTCACAACTTCTGCAGGCAAGTTGTTCCACTTATTAATTGTTCTAACTGTCAGGAAATTTCTCCTTAGTTCTAAGTTGTTTCTCTCCTTGATTAGTTTCCACCCATTGCTTCTTGTTCTACCCTCAGGTGCTTTGAAGAATAGTTTGACTCATTCTTTTTTGTGGCAACCCCTGAGATATTGGAACACTGCTATCATGTCTCCCTTAGTGCTTCTCATCATCAAACTAGACATACCCAGTTCCTGCAACCGTTCTTCATATGTTTTAGCCTCCAGTCCCCTAATCATCTTTGATGCTCTTCTCTGAACTCTTTCTAGAGTCTCAATATTTTTTTACATCGTGGCGACCAAAACTGGATGCAATATTCCAAGTGTGGCCTTACCAAGGCATTAGAAAGTGGTATTAACACTTCACGTGATCTTGATTCTATCCCTCTTTTTATTCAGCCCAGAACTGTGTTGCTTTTTTGGCAGCTGCTGCACACTGCTGGCTCATATCTAAATGGTTGTCCACTAGGACTCCAAGATCCCTCTCACAGTTACTACTATTGAGCAGGTTACCACATATACGGTACCTATGCATTTTGTTTTTCTTCCCTCAATGTAGAACCTTACTTTTTTCACTATTGAATTTCATTTTTTTAGATAGCACCCAATGTTCAAGTCTGTCAAGATCCTTCTGTATCTTGAGCCTATCTTCTGGAGTGTTGGCTATTCCTGCCAGCTTGTTGTGGCCTGCCAGCGGCCTGCGCGGATCGTGGCTGATCCCGACGACGAGGAGGCTGGTATGGTGTCGCGCCAGCAGCCTGTGCAGCCGGCGCTCGCATCGGACAGCAAGGAGGCTGAAGAGGATGTGGTGCCAAAGGCAGAGACTCAGCCAGGGCCTTCAGAACCTCCAGAGGCTCCTTCAAGTGGAGATAGCGAAGTGGAGGAGCCTCTCCTCAATGCTCGAGCACACAGGGCTGCCAAAAGGCAGGAGTGGCTACTCAGGAGGAGGAGGTCTCCTCGAGAGTAAGGCTTGAGGATAATTGGCCACTCCCTTAGCCTATTTAAGTCACATGCCGTTAGTAAGTTTCTTGCTAGAAACAACTTGTAATTATCATCAGAGCATTTTTGGAAAAGTCTTATCGTATCTTGCTTTCTGGGCTGGTTGCCAACCTTTGCTGGACTTTGGTTTATTCTTGCTACTTAATAAATTTGATAAGGACCGTTGGTGTGTGTCAATATCCTCGGGAATCCAGAGCTGGGGCAGAACACAGCTTGGTGTCATCTGCAAATTTGATGAGTTCCCCATCTATCCCTCGTCCAAGTCATTGATGAAGATGTTGAAGAGCAGTGGGCCTAAAACAGAGCCCTGGGGTACTCCATTGCATACTTCCCTCCATGTAGATGCAGTTCCATTGAGTGCAGTTGGTCAGCCAGTTATGAATCCATCTGGTGGTGATGCTGTCTAACCCACATTTTTCTATTTTATTTAGTAGTAGGTTATGGTCTATGTATAAAGTGTTTTTCTATCGGGACACCTGGCCTATCCCAGCATATGAGAGGGAGCATACTGCATCCCTTTCGCCTTTCAGCTCCAATCCAGGAGCCCTCAAGCAGTTACATTCACAACAAACCATTTTATACCAAATTTATATTTCGCTGCAGTATGCTCCCTCCCACATGCTGGGGTAGACCAGGTGTCTCGATAGAAAAACACTTAATCTCTCCCCTGGCTCAAGCTGATGAAGGGAGGAGAACTTGTGGCTCAGAGGTTAATACAACTGCTTAACATGCAGTCAGCCCAAGTTCAAATCCAAGTAAGGATATGGCTAGCATAGATCTATACTAGTCTCCCTTTATTTCTTTATCAGCGAAATATAAATTATATATATAATTTCCGGTATGGCGGATCATAGCAGCTGGGCGGCGATGGCAGCATTCCTCGAGCTGGAGTCTGTTCGGAGGTCGGAGCAGCAGCGGCGACGGGTCCACTGGGGTTGTCTGCGGCACGGCAATAGCTCCAGGCCCTGGGGTTTTTCTGGGTGCTTTGGGGCCTGCCGGACTCCCTGGAGAGCTCTGGGACACTGCCAGAATTTTTTGTCTGGCAGTGGCAGCGGCAGAGGCAGTGGTGGTGACAGCTGCGGCTGCAATGGCGATCATCTGACGATGGCGGGGAGGAGAGCGTTGGCTGTCAGCCCTACTGATGTGGTCAACGGGGTCAACGTGGCAGAGAAACATCTACTGTCTGGGATTGTCTAGGACCTTGTGTGAGGGCTGCCCAGCTGATGGGTCAGTTCCTTGCAGACACTGGGAGGCCTCCATTTGGATTTTGGGGACTGGGGGTAGGAGGCCATCTACCCCCTATTTTCCATCTTTTTCCCCTTTTGCATTATGTCCATCTTGGACTGGCTTCCGCTTTATTGACTTACTGATGCTGAAATCTGGCTCATTTCCATCTGAGCCCTTCCCCTTAGCCATTTGGAGGATTATCAAATAAGCTGGTGTATTACTTCCATCTCACCAGCAGAGGGGACTGACCATCAGACCAACCACCGTGAGAGAGTGGTTCTGGCTTTGAGCCCCTCGGGTTGTGTTTGATACTGCATTGGTTCATTATTTCCATCTCACCAGTAGAGGGGACTGACCATCAGACCAACCACTGTGAGAGGGTGATTGGATTGTATCCCCCTTGAGCTGTGTCGACTTGACAAGAGACTCTACCCACTGTTGTGAGGGGACAGTGGACTTTGGACCTTGGACTTTGGATGCTCCCATCATATTTGCTCTCCCCTGGACTTTTATTTGTCAGGGCATTTATTAATCCCATGTTTGGCTCTGGGACTAATTACCCTGGTTTAGAGGAGATGTATCGTGGCTTATTCCAAGTTGCAATAATCTGAAAAGAAACGCGAAGGAAGGTTTCTAATAAAACTCATGTATTTGTTATAAAGAAAATAAAACACCTCACTAACTAAGAAAAGTTAATTGTTACATTTTGGAAGTAATTTGGGCCAGCTGCCTTTCAGCAACCGGCACCCGTGCCAAGAGAACAAAGGAAAGAGTGTGTGAAGCAAGGAATGTGGGTGGATGGACATGCGTAGTAGCTTACTGATAAGGATTCTTGGCAAGGTACGGAAAGTCTGATAGTCCAGAAATGATGAGCTCAGCTAGTAAATAAAATAACGCAGTGACATTCCCCTTCTTTGCCAGTTGAGCGAATATCAGTACATCATCAAATAAGGCACATCTTCTTTCGCAGATACTCATGTTGAGCTGCTGGAAGTGGTTTGTTGAGCATATCAGCAATTTGATCATGTGTAGATACATATTGCATTTTGACAAAACCTTTTTTCACCAAATGTTTTATGTTTTGATAACGGATGTCAATGTGTCTGGACCTAGAACCTGTAAAATGAGATTCAGAAATATAAACCACCAATTCATTGTCTTCCATCACGGTGATCGGTCGGATCGGGTGTGTCCAGATATCTGTGACTAAAGCATCAAACCAAGTTAGAGAATTACATGCATCTGAAACACAAGCATATTCAGCTTCAGTAGATGAACAAGAAACAAAATTCTGTTTACGTACTTGCCAATAAACAGGACATCCATTTAAGAACATCATATAACCTGAAGTACTTTTACGTGATTTCTTATCACTTGCCCAATCAGAATCTGCATAACAACATAATTCTGCATAATCAGTATGTGTTGGTTCTAACAATAACTTCAAATGTTTGGTGTATTTTAGGTATCTCAATAATTTCTTAATACATGTCCAATGAAACTGTTTTGCCTTACCTACGTGTCGTGATAAGAGATTAACACTAAGTGCAATGTTGGGTCTGGTCCAACTACTAATGTACAACAGTGACCCAATGACTGAACGATAAAGTGTTTGATCCTCGAACTCAGGACTTGCTTCTTGTGTCAAGTTGTGAAAATCTGTTTGCATGGGTGTCTTTGTTGTGTTAGCATCTTTCATGTTGCAATGATGCAAAACTTGTTCAATTTTATCTTCTTGTGAAAGACTAAACCCCTTCTGTGTTTTGTCAATCTGAACACCTAAATAAGTGCTAATGTGACCTAATGATTTCAATGTGAAGTATCTCTGCAAAGCTTTGGCAAAAATTTCACTCATTTGCTTATTTGGACCAATATAAACAATATCATCAACATAAACAAGAACTATCTCATATGCATTGTTAGATCTTTTTGTGAACACGCACTCATCAGTTTCGGACTTAATAAAGCCCATTAAATTTAGTTTGTCAGTAAGACATAAATACCACATTAAACCAGATTGTTTCAGACCATAAAGACTTTTGTTTAGGAACCAGGTATCCCCTTCTTGCTTTCGGAATCCTGGAGGACTTCTCACGTAGATCTCTTCATCTAGGTCTGCATGTAGATAAGCGGTGTCAACATCGAACTGGAAAACTTCTAAATCAAGGATAGTTGCAGTTGCTAAAGCAATTTTTACACTCTCAGTTCTGACTGTCGGTGAGTAGGTATTTGTGTAGTCCTCAGGATAACGTTGAGCGAAACCCTGAGCTACAAGTCTGGCCTTGTACAGTGACTCACCATTTGGTTTCTTTTTGATTCTGTAGACCCATCGAGTGCCAATGACCTTTTTGTTTGCTGGAGGTTTTGCAGGTGTAAATACTTTAAGTTTCTTTAGACTGTCCATTTCAACCTGCATTGCTTCATACCATTTGTCTTGCTCTGAATCAGGGAGCTGCTTGATTTGTGTGAAATTATCAGGTGGAAGTGTGACATTGCAAATCAAAGGCAAGGGTGCTTTTGTCAGTTGCCAAGAATATCGTTGTGGAGGGATTCCTTTTGTGGCCCTCTTGGAACGTCTCGGAACAACTGTCCAGTCTTCTTCTGGTTCGTCCTCATCCTCACTTTCGTCGCTAGCGTCAGCATCCGCGGCTTGCGAAGACGGAACATCGGGTTGAGAAGAATCAGTGGAATCTTGATCATCAATCTGCGTAGCATCAGCAGTATCATCTCTGGGAAAATAAACTCCAGGATCATTGGAATGAATCCTGGACCAGTCAATGTCTTCTTCAAAATTAGCAGATTGGGAAATCACAATTGCATGTTTAGAGTCAATAAATCTGCTCCATTTTGAGTTATCATCAATACCCATAAATCTCAGTCTCTTTGCTGCTGGACTTCCTTTTCTTCTTTGAGCTAAGGGGATGTTCACCATAGCATATGAACCAAAAATATGGATGTTTTTAAGATCAGGCTTGTAGCCATACAACATGAAGAAAGGAGTCTGATTTGTTACACTGCTCCAAGTACGATTTACAATGTAATTTGCATACTTGATAGCTTCACCCCAGTATATCTTACCAAGGTTGGCGTCTTCTAGGAGACAACGCATCATGGTTTGCAGGACCCCTTGTCTTCGTTCTGCAACTCCATTATGAGCCGGTGTGTAAGGAGCCGAAGTCTGATGAATAATTCCATTCTTACGCATCCAGTCCTGGAAACGCTGGGACATGAACTCGGCACCACGATCACTCTGGATTCTGGCGATGCGAACTTGGTGTTGGGTAGAAACAAGGGTTGCAAAGTCTTTAAAGATCTGAAAGGTCTCTGATTTTTCTTTCATAGGATACACATATCCATATCTAGAGTAATTATCAACAATTGTTAGAAAATATTTTCTCCCACCAAATGATGGCGGAAATGGACCAACTATGTCAATGTGAACCAAATCAAAAATGCGTGTTGACAGGCGTGTAGCGCGTTTGGGAATGGCTGCTGCTTTGGATTTGGCCTTCTTGCATACAGCACAATCCAAAAACACCTTACACCCCTTTAGATCCAAACCTTTTGCGAACTCCGGCATCTTCCTAAGAACACGGAAACTGGCATGCCCCAATCTTCTATGCCATTTGTGGATACACCTGGAATGCAAAGGTTTACCTGTTAGTGAATTCTCAACATTAACATTTTTATGCGGAACCTCAGGCTTGCTCTGAGCAACCTGTTTACCAATTCTATTTTTGTTGGCTTTAGGAGCCTTTGGAATAGCAACAGGATCTCTCTCTGGAGCATCTCTCTCTGGGCCTGTGCCTTCCCTTTTGGGAGTTTGCATACTTGCCTGTGTTTGTGGTTTAGGCTTTGGCTTTAAGTAATAAACACCACCAATTAATATGGTTTCAGCAACAATATCTCCATCTTTAACTATGTAACTTGCTTTTTCAAGGTGGTGAACTTGGAACTTTAACATTCTAGACAAGTGACACTGACTAAGCAAATTACTGGTTGCTGTTGGTATGTAATAAACATCAGGAATGAATGCATCGAGCTCTTCAACATAAACAGTTCCTTTTCCTTTGACCTGACAAGGATGATTTGAAAAAGAATAAAGTTCACATAGTTCTGGTTCAGGCTCGGGCATCTCTGTGAAAAGTTCCTTTCTGTAGGTAACATGCAATGCTGCACCACTGTCCAAAGTCCACAGGAGTCGTCTGTCATACTCTGGTTGAGGTTGTGGATCATTGGTTAAAGCCAATGTGGCGAGTGGAGTTTGTGGATCACGCCGGGGACCACGACGACCTTGTCTACTGCCTCTGCCTCTGCCTCTGGAGTCTGTTCCTCTGGGCTGGTACGTGACGGGAGCTGGAACTCGTTGGGGACAATCCCGGGTGGCATGTCCCACACGATTGCAGGTGTTGCATCTTGGCATCCTTGGAGCATAGGTCCTTCCTCGGAAGGGGCGTCTAGCTGGAGCTCTTGATGCGGGTGGTCCTCTCAAGTGTGGCGTGGCCAACATGAATGCCTCTTCTTCAATTAAAAGTCTACAGACATTGTCCACTGTGCGTTGAGCAATTGGGACTTGGTTAATTTTTGTAACAGCATCTTTCCATTCATAATTCAAAGAGTTAATGATGATGCTGATCATTTGAATATCTTCAATGTTATGGCCTCTTTCTCTCAATTCTGTTCTCAGTCCTTTCAGTTTGGTCAAATGTCCTCCAATTTGTTCACCAGGTTTCAATCTCGAACCGTGGAGTTCAGACATGAGTAAACATGAAGATTCAATTGAGATAGGCCTGTAGCAATTTTCCAATTCAGCCCAAATTTGTCGGGCTGTTGTGTTTGGTGGAAAAGTGACCTGCAGTTCAGTATCCATGGACATCAATAATGTTGTACGAGCCCTTATCTCTAAATCTCTTATTGCATAAGTCCAAGGTGGAGCAGGTGGGTTAAATACCATACAGTGCGTGCCTTCTCTAAGAAGCAATAGTGTAATCTCACTGACCCAGGCTTTGTAATTGTGTCCTGACATTTTTAGTTTTGACTCACCAGTTAGTGGAGAGACAGAAAATGCCTGGTAAGGAGCCTGCATTTGGTATGCTGGCTGTGCTGGCAGAAATGCCTGTGGTATTTGCTGTGCCTGTTGTGGACCTAAAAATGGTCTTGGTTGTGCCATTGGAGGTGGGCCAGGAGATGGCCCCATTTGCACTTGTGGCTGTGGCACATATGCAGGCATTTGTAGCTGCTGTGGCTGATGCACTGGAATCTGCTGTATTCCAGTTGCCATTTGTGCTTGATCTGCAATATTGGCATGACCTGCTGGAGATGCAGTCATTTGTCTTTGCTGTGTTCCATCTAAAAGGACACCAACACCGCCAGGGGGTTTTTGAGTTTGGGCCTGTGGAAACACTTGTGGCATTTCAGCTTCCTGTAGTAAATTACTTTTGCCAGCAGATGGTGCTGCACCTTTGGGCAGCTTTGCATACGGGGCATTGTATGCTTTAGAGTAGGAGTGGTTATGTAAGACATGTGTAACTTGATCAGGGAGACTTTCATGTGATGTATGCAGTGCTCTTTGCCTTAATTGGCCTGACACAGAATCCACCAGGGGGAGTGTCTTTGGCTCTGAGCAAGAAGACAATATGGCGCTTTTTGAAAATCTTAAGTTATCTCCCTTATCTTGCTCAAGCATAGATATAGCCATTTTTGCCTGGGATAGCTGCTGTTCATAGAGTTTTATACGGTCACGATAGGCTTTCATAGCCAGCTCATCCAGGGTGAGCTTAGAGCTTTGAGGAGAATAATGAATTGTTTCTTTCTCTGCGTGGGAGGAATTTTGCTCGGCAGTGTGCTTTAGCCTTGCATCGAGCATTACAAATTCAGAAGGTTCTGGGAAGACTTTTTCAGAGCTTGGAAGATCAGAAGAAAATGTTACTGACCTCAGTCGTAAATCATCATCTTCAAAAACAGCTTCTGTCTTATCTCTCTCCATTTCTGTTCCCACGGCTTCTTCTCATTCCAGGCATGTGGCTGTAGTAAGGGGCTGGAAATCTGAAAATCTCCTGTCTGCCACCTCTTTGTTGGAAAGATCAATCAAATCATTTACGAAGAGTGGTCTTGGTTTCACTTTGCCTTTTTTCTTCTGTTTCGGCATCTTAGCAATATAATTAGCGTACCTCAGTAGCTAAAAACTAATTGTCTATGCGCTCTTATCAGAAGTAACAAAAACAAGGAAAAAGCCATAAATCAAACCATCCTCGTGCTATCAGATGTCAGGGCATTTATTAATCCCATGTTTGGCTCTGGGACTAATTACCCTGGTTTAGAGGAGATGTATCATGGCTTATTCCAAGTTGCAATAATCTGAAAAGAAACGCGAAGGAAGGTTTCTAATAAAACTCATTTATTTGTTATAAAGAAAATAAAACACCTCACTAACTAAGAAAAGTTAATTGTTACATTTTGGAAGTAATTTGGGCCAGCTGCCTTTCAGCAACCGGCACCCGTGGCAAGAGAACAAAGGAAAGAGTGTGTGAAGCAAGGAATGTGGGTGGATGGACATGTGTAGTAGCTTACTGATAAGGATTCTTGGCAAGGTACGGAAAGTCTGATAGTCCAGAAATGATGAGCTCAGCTGGTAAATAAAATAACGCAGTGACATTATTCTCCATCTGGACCCTTTGGGACATGGTCACTTTTATCCTCTTGTGGCAAGATGTATTCGGCAGCTGAGCTTCTTGTTCTGCGAGACTCCCTGCTCTCGCAGGATTGGCCCTCCACTCTATCGAGGGCTTACCTTGATGACGGGCTTTGGAACCCCGAGAGGTGGCATGCCACGAAGAGGGGGTTGAGGGGTTTTTAAAAATTGTCGTTAGCCAATCTTTTTAGGGGTTTTTTGGGGGGAGGGTTGTTTGGCAAGGGAGGGGTGTGTGGAGGGTGATTTGTAAAGGGGGAGGCCAGGCCCGGCACAAGGTCGCGTCATGGGAGGTGCAGAGTGGGGAGTTGAGGGGGTTAGTGTTGGTAGGGAGGAGGGCGATTCCATCAGTACTGTGGGTGGGAGGGGCAGATATGGTGGGAGCAAGGGACCATATCGTGTTGCAGGGTCATGCACCCGCTGTCTTCAAGCGGTGGCGTGCTCCGGTCCCCAATGCTCTCCTCGTTCCCTGGGTTGTCCAGAGCCTCAGAGCCTGTGCCTTAGGCTGATGCTGTGCAACGCCAGGTCCGTGGTCAACAAAGCCCCCCTCATTTGCGAGCTGATTCAGGAGGGGGGAGCGGACCTGGTTGGTATTACAGAGACCTGGTTGGGCCAGGAAAGGGGGTCCCCCTCATAGAGATGTGCCCACAAGGTTTCCACGCATTTCATCAGCCGAGGGCCCAGGGTAGGTGTGGGGGGGGGTGGCGGTTATCATAAAGGAAGGTCTTGATCCTAGGGAGGCCACTGTACCTCAGATAGCCGGATGTGAGTCTCTCCTTGTGAAGTGTGGTCATGGGATGCAGGTGGACTTGCTGATTACATACCTGGATCCCTGCCATGTGGAGCGGCCCTGCCCGAGCTCCTCAACATAATAGCTGGGGTGGCGGTTGATACCCCCAGGCTTTTGGTCATGGGGGATTTCAACCTGCCGTCCATCGGTGAAACATCTGAGGTGGCTCAGGAGTTCATGGCTTCCATGACAGCCGTGGACCTGACCCAGTTAATTCATGGCCCTACTCATACGGGAGGACACACTCTGGACTTGGTTTTTGTCTCTGGTCAGTGGTTGAATGGCCTAGTTATAGGGGATATAGCCATTGAACCCTTGTCATGGTCAGACCATTCTCTCCTTAGCCTTGACTTTCTGACTGTTACACCCCACCGCAGGGAGGCGGAACCGATTAGGTGGTTCCGTCCCAGGTGCCTGATAGGTTTCAGATGGAGCTTGGGCCATTCCCTGAGACTCTGGCTCACGACTCGACTGAAGACTTGGTGGCCCCTTGGAATAGGATGGTCATTGGTGCTTTGGACTGGGTCATGCCTTTGCGGCCTCTGACCCGGCGCCAAACCTGCCCAGCTCCTTGGTTCTCCGAGGAACTGAGGGAGATGAAGTGCCGGAAAAGACGCCTAGAGAGCAGTTGGAGGGCTAGTTGTTCCAAATCCGACCAAACACTGGTGAGGTCTCACATTAAGACCTACTTAGTGGTGATAAAAGTGGCAAAGTGTACTTTTCTGTTCTTATTGCGTCGGCAGATAACTGCCCAGTTGCCCTGTTTAGGATGACCTGCTCCCTTCTCCACCTGGGAGCGTAGGAAGACCCCTTGCAAGGAGTGAGCTGAGGATTTTGCGCAATATTTGCATGATAAAATCACTCAAATTTTGGGGACTTCCGGTTGGCACCGCCAGTGTCGTGGATGGTCTCTCTGGACCGCCAGCCCCGCGATTTCATAAAAGCCGCTTTGACAGCGTTAAGCAGCTGTCTGGCGGCTTGAAAACCTCTCCATCGGGAGAAGAAGGAGAGGAGAGCCAATGGGTGCGGGTAGAGCTCCCCGTTAAGTCCTCTGGAATAATTCCAGAGGCTTGGAGGGTGAGAGCTCCCCGGTCAGCCCACTGAAGCTCCGGATCCGGGACGACTCTGTTTTAAACAGAGCCAGACGTTGCAACCAATTCTGCAGGCAAAAGTGAGTTTGACTGAATACAAGCGCAGGCAGAGCGGAAACAGGAGAACAAGCATTTACAAGTAACAGTGCTTAACTCCGGGTTTACATTGTTTCTAATTGAATCTCTTTGAGTTGGAGGCTGAAGATGGCACCTTTGTTGTGGGCGTGAAAGTGAGAGTTAGAAATGAAAGTGTTTATTGAGAACTTTGCACTTTGAGAGTGGATTAAAGCTGCTGGGAATTGAGAGCTTGTGGAGAAAAGACTATTTTGCTTGACAAATTATAAACTATAAATTACAAGCTTTTGAAAATTGCTCAAGTGATTTTGTGGCTGTGAAAGGAAAAAAGACTTTTGAAATAAAGATAGCTTCTAAACAAGTTAAGCCAGGAGCTTCTAAAAGTGGAGGAGGTTCCCCAGTAATGTCAGTAGTGACACAGAAAGCACAACTTCCGGCTGATTCACAGAGCCAGGAGGCTTCTTTTAATGAACTTAAAGAATTTATAAAAGAAGCCATGAATAATCAAACTGCAGCTATGAATAACCAAACAGTAATTATGGAAGGGAAATTAAAAAAATTTGAGGAGGATATAAAGTCAATTAAAGAAGTTGTTGAAAAAAAGCATGATGAAATAAGAGATGATATTGTTCTAGCAGTCTCAGGATTGGCAAAACTTATTATTCAGGTGGATGAGAGAGTAGAAGAAATCAATGAAGCCAATCTGAATTTGGAAAATAAAGTAGGAGACATTTTGACTAAAACTGAGAAGGTGGATGATGAATTGGTTATGTTACAATACAGATCTATGGAATTTGCCCTGAGACTGAGAGGGCTAAAAGCAAATAGCCGGGAAAATTTGAAGGATATTTGTGCAGAAGCTATGGCAGGGCTAATCAAAGAAAGTCCAGAAGATGTGGCAAGCCGAATTGATAAAATTTACAGGGTTAACTCTTGGGTGGCAAGACAAAGGCAAGAGATGTGGTGATCTATTTTACAACCAGGAGGATCAGAAATGACATCTTACAAGCTTCCTACAAGAATATGGTTCAAGTGGCTGGACAAGAAGTGGTGGTTCTGAAAGAGATCCCTCCAAAAATGTTCAGAAGCAGAAAGGACTTTGGCTTTTTGGTAAATGAACTGAGAAATCAACAAGTGCAGTACAGATGGGATGTTCCAACTGGTCTAATAGTGAATTATAGTGGAGAAAGATACCGGTTAAACACAGTTTGGAAGGCAAAAGATTTTTATGTTAATGTTCTAAAGGCTGGACATCCACCTTCACCGGGGGGTGGGGCAGAAAGAAAATGGAGATGTTACAACAAGAGAAAGATGGAAAGCAGATGCAAACTTATGCTGAAGCTGCAGCTGGAGGAATTATCACGGAAGAAGATTTAGAGCAACTTGCGGGCCCACCCCCAACTTTGGAACCACTCAAGAAGACAGAGGAACCAAGAGAACAACGAGCAACCTACAAACGCCAAGAACAATAACTAAAAGTGCAACAATCTCAAGATTCATCTCAAGAAGTCAAAAAAACAGAAGCAGTGGGAGGGGCGAGGCTGAAGAATAAGATGGAGGAGGATATTCAGCTGATGCTTTTGAAGCTTCGAAGGGCCAAAGATGGCAACTAAATTTTTATCCTGGAATGTTAATGGTTTAAACTCACCACAAAAAAGAAAGAAAGTATTTCACTACTTGAAACAATTTAAGAATGATGTTATTTGTTTGCAAGAGACACATATTAGATTATTAGACCAAAAATACTTGATAAATTCAAGATTAGGTATACATTTTGTGGCATCAGCACCAGAGAAGAAAAATGGGCTAGTTATATATGTAAAGAAAGGACTATCAGCTAATTTAATTGAGGCAGATACTCAAGGAAGATATATTGCAATTGAACTACTAACTCAGAGTGGAAAGATGCTTTTAATTGGAATATATGCACCTAATCAACAACAGGACAAATTTTATAAATTTTTACACACTAAAATAATACAATGGGACTATAAATCTTTTATCCTAATGGGTGATTGGAATGGAGTAATAGAAACACAGAAAGATAAAAAGTTTATCAAAGATCTCAATACGTGCGAAATTACCTAAATCTTTTTTTGATATGATGGAAGATATGGAGCTGAGAGATATTTGGAGAGAGCGAAATGCTGAGGAAAGAGATTTTACATTTTTTTCCGATAGACATCAATCCTTTTGTAGGATTGATTTTATACTAATCACAAATTATTTTTTTCTAGGGTGAAGAAGACAAAGATGTGTCCAAGAATCTTAACCAATCACAGTCTGGTCTGGGTGGAATTGGAACAGGAGAGGGGGGAAAGGAGGTCTTGGAGGTTAAATGAAAATTTATTTAGATATGAAGAAAATGTGAATGAGCTTAAAAAACAAATGAAAGAATTTTTTGCTATTAACATGCATAAGGGTACCTCTATGGAAATGGTATGGGATGCAAGTAAGGCCTACATGAGGGGAGCGTTAATACATATGAATAATAAACATAGATTAAAACAACAGAAGAGACAGAAAGAGATAGAGGAAGAAATAAAAAAGAAAGAACAATTACTTATAATTAATCCAGGAGATAAGAAAGTAAAAGAAACAATAAATATATTATGAGAGCAATTCAATATGTTAATGGCTGATCAAGTGGCAACTAGTTTACAATATGCTAAACACAATACATTTTGTAATGCTAATAAACCAGGCAGATGATTGGCTTATGTGTTGAGGAAAAAACAGAAATCACGAGTTATTAGTAAGATAGAATTTAGAGGTAAGGAAGTTTATCAACAGAATATGATCAAAAAAGCCTTTTTAGAATTTTACACAAAGCTATATGCCAGTGATTCAATACAAGGTATAGATATAGATAGATACCTAACAGAAGAGAATATTTCTCAATTAATGTTAGAACAGAGGGAAGGATTGAATCAGCCAATAACCTCTGAGGAGATTATTGCAGCAATTAAACAGTTAAAAACAGGTAAAGCTCTGGGAACAGATGGAATAACAGCTGTTTATTACAAGAATTTACAGTCTGAAATGGTAGAACCGCTTAGAGTTTTATTTTGTAAAATTCAATCAGGGGGAGGAGTCCCACCCTCTTGGAGAACAGCTTTTATTTTATTTATTTATTTATTTATTTATTTATTTATTTATTTATTTATTTATTTCAATTTGTATACCGCCCTTCTCCTAGTGGACTCAGGGCGGTGAACAGCCAGAACTAAAACACATGCCAATACAAAATTTAAAATTGTTAAAAGAATTACATAACTGGCCCAATTTAAAACAATTCAATTAAAACCCAATGACAATTTAAAACTAAAAAACTAAAAAAGACTAAAAAGGGGGAGGGGGTTCACAGCAGCCCTGCTTGATGGAAAAGAAAAGTTTTCAGGGCACGGCGAAAGACCCAGAGATCCGATATCCTTCATATCTCCGGGGGCAAATCGTTCCAGAGGGCAGGAGCTGCCACAGAGAAGGCCCTCCCCCTGGGGGTCGCCAGCCAACATTGCCTGGCTGACGGCACCCTGAGGAGTCCCTCTCTGTGGGTGCGTACTGGTCGGTGGGAGGCTATCGGCGGCAGAAGGCGGTCCTGCAAATACCCAGGTTCTATGCCATGGAGCGCTTTAAAGGTGGTAACCAACACCTTGAAGCGCACCCGGAAGACAACTGGAAGCCAATGCAGCTCACGCAGGAGAGGTGTCACATGGGAGCGCCCCCTCGCTCCCATAATCTCCCGCACTTCATTCTGCACCAGTTGGAGCCTCCGGGTGCTCCTCAAGGGGAGCCCCATGTAGAGAGCATTGCAGTAGTCCAGGCAGGAAGTGACGAGTGCCTGAGTGACTGTGTGTAAGGAGTCCCGATCCAGAAAGGGATGCAACTGGCGAATCAGGCGGACCTGATAAAAAGCCGCCCTGGCCACGGCCATCATATGCTCTTCTAAAGACAGCCGTGCATCCAGGAGGACGCACAAGTTGCGAGCAATAACTCGCCCCCAATAGCCAGCGATGGCACCAGCTGGCTATATCGGTACGCCAGAAGCCACAGCCATTCGGTCTTGGAAGGGTTGAGTCGAAGGCCTCCAGTTACTCCCCATCCAGATCCGCACGGCCTCCAGGCACCGGGACATCGCTTCATGGGCATTGTTGGGATGATTTTGTTTCATTGATTCCAAAGGAAGATCAAAACTGTGCCAAACCTGAAAATTTTAGGCCAATATCACTTTGAACACTGATTACAAAATCTTTGCCAAGATATTAGCGAATAGATTAATGCCAGTTATGCAACAAACAATTCATAATGACCAATCAGGGTTTATAAAAGGGAGGCAAATGAAATATAATGTTAGACAAATTGTAAACCTACTGGAATATTTGGAAAAAAACAACAAAGTCCCTGCAGTGCTCATATTTTTGGATGCAGAGAAGGCATTTGATTGATTGAATTGGCAATTTTTTTTAAGATAATAGAAAAAATGCATTTTGGACAGTATTTTATACAATCAATTAGAGCAATATATCAGGAACAAACAGCACAAATAATAGTTAATGGAGGTTTAACAGATGCTTTTAAAATTGAGAAAGGAACAAGGCAGGGTTGTCCTTTGTCTCCATTGTTGTTTATTTTAACTTTAGAAGTTTTGTTGAATAAGATATATGACTCTGACAAAATAAAAGGAATTGTAATTAAACAGTAAGATTATAGATTAAGAGTGTTTGCAGATGACTTGGTTGTTACTTTATCTCAATCTATAGAATCAGCTCCACACATGTTGGATATAATAAGTCAATATGGTAGGGTATCTGGATTTAAAGTAAATCAACATAAGACAAAGATGATAACTAAAAATATGTCTATATCTCAAAGAGAAGACTTAGGAAGAATAACGGGGTTTGAAATAGTTAAAAAGGTTAAATATCTAGGAGTTTATATTGCAGCCTCAAATACGAAATTATTTAAAAACAATTATGAAAGTGCAGAAAGAAATGGAGAATTGGAAAAAGTTACAACTATCTCTACTGGGAAGGATAGCAGTAATAAAAATGAATGTACTACCCAGGTTTTTATTTTTGTTTCAAATGATATCAGTGCTTAAGAAAGATGGAAATTTGAGGGAGTGGCAGCAAGGGATTAATACTTTTATTTGGGGTGGGAAGAAACCAAGAGTGAAATTGAAAATTATACAGGATATACGTGAGAGAGGAGGTCTTAAAATGCCTAATT
The DNA here is from genome assembly GCF_059756535.1 of Pantherophis guttatus. Classification (NCBI taxonomy): domain Eukaryota; kingdom Metazoa; phylum Chordata; class Lepidosauria; order Squamata; family Colubridae; genus Pantherophis; species Pantherophis guttatus. Next base: position 56,254,640 of record NC_142069.1, on the reverse strand, counting down.
TAAGATTGTATTATGGAGCAAGTGTTTTATCACAAATTAGTGATTGGTTTAACTTAACTGAAGAGAGAATGTTAAATATAGAAGGTTATGATCTGTTATATGGATGGCATGCTTATTTGTTATATGAAAAAAAAGCTGCTTTCCATTCATCTCCCTCCCTGATTCGGACTCAGTAATATGGTTCTCTGAGGTCTAGTTTAGTGAAGACCTTGCCTTTGGGTAAGTGGGACAGCATGTCCTTCATGAGTGGGAGGGGATATTGTTAAGGATATTGTTGTTGTGTTACCAACCAGCAGAGTGTAGAGCACAGAGAAACGTTGCTGAGAGCAATGAATAAGAGATGTGCAAACTGGTTTATCAAAAGTTTACTTTAAAGTGAAAAAACAATCTCATAGTCTTTAAATCAAACCAAGTCTTTGCCAGTTAAATCAGTCCAGTGATACAAAAACTCTTCTTACCACACAAACAGTAGTTGGTTAGAATAACAAACTCACTCTGGTTCACAAACCACGATGGTAGCAGATCCATCCAACAATGATAGCACAATGATAGCAACTCCTCACACTATGGTAGCTTATCATCAACTGAATACATTACAGTACCTTTCTTAAATACGTTCACAACTAATTACAGCATGACTCAGCATTACAATGAATCAGCAGGAAAACTTTAAAGTCACACAATACATATTCATATTAAAGTCACAGAACACATATATTGCCTGGACAACTTGTTAGGCTCAAACCATATCCTAACAATCTCCCCTTTGGACAGGTCAATATATACAGTTTAGATTCTTAATCCATAGTTTTCACAACACGTTTTATGTTTGGTATCTTTAAACCAATATCCATCATTAGTTGTTTGTAATAAATCAGATCAGTACAAACTAGTGACAAACATGAGAATTCTGCCTCCATAGTAGATAGACTAATATTTTTTTGACGAATTGATTTCTAGCCAATCAAACAATTGTCTAACATGATAGCTATACCCGATGTGGACTTTCTGGTGGTCAAATCAGTAGGAAAACTGTCATCTGCACATGCGCTCAATACTAAATCATTGTTAGGTTCTAGATACAATGCATAATGCATCGTCATTTTCAGATATCTTAATATACACTTTGCGGCCTGCCAATACCTATCAGTTGGCTCTGCATTATATCTCGCTAATTGGTTTACTCCAAATGAAATATCAGGTCTCGACCAATTGCTTATATAAGATAAACTACCTATAAGAGACTGGTAAATCTCCTTACGAAATTTAGGACTTTGGATTTCTCCTTGTTGAAAATCCTGTGCCATGGGCGTTTTAGCTGGCTTACATAGCTCCATGCCATAACATTTCAACATTTGGCTTATTTTACTAGATTGAGATATTTTATAACCTCTAGCTGTTTGATTGATATCTAGACCCAAATAATGCCTAATATTTCCTAAATTTCTGATCTTAAATTTGGTTTGTAACTGTTTAACAATATCTATGGCTTCCTTGTCAGTTTTAGTTATTATGGCTATATCATCTGTAAACAATAACAAAAATTACCCATTATTATTTTCTCTCTTAAAGAGACACTTATCCGCTACACCTTCATGAAAACCGATCTTATTTAGCTCTGTAACTATACATTGGTTCCACTCAAACCCTGATTGTCTCAAACCATAAAGGCTTTTATTTAACTTCCAACAATCAGTGTGGTTTTGTGTTTCAACTCCTAAAGGCTTCCTCATATAGATGGTGTGTCTCAATGGAGCATGCAAGTATGCTGTCTCTACATCTATATGGTTAATACTATATTTATACTTAGCCGCCCACACTAGCATTGTTCTTAATGTACTAGCATGTAAACTAGGAGCAAAAACCTCATCGAAATCTTTTTCGGTCTGAGAAAAACCTTGAGCTACAAGGCGAGCTTTATGGGTTACTGTCCCATCTATGCTTTTCTTAATTTTGTAAACCCATCTACAACCTATTAATTTTTCACCAGGTGGCAATTTTACAGTTTTGTAAACACCTAACTTAGTTAAAGAATTAATTTCCTTACTCATTGCCTCCTTCCAAGCATTCTGCTCCTTTTCAGGATATCCTCATAACTTGAAGGTTCTATGTTAACCTGGCAAACTACGGTTGCTTTATATCGATCAGGTGGATGCTTTTCCCTAGTAGATCTCCTAGGTAATACAGGACTTACTGCAGATAGTTCATCTGACTCCTCCCCTAAATGAGGATGTGGACAGGGTTCTGGGTAGGATTAGTGCCGCCACATGTTTATTGGACCCGTGTCCCTCCTGGTTGGTACTGGCCTCCCGGGAGGTTATACGAGGCTGGCTCCAGGGGATTATAACTGCTTCTCTGAGTGAGGATGCCTTTCCCGCCACCTTGAAAGAGGCGGTGGTGAGACCCCTCCTCAAGAAGCCTTCCCTGGACCCGGCTGAATTAGCTAACTACTGTCCAGTCTCCAACCTTCGTTTTGTGGCGAAGGTTGTTGAGAGTGTGGTGGCACGACAACTGCCCGGGCACCTGGATGAAGCTATCTATCTAGACCCGTGCCAGTCGGGCTTCAGGCGGGGGCACAGCACAGAAACGGCATTGGTCGTGTTGGTGGATGATCTCTGGAGGGCTCGGGACAGGGGTTGCTCCTCTGTCCTAGTCCTATTAGATCTCTCAGCAGCTTTTGATACCATTGACCATGGTATCATGCTGCAGCGGTTGAGAGGGTTAGGAATAGGGGGCACTGGTCTGCGGTGGTTCTCCTCCTTCCTCTCTGACCGCTCGCAGTTCGTGTTGGCAGGGGGGCAGAGGTCGACCTCGAGGCATCTCGCATGGGGAGTGCCACAAGGGTCGGTCCTCTCGCCCCTTCTGTTCAACATTTATGTGAAGCCGCTGGGTGAGATCATCATGGTTTTGGGGTGAAGTGTCATCTGTACGCTGACAACACTCAACTGTACATCTCCACCCCAAACCACCCCAACGATGCCCTTGATGTGATGTCTCGCTGCCTGGAGGCCGTGCGGGTCTGGATGGGGAGGAACAGGCTCAGACTCAACCCTTCCAAGACCGAGTGGCTGTGGCTGCCGGCGTCCCGATATAGTCAGCAGGTGCCATCGCTGACTATTGGGGGTGAATCTTTGCCCCCCACAGAGAGGGCTCGCAATCTGCGTGTCCTCCTGGACGCACGGCTGTCTTTAGAAGAGCATATGATGGCTGTGGCCAGGGGGGCCTTTTATCGGGTTTGCCTGATCCGCCAGTTGCAGCCCTTTCTGGACCGGGACGCCTTGCGCACGGTCACTCATGCCCTTGTCACCTCCCGGCTGGACTATTGTAATGCTCTCTACATGGGGCTCCCCTTGAAGAGCACTCGGAGGCTCCAACTGGTCCAGAATGCAGCTGCGCGGGTGGTTATGGGTGCAACTCGTTGTGCCCATGTGACACCCCTCCTGCGTGAGCTGCACTGGCTCCCAGTGGTCTTCTGGGTGCGATTCAAGGTGCTGGTTACCACCTTTAAAGCGCTCCATGGCATAGGACCCGGGTACCTTCGAGACCGACTTCTGCCACCAGTAGCCTCCCACCGGCTGGTCCGCTCCCACAGAGAGGGTCTCCTCAGGGTGCCATCGGCCAAGTTATGTCGGCTGGCGACACCCAGGGGGAGGGCCTTCTCTGTGGGAGCGCCAGCCCTGTGGAATGAACTGCCCCCGGAAATATGTAAGATCTCCGACCTCTGGGTGTTTTGTTGCGCATTGAAGACCCTGTTGTTCCGCCAGGCCGGGCTATCAACATAATGATTTTAAATTGGGGTATTTTAAATTTTTGGGGTTTTAAACCGGCCAAATCTATTTAATTATTTTAAATTTTAATCATTGTTGTGTCTTGTGTTTTTAAATTGGCTGTACACCGCCCTGAGTCCTTCGGGAGAAGGGCGGTATAGAAATAAAATTATTATTATTATTATTATTATTATTATTATTATTATTATTATTATTATTATTACCTCCTCTAAACCTACTTCCTGTTCTTCATCCTTGATAGAGGATTCTACATTATCTAAATCCTCAGGGATATCATCAGGAATATGATGCTCTATACTAACAGTATTATTATCATGTCTATATCTGCATGCTCTAGTTTATCCCATCCTTCGTGCTCTAGAAATTTAGCAGTTGCACTACAGTAAACACTAGTAGTTTCCTGTGCCCAAAATCTAAAAGACCTATGATTTGATTCATAGCCAACGAAAAACATTTTTCTGGCTCTCTGTTGATCCTTTCTCCTTAAACTAGATGGAATATGTACCCAAGCTGGGGCTCCAAATGTGTGTAAGTAACTAAGATTTGGTTTCCTCCCATGCCATAAGGTGAATGGTATTTCACCCATAGAGGAATGAACCACGTTGTTTAACATATGGTTAGCACACATAACAGCCTCACCCCATAAATTTTCAGGCAAACCAGAATCTGCCAACATAGTTCTAGTCATGGCTTGTAATGTTTGACCTCTTCTCTCGATATATGAATTGTGTTGTGGTCTGTGCGGAGCAGGCCGTTTATGCTGGATCCCTGCATCCTGCAAAAACTTTTCCAACCTTTAGTTGGTAAATTCTGTACCATTATCAGTCACTAAGCATTTAACCTTAAATTTCTGTTTCCTTTCCACAAAACGCAGCCAGTTGTTAATATGCTGGAATGTTTCACTTTTTGTTTTCATAAGATAACAGAATCCGTATCTTGAATAATGGTCTACTATGCTTAGAATATAGCAGGCACCTCCTATGCTGGGTTTTTTGGGTCCAATTAGGCCTACAAACACTACCTCTAATGGCTTTTTGGTTTTAAAACCATTAACACGGTTTGCTGGTGTTACCCTACTTTTTTGCTGACTACAGGCATTGCAATTCAGATATTTACTACATACATGTAGTTTTATCCCTTCAGATAACTGAACAGTTTTCTTTAACATCCTGAAATTTAAATGCCCAAGTCTCTGGTGTAACAGATGAATACATTCATCATGTGGTTTAACATTCTTATAAACAGACTTAGACTTAGCCACCAATACTGGGTTATCCCTTAAAATAAATAAATCATTTTCTAAACATGCAGTAACAACCTTGCCATCTTTCTCCATAAAACACTTATTATTTTTAAATGTTACTGTAAACCCAAATTGCAATAATGATTTAACAGATAATAAATTGAATTTTAACCCAGGAATATATAACATAGGCAATGGTTCATTACTAAATGACCAACGAGCAATACCCTCTCCAGCTACCTTAACCTTCCAGCCATTTGCTAGTTTAACATGTTGGTTACTCTTCTCCATTTTAACAAAAAAATTTCTATTTCTAGAAATAGATTGAGAAGCACCACTGTCAACAACCCAACAATCCTGGTTAACATCAGTAGATGAACTGGATATAGCTAAATTACAACTCTTCTTGGGTGTAGTATTGTCTCTAACAGACATGTTCTTATTCTTACAATACTTAGCTATATGCCCTTTAGCCCCACAAGCAAAACAACGTTTTACAAAATAGGCAGTTGAATACATTTTTTCTTCTTTTGGTTGTTACACTCTCAACTGATCCCTTTCTTGTCTTCTTTTGGATTCTTCCAATAACCTACCGGTTATGCCAGCCAATGTCAGTTCATCTCTGGACAAAACCTCTAACGAAGAAACATAGTCGTCATAACTATCGTACAAAGAAGAAAGGATTATATAAACTTGTTGTAGTTCTGAGAAAACAAGTTCCTTTTCATGCAGCTCCTGGAAAATTCTAGTCATGGATTCCAAATGAGCCATCATATCTACACCTTTAAGAAGATGTTGTTTAAATAATCTCCATGTGAGATAAATATGAGCACCCACAGAGTCACGAACATATAGTCTCTTTGTCTATGTATTTGTGCATTTCTTGCATTTCCTGGGGTGCCATGGCGTACAGTTTGGGTTTGGGAAGCTTGGCCCCAGGGATGGTTTCGATGGTGTAGTCCGTTGCGCAGTGGATATCACACTTGGTTTCACTGAAGACTTCAGCTGTCAGGAAGGCCTCCTTTCATTATCCAAGAAAGAAAACCCCCGACTCCATTTTCATAGAGAAAGGTAACTTTTACTGGATAAGAACTGAATGCAGTCAAAGAAAAGCAAGATCTGAAGCAAAGGCGTGAAAATCACATATAGAAAGCATCCTCCCCAACTGTCCAGCGTAAATCATCCAATCCACAGGTTCTCCAGGGGTCATGTGGGAGTAAACGTCTGGCAGTGTCATCCTCTTGCTATGCCACAACCGTTGACCTTGAGACGTTATCAGCTTCCAAGAAAATGCTGCAGCACAGTTTTACTTTCGTTTTCCTCCAGCTCGCTTCCCCCCTCCCAAGAATTCCAATAGCTCCTCCCTCCCCCCATTTCATGGCAGCTGAACAAGTAAGCAATGAAAGAGCGGAGGCTGACATTTGGCCCTCCTGCAGAAGAGACATTATTCCTACAAGAAACCAAAATGACATAAAACAGATGATCACAGAAATAAAGCATGACATAAAAAATAGATTACGGTTTATCAGGATATTTGGAGTGAAACAACTGTACTTTCTTAGGAGCTCGAACATCTCGTTTATTCACCCATTCAGCCTTAGTTAATGGGAAATGTTTCCAGGCCACCAAATACTGCACCTTACCCCGATGCTTTCTAGAGTCTAAGATTTCTTTGACCTCAAAATGCTGTTCCCCTTCGATTAGTATGGGGACAGGAGGAGGTTCTTGGTCTGGACATAAAGGGGATGAATGTTCCGGTTTTAGCAAACTTACATGAAACACAGGATGAATTCGCTTCAAATTTTTTGGTAACTCCAATTGTACTGTGACTGGGTTAATGATCCGAACTACCGGAAAAGGACCCACATACTTGGGTCCAAGCTTTTTAGGCTTTTGGGTAGTTTGCAAGTATTTGGTGGAGAGGTAAACCATATCACCAACTTTATAAGTCTGGGCTTGAACCCTCTTCTTATCGGCTTGGGCTTTATGAGTCCGATGTGCTTCATCCAGTGCCTTGTGAGTTATTGACCAAGTGGCACGTAACTGTTCCAATCAACCAAGGAGGGGTTTTGTGGATTTTCCTGAGGCAACTCTGGAATGGGCATAAAATCTTGGCCAGAAGCCACCTTGAAAGGGGTAAATCCTGTGCTGCTATGTATGGAGTTATTATAGGCCACTTCTGCAAACGGCAGTAAATCCGCCCAGTTATCTTGCTGATAATTTATGTAACATCTCAGATATTGTTTTAATATGGAATTGGTTCTCTCACAAACCCCATTAGTTTGGGAGTGGTGGGCAGAGCTTAATCCTTGGGCAGAGCCTATCAACCTTAGGAACTCCTTCCAAAAATGGGAGGTAAATTGAACTCCTCTATCCAAAATTATACGTTCTGGAGCTCTGTAACCTGTATACATGTTGGACAAACATTTTTGTAAGTGTTTTTGCAGAAGGGATCTTGGGACATGGGATGAAATGCACTTGTTTGGAAAACAAATCAGTAACCACCCAAATAACTGTGTTCCCCCCCCACTTTCGGGCAATTCTACAATAAAATCCATGGAGATTTCCTTCCATGGGGCACCTGGTCTGGCAGCACATTGAAGCAGTCCAGGTGGCTTTCCAGGAGGCCTCTTGGCCAAAGCACACACAGGACAACTGGCCACATATATCTCTATGTCCTTCTTGAGTGCGGGCCACCAGAATTGCTGCTTAACTAGATGTAATGTTTTCACAAACCCAAAATGCCCAGCAACTTGGCATCATGAGCATGCTGTAAAACTGTTGCTCTCAGACTGGCGGGAACATACAGCTTGGCTCCCACCCAAGCAAGTCCTTCCCGAAGTGTGCACTCATTTGAATGGTCCAAAAACCACTCGTCGGTCTTTAGGGCTTCTTGTAGTTGCTTAGTCAAGTCGTCCGACAAAGTTGGATCTATTTTCGCCTGGGCTCTAGTAACTACTGGTGCAGCTAGTTGTATTGAGGGGATAATTGGCTGAATCACCTCCTCTCTAACACTATTGTATTGCGGCAGTCTAGAAGGGGCATCTGCCATGAAGTTCTTCCCTCCAGGAAGGTAGCACAGGGAAAAATTAAATTGGTTGAAGTGTTGAGCTCAGCGGGCTTGTTTTGGGGGACAGTTTACATGGTGTTTTCAAAGCTTCTAAGTTTCAGTCCACACCTCAAACGGGTGCTTAGCTCCTTCAAGGAATTGTCTCCATGTTAACAGTGCCCAATGAACCACAAAAGCCTCCTTCTCTGGCCCATCTCCTCTCGGTCTCCGTTAGCTTACGAGAGGTATAGGCACAGGGTTGCAGCTTTCCTTCTACATTTGCTTATAGTAACACTGCCCCTACTGCTACATTGCTGGCGTCAGCCTGTACAACAAAACGGGTGTCCATGTCAGGGTGTTTAAGGATAGGTTCAGCAGCAAACAACCGTTTTAGTTTCTCAAATGCCGCCTGACAGTCCATAGTCCATTCAAGGGGCCGGGAGGGCTTTGGTTTCATTTCTCCTTTCGTCTTCAGAAGATTTGTAATTGGCAATGCAATTTTGGTGAATGAAGGGATGAACTGTCTATAAAAGTTAGCAAATCCCAGGAAGCTCTGTAGTTGTTTGCGGGTGCGTGGTGGGGCCCATTCTAAAACTGCCCAGACCTTTTCTGGATCCATCTCTATTCCCTCATGTGAGATGCGGTACCCCAGATAGTCAATTTTGTTTGGTGGAATTCGCATTTGATAGTTTGGCATACAGTTCAGCAGCTCTAAGTTTTTCAGGACAGTCCTCACCAACTTTACATGGTTGTCCATGTTCTCGGTGTAGATAAGAATGTCATCCAAGTAAACTAGCATCCCCTTGTACAGGAGTTCATGCAGTACTTCGTTGATTAATTGCATGAACCCAGCAGGGGCTCCTTGCAGTCCGAAAGGGAGCACCTGAAACTGGAAACATCCCACCAGGCAGTTAAAAGCCGTTTTCCATTCATGCCCTTCCTTAATCTGAACTCTATAATAGGCCTCCGCAAGTCCATTTTGGTGAAGATTTTCCCCTTGCCTAGGTGGGCTAGCATGTCCTTCATGAGCGGCAGGGGTTAGACATTTTTTACGCAAATGGCGTTAAGGTTTTTGTAGTCAACCACCAAGTGAAAGGACCCTTCATCTCCCGGAAAAGAACCGGCACTGCCACCCATGGCCTTGCCAGTTGGATAAAACCTCGTTTTAAGTTTTTCTCAATAAAGTCTTGTAGTTCCCCCAGCTCCCGGGGGGTCATGGGGTAGATTTTTGGCTTAGGGAGTTTTACTCCAGGGAGTATTTCAATGGTACAGTCTGTGGGCCGGGGGGGGGGGCAGCACATCTGAGGCCTTCTTGCTGAACACCTCCCAGAGGTTCTTTAGAATCTTTTCCTCCCCCGCAATGTGGTCTGTTACTGTTGCCGCCCTCTCGTTTTCCACTCCATCCACCAAATGGGATTCCTCCCCTTCCTTCCATGTCTTTTCGGAGCGAATGTGCAAAACTCCCGTTCTCCAGTTTATGCGTGAGTTCCATTTATGGAGCCAAGGCAGTCCAAGTATGAGGGGCCGCTCCATGCCCAGGGCCACTATAAAACTAAGAGTCTCTAGGTGATCCCCCATTTGCATCTCGATTGACTCTGTCACAAAATTGGCTGGGCCCCCTCCTGCCATCGATCCGTCTAGCTGACAGAATGTGATGGGCCTTTCATCGCTTTTAGTCTTAGGCCCATCTTTTCAATCACGTCTGGGCTGATTACGCACCTGGTGCATCCGGAGTCTAGGAGGGCTGGCATCTGGCCATCGGCCCCGGTGGATGGTATCCTTAGTTCTACTGGGATGGTCATGGGCCCCCCATTGTGACTCACCAAATCATCATCGTTGGAATCGGTGTTGGTCTCGCTGTCAGTCTCGCCAAGCTGTCTCAGGAATTCTGGGAGTTGAAGTCCACAGGTTGTAAAAGGGCCACATTTGCCCACCCCTGAACTAAGCTAAACCAGCTACAGGTACCTGAACAGGTACCTTATGATCCTAAGTGGATCATAAGCTTCCTAACAAACAGGAAGCAGCAGGTGAAGCTAAGCAGAATCGCATCAGATACCTGTACAATTAGCACAGCCCCCCCCCCAAAGGCTGGGTGCTCTCCCCACTTCTCTTCTCTCTGTATACCAATGACTGCATCTCTGTTAAACTACTGAAGTTTGCAGATGACACAACAGTGATCAGTCTCATTTGAGACAATGATGAATCCGCATACAGCCAGGAGGTTGAACAACTAGCGTCGTGATGTGACTGGAACAATCTGGAATGGAACACACTCAAAACCATAGAAATGGTGGTAGACTTTAGGATAAACCCTTCACAATACTAGATAACACAGTATCAACAGTACAGACCTTCAAATTTCTAGGTTCTACCATATTGTAAGATCTAAAATGGACAGCTAACATCAAAAACATCATCAGAAAAGCATAACAAAGAATGTTCTTTCTGCGCCAACTCAGAAAGCTCAAACTGCCCAAGGAGCTGCTGATCCAGTTCTTCAGAAGAATTATTGAGCCTGTCATCTGCACCTCTATGACTGTCTGGTTTGGCTCTTCAGAAGATAATTAGAACTGCAGAAAAAATAATTGCTACCAACCTGCCTTCCATTGAGGACCTATATACTGCACGAGTCAAAAAGAGGGCTGTGAAAATATTTACAGATGCCTCACATCCTGGACATAAACTTTTTCAACTCCTACCCTCAAAACGACGCTATAGAGCCAGAACAACTAGACACAAGAACAGTTTTTTCCTGAACGCCATCACTCTGCTAAACAAATTATTCCCTCAACACTGTCAAACTATTTACTAAGTCTGCACTACTATTAATCTTCTCATCGTTCCCATCACCCATCTCCTTCCACATGACTGTATGACTGTAACTTTGTTTATTTATTTATTTATTGGTTCAATTTATATGCCGCCCTTCTCCGGAGACTCAGGGCGGCTTACAATGCGTTAAGCAATAGCTTTCATACTTTTGTATATACCTGCTTAGTAGGGCTTTCGGCTCCCCCAAGCGGTGTTCTTTTTTTAATACAAAGTCAGCTTATTGCCACCACAATCTGGGTCCTCATTTTATCTACCTTGAAAGGATGGAAGGCTGAGTCAACCTTGAGCCTGGTGAGATTTGAACTTGCAGTAATTGCAGGCAGCTGGTGCTACTTAACAGCACTTTAGTCTGCTGTGCCACCAAGGCGCTTGTATCCTTACGATTTATATTGATATTATTTCCTGATTGCTTATTTGTACCCTATGACTATCATTAAGTGTTGTACCTTATGATTCTTGATGGACACATCTTTTCTTTTATGTACATTGAGAGCATATGCACCAAGACAAATTCCTTGTGTATCCAATCACACTTGGCCAATAAAAAATTCTATTCTATTCTATTCTATTCTATTCTATTCTATTCTATTCTATTCTATTCTATTCTATTCTATTCTATTCTATTCTATTCATGGGTCGCCCTCTCTGCTTTAAATTTCGAAATTCATCCTCACATATTGATCCTCCCCCATGTCTTAGAATCTGGTTTCTAGCTCTTGCAGGAATTCGTTGCTGCACTGCAGTTGGGGGCTCTCCATCTATGGAGGGCTGCTAGCCATTCATTTGCTTCTCCCTCTAATCCAATAGATATGGCATTCACCATGGCTCTATGCGATGGATAGAAGTTTCCATAACAATCTAAATGGACTCCTGCAGAGTCAAGGAATAGGGCTAGCTGAATCTGGGCAACTCGTTCAACACTCCCCCTCCCTCATCTTTTTGGGCCTCATCTGCCTGGACTTGGTGTGCTTGGTAGTTTCCATCGGCTGTAGCCCATGGAGGGGGGTTTCACCTCCCATTGGGAGGTTAGCTTGTAGCGTGGGGGAGCCACTAGCAACAGCCTAAGGCTCATTCTCCTTCTGGTCTGATTCCCCATTTCCAGACAGTTAGGTGCGCATGGGTGCCCTGGGGCTGCTCCGTAGTTAGCTCCAACTTAAACTTAGGGCTAATTAATTGGAGCTTAGAGGGTTGGCTTCTCCTCCCTCTTTCTTTTGGGCAGCACAACTGCTCCTCATTGCAAAGGGTGGCTTGGTCAAAATCCTCCCTCAATTTCTCCAAGGATTCCCCTAAGGTCCCAAGTAGGGATTTTTGGGCTCTGGCTTTGTCCTAATCCTTCATCCACTCCAGTCTTCCTAATTCACTTATGGGTTGCCTCAAACAACAGGAATTAGGGTGGGATAATTCAACCTCAGCTGCTTTGGGGATTTTTTCCCACCAATACCCACCTCTTTCCACTTCGGTCATTGAGGCAGGCATCCCTGGTATCTTGGTTTCCATGGTCAGAGATGGCTGCACTTGGGTTCCTACTGGGCTGCTGGTTCCTGGAGTTCTCTGAATGGGAGTAGGGTCTGCCTGCTTCTGGGTTGCCAGGAGCAGGCTTTCTTCGGCAATTCCACCCTCTGCCTGAGTTTGATGGCCTGAGTTTCTCTCCACGCACCCCAGGTGTTGGAGAGCAAGTGGAGAGTCCAGGGCTCAGGAATCCTGGTCATTTTTGGTTAGTTTTGGAATAGAATAGAATAGAATAGAATAGAATAGAATAGAATAGAATAGAAGAGAAGAGAAGAGAAGAGAAGAGAAGAGAAGAGAAGAGAAACTTTATTACGGTCATCGACCAGCAATAGACATACAATAAATTAAAAATAATACTGACATTAATCATGAATAATAACATCCCTGTTATGAAAATACATGATCTCAAACCGTTAGGATCACTCCCTAATTTACATGCATGGAGAGCCAATAAGTATGTGAGTAAATGTATTTTTCCAATAATTGTTATAGATATCTAACCAAAAAATTGGCACCAATTGACATCTATAATTCTGTAACCAATTTTTTTCTTGTGGACATTGCAGCGACACAGAATTTTGCCACTGTATGTGTGGTAGCCGGATTTGAGTCTTGGAGGAGAAAGCCTACATAAAAGTCATCTGTCCTCCCTGGCAATCTCTCTAGTAAGGGGAGAATATTGTTGAATATTAATGAGGGAGAAGTCGTGATGTACGACTTCCCCCTCATTGGTCCAGGCTCCAAGGTGGGAGAATGGACCGACATGAGTGGCTGAAGCGCTGGACAGTTCTGGGGGTTTAAAAGGAGCTGCCGGCGCATCTGCTGTTGCTTTTTAAACTGCAGAAATAAACTATTCTACTGCACCATGCCGCATCCTGCCTCCTCACTCTGACCCCACATCTAATACTGGTGACAAGAGTGGGATTCTAGAAGAGAACAAAGGACAATCACCACGTGGCACAGACGACCATTTTTTCCCCCCAACCAGATTGCCTTTTCTTCCAACACCGGCCGGCAGGATGACTACCTATGGACCCCCCCGAACCTTTCAACCCGAACCAATACGACTGGCTCGCATATATGGGACAATTCAGGATGTTCCTGGAAGCTAATGGCCTGCAAGGGACTGGGGATGAAAGTAAGAGAGCCCTGTTCCTCAGCTATTGTGGCAACCGCCTGTACAAGACTGCTCAAGCCCTAGCTTCCCCAAAGAACATCGAAACCATGGAATGGAAGGAACTACAAGAAATGCTGGGGGAACATTAGATTAGTAAGATGTTTTATTTTCTTCTTTACAATAAATATGAATTTAATTAGAAGATGTATTCCGGTTTTATTTTTCAAGAATATACACAAGGAAAGTGCCACGATCCAGGCAATTACCCCAGGAAGGTAACGGGGCTAATTGCCTCTGACAATGGTAGCAGAGGATGGTTGATTTATGGCTTTTCCTTGCTTGTTACTTTGATGATTAGACCTCTAGGCTAGTTTAGCCAGATGATTATTTTTGCGACTGCAGAACGCTGATTAATTGTCTGCTAAAATGCCAAAAAAAGAAGAAAAAAGGAAAAATGAAATTAAGACCACTCTTCATAAATGATTTGATTGATTTTTCCAATGAAGAGGAGGCAGAAAGGAGGTTTTCAAGTTTCCAGCCGCTCGCCTCAGCTACCCTGCTAGAGGGAGCCGTGGGAGGAGAAGAAATGGACAAAATGCTCTTACAAAGAGTTCAGAAGGAAGATAAAGGCAGAGCTGCTTTTGAAGGTAATGTGCTGTGACCGAGGTCAGTAACTCCCCCTTCCAATTATGCAGGCTCTCAAACAGTCATCCCAGAACCTTCTGAATTTGTAACGCTTGGTGCAGGGCCAAATTTTCCACAAACGGCAAAGCCTTTTTCCTCCCACGCAGAGAGAGAAACAATTTATTATCCCTCTCAAACCTTCAGGGTCACTCCTAAAGAGCAAGCTATAAGAAACTATCGTGACCAGATAGAGATTTTTGAACATGAGCTATCCCAGGCAAAAATGGCCTTATCTATGTTTGAGCAAGAAGAGAAAGTCTGGTGCTTTTAAAATTTCTGAAAACGCCATTTTGCCTTCTCCTTCGGAGCCAAAGACACACTCCCTGGTGGATTTTGTGTCAGGCCAATCAGAACAGAGAGCTGTGCACACATCACATGTGTCACATGATCATCTCTATTCTCAAATTACAAATGCCACGAAAGCAGAAAGATTACTTGAGCTGCCTAAAACTGAAGTTGCAGCACCATCTGCTGGCGAAAGTAATTCACTAGAGAAAGCTGAAATGCACCGCATCTTGAGAGAGCAATTACAATTGATGCAGAAGACTCTATTAGAGATGTCTTTAACTCACTCAGATATTCAGGCTGCAATGCCACAAGTGTCTCCACAGGCTCAATCTTCAACACCCCCTGGTGGTGCTGGTGTCCTTTTAGATGGAGCACAACAAAGCTTAATGTAGCAAAGGCAAATGACTGCATCCCCAGCAGGTCATGTTAATATTGCAGCTCAAATGCAACAACCTCAACCACAAATGCATGCACAGGTGCCTCCAGCTGTACAACCAGGGCCAATTCCTAGCCCACCTCCAGCACAACAAGCACAGCAAATACCACAGGTATTTTTACCGGCACAGCCAGCATACCAAATGCATGTTCCTCAACAGGCCTTTTCTGTTGCTCCACTAGCTGGTGAGTCGAAATTAAAGATGTCAGGACAGAATTATAAGGCCTGGGTCAGTGAGATTGGATTGTTACTTCGCAGAGAAGACACTCACTGTATGATTTTTAATCCGCCTGCTCAGCCATGGACTCCTGTCATAGACTTAGAGACTAAAGCTTGCACAACATTATTGATGTCCATGGATACTGAACTGCAGGTTACCTTTCCACCTGATGCAACAGCCCAACAAATTTGGGTCCAATTGGAAAATTGCTACAGGCCTGTTTCAATTGAATCTTCATGTTTGCTCATGTCTGAGTTCTATGGTTCAAGATTGAAACCTGGTGAACAAATTGGAGGACATTTAACCAAACTGAAAGGAATCAGAAGAGAATTGAGAGAAAGAGGCTATAATATTGATGATATTCAAATGATCAGCATTATTATTAACTCATTGAATTATGAATGGAAAGATGCCATTACAAAGATTAATCTAATGCTCAACGCACAGTGGACAACGTATGCAGACTTTTAATTGAAGAAGAAGCACTGATGTTAGCTACTCCACATTTGAGAGGACCACCCGCATCAAGAGCTCCAGCTAGGCGCCCCTTCCGAGGAAGGACCTACACTCCAAGGATGCCAAAATACTACATCTGTAATCATGTGGGACATGCCACCCGGGATTGTCCCCAACGAGTTCCAGCTCCCGTCACATACCAGCCCAGAGGAACAGACTCCAGAGGCAGAGGCAGAGGTGGAAGACAAGGTCATCGGAGTCCCCAGCGTGATCCACAAACTCCACTTGCCACATTGGCTTTAACCAATGATCCACAGCCTCAACCAGAGTATGACAGATGACTCCTGTGGACTTTGGACAGTGGTGTAGCATTGCATGTTACCTACAGAAAGGAACTTTTTACAGAGATGCACGAGCATGAACCTGAACTATGTGAATTTTATTCTTTTTCAAATCATCCTTGTCAGGTCAAAGGAAAAGGAACTGTTGAAGAGCTCGATGCATTCATTCCTGATGTTTATTATATACCAACAGCAACTAGTAATTTGCTTAGTCAGAGTCACTTGTCTAGAGCAATAAAGTTCCAGGTTCACCACCTTGAAAATGCAAGTTACATAGTTAAAGTTATTGTTGCTGAAACCATGTAAATTGGTGGTGTTTATTACTTAAAGCCAAAGCCTAAATTGCAAACACAGGCAAGTATACAAACTCCAAAAAGGGAGAGCACAGGTCCAGAGAGAGATGCTCCAGTGAGAGATCCTGTTGCTGCTCCAAAGGCTCCTAAAGCCAACAAAAAGAAAATTGGGAAACAGGTTGCTCAGAGCAAGCCTGAGGTTCCTCATAAAACTGTTAATGTTGAGAATTCACTAACTGGTAAACCTTTGCATTCCAGGTGTATCCATAAGTGGCATAGAAGATTGGGGCATGCCAGTTTCCGTGTTCTTAGGAAGATGCCAGATTTCGCAAAAGGTTTGGATCTAAAGGGGTGTAAGGTGTTTCTGGATTGTGCTGTCTGCAAGAAAACCAAATCCAAAGCAGCAGCCATTCCCAAACACGGTACATGTCTGTCAACACGCATGTTTTTTTTTTATTGAAAAAGTTTTTCAAATACAGGTTTTTCCCCCTTTTCCTCCCTTCTTCCCCAACCCGCCCTCACCACCCATCCCCCCCTGTGACTTCTTCTTCACAACAATAAGCTAATTCATAATTAATTACATAATATTTTACCATGCCCTTACTCACTCCTCAAAGTACTGACCCTTAGCATAGTATTCTTATAACTCCGCTTTTCTCCGCTTTTCACAATCTACCCTTTTTCTCCTCCCCCAAACTTATAAAATATTATTATTATTACAACAACATAACTTTTACTTTTATATATATTAATTTAACATTTCAAAGCAGCCTTCTCCAAATTTATTCAGTTCTATCCAATTCTTCCACTCCCCAAAATATATGACTTAAAAATCCTTTTTCTTAAACTAATCAATCACTAAACTAGCCTATTTCAACCCAGTTTCCTGCAAGATTACCATGCACTACAATTCTAAATATAATCCACTGCCCACTCTGCTGAAATATACATATGTCTATATATACATTCCATTTTATAAAAAGAGAAAAGACAATAACTTTAAATTTATAATTCATTTAGTATCTTCTTTGATGTCTTTCCACTAGATTGTTAAATCCGTCATCCATAATAGGGTAACATAGCATCCTGGTGCAACAGTTTATTCAAAATCTTCAGTCATCTTCTGCCCCCATCAATAATGAATATCCTCATGTATATATAAAAGTAAAAACAACCACCCGAGTGACATAATTATATTCCATATAGTTGTAATTGTGGTTTTCATCAGGATTATAAATCCCCATCATCTTAGTGGGTAACAGCCAGATCTTCTGCATGCCCCAGCATGACTCTCTTGCCTTGTAACTCAAAATAGATATAATATATTTATCGGTAAAAGAAATCCAAAATAGATAGTTCAAATCCAACAATGTAAGGCTCTTTCCACATCCCAAAATCACGGCATTGCAGAGATCTGCCACTTTCCTCAAGATAGTATTAAACGATAATTCGCCTCCAATATCTTTTCACATATTCATTTATTTTTTTTAAAATCCCTGGCTTCACTGTTGCTTGGTTTAGAAACTACTATTTCTACGAGATCTGTTTCTTTTCTTTTTCTTTTGCGGGTTGCATTTCCATCCAGATTTCCTTCCTACAAGTTGTGTATCAGCTGATCGGTTGTCATTCTGCTTTATAAATTGATCTTGTTGGTTTTGTTTTATTATCTCATATGTCTTTTCCATCACTTGTATATCAACTGGGTGATTTACGCACTTGTCTGTAAGTTGATAGTTCATCACATTAGAATCAGATGACACTGCTCTCAAATTTATAGACAGTCCAGCTGGGGTATCCAAGGAGTCCAAAGACAGTTTATCTACCACAGCCTCTGTAATTTGATGTTTTCCCTTTATTTCCAACTCCTTTTGCTTGTCCTGTGTTATGCCTAAAGATGTTAGATTTATTTTTTAAATTTTTTGATAAAATTCTTCCGCTTTTTCGACAGTATTCAGTTGGTATCTTACTCCTTGGTGTCTCAATATTAAACCAACTGGGACGTCCCACCTAAATAGAATATTCCTTTTTTTTAACTCATTCACTAGAAAACCAAATTTCTTCCTCTCCATTAACATCTTGGGCGGGAGTTCCTTAAAAATCCAGATCTTCCTTCCACGAAATTGCAAAGCAGAATCATAAGAATTCTGGACAATATTATTTCTAATTTCTTTGTCTATAAAATAAATCACCACATCTCTAGGCAATTGCCTTTGTTTTGCCAACCAGGAGTTTATTCTATAAATTCTGTCAATCCTGCAAAACACTTCATCAGGTTGAACCTTTAAAATCCCAGCCAGAATTTCAGAAGATATCTTCCTTAAATCTCTGTCATCTTCCTGCAAACCTCTCAGTCTAATTGCATATTCTGTAAAATTGTATTGGATCATTAAAACTTCTCTTTCAATCCTCTGTTGTACATTTTCTTCATTAACAGTCTTTTGATCAGCCTCCATTTTAAGTTTGTCTTCTGAACTATTATCCTGAATGTTTGCCAAATCCTTTTTAATTTTTTGGATCTTGTCATCCAAATTCTCCTCAGTTTCTTTCATTTTAGAGTTAGTATTTGCTTCCAACTGAGTCATAAAGTCTGCTAAGCCATTAGCTACTTTTAAAATCTTTCGATCCAAAAAGCCAAACTTAGATTTCACCAATTCACCAATTTCTTTGATTTCCAACTTAAATTTTTCAAGTTGCTGATTCACAATCTCATCCCTTCTTACAATCTCCTCAAGAAGAAATTCTATTATATTAAAGTCAGGTTTCTGAGACTGGAGAGTTAAAACTTGTTGATGTAATTTATTAATGGGGGAATCCCCCCCCACTGCCTGTTTGTCTAGTTTTATAAGTCTCAGTGCCATTTTTCCACGCAGACAAAATTTACTGGAAAAGAGAGAAAAAAAAACTTTTTTTCCAACCAAGATCAATATCAGATCCTCAAAGAGAGAAGAAAAAAAGAAAAAGAAAAAAAAAACAGAAGTGAGAGTGAGATTTTGCCTTCAGTTACAGCCAAAAGTATTCATTCTGCTACTTTGTAATTGAAAACGGAAGGAGTTTCCCTTTCAGCCTCTCTTCAAGCCGCAGCAGCAATCGCCATTTAAAAAAAAAAACTTTTTTCCCTTCACTTCACTTCTTAGGCAAAATAGAATAAAAAGAATACTTGCGCTTCAGGATCAGAGGTCCAGCTCATATCTTCTTTAATTAATTTATTTGACAGATTTACAGGCTTGCTTTTGCCCCCTAGCTCTGCGTGTAGCAGAGATTTCCCAGAGCCCGGAGCATCGGCTGGGGATACGGGGAGTGTCTTCCGCTCCCTCCCAAAAGTAAATAAAAAACTTTTGGGATTAGGCAGAGGACTCTACCCACCCCAGCCGGCTCTATCTCCGTTTCCTAATGGAAACGGAGTTTTTTCGAGCCGCCATTCCGCTGAAAAAGGTGGCTCTTACAGGCAGTGGGTTCGACGATCCCGGAGGAGCGTCCAGCGGGAACAAGCAGCAAACCGGAAGTCTCTGTCAACACGCATGTTTGATTTGGTTCACACTGACATAGTTGGTCCATTTCCGCCAACACTTGGTGGTAGAAAATATTTTTTAACAATTGTTGATAATTACTCTAGATATGGATATGTATATCCTATGAAAGAAAAATCTGAGACTTTTCAGATCTTTAAAGATTTTGCTGCTCTTGTTTCTACCCAACACGGAGTAAGCATCGCCAGAATCCAGTGACCATGGTGCCGAGTTCATGTCTCAGCGTTTCCAGGACTGGATGCATAAGAATGGAATTCTTCATCAGACTTCGGCCCTGTACACACTGGCTCATAACGGAGTCGTAGAGAGAAGACAAGGGGTCCTGCAAACCATAATGCATTGTCTCCTAGAAGACGCCAATCTCAGTAACCCATACTGGGGTGAAGCTATCAAATATGCAAATTACATTGTCAACCGTGCTTGGAGCAGTGTCAGACTCCTTTCTTCATGTTGTATAGCTACAAGCCCGATCGCAAAAACCTCCATATTTTTGGTTCATACGCTATGGTGAACATTCCCTTACCTCGAAGAAGGAAAGGAAGTCCAGCAGCAAAGAGACTGAGATTTATGGGTATTGATGATAACTCAAAATGGAGCAAATTCATTGACTCTAAACATGTAATAGTGACTTCCCAATCTGCCAATTTTGAGGAAGATCCAGGATCCTGGTCCAGGATTCATTCCAATGATCCTGGAGTTTATTTTTCTAAAGATGACGTTGCTGATGCCACACAGCCTGATGACCAAGATTCACAGGTGGATGTTCCATCCACTAGTTCTTCTCAACCTAATGTTCCGTCTTCGCAAGCCGCAGATGCTGATGCTACCGACAAATGTGAGGACGAGGACGAAGCAGAAGAAGAATGGACTGTTGTTCCGAGACGTTCCGAGAGGGCCACAAAAGGGATCCCTCCACAACGATATTTTTGGCAACTGACAAAAGCACCCTTGCCTTTGATTTGCAATGTTACACTTCCACCTGTTAATTTCACACAAATCAAACATCTTCCTGATTCAGAGCAAGACAAATGGTATGAAGCAATGCAGGTTGAAATGGACAGTCTAAAGAAACTTAAAGTGTTTACACCTGCAAAACGCCAGCAAACAAAAAGGTCATTGGCACTTGATGGGTCTACAGAATTCAGTTTTCTCCACAACTGTTTTTACTGGGTATAGTTAAGGGTTTCACATCGGGTGAAACAAAGTTGATATTGTATATGATAACAGCAGCAAGATTATTGATAGGTAAATACTGGAAAAATGAAGCTTTGCCCACTATTGAGGAATGGACTATGAAGATGGCCAGTTTTGCAGAGATGGCGAAGATTTCAGCATATCTAAAAGACTGTTCACAAGAGACTTATGAATGGGAATGGAAAAAGTGGATAGATTATGTTCAGAACAAATACCAAACTAGGAAGTATCAAATAGCTTTCATTTGAAAATGATATATCAAGATAGAAATATGTTGATGTAATGAAGATAAAAAAAGAAAATTATAAGGGGGAGGGAGGGGTTCAAGTTTTATACAAGTTTTATACAAAGGTTTTTTTTTTTACTTGATATGAGTATACTGTGTGGATGTCCGGGGGGAGGGGAGGGTTAGGGAGGGTTAGGGAGGTTGGGAAGGTTGGGGTGGGTTGAGGGGGGGGGGAAAAGGGGGTGAAAATGTAATTGTAAAACTTTTGCAATAAAAAAAAAAGAAACTTAAAGTGTTTACGCCTGCAAAACGCCAGCAAACAAAAAGGTCATTGGCACTTGATGGGTCTACAGAATCAAAAAGAAGCCAAATCATGAGTCACTGTACAAGTCCAGACTTGTAGCTCAGGGTTTCGCTCAACGTTATCCTGAGGACTACACAAATACCTACTCATCGACAGTCCTGACTGAGAGTGTAAAAATTGCTTTAGCAACTGCAACTATTCTTGGTTTAGAAGTTTTCCAGTTCGATGTTGACACAGACCTAGATGAAGAGATCTACGTGAGAGGTCCTCCAGGATTCCGACAGCAAGAAGGGGATACCTGGTTTCTAAACAAAAGTCTTTATAGTCTGAAACAGTCTGGTTTAATGTGGTATTTATGTCTTACTGACAAACTAAATTCAATGGGCTTTATTAAGTCCGAAACTGATGAGTGCGTGTTCACAAAAAGATCTAACAATGCATATGAGATGGTTCTTGTTTATGTTGATGATATTGTTTATATTGGTCCAAATAAGCAAATGAGTGAAATTTTTGCCAAAGCTTTGCAGAGATACTTCACATTGAAATCATTGGGTCATATTAGCACTTATTTAGGTGTTCAGATTGACAAAACACAGAAGGGGTTTAGTCTTTCACAAGAAGATAAAATTGAACAAATTTTGCATCCCCTGGCCCCGGAATCCTTCCTCTTAGGTATGATTGAAGATGGCTTCGACAACAATAAAACCCAACTGGCAATTCAAATTATTACTGCGGCTAGATTAGCCTTTGCGAAACTCTGGAAATCCAACTCTACCCCCTCTGAAGAAACATTAATAAATAAAATTCTAGAGTGCGCAGAGATGGCCAAATTGACGAGCGAGCTAAAAAATGAAGAGAACTTTAAGTACTACGAAGTATGGGGAATTTGGTATAACTGGTTAAAGAATAGGATAAAAATATGATAATAGGCTACGATTTGTTAGACATCCGAAATGGACTTAATTGTATAGAAATGTAGAGAATTGTATAGAACTGCATATTGTATAGCTATGGATGGAATTCATTTAATGTTTGATCTATGAAATGTGTAAACATTGCACCTCGGATCAAGATTGTGATTGTACATTGTCTTTTTAAAAATTGGAAAATTCAATAAAGTATTTAAAAAAAAAATTTTTTTTGCATCATTGCAACATGAAGGATCCTAACACAACAAAGACACCCATGCAAACAGATTTTCACAACTTGACACATGAAGCAAGTCCTGAGTTTGAGGATCAAACACTTTATCGTTCAGTCATTGGGTCACTGTTGTATATTAGTAGTTGGACCAGACCCGACATTGCACATAGTGTTAATCTCTTGTCTTGACACGTAGGTAAGGCAAAACAGTTTCATTGGACATGTGTTAAGAAATTATTGAAATACCTAAAACACACTAAACACATGAAATTATTGTTAGAACCAACACATACTGATTATGCAGAATTATGTTGTTATGCAGATTCTGATTGGGCAAGTAATAAGAAATCACGTAAATCATTGGGCAAATGATAAGAAATCACGTAAAAGTACTTCAGGTTACATGATGTTCTTAAATGGATGTCCTGTTTATTGGCAAGTACGTAAATGGATGTCCTGTTTATTGGCAAGTACGTAAACAGAATTTTGTTTCTTGTTCATCTACTGAAGCTGAATATGCTTGTGTTTCAGATGCATGTAATTCTCTAACTTGGTTTGATGCTTTGGTCACAGATATCTGGACATACCCGATCCGACCAATCACAGTGATGGAAGACAATGAATCGATGGTTGATATTTCTGAATCACATTTCACAGGTTCTAGGTCCAGACACATTGACATCTGTTATCAAAACATAAAACAATTAGTAAAAAAAGGTTTTGTTAAAATGCAGTATGTATCTACACATGATCAGATTGCAGATATGCTCAACAAACCGCTTCCAGCAGCTCAACACGAGTATCTGCGTAAGAAGATGTGCCTTATTTGATGATGTACCTGATATTCACTCAACTGGCGAAAGAAGGGGTTGTCACTGCGTTTTTGTATTTACCAGATGAGCTCATATTTCTGGACTGTCAGACTTTCCGTAGCTTGCCAATTTTGTTATCAGTAAGCTAACTACGTATATCCACATTCTTTTCTTTCTACTTCACACTTTTCTTTGTTCTCTTGCCAAGAGAAGTCGGGCTCCAGAGATGTAGCCGGTAGGAACTTTACCAAAATGTAACAATTTAATTATTTAGATTAGTAAGATGTTTTATTTTCTTCTTTACAATAAATATGAGTTTAATTAGAAGATGTATTCTGGTTTTATTTTTCAAGAGTATACACAAGGAAAGTGCCACGATCCAGGCAATTACCCCAGGAAGGTAACGGGGCTAATTGCCTCTGACAATGTACCAAAAAAAGGGAGGTATTTTTTGTCCTGACTGATGTAATTAATCTCTGCCAAGACTCCTTCAAAGCCGCACTTTTCTTTTCTTTTAGGAGAGTCTTATATTGTACCTTCAATTGTTTTAAGAAGTGAGTGTGATCCTCAGAAGAGTCATTTTTACGTCTTCTGTACTCCTTATTATATATCCTTTTTAATTGCACGCAATCTCTATCAAACCGGCTTTTTGGAGTGAGCTAATAGTGAGAATCAATTTCAAATTTGAAATTCAAACTCCTCTAAGTATGGTCCTTCAAACTTATTTCTTAGTAGAGATCAGTGGTGAAATGTAAAATTTATTACAAATTAGTTCTGTGGGTGTGGCTTGGTGGGGGGGGTGTAATATGACTGAGTGGGCATGGCCAACTTTTTTTTTTAACTTTTAAAACCATTTTTTCTACAACCTCTTCGGCTGAAGAGGTTGTTAAAAAATGCTTTTAAAGCCTCTGATGATCCCAGCTGACTTGCCTGATCGGCAGAGGCTTTCTTTTTTTTTTTAAGCCTCTGATGATCCCAGCTGACTTGCCTGATCGGCAGAGGCTTTTTTTTTTTAAAGCCTCTGACAATTCCAGCTGACTTGCCTGATCGGCAGAGGCTTTTTTTTCCCTTTAAAAACATTTTTTCTATAACCTCTTCAGACGAAGAGGTTGTAGGAAAAATGCTTTTAAAAGCCTCTGATGATCCCAGCTGAGCTGCGCGATCATCAGAGGCTTTTTTTTTTTTACTTTTAAAAGCATTTTTCGGCCAAAGATGTTGTAGAAAAAATGCTTTTAAAAATTAAAAAAAAGTCTCTGATGATTGCGCAGCTCCACTGGGCATGGGAGGGGCCAGGGATTTTTGCTACCGTTTCTCTGAGCCACCCACCTCCTGGATTGGGTGATCCAGTCTGAACCGGGAGCATTTCACCCCTGTGTTCTGTCCCCATCCCACACACGCACCCCCACAGACGGCCCGGAGTTAATAAGCCACACGACAAAGTCTTTGAAGATAAAGCTGGCAGCAACCCAGTGGTTAGCTGCCAATTCAGACTTTACTCACACAAAACAAAGATTAGACTGCAAGCATTCTGATAAAGCAGGCAAAGTTTCAGCAATACAAGGATTAGTCCAAATGCAGTCTGACAAGGCAGGCAAAGGTCCAGAGATTATGGATTATTTCTAGTTTTTGCTCGTCACAAACTGAACCGGCCACCACACCCACATTTATACCCTGTGGGGTGTGGTCCAGTGACTCAGCTAATCTCTGGCATGCCTTCCCCTCTGCTGCGCACGCTTCTCCCTGCGCTGCTGTCGAGGATCCAGCCAGCACTTATCTCCTTCGTCGCTGTCCACCTGTGGCTGCGGGGACGTGCTTGGCTCTGGGCCTATCTCTTGGCCTTCAGTGTCCTCCAGAGGCATTGCCAGAGAGGAGGATCCTGGAGAGGGAGGCCTTGCCAACTCCTCTCCCTCACTCTCAGAGTCTGCATCTGTCGATAGCCCAGGCTCAGGCAATGGAGCCACAACACCCTGGTAGAGATGTATGTAATTCTATGGTTTCTGGAACTAACATCCATTTAGTAACTTCCTTTGCATTTTTCTCGGTCCATTTAATTTTTACATCAGTATTTTGGCTCTCTAATCTGGGTAGGTAGATTGAGCCAACTCTTAGTAATTTCTGGCGTAATGTAAGAGTAAGGATAAGTGAATTGTGATCGCTTTCCAGACGTAAGTCTACCTCCATCTTCTGCAAGAACGTCAGGAGGTCGTAAGATATTATCCAGTAATGAACTGTGGATTTTCTTCCTGCTCTCCGATAAGTATAGTCTGCTGAATAGTCACCCCAAGTGGAACCATTCAGGATACAAAGGTCCAAGTGCACAGTCATCTGTCTTACACACAGTCCTGCCCGATTTGCCTTAGTGTCTTTAAATTGTCTGGGATGCAGGCGTTCTCCTGGTACTTTCTCATTATAATGGATCTTAAATTGATTAAATAATGCTTGATCGTTTGGGCCCATCCTAGCATTTAAGTCCCCCTCCCAATAATTATTGCTGCTGTAGGGTATTTATCTAAGCAGCCCAGGATAAAATCTTATATGCCATCCCAAATCTTGTTGATCAAATTATTCTTATTGAGTGGGGGAATGTAGATATTAAAAAGTAAAATTTCCACCTGTTTAAACAAGAGTAAGGTAGTCACAACCCATGGCTGCAAAGATGGAAGTGATACACATTTAAATTGCAAGGATGTATTCAGTAATGTCACAATACCCCCTTTAGCTCTCCCCCCCACCTTACTTGGGACAGCTGGGATAGAGTTAACCCAATAACCATCTAACTGTATCTCTGTAGAGGCCCAGGTTTCCTGTAAGAAGAGAATGTCAAATTGTGATATATAGTCAAAAAAAAGTTGATCTTTTGATGGAACAGTCCAACCCACTATATTCCAGGTTACAATGGAGAGGGGATCCTCTTTTGCAGCTCCTCAGGAAATTTGATTTATACAATGGGAAGTTGTATGGTTGTTGCAATGGCTTGAGGTGTCGTCACGCACGAAATTGGCCTTTTCTAAAAGGAGGGGTGCCCAATCTAAATTCTGTGTCAACTCCTGGTAAAGTTGTTCAGGGTAAGAGGATTTAGCACCAGCTAACAAGGCTTGCCATTCCGATGCCTCTTCTCTGGGGGAAGAGCAGGGGGTTATTCAGTTGTGCTCCATTCGGCTTTGAGCACTGATGTGGGTCCTCTCTCGATTTCCTGATATGGTGCTAAAGGTATCATAAGATAATCACATAAGGATGCTAACATCTCCTTCTCTACTGGGGCGTCTAATGGCCCCTGTGTGTCTTAGCTTCTGTTTTCCATGATCTCATATTCATGCAAATCCTTGCCCCCTGGGGGAGAAGTAAGAGGCTCAAGTATAGGGGAAACCAGATCAATAAGCAGTTCAGCTGTGTTGATTATGTCCAATAAGAATTTCTTTAAGTTTTCTAACTTGAATAGTATGTTATCTTGTTCTTTCCTTGGCAGAGCGCCAATAGCATTAATGAGACCAATTTTTGTGCAATTTTTAAATTTTATATTAAAAAGTTTTATCAAATATTACAACAATTTTTCCCCGTCCCTCCTCCCCCCTTCCCTCTTCCACCCACCACCCATCCCCCATCCTCCCTCTCCCTCTCCCTCCAACCCCCCTCCCCTCACCCCAGACTTCCCAGAGCAAATACAGGGTATAACATTTAACAAACACAAACGCTTCATTGAGTGAGGGTTACTTCCCCGCGGCCTTGAAAGAGGCGGTGGTGAGGCCTCTCCTCAAGAAGCCGTCCCTGGATCCGGCAATATTGGCCAACTATCGTCCTGTCTCCAACCTTCGCTTTCTGGCGAAGGTTGTTGAGAGTGTGGTCGCGCGACAGTTTCCGCAATTCCTGGAGGAAACATCCTATCTGGATCCGTTCCAGTCTGGTTTCAGGCCTGGGCACAGCACGGAAACGGCATTGGTCGCGTTGGTTGATGATCTCTGGAGGGCTCGGGACAGGGGTTGCTCCTCTGTTCTGGTCCTGTTAGACCTCTCAGCGGCTTTTGATACCATCGACCATGGTATCATGCTGCACCGGTTGGAAGAGTTGGGGATGGGGGGCACCGTGTTACGGTGGTTCTCCTCCTTTCTCTCCGACCGGTTGCAGTTCGTGTTGACAGGGTGGCAGAGGTCGACCTCGAGGCCTCTTATATGTGGAGTGCCTCAGGGGTCGGTCCTCTCGCCCCTCCTGTTCAACATTTATGTGAAGCCGCTGGGCGAGATCATCCGTGGCTTTGGGGTGAGATACCATCAGTACGCTGATGATACTCAGCTGTACATCTCCACCCCAGGCCACCCCAATGATGCCCTTGAAGTGATGTCCCAGTGCCTGGAGGCTGTACGGATCTGGATGGGGAGGAACAGGCTCAAGCTCAACCCTTCCAAGACTGAGTGGCTGTGGTTCCCGGCATCCCGATATAGTCAGTTGACTCCATCACTGACTATTGGGGGCAAGTCTGTGGCCCCCACAGAGAGGGCTTGCAATCTGGGAGTCCTCCTGGATACACAGCTGTCCTTGGAGGAACATCTGACGGCTGTAACCAGGGGGACCTTTTATCAGGTTCGCCTGATCCGCCAGTTGCAGCCCTTTCTTGATCGGGATTCCCTGTGCACAGTCACTCATGCCCTCGTGACCTCTCGCCTTGATTACTGTAATGCTCTCTACATGGGGCTCCCCTTGAAGAGCACCCGGAGGCTCCAACTGGTCCAGAACGCAGCAGCGCGGGTAGTGACGGGAGCAGCATGGCACTCCCATGTAACACCGCTCCTGCGCGAGCTGCACTGGCTCCCAGTGGTCTTCCGGGTGCGCTTCAAGGTGTTGGTTATCACCTTTAAAGCGCTCCATGGCATAGGGCCTAGCTATCTCCGAGACCGCCTGCTGCCACCGACGACCTCCCATCGACCCGTGCGCTCCCACAGAGAGGGCCTCCTCGGGGTGCCATCAGCCAAACAATGCAGGCTGGTGACCCCCAGGGGGAGGGCCTTCTCTGTGGGGGCTCCCACCCTCTGGAATCAGTTGCCCCCTGAGATAAGGAGAATCCATGACCTCAGTGCTTTCCGCCGTGCCCTTAAAACCTTCCTTTTCCAACAAGCCGGGCTGGCCTAATTCTTTTTAAGTGTTTTTAACTGTTTGGTTTATTGTTTTAATTAATGGGGCCAAATTTATATATATTTTTTTAACTGTATTTTAATATTTGTATTTGATGTTTTTATTTGGCTGTTCACCGCCCTGAGTCCTCAGGGAGAAGGGCGGTATACAAATTCAACAATTAAATTAAATTAAAATTAAATAAACTAAAATATGCTAACTTTCTGTAGGCTCTTAATTCCCTCTTGCTCTCTAGCTCCCCTTTCAACTAACAAAACATAATTCAAAAAGAAAAAGTTGATTTCATTCATAAGCTATTTGAAGCTTTTTAGTCCGATATTTGTTTTGAATATAGTCAATCCATCTTCTCCATTCCGATGTATATCTTTCATTTGAATGGTCCTTTAAATAGGCTGAAATTTTGGCCATCTCTGCTAAATTCACTACTTTTAGTGTCCATTCTTCAATAGTAGGCAAGTCTTCCTTCTTCCAATACTGCACCACCAAAAGTCTGGCTGCTGTTATTAAATTTAAAATCAACTTAGTCTCTATAACAGTACAATCTGTAATTATACCTAACAAGAAAAACTGTGGAGTAAATTTTATCTTCTTTTTGAGAATACTTTGAATAATCCACCATATTTTTATCCAAAATGCCTTAAATTTTTTACATGTCCACCATATATGATAATACGTGGCATCATCACATTCACATCTCCAACACTTGGGTTGCACACTTGGATACATACAGGCTAGCTTTTTAGGATCTAAATGCCATCTATAAAACATTTTATAAAAATTCTCTCTTAAATTTTGGGCTTGCGTAAACTTCACATTTCTAACCCATATTTTTTCCCACGTTTCCATCATTATTTCCATCATTTCCATCATTATTCTTCAATATTTTGTGCCCACTTTATCATACAGTCCTTAACTAACTCCGTTTCTGAATCTATTTCTACCAATGCGTTATACAATCTTTTTATATGCATTTGACTTTGATCTAATCTGTTTTACCAAGTTCTCCTCATTTTGCAAAATACCAATTTTCTGATCTTCTCTCCATCTAGCTTGCAACTGTACATATTGAAACCATGTTTGAATTATCCTTTCTTCTCTTAGTTGATTCAGAGATTTTAGTTGTAGTATACCTCTTTCCTTGTTAAGAAGCTCTTTGTATGTAATCACATCTTGTTTTTGCTCTACACTTAGATTCTCTATCGCATGTCTGGGTATTGTCCACATTGGTAACTTCTCGTTTAATTTATACTTATACTTTTTCCAGACATGCAATAAAGCATTCCTTAATATGTGACTTTTAAAAGTCTTATCCACTTTCTTAGCATATAGTAAATAAGCATGCCACCCATAAACCAAATCATATCCCTCAATATACAATATTCTTTCTTCTGTTGAGTTCATCCAATCACTTATTGCTGATAAGGCAGCTGCCTCATAATATAGTCTTAAAATGGGCATTTTGAGACCTCCTCTTTCACGTATATCCTGCATTATTTTTTGTTTTATTCTCGGTCTCTTCCCTGCCCAGACAAAATTATTAATACCCTTCTTCCATATCTTCAAATTTTCATCTTTTTTAAGTATTGGTATCATTTGAAAAAGAAACAAAAACTTAGGCAAAACATTCATTTTTACTGCTGCTATTCTTCCTAACAAGGTTAATTGTAATTTTCTCCAATTTTCCATCTCTCTCTGTATTTTTTGCCACAACGGATCATAGTTATGCGTGAATAATTTCGCATTTGATGTCATAAAACCCCCAAATACTTAACTTTTTTTATTATTTCAAATCCTGTTAATCTTTCTAATTCATCTTGATTTGTAGTCATGTTTTTAGTTATTATCTTCGTTTTCCCTGCATTTATTTTAAATCCAGATACTTGCCCATATTGCTTAATTATATCCATTAAACCTACAACTGACTGTAATGGTTGGGTTAAAGTAACAACCAAATAATCTGCGAATGCTCGTACTCTGTAATCATACTGCCTAATTTTAATTCCATTTATTTTGTCCGACCCACGTATCTTACTCAACAAAAATTCCAAAGTCAAGATGAACAATAATGGAGACAAGGGACATCCTTGTCTTGTTCCTTTTTCTATATTAAAAGTATCTGTTAAACTACCATTAATTATTATTTGCGCTGTTTGTTTCTGATATATTGCCTAATATATCCTAATTGCCTATAATCCTAATAGATTGTGTAAAATATTCTCCAAACTGCATCTTTTCTATTATTTTCAATAAGAAATGCCAATTCAATCGATCAAATGCTTTCTCCGCATCAAGAAATATTAGCACCGCAGGGATTTGGTTGTTCTTCCCCAAATACTCTAATAGGTTAACCACTTGCCTTACATTACTCTTCATTTGTCTACCATTTATAAAACCAGTTTGATCATTATGAATCATTTGTTGCATGACTGTCATTAACCTATTTACTAGTATTTTAGCAAAAATCTTGTAATCTGTATTTAAAAGTGATATAGGCCTATAATTTTTTGGCTGAGTGTGTCTTGCTCCTCCTTTGGAATCAGAGAAATAAAAGCTGTCCTCCAGGATGGGGGTACATCTCCTCCAGATTGTATGTTGGTAAACAACTCTTTGAGTGGTCCCACCATTTCTAACTGCAAGTGTTTATAATAAGCAGCTGTCAAACCATCCGTCCCAGGGGCTTTACCCACTTTCAACTGCTTAATTGCAAGTATGATCTCTTTGGAAGTTATTGGTTGATTTAAACCCTCCCTTTGCTCTTGTAATTATAGGAATATTCTCTTTCTGTAAGTATCTATCTACATCTATACTTTGAATTTTATCACTAGCATACAACCTCGTATAAAATTCTAAAAATGCTTTTTTAATCATGTTTTGCTGATAAACCTTTATATTCTATTTTCTCTATGGTCCGTGACTTTTGTTTTTTCCTTAACAGATATGCTAACCATCTCCCTGGTTTATTAGCATTGCAAAAAGTATTATGTTTAGCATATTGCAAATTAGTTGCGACCTGATATGCCATTAGCATATTAAATTGCCCTCGCAGTAAGTTAATTGCCTCTTTTATTTTCTTGTCTGCTGGGTTCAATATCAAAGCTTGTTCTTTTTTTAAAATTTCCTCTTCTAAGTCCTTCCTTTTTTTCCCCTGTTTACGTCTATGTTTATTATTCAAATATATCAAAATACCTCTCATTTATGCTTTACTTGCAACCCAAACCATTTCCATAGATGTACCCTTATGCATATTTATAATAAAAAAATTCTTTCATAAATTTTTTACATTCTTTTACATTTTCCTCATATCTAAACAGATTTTCATTTAACCTCCAAGGCTTCTTAAATCCCATTCCATACTCTAATTCCATCCAAACTGGACTATGATCCATTAAAACTCTTGGGGAGATCTTCATCTTCTTCACCCTAGAAAAAAGATCATTAGTAATTAATATGAAATCAATCCTAGAGAAAGATTGATGTCTATCAGAGAAAAAAGTAAAGTCTTTTTTCTTCAGAGTTCCTCTCTCTCCAGATATCTCTCAACTCCATATCATCCATCATTTCAAAAAATGATTTTGGCAATCTAGCACGCGTTGAGATATTTTGCAAGAGCCCCTTCTTATCTTTTTTAGTGTCCAAAACTCCATTCCAATCGCCCAATAAATGATTTGTAATCCCATTGTAGTAACTTGGAATGTAAAAGCTTATAAAATTTTTCCTGTTGTTGGTTTGGTGCATATACTCCAATTAAAAGTATTTTTCTCCTTTTATTAAAAGTTCAATTGCTATAAATCTTCCTTAATCATCTGCTTCAATTAATTTGGCAATTAAGTCTTTTTTTAGGTATATAACTATACCATTCTTCTTCTCGGGAACAGATGCAACAAAATGTATACCTAACCTTGCATTTATTAAATATTTTTGATCTTTACTTCTAATATGAGTCTCTTGTAAACAGATTACATCATTTTTAAACTGTTTCAAATAATGAAACATTTTTCTCCTCTTTTGTGGTGAATTTAAGCCATTAACATTCCAAGTCAGAAATCTAGTTGCCATTCTTGGCCGCCTGAAGCTTTTGGAGCATCTGCTGGAAATCTCCATGCATTTTACTTTTTGGTCTTGCTCCTCCCACTGCTTCTGTTTTTGTAGTTTCTTGAATCATCTGTAGTTGCTGCAATCTTAATTCTTCTTGAGGCTTGGCTGCTGCTCGGGTCTGTCTTTGATCCTTAGGTTCTTCTATTTTGTCAAATACTTCCAAAGCTTGAGCAGTAGTTGAAAGTTGTATTAAATCTTCTTGAGTAATCAGAGCTCCCCTTTGGGCCTGTGTCAGCGATTCTTCCTTCTCCCCCTTTCTTGCCTCCTCTGCTTCCGTCCTCCTTCTAGCTTCTGGGGACTGTGGGCATCCAGCCTTTAGTACATTGGTGTAAAAATCTCTTGCCTTCCACACTGAATTAAGACGATATCTTTCTCCTGAATAGTTCACCACTAGTCCAGCTGGAACCTCCCATTTGTACTGTATCTGACAGTTTCTCAGTTCTTCCACCAGAAAGGCATAATCCCTTCTGGCTCTCAACATTTTGGGGGGGATTTCTTTCAGTATTAAAACCTCCTGCCCCTGCACTTGAAGTTTATTTTTAAAAGTGACTTGTAAGATTTCATTGCGTATTCTCCTTGTTGTAAAATAGACTACAATGTCTCTTGGTAGATGTTTCTGTCTGGCAACCCATTAATTGACACGGTAAATTTTGTCAATTTGCCATTCAAGATTTGCTTTTTGATCTCCCATTATCTGTGCAAATGTTTCTGAAAAGATCTCTCTCAAATTCTCTTACTTATTTTCTTTGAGGCCTCTTATTCTCAAAGCAAATTCCATATCTCTATATTGTATCATTATCACATCGGCCTCTGCTATTTCCACCTTATTCTGGACCTCTCCCATTTTATTTTCCAAGTTATCATTAGACTGCTTAATTTCTTCTACTTTTTCATCTATTGCTTCAATATGGCCTGCCAGACCTTGAACTGTCATGATAATATCTTCTCTAATTTCTTGATTTTGTTTTTGAATAATCTCTTTAATTTGAACTATCTCCTCAGCAACATCTCAAATTTTATCCTCAAACACCGAAGTAATTTTTTTTTCTGTAACAGAGGCTTGTGTTTTAAGGGCTTCCTGCAACATTTCAAGTGTTAATATTGGTGGTTCCGTTGGAACAGAGAGAGATTGCAATTTGGATGTTTGAGCTGGTGAGCTCCCAGCACTTTTGGGGACAATAGTCTTTATTTGTTTTGAAGCCATTTTTAGTTTCCAATTTGAATTTATTCAGCAGCCAGAACAATAGATCCACCAAATCCAAAAATTCCCAGTCTTTAAATAATATCAATCCTTTTTTTTAAAAAAATCACTACTGTAGTCTTTTTAGCCTTTAATCTTCTTCTTCTTCTTTTTTTTAAACCAAAAATCTCTACTTTTGAACAGGGGCTACCAGTGCTAAACTTTCCTTTTTAACTTTTGCTTTCATGCCCCATTAAAGCTCAATCGCCATCTTGGTTTCACTTTCTCCCCTTAATGACTCAGAAGGAAGTAATACACATTTTGGAGTTAAAGTTCAGTACTTGCAAATCTGATCTCTCCTGAGTTTGTTCAGCCTGCTTCCAAATGATGTTTATTCCAAGCATTGTTTGCAGGGGTGGTCACGGCGTCTTCTTCTGCTTAAAGTAGAAACATCCCAGATCCGGAGCTCTATCGGGCTTCCAGGGAGCTCTCACCCTTCGAGCCCCAGATTTGTTCCTGGGGCTCCTTGGGGAGCTCTACCTACGCCCGTCTGCTCTCTTCCTCCCCTTTCCCTGGGGAGAAAGTTTTCAAGCCGCTAGACAGCTGATTTGCACTGTTCTAGCAGCTTTACGAGATCGCGGGGCTGGCGCTTGCAAAAGGAGCGTCTTCGGCGGCTACGGTGCCACCGGAAGTCCCAATTTTTGTGCTGTTAAGTACATCTTTGCTGGACAAGGCTGGCTTACTCCCACTTTCTTCCTCTCTCTTTTCCAAGGTTGAGACTGTGGAAGAGACAGCAACTTTGGGAGTCTCCATTGGCGTTTGCGGCACCACAGGAAGTCCAGTTGGGGGGCATTGTTATTGTGGAGAAATAATCCATTCAGCCGCCGCCCTTTCCAGAGCCATAGTTACCCATCTTATTCGGGATTCTCCCATCTCCAGTTCGGCTCCATACTCCTGCATGTAGTTCCAGACTTGCACCAGGAAGAACCCCAATTGCTCAGGGTCTCCCCCATACTTAGCCCCCGAGGTTGGGCTCTTTGGGGCCCGGCGCCTTTGAGGAGTGGTACCTGCAGCTGGAGTGGCTTGAGCAGCTTGGTCTGGGGCAGCCCAGGAACCTTGAGTAGCCGTCTGTGCAAGAGGCTCTTTGGCTATTCAACTCCCCCTAATCTGTTGTATCAGGAACAGGGCCTGGTTCAGCATGGCTTCCTCTGGGCTTCCCTCTGGAGGGGGGGTGTCTTTCCTTTGCTCCATGCCCCTCACCCATCTGAGCCTGATGGGCTTCTCGTTGAAGTCATTGAAGAAGTTGAACTCGTTGAGCATGGTGTGGTCTAGTGGGGGAGCTGGCCATAGCTCTAGTTTCCTCTAGTTCACTCCTGTGGCTGGACATTGGATGCTTGGTCCCCATGGTATACTGCTGTCTCCAGGTTAACCATTAAAGCAGAGCTTGTCTAATGTCAGGGCTGCCTCTGTCCATTTCCTAGGAAAGAAAAATTCTTGGCTTCATAGATTTAGAGAAAATTATTAGGAACAAACTGAAAGCAAGAAATTCCAGGCAAGCTCTGAGGCAAAGTGTGCGAAAACAGCAACTTAAAACAAACTGTACAGCCCAACCCCCTTGTAGTTAGGCAACCAGAGGCTACTGCATACCAGAGCTAACAGAAATGGCTTTGGAGAGATAGGCAAAATCCAGGCCATAATTGCAAAGCTGCAATTAAAAATTCTCCACTGATCCCTCCCCCACCTTTTCTATGGCAGCAAGCAGCAGGCATCAATAGAAGCTTAATCACAGTATTAGAACTCAAATAATTTCATGATAAGTTCCATAGATCAAAGGGATTGTTGTAGACAAAATAACGGACTAGAACAAGCTCTTCAGTGCAGGAAAGAGTTTATTTGCGCAAGGTTCAAACAGTCCAAAGACAGCGAAAAAGTCTGAACAGTGATGGCTTCTTCTGGCCATGTATTTATACAGTTTAAAGGCAAAATTATTACAGAAAGTGATGCATTTCACACGTAGAAGCTACCCTTTAATCTATCTCTAGGAAAGACATAACAGCCCTGTTCCCACAGGCTCAGGTTCTCAGCTCCGGAGCTCAAGACATAATAAAAGAGGAGATAAGGGGCTCAAAGGCGCCTTAAGAGCAGTAAAGAGGACAGTAAGGGAAGCAGTTTTTCTTCTCTAGGATATACATGACATTTGGGGTGTAATAAACAGTAAACAACAGGATGTATCTGTTTAGGGTCAGTTTGCCCTTTTACAATGCTGTACCTACGTCAAATACCGTTTGTCATCTCAGCACCTTGGCACGGGAGAGGCACTTCTGTCTTGACCAAAGATTTGGATTTCTAATATTTGAGTTTTATCCCAATATCGAATCTTAGCCTGGCTCATACCCCCCTTTGTGACTCATCTGTTTATCCAGACGAGTCACACCATAGGTCCTCTTCCTGCTGGAGCCGTTTGTAATCCCACATAGCCATCACCTGAGCAGTTGTCTTACGTTCCACCAGCAAGGATAGACTTTTAGAGATAGTTTTAACAAACAGAGGTAAAATACATGGGAGAAAAATACACCCTGCAGCTATTAATCCCACCAGGCCAAAAATGGCCTGCAGGCCAGGTAACCTTGGCCACCATCCTGAAAACATATCCTGTAAATTAAGACCTTTCCAAGTCTGGACTGGCACATGAGCTATTTTAACCATTTTGTCTGTTATTTCCTTAATAACTTTTCCGCTTTCATCAACTTCTATACAGCAGTTAGTCAAATTAAACTTTCCACATACCCCTCCTTCCTTGGTTAACAAATAATCTAAGGCTAATCTATTCTGCATAATATATGTCCTTGATTTGACACTCTCCCTAGCTAATTGAGTAAGACCTTTTACAGTTTCGTTGGTGATGATTTCAACCACCGCTTGCAGACGAATTAAACGGTTCAGAATGTATATAGGGGTCCGATAGCCATACATGCCATCTTCCACCCATGTAGCCGGTCCATAAACCTCAATAATTCGCTCTGCAGGCCATTCTTCACTCCCCCAACTACGCTGGTTACCTCCAACCCTAACTTTTCCTATTGCAGATGTATCTACATGTCTTCTTTGTCTTAAGTTTCCCACCTCATCATATACCGGGACACCTAAAACCTGTCGAGTTTCAAGGGGAAGCAAAAAGAATCCTGGTCCAATTATTCCCAGGACACAAGCTCCACACCAAGATTTTGGTAGAACCCCATATGCCATCTTACCACATATCCAGTATAGTCCATCAGGAGCCAGCCATTCAAGGGTCTGATTATCTGGATCCTTTAAAAAGGATAACCCGTTTACTTTAAACAAGGCCATTTCATCAGTTCCCTCTGTGGCATTAGCTCCTGACCACCATACCTTACTTTCCCATTTTCCGGTACATATGAGGTTTCCTACCTGATAACAGCCTGGGACAATTTTTCTCTGAAAACAAACATTCCCTACCAAACTAGTAGTCAAGGTCCAGTCTCCATCCTTACCCTTATTATATGACAGGTTACCTTTCTGATCCATTTCTAATATTTTGGAATAATTTAATTCCTTGAGCTTCCCATGGCCATTTTTCTCCCATGTTAGTTCCTCCACAAACAAAACAATTCGATACATTCAGAATGTGGGCTATGTCTTCTGCCAATTTGACAAAGGTATTTGTTACATGACTAGGAATTTCGGGTATTTTCAGCTTTTCCATTTCAGATAATATTACAAGGGGACTTCTTCAGTATTTATTACCAAATAATGTACTAGCACCTCCTCTATAATTTTCACGTCCCACTCTACCTTACAGCTTATACATAAAACACAATCAATACAGTGAGTGCAACAACAACACTCACACGCACAATTACAAAACCAACACATTTAAAGAAAATTCTCTTTTCTGTTCTTTTGCATCAAAAGGCAGCTTCCAGGGTGTCCTAAGCAGGGACTTCTTTCATCTGTAAGAGGTTCACACTCCGCAGCCGGTTGGGGAAATATTAGGAATCGGAACGACTGAGAAATCAAATGGGCCCTGGTTGTCCACAAAACCATTGCTTATATCTGTAAAACACAATAATCAATAAAGCTACTACCCCAATTACTCAAAGTGCCCACACCCAATTTTCCTCCCACATGGGTCTGCAATGATCTTCAATCTCTTGTCAGGATCCAAGTTCCAGACTAATTCAAGAGAGCAGGTGCTCCATCCTCTTTTTAGCTTACAGCGGGTTACATCAGCAGATATACATCAAGGTAACCTATATATAGAATACAAACGCTTTCTTTAAGCACATTCAAATGTCAGTTTTGTTGGATGTTGTTTGTCCACGGACACTTTCCAGCCGGTGTCAGCTGCTGCCTTGACTCATGTCCGATGGATCCATGATTTTGATTCTGCAATCTTAATAGCAAGTGGAGAAGTCATAATACCAATAAAAGATCCCTTCCATCTTCCACTTGGTCCCCAGATTCAAATGAGTGACATTAAGTTACTAATCTAGGGGGTACTTGTTCCATCACATATTGTTGGAATCTCTCAATTTGCTTATTAAGTTCTTGTACCATCTCCATATTCCAACCCCCCCCCCCTTTACGACCTAAATCAGGCCACCTAACATACATATTTACCTTATTTTACCTTATTTTTTACATGGTCGGGTGGAATAAACCTCCAATACCTGTAAACAATCATGCTCAGAAACAGACTCCGTAGGCAACAAAGTTGCTAGATTTAATCGGTTAGACACCACCAGACACACCTGTGGATTCTCACTCCTAATTGCCTGATATTTTGTCAGCCTTTGCCCACTAATCCACAAATGTCCCTTAGTATCCAACACAGACTGCTCCTCATGAGGGGAGTGCATGAGTATAGGACAAGAAAAAGTAAGTTTATTACAATTCTGAATCAATTCTGCACTTGCAGCCAGCACCTTCAAACAGTGGGGCCAGCTTTTTGGGCCCTCCTCCAATTATTTTGACAAATAGGCTCCAGATTGTTGCCAACTTCCCAAAGACTGGGTAAGTACCCAGAAATATTTCTATCGGTGTTTACGTACAAATTCAAAGGCAAATTCGATAAAGCCAGAGCTTTTCCTGTTCCCCCTCCCCATCCAATTACAGCAAAAGCTAGCTAGTCCTAAAAAGCTTCTCAGTTATCTTTTTGTTTGGGGTTCTGCCAGCATTAGGACCGCCCTTTTCTGCTCTGGTCCTAAAGCTCGATGACCCTTATATTGTATCCCAAATATCTAACTTTCCTTTTCACCAATTGAGCTTTCTTTCTTGATACCCAATAACCACACTCTAGTAACAAATCTAACATCATCGTGCATTCATCTTAGTATTCTCCCATCATAAATCCTCTGTCAGTCCTGTTGATCCAAACATCATCAACATATTACAGTATTGTGTCTCCTGGTTGTTGAGGCACATAATACTGTAAGTCTCTAGCTACCGCTATTCCAAACAATGTGGGGAAGGTCTTAAATCCCCGAGACAGCCAAGTCCCAGTATATTGCATTTTCATTCCTGTGTAAGGATTCTCCCACTCAAAATGCAAACAGTGGCTGGCTTATGGGGTGAATGGGAATTGTAAAGAATGCATCCCTTAAATCAACAACAGAAAACCACTCAGCCCGGGTGGAATTAAACTTAACAGGGTATATGGATTCAACATGGCTGGGTGTAAAGTTACCATGCCCCGGGCTGTGAGACCCATCTAACTGTTTAATTGGGATAATTGGAGTATTCCAGGAGGACTAAATAGGCACCAAAAACCCCGCCTCCAAATCTCTGAATGCTTTCATAAATAGCACAAATAGCTTCCCAAGAAACGGGACGCTGCCTTATACTCACAGACTCCACTCCAGGTTTTAGTTCCACCCCCACTG
Source organism: Pantherophis guttatus (assembly GCF_059756535.1). Classification (NCBI taxonomy): domain Eukaryota; kingdom Metazoa; phylum Chordata; class Lepidosauria; order Squamata; family Colubridae; genus Pantherophis; species Pantherophis guttatus. The sequence continues at coordinate 56,214,876 of NC_142069.1, read as the reverse complement.
GAGGGTGACGAGCTGCAAAACCCGGCAGGTTATCCTCAGCGCACATCAAACAACCTCCAAATCTCCTCCGGAGAATGCCTTATGGTCATTCTCTAACTATCTTCATCAAAAGAAATTGTTGCCCCTAATTTGCTCAGCATATCCCTGCCTAGCAATGGAATAGGGCACTCAGGAATGTACAAAAATTCATGCTGGATTTCAGCTTCCTTAAAATCACACATCTCTGATTTCAAGACCTGCCGCCCCATGGCTTGCCCTGATACCCCCTGGACCTGAATTTTATGGGATCCGGGGGGCTACAATCTGCTTATTTACAACTAATCTTCCTGCTCTCATATTTACCAAAAACGTTCTGTACTGACCCCCTATTTTCATTGTAACTAATGGCTCAGGCGGGGGTTCTTCCAAGCCTGGTCCCCCTCAATCTGACCAAGTCATGTCTGCCAATCCAATACTTTCCACTTTCTGCTGCCCTGCGCCCTCTCCAAATCCTCTACCGAAACCCCAACCTGAACTTATACTCAAACCTCTCCTCTGTCCTCGTTCTCCCCTTCTCCCTGCAAACTGCCCACGCATCCCTGACCCAAAATCCGCTCTTCTCATCCCTCTACTTCTCACCATCTGTCTTGGGCATTCCTTTTCCCAAGTAATTCCTTTTCCCAAATAATTTTATTTCTATACCACCCTTCTCCCGAAGGACTCAGGGCGGTGTACAGCCTATTTTGTTTAAAAAACAAAACAAACACCAGAAAGGAGAAAAAAAGTTTTAAAAGCATCTCTTTTCCTCTTTCTCCCCTCCAAAGGAAGGGGGGGGGAAACCCCTTGCATCCCACTTCGCAGTGCTCCTGCCAACAAATCAGCCTATTTATTCATCCGTGCCTCCTGCTCTTTCTTCTCCACCTACAGCCCCCACAGCCTCCAAATCCTCCTCCTCCTCCTCATCATCATCCCCCTCTCCCTCACTCTGACTGCTACCTCTAGGCGAATGACTCCCCTTGACTTTTGACTTCACGCCAGGATCACTCATACGCCTCTGATTTCCTCCTCCGCTCCCTCCAGCAGCCCCCTTACTTTTCCTGCCTGCTCAGATACACATAACCCGACTGTTTCAGCCCTACATTGCAATAAATCCTCAGCTTTTTCCAACAGGGCTCTCACCCATTGATCAATATATTGAAATTGATCAGGATATTTATCCTGATTCACTACAATCACTCCCCACAACTTATCCACTGTTTCTTCCCTTAAGCATCCCTGAGGGGGAGGGGGTCAGCCCATCTCCCTTTGTGGCCACACATGTTTACATAAGAATTTTAATTGATCCTTTGATCCTTTCGGATAGGAAGGGTTGCTAAAATACTTGTCAAAACCTTTTAACATGCATGCCAATGGAGTATTTGGCACGCTCTGAACCCCATCCCTTCTACCACACTGCCGTCGACTCATAGCCCCGGAAACTCACAGCCACTAATGAGAAATGCGACGGCTTAACCACCCACACAACCTGACATGGACTTCATTAGGGTAGCCTACCCCGAGTCCGAGGGAGTGATCAATTCCCTCCTTCTGCTTTCAAATGAAGCAGGTACAATTCTTTTACAATATACTTACTTAAAATGCTCCCACTCCGTAGTTTCCTGGCCAGGAATTTGTTCAGACCACCTTTCCTGCACTGCAGGGTTCTTGGACTCGATCAGAGCACCCTCGGGGCCATGGGGGTATCGCGGCTGTCTCCCGGAGATGTATCTCCGCGGCGCCTGGAGAATGTTCAGGAGCGACCTCCCGATGGTCCCGAGGGGTCAAAACGGTCCTCAGCGAAATATCGCCTTGCCCCTAGTCCCGGCGGCGTCGCCAGCTGTTGTAGACAAAATAACGGACTAGAACAAGCTCTTCAGTGCAGGAAAGAGTTTATTTGCGCAAGGTTCAAACAGTCCAAAGACAGCGAAAAAGTCTGAACAGTGATGGCTTCTTCTGGCCATGTATTTATACAGTTTAAAGGCAAAATTATTACAGAAAGTGATGCATTTCACACGTAGAAGCTACCCTTTAATCTATCTCTAGGAAAGACATAACAGCCCTGTTCCCACAGGCTCAGGTTCTCAGCTCCGGAGCTCAAGACATAATAAAAGAGGAGATAAGGGGCTCAAAGGCGCCTTAAGAGCAGTAAAGAGGACAGTAAGGGAAGCAGTTTTTCTTCTCTAGGATATACATGACATTTGGGGTGTAATAAACAGTAAACAACAGGATGTATCTGTTTAGGGTCAGTTTGCCCTTTTACAATGCTGTACCTACGTCAAATACCGTTTGTCATCTCAGCACCTTGGCACGGGAGAGGCACTTCTGTCTTGACCAAAGATTTGGATTTCTAATATTTGAGTTTTATCCCAATATCGAATCTTAGCCTGGCTCAGGATGCTCCATTACAAGACAATAAACATATTGTTTATCATGTGATTTAATTGCCGATTGGTTTCCTTGAGGTTTGTCTTCAAGTATTTTTTTTCTAATCCCTCCCCAGCAAGTTATAGTAGTTATAGTAGACCCTTAGATCTCAAACTGTAATTGACCCAAACTATTACAGTTAAATCATTCCAATTCTTAGGGGAACGCTCCATGTTTCCAATTCAGTTTCATCAATTATTATAAATAATTAGGAGCCTTGGTAGTACAGAGGTCTAAATCACCCTGTTATTAAGACCAGCTGCCTGATATTACTGCAGGTTCGAATCTTGCCAGGCTCAAGGTTGACTCAGCCTTCCATCCTTTCTAAGGTAGGTAAATTGAGGACCCAGTTGTGGGGGCAATAAACTGACTTTGTATAAATATACAAAAGGATGAAGGCTATTGCTTAGCACATTGTAAGCCGCCCTGAGTCTCCGGAGAAGGGTGGCATATAAATCAAATTAAAAAAAAAAAAAGATTGTGGCAAGTTTGCTGCTCCTATATATTTAATAAGCTTTTATTTATTAGTATATGTATTCAATTTGCATCTCTGCTGAAAACAAGTTATTGCATGACAGTTCCTTTGCAATTATGAAATACAAAAAGTAACTACCGTGTTTCCCCAAAAATAGGACATGTCCCGAAAATAAGGCCAAGCCTGATTTTTGGGGTGGACATAAATATACGCCCTGCCCCAAAAATAAGCCCTCCAGCAAGCGCGGCTGTTTTTGCCATGGATTGCAGCCACTTCTGCAGCAGGAGGCCAAGTGATGTGCCCCATGTGCCTCACGGCAGCCTTCCAAAGGGTACTATAGCAGCAGCTATCCACAATATTTTTAACCTTATTTCGTCCCAACCGTACTGGGCCACGTGGGTCAGGACAAAATAAGTGTTAACAAATTGTGGATAGCTGCTGCTATGGTACCCTTCGGAAGGCTGGCATGAGGTATGAGTCTCCTGCTGCAGAAGTGGCTGCGCCCGAGAAGTGCTTTTGGGAGAGAAGGCAAAGGGGAAGCGATCGCTTGCAAACTCCCGCCCTGCTCCCACCTCTCTGCCGGGCGACTCCCGGCAGCCCCAGACGCCCAAAGCCTGTGCCCACCTGGCTCCCTTTTCCACAGTGCTTGGCTCTTTATTGAGGGGTGGGGGAGAAGTGAGACACATGGAACGAGACAGGGCTCACTCTTCTTGCCGTCTCTTCTCCCCCTCTCGCCAGGCATGACAGGGCTTCCTGTCCTTGCCCAAATTGGATGCAATTTGGGGGAGGTAAGTGGGGAGGGGTGGGGCTGGGGAGATGTGAAATGTGTCTTATCTGCCTTGTAGCTCCATCGTGTGTCTCGCCGTTGTCTGCAGGCAAACTGTTGTAAGGTAAAAGAAACCTCACCAATTCAATCAAACTTCTCAAACTCATGAGAAGTTTGGTTTTACCCTACAATGTGTTTGCCTGCAGACAATGGCAAGACACATGACAGAGCTGCAAGGCAGGTAAGATGCACATCTTGTGTCTCCCCAGCCCCACCCCTCCCCACCTGCCACCCCCAAATTGCATCCGATTTGGGCAGGGGCAGGAAGCCCTGCCATGCCCGGTGAGAGGGGGAGAAGAGACAGCAAAAGGAGCCCCGTCACGCTCCACACATCTTGCTTCTTCCCCGCCCTACCTGCCATCCCCTCGACAAAAGACAGTGGGAAAAGGCAGAAGCCAGGCTGCTGTTACGGTACCATTGGGGTGCATGAAGCTGTCTTACCTGCCTTGTGTGTCTTGCTGTTATCTGCAGACGTTGTAGGGTAAAAAGAACCTCCCGAGTTCAATCAAACTTCTTGAACTTGCGAGAAGTTTGGTTTTACCCTATGGGTTTGCCTGCAGACAACAGTGAGACATGCGACAGAGCTGCAAGACAGGTAAGATGTGTGTCTTGCATCTCCCCGGCCCCTGGTGAGGCGGGGGGGGGGAGAAGAGATGGCAAGAAGAACGAGCCCCATCTTGCTCCATGCATCTTGCTTTTCCCCCGCCCCACATGCCACCTCCCTCAATAAAAAGCCGGGTGCTGTGGAAAAGAGAGCCAGGCGGACGCAGGCTTTGGGCATCTGGGGCTGCTGGGGGTCACCTGGCGGAGAGGTGGGAGCAGGGCGGGAGTTTGCAGACGAGGGGGATGGATGGATGGATGGGAGGTGGGCAAGAACCAAGAACGCTGGGGAGATTCCCACCTTTGGTTGCCCCAGCGAACAGCTGATGAGTGGCTGTGTTGTGCTGCCACAGCAGCACAACACAGCAGAAGCCATGAGGTGGCCACACTCGCTGTCTCCTGCACCCCCAAAATAATAAGACACCCCCCCCAATAATAAGTCCAAGCCCTTATTTAGGGGTTCAAAAAATATAAGACAGAGTCTTATTTTCGGGGAAACACGGTACATCCAACATTTTAAAATGCTACTTTCTTTTTCTTTCTTTTGTCTGCATTTTAAAACTACAATTATCCATTGGTTTTGTTGGCTAAAATCTGTTTGCTTTTAAATTTGTTTGTAATACATTTGTTGCCTGTTATTCTGACTTCTCATTAGTTCCCAGAACTCAAATTCTGACTCTGAAAAAGCTGTTCCAGCAGAACTCATAGAATGTCAGCCTCAGGACTTCCAAGCCAAGCCAGGAGGCAGGTACCATCAGAACAGCTGGAGCAGTCAGATGATGACACATGCCTTCCAAGTCCTCATACTTGGACAGTAGAGTAGAGAACAGATCAAAGATACTGAATGAGACTCCTTACCAAGCATGGGAAAACTCTGTTAATTAAAGGCAGCTGACTACAGGCTGATTTAAGAAGCAGTTGTGAGCTGTGTTACTCTGTTGGAAACAACTGCTGGTCTCCTGCTCTGTTATTTCTGTGAATCTTGTTCATGAAACTGACTGGCTGACAAACCTGACCTCGCTTTCTGAACTCTGGACAGGATTTTGACTACTATTCTGTTGTAAAGAGAGACTGTTTATTTACATTTCTTCCCTTGCTTGCTGTTATCTGCTCAGCCTTGAGTAAATTGCTTTCCTCAGCTAACAACTGTGTGGGATTCAGCTAGTTCGCACCAGTTTGAGAGAACCAGTAGCTAATTTTTCGTCGGGCCCTGAAAACCTATTTATTTCAACTAGCTGGGCTGGCTTGAGCTAAATTTTAAATTGATTTTAAATTGGGTTGTTTTAATTTATGGCCAGAATATTTAATTATTTTAATACTGTTTTTTAAATTTTGTATGCTTTGTTTTTACTTAGGCTGTGCACCGCCCTGAGTCCTATTTGGAGAAGGGCGGTATAGAAATTTAAACAAATAAATAAATAAATAAAATAATGTTTTGTGCAGTTTGGTGAACTGGCTGAATAGCCCTGCCTTGTCTCCCTTCCCAGTCATTCCTCGCCTGGCCTCCCAGCCTCTGTATCTGGATTCATCTTAAGCTGCAACCCTGTCATCCCCAGCTCAGACAAAACCTACCTGGTGCTGCTACCTGTTAAGCCCGAACACTACAATTCTCATCAACCTTGACAACCCCAGTGGTGAGTGACAGTGGCTGCAACCAGCAAATAGGCTGGGAAGGGAGGGGGGAAGTGCGTGAACAAGATGGGTGGACCAGAATTCGAAGTTCCACGCATTGCAGTTGCAGAGGCAATGCATTCTGGCTGTTGCTAAGGCAACCAATGGTGGCCTGGCAGCCATGATGGCCAAACTGAGGTAGAGGTGCCATGAGCAATGAAGGTGATGGTGAAGGCGATGATGGCAGGAGCAGCAGTCCCATCATCAGTTCCGCCACTTTGGTGCTGGCTGAACTCGATTGGGATGATGGGTTTGCCATTCCTATGGCTAACGAAGAAAACAAATCGCTGGAGGAAGAGGCAAGTGTAATGTTCAGTGGGCAAATACAGGCTGAGGCTTAGTTGATCGAACCCAACTTTATTAACGAGCCACAGGAACAAGAACACTAAACAAGGCAAGCAACAGAACTTCCAAACGAGAGCTGACAACCGCTTAAATAGTGACCTGTCAAAACGCGAGAACCAATAAGTGAGCAGCAATTTCCCTCCACTTCAGCTGCTCGCGTTAGAACCAATCAATTTAGCCTGGCAACAGCCAAGGCACGGAGAGTCGTAACAGTGAGGACTCAACACCCCTTCATACCCGGCTCGCGCACTCGTAGTCCTCCAAGTACGTGGGACGACGATGGCACCTCCCAGATCATCTGACAGCGGGCGTGGAGGATGCCTCAGTCAGAGCCCCACCTTCTTCATCCGGCACCAAGGGAAGAGGAGCATCGATCGATGGTGGAGGACTCGAACTCACTGCCGGACCTTGGATGTCAGGTAAGTGCTCCGGCGAGAACGCTTCGGTTATGGGAGGCCGGGTGGGGCTGGAGCCAGGGAGCGGTTCGTCAGGGTGGGCTTCTGTTGTTGGTGCTGGAGGATCGCCCAAAGGCCAAGGCTCGAGGTTCGCAGTCCGCCGTCTCAGCTGATTTACATGCCGTCTCCAAATCCTACCATCAGCGAGTTGGACCCTATAAGAATAGGGTCCAGTTATTTGGATTATTTGTCCTGGCAGCCACCGTATGTCTTTATCAAAGTTCAGTGCATGTACCAGGTCTCCCACACTGAAGACCCGTGGTGGAATGCTCGTCCCGGGAGGTTGTTTGTGAGCGTAGTTAGGGTGCAGGTGGTCAAGGGTTGTCTGGAGCCACCTGCCCATGAGGAGCTCAGTGGGGCTTTGTTTAATAGAAGTGCAAGGGGTCGTGTGCTGGGTTAGTAGGTACTGGTGAAGTTTGTGGTGCCAATCGGTGGACCCTAAATGGCACAACGCCTCTTTGGCGGAACGCACGGCCCTCTCCGCCTGCCCGTTAGCCGCCGGATGTAGCGGTGTTGTTTGGGCATGGCGGATGCCCAGCCAGGCCAGAAACAGCTGGAAGGGTGCTGAAGTGAATTGTGGCCCATTATATTATATCAGGCAACCCATGAGTGGCAAACCATCCCTCTAATACTCTAATGACGACATTGGTAGTAGTCAATTGCATGATAGCAAGCTCCACCCATTTAGAGTGAGCATCAACGGCGATTAGAAAGGTTTGGCCTAGAAAGGGCCCTGCTAAATCTAGGTGGACCCTTGCCCACGGCGCCCGGGAGGTTCCCAATCCTGTATGGGCACTGATGGGGGAGTGGGACATGTGTGTTGACATTGTCGGCAACGGGCAACCCAGTCCTCAACCTGCTGGTCAAATTTCAGCCACCACACGTAACTGCGGCCGAGGGCTTTCATGCAAACTACCCCTGGGTGAGCAGTGTGGAGGCCAGCCAGGACCTGTCCCCTAAGATTACCCCAAAGGAGGCATCCCTGTAACACCGACAACTCATGGCGCCTGTGGAAAAAAGAAAGTCCTCGGAGCCCAGTGAGGTCGGCCATCCCCTGCGCACCCAGTCCAAAACTTTGGACAGGATTGGATCCACCACCGAGCGGGCGCTAACGTCCACCGCCATCACTAAGGAGGGCAGTTCGTCCACTAAAAGGACGGCTGCCGTGGGGGCAGGGTCATGGACATGCAAAGGGAGTGGGCAGCGGCTGAGGGCATCAGAATGCCCAATAGCTTTACCTGGCTTATACAGCAATTGGTAGGAGTAAATTTGGGGGGTCTGCCTGTCACCGGCCAGCAAGCCCAGAAGTGACCACGTCGAAAAACCTGCCATAGAGGTAGTCGTGGAATCTCTTGATTCCAGCTACGGCAGCCAATGCCTCACGATCTATCTGACTGTAGTTCCTCTCAGCAGCCGACAAAGTCCTGGAGTAGTAAGCGACTGGAGCCTCAGCGCCGGTAGGCAAAATGTGGCTCAGGACAGCCCCACCCCGTAGGGGGAAGGTATCACAAGTTAATGAGAGAGACAAAGAGTCGTCATACTGCACCAGGACAGCGTCAGAGGACAGGATGTCCTTAACGGCATCCTAAAAGAGTCGGCAGCGTGCTGGTCCCAGCGCCATGGGGATTTAGAATCAAGGAGCCGATGGAGAGGCTCAGCCAGGGAAGCCTTGTGGGGCAAGAAAATAGAATAAAAATTGAGAAGGCCAAGGAAGGCTTGGAGTTGGGGCTTGGAGGTGGGAGCAGGGGCATGTTTAATTGCCTCCACCTTGGCTGGGGCGGGCCGGATGCTGGAAGCATCAATAAGGAACCCCAAAAACTCCACCTGTGGCACCCCAATGCGACACTTTTCTTTTTTTAACTTTAACCCCGCCTTCCTAAAATGTGCTAGGATACCTCTAAGCTTATTGACGAGGTCTTCCTGATCCGTGGCCACGATCAGGATGTCATCAAAATAAGGGACCACCCCCTGCAACCCATGGAGCAGCTGCTCCATAAGGCTTTGAAAGATCCCCGGGGCCATGCTAATACCAAACTGCAGCTGGGTGCATTTAAACACACCCCTGTGTGTAATAATCATCTGGGCCAGGGCCGTCTCGCTATCAACAGGGAGTTGTTGATAAGCCTGGGCTAAGTCGAGTTTCGCAAAGACTTTTCCCCGGCCTAGGGAGTGCAGTAACTGCTGGACAACGGGCACCGGGTAATGGTTGGCTTGGAGCGCCTTGTTTAGGGTCGCCTTGTAGTCGGCGCAAATTCTAATGTTGCCATCCCGCTTGAGGGGAATTACTATCGGGGTCGCCCATTTGGAGTGCTCTACAGGTTGAAGGACCCCCTGGGCGATGAGCTTATCCAACTCCCTGTCAACCCTGGGCCTCAGAGCAAGGGGCACCCTCTGTGGTTTCAGTCGAATGGGTACCACCTGGAGGTCTAAATTGAAAGAAATAGGGAGGCCATTGTATTTGCCGAGATGGCCATCAAATACATCAGCAAATTCTCGCATAATGTCAGCAGCGACATCAGGGCTAGTGGTGTGAATACCAGAGAGATGGAGGCGGAGGGCTGCAAACCAGTCAAGGCCAAGGAGAGAGGGGAGACTGTCATGAACAATGACCAGGGGCAGGCGGCCAGAAAATGAGCCATAGGCTACGTGGAAGGAAGCACACCCTAGGGTTGGTATAATCTTCCCCTGGTAGTCTTTTAACGTGACGTGGCAAGGCTGCAGCCGTCGTCGGGAAACAGAGGGAAGTAGGGCTTTGAGTGTGGGCCATGCAATCAGAGACTTGGAGGAGCCCGTGTGTTGACATCTTACATGGGGCTCCCTCCAGGAGGATGGTGAGGTAAATCTTACTGTCAGAGAATGGGGAAGAGGCATGGCTTATGGAAACCGCCGACACCTTGGCATCCTGAGAGATCGCGAAACTTTCTCTCTCACTCTCTCTGTGGCTGGGCCATCTGGTCTTTTGTCGCTTAAACCTCGGCTCCTCGTGTCATCCTGACTTGGGAAGGTCGCACGGCAGACCCTGGAAAGGTGCCCTCGCTTTCCGCAACGCCGACAGACAGCAGACTTGAATCTGCAATCGGCATGGTTGTGCGACCCACCGCAGCCCAGGCAGCCACCCTGGGGCTTCTTAGCAGTGGGCGCCCACTTCTTCCGTTGGGTAGACTTTAGGTGGCTCACATCATCATCTCCCTCAAAACTGCCATCATGGTCCACCACTTCATAGTGGATGGATGGATGACCATTGGTCTGGCCTCCACCCCCAGACTGGTAGCGTTGAATCTCTGCTGCAGACTTTGTAGACATTTTGGCAGCCCGCGCCTCGTCCAAGGCAATTGGGGGGGTCAAGTCAGAACGGGCCAGCAGTCATTCTTGAGGCTTCAGGTTCCTCACGCCACACACTAATTGGTCTAGGAGCATATCATCCAGCTCTACCAGAGATCTCAGCGAGAGGGAGAGTCTATTAATGACTACATGACTGCCCCAGGGCAGTCATGTAGTCATTAATAGACTCTCCCTCTCGCTGAGATCTCTGGTAGAATGCGTGGCTTTGTGCGATCTTCGATGGAGCAGGAGAATAATGATGTTCAAGCCTCTCCACCAAAGTTTCCCAGGGTACCGCGTACTCTGGCTGAGGGGCGGCCAGGGCTCTGGCAGTCCCAAAAATCTCGCGGCTACATGCGCTGAGGAAATAACCCCTCTTGTGAGCGCTGGATACCTCAGACATATTCACCTGCAGGAAACACTTGAACCTCTCAAGGTAATCCTCCCAAGTTTCCGAGGCAATGTCAAATGGCGAGAAAGCCGGGAGACCCGTTGCCATCGTGGTTGATCCCGTTAGGCTATGGACAGCTGCAGATGAGTCTAGCGGCTGACAACCGTCACCTCAAGCAAATCCCACCCTCGTCGCCACGTGTAATGTTCAGTGGGCAAATACAGGCTGAGGCTTAGTTGATCGAACCCAACTTTATTAACGAGCCACAGGAACAAGAACACTAAATAAGGCAAGCAACAGAACTTCCAAACGAGAGCTGACAGCCGCTTAAATAGTGAGCTGTCAAAACACGAGAACCAATGAGCAAGCAGCAATTTCCCTCCACTTCAGCTACTCGCGTTAGAACCAATCAATTTAGCCCAGCAACAGCCGAGACACGGAGAGTCGTAACAGTGAGGACTCAACAGCAAGGTTGGGGGGAGGTATGCTTTATTTCATTGCAGGGTCTGGCAATGGAGGCTGCAGACCAGGGAATACTAAAAAACAAAACAAAACCCACCTGGCTCCTCTCAAGATGACTAAGGCAGATTCCACCTTCCTCATTTATATTTCTGCCTGAGTACAAGGGTATTACCTGACTCTTGTGTATCTCCAGGGAAGTTGTGTGGGTATTAATCTGCCCAAACAAATTTGCCTGAGCTAATACTGCAGCAGCATTCTTCCCTGTAAGTCAGGATCTCTATTGAGAGAAGGGAAACCCACTCCTTATTGCCCCTGCTTTGCTTTCCCCTTCTTGTTAGCTCTTCTGGGGTGGTCTCTTTCCAACCAGCTCTAATAATAATCATTACAGGGGCAGAAGAACCGGAGTTGTGTGACACATGCATTTATAATAAATGATAATAATCTGCACATTGAGAAAAATTCCATCTGTGAATTACAAAAGGCAACGCGGCTGCTTGGATGTGCATGTATACTATGCAGGTACATGATGATACTCTAGGTTCTTGGGGAAGAACATGCATACAAAGGCTAAGATCAGCTAAAGAACCAGTAGCTGTGATTTGGTTTACCGTATTTTCCGGCGTATAAGATGACTGGGCGTATAAGACGACCCCCTACTTTTCCTGTTAAAATATAGGGTTTGGGCTATACTCGCCGTATAAGACTACCCCTCTTCCAATGCACACCAAATAAAAATTTAAAAACATCAGATTTGATTTCAATATGGTAATTTTAATTCAAATGCTTATGACATGCAGGTACTTAGCAGGAAAACTGTCACTTATAAACATAAGGCTGTTTGTCATCAAACATGTAAACATAAAACAGTGCAATTGGATTAAACTTTTCCTAATTCACTCTAAAGCTGAAAGGAAGGATAAGACAATAAACCCATGGGAGCTGCCATGCTGTTTGTTTTCTAAGCTGTCAACCAAACTGGAACTGATGATGATAGGAGAAAGATAACAAACAATAGAGAGCCAGTGCCGGGCAAGTCCCTGGCGAGTGAGCAATGCCCATCATAACTGCAAGCTATTTTTACAGGTTTTGCTGGCGTGACAGTTTCCCTTTAAAAGCCTTCAAAATCCTCCTGTTCGTCATCTGATATCATAAGTACATCAATGACATCTTGTGATACATTTGTAAGGCAGTCATCATATGGATCTTGTTATGTATTGATACTTTTAAGCAGGAAATTCAAACCTGCCTATGTTTCTGATTGGCTGACAGTCCCTCCAGGATTGTATATAAGGAGGGCTGCAGCCTCTGAGTTTTGGCTGAAGTCTCACTGTAAATTAAAGAGCTGTTGTCACTTGCTTGGTTGTGCCTCTCGTTATTCCCGAACCACTTCATTGGCGACGAAGGTGGGATTGAGGTCACAAGAAGCGAACCAGTGAAACCACGAGCTTCAGGCGAGGCGAACTACAGGAGGCGAACTACAGGAGGCGAGACCACGAGGCGAACTACAGGAGGCATACCGAACATGTCTGCCTACGTTCCGCCCAAGCCTTTTGATCCGACCCGCGAAAAATGGGTCTCGTACCTGACGAGGTTCGAATGCTCGCTCGAAGCCAGCAACATGCAAGGACTCTCCGCTAATCGGAAGAGGGCCCTCTTCCTAAGCCACTGTGGACCGGACGTGTTCGAGATGGCAGAGTCACTGTGCGAGCCAACGCCGGTCCAGACCGTCTCCTGGGACACCCTGATGGCCACGCTCCGGGCTCACTATGCTCCCGTGCCCTCCAAGTTCGTGCAACGATACCAACTCAGACAGCGTGTTCAGCGAGAGGGAGAACCAGTCAGCGCATACATGGCCAGCCTGAGAAAAGCCGCAACCCATTGTGACTATAGAGACTTGGATGATGCGTTGCTTGAGCAACTTATCTGTGGTGTCCGGGACATTAGGCTGCAACGGCGCCTGCTCGCCAAGCCTGATTTGATGCTTGCTGGAGCCCTAGACGAGGCCAGGGCTCATGAAGCCTCCACAAAAGCCGCAGAAACGCTGCAGCGTCCGCTGACCAGCAAAGACAACCCCAAGTCTGCCCCGGTGCACAGAGAAGACGCCGGATCCAGCTCGGAGTCCGAGTCGGATGAGGACGTTTTCCGAACAGAGCACCAGAGAAAGGACACAGGCAGCCCGTGGCAAAGCTGTCCCAGCTGTGGAGGGCACCATGATAGACTGTCCTGCAAATACAGGGAGGCTATCTGCAGGCGTTGTGAGAAAAAAGGGCACTTGGCGCGAGTCTGTAGCGCCATTCTGCCCAGAAAACACCAACCACGTGAGCGCCGCAGCCAACCAGAAGCAACGCGCCAGAAACAACCAACGAGAGAAGGCGGCGCGAAAAAACGGCGCGAATTTGAACCTCGAGAGGGCCGCAGCATTCACATAGACCAGGCCAGAACGGAAATCGAGGACAAAGTCAGCACGGTGGTCGAAATCAACGGCAAGCCATGCTCGATGGAGATCGACACCGGATCAGCTCTCTCCATAATGTCATGGGCGACCCTAAAGACCCTCCTGCCGTCGTTCCAGAAGGACCAGCTCTCCAAACAGAGACTGCACATCCTAGACTACCAGTGGAACCGAGTCCCCCTCGAGGGCGTGGGCACGTTCCGAGTCACCTACGGAGACTACGAAAGAGACCTGCCACTGACCATCGTCACGAAGCAGCTTCCCAGCCTTCTCGGCATGGGGTGGTTCCGAGCCCTCGGCATGGGCTTCACCGGCGTCCACCAGATGCTCAAGTCATCGTTAAAAGACAGTCTCCTGACCAAGTTCCAGGACGTTTTCGGGGACACGTTGGGCAAGTATGTGGGGACCCCTATCTCTCTTAATCTAGACCCCGACGTAGCCCAAATAAGACTCAAGGCGAGACGGGTGCCCTTTGCATTGAAACCAAAGATCGACGCGGAACTGGACAAATTAATTAAACAAGGGATCTTGGTTCCCGTTGACCACGCAAAATGGGAAACCCCCATAGTGACCCCAGTCAAGTCGGACGGCTCAATTAGAATTTGCGCCGACTACAAGTGCATGATCAACAAGGCTTTGCAGCTGAGCGCCTATCCGGTGCCGATCGTGCATCATCTACTACACTTCCTGGGGCCAGGAAAAATTTTCGCCAAACTAGACCTGGCCCAGGCCTATCAACAACTTCCTGTCGACGATGCCACGGCTGAGGCACAGACAATAGTAACCCATAGGTTACTAGACACCAGGTGTCGAGCCTCGGTTGGGTCTCGCCATCACTAGGGAGGACGACGAGGAGGGGGCAAGCTGTTGGACTCTCCGGGGGCGTGTCATCAGCTGTTTGAGAAGTCTTTACCACCCGCACACAAAACAAAGCAAACTCTTTCATCGGAGATGGGGGGGGCATGGTGTTTGCAGATGACGCTGCCTTGTGCTGTAACAGAGGCGCGCTCCTCCTACAGGCCAGCTTGAGGAAGGAGGGGTGATGTTGACTGTTTGATTGCCACTTGATTTATTGCTGTGTATATAAAAGGCGCTACACTGCGATTGCGTGTAGCGCTAACTTTAAACCTTGTTTCCGGCTTGTGCCTTTCTCCTGCCTGTGTTTGCTGTGCTGAACCTAATTATAGGATTGCAACTGCTTTATTCCGTTCTGGTGTTGGCTTGTTTCCAGTGCAGTTGGGTGGACTGGCCGAGACCAGGCTCCAGTTCGGGGTGAGCGTAGCACCCGGCCTATTTCAAAGCACCATGGAGCGTCTGTTGCAAGGGCTTCCCGGGGTGGTGCCATATTTCGATGACGTCCTAGTCAGCGCTCAGGACGAACAACAACTAGGGGAAAGGGTTAGAAACGTCCTGTTCAGATTCAGGGTAGTGGGACTCAAATTAAAAAAAAACAAGTGTATGATAGCAGTCCCCTCCGTTGAATTTTTGGGGTACAGGGTGGACGGCACAGGCATCCACCCTACCGAGAGCAAGGTGAGAGCGATTAAGAGCGCACCTGCCCCCAAGACCAAAGCAGAGCCTTCCTTGGACTGCTCAATTTTTACTCAATGTTCCTGAAAGACAAGGCTACCGTCGCAGATCCCCTACACAAGCTATTGGGGAAGAATGTACCATGGGTCTGGGGGAAACCACAAGCAGCCGCATTTGAGGCTGTAAAGAGACTTCTATCAGAAGACAGTTTCCTAATCCAATACAACGCGGCGCTACCGCTTGTATTGGTTTGTGACGCCTCCCCCGTAAGAGTTGGTGCCGTCCTAGGCCATAGACTGCCGAACGGCCTAGAGGCACCCATTGCGTTTTACTCTCGCACTCTGTCAAGCGCAGAGCAGAACTATAGTCAATTGGACAGAGAGGCTCTGGCTGCAATTGCGGGGGTTAAAAAGTTCCACGAATACCTTTATGGCCGGCAATTCGAACTTGTGACTGATCACCGGCCCTTGCTAGGACTCTTGGCAGGCGACAGGCCCACCCCCACTGCTCTTTCCCCACGTTTGACTAGATGGGCTATTTTTCTTTCGGCCTATTCATATCAGTTTGTACACCGACCCGGACGGACCCTGGGTCACGTGGATGCCCTCAGTCGCTGCCCCCTACCTGACTTACTGACCAATCCTACACCAGAGGCCTCCGTCCTTCTACTGGACACATTAACTTTGGGACCTATTTCCTCTGCCGAAGTGGCAAAAGCCTCAGCCAGGGACCCCATCATTTGCACTGTGATGGGGTGGGTGCTGAAAGGGTGGCCGGTCAAGGTGGACGGGGGGGACTACCAAGGTTTTGTAAACAAACGAAATGAACTGTTTACGCAAGGTGGTTGTTTGTTGTGGGGTGACAGGGTAGTAGTGCCAACAAAACTGCGAACAAGGGTCTTAGATTTGCTGCACGAAGGGCATCCGGGCATTGTCAGAATGAAAAGTTTAGCCCGCAGTTATGTATGGTGGCCCAACATGGACCAAGTTATCTCTGAGTGGGTGGGGAAGTGCAGACCCTGCCAGGAGTCTCGCCCCGATCCCCCGGTAGCGCCCATCTGAGAGTGGGAGAAACCAAAAGGGCCATGGGGGAGGATCCATATTGATTTCGCTGGCCCCTTCCATGGGCAAACATTTTTAATTGTAGTTGATGCCTTTTCGAAATGGCTCGAAATAATTTTAATGCCCTCTACCACAGCCGAGGCAGTCATTAAAGCCCTTCGCAAGCTATTTGCCACACATGGCCTACCGGATATTCTAGTATCTGACAACGGCCCTCAATTCACAGCAACTCTGTTCGAGAGTTACTTGGCTGGACTGGGCATCCGCCATGCCCTATCGGCCCCATTCCACCCGGCTTCTAACGGATTGGCCGAACGTTTTGTAAGAACGGCCAAAGAGGTCCTATCCAGACTTGATAACGGGGACTGGCAGGCCAGGATAGACCAATTCTTAGCTGTCCAGCATGCCACACCATGCACAGCCACAGGGAGAAGCCCAGCAGAGCTCCTCATGGGCAGGAAGCTTCGGTGCGTGTTAGATAGGCTTCATCCTAACTACTCGCACAAAAATTTCAAGGGAGAGACCTCTGGACTAAGACAGTTTCAGGTTGGGTCCCCGGTGTTCGCTCGCAACTATGCCAGTGGACCCCTATGGATTGCAGGAACCATAGTGGGCATAACGGGCCCGAAATCTTATACAGTAGACGTAGGGGTAGACAGACTCTGGAAGCGCCACATAGACCAGCTGAGAAAAAGGGTAGTCGGCGAAGCAAACATCAATTTAGACATCTCCGAGCCTAACTATAACAACTTTCCCAAAACAGCTAACTCAAGCCCGGTTTCGCGAGAATACTTAGCTGACAAGCCCTGGTTCCAGCGCTGCCCCAGCGAGTCGCCACTCCCAACCGGGGATAACCACGCCCTGGACAAAATCCAGGAGGTTCTATTGGCGGAGCCGGGAGAGACAGAAAGTCCCTCCGACCAGCTCGACGCCCCACCCAACACTGAACTGCGCAGGTCAACTAGGACGAGAACTCGGCCTGGGCACCTACGAGATTTTGTGTGTACTTATGTAAATATTTGAATGTTAGTGCCTTCTGGGAAGGGAGGGGTGTTATGTATTGATACTTTTAAGCGGGAAATTCAAACCTGCCTATGTTTCTGATTGGCTGACAGTCCCTCCAGGATTGTATATAAGGAGGGCTGCAGCCTCTGAGTTTTGGCTGAAGTCTCACTGTAAATTAAAGAGCTGTTGTCACTTGCTTGGTTGTGCCTCTCGTTATTCCCGAACCACTTCAGATCTAATTCCGTATCAGATGGTGTGGTGTCAGCTTCGGCTTCCTCTTCATCTTGCCACAAGTAGTCGTCCTCCATACCATCTAATGAATTTGATATGCCACACTTCTTGAAAGACTTGATTACTGTTTCTGCATCAATATCATTCCAGGCTTTTATGACAAACTTGCACAAAACATCCAACTGTGGAGCACGCATGTTTCCTCCTTTTTTGAATGACTTTTCACCGCTAACCATCCACTCATTCCACTGTTCTCGAATGCGATCTTTAAATGGTTTGTTTAGGCACACATCCAGTGGCTGTACCAACGATGTCAATCCTGCAGGAAAAACTGCCACATCTGTGTTTATTCTTGCAAGCCTTTGCTTGGTGCTGGGAGTTAAATGAGCCCTGAACATATCCCACACCAGTAGACTACATTTTTGAATAAGTCCACCTGGTCGCCTGCTCCATACATTATCAAGCCATAGCTTTACCCCTTCTTCATCCATCCAGCCTTTTTCATTCACATGTACAAAACAACCAACAGGGAACTTGAGTTTCAGCATTGTTTTTCTTTTAAAAATAATCATTGGTCTCAGTTTGGAGCCATCAGCTGTGCATGCTAGTACCACTGTAAAACTGGACTTCTCATGTCCTGTTGTTTTAATTAAAATTGTTTTTTCACCTTTTGAATGGACAGTTTTATTTCCAATCATATCAAAATTTATTAGAGTTTCATCCATATTTCCGATACTACTTAATGCATAGCCATGTTTATTGCACTGTTGTATTACGTATCGATGGAAACTATTTACTTTGGCATCAAGATCTGCAGGTAATTTTTGTGCAATTTTTGTCTTTTGCCTCAGTACCAAATTATGCCTTTCCAAGAATCTAGTACACCAGGATACAGTGGCCTTAAATCTGTTGCTGTGATCTGGGTTAGATTTGGCCCACTGAAGTGCAAACAAACGTATTTTATTTTGTGTCACTACATAACCGTTTTGGCGATGCTCATTCACCATGTCTGCTACATGTTTTTCGAGTTCTGGCTAATGTGGGGTGCCTCTTCTTAATGCACACTTACCCCTTGGCATACTCTTTAATGCTTTTACATTTGCTTTCCAGTCCCGAACCATCTTTTCTGTTACTCCATATTGTCTAGCAGCAGCACAGTTATTATGTTCCATGGCAAAGTTTACAACTTTAAGTTTAAAACTGGCTTCATATTTCTTTCTTCTTGCTGGTGGAGCCATGATGGGGTCTTGACTGTTAGCTATTTGTATACTGTACTGTATGTACTGTTGCTGTACTGTATGTATTGTTGCTGTACTGTAGAGATACCTATGAGCCAGGCTGCACATCTGCCTGTCAAGGTAATGGGCTACGCTACGTGTAGTGGCAAGAGGGCTATTGTGTACCAGGTTTTTTTCTTTTTTTTTCTTTTTTTTAAAAATTTTTTATTTATTTCTTTACAACAAAATATTTATTCGCACACAGATCGCGATGGGAGCTTTACAGAATATATTAACTTCAGTCAAGATATACAAATATACAAGAGCCTTGGTAGTACTAGGGTTTAAGGCACCCTGTTATTAAGCTGCTTAAGACCAGCTGCCTGCAATTACTGCAGGGTTCGAATCTCGCCAAGGCTCAAGGTTGACTCAGCCTTCCATCCTTTCTAAGGTAGGTGAAATGAGGACCCAGTTTGTGGGGGCAATAAGCTGACTTTGTATAAATATACAAAAGGATGAAGGCTATTGCTGAGCACATTGTAAGCCGCCCTGAGTCTTCGGAGAAGGGCGGCATATAAATCAAATTAAAAAAAAAAAAACAAATAAAAAAAAATCTACACTAACCTTATCCTTTTTTTATTCTATTATTCAACCAAGTATACCATTGGTCCCAGCACTGAAAATATACGGAGTCCTTTTGATCTCTCAAAATTTTTATTAACCTGTCAGCTTCCGCATATTCGATAATTTTCCCCAGAATCAGGTCTTCAGCCGGTAGGTCTTTCCCCTTCCAATGTTGAGCAAAACATATTCTTGCTGCGGTTGTGATATATGTAGTCAAACACCATATATTCGTGCCTATCTTATCTGGCCTAATATTTAATAGATAGTATTCAGGTTTCAATTGTAATTTATATCCCGTGATTTCTAATATCCACCTCTGTATAGATCTCCAAAATTCGATTGCCTTAGGACAGGTCCACCATACATGATAATAAGTACCTATCTCCCCACACTTCCAACAATTTGGAAGTCCTGGAAACATTTTGGCTAATCGAGCGGGAGGGAGATGCCATCTATACACCATTTTATACAAGTTTTCTTTATAAGTAGTTGCCATCAGAAATTTCAATTGTTTCGTCCAAATTTCTTCCCATTTTATCAATTAAATTGAGTAACCAATATTTCTCCCCCAGGCAATCATTGAGTCTTTAACAATCTCATCCCCTATCCAATAAGTTATTAAGAATTTATAGATCTTAGATAGTATACTTTCCTCCTTTCCTAATATAATACTATCTATTTCTTGCTGGGTCATATCTATACCACTTTTTTCCTTGTCTTTCTTATATTTAGAGCTAATCTGGGCATAAGACCACCAATCCAGTTTTATTCCTTGAAGCTCTAACTCAGTTCTTGTTTTTAAGCAGCCTTGGGCATCCAACAGTTCCCGATAGGATAGGTGTTTTTCTCTATTATAAAGCGAACTATATGTTGTAGCTTCTAACGAGACCAACCAAGAAGGAGTTGAAAAGTAGAGTTTACCATTAACTTTCCTCCATGTATCAATTAGAATATTCCTTACATAATGTCCTGCAAAACTTATATGTTTTTTAACCTTATCTTGCCAAAGAAAATAGTGCCAACCCTGTTGTAACCCCGAACCTTTCAGAATCAACAACCGTCTTCTTCTCAGTAGAATCCATTCCCTTACCCAAACTAAATTTGCAGCCTGATAATAATATTCCCATTTTGGTAAGCCAAATCCCCCTCTTTCTTTCACCTCTTGAAGCATTTTAAGTTTAATTCTGGGCTTTTTATTTTGCCAGATAAATTTGAGAACACATTGATTTAACTTTTTGAAAAAAATATTGTCTAATCTAGCTGGTGCTGTATAAAATAAATATGTCCATTTTGGGAGGATATAGGATTTTATAATCGCAATCCTACCTAGTAAAGATGTCTGAAGGTTCTTCCATTTCTCTAAATCCTGTTGTTCGTTGGAGTAATTTCAAATAATTATCTTCTTTAATTGTTGTGCATTTAGCTGATAATATAATACCTAGGTATCGTAATTTATTGACAATTTGGAATCCCAAATTCGTTTCTAATTCCTTCCCCTGCATTATTGTCAAATTTTTAGTAATAACCTTAGTTTTTTCCTTATTTACTTTTAAACCCGCTACATTTCCATATTTTCCTAATTCATTCATCAAATTTGGACCCGATAAAATGGGGTCTTCCAATATAAATACTAGGTCATCAGCGTATGCTTGTACCTTATATTGTTGGTTTTTAATATGCAATCCTTTTATCCCCGAATTACGCCTAATTTCCCTCAATAAAGGTTCTAATGTTAAAATAAATAGTAACGGAGAAAGCGGGCACCCCTGTCTAGTTCCTTTCTCAATACAGATTTAAACATCTCCATTAATTAGAATCTTAGCAGACTGTTTCGAATAAATTGAACGAATTGCCTGAATAAACCTTTCCCCGAATTGCATATATTGTAATAAACCCACTAAAAAACTCCAACTCACTCGATCAAAGGCCTTTTGCGCATCCACAAAGACCAAAGCCAATTGTTTATCAATATGGGTTTCATAATGTTCCAAGATGTTCATAATTATTCTCACGTTATCTCTAATCTGCCTACAAGGAAGGAAACCATTTTGATCTTCATGTATAAAGTGATTTAGGAAACCTTTTAGCCTTTCTGCTAACACTGCCGCAAATAATTTGTAATCTGCATTAAGAAGCGAAATAGGTCTATAATTCTGGATCAGGGATAGGTCACTGCTTTCCTTCGGCAAGAGGGTTATTAATGCTTCTGACCAGGAATTCGGAATCTGTCGCTCCCAGATTACCCCATTAAATAGGTCTGTCATATAAGGACTTAAGACTTCCCAAAGTGCCTTGTAGTATTCTATTGGGAGGCCATCTGTACCAGGAGTCTTTCCTGTTTTTTGTTTTCCCATAACCCTTTCAATTTCCCCTTCGGTTATCTCCCTGTCCAGTATTTCCCTAGACATGTCCGATATTTTGGGTAGATCAGATTCTTCTAAATATTTCTTTATTTCCTGCTCAGTTTTATCCTCTTTTCTATATAGATCGGAATAAAATTCCTGCGCTATTCTTTTCTTCCCTTCTTCCCCTGTAATCCATTCACCATTCCCATCTCTCAAGTTATGAATTCTACTCCTTTCCTTTTCTTTTTTTAATCGGTATGTAAGCCATCTTCCCTGTTTGTTTGCATTTTCAAATTGCTGTTGTTTCATCCACCTAATTTTTTTTTCCAAGTCCTCTTGGTCTAATAAGTTAATTTGATGTCGTACTAATTTCAAATTCATATTGAGTTCTCTATTGTTTGGGTCCTGTTGCAGCATAGCCTCACTTTTGGTCAAGTCTTCTAATAATTTATCTCGTTTAGCCCTCTCCTTCTTCCGTTTCCCAGCTATATAATTAATCACTAAACCCCGAAACACTGCTTTAGCTGTTTCCCAAACATTTAAAAAGTTCGCATCTTCCTTATTATTTTCCTGAAAGAAAAAACCCATCTCCTTCTTTAAATAACTTAAGAATTGTTCATCTTTGAGGACCCTTACATCCATTCTCCACCTGGGCCTTGTTTTCAAGCCTCCCCATGTTATCCATAGTGGATTATGGTCTGCCCACTCATTAATGCCTATTTCTACTTTCTGTGTTCCCTGCCTCAGTTCCCCCAACATCCAAACCGCATCTATCCACGACCAAGATGAGTGCCTGGCGGAGAAATATGTGTACTGTCTATCTTCCGGGTGTTTTTCCCTCCAAATATCTCTAAGTCCAAATTCCTCTTGTATTTGATGGCAAATAGTAGGCAATCTTTTCTTTGCTGATTTCTTTTTTCCCTCCTGATTCTTATTTCCAGATATATAATCTTTATCCTTATCATCTATGGCATTGAAATCCCCCACTACACAAATATGTGAGTAATCAAGTTCTACCAATTTACTATAAAGATTCTGAAAAAAAACTTTTTGATTCCCATTAGGTGCATAAATACAAACCAATATACTTTTTTTACCACAAATTTCTACTTCAATTATCAAAAGTCTCCCTTCTTCATCTGCAAAAATTAGTCTCGAGTTTATATGCTTTTGAACATAAATCGCTACTCCTCTTTTTTTAGTTTCCGCTAGAGATGTATATAATTGACCCAATTTGGTATAATTCAGTAAATAAAGATGATCTCTTTTCACGTGTACTTCTTGAAGGCATATAATATTCAAACGTGCTTTTATTAATTTATTAAAGATCTTTTTTCTCTTGTTCGGGCTATTCAGCCCATTAATGTTAACTGACAATAGTCTAATTTCCTCCGCCATCCCTTCTCCCTTCTGTTGCCCTTACTTGCCTTCTACTTGAAGTTTCTTTTTTGTTTGTCTTGTTTCTCTCTGGTTTAGTCCCTTGGCTCCTATTTCTGCCTGTGTCTGCATCTGTCTTTTTCCTTTCTTTCTCCCACCTGGCTGTTCTGGTTCCCCTCTCTCTTCCTCCTCTAGTAATTCTTCCCCACTCTTCCCCCTGACTCTTCTCCCACCTCCACTTCTAAAGGGTTCAAATGACTTATAAAAAATTCTCTGGCATCTCTAAAGTTATCAATTCTCACTTTTTTGTCAGCCCAAGTAAATTGTAACCCTTCTGGTAATAACCACCTGTATAGTACTTTGTGTTTTCTTAATTGAGTGGTTAAGAAATGATAGTTTCGTCATATTTCCCATACCCGTCTGGGGAGTTGCTTCAATATTATCAATTGTTTGTCCTTATATGTCACCATTTTGTCTCTGGACTTCAAAATCACTTCTTCCCTAAGAGCTTTTTTTGATAGTCTAACATGAACCTCTGTTGGAAGTCTCTGCCTCCTAGCGTAGCTTGTAAATACACGGAAAATGTCGTCTATATCTCTCAGGACATCTTTCTTAGTTATCTCCAGAATCCCACCCAAAATATCCGCTACAATATCTCTTAAAGGCTCCCCCCGTTCTTCCACCACATTTTGTATCCTCAAGTAGAAGGCAGACATTTCCATTTCAAGAAATATAATTTCTTCTTCCAGGGCCCTGTTCACCGAGAGCTGCTCTCTTTCATTTCCATCCAGTCTCTCCTCACGTCGTCCCACTCTCTTCTCTACATCTTGAACTTTACTCTTCTGTTGTGTCAACACCCCCTGAACACCTTCCAGTCTCTCATTCAACATTTTGATATCGTTTCTAACAGCTCCCAGTTCCCCTTTAAGGTCTGACGTTAAGTCCTCTAAATTTTTGGAAATATCTTCTTGATTTTTTGTCATCACCTCGTACATTGCCTGCAGCATATTTTGTAGACTTAATAACGATGGAGGTTTCCCCGCAGCGGCTAAGTCCTCCAAAGATTTAGATGATGATGTAGGTGTGGCTGGAGTAGCAACCGTTGGGAGTGTCAAAACTTTTTTCCCCAATTTTGTGGTCGTTACAATTGTTGCACTTGACATCTTGCTTATAGGGATATTCCCGATCACTTTCAAAATATCTTAATCAGCTTTTAAGTTAGTCAATTCAGCAAATGTATTATATTCCAAATCCTTCAGGTCAAGTCTAGTCAATAAAGATAATAATCAATGGGGGGGGGTAATTCATTCAGACAGGTATAAATCAAATACCAAACAGATTCAAATTTCTTCTCTCCTAAGAGCACAGTATATAATGTGATTGTGCAGTTCGCCACTAGAGGGGGGTAGAGTACTGTTCCATACACACACCTTCTAATAATAGAATAGAAGGGAGAGGAGTATTTCTCTACCAGGGGATATATCTGTCTGTTCGACCACCGTTTTTAATTTAATTCTTAATTTGTCCGCAGGGAGGGAGGAAATAAACCATCCAACAATACTTCCCATCAACCGAGTACAAATCCAATTTTTCTTTCAGTCAGCACAATTTAATAGCGGCTCGAAGTTCCTGGTGTAATAAACTAGCAGCCGCTTTCCTCGTCTTAGCTCCAATCGTAAAAGGGCACTCAGAACATTCCTCCACCACCACAGCACTCACAATAGGGAGATCAAAAGGATCAAAGGTCTGTCACAATGTAGACTAATTTACATAAGAAGAGGGCTCCTTGCCCGTCTGCGCCGTCTTCCCAGCCTGTGACAGGAGAGATTCGCCTTCGCGCATCGGATTGCCACTCCACACACGCTCTCTGCTCCTCTCCGCTTACAGCTGCCTCTCCGGGGCCGCCGCCAGCACAAAAAAACCACCTAGGCTGGAAAGTTTACAAGAAGGGGACAGGAGCGATCTCCATACCCGTCTTCCTTGACACGATGATGTAACTGGAAACCGTACCAGGTTTTTTCCTTCACCCATGCAGCCTTGACGAGTTCGGCACAGCTTCATGAATTTGAGTTGCTGGCACTGACCGATGACGCTATGGGAGCGCCAACAACATTGACAGAAAGCTGTGCTGATCTAGTCAAGGCTGCATGCTGCTGAATAATAATAATAATAATAATAATAATAATAATAATAATAATAACAACAACAACAACAACAACAACAACAACAACAATAATAATAATAATAATAATAATAATAATAATTTTATTTCTTTACCGCCCTTCTCCCGAAGGACTCAGGGCGGTGTACAGCCAGTTTAAAAACACAAGACACAACAATAATTAAAAATTAAAATAATTAAATAAATTTGGCTGATTTAAAACTCTAAAAATTAAAATACCCCAATTTAAAATTATTATATTGACAGCCCTGCCTGGCGGAACAACAAGGTCTTCAATGCGCAGCGGAACACCCGGAGGTCGGAGATCTTACGTATTTCCGGGGGCAGTTCATTCCACAGGGCTGGGGCTCCCATAGAGAAGGCCCTCCCCCTGGGTGTCGCCAGCCGACATAACTTGGCTGATGGCACCCTGAGGAGACCCTCTCTGTGGGAACGGACTGGTCGGTGGGAGGCTATTGGTGGCACAAGATGGTCTCGAAGGTACCCGGGTCCTATGCCATGGAGCGCTTTAAAGGTGGTAACCAACACATTGAATCGCACCCGGAAGACCACTGGGAGCCAGTGCTGCTCGCGCAGGAGGGGTGTCACGCGGGCACAGCGAGTTGCACCCATAACCACCCGCGCGGCCGCATTCTGGACCAGTTGGAGCCTCCGAGTGCTCTTCAAGGGGAGCCCCATGTAGAGAGCATTACAATAGTCCAGCCGGGAGGTGACAAGGGCATGAGTGACCGTGCGCAAGGCATCCCGGTCCAGAAAGGGCTGCAACTGGCGGATCAGGCGAACCTGATAAAAGGCCCCCCTGGCCACGGCCGTCATGTGCTCTTCTAAAGACAGCCGTGCATCCAGGAGGACACCCAGATTGCGAGCCCTCTCTGTGGGGGGCAAGGATTCATCCCCAATAGTCAGCGATGGCACCTGCTGACTATATCGGGACGCCGGAAACCACAGCCACTCGGTCTTGGATGGGTTGAGTCTGAGCCTGTTCCTCCCCATCCAGGCCCGTACGGCCTCCAGGCAGCGAGACATCACATCAAGGGCATTGTTGGGGTGGTCTGGGGTGGCCCCCCTGGCCACGGCCGTCATGTGCTCTTCTAAAGACAGCCGTGCATCCAGGAGGACACCCAGATTGCGAGCCCTCTCTGTGGGGGGCAAGGATTCATCCCCAATAGTCAGCGATGGCACCTGCTGACTATATCAGGACGCCGGCAACCACAGCCACTCGGTCTTGGATGGGTTGAGTCTGAGCCTGTTCCTCCCCATCCAGGCCCGTACGGCCTCCAGGAAGCGAGACATCACATCAAGGGCATCGTTGGGGTGGTCTGGGGTGGAGATGTACAGCTGAGTATCATCAGCGTACAGGTGACACTTCACCCCAAAACCACGGATGATCTCACCCAGCGGCTTCACATAAATGTTGAACAGAAGAGGTGAGAGGACCGACCCTTGTGGCACTCCCCATGTGAGATGCCTCGAGGTCGACCTCTGCTCCCCTGCCAACACAAACTGCGAGCGGCCGGAGAGGAAGGAAGAGAACCACCGCAAAACGGTGCCCCCTACTCCTAACCCTCTCAACCGCTGCAGCATGATACCATGGTCGATGGTATCAAAAGCCGCTGAGAGATCTAATAGGACTAGGACAGAGGAGCAACCCCTGTCCCGGGCCCTCCAGAGATCATCCACCAACGCGACCAATGCCGTTTCTGTGCTGTGCCCCTGCCTGAAGCCCGACTGGTACGGGTCTAGATAGATAGCTTCATCCAGGTGCCCGGGCAGTTGTCGTGCCACCACACTCTCAACAACCTTCGCCACAAAACGAAGGTTGGAGACCGGACGGTAGTTAACTAATTCAGCCAGGTCCAGGGAAGGCTTCTTGAGGAGGGGCCTCACCACCGCCTCTTTCAAGGCGGCGGGAAAGGCACCCTCACTCAGAGAAGCAGTTATAATCCCCTGGAGCCAGCCTCGTGTAACCTCCCGGGAGGCCAGTACCAACCAGGAGGGACACGGGTCCAATAAACATGTGGCGGCACTAATCCTACCCAGAACCCTGTCCACATCCTCGGGAGCCACAGGATCAAACTCCTCCCAGATAATATTCTCAAGACCTACCCTCGTCTCCTCCCCCGGACTCACCCAGTCAGAGTCCAAGCCTTCCCGAATCCGAGCGACTTTATCGTGCAGGAATTGCACAAAATCCTCAGCTCGACCCTGCAAGGGATCCTCCCACACTCCCCCCCCCGAAGAAGGGAGTGGGTCACCCTAAACAGGGCGGCTGGGCAGTTCTCTGCAGATGCGATAAGAGCGGAAAAATGGTTAGATTTCGCCGCTTTTATCGCCACTAGGTAGGTCTTGATATAAGACCTCACCTGTGTCCGGTCGGAATCAGAATGACTAGTCCTCCAAATGCTCTCTAGGCGTCTTTTCCGATGCTTCATCTCTCTCAGCTCCTCAGAGAACCAAGGAGCCAATTGAGATTGGCATCGGGTCAGAGGCCGCAAGGGCACGACATGATCCAAAGCTCCGGCGGCCGCACTCTCCCAGGCGGCCACCAGCTCTTCAGTCGAGTCGTGTGTCAGGGTCTCAGGAAACGGCCCAAGCTCCATCAGGAACCTTTCTGGATCCATCAGGCGCCTGGGACGGAACCATTTAGTCGGTTCCGTCTCCCTGCGGCGGGGGAAAGCGGTAGGAAAGTCCAAGTGAAGGAGCGAATGATCTGTCCATGACAAGGGTTTAATGTCTAAGTCCCCTCTACCAAGATCATTCAACCACTGACCAGAGATGAAAATCAAGTCCAGAGTGTGTCCTCCTATGTGAGTGGGGCCTTGAACTAACTGGGTCAGGTCCATGGCCGTCATGGAAGCCATGAACTCCCAAGCCACCTCTGACGTCTCACCCGCGGATGGAAGGTTGAAATCCCCCATAACAATAAGTCTGGGAGTATCCACCGCCACCCCGGCGATGACGTTGAGTAGCTCGGGTAGGGTCGCTGCCACGTGGCAGGGAGCCAGGTACGCAGTCAGCAAACCCATCTGCACCCCACGGCCCCACTTCACAAAGAGGGACTCACATCCAGCTAGCTGAGGAACAGTGGTCTCCCTTGGACAAAGACTCTCCCTAATAATCACCGCCACTCCCCCACCCCTCCCCTGGGCCCTTGGCTGATGAAATGCACGAAAACCTGGTGGGCACATTTCAATGAGGGGGACCCCCCTCTTGGCCCAACCAGGTCTCCGTAATACCTGCCAGGTCCGCACCCCCCTCCAATATAAGATCACAGATGAGGGGGGCTTTATTGACAACCGACCTGGCATTACGTAACATCAGCCGTGGACCCTGGGCCTGAGACTCTGCACAACCCAGGCCACGAGACGTGCATTGGGGACCGGAGTGCGCAATTGCTCGTAAACAGCGTATGCGCACCCCCGGCACATGATATGGTCCCCTGCGCCCGTCATACCTGCCCCTCCCACTCATTATTTCAATTGCATTGCCCTTCTTGTTATCCCCCTGCTCCCCGGATAAATTTTCTTTCCTGACCCCTCTGCTGCAGCCAATCAAACTGTCACCCCGCTCAGTAGCTATCTGGACCCCCCCCCAGGTCCACTTTCACAACCCCCTCCCTTCCTCCCGGGTCCCCTTAAAATTTTCTTTAAAAATTTAAATAAAAAACCCCTCAACCCCCTCTTCGCTGCATGCCATCTCTCGGGATTCCAAAATCCATCATCAAGATAGGCCCTCAATAGCGTGGAGGAACCAGCTTGGAGGAATGCTGGAACCAGCTGGTTACTGAGCGGAACTTCCCCCAGGCATCCAGGAGGATATTACCGATGCTCCGACTTCCCCAGCTGACCCCCACTGATGGCGAGCCCCACCGGTCTGGGGAAGTTGGAGCATTGGTAATATCCCTCTGGATGCCTGGGGGAAGCTCCGTGCAGCAACCAGCTGGTTCCAGCATTCAGCAGCATGCAGCCTTGATGAGATCGGCACAGCTTCCTCTCAATGTTGTCGGCGCTCCTGTAGCATCATCAGTCAGCACCAGCAACTCAGATTTGGGAAGCTGTGCCGATCTCGTCAAGGCTGCATGCTGCTCAATGTTGGAACCAGCTGGTTGCTGTGCGGCGCTTCCCCCAGGCATCCAGGAGGATATTACCGACGCTCTGACTTCCCCAGCTGACCCCCACTGATGGCGAGCCCCACTGGTCTGGGGAAGTTGGAGCATCGGTAATATCCCCCTGGATGCCTGGTTGCTGCGGAGCGCGCAGCAACCAGCTGGTTCCAGCATTGAGCAGCATGCAGCCTTGACGAGATCGGCACAGCTTCCCCTCAATGTTATAGGCGCTCCCGTAGCGTCATTGGTCAGCGCCAGCAACTCAGATTCGGGTACCCGGCGTATAAGACGACCCCCGACTTTTGAGATGATTTTCCTGTGTTAAAAAGTCATCTTATACGCTGGAAAATACGGTAAATAAAGTGTGTGTGTGTGTGTGTATACATACATACATACATACATACATACATACATATACACATGCACAAAACATACATATTACAAACTATTCTAAAAATAAAGGGGAACAGAGGTGGTCCTCCAGAAATTGGAAAATGAGGCTATGAAAATTTTCAAGCCCAGGTTTTGGGCACGTTATGTCGATAATACGTTTGTCATCATTAAACAGCAAGATAAGACCAGATTTATAAGAACCCTCAATTCCATATATCCAGACATTCAATTTACGATGGAGGAAGAGACCAACAACATGCTGGCCTTTCTGGATGTGCTGGTCAGCCGCAACCCAGACAGGAGCCTTGACACACTGGTGTATCGGAAAACCATGAACACGGGCCATATTTTACATAATGAGAGCAATCACCCCATGGCACATAACGTCAATTGTATTCAGGCACTGTTCATTAGGATAGACACTCATTGTAGTACACCAACAGGTAAAGCCAAGGAGCGGGCATATTTTCATCAAGTCTGCAAGCTCAACGGATACTCAATGGACTTTATCCAAAGGTGTACTACACCTAGGGTTCAGCAGCCAATTGAAGATGCCAGTGGAACTGCTATGTGGAGGGTGCTCCCATATGTACAGGGGGTATCCGAAACTGCCGCATGCATCCTCTCGGCACATGGAGTCAAAGTGGCGCATAAGCCAGACCAAACACTGAGAATGAGAGTGATGTACCCAAAGGAAGCATTACCTAAGGAGGAGACATCTTCGATAGTTTACCGCTGTCAGATCCCTAAAAGTGATACTGCCATTCAAGTGGAGGAAGGGGGGCTTGGATTCGATTTACTAGCATGGCCTGTGTCATCAGATATTTTACAACCTATATCCTGGCACCAAGGAGGCCTGAGATTCCCTTTACCTGCAGGAATTTATATGATAGCCATGTGGGTTGTCTCACTCTAAAGGGTAGTGGTGGGAATGCATGTTTGTTTGGGTTCTCAAAGGAAATAGTAAAGAAAACATCTTCACATTTGTGTATTGGCTAAAATCTGCATTCTGACTTAAAGGGAGGGATCTCTACCACTTTAATCCTACTGCTTTGCCTAAGGGCATTCAGATTGTGCTTTAGCTGGATGGCCATCACTTCTGCTTAATAAAAGAATCCTTTTGAACAACCACGTTTCAAGAGTTCGTACTTTCTTAAGTTGGAAGGAGTGGCAATCCTTACAACCGCATCAACTGTAGTAATTGTGCAAGCAATTATGTAGGGGAAACAGCCAAGCAGCTACAGACCAGAGTACAAGAACATGAATTGGCTGTCCGACGCAAGGAACAGCGCTCCCAGATCTGGATGCATATGAAGGAGTACAACCATACATTCGATTTTCAAGAAGCTGAAGTTATTGCCCATGATAGGATTAAAGGAGGAGGGCTACTAAAAGAAGCCTGGTTCTCCAATAACAATTCCATCAACAAGCATATCGGACTGCCACTGGCCTACCAGGCTTTGAGACACCAGGAAAGACCCTAAAGGATGATCAGAGACGGCT
This sequence comes from Pantherophis guttatus, assembly GCF_059756535.1. NCBI lineage: Eukaryota > Metazoa > Chordata > Lepidosauria > Squamata > Colubridae > Pantherophis > Pantherophis guttatus. The sequence continues at coordinate 56,183,863 of NC_142069.1, read as the reverse complement.
TTCCATCAGGGAGCAGAGCACCCTCCCCCCACCTCTGAGCATGCAGACTCAATCTGTGAAGGCATAGTCAGTCCTGACCAAACACAGAGCAACCCGGCAGGGCTGTCTCAAACTATAACAGATAGGATTAATGAGAAACAAACCGGGCTGACCACAAGGTCACGGACAAGACAGCAAATTGTGATGGTTGACAGGCTAACATCATCCCCCACAGATAAGCAGGCTAGGAGGGAGGAATCAATAGGAATTAAGCCTTCATCAACCAGCATGATGACAGCAAAAACAACACAGCTAATTACAAGTGGTAGATGGCTGGAAGGCCCTATTACGCGTGCAATGGCCAAATTGATTAATTGCATATAAAGACAGAGATCTCTGTAATGGTAGTTTAATACTCTGACGATGTCAGCAGATGGCTGACGAAAGTTTAATAGAATAAAATGTTAATTATTTTAGTTCCAGAGCTACCAGGATGTCCGTTTCTTTCTTTTTACACACACACACACACACACACACACACACACACACACACACATATATATACATATACACATACATACATATACATATACATATACATATACATATACATATACATATACATATGTATATGTATATGTATACATACATACACACACACATACATACATTTTATTTATTTGGTTATTTAAACCAAATTTGTATATCAGTGATTGCATAACCTCTATAGATGCCATACGTTAAATAAATAAAAATACACCCAGACAGGTATACATCATGGGGACATACATGGACATATATGCATAGAATTAAACTAAATGGATCATGTTCTGAATCAGCCTGGGAGAGGAGGGGCATGGCCAGGTGTGGGGAGGAGAGGCCAGGCAAGGCGCCCCTCAATGTGAGGTACTTCAAGCTGGCCATGATCACCCAATCACATGACCCCCCCCGCCATGCCTACCCATCCAGTCATTAGGGCAGAGAACTGGTTGTTAAATTATTTGAAACCCACCACTGACTGTGTGTGAGAGAGTTTGAGACCCAAAACAGGACATTCCCTAGGGTAGAATTATAATTGATATATTTGTGACAAGAAAGATAGGAGCAATCTAGATTTTCCTAGAGTTCCTGATAAGAAGGTTCTTTTAACAAATAATTTCTCAGCATCTTAAAATATTCCCTTTAGGCATAATACAAGTTATGTGCTAAATTGTACAATTGATATCAATGATTGCATGCATGTAAATATCTGTAACAATAAACAATGGGAATAAAAGTTATATATCTTGAAACACGATTGTATGAACCCAAAATTTCTGTTTATTATTTCTCTAATCTTATACTAATTCTGATAAGATACTGAATCATTCTTCTAATGCTTAGCCTCTTTGAATCACTCTATTCAACACTTTGAATCACTCTATTCAACATACTGTAGGAAGCCCCCCCCACCCCAGATTAAAATATTCTTTATTCTTAATATTAAAAAGAGGCAGGAGAGAATATTTCTCCAAAGGAGAAATGGAGAAAAATCTTAACAAAGGCAGAAAGCAGCCTCAGTCTTCCTGCCATAGGAAAACAGCCTCAAACAGAAGCTTGAAGAGGCCGACCGTTTGGAATGGAGATTTTGTATCCATTCTGAAAGGCTGGGCCAATCTATTCATAAGCAAAGAGATTCCAAATAAGCAACACAATTAGGCAAGCCAAACTGACAAGATTAGCTCAAACAAACACCTAGAATTTTCATTTCCCCTTTTGCCTGTAGAGCCAGCCATGACTCCTACAAGACCCCATAGGAATCTAGCAGTAGTAATATTGAATATTAATATTGAAGAGACATTCTTACACTGGAACAGGGATCTCAATTTACTACCAGTTGTAGTTAAAAATGCTTTAAAAAGTTAAAAAAAAAAGTTCCAACGATCACACATCGCTCAGCTGATTGTCGGAACTTTCTTTTTTCTACTTTTTAGGCATTTTTTAATTACCGGTTCAGGTGAATAGGTAGTAAAAAATGCTTTTAAAAAGTAAAAAAAAGGTTCCAATGATTACAGCTGTGCCGCACGATCATCGGAGCCTTTTTTTTTTACTTTTTTAAAGCATTCTTTTACTACTTATTCACCCGAGCCAGTAGTAAAAAAATGCTTTTAAAAGATTTAAAAAAGGTTCCGATGATTGTGCAGCACAGCTGTGATCTTTGGAGCCTTTTTTTACCTTTTAAAAGCATTTTTTTACTACCAGCTCGGGTAAATAGGTAATAAAAAAATGCTTTAAAAAAGTAAAAAAAAGGCTCCGACGATCACAGCTGTGCCGCACGATCATCGGAACCTTTTTTAAAAAAACTTTTTAAAGCATTTTTTATTACCTATTTGCCCGAGCCGGTAGTAAAAAATGCTTTTAAAAAGTTTTTTAAAGGTTCCCACGCGCGCCACAGCTGATCACCCCCCCTGCTGTTCTACTTACCTTCCCAAACCTCCATTTAATTTGATTTGATTTGATTTGATTTGATTTGATTTGATTTGATTTGATTTGATTTGATTTGATTTAATTTAATTTAATTTAATTAATTTATATGCCGCCCCGCTCCAAAGACTCAGGGCGGCTCACAATACATTTTAAAAAATCATTATAAAAAACATTTAAAAATTAAAAACATTAAAAACATTAAAAACTCATTCACACCATTCATGGCCAGATCTCGCCAGATCACAAGAGTGAGATCAACGGCCCCAGGCCTGCCGGAAAAGCCAGGTCTTCACCACTTTTCTGAAAGCCAATAGGGTGGGCATGGTCCGGACCTCAGGAGGTAACTGGTTCCAGAGAGCTGGGGCCGCCACAGAGAAGGCCCTCCCCCATGGGCCTGCCAGCCGGCATTGTTTAGCTGATGGGACCCAGAGGAGACTAACTCTGTGGGGTCTTACCGGTTGCTGGGAGCTATGTGGCAGAAGGAGGTCTCGAAGATAACCTGGCCCTGAGTCATGTAGGGCTTTAAAGGTAATAACCAATACCTTGAATTGTGACCAGAGACCAATAGGGAGCCAGTGCAGCTCGTGGAGAATTGGTGTAATGTGGGTGTACCTAGGTGCACCCACAACAACTCACGCGGCTGCGTTCTGGACCAACTGTAGTCTCCAAACACTTTTCAAGGCTAGCCCCATGTAGAGCGCATTGCAATAATCTAACCGTGAGGTGACAAGGGCATGAGTGACTGTGAGGAGAGCCTCCTGACCCAAGTAGGGTTGCAATTGGTGCACCAGGCAAACCTGTGCAAAGGTCCCCCTAGTCACAGCTGTCAGATGTTGCTCTAATCTTAGCTGTGAGTCTAGGAGGACACCCAAATTGCGAGCCCATTCTGAGGGGGACAGTTTCTCCGCCCCCCAGAACCAAGGATGGACAATCAACATAGTCTTTAGAAGGCAATACCCAGAGCCATTTGGTCTTGCCTGGGTTAAGTCTGAGCCTGTTGACTCCCATCCAGACCCTCACAGCCTCCAGGCACTGGCACATCACATCCACCACATCACTGAATTGACATGGGGTAGATACAGCTGGGTATCATCCGCGTATTGCTGATACCTCATCCCATGTCGTCGGATGATTTCACCCAGCGGCTTCATGTAGATGTTAAATAGGAGGGGAGAGAGGACCGAGCCCTGAGGCACCCCACAAATGAGGGGCCTAGGGGTCGACCTCTGTCCTCCTACCAACACCGACTGTGACCGACCAGAGAGATAGGAGGAGAACCACTGTAACACGGTGCCTCCCACTCCCAGCTCCCTTAGTCGTTGCAGAAGGATGCCATGGTCAATGGTATTGAAAGCCGCTGAGAGGTCAAGTAGCACCAAGATGGAGGAATGACCCCCATCTCGGGCTCGCCACAGATCATCCATCAGCGTGACCAAAGCAGTTTCCGTGCTGTAGTCAGGCCTGAAACCAGACTGAAAAGGGTCTAGATAATCCGTTTCCTCCAATGACCGCAGGAGCTGAAGTGCCACCACTTTCTCTACAATCTTTCCCACAAAGGGTAGGTTGGAGACTGGATGAAAGTTCTTTAATTCTGCTGGATCCAGGGAAGGCTTCTTGAGGTGGGGCCTTACAACTGCTTCCTTTAATGGTTGCGGGAAGGCTTAATGTGGCTGGCTGCAGGCCGCATTAACTAAAGCCTGGAGCCAGCCTCGTGGCACCTCCCTGCTGGCCAAAACCAACAAACTTGTCCAACAAACAAGTGGAGGAACTCATCGCTCCTACAGCCTTGTCCACTTCCTCAGGAGTCACAGGCTCAAACTCATCCCACACAATAGGACTAAGACCTGCCCCCGTCATCTCGGTCGGAATTGCCCAATCAGAGTCCAGGTCCATCCGGATCTGAGCAACTTTATCCGACAGAAACTGCACAAACTCCTCAGCTCTACCCTGCAAGGGCTCCTCCACTCCCCCTACATTAAGGAGGGAGTGAGTCACCCTAAATAGGGCGGCTAGGTACAAATCAGCAGATGCAATAAGTGCGGAAAAATGCAAACATTTTGCTGCCCGTATCGCTACTAAATAAGTCCTAATAAAGGCTCTTAAGAGTGTTCGGTCAGATTCGGAGTTACTGGTCCTCCAGCATCACTCTAGACGTCTCTTCTGGCGCTTCATCTCCCGGAGCTCCTCAGTAAACCAGGGAGCTTTCCTGGATCCACCGCCAGGGAGAGGTCGCAAAGGTGCAATCCGGTCCAGTGCCCCAGATGCCGCCCTATTCCAGGGACTCAGCCGGACTGTGCCGCCCTATTCCAGGGACTCAGCCGGACTGTGGACAAGGGAGTCAGGTATCTCCCTAAGCTCCTTCTGGAACCCTTCAGGGTCCATTAGGCGCCTGGGGTGGAACCACTTAATTGGTTCCGCCTCCCTGCGATGGAGGAGTAGCGTCCTGAAGTCTAACTTCAGCAGGAAATGATCTGACCATGACAAGGGAGAATCATCTATACACCTTAATTCCAGATCATATCTCCATTGCCCCGAGAGAAACACCAGGTCAAGTGTGTGTCCCCCCCATGAGTCAGACCCTGAACTACTTGCGTCAAGTCCATGGTTGTCATGGAAGCCATGAACTCCTGAGCCGCATCTGAGGATTTGCCAAGTGATGGCAAATTGAAGTCCCCCAGTACCATAAGCCTGGGGGACTCCACCGCCAGCCCAGCTACCGCCTCTAGCAGCACAGGCAGGGCTGTTGTAATGCAGCTGGGAGGCATGTAAGCCCAACTGAACCCCTGAGTCCAACCTCAAGAGGAGAGACTCACACCCAACAATTTCAGGGTATCAATCCTGCGAGGGCAAAGACTCTTCCGGACAATAGCTGCCACTCCTCCACCCCTTCCCTGGAGTCGTATCTGGAACCAATCTGGGCACATCTCTGAGAGGGGCACACCCCCCTCCTGACCCAGCCAGGTCTCAGTTATGCATGCCAGGTCAGCCCCCTCCTCCAGGATTAAGTCCCGAATGAAGGGGGCCTTGTTAACAACAGACCTGGCATTAAACAGCAGCAGCCTGAGGCCAGGGCCCTGACATCCCAAGTCACCAGGTATACGAGGCGAGCCCGGTGAACCAGAACCACAGGGGCCGGAACAAGTAATCGCTTTGAGACAGCGAGTCCTAGTTCCCTCAGAGCGGCCTACCCCTCGGCTCTCACCATATCTACCTCTCCCAGTCACAACCGCAATACTCCGGCACTCCAACACCCCAGAGATCCCCTCCCCCACCCCAATGGTCCCCCTCCTCCCCGGCAGGCAAGGCACCCCACTCATACTGAGCCGAGGGTCATATCTGAGCCCTCATCTGCTTCTGTTTGCACACTCAGCAGAGTGGGCTCCATTCCTTGTCCCCGGCTCCCTCATTCTCCCCAAATTCAGCCACTCTAAACCCATTCCTTCCATCTCATCCATCCCAACACCCTCACACATACACACACACACCCCTCCCCAAGAGAAAATTAATGTATTGAGCCAAAGGTGTTAAGTGGATTAAAACACATCTAAAACTAGAGTCTAAAAATGCTCTGGAGATTCCACCGATGGCTTGAGAGGAGCCGCATATTGAGGTGTCCAGCAAACAACTACTTTTAAAATAAAGCAGCAGCTGGTCCTGTCTCTTCTGCCCATGACAACTGTATCCATAGGTTGCGAGATGGTAAGCGACTGTTCTTTTAACCCCTACACAATGGAGCATGGCCGGGCAAGCACTCTTCAAGTAAACCACAACTGAGCTTGTCCATAGGTTAAAGGTCATCCAGCCTTACGGTTGTTCCAGACATTGGCTTCTTCCTCCCAGAGCTGCCTTAGCTAGCCCACCCTGGTAGAGCTGAGGCGATGAGGTGACAAACAACCTTAGATGGTGGGAAGGGCTCTAGGACCCAGGCAACTGGGAGCCAGATTGCAAATTTGTCCCCGTGACTCCATGACTCAGATTAGAAACCAAGAGTCTCAGATTCAAGTCTTATAATCTTTTTGACTTCAGAGGGCTCGAGGCTGTTCCCTTCCTTTTGATGGCCAATGAATATACAGTCTCTGAGGTGAAAAAGTATCCCCAGGGATGCAAATGGAGTTACCGTGACGTAGCTAGTATTTGTTGTGCCGTCGGCGTTCTTTTCCCAAAGTTGCATTTATCTAATCTGCTTTCTTTCCAATGTTTGTTGGCGTGAAGATGTTTTAAGTCTTAAGATGTGCGAACTGCTGGTTATCTGCTCTTTCTCCCACACATTCCTGGGGTTTCTTTCTCTTTCTCTCAGTAAAATATCTCAGTAATCTTTTGGTGCGCACTGCGCGTGTGTGCACGCAGCTTGCATTTGGTGCGCACTGCGCATGTGCATGTGCAGTGTGCATTAGGCGCATGGCGTGCATGCATAGCCAGTGAACTGGTAGTAAACCGGTTCAAATTTCACCACTGATGCTATACCATAATATATTTGTTTGGTTTGGGGTAAGCATAAATGTAGTGCTATGTCACAATTTTCTGTAACTCTATAAAAATAATGTTGATGTTGGAAACTACAATTCAGTGTGTGTAGTAGTTAGAATGCTAAAGTAGAATCAGGAGACTGACATTCAAGTTTAATCTTTTCATAGAGTCACCTTAGGGCAGTCAATATCTCATACTTCAATTCATCTCACAATGTGTTGTGAAATATGTCCCCCCTGGAGAAAAGTCAGATACCAATCCAATGAATGGATCAATAAGTAAGAAATGTAGCTATATTTATGTCACATGCATTAAAAGTTATTATATGAACATAATGATTTAGGTGAATAAACTGCAGTTTATTAGATCTTGGCATTCATTAATAATCATATTTTTCCAAATTATGCCAAACAAATTACAGATCTCAAGAATCTCCATCATATATATACTGTGTGAGGGGGGAGAGAGAGGGGACTGTGAGCTAGCTGGCAATATAAATTTATTTAATAAATTAATAAATTATATATACACACACACACACACACACACATCCCCCCCTCTCTCTTCTATCTATCTATCTATCTATCTATCTATCTATCTATCTATCTATCTATCTATCTACCTACCTACCTACCTACCTACCTACCTACCTACCTACCTACCTACCTACCTACCTACCTACACTCACACACACGACTTATTTAATAAATCAATTATATATGTGTGATTTTATATATTCTGTCTCTATCTGTATCTATAAGTCTTGGACAAAGAATAAAACTATAGATATATTGCATTTGAATCAGCTGCTTCTAATATTGCTACATTTAAGTTGTTTCCACAGCAACAGAGGAATCTCCCTTGGCAACATATCAGTTCTCTGCCTGTGTATTTTTGTTCTAATGCTTCATATGTAAGATGTGGATCCTTATTAATACAAGCAATCAAATGATTTTCCAATATAAAAATATATATGACTATAATCATATTATGCAATTACTTTATCATATTTTGTTGGCAGTTACTAAATTTTCATGTTACTAGGAAATTGATGATGATGAAGAAGAAGAAAAAGGAGGAAGAAGAGGAGAAGGAGATAAAGTTGATACATTACCTCCTCCCTTAGCAGTGAAATTAGCTTTTCCCTAGATGACTATTGTCCTGGGCTCTTTATATGCAGCAAAACGGGTTGGAAGTTGTAAAACTATATGACTTTGAAGAAAAATATGATAATGATAAAAATAAACCCTTCTGGGGATATTTTGTAGGGCAGTGCATTCTTTGAAAAAGATTAGAAAGAAGTACTTCAGATTCCACGACAGCGAAGCACCTCTCTATTAGTCATCAAGCAGCCTGTCTTATTGAGGCTTATGCTCAAAGCTTGAAAAAGTAGAATAACATTTCTGCTTAAAGAATTCCTTAATGAAGTATTTCTTCCAAATAATTTTAAAGCCTGTACAGCACTAAAAATGCAGGTCATACTGAAAATATGAATTCCATTCTAAACTTTGTGTGATAGATTTTGACAGAATCTTGATTAGGGGATATGATGAAGAACTTCATGTCTATATTTGACATTCCACTTGCATGTAACATTATCCTATAATTCTGGAATCATGATATAATTTGTTCATATAAATCAGTGTTCCACAACCTAGTCCTTTTTTGAATCAACAATTCTTCCCAAACTTCCAACTGAATAATTCAATGTTTGAGACAAAGGACAAGATTTTAATCCTGTAATTCTACTAAATGCCAGGCACCAAATAAGAAAAATGATATAAGAAACAATGCCAAAGAGTGATAGTACCTTAGAACTGTCAAGAACAGTTCAGTAACTAATATTTATAATATAGATAGTCTTTATTTAGTGACTGGACAGCAACAGTGGTGGGATTCAAATAATTTAACAACCGGTTCACCCAAGGTCAGGTTGGCTGTCGTGGGAGGCGTGGCCCATCCTCATCCTCCAGCTCCACCACACATGCGGGACGAACCTCCTGCGATGGCTAACCTGACCCTGGGTAAATTGGTTATTAAATTCCACCACCACCCCACTATCAAAGTGGATCCTGGGCACTGCTCTGCAATGGAGAAATTGGAAATGGAGTGTCTGGCATGAGGGAAGGAGGAGGAGCAGGGAGAAGAAAGAGGGAAAGCAGCCTCCTCCTTCCCTAATGCCTGCTACTCTGTTGCCCATTTCTCCATTGCAGCACAGCGCTGTGCCGTGGAGCTTACCCCACCCACCACCATCCAGATGTCCTCACTTCCCCCAAGCATTTCTTTGCCTACCTGATTTCCAGGTCTGTCGCATTTCTCCGTTGCGTTTCTTGCAATCGTGTGCAGGGAAACAAGTTTGTGGGACAAAAAAGAAAAAGAATTCAATCAATCAATTCCAACTTTGCGAGATCTTTTTTTTCACGAGATGTTGAAGTTGATTGATTGAACTTTTTTTTTAATCCCACAAACTTTTGTTTCCCTGAACACAACAGCAAGAAATGTGATGGAGAAACACAATGGAGCTAGAAATCAGGTAGGCAAGGAAATGCTTGGGGAAAGTGAGAGCATCTGGGCACCAGGTGCTGAAATGGGGCCATCTCTCTCCAACAGCTGCACAGGCCCAACAGAGGGAAGGCTGGCATCTACTGGCACTTAAATACGGCAGCATTCCAGCTCTGGCCAGGAAGGGGCAGCCAGCATGGGTGCTGCAGGCAGGATATCCGCTCGCTTCAGCACCCTCCCTGACCCTCTGGTGCTCCTCTGGCGCCTTTGGCCCTGGGCTGCTGCCTTATGTGCAAGTCCCAGTCCCACCACCTGAGACAGTTTTCAACTGAGTGACATGATTGAAGGTTTCCATCGCTCCTCTCTTGGACTTTTCAGGAGGGTTTTTTTTTTCTTACTTGGAAGGAAGTTGAACGGAAATCAGACGTGTTCCAGAAAACACAGATTTTCCGGAATACATCTAACTGGTTTGCTGATCTCAGCAAAAAAATAGGTATCGGTTCTACTGAACTGGTACGAATCAGCTGAATCCCACCATTGGACAGCAACCATTTTCAGTTACGATGGTGATGAAAAAACAACTTTGCAACCATTCCCCACATTTACAACCTGAAGTAAGAACATAAGATGTTTCACTTAGTGGTCAGTTGCCAGTCTCAACTGCAGATGCTAAATGAGTACCACCCAGTGGTGGAATTCAAAATTTTTTACTACTGGTTCTGTGGGCATAGCTTGGTGGGCATGGCTTGGCGGTCATGTGAATGTGTGGGCATAGGTGGGTGGTCGTGTGACTGGGTGGGTATGGCTGGGTGGTCATGTGACCGGGTGGGCGTGGCCTTAGATGAAACAGATTTTCTTGAGCTGCTGGGGTCAAGTGGCATACACATTTAACAAAATATTATTATTAATTGCATATATATTTCTCCATGCTTGATGACAAAGACTGCCTGCCTTAACTATTCAGAGGCTTTATTAACCATCATTTAGTTTGGAAGCAGCAGAGCAACTTCTGTTCCAAATCATTTTACCTCATTTAACCACAGACCATAAAGCCAGAAAAATATATAATCATTATATACGTGTGGTGAGGGTGCATTTGATAGAGTTGGCCTTCAGGAAAGGAAAATTATATGTAAACACTGAAATGAACAGCCAAGGAAAATTTGTGTCTTTCCCTGTCCTGACAGCGACTAAACCTGGTGGAACTATTTCAAAATCTTATCATCAGAAACTTGCAAACATTTGGCTTCTGCATTGAGCCTTTGCTGCTAATCTGGTAATCCTCAGCAAACTACATGTAAATATTTTCTTACTATGCTTGATTAACAAAAGTAATTGGAGGTTTTGGTGAACCATAAATCATCCAGGCATCCCAAAGGATGGTGTTAAACGTCTAAATGACAGGTAGGCCTTAACTTATGACCAAAATTGGGACCAGAATTTCCATTGCTAAACAAGGCAAACAAGTTGTTAAGTGAACCACACACGATTTTACAACATAGCTGCTAAGCAATCCCCACAGTTAAGTGAATCATGCAGTTGTTAAGCGAATCTGGCTTCCCTCATTGACTTTGCCTGTCAGACGTCGGCTGGGAAGGTTGCAAATAGCAATCATGTGACCCCAGGATGTTGCAATCATCGTAAATACATGCTGGTTGCCAAGCGCCAGAATTTTGATCACGTGACCATGGAGATGCTGCAACAGTCATAAGTGAGAGGATCAGTCATAAGTAACTTTTTTCAGTGCTTTGTAACTTTGAATATAATGTAACTTTTAACCTTCCAATTAGCATCTAACTAGATTTCAGCTGCATCTCTGCACCAGGCACAATAGGATAATTTCCTTATTCCCAAAATGTAGGAGAATAACCCAGGCTCACAAGCAGTTGTACTTCTGAGTGTTTTTCAAGCTTAGCAACTTTAAGACATGTGAACTTCAATTCCCAGAATTCCCCAGGCAGCATGAGACCTGATCATTTGATTCATTTTGGTGTTTTAGGGTGTACACGAAGCCATAGCGGCTGAAGTCATCCACTGTGGTCAGGAAGTACCTTTTCCTGTACTTGATGGAGGGCCTTAGTGGCCCCACTAGGTCCATATGTACAAGTTGAAAGATCGAATTAGTTGTGCGTACTGACTTCTTGGGTCTTGGTTTGGTTTTTAATTTGGAGCCCTTACAAATAGAACACTCGAGATAGTTCTCACAATCCTTTATTTTTACACCCTCAGAGCATTCCAACATTTTCTGCACTACGGGAAAACTAATGTGTCCTAGTTTTCTGTGTAATAGGTGGGCACAATTGTCATGCATCGGTTTTCCTATCGCTGGTTTCTCCTTCCTGGGTGTCCCCTGCTCACTGGGTTCATCGGTGGTGTGTGTGTGCTTAACCCCCTCTACTTCCTTACTTGCGTTGTCTGTGCTATTGGGTCTAACCCCTCGGTGATTGTTTACTTCTGGCTGTTTGTCCTTGGTTGGGTGGAAGAATGGTAGTTCCCCACTGACTACTACTTTCCCTATCCTTTTACCCCCTCTGGTTACCTGTGCCTTTCCTTCTTTGAAAGTCACCTCGACATTGTTATCCTTGCTCAGTTTTAGGGTGGCAAGGATATTATATGGTATATTTGGCACTAGAAGTACTCCCTGCACCACACCTATTCCTGGCACGTATGCGTTACCTTTGCCTGTTACTTGTACGTTATTCTGGTTAGCCACTTTCACTACAAAGCTTTCTCCTGTAAAAGAGGTTAGTAGATTGTGGTCATGTGTGGTGTGGTTTGTGGCTCCTGAGTCCAGTAGCCATGTGCCTTCCTCCTTGTCCTGGCCTATGTGTCGTACTTGAACCCCTATGCCATACAGTGATCCGGTGTGGCTTTCCCTGGAACTGTCCCTGTGGTCTCTCCTGTCCCTAGGGCTAGGGGAATCCCTACGCCTGTGTCTGACCTCTGGTGAGCGTCCGCTGGTATGTCTCGCCCTTTGCTCTGGCCTATCTCTTCTATGTATCCTGTCTCCTGTATTTTTAGGGCAGTCCCTTTTGTAATGGTTTCTTGACCCACATATATAACACTCTGAGTTGCTGTGGCTCCTGCCCTGTGGCTCAACCTTTCTGCTGGGTCTTTGCTCCCTGCGGCTTAGAGAGCGGTCCTTTCTGATGCAATCTTCTGATATTAGTTTGCTTGTTAGTAAGTCCAGTGAGAGCCTCCCTGTCCCTAGATTATCTATCTGCGTAATGAAGGTGTCCCAACTGGGGTCTAGGGAATTTACTATGATACTTATCATGGTCCTCTCGCTTATGACCTCCCCCCTTTGTGTCAGCTGGGCCCTAGTATTATTTAGGGATAGTAAATGCTCGCTCATGGGTGTCCCTGTCTTGAGTTTGGTGGCGTAAAATTCCCTGGACAGCCTGGTGGTGCTGGCAACGCTTTGGCAGTAAAATAATTTGTGCATTCTCTGTATTATTTCTAACGCAGTCAGGTGGTGGCTAATGCTGGGGTAAATGCTGGGGGTAATGCTGGCAATGACAATACAGTAAGCTTTGTGATGGATGCAATCCAATTCAAAAGTCCAGGGTTTTTCTGGGGGGTCTGTAACCATAGACAATAGGTCTTCCTTAAGCAGGGTGGCCTGGAGCTGTTGATTCCAGTCCAGGAAATTCTCCCCATCTAGCCTTAGTTTGGGAAAATCACTGGGCAAAGTCCCTGAATTGTAAGTTAAATTACTCACATTATGTCGCTGTCCATGGTTCCTCACGCAAGGATACTCGCAATAAGGCAGAGGAACAACTGTGGCAAGTCTGAACTGACTTGTCTCTATGTGTCTGCGTCAGTGTAGCTCTATGTCCTGTTCCGTTTCTCTTACAGGGGTGTGCTGCGCATGCGTGAGGTTCATTTCTCCCCAGTCGCCATGGAGTGAGGAGCTCGTCCATGCTGCTCCCGGGTGAAGGCCCCAATCTTCCGGATGGGCCTTCAGTTCCTCTCCGGTCGGCCTTGTCTGCTCGGGATCGTCGCGGATCGTCGCCTGGAGTCTCGGGAAGCGGTGAGGATCGCCGGTAGACGCTGGGAGTCCCGCTGGGGCCGCGAATGGTCCCGGATGGCCCGGTCTCGTACGGATGCCGCTTGTGGGTGTCGGGCCGAGCCCCCTGCCCGCTGATGGACGTCCCTTGCCTGCGGATGGCCTCGCGGTCCACGGATCTGGTCCCGGTCGTCGGTCCGGTGAGAAATCCCATCGCCCTTGGTGTCCCGTTTTTGTGGGTAGGTTCCTTAGGGGCTCTGGGTGATCCTGGGTCCACGCGATGGTGGCTGGCTTCCCAGGGTGGGTGTCGGTGCCGGCCCTCGTCGCGCTGGGGTCCCTTTTGCTTTTTGGCCTGGCACCGGGGTGTATGGTCGGTATTTTCACCTTGTCCCCTAGGGCCGCGGCGATTAGTTCGATGGCTTTATTGACCTCGGGCTCGGTAGGCGAGTCTGTAGGTTTGGGTTTTGGGCTTTTGTGTTTTTTATAGTATTTTTGGTCGGTTGTTTTTGAGTAGGCCCCGATTCCCGCCATGGGATTTAAATCTCGGGAGTCTATTGGTGGATGGTCGGCCATCTTTGATGATGCCGCCTCCCAAGATGGCCGCTGTGAAAAGGGCGCGAAGTCTCCTTCGGCCTTTGCGGTAGGTTTTTGGTGGGGGAAATCTTCCCTTACCGGGTCTTCTTTGCTGTAATTGGATTTGTCTTCATCTTCCTCACTCGCTGCTTCGCAGCCTTTGATCAGGCTTCGGAGTTCCGCGATGAGGTCGTTGTTGCTTTGCGACGAATCTATCAGCTCGAGGAGTTTCCCTTTTAGTTCGTGCATCTCTTCTTTTGAGGTTTCGTGTTTCGTCCACCCCTCGTTGCTCCTGGCCGGGGTGGATGGGTGGTGGAGTAGGCCGCTCGTCTCGGGTGCCTCTCCTTGCGTGGTTTCGGGTTGGGCAGATCATTCTGCCATCTTCTTGGTGAATGCTCTGGTATTCACCCTGTCTGTTGTGGTCCTTTGCATGCTGTGGAGTATCAGGATTGGGCTATCCAACCATCCTCTGCTACCATATTGTTAATTGTGTTCGAGGATCGTGCCCAATAACTCCATAGACAGGTTCGTATTAAATCAATTACTGTTTATTAATTATACATCTTATCGTTACAGGTACAAGTCTGGAACTGGAGCAGGACCGCATGGCTGACCCTTAAGTACCCCCAGGGCGTGGCTAAGGTAAGGAGGGGTTATTGGGTTAGGGTGGATCTTGGGGGCTGGCTTGTCCAGCCCCCCTGCTTCTAGCTCTGGGTCAGAGGCAAGGCATTTATTCGTGACATAAGTATTTCCAGAGGCATCTATTAGAAACTTGGATTAAAATTAAAACTTTTATCCAAAAATCCCAAGATGGGTGTTGACAATGGAAGCCTTGGTCTATCCTAATTTAATTGATCTTAACAAAATAGTAACATATAAGGAATTGTTAGATGGATTAGGGAATTTGAAATCTAGACAAAAATTATTGGATGAAGGAATTAAAATTTATTGGTGGCCCTATTTACAAATACAAACAAAATATAATAAAGATTTAGAAGTATATGGATTTCAAACTGATCAAAAGAAATGGACAAAATATTAACTGGGACCGATGAGAAAATAATTACTAAAATATATAAATGCCTCCTTCAATTCAAAATGGAGGAGGAAACAGTAAAAGAAATGATGATAATTTGGGCGAAAAACTTTCGGTATAATATTGAATTAGAGTATTGGGAAAAAATATGGGGAACAAATTATAAGATGACGTCGGCCGCCTATAAAGAAAATATTTACAAAATGTTTTATAGGTGGCATTTACCCCTGGTGAGATTGGCCAAGATATCCCCAAAAAATGCACCAAATTGCTGGAAATGCAATCATCAACATGGGACATATTTCCACATGTGGTGGACATGCCCCAAAGCAAAGGCATATTGGTTAAAAATCCAAAAATGGTTAGAAGAAAGACAGGGAAAAAATTGCTATGAAACCCGAACTATTTTTATTGGGAATTATAAAAGAGAAGATTAGGAAAGAAATTTATTATCTTATACTTCACATAATTACAGCCGCCAGAATTTCATTTGCACAAAATTGGAAACAAAGATTTGCTCCATCAAATACGATGATCATAAAAAAGGTGCTAGAATGTGCAGAAGCAGATAAATTAACAATGAAATTTAAAGACCAAGAGGAAACGATTTATTATGAGACATGGAATAGATGATATAAGTGGTTGGAGAAACAATCCAAAATTAATGTATAAATGTAAGAGAAGATTGTGTAATAGATAGGTATAAATTGTAGTGAATATAGAGATTATGTAAGTAATACATAAAATGTATGCGTATATAGTTGGTTATAGATATTATTACAGATGCCGGTATCGGAAAGCTGTAAAAATGTAACAAGGATGTTAAAGATGTAAATGTTGAATAAAAATTATCTTTAAAAAAAAGAAGTTATCATTCATGTAAAATGAAACAAAAAATATTGTTTCATCGAAATGTCAATACTCCAATCCTCTTGGTGCACTTTGATCATGGTTGTTTGTTTGGAGACTTTTCATTACCTGGCTAGATAATATCATCAGTGCTAGTAGGTGTGGGGTGTGTGTTGCAGGTATGATTTTCTCCTTGGTATTTCCTTGATTAGAGAATTATTTTTTATTGGAAAGTCGTTTTCAATCTGTTAGGAATAATTTAGCCCATCTAATTTTCAGAATTTTAATAGGATTGCTATTTGTCAAAAACTATTTTCTTACCATAATATATAGAATAGCATCTCCAAAAAATTAACTCTTGACTTGCTTCTTTTTTCTAAGAGAGTTGGTATAATCTACTGCCATGGATTTAAGGTTAAAAATGTGATTCAATGAATACTTCTATCAATACTTTGTATGAAATAGTTGTGTACTTTACAGTTATTGTTTTCTCACAATACACAATACTAATTACATAATTATTTAACGTAATTCTGAAGAGTAATTAGATAGAATTAAAATATTGCTATCTTACAGTTTTCCAACAAATTATTTAATGTTCCCATCATGCTTCTAAATTGCTAAATCAGGAATTTCAGGTAATTTGGATAAATATGGCCTATATAAAGGAAACCTTGTCTGGTCCATTGACCTAGAATTTTCTCCAAGCTTTAATTCATCTGACAATAGGATGGACCAATAAGAAATATTGTTATTGTACTTGAAGAGAAGGAGATAATCTAAAGTTACATGATTTTTAACTTTAAAATGTTAAACTACAGTAAATTCCTCAAAAGGGCTAATCCTGTTTATAGTGCTGGATTCCTTTCAAAAAAGATAACATACAAAGAAACATTGGTAATCTTTTTATATATGAGACAATGTTTGCTAAAAGTATTGCAATCACTTTGATTGTCAAAGTCATATTTGAATATTAAAGTATTTAATACTCAGGAATTCATACTGATTTTGGAACATTTCTTCCATAACTGCTAGTTCTTCCTGTCATTTTAAGTTCTTAAAACTTTAAAACATTTTTTAAGTTTTAAGCAGAATTTGTGTAGTTGTTTACCATAAGAAACAGAAAATATTTTTCTTAAAGACAACACTGCTTTAAATGCTATTTTTTAAGAATAAACTTTGAACTTCAGTTTCAACCCAAGTGAAGCTTCGTATTAAGCTGTTATGCCCATGGGAGTGGGTGAGTGGGTGAGCAAGAATCAAAAAAATTCAAGTTAGCAGTCATGGCAGTGCAACAAAAGACCTGCTCTTTTGTACATGCCGGTGTCATACCTACAAAAGGGACAAAGCTTCAATAGTACGATTGCATCTTGCTCTTTTGCCTCCCACCCTAGGATGCTCTTATGTAGTGGGATCAATATGGGTGAAGGAATATGAAAGAGTAAATAAAAATGTATTATAACCTATAATATATTAGAGCCCAAAATAGCAATACATCAAGGGGTCAAACTTGATTTCATTGAGGACCACATCAGGGTTGTGTTTGACCTTGGGAGTGAGGGGCGTGGGGTAGGCAGCATGGCTG
Organism: Pantherophis guttatus; assembly: GCF_059756535.1. Taxonomy (NCBI): domain Eukaryota; kingdom Metazoa; phylum Chordata; class Lepidosauria; order Squamata; family Colubridae; genus Pantherophis; species Pantherophis guttatus. Next base: position 56,166,397 of record NC_142069.1, on the reverse strand, counting down.
GGGTGGGTGTGGCCAGGGTAGGCATGGCCAGCTCAATGTCACTCATGTGGTGGCCCGGGCGGGGCTGGGGAAACCTGTGGTCAGCCAATCAGGGCTGGGGAGGATCTTGTCTCCAGTGGAGGAAGGCAAGATAGGGAGAGTGACAAACCCTTGTCCTCCAGTGGAGCCTCGCCATCCCTTAGGCCACACAGAGGACCCCTGGATGGCAGCACAGGCTGTTCAGAGCCCTAGGCAGAGGAGGCCAAGCGCCCAGCCCAGCCCTCAAGCTCCCAGGGCACCTGGACCCCACAGCCTAGCCCTACTTCCCAGTGGGGTGCCCGGCTACGCTTACCTCCTCCTCGAGACTGCTGCTGCTGTTCTCACTCTCCTTGGCCAGGTTGCTCATGGTGTGTGCAGGAGGGCAAAGTGTGTGGGTCAGAGGGAGGCCCACTCCCTCTCCACGCAAGGAGATCTGGCTGTGTAACCAAAGCATCCTCAGCGATAGTATAGGAGATCACCATCCTCTTTCCCTTTCCTGTTCCTTCTTGGATGTTCAAGTGCAAAAGGGGAAACATTTCTCCTTTTGTTTTGGTTTTAGTTTGTTTTGCTAGCCCTCTGCCAGCGAAAATGGAGTGTGCGGTCCTCCCAAGCTCCGTTTTCGCTGGCAGAGGGCTGCAGGAGGCTGGCATGGCTGAAAATGGAGCCTGGGAGGATATTATTGGCTGAGAATCTGAATGCTTTGCACCCCCCAAGCTCTGTTTTTGCTGGCAGAGGCACTGCAGGCCGATCCTTCACTGTTTCCAGGGCGGCCCTGTGGGCCAGATCCAAGCCTTGAGTTTGACACCCCTGCAATAATCACCTGTATAATCATAGACATTATCATTAATAAAAATCTCCTAAAATATATAACCCCTAGAGAGAAATACAATTTTATTGCCAAAAGCAGTTCAGCTGCAAATATCTAGAATAAATTTATTTTATTAGTCATATTTCTATGCCGCCCACTCTCTGAGGACTCTGGGCGGCTTACACCAAAGACAGTATACTAAATAGCATATTGCCCCCAACAATCCGGGTCCTCATTTTAACCATCTCGGAAGGATGGAAGGCTGAGTTAACCTTGAGCCGGTGAGATTTGATCCGCTGATCTGCCGAACTAGCAGTCAGCTGAAGTAGCTGCAGTACTGCACTCTAACCACTGCGCCACCTCGGCTCATAAATGCCAGAATATGGTAATATTACTTATGGATTATACATCCATTGGTACAAACATAATCAATATGACAAGCAACTGATAAAAGTAAAGCATATATGCAAGAATAAAATAAAAGCTTAACAAATGTGTGATGTCCCATTGGTTTTTAATGTATTCATGGATAAATATAAAAGGAATGCTTAAGACAATGAAAGTTTGTTAAGAAAAAGTTATACATAAATGATGAAAAACTTGACAAGTAGGTGAATTTGTACACTATAGTAGGATGTGTACTAAAAATGGGGAAATAAATGAGATACAATATATATGAGTAAATTTTAATAAGGTAATTGCAAATCCTGGTAGAAAAATAGCAAATAAATTGATTTATTGCATGAAATAAATATTGGAAAAAGCAAAGTTGAATGTATACTTGTGCCCACTTTGTGATTCAGTAGTGAAAACTGAATGTCAGGGAAAACGTAAAAGTGTGCTGAATATAGTATAGATTATTGGACTAGTACTAAAGAAACTAGAATGAATTGCCCAGGTATTAAATACAATTGTATATAATTGAACTGAATAGAAAAATGAATGAGCACTATGAAAGAAACAAATGTTTCATTTGGTCATATACAGAGAATAAAAAAAGTTTAAAACATAAAACCAATAAAGGTAGAGCAAATTAGCAAGCGGAAAATAAAATAACATTCTGAATGTGAGAAGCTTAAAGGAATAAAAAAGGTTTCTTTCTCTCTCTTAATCTCATTGCTTTGTTTTACTACTTCATTGCATTAAAATAGTAAAACACTACATACTATTACTATTGCCTAACCTTATCTATACCAAAAGGAAATAGTTTTATAATTATGCAAGAAGAGTGTATGATGTGATCTAAATTCAGAATTAAACTAGTACCGGTAATTTTATCTCTGTGTATCTCTTATATGCTAATGCAGAAAATGATCAAATGGCCTTACTTTTATTTAGTTTTATTTAATGATATTTTGATATGGTAAAACGTATCTCCTGAGTTCTACAGGCAAACAATATACTGAGAGCAAGTGAAATTTTAAAACCACATTTATTTTAATACAAAATGTGTTGCATCATTACAGAAGTAACCTTAACTGTCTATCTTCACATGCATGGATAATCTTCACATCTCCATTTAATTGTAAGCTTATACTGATTTCCAATACTGTTGGAAAATTTTGGTAGAAATTTTCCCTTTTGTGCTTTTTCAATAAGTACTCTATAGCTACTTTATTTATAGCTAATGAGATGGGCATTGCAAATTGTGCTTTACATACACAGTATATGCATCGAAGTTGCAAATATATTGTGATCTCAAATATTAGATGCACTTGGTCGCACACCAATGCTGTGTCAGTGCAATTTCTAAATAAGGCGTTCATCATCCTTGTGATTAAACAGAAGCATCACACAGTAATAAACCTTACCACTTGACCTGAAAAACTGCAATAGGAAAAGTAATTTTTTATTGTCCCAGATTGAATTTATATGCATTTTGATAGATGCTTTAAAATACCAAGCCCCTTATTGGTTAAAGTACATTTTACACAGTACAACCAAAACATGTTTATTTATAACACCTAATAGCATATAGCATCTACACTTTAAGTATATGTACAAATTCAACAAAATATCTACATATAAAAGCTTACTTAAAATTAAACTTGATGCAAGTTATGAAAAACCAATTTATTGGCAAATGAAACTGAGCATTCCTTCAACCATAGGTTGTTATATAACATTTTATATTTGGAGGTAAACCTTTTCAATGATAATTTGTGTGTGTGTGCATGTGTGTGTTTATGAGGGAGTTTGCAATTAATATGAGGCCATTTAAATAAAATTAAACTTAGCATTTATTAAATGATTTAACTCTTTTGTAGGATTCTATACCCTGTTATATGCCAAGCACTCTACTAAAAGCTATATTCTGATTTTCTGACTGAGAGATAAATATGCTATTGTGAGGGTGCTCTATTAGCATATTATTTTGAGAATAGCTGTATTTACATTAGCAAAAAAATGCAGCATTTTTGTACAAGTTACATAAGATCATGAAAATGCAAGTTGTACTTTATAGTTCATCTCCATAAATAAAGAAATCTCAATGAGTTGTAATGTAGCTTAAATACAAGCCATTCCTAATCAAACCAACATATCTGGGTATTTGAAAATGATTGAATTACTTTGGCAATTAATCACACACTGTTAAAGTCAACTGAGTTGGACAAAATACATTGGGAACATTCCTGCCAGTATTCTTTCTGCATTTGTTTGGTGTTTGCTTAAATACCACCATGTTTATCATGTTCAGAAAACTTCCTGGTGGATGATGCCAGTTATAGAACATAATGAAATGCACATTATTTGAAGATACTGAATATATTTTGCCATGTATATTTGTGGTCTAACTTTTTATAATTTGAAAAATTTACATCCATAAGTGTACAACTCCAAAATGAATTAAAACGAAAGAAAACATAAAACCCAATGTGTACTATATTTCAAAAAATAGAACACTGTGATGCAGTAATATTTCATAATTAAAAAGCCTATAAAATAAGAGAAGCGAAAAGCAGGTATCAGAATCTCAGTTAGCATCAGAAAATGTGTCATACTTAGTCATTTTCAATCATATACTGTACATCCTGTTCCTAACTGTCTTGCAAGAGACATAATAACATTAAGCTAGACATTGTCACCAATTTCACAGCAATGTCCACAAAGACATTGAAGTTCTATATACTACTATAACACTCTGACAATGAGAATGGACTTGAAGGATTTAGTTAAAGACTGTTTAACAAATTATGAAAAATCATTTTCACTAGCATAACTGATTTTTTTAGATATATGCAACACTTTGCATGCATTATACTGCATTTGCAATATTAACTGATGTTCCTCACCTTAAAATCTTTTATAAACAAATGCTATGTAAAATGCTTCAAGTTTTACATTCTGATTTAGATTTTTGTTATAAATTCTATACTTACAGAATTTTTTTTTCATTGGTTAGAATATTTGTTTCTTTTCTTATCTGTAATTAGGGGAATAAGTGTGGTGTAGATGTTGATATGGAACAGTTTCTTTAATTAGACAAATGAATTCATTGCATTAACTGGGGAAGGAGCTTCAGAACTTTCATTTCCTTCTGCAGGTTCTTTCTCTTTTTTCCCACTGTATTGTCCAATAAAGGACCCATCCTCATTGAACTGACCATTGACTCCTTCTCCATAATCTACTAAACTATCATCACTGTCTTCCTTTTTCACAGTCCTGTCTGAAGGTGACCTGCTTCCTTTTTTCAGAGGCTTGTGATCATCCACGTCACTGAAAAAAAATAAAGGAGCCATCTTTTAGAAACAAGTACAGCAAATATATTTTCTATAGTTAACTGATATTACATGACAAACACAAATTAATAGAGTGCAATTGGCATGAATACATGGTACAATCATGGTTTAAACACAAGAAGCTTCCAGTAGCAGAACACCATTTTTTACCATTGTATATGGGTTTCGGCTTCAAATTTTGCACCAGAACAAAAAAATTGCAAGCATTAGATATGGCTTTTCGGTCTTCAAATATAAAATTATGGTGTGTATTGAAATTAGTTTGTTAAATTTCTTAATTTTCAATTCCTTCATATGAATGAGAAATGAATTTGATTATATGAAAACACTGATTCCTTCATTATGAAAATATAATAATATGTTCTATTTGATATTTTACACATATCAGGGTTGAAATATTTAACCTTACCTTTTAAGAGACTTATATATTTCAATAAAAGGGTACAGAAGAAACAAATGAAAATAACCTAAGAAGAAAAGCAGACTCTATACCCCGACAATGATCAGTAATTAATTGAACCAGAACCAGAACGCAATCACATTAAATATTTCCACAGAATGAATAAATATTTTTATAAATAGTTGTTGCCAGGTTTGGATAAAGTCACAGATATTATGTAATGCCACTGGAGAAAGTGCACTATTATATAAAAATATATATTTTGCTGTTCTGCTGAAATAACAAATAAAAATGCATAAACATTGCATGTCCCAATTTTAATAGTTAGCTATGCAAACATTGCTAATAATGTATCATTCGGGCACCTGTTCTTACCTTACTCCAAAGCAAGCAATGCAAAAGAAATATGTTTTGCGGGAACAGTGCTACCTTGGTTACATTATTTTAACAAAGTTACAATTGTACACTATCTTAACAATGTAGAATTCATTTATATAAAAAAGGATTCCTTGCTATTTTATATACCGAGCTAGATATATTGGTGAATTTATTTTACAAATCAGTACGTCATGGATTTTTTTCTGTTTATGCTACTATAGAGGCACAAACTTCAACACTATCTGGTAATGAATCAATTCTAAGTGTATCAAATAAACATGGTGAATATTTTAGTGGTTTTGCCAAAACTTTATACCTTCATTTTTGTTCTATTTCTGTAAAAAATTACACACTATGGTCTATGGTAGGACTATCTTTTTTTACCTGATAACTGTCAGCTGTAGATTCTCCAGCATGGGTTTCTGCAGCGTGCTTGCTATCGGCTCCCACAGAAATGGGGAGTGGGGCTTGGGCATTTGGGATGGAGAAATGAGCTGGTGTGTAGTAGTCCCATGAGAACTGGAAGGGAGGTTTGTACTCATGAATTATGGCAACTGCTGAGTGGAGTTGTTTATACTCTGTCAAGGTCAACCATGACTCCATATGCACAAAATACCTGAAGAGGAACTCTCCCATATCATCATGCTGAACGTTGATTGGTCTCTCAGTGCTGGGCCCTGGGGAGAGGGATTTGGGGTGTCTTTCAAACACGTGTAACTTTCACGTGTTTTGACTCAGATCTTGCCTTGCTTTTGCTGCTATCATTTCAAATTTAGTAAAATTACCTCTCCTTTAATTCAATGGAGTTGGGGGTTTTCTTTCTTGATGGTCTAGATGGACTGGTGACAAATTATACATGCCCATCAGTTTGAGGGTAACTGTTTTACAGTGGACCCATGATTTGAAAACTGCCGGCCATTTTGATTTCATGAAGGCTTTACACCTGATCAAGCTGCAGTTTTAGTGGCCTTCATTGAAAAAGGACATTGAGGCTTATGTTGCCAGCTGTCCTATCAGTACTGCTACCAAATGGCCTCTGTAAAAGCCTGCTGGGCTCCGCCAGAGTGTTGCCAATCCTAGGGCCCTGTGGAAAGAAATATCTATGGATTTTATTGTAGAATTGCCTGAGAGTGGGGGAAATACAGTCGTTAGGGTTTACAGATTTATTTTCCAAGCAGGTGCATTTTGTCCCATGCCCTAAAATACCTTCAGCTAAAGGGCTCTCTAACTGTTCAACATGTGTATGGAGTTCCTGATCACATTATCTCAGACAGGGAGGTGGAATTCACCTCCCAATTTTGGCTGGAATTCCTTAAACTGTTAGGCTCTGCCCAGGGATTAAGCTCTGCCCACCATCCTCAAACTAATGGAGTTTGTGAATGGACCAACTCAGTTCTGAAACAGTACCTTAGATCAGCGGTTCTCAACCTGGGGTTCGCGACCCCTTTGGGGGTCGAACGGCCATTTCACAGGGGTCGCCAAAGCCCTCTCTCACCCCCCCCATGCCTTCACTCACCCTCACTCTCTGCTCTGTTGGATCGCCGGCCGTTCATTTACCCCGCCCACTCCCAATCTATTGCTGCCTCCGATAGCTAGAGGAAAAAAAACGGTTTAAATTCTTGCTGCGGGGCTTCAAAGGGCCGCCCTATAGCCAGTGGTGCAGCCGAACCACTGGCTATAAATTGCTGGCTTGCCCTGCCCCGCCCCTCTGCACCACTATTTATTGCCAATAAATAGTGGTGGGCGAGGGGCGGGCGAGCCAGCAATTTAACAAATGGTTCGGTGTTTTTTTGTAATTTTATTGGCCCGCGGAGCTTCAGCATAGGCTAATTAGCCCTTGATTAGATCGGCTCCCGACCCCCAGCTGATTTGCTCTTAGCTGTTTTGCTCAGGGCTCTGCTGCTTGCTCGAGCAGATTTTTTTCCCCCTATCTATGCTGAAAAACAAAACTGAAACTGCTTTGCTGTTGCTGCAACTTGGAAAATTAGGCAGGCAGATTTCTTTTCTTTTTCCTCACCAAAAAAGGTAGATACAAACAACGGGAAATTTAGGGAAAAAGAGGAGATTTTAAAACACAAAAGAAAAAAAGCTCTATTTAACTAGGGAATTGTAATAATTGAGATACTATTAATTGTATATTGTGTTGAAAGCAAAAATGGTTAAGTTGTGGTTTGGAGGAATATATGGGGGAAATTATTTGGTTTATTATTATTGGTAAAAATAATTAATTGATTTGTAAGAAATTGGATGGCATGGAAATAATTGGAATATTCATGTTCATATTGATTAATATACAAAAAAGGTAGTTATATAACTAATTGATTTATATTAAAATGTTGAATTTATATTAAACAACTGTAATATTACATAATTAACCAATGTGAGGATGGATATAAAAATAGATGACAATGGGAAGGGGTATAATATAGAATAGAAGGGAAAAATTGAATTTGATTAAGATTAGAGATGAGGATGAAGGGTAATATTGTTTTTTTACAAAAATAGATGAGGAATAAATATGGCAAAAAGGAAATATAGAAATTGTAAATTTAATTGAAATGACTAAACACTGTTTAAATTTATGAACCGGCCAAATACTCTGTTCAAAGAAAATACATTGTATGTTTGTATGTGTGTTTCTAATTATTGTTATTTATTCATATTTGTTCTTTTTTATTCTTTAAAGTTTAACAATTCATTCTTTATCTTAATATCTTTATATTTGTTTGGGTTGGCTTTCTTCCCTTTCATCTTTTCTATTGTACAGCAATCTTTCTCCTCAAACCTACCACCTCTCTCTTTTCTTTCCTTCTTACTTTTTCTTCCTCACCCTCTTCTTCTCCTCCCTACTTCCTCTTCCTTTCTTCTTCTCCTCCTCTCTTCCTCCCTCTCTTACCCTCACTCCTACTCTAATTTCCCTTCCCTTCCTTCATCCCTCTCTATTGCTGTATCCTTTTATGCATATGGACTACTCAGAGGGCTGAAAAAGTTATTTCTGACTGGTCTTCATACTTTTGACCAATCTTCGAACTTACGACTGTCCTCACATTTTACGTTTTTGCCCTATCTTGTCACCATGGTGAAGAAAAGCAGTTGTGAAATGAGTGACACATTGTTAAGAATGCTACAATGGGCATAAATGATGACCAGTCATAAGTGCGAAGACCGGTCAAAAGTGCGAGGACTTGTCACAAATCACTTTTTTCAGCCCTCTGGGTAGTCCTTTTGTGCATATGGACTACTCAGAGGGCTGAAAAAGTTATTTTTGACTGGTCCTCGTACTTTTGACCAGTCCTCGAACTTACGACTGTCCTCACATTTTACATTTTTGCCCTATCTTGTCACCATGGTGAAGAGAAGCAGTTGTGAAATGAGTGACATGGTTGTTAAGAATGCTGCACGGGCATAAATGTGATGATGGTCATAAGTGTGAGGACCAGTCAAAAGTGCGAGGACCTGTCAAAAATGACTTTTTTCAGCCTTCTGAGTAGTCCCTATACACATAGCCATGGCCACCCGGTCACATGACCAGCTAGCCACACCCACCCAGTCACATGACCTCCAAGCCACGCTCACAAAATAAGCCACACCCACAGAACCGGTAATAAAAAAATTTAGAACCCACCCCTGGTTGGGGGTCACCACAACATGAGGAACTGTATTAAAGGGTCGCGGCATTAGGAAGGTTGAGAACCACTGCTTTAGATGCTACATGAATTACCAGCAGGACAATTGAGCCGACCTGCTGCTCTTTGCAGAGGTCGCTTATAATAACTCAGTACATAGTAGTATCGGCTTCACCCCATTCAAAGTTGCTTCTAGTCCACAAGAGAAGCCTCTGATCCCCTGCTTAGTGGAGTGGATTGAACAATCGCAACGCTCTCAGCCAGTCACATGTAAAGCACTGGATGAGGCACATCAAACCCATAAGAAACAGGCTGATAAAAAGAGGGCTAAACTGAAAGAATTCCAAGTGGGAGATAAAGTGTATCTGTCCACTAAGTACTTACAAACTACCCAAAAATCGAAGAAATTGGGACCAAAGTATGTGGGCCCTTTCCAACTGTGAGAATCATTAACCCAGTTACTGTACAATTGGATCTACCACAAAACCGTAAGATGGATCCACCCTGTATTTCATGTTAGCTTATTCAAAGTTGAGAAAGTGTTTCCCCTTTGGTTTGCCCAGCCTGCCCCTCCGGTACCCCTCCTTATAGAAGGACAGCAACACTTTGAAGTTAAAGAAATCCTTGATTCTAGAAAATGGGAAAAAAAACTGCAATATTTGGTAGCTTGGAAACATTTCTCTCCTTCACAATCTGAATGGTGGGCGCTCAAAACATTAGGGCTCCCAAACTCCTTCAGGTGTTTCATTGGAAATATCGTGATAAACCTTAATGTTCATTAATTGTCTTGAATCCTGTTGTGCTATTTGTGTTCATTTGTATTATACTTTTCCTTCTTTTATAGGCCTAATGCCTCTGCTGAAGAAGAGCCGAATGTCAGCCGTGGATTCTCCAGTATGGATTTCTGCAGTGTGCTTGTTATCCGCTGCCATAGAAATGGGGAGGAAGGGTTTCAGAATTTGGGATGGGGAAGTGAGCTCGTGTGTAGCAGTCCCATGAGAATTGGAAGGCAGGTTTGTACTCATGAATTATGGCGCTGCTGTGTGGAGTTGTTTATACTCTGTCAAGGTTAACCATCCAGAGACTCCAGATGCACGAAATACCTGAAGAGGAGCTTTCCCACAACATCATACTGGATGTTGATTGGACTCTCACTGCTGGACTCTGTGGGGGAGGGATTTGGGGTGTCTTTCAATGTGTAACCTTTGCGTAGATCTTGCCTTGCTTTTCCTGCTATCATTTCAAACTTAGTAAAAGTACTTCTTCTCTAATTCAATGGAATTGGGGGATTTCTTTCTTGGGTTTTGAATGGAGGCAGGCCTGAAATTAGCATTTCTTCGTTGAAATCTTTAGGATTAATATATACTGTATATTTCGGTGTATAAGACGCAATTACCCCCCCCCCAAAATGGGTGGAAATGTCTGTGCGTCTTATACAGCGACTGTTGCCAGAGCCCCGCCCACCCACTGGCTCCCACACTTCGGCCTCTACCTCCCAGCAACTTGCCTCCTTGCAGCTAACAGCCTGGTCAGCCTCAGCACAACCTGATTTAGCACGAGCAGCTGATTGGTGGCAGGATCTGCCTGCTGGAAAGAAAGGTTTAAGTAGATATTGATAGTTAAACCAACTATGAATATGCTGTGTTTAACAGCCAAAAAGTTATAATATGCTGTGTTGAACAGCCAAACAAAATGATTATGCTGTGTAACAGCCAAACCAAACTGAATATGCCGTGTAACGGCCAAAAAACAAAAATTAATATGCTGTGTTTAACAGCCAAACAAAGGGCATGCTGTGTAACAGCCAAAAAATAAAAAAAAAGGATATGCTGTGTTCAACAGCCAAAATAAATGGTTATGCTATGTTTAATAACCAAGAAATAAAAATGATTGGTTTAACAACAAAGATAAAGATAATAATGTTGGGTTTTTTTTTAAGAAAATATAAAATGAGGTGGGATAATTAAAGTGAGGGGATGTATGTTGAGAGTGATAGTTAAGATAAAATGAATAAGATAGGTTTAATAATAGAAATAAAGAGTATAAATTTTGAATTTAATGGTTAGAAAAAAATGGGTATGTTGAAATTAAATTTTTTTGGAATGTTTAATATAATTGTATGATTTATATTGTTAAAATATATCCATCTAAGCAAATGAAAGAGAAAATGGATTGATTAGGATATAAGATTTAAGTAACAGGTTTTTGGGGATAATGGCATAGTTATATAGATAGATTTGAGGGAAATACTTGTTTTAAAATATTTAGTTCTGTTAATTGAAAAATAAGATTTGTTAATGTTTTGCTTTAATATGTGACCGGAGCAAAAGTTTTGTTTTGAAAAGGTGTGTTTTATGTTTTTGTTTTAAAAATAAAGACTGGGGACACAGTGGGCCTTATGGACTACAAATACTAATTGATAGAAGACAGGACAGTATAAAAGACATTTCCAAGGATAAATATTCTTCCTTTTTTCTTTTCTACTCTTTGATTTTCTCCATAAAAAATGGCCTGTGTGGATTGACATTGGATTGATCTTGTGGACTACTGGAATACTGGAGTACTAAAGATTGGGGATACAGTGGGCCATGTGGATGGTAAACTTAATTGATGGAGATATTGAGATATTGAAGATTGATTGAATTGGAGGAAATTGGATCTGTGATATGGTTTTTCTTTTGATTTGACACATGGGATATTGAAGTGTTGGGTGCTGTTTTGTGGTTAGCCTTGGCTGATAGCCTTTGGCTGTTAGTAGGGTAGGTGGGCCTACCTGCTGCTAGTTTACAAATAGAGGAAAGAAGAGAAAGAAGAAATAAATATTAGCAGTGGAGATAACAAGCACCTCAAATTTAACTAAAATAGGGAAGAAGCCATCTTCTACACCATCATCAGCATCCTCATGTCCATCTAATCAGGTCAATAGAGAGTATGCTACAGCTGGAGAAATCAAATACATTCCAAAAGGAAATGCAGGCAATGTTTCAGTCACTGAGGAGGCCATGATAAAAAAATCATAGCGAGATAAAGAAAGATATAGGAAGTGAGAAATGATATGGGACAGATGAAAGAAAAAAAATCAAAATATGGATGAAAAATGAGCAAAGGATTTAGAAATTAGAGAAGAAATCAGAAGAAACAGAGAAAAAAGTTGTTGACACAAATTATAGATTATCACAAGCAAACAAAGAATTAGAAAACACTGTGATAATGTTGGAAACAGAAAAAGCAGCCCACTATCAGATTTCAGAATATAGTAGAGGAGAAAGGGGAAGACCTACCAGACATAATGAAAGAGCTATTGGCGAAGACTAGGGATTGATAAGCAGGAAATAGAGGCAGAGAAATTTTTAGAATACACACAAACTACACAAGGAGACACAACCTTCCAAGAGAAGAACATGTGAGACTTATGAAAAAATCGACAAGAGACAAAATACTTAGCAAGGCAAGAGACAAATCATTACAACACAAGCGGAAACAATTGGTAGTCTTGAAACAGGTCCCTAGGAGAGCAAGAGACCTATGGAAACAATACCAAATTTTGACTACAATGTTGATTAAATACAACGTAAACTTTAGATGGCTGATACCTGAAGGAATATCCAAAAGCTTCTAAATTATTCAATATTACCCAGTCCGGCTTTCTAATTGCAAAGTGTTTTCACTCTTTTTTCTAAAAAGTTCTCTAGCTTAATTTCCTGTTTTAAAAATGGCTTTTAGGCTTTCCTCACCGCTTTTCTCAGGAGGTGGAGAAAAAAACAGTTCCACCTCCTCCTTTTGGATCCCACTTTCACCCAGATGTTTTCCAGGGGGCTCTTCCTTCCATTAAAGTTAAAAATTCAAAGTTGGAAATCTCTCACCCAGATCGATCACACTGTCATTCAATCTTCCATGCTTCCTTTCTGGTGGCTGTCACAGCTTTGGTCCGGCACGTAATGGCCGTCTATTCCTTTCCTTCGGGTTTGAGAGCCTTCTCCAGATCGATCAGGGAGATTGCTGGCTCCCTGAGGTCAGCCGAGTGTGGTCTCTTTATTCATCGCTCCTCCGAGGCGATTTTTGGTCCATCTGGACCTCCTGGCAGTTTGGATTTTGGCACGATCTACAGAACCCTGTGAGACGCATCGTATCACCATGACATCATCCACACCCTCCTATATAGGTCTTATGCTCCTGGTTGCTCTTATTTCTCTCTGTTCCTTTGTTCTTGCTCCTTCTCGCTCTGCTCGTTCTTTTTTCACAGCTTCACTTTTGTCTTGTTGTGTACACTTTTATTCTGTAGTTGACACTTCCTGTCCTTTATATTATGTTTCTCCACTCGCTTCCTAACCCTCTTCCCTATTGAAGTGATGATCATAAAATTCCATTACTTTGTCCACTGTGTCCAGTCTATATCTTTTCTCATGCCAGGTAACTGCAAAACTTGGATATACAGAACTTTCTTTTTTATCCTATTTCTATAAAATTTGAACCGGAGTATATGTATAAAAGGAGAAAGAAAAAGAGAAAGAGAGAAGCAGAGCTACAGTAGCTCTGTAGCTACTGCCACCTACAGGCAGAAGTGGAAGTGGAAGCTGGGAGCTGCAAGGGAGAAAGAGGAAAAAATATATAAAATACATAAACTTGAGAGACTGTGAGACTGAAGATAAGAACTGACTGCTAAAGAAAAAAAATTGTGCTATAAATTGTTTAGACTGAATAATTGAGATAGAGAACGAAACACTGAGATCTGTTATTTTTAAACAGTGTAGCTCTTGGAACTCAAATGGAAATAGAAACAGCAAAATACTTCCTTTTCCCTTATTTTTCTTCTGCTCTGTGAACTCTCTATTTGTGGATATAAAATAACTGGTGGTTGAATTTTAGGGCTTGGTGGGCCTAAGTGGATTACTATTTATCAATTTATTATCCATCTTTTTTGGATAAGAAAGGATTAGGGTCTGAAGAACCTGAAGAAAATAACAAGAAGGATGGGATTAAAAGGTTGAGAACCTTTGGATTATAATCTTTTTTTTTGTTTTTGTTTTTTTGCTTTTCGTGGATTACAAATACTAAAATATTTTAAAATGAGGAAAACACCATCTGCACCATTTTCAGCATTATCATCAGCAACATCTAGCCCATTAGGACAGAGGACTTTGGATGCTATGTTACAGTAAGAGAAAATGAATGCGATGCAGGCAGAATTAAAAGAGATGATTCAAGCCCTGAATGACAACTTCAAGGAAAGAATAGGGAAAGTAGTGGACAAATTAGAGAATGTTCAATAAATGATGGCAAATAGTGAACAACACATGCAGAAAGTAGAAGAGAAAGTTGAACAAACGGAAAAAAGAGTGGAAGAAGTTGATTATAGACTTAAGCTGGCAGATAAAAATAAAGAAAGAACAATAATATCATTAGAGATGGATAGGGCTGATTATTACTTGCGGTTCCAGAATATTGAGGAAGAAAAGGGAGAAAATTTAGTGGAGATATTGGCAGAGCTGCTGGCGGATGCCTTAGAGGTAACCAAAGAAAAAATTCTTGCAGAGATTGATAAAATATTTAGAGTTAATACCAGATATGTGACAAGAAACAGACTTCCTAGAGAGGTACATGTGAGATTCACTAAAAAAGCAATGAAAGCAGAGATTCTACAAAGAGCGAGAGATGATCCTTTAAAATACAAAGGGAAAGAAATAATAGTCTTAAAACAGATTCCGAGAAGAGTTAGAGAAATAAGGAAGGAATATCAATTCCTGACAAAACAACTAACTAAAAATGGAGTGAATTTCAGATGGCTGATACTGGGGGGAATATTGGTGACTTCGATGGAGCAAAGACATAGATTGGATTCCATAGAAAAAGCAAAACAATTTTATGTGCATTATTTTGGACCATAAGAGGAAATGAGAAAAAGAGAAAAAGAAGAGAACAAGCAAAGAGAGGAAAGATGAAAGAGATTTGGAGGAAATAGCAAAAAGAGAAGAAGCAAAGGCAAAAGGACCGAGAGAGATAAGAGCGATAAAACCCATCTATAAATAAATTATGGAAGAAGAAATAAAATTAATGTTAATTAACATAAATGGAGATGGGAAGCGGTGGCTCAGTGGCTAAGACGCTGAGCTTGTTGATCGAAAGGTCGGCAGTTCAGCAGTTTGAATCCCTAGTGCCGTGTAATGGGGTGAGCTCCCATTACTTGTCCCAGCTTCTGCCAACCTAGCAGTTTGAAAGCACCTAAAAAATGCAAGTAGAAAAATAGGGACCACCTTTGGTGGGAAGGTAACAGCGTTCCGTACACCTTTGGTGTTTAGTCATGCCAGCCACATGACCACGGAGACGTCTTTGGACAGCACTGGCTCTTCAGCTTTGAAACAGAAATGAGCACCACCCCCTAGAGTCGGGAAAGACTAGCACATATGTGTGAGAGGAACCTTTACCTTTACCTTTACATAAATGGACTGAATTTGGCAATAAAAAGGAAAAGGATTTTTAGTAAATTAGAAAAATTAAAGTTAGACATAATCTGCTTACAAGAAGTTCACATTAAAAAACAACACAATAAAATATTGGAATATCCCCAAATTAGGAAGTTATATGCTTCTCTATCACAACAAAAGAAGAGGGGAATATCCCTTTATGTAAAAGAGACAATAAACGTTAAACAAATCTTTATTGCTGAGGAAGGGAGGATTTTGATGGTGGAGATACCAATGGACTATAAACAGATACTCTTAGTAGTAATATACACACCAAATATTAAGTTGATTTTTATAGTAAACTTCATAAGAAAATAATAGAAGTGGAGTATGAAAACATATGTATAGTAGGAAACTTTAATGCAATTGTGGGTGCAGAATTAGATTACAAAACCAGAAAGGTAAATAAAAAAGCCAAGAAAACACTTCCTCAGGCTTTCTTCAAAATGGGAGAAGAACTAGGCCTCCAAGATGCATGGTGAGAGATACATCCCAAGGAAAACCAATACTCATTTTACTCAAATAGACATATGTCTTGGTCAAGAATAGATATGATATGGATGTCAGCAGAATTAAAATCTAATATACAAGAAATAAAAATAGAAGCAAGTAATTGGGCGGATCACAATCCGATAAAGTTATATGGAAGGGTCAAAAAAGGAAATTAAGATGGATGTGGAATCAATCAATACTAAAAGAAAAGGAATTTATTCAATTTATGGAAAGAGAACTGGACTTTTTCTTTAAAAAGAACTGAAAAGAAGAAACGGCATTACAAAATAGATTCAGACTATTATGCAATATGGGAGAAGTGGTATGACTGGATTAAGCATTACTTGGTCTGTTGTGTGGATGTTTGGGTGGTTTAGGGGTGGGGAATTTGTGGTGGGTGGGGGGTGTTTGGGGAATGTTGTGTGTTGGACCTGGTCTTTGGGTGTTAAATGAATTTCATTGTATGGGTGTACTGTGTATACACATACAATGACAATAAAGTTATTATTATTATTATTATTATTATTATTATTATTATTATTATTATTATTATTATCTATATCATATATGGGAAAGAACAACAAAAAGAAGAGACAAAATAAAAAGATACTAGAAAAAAAATATAAGAGACTAGAGATAGAATTATAAAAAGATCCACAAAAAAAGAATATAAAAAACCAAATGGATTAATGAAACATAAACTGAATCTAATAGCTAAAGAAGAACTAGCACAAAAAATTAAAAGCGCTAAACAAAATTTATTTGAAAACGCAAAAAAACAGGAAGATGGCTGGCATATAAATTGAAAAAGAAGAAAGAAAAGAAATTGATACACCAACTAGTGGATGATGAAGGAACTCTTCACCATTAAAATGATGATAAATTGAAAGTGATTCAAAATTACTATGAAAAACTATATGATCAAGAGTCAATTTCAGAAGATAAAATAAAACAATATTTAGAAAAAGTGGAACTATCTAAAGTACCTGAAACACTAAAAGCAATGCTAGATGAACATATATCAATGATGGAATTAACAGAAGCAATCAAGAGGCAAAAGAATGGCAAAACACCAGGTACGGATGGATTACCAGCAGAACTGGTAAGGGAGATGATCTCCAATTAGGATGGCATTCCTTTCTATGGTATGGAAGGAGTGCGGTACACAGATATTTTCAAAGACACTATGTGAGGAATGCTTTACTAGGAAGCAGGAAAAATTAAATCACAAAACTATATGAAAATACCAGTTTGGCTTTCTACAATGGAAGCATTGATGCATCCAAATGTTGTCAACCTGGAAAAAATTGTATCCTATAAAAACATTTTAAATGAAAATGGGTGGCTACACCTGCAAATACAATCAAGATACAAGAAAGATGCGAAAACCTGAGGTTTTTATAAAGAACCAACAATACTTGATAAGATGTTATTAGGGACAGATGAAAAATTGATAAGGAAAATATATAACTACTTATTAAATTTTAAAATGGAAGATGAACAAATAAAAGAAACAATGATAGTATGGGCAAAAAACTTTGGATATACCATAGAATTAGACAAATGGCAAAAACTTTCTGATAGAAATTATAAACTGACAATGGCTACTACATATAAAGAAAATCTCTATAAAATGTTTTATAGGTAGCATTTGCCACCGGCAAGAATAGCAAAAATGTTTAACAATATGTCCACCAAATGTTGGAAATGCAATCAGACTCCAGGTACTTATTATCAGATGTAGTGGACACGTATGAAGGCATGAAAATATTGGACAAAAATACACACATGGCTGGAGAAGATGACTAAGCAACATATAGACTTAAAACCAGAAATATTGTTGTTAGGTATAACACCAGAAAGTTATGACAAAGGGATTATATATTTAATGTTACATGTATTGACAGCAGCAAGAATTGTATTTGCACAATATTGGAAAAATGAGAACATCCCACCAGATGAAAACATAATCTGTAAAATATTGGATTGTGCAGAGATGGATAGATTGACATTGAAAATAAAAGATAAAGGAGACACAGAATACTATTTAACATGGAATAGGTTTTATCAATGGTTAGAGATAAGAGGTAGAAATTAGATGAAGAAAGAGCATTGTTATGATTAAGTAAAATATGAATGCTGTCTATACTTATAAGTATGCTAATATAATTAATAGGCACATAAATAAGCAAATATAATTATAAATAAGGTTAGAATTATTCTGTTGTATTATTATTATTATCAGTATATGTGTTATTTTTTCTTTCTTGTCTTTCATAAAATGATATACCTGGACAATACATTGTATTCAAAATATTTATATATAAATAAATAAAATTTGACCGAAAAAAAAAGGGAACGCTTCTTTTTATATTGTGTTGAGTACAGGTAGTCCTTGACTAAACAGAAGGTCATTTAATGACAATTCAAAGTTACAACGGCACTGAAAAAAGTGACTTATGACAATTTTTCACAGTCATGACCTTTGCAGCATTCTTATCATCATGTGATCAAAATTCAGATGCTTGGCAACTGGTTCATATTTATTGCTGTATCTCAAGATCATGTGATCACCTTTTGGGACTTTCTGTCAAGCAAAGTCAATGGGGAAGCCAAATTCACTTAACAACCAGGTTACTAATTTATCAACTGCAGTGATTCACTTAACAATGGTGGCAAAAAAGGTCGTTAAATGGGGCAAAACTCACTTAACAAATCTCACTTAACGACAAAAATTTTGGGCTCAGTTGTGGTTGTAAATCGAGGACTACCTGTATCTCCTGATTCCTGGTAATGCAGAAATCAGTGATACTGCTTCAGCTTCTAGAAGATCAAGTGTCAGATCCATGAATCTGCCACTTCTCAAGACGGAAGAGGGGGACTCATGCATTTATTATTACATTCATACTTTATGGCTTTCTCCCCAATATATCCTGAAACCTGCAATTTACTGATTTATAACTTCTAGCCTGGCGCCTAAGCGGCCTGGCATTTTCTCACCTTTTGGGGAATGTAAGGGGAAGGCGGGCCATTTGGATTCCACTGCTTGAGAGCCGGCAGAAGGATGACCCTGAGAAAGTCCCCTTATCACTTTCTCAGAGCAGCCGATACAATAACAACTTTGCACCTGTGGATTGGCTGAATCCACATCAGACTGTTGGGAGGCGTTTCTAATTCCTTTATTCTAACTGTATGGCCTGAGGGCCCTCAGAGCCTGCTTTCTTTTCATCCTGCTATCACCTCTATTCAATAAAAGGTTCCTTTTGAAATGCCAAGTTTCAAGAGTCTTTACTTTCTTGAATAAGGGGGAGAGGCCTTAATCAAGTTAAGATTAAGTCCATGTTAAACCAGTCCCAGTAAATTTGGAACGGTATTCTGACTATGAACAGGACTAAATATAGTTAATACATACTTAAAAATACTTGGAATGAGTCCACTGAGCAAAATGAAACTTACTCATTTACTTATACCTACTTGAGAGTTAATGTAATATTTAAATTTACTAATTTGTTTTATAATTGTTTTGTGAAATAATTCTGAAATACAATGCAGTTTTAAATGGCATAGGCAAAAACCAAAAGCTAAAACCCATAACCAAATAAAAAACATCATTAAAATGCCTTATGTAAGAAGTGTATCCATTCTGCTTGAGTAATTAAATAAATTTCTCTACAAAATATTCCAAAGGAAAGATTAAATTAGTGCATTAAAAGTGCCACTTTGATCATTTCAAAAGGACACTTATACACTTCTATGTCATTTATTTAACTGTTTTTCTGAATTGTAAAGAATATCTTCACTGTTGTTAAGATATAGAACACAGATTTTAAGGAATAATACATTAAAATACGAAATATTTCTTATCATTTATAATAATACTTTATAACACTGGAGTTTTTACTACATTAATAAGTACTTTTATTCATCTTGCTTTAATCATTTTGGAATCTTTTCTGAAGTATCAGCAACCTTTATAAAATTAAAATATCTATTAACATATCCTTATTTCTTCTATAGCTAATGCATTCTGAAAGTTTAAAACTAAGTTCAATATTTAAAAACATCCTTTAAAATTTAGAATGTTTTGAATCCTTCTCTCCCTATCCACATAATTAAGAATTATCAAAATAACTACAAGTAAAATATATACGGGATTTTTTCTACATACGCACATATATTTTTTTGTAAGATGAAAAAATCATAATGGGAAATTCAATCAAGTACTTGCTGTTTGCAAGTATAAAACCAGTTTCGATTAAACTAACATTATTGTTAAACACTTATCTCATATAGGAAAAATGATATGTCATATATGTCCCCTGGTTAAATTATTCTTATGGTTTTTTATTTCTCTGGGTTTCATAAAATAAATAGCAAACTGTTCTGCCCCAGCTCCGGATTCCCAAGGATTGTGACATACACCAACGGTCCTTATCAAAGTTATAACATACCAAGAATAAACAAAGTCCAGCAAAGGTTGGCAACCAGCCCAGAAAATAAGATACGATAAAACACTCACTATCCAAACTGCTCTTTAATAATTACATGTTGTTTCCAGCAAGAAATTACTAACTGCGTGCGACTTAAATAGGCTAAGGGAGTGGCCAATTATCCTCAAACCTTACTCTTGAGGAGACCTCCTCCTCCTGAGTAGCCACTCCTGCCTTTTGGCAGCCCTGCGTGCTCGAGCATTGAGGAGAGGCTCCTCCGCTCTCCCCACTTGAAGGAGCCTCTGGAGGTACTGAAGGCCCTGGCTGAGTCTCTGCCTCTGACCACATCCTCTTCAGCCTCCTCGCTATCCGACGCGAGCGCCAGCTGCGCAGGCTGCTGGCCCAACCCCACACCAGCCTCCTCGTCGTCGGGATCAGCCACAATCCGCACAGGCCGCTGGCGGTCCACAACAGCAAACTTTAGATACTTTATAGGTAGTCCTCGACTTAAGACTGCAACTGGAACCAGATTTCTGGTCATAAATCATTACAATCCTAAATCAAGAATTACCTTATGGAAAGCGTAAGTAAACTAGAACTAAAATATTTGAAAAAAATGTATAAATAAAGTTCATCAACACATTTAACAAATTCAAATTAAACTTTACCATATCTTTCCAATTATATTTTATTACTTGCTAATATTCTTTTTACCTCAGGGATAGGCTGATGTAATTAAACATTAAAAAGTCAAAGAGTCATATATGCACTTTTATAATTCAGTTGCTAATGGATAATTTGACCAGTGGTTTCATGTAGATGTTAAATAGAATTGGGGATAGAATCAAGCTCCGACGCACTTTATAAGAAGAGGCTTGAGGTTGCTAGCAACACTGACTGGAGCTGGTCTTATTTTTAAGTCCTCCAAAGATCATCCACAAATGCAACCAATGCTGTCTTGGTATGTGTCAAACTTATCGGATAGATCAGACAGGGAATCAACTGCACAAGAAGGCTAAAACTAGCCTTTATTGAAAGGGGCTGTATCTACCCATCTCATATTCATATGAATCAGGGAAATGTTTGATCCCCTTCTGTAGATTTTCTGTTTGTTGTACACTCAAGCTATGTTTTTCCGTTGTCACCTACCTCCATCCTCCTTATTCTCTAGATTATTATAACTCAGCCTGAAAACTGACTAGTTTTCCAGACTCTTTTTAGTCAGTTTTCAGGCTGGGTTATTATAAAAACTAGTTTTAGCCTTCTTGTGATTTACTATTTAAATCATACTTATGTAAGTGTAATAATATTCTTATACATATCTGTCTGTCTGTCTGTCTGTCTGTCTGTCTGTCTGTCTGTCTGTCTGTCTATCTATCTATCTATCTATCTATCTATCTATCTATCTATCTATCTATCTATCTATAAAAGGACCTATGTATGTATGTTTGTATGTATGTATGTATTGGCTTGAGCAATTTCAACCAAATTTGGTACACAGATGATTTACTCTCTGGAAACAAATACTGTGGGGGTAAGACACCCCTGGTGTGTGTGTGTGTGTGTGTGTGTGTGTGTGGGTGTGTGTGTTCCAGCATAACTCTGGAACGGCTCAAGCAATTTCAGCCAAACTTGGTACACAGATGACTTACTCTCTGAAAAAAAATACTGTGCGGATAACATACCCCTAACACCCCTTTGGTGTGTGTGTGTGTGTGTGTGTTCCAGCATAACTCTGGAATGCCTGGGCTGCTGAAATGAAAAGGAATGAATTATATCTATAGTGTCAAATCACAGTACTTTTGACAGTAATAGTGTGCATTTTGTATTCAAGTTCTGTTAAGATACAGCCTGTTGTGCCTTAAAATGGCTTCTAATGAGCCTGATAGTACAGTTATTAACATCTGCTGCTTGCAATTACTGCAAGTTCAAATCTCACCAGGCTCAAGGTTGACTCAGCCTTCCATCCTTTCAAAGGTAGGTAAAATGAGGACCCAGATTGTGGGGGCAATAAGCTGACTTTGTATAAATATACAAAAGTATGAAGGCTATTGCTTAATGCATTGTAAGCCACCCTGAGTCTCCGGAGAAGGGTGGCATATAAATTAAAGAAAAAAAATAAATAAAATAATGTACATCACAATGGAGTTGCCATGGTAATGGCTTCACAATACTCCACAAGGGGGCTCCCTCTGCTAAAGGGAATTGGTTCTTAAACAAACAAACAAACAAACAAACAAACATAACCCCGCTAGGCCCTCAGCTTCAAGCAGAGAGGGCAAGTTGTAGAGAGAGGTGTCTGCTAATGCATATAATCACCTGTAGAATTTTTCCCAGGCTGTTGGCCAGGACAATTAGGTCTCTAATTCTCACCACAGTGAGTGATGGTGGAACACACACAGACACACACACAGGCACAGACACACACACACAGACACACACTAGGGGTGTCTTAGCCCCACAGTATTTTTTTCCAGAGAGTAAGTCAACTGTGTACCAAGTTTGATTGAAATTGCTCAAGCCATTCCAGAGTTATGCTGGAACACACACACACATACACACACACACATACACACAGACACACACACAGATACCAAGGGTATCTTACCCCCACAGTATTTTTTTCTAGAGAATAAGTCATCTATGTAGCAAGTTTGGTTAAAATTGCTAGAGGCATTCTAGAGTTATGCTGGAGCACACCCACACCCACACCCACAGACACCCCACACACACCCTCCAAGGGGTGTTAGGGGTGTCTTACCCCCACAGTATTTTTTTCCAGAGAGTAAGTCATCTGTGTACCAAGTTTGGTTGAAATTGCTTGAGCTGTTCCAAAGTTATGCTGGAACACACAGACACAGACACACAGACACCCCCCCCTCCAGAGGTGTCCTACCCCCACAGAATTTGTTTCCAGAGAGTAAGTCATCTGCGTACCAAATTTGGTTGAAATTGCTTGAGCCATTCCAGAGTTATGCTGGCTCACATATATACATACATACATACATAGGTCCTTTTTTTTGTATATATAGATTTTCCCTGAATTGCTTCATAAGTTTTTATTACCTTCAGAACATTTACTTTAATTTGCTTTGATGCGTTGGTCTCACAGTTACTGAGAGCAAATATGAAAAGATTTCTTTCCACGGCTGTCTCTGCCCATGTGACTTCTGCATCACAGAGGATACATGGCATATCCTATTACATTAGAGTTTCTAAGAAGATTATGTGGTATGTTAATTAAGGTCCTTATAAAACAAACTGAGACAGAGATAATGATCCTCCTCCTTTTCCTGGCAGATTACAACAGCACTCTTACTGTGCTATAATAGCATATACCAATAGCTGCTATGACAAACAGCAAATGTTGTCCAACACAAATGCAATCTATCCATAACCCTAAGATTTCTTCTTCTTCTTTCTTTCCTCCTGTTATTATGGTTTTCATGTATTATGGGGAAATTGATATATTTTTATGTATAAAAGCTGATCTATGACTGTGATGAAGTTTATGTTACTAGTCTCAGACTGTCAGATCCCTATCGTGATACTGCCATTCAAGTGGGGAGAGGACCCCAGATTCTTTTACTCACTTATTGATCTAATCCTGTTTCCTATGTATCCTGTAATTCCCTAGTTTATAACTTTTACCCTGTCATCTATTCTGCCCTGTTGTTTGATTTACCTTGGGGGATTTACAAGGGGGGAGGGCCATCTGTTTTATCTCAGTTTGGAAGCCTCACAGAAGAAGCGCATGGGAACAACCCCTTATCTCTTTCTCAGGACGAACGTTTCCACAACATCTTCACACCTGTGGATTGGCTCATTCAACATCAAACTGAGAGGAGGGGTTTCTAACCACTTTATCCTAACGGAATTGCCTGGGGAGAACTCAGACCTGCTTTGCATTGTCTTGCATTCACTTCCTTTCAATAAAAGTTTTCTTTTGAAATGCTAAAGTTTTGAACGTCCATGCTTTCTTGAACAGGTGGGAGAATCAGGACCTTACACAGACTATCAATCAAGCTATTTCTCCTCTGACCATTTAAAAAAGAGAAGGAATTTCAATTTTAGTAATCTAAGGAAGTCTGTCTTCCCCATTAGACCATTTAGACATTGCTTTGGCAAAAACAGGGTCTGCTTCAATAAATATAGCATGTTTAATTGTATGGGAAATGATCTTAAGTAATGGAAAAAAGTTCAAAATACTGGAACTCTTGCGGAAATTTGTAAGAAAATAAAAAAAATTTTTTTTTTCAGTCAAAGTTAATTTTCCAATTTAATCTACAATTCTGGGGTTTCCTATTGATAGGTCATCCAAATACTAAAAACTGACACTGCTTTAAAGAATCAGTCAAGGTCAGCCAGATGCTTGGCGTTCCCAACTAATCAATATACAATGTATATTATCAAATAACTATTGATTTAAAGGTGAAAAATATACACTGAATTATAAATAAAAGGTAAACATTTTAATTGCGCCGCAGAAAAATGCAATACCAAAATAATAAAACTACTTAATGTTTTTTAACTAAACTTGCTATTTTGAAGAGATGAAGTGTTCTGCAAATTAAATTGTATATTATTACGGTAATACTATAAGAAGCTTCCCTCAGTGAATTTATGGAGAAGGCATGTATTTATTTATTTATTTTGTTTTTGATATATTAGATTTGAAGACAGACAACAAATTTCATCTAGACTGATGACTTTCATATATGTTGTGTGACATACATGACATGTTAACTTTTATTATTTTCAAACAAAATACATGCTTATTCCAAGGCAAACAGTAAAGTCTACTTTTTTACTACAAAGTATAAATTTAGTTCAGGACATTTAGATAACTTTCATATTTTGTTCTTTATAAATAAAAGTCATGCATCTATTAATTTCTGCTCAAAGTCATGCTGAAAGCACATTTGCCAAATATATGAATGAAGTAAAATGCTGAAACCAAATTTGTTTAAGTATTGGATTTTCAGTGCAATAATTCGGTTCTTCATTTTATGATTATAATATATATGATCAAGATTTCTCAGTCATCTTTTATGGAAGGATAATGTTCTGCCCCAACTATGGACCCCAAAGAACGCAGTGCACACAAACTCTATACAAAGCTTATTTAACTCAAATAATGCAGTCTTTATCAACCAAAGGCTGTTAATAAACTGTCTTAACAGCCTACCAGAATTTTAAGATAAGAGAGTTACTAGAGTTGGCAGAAAGCCCAGAAGCAATTTTGCAGACATGAAGGAGAGTGAACTAAAGTTGTTCTCTACAGCTTGTTGCAAGGGGCGTTCCTTCTTAAATAGGCTAAGCTTTACTCTCTCGAGACCTCCTCCTGAGGAGCCACTCCTATCTTTTGGCAACTCTGCGCACCCGTACATTAAGAAGAGGCTCCTCCTCTTCATCCTCTTCACTTAAAGGAGCTTCTGGAGGTTCTGAAGGCCCTGGCTGAATCCCTGCCTCTGGCACCACATCTTCTACAGCCTCCTCACTGTCCGATTCGAGCGCCAGCTGCACAGGCTGCTGACGCAGCACCACACCAGCCTCCTCGTTGTCGGAATCAGCTACAATCTGCACAGGCCACTGACGGGCCACAACAGATAAGGCCAGGATGAATAGAATATATTTCTGCATAAATACATGATGCAAAGCTGCACAGGCCGCTGACGGGCCACAACAGATAAGGCCAGGATGAATAGAATATATTTCTGCATAAATACATGATGCAAAGCTCTACTACGCATGCAAATGCAAATGCAAAGCTCTACTATGTACTTCTATTCATTTGGATAAATTTGTATATTAATAGTCAGCAATATGTTTATTATTTATTTATTGATTAGCCTATAGGCCATATCAACGTACAAGGTTCAAACACGTATTATCAATAAAATCCTATAAAAACAATTTAAAATAAGAGTAGGGTAAAATACAATAGTTATAGGATAAAATACAATAATTAACATATATTAATAGTAATACTCAAGTGTATTCCTATGATCTATGCCATGTCATGCAATCTGAAATATTTGCTAGAATTAATTGAATTATTAAATGTCTGATAATTTAACATATTGATTTATATATACTGTATCTGAATTGAAAAGTCGTTTAGTAAAACAGCATCTAAGCATCTATAGCATCATATCTGAAGATGGTGGGTGAAAGTTATTACTATACTCTAAGTTAAATGATTTGAATAGAACAGTGATGGTTAACCTTTTTTGTGCCAAGTGCCCAAAGTATGCAAATGCACACATGCGTGCCCAAACCCCAAAATGCAATGAGAGCGTATTCCCCGTGCATGCGCCCCCTCCCACACGCATTCCCCATGCATGTGCCCCAACGCCCTCGCACACGCGCCCCAGCCCCCTGTGCCCCGTTTTGGCTACCAGGTTGGTGCAGGTGGCTTTCCAGGCCCAAAATGGGGCGCAGGGGGCCTCACACAGCCCCCCCGTGCCCCATTTTGGCTTCTAAGTTGGTGTAGGAGGCTTTCCAGGCCCAAAACAGGGTGCAGGGGCACAGCGCAAGGCCCCCCCCATGCTTCGTTTTGGCCTGGAAAACCCCCTGCACCAAACTGCACCCCCACATGCATATGCCCACCCACCCCATGCATGCATGCGCACGTTCTCCACATGCGCCCCACCCCCTGCACATGCATGGCAAAGACCCAAAGACCAGCTGGCCAGTGGAAGGTGTACGTGCATGAGCGGTGGAGCTGGGCTGGGGCGACAGCTGGCGTGGCCGCAGAGAGGGCTCTGCATGCCACCTGTGGCACATGTGCCATAGGTTCACTATCAAGGGAATAGAAAGTCTGAAAAATATTATCTTCAAATCCAAATAGTATGATTAATAAGAAAAATAGTAATACCTATATTCACCAAGAGTTCCATCATCTTCTTTCATAGGTTGTATTTCTGGATCACCATGTGCATCTTCTTTTTCTTTCACTAAAATATGCAAAATTGGACTTTTAAGATGTCATTCATAGAATTTAAACACCCATTAGATCAACGCTCTGCAATCTATGAGACAATGTAACCTTGGCTTCATTTATTACACATGACTAAATTACAAATTGGCAAAGAAAACTGAAAGACTGAAGATTTAATTTAATTTAATTTAATTAATTAAATTTATATGCCGCCCCTCTCCGAAGACTCAGGGCGGCTCACAATACATTATAAAAAATCATTATAAAAAAACATTGAAAAATTAAAAACATTAAAAAACTCATTCACGCCATTCATGGCCGGATCTCGCCAGATCACAAGAGCGAGATCAATGGCCCCAGGCCTGCCGGAAAAGCCAGGTCTTCACTGCTTTTCGGAAGGCCAATAGGGTGGGGATGGTCTGGACCTCAGGAGGTAACTAGTTCCAGAGAGCTGGGGCAGCCACAGAAAAGGCCCTCCCACGCGGGCCCGCCAGCCGGCATTGTTTAGCTGACGGGACCCGGAGGAGATCAACTCTGTGGGATCTTACCGGTCGCTGGGAGCTATGCGGCAGAAGGCGGTCTCGAAGATAACCTGGCCCTGAGCCATGTAGGGCTTTAAAGGTAATAACCAACACCTTGAATTGTGACCGGAGACCAATAGGGAGCCAGTGCAGCTCGTGGAGAATATACATATATGTCTGCCTGTCTCAGTTCTAAAAGGTTTTCATACCAGGAAACATATTCCACAAAAAGACCAAAACTAGTCTTAGTAAAAAATAAATCTTGTCACTCCAGTACTGCTTGCCCTTTCCTTTTCCATATAACCAGGGAGATACAAGGAAAGACAGACTAAGTCTCTCTGTAATACTTTCCCTTCACCTTTGGCTCAAAGCACACTTCTGTACCTGCTGTTGTCTTAACACTTTCTGAACTGCTTCTTCAAGGTTATCTCCATAGCTCCATGCATACAGCAAATAGCAATTGTATTGCTAGCACATTAAATTAGGCATTCGTAACTTTCACAATTTTTACAGTCCTACTGGAAATTGGGGCAATAGTTGGCTATAGTTGGATTGTTCAGAATGAGTACTTCAGATTTTCTTTTTTTTATCCCGCTGTGTGTTGATCCTTTTCTTGGTAGTGTTCTAAAATGTTATAGCCAGTCAGATGAACAATAGAATAGTTGTAACTTTGAAACCATATTGGAAAAAATTGGATATTAATCTAAGCCAAAACAAATTAACTATATACAGGTAATTATCTAGTTATGACAGCAATTGGAACCTAGAACTCTGTTGCTAAGTAACAAGGTTGTAAAGCATTATGTCACATTATGGCTTAGAAATGAAATTACAGCAGTCCGGGTTATCATTGTTAAATGAGGATTATGTGGGTGACTTCACATAATCTTCACATAGCTTCACATAAGTGACTTCATGTGATTATGACTTCTGACTTCCTACTGGTTTGCCATTGCTTTGTTCAGAATCACAATCACTTGACTGTGATGGCCAGAACTCCAAGAAACTGTCTTAAGTCCCCCTTTTTAACTGCCATTATAACTTTAATCAGTTGTTGAATGAATAGTTGTAGCCTGAGGACTACCGGTAGCAAATACTTAAAGATTTACTTCTTTTATTTTGAATCTTAGTAGCAGTGGTAGAAATATTACATTTAAATAAAAAAAAAACATTTTCTTTTTTAAAGATTAAATCAGTAGATCCAAAACTTACCTGGATATTTTCCACCTTTATTTCTCCTTATGAAACAAACAATGAGCAAAATCAAGATGAGAAGAGCAACTGCACACATAAGACCAATGAACCATCCTTGAGTGGCAATGTCAATCTGCCGACTTGCCTTTGCTAAGAATGAAAAAGAGGCATTAATTCATACCAGTTTTGCATTCTTATGAATTAATTTACATCACAATTAGAAATAATATATTTTGGTCTTTTAAAAACATTTGACAGTATTGTTGATATTTGCATTTTAAAATACTAAATGTGTAAAAACAAGTATTCTCTCCCCTTATACTTGCCCTACTCTTCTAATAAAAACATTTGTGGCAGTGGTTTGGGAATTGTCCTTTGACCCACAGTTGAATGTACAAATAATTACCCTGGAAACATTTCTCACAGATTTTTAAAGGAGATCTCTCTGTGCACTACATATCTCCTCAGAAGTCTATGGTTTAGGGGCACTTTAGTTCATTTAGAAGAACCAGTTACACTTGAATTTATGTTCATGTAAAAGAATGCAATAGAATTTCTAATATAGTTATAATATATATGATTTGTTCAAATTTATGCATTTGGAAAAGGATAGCATATCTTTATAGAATATAAAAAGAACAAAATGGTTTTTTGAGAAAAAAATGTCTTTTAAAAAGCTAACTTTAAATAGGATAATATAAACAAATAATGTTTAATAGGTTAAAGCAATTTAAGCTTTTCCAAACATGCAGTTATTTGATATTAAAAATACAGTGTCAAGTATTAAAGGAAAACATGTACATTTTACATTAAAATTCAGTATGGAATGCCATGCCAACTCTGCAAAACAGTACATGCTTAACACATATTAATATATAAGCTACGATAACAACTTACAGAGTTTCCAGTATTTTATTTCTGTATGTTCTGGTAAAAGCATATAGAGTTCTATAAGCCACTACTGTTTATTTAAATTGCATAATTATGTATAATTCCACTACATATATAGTCTGCTTCAAGTGTATTTTTCTCTCTAAAAAATACAAACATTGCTAATACAGGCAAGTCATACGAATTTATTCTACTGTACTTAATTAAAATCAAATCATAACTAAAGTAAATGTTAAACAGAAATCTTTTCAGAAGCTGTAGAATGGTTCTTGAGCAACTAAGCAACTTTTAGATCTTTTTCCTGTTTACTTCCAGTTAGAGAACTCTCCAGTTGGAGAGTTAAGGAAATAGCTGTTGGTTTAGATCCAGAATCAGAGTTGAATGTTGAATGAAAAAATTCTACCACCCAAGAGAAATAGAACTGATTCCTATTGATTCTTTCATATTAATCAACCTCTTCTGCAACAGTTTATCTTCCTTATAATATGGTTTGACTAGAGAAGGAATAGCCCATAAAATATTCCTGCCGCTTCCACTTTCCAATAATAAAACTTTGGAAAAAATTCAATTTTCAGAGAAATGATGTGTCTTTAAGGAAGTCAGGAAGATTCTTGAACTTTATTGTTGAGCTTTCTTTAGTCTTGAAATGCATCTATAAATTTCAAATGAAAACTTAAAAAATGTTTTCCAAACTCCAGTGGGTTTAGCAAGATGTAAGTCAGTCCCATTCAACAACAAAAAAACTTGGTATCCAAATTATTTAATTTAAAGGAGCTTGGATTTTATAGAATTTGATGCACAGAGAACTGACAGAATCTAAGGCTTTTGTATAGCTGAGATACTATTGTAGCCTTCCAAGACAGATTTTTGATGGATTCAAGGAAAAATAAATTTTTTAAAAATGTGCCAAGTCTATTCAAATGTTTAGAAGAATACGGCCATATTAATTCCAATGTTGGCTTATTGATATTTGTCACCCAGCCACTCTTTCAAATATTCTCTCTATTTTCCATCCTGTAAGATGGACATCTGTAACAGTGTTGACAGGGCACAAAGAGTTTGGAGAGTTGTACTGTCATGCAGAAAAAGGTACCCAACTGTATTAAATAGTATTTCAGGCATAAAAATGCTGTGAGATAAAGAGGGTTCAGACCTTTTTACCTACCTGTTTCAGCTGATAAAAGTTATCTATAAACTATAAGCTTTGAATCTAATCCATTATTTGAAATAATATTTAGATGTTGAATGCAAGGGCTTTTCTCATGTCAGTTCTTTTATTGCAAACAGAAGAAACATTAATTGCAGAACAGCATTCTGTACTTCTCTTTACATATCAAACAACCAACATACACTGCTATGAGCACATGAAGCTACTGATCTAAAATATCATTTAAGTTCGGGGTATTGGACCATTCCTGACAGGTTACTTTATTTTACAAATTTAAGTTTAGAGATATAATTCCATTTATAAAAACCAGTGTCGACTTCCGGTTTGCTGCTGGCCGCCGCCAGATGTTCCTTCGGGATCGTCAGCTTCCATTGCTTGTTAGAGCCGCCTTCACAGCGGAATGGCAGCTCGAAAAAACTCCGTTTCCATGAGGAAACGGAGATAGAGCCGGCAGGGGTGGGTAGAACTCTCTGCATAGTCCCAAAAGTTTTTCTTTTACTTTTGGGACGGAGCGGATGAGATGCCCCATATCCCCAGCCGCTGCTCCGGGCTTTGGGAGACCTCTGCTAATGCAGAGCCAGGCGTCAAAAGCAAGCCTGCGAATTTAACAGATTATTCAAAGAAAATGTGAGCTGGACCTGTAATACTGAATCGCAAGTATTTTACTTATTTTTCAAAAAAACTACTTAAGAGAGAAGAGGAAAGGAAGGGGGGGAAAAAAAAAGCTTTTTAAAATGGCGTCTGCCGCGGCTGGAGAAGAGGCTGAAAGGGAAAGTCCTTCCGTTTTCTATTATTACAATGTAGCGGAATAAATACCACTGGCTACATCTGCAGACAAAACTTCGCTCCTGTGTTTTTCTCTCTCTTTTTTCTCCCTGGACACTTGACATTGTTCTTGATTGGAAAGAAGTCTTTATTCTTGTTTTTTTTTTTCTTTTAACAAAGCTTGTCTGGGCGGAAACATGGCACTGAGACTTATAAAGTCAGACAAACAAGTAGTGGGGGGGGATTCCCCCACTAACAATTTAAAGGAACAAGTTTTAACTCTCCAGTCTCAGAAACCTGATTTCAATATAATAGAATTTCTCTTGGAGGAGATTGAAAGAAGGGATGAGATTGTGAATCAGCATCTTGAAAAATTTAAGCAGGAAATTAAAGAAATGGT
The DNA here is from genome assembly GCF_059756535.1 of Pantherophis guttatus. NCBI lineage: Eukaryota > Metazoa > Chordata > Lepidosauria > Squamata > Colubridae > Pantherophis > Pantherophis guttatus. The sequence continues at coordinate 56,134,162 of NC_142069.1, read as the reverse complement.
GAAATCTAAGTTTGATTTTTTGGAGCGAAAAATTTTAAAAGTGGTTAATGGTTTTTCAGAATTTATGATACAGTTGGATACAAATATTAATTTACTAGAGTCTAAAATGGAAGAAACTCAAGATAAATTGGACAATAGAATCCAAAAAATTGAAAATGATTTGATAAACACTCAGGATAATAGCTCAGAAGAAAAACCTAAAATGGAGTCTGATCAAAAGTCTGGTAACGTAGAAAATCTGCAACAGAGGATTGAAAGAGAAGTTCTAATGGTACAATATAATTTTACAGAATATGCGATAAGACTGAGAGGTTTGCAGGAAAATAACAGAGATGATTTAAGGAAAATATCTTCTGAAATTCTAGCTGGGATTTTAAAGGTTCAACCTGAGGACGTGTTTTGTAGGATTGACAGAGTTTACAGAATAAATTCCTGGATTGCCAAGCAAAGGCAACTGCCTAGAGATGTGGTGATTTATTTTACAGATAAAGAAATTAGGAATAATATTGTGCAAAATTCCTTCAATTCTAATTTGCAATTGTATGGAAGAAAGATTTGGATTTACAAAGAACTCCCACCTAAGATATTAACGGAAAGGAAGAAATTTGGTTTTCTGGTGGCTGAGTTAAAAAAGAGAAATATCCCATTTAGGTGGGACGCCCCAGTTGGTATCATATTGAGATATCAAGGAGAAAGATACCAGCTAAATACTGTTGAAAGAGCGGAAGAATTTTATCAAAATAGGTTGAAAATGAACTTAACATCTTCAGGTATAATACAGGATAAGCAGAAGGAGCTGGAAATAAAGGGAAAATATCGAATTACAGAGACTGTACCAGATAAATTGCCTTTGGATTTTTCGGATACCCCAGCTGGATTATCTACAAATTTGAGAGAAGTGGCATCTGACTTTAACGTGATGACTTATCAAGTCAAGGACAAGCATGGAAACCAATTAGGGGATATACAAGGGATAAAAAAGAAACATGAGACACAAAAACAAAACCAACAAGACCAATCTACAAAGCAGAATGAAAACCGATTAGTTGATACACAATCTGTAGAAAGGAAACCAGGATCGAAATCAAACCCACAAAAAGAAAAGAAAAAAAAGAAATAGGTTGCATCAAAATAGAAATTTCTAAATCAAGCAACAGTGAAGCCAGTGACTTTAAAAAATGAATGAGTATGTGAAAATATAGAGGAGGCGACGTATTGGTCAATATTATCCTGAGGATAGTGACAGATCTCTGCATTGCCGTAATCTTGGGATGTGAAAAGAGCCTTAAACTGATGGATTTGAATTATCCACTTTGGAATTCCTTTTTTGTGCTGATAAATATATTATAATTATCTTGAATCATAAGGCAAGAGAATTATGCGGGGGCAAGCAGAAGATCAGGTTGTTACCCACTACGATGATGGGAATCAATAATCCTGATGAAAGCCACAATTATTACTATATGGAATATAATTATAATGTCACTCGGGTGGTTGTTTTTACTTTTATACATATAAGAGGATATTTACTACTGATGGGGGCGGATATGATGGAAGATTTTGAATAAACTGTTGCATCAGCAAGCTATGTTACCCTATTATGGATGATGGTCCTAACAATCCAGTGGAAAGACTTTCAAGAAGATATTATATGGACTATAAATTTAAAGTCATTGTCTTTTCTTTTTTATTTAGATATAATGGAATATATATACATATATTTTTAAGTAGCGTGGGCAGTGAATCAAAGATATTAAGAATTGTTGTGTATGGTAATTTTGCAGGACAGTGGGTGAATAAGCTAGGTTGCAGATTGATTAGTTTAAGAAAAGGGATTTTTAAGTGATATATTTAGGGGAGTGGAGGAAATGGATAGAGTGGAATAAATGTTAAATTAGATTTTATGGGGAAGGCTGCTTTGAAATGTTATAGTAATACATACAGAAGATTAAATGTTAAAGTAGGATTTATTGTATAGTTTTAAAGCGGAAGGTGGTTTTGATTTGTTGTAATAATATATAGATATAAGTTTGGGAGAAGAAAAAAAAAGGGCAGATTATTGCCAAATTGGGGGTTATAATACTATTATGCTAAATTAGAAGTTATTTTACAATGTTATAGTATAATGTCTTTTTTTCTTTCTTTCTTTCTTTCTTGAAATGTATGGATAAAGGGGGATGCTATAATATTAATAATATTCTTAGTAAGTAAAGGTCAGTATTTAGAGGAGGGAGTAAGTAATCTGTTATGAATTAGGTTTTTTGTTACGAAGAAGTCACAGGGGGGGATGGGTGGGGAGGGGGGGTTAGGGAGGGGGAGGGGGAGGGGAAAAAAAGGGGGGGGAATTTGTATTTGAAAACTTTTTCAATAAAAAAAAAAAAAAACCAGTGTCCATGCAGTATGATGCTGTGCAATAGTGAGTGAGTGAAAATATTTCAACACCATGTTTTTCAGCACAGGTGGGCAACTTGCCAGATGATGCATGCTCTTAATTCAGCTTTCTAGCAATTGTCCTAACCTGCAATTTAGGGACAGAGCAAGAGCCAGACAGAAAGAAGAAAGGGTCAGGTATCAAAAATAATAAAATTGAATAGGTGGATAATCTGCCACCCTTTTACCACTGGTTCCATCCATAGCTTGTGACTATTAACATAAAGTCCTGCAAATTACTCCATAGGTCATATGATAGAAAAAGATTGCTCCCTAATGCTTTATAAAAATATGTGAACAAATTGAACAAATGCCACTGAAATATTTCTCAAAGAACCTATGAGAGTCTCTAAATATTATGTTCCAACATACAGTATGTAAAAAACTGATTTACAAATTGACACAGTAAAGACTTTAAATAAAATATTCAATAGTATATACACTATTTATATTCAATGAATATTACATTTTGTAGAGGTTTTGAATACCCTACCATTAGAAAAAACTGCTAGTAATGTTTAATTTATTTAGACTTGACTATTTTTAAACATTGTTGTATTTCATCATTAATAAAAAGCATACTACATAGAAAAAATAATGTGAGGATTAGAAAGCATATTTGAAAAGGAGACATGAGAACTATATCTTTTTTCTAAATGAATGGCATGGATACCCATTGTATGAACAAAAATGAGTTGATGTAGTTCTGAGTTATAGCTTTTAAGGAGGTGAAAAAAAGACATTAAAATATGTGAAGAGAACATGACACTATTTTGAAATGCCAGCACTTAACACATCACAATTCTGAATGGAAGGCAGAATTGCATGGTGTGCCTCACCTGGACCTGTCTCAAATACAGCCTCTGAGCTCCTAAAACCAGAAAGACCCTCAGCACCAACCCGGACTTTATATGATGTTCCTGGTGTTAATCCTTTTAAGAGAAAGAAGCTCCGAGAACCATTAGCATTTTCTTTTTTCAATTCTTCTTTGCCTATAAAATTTTTAGGAACACAGCATTTGTATTCATTCATTCATGGTGAGATATTTTGTCACTTTCAGATTCTGATCTTTAAAATATTTTTTCTTAAGACAGAGCATTGAGAGAACTATATTCTAAGTATTATTTTATTCCTCATGCTATTCTGCTCAAAATTGCCATGAAGAAGGCAATTGCATGGGATAATAATTTTAAAGCATCTTTTGTGTATTATAATAAACAGCATTTCCATTTATTTTGTTATACTTTACATCAATTATGCTTACTAAGAAGTGAAAGGAAAGGAATCACAATTAAAAGGACAGATTCTCAATGAACTTTTATAAACTATAAGTTTTACCAGGTTCTTCCTTTTCTTTATTAACCACAAAAACAAACTTCTATTCAGATTGGCTTACTACATTTTATTTGGAACTGCTAAAAAGCTTATGCTTTATGCAAAGTTGACCCACTAGGCACCATTTCCTCACATGGAAACTGGCAGATAAAATAAGCAATTATATAAAACTTCCTCAGAATATCACAACTGAAGGAAGATCAAACTACAGATAATGAAAGCATGCCATAGTTAAATGTAGTTTAAAATATACATTGCTTTACATTTGTGTGGTCTAAAAAAATAATACTAAGTTATTTCAAGAAGACAGTAATGGCAAAACTAATATGAAGAGATTTGAAAGACTAAATGTACTCCACAGTGAGCAACTTTGTATATTGCTAATCAAACCATGCTAGGAAAACTCTATTGATATGTTCCATATATATTTATTTGAATAGAAAAATACTAGTTTAAAAGGAAGGAGCATTCCTTTCACAATCCAAAACCTATGTATGTCTTTCATGGGGCTAATTATCTGCTAATTTACTTCCTGAGAGAAAGAAAGAACTAATTCAGTCTGTTTTATTGTTTCTTTACCATCAAAGTGACTTGTCGGGACAGGCATGCTATGTCAAACAAGTGTGTTAAAAGTTTTAGTACGGTAATTGCTCTTGGCAGAAATCCTAAGATAATACAAGAAGCCAATGTTCTATGTATCGAATTAAACACAAATTACTTCCACAAAATCTGACCCTTAAATCTGTGTCCTAAAAAAGCAGAAATAACTTTAGAAAAGCAAATCAATACTGGTTCTTTTTCTATTACTACAATACATTTAAAAGAATTCAATGAAATGTCTTCTTACTGCCTGCCACACCATATTCAACATAAATGTTCTCATGAACTGGACCCTCATATTCCCAACTGATATTGGCATAAGTTTCAGCAGCTGCTGCCATAACATTTTTGATCCTTGGATACACTGGTTGCACTGAATATACAAGAAAAAAAAAGAGCAAATTATTAAAGGCTGCATGTATTCAATACTGTCCAACTTCATTTATTTGAATTTCACAAAACAGAATGGGAAAAACAATTTATTGTGAATTCTTATGTTTAGAAATTCTGCTTAAATATAATTAATACTTTCTATCTCATTTTAGTTTTACCAAACATGGTCCAAACATGGTGCAAACAGCATCAAGGAGACAAACTTTCTTTCAGCTCTAAAATGATCTTATAGATGGAATAAGCCTAACATAATCTGAAATTATGTGAATGTTATGTTTGTGTGTGTGGGTGTTCGTGCACATGTGCATATGATTTTATGAACATGTATGTGTACTTACTGGTTGACTCTGGAATTGTATTTGTATTTACTGGCTGACAATGGAATATTCAATATCCAAAATTTATTTTTTTCCAGTGAACTAGGATGGACTAGCCTGTAAGAAAGGTATGCAATCTTATACATAATCAAATAATTTGACTGCCTTACATCATTGTGAAATTGATTGTTGTGCAAGGTTTGCCACCAACTATATTGTGAAGTATGTGTATGATACAACAGTAGTGGGTCTTATTCAGGATGACAACGAGGGTGCTTACCACAAGAAGGTAGATGGTTTGGTGAACTGGTGTAATTGTCATTGTAATTATCATTGTTGATTTCAGAAAAGGCAGCCACAGCCACATACCTCTGTATATTAATGATTCACCTTTGGAGGTGGTTAGCAGCATCAAGTTTCTGGGTATGCAACTAATGAGTAGGCTAGCTTGGTCGCTCAACAGTGAGACACTGGTAAAGCGGGCACATCAGCGTCTGCATTTTCTGCATCGCATGAGAAAAGTACATCTTCCTTCCTCTATCCTTACTACTTTAATAAAGAGACGATTGAAAGCATCCTGTCGTATTGCATTACTATCTGGTTTGACAGCATTACTGTTTCAGACAGGAAGATAGTACGGAGAATGGCGAGGATGGAAGAAAATATTATTGGTAGTTTACTTCCTTCTATCCAGGACATAGCATATAAGCAAGCGATGCTTGAGCAGGATCTGCAGTATTGTCAGGGATGCTACACATCCTATTCATGACCTGTTTTGTTACCTTCTGGGAGGAGGCTTCATGGTATCCAAAGCAGAACATCTAGATTCAGTCACAGTCCTTTTCCATATAGCTATGATGGCAAACCTATGGCATGTGTGCTAGAGGTGGCACGCAACACCCTCTCTGTGGGCACGCGAGCCATCGCCCTAGCTCAGATCCGCCGCGCAGGCATGTGCGCCTCCTGCTGGGTCTCTGCCACGCATGCACAGGGGCAGAGCGCACATTGGGGGGCCACACATTCATGCGTGGGGGTGCATGCGTGGGGGTGCATGCATGTGGGGGAGCAGGGTGCATGCGAGGGCGCACACACATTGCATTTTGGGGGTTTGGGCGTGCACGTGCGCATTCGCGTTTTGGGCACTCGGTCCAGAAAAGGTTAGCCATAGGTGCCATATAGTATCAACCTTGTGAACTCTCAAGTTTCTTCTTTCCACTATGTATTCAAAATGGACAGTGATTAATATATGTATGTATGTATATATGTGTATGGGTGTAGGTCAGTGGTGGGATTCTGCAGGTTCTAGGCGGTTCGGCCAAACCGTTTGTTAAATTGCTGGCTCGCCCCACCCCTTGCCCCGCCCCTCCGCACCACTATTTATTGCCAATAAATAGTGGTGGGCGAGGGGCAGGCGAGCCAGCAATTTAACAAATGGTTCAGTGTTTTTTTGTAATTTTATTGGCCTCGCAGCAGTGGTGGGTTCCTCCCAGTTCGGCCCGGTTCCGCGGAGCTGGTAGCAGTGATGATATGACATCACCAAACCGGTTCCAGCCCCCCGCCCCCCTGCCGCATTATTCTTACCTTTAATTTGCCCCCACCCCCAATCTATTGCTGCCTCCTGAGTCCCAGCTGATCGGCTAGAGGGGAAAAAACTGTTTAAACTCTTGCCACGGGGTTTCAAAGGGCCGCCCTCAGTGTTAAAAGAAAACAAATGAGTAGACCAGTGGTTCCCAAAGTGGGTGGTACCACCCCCTGGGGGGGGCGGTGGAATGCCTTAGGGGGGTGGTAAGAGGCAAGAGGGGCGCTAGAGGCAAAAGGGGGTGGCAGGGGGGCGCTAAGTGGCAAGGAGTGTGGCCCCCACCCTTTGACCTGTGCAGTTACCTCCTTGCAAGCAAACAACAAGAAAAAACAACTCCTTTCAGCTTCAGCATAGGCTAATTAGCCCCTTGATTAGATCGGCCTCCCGACTCTCAGCTGATTTGCTCTCAGCTGTTTTGCGCAGGCTCTGCTGCTTGCTGCAAAGAGCTAAATTGCTGGAGCAGATTTTTTTTTCTCCTTGTGCAAATCAAGCTGAAAACGAAACTTAAAGTAAAGCAGGCTGTTGGCTTTGCTGTTTGCTGCAACGTTGGAAAATTAGGCAGAGGCAGATTTCTTTTCTTTTTCCTCACCAAAAAAGGTAGGTGCAAACAATGGGAAATTTAGGGAAAAAGAGGAGCGTTCAAGATTTTAAAACACAAAAGAAAAAAAGCTCTATTTAACTAGGGAATTGTAATAATTGAGATACTATTAATTGTATATTGTGTTGAAAGCAGAAATGATTAAGTTGTGGTTTGGAGGAATATATGGGGGAAATTATTTGGTTTGTTATTATTGGTAAATATAATTAATTGATTTGTAAGAAATTGGATGGCATGGAAATAATTGGAATATTCATGTTCATATTGATTAATATACAAAAAAGATAGTTATATAACTAATTGATTTATATTAAAATGTTGAATTTGTATTAAACAACTGTAATATTACATAATTAACCAATGTGAGGATGGATATAAAAATAGATGACAATGGGAAGGGGTATAATATAGAATAGAAGGGAAAAATTGAATTTGATTAAGATTAGAGATGAGGATGAAGGGTAATATTGGTTTTTAAAAAAATAGATGAGGAATAAATATGGCAAAAAGGAAATATAGAAATTGTAAATTTAATTGAAATGACTAAACACTGTTTAAATTTGTGAACCGGCCAAATACTCTGTTCAAAGAAAATACATTGTATGTTTGTATGTGTGTTTCTAATTATTGCTATTTATTCATATTTGTTCTCTTTTATTCTTTAAAGTTTAACAATTCATTCTTTATCTTAATATCTTTATACAATATTTGTTTGGGGTTGGTTTTCTTCCCTTTCATCTTTTTTATTGTACAGCAATCTTTCTCCTCAAACCTACCACCTCTCTCTTTTTTTTCCTTCTTACTTTCTCTTCCCTTCTTCTCCTCCCTACTTCCTCTTCCTTTCTCCTTCTCTCTTCCTCCCTCTCTTACCCTCACTCATATCTAATTTCCTTTTCCTTCCTTCCTCCTTTCTCTTCCTTCCCTCTCTCTCCTTCCTTCTTCCATCTCTCTTCTCCTTCCTTCATCCCTCTCTATTGTTGTATTCATTTTCAATTTTATATTTTCCATTATGGAGTTCAGGCAACCCCGGTCTTTCTTTCATTTATCAAGTATATTTCTCAAAGTTTCCCCTCATCTTTTTAATTATTAGCAGTATATTTCATCTTATTCCATTTTTTTCTATTGAACCCAGTGTAATCATCTTTATCTTTTTTTCAATTATTTCCTTTTCAATGTTATCTCCTTGTTTCTCTTGCTTCTCATTCATCTTTTCTCTTCCTTTTTTTTTTTGCAAGCTAACCAATTCTCTGCTTCTTTATTTCCCTTAAATGCCTCCCTTACTTTTTGAAACATCTCCCTTAGTGTCTCATATTCATCCTCCCAATTCTCCATATTTTCAATTTTAAAAGGCTAGGATTTTTAAGCTTATTCTTTTCATTTACATATGTGGGGGGTGGGGGCGATGCTTTTCAAGGAGTCACAAGGGGGGCTGAGAGCAGACTCATTCTGACAGTGTCTTTTAAAATTGTTTGGAAGACCCATTTTTTCCCTAACAATAATGGTTTGTATACTTTGGAATAAAACATATACCTGGAAAAAGTACTTGCAAAACTTGGACAGAAGGAAAAGAAAGGCAGGACTCGACTCATTATCAGTAGCTAGTTAGTTCATTGTTATCAGTGACTCCCACTGATTCTAACTCATTTTAAGACTGGGATTGGTGACTACTGAAATTTAAGTATTCAACATTGGTCTCAGAAATCTTTGATTTGAACTATCAAATCTCTGATTTGAACTATCAAATCTTTGATTTGAACTTTGATTTGAACCATGGCAAGAAAAATCGTAAAATGGGGCAAAGCTCACTTAACCATAATAATTTTTGATATTTTAAGTGTAGAGAATTCAAGTGTTGAGAATGACCCATTATTTTGTCTCTTTTTCCGCACTAGGTACCACTATTTGATTTCTTTTCATTTTATTCAAATAACAACAGAAAACCCAATACAGTTCAGTATGAATTGGCTTTCCAGTCCTTCCTTGATGCACTTTTTCACATTAGTTATCTAGTTTAAATGCCAAAGAAAAATCAATGATATATTTTTCAGACCTTTGGAGGATCACACTGTCAATTGTTCACACTGCTCAAACAAAACTAACAGGTGTGAATTAAGTTTTAGCTAAAAAATGGAGCTTTAATTCCAGAAGTCCATTCTTTAAACTTGGACTTCTGGAATTAAAAGGCTCTGGATTAAATGGTACTCCAGACAAAAGGTGGAGAAGAGTATCTTGCTTTTAGACATGATAATAGCTATCAAGAAAGGTGAGTTATGAGCTATTTTTACGTTATCAGAAATTTAATTTATTACCTGTTAAAAATGCAAAGACAAGGAGTACAAGGAGCAAATAAAAGACCTTCATGTTGGCGTTGGTTCTGGACCAAATCTTACTTGTGGGACAGAAACCAGCTCTTAGCCTTCCTTGTGACTTCTTGAAAAGCATCCCCCCCCAACATGCTCCACCGCCTTAGGAGGCAGGGGAGGGCTGCAGGTTGATCCCAAGGGGTCTGGGGCTACTGGTCTACCAGTTAAAAGCTTGGTAGACCAATACCTCTACTAAATACTAAAGAATTGTCACATGACCATCAAGCCACGCCCACAAAATAAGCCACGCCCACAGAACTGGTAGTAAAAAATTTTAGAACCCACCCCTGACTGGTTGCCCAGGCTGCAGCCGAAGCTCCGCATCGTAATAGGCTCCAGGAGGAGGAGGGGCGCCGTCTGCCCCATTGCGAAGCTCAGTAAGAGCAACAAGAGCTGGCTGCAGGCACAGCTGGGTGGGCGCACATGCAGTGGGAAGCAGATTTAAGGTGCTGCCTCCAAGCCGAGGGGCGACCCGATGGTGCGGTAGGTTCGCTGCCGCCGCTGCCAAGACAGGAGAGCAGAAAGAGATGGAGAGAAAGAGAAATGAAGGAGAGAAATGGGGGGAGAAAGTGAAATGAAGGAGAGAAGGGGGGAAAGATGAAGGGGAGAAAGAGGGAGAGGAGAAAGAGATGGGGAGAAAGAGAAATGAAGGAGAGAAATGGGGGAGAAAGAGAAATGAAGGAGAGAAGGGGGAAAGAGATGAAGGGGAGAAAGGGGGAGGGAGAAAGAGATGGAGAGAAAGAGAAATGAAGGAGAGAAAGGGGGGGAGAAAGAGAGATGAAGGGGAGAAAGAAAGATGAGAGAGATGAGACACCCAGAGATACCTGTTTAAAAAAAAATACTCAGAGCCACAAAACCTGGGTGGGAGTAAGTGATATGGAGTTGGCAATGCCCACTCAGGTTTAAGGTTGTGTTTAAGTGTTTACATGTGTTTAAGGTTAAGTATTTAAGGTTGCAGACATCCGATCGCTTCACCCTGCAGCCAGCCCTGTAGGCCTGCGCCCATCTCCCACCTGGGCAGCAGCGGCCTATCTACCCTGGTGGTATCACCTTGCTCTGCAGCCAGCCCGAATGCCCGCCTTGGACTGCCTCCGATTGCTCCAGCAGGTCATTTTTGTTTAATTAATTTAATTAAGAATGCTGCAATGGGCATAAATGGACTACTCAGAAGGCTGAAAAAGTTATTTTTGACCGGTCCTCGCACTTTTGACCAGTCCTTGAACTTACGACTGTCTTCACATTTTACATTTTGCGCCCTATCTTGTCACTGTGGTGAAGAGAAGTAGTGGTGAAATGACTGACACAGTTGTTAAGAATGCTGCAACGGGCATAAATGTGAGGAAGGTCATTAAGTGCGAGGACCGGTCAAAAATGTGAGGACCAGTCAGAAATGACTTTTTTCAGCCATCTGAATAGTCCCTATGTGCATATGGACTAGTCAGAGGGCTGAAAAAGTTATTTTTGACTGGTCCTCGCACTTTTGACCAGTCCTTGAATTTACGACTGTCCTCACATTTTATGTTTTGCGCCCTATCTTGTCATTGTGGTGAAGAAAAGTAGTGGTGAAATGACTGACATGGTTGTTAAGAATGCTGCAATGGGCATAAATGTGAGGACCGGTCAAAAGTGTGAGGACCAGTCAGAAATGACTTTTTTCAGCCCTCTGAGTAGTCCCATATGCACATAGCCATGCCCACCCGGTCACATGACCAGCTAGCCACGCCCACCCAGTCACACGACCAGCTAGCCATGACCACCCAGTCACATGACCACCAACTAAGCCATGCCCACAGAACCAGTTGTTTAAAAAATTGAATCCCACCACTGGTGTAGGTATAGATATGTACGTATATAATGTATATAGCATGTGTAAATGTGTGTTATGTATGTGTATGGGTAGATATATATTTTCTTTTGAGAACAGGCAACAGAATTTCATTTTTAATGTGTGCTATTCTGTTCACAATAAAAACTGACAAGTTTATTTTTATCTTAATCTTAAATTATGGAGAAATAAATTATCAAACAATAAAATACAATCTTATATAAATACAGATATGAGCCTTTTTGGATTAAGTGACATATAAATTGTAAAAAACAAACAAGCAGAATCCCAGATTATAGTCTTATTATTGAAAATTGCAATAGGAAGGACAGTCTTATACTGTTAATGTCAACTCTGACGCTAGCCTGATCAAGGACATTTTGGAGGCTTCAGTGCTGCCACAATGGTGCTGAGGAATAGGGAGGGGAGAATAGGGATATCTGGGGGTTTGTAGCCAAAACAAAATAGTTTCCTCTGTGAACCAAGGACATTCCCACAGGTAGTTGAAGAGAGGAGGAATGAAGTTTCCAAGCAACTGGAAAGCACCTTGATTGGATCATGTGACTGAGTGTTTAGGAAAGGGGGAAAACGTTTTACTTTTAATTAGGTGAAAACCGCGGGAACCTTTAGAGTTGGTTTTCACCAGCTTGTGCCAATATGATATAGCCAATAAACCTGTTATTTGAGGAAACTGCTTGCTTTGTTATGGGTATATTACTTGGAACCCTGATATTAACTGTATTACTTGGAACCCTGATACAACTAAAGTCTCCGCTCCAACCGGTGCAGCTTTCCAGGGGCCCGGCCACTTGCCCGGTCTACCCAGGCAGCAGAAAGATTCAGGGAAGATGGTGTAATGGAAAAGAAAGGAGAAGGTGCATTGGGCGTTAGTGGCAGGGTCCTGGAGAGCCTGCAGAGCCCCTTGGAGACCCAGCAGATGGCGGAATCAGTGGCAGAGATTGCGCGCCAGATAGGCACCCAGCCAAATGTCCACACCAAGTGGCTGGCCACCGGGGAACTGTACCGAGCAGAGGAGGACTTCAGATGCCAAGCCTCATCCCAAGAACCAGTGAGGTATTGTCCAGTAACCCCAACCAGGGAGTTGGTGACCACAATCCTTGAGCGGAGGGAAAAGGGACCACTAGGCCTGGACAACTTCGGGGACTGGAGGTACCAAACAGCAGTTCGTAGCCAGAACCTGGAGGGATTACCGGAGAGGTTCGACCAGCTGAACCTTGGAAGCCTGGGCCAGTCATGCCGACTTGAGAGCATGAGGGTGCCTCTGAGCCAGCTGACCCTGACCATCCCTCCCCTGTGGGAACAGATTGTCACTGCAATGACAATCATTGCAGCTAGCCCCACCACCACCTTTGTTGGTGCAGTCCATCCCAGGACCACGCTGGAGTCCACCGAGGCACCGAAGAGCCACTAGTCCACCTCAACAGCCCTAACTTCCACCTGGTTGGCAGGTGCCTCCCGGTTGACCTTACTATCTCAGACAATGCTCAGTCCAAGCCCAATGGACCCTGCCCCCACTGTCCCCAGCAGCGCCTCCACCTCCGGCCCGGCCTGCTGCCCTGCCACAGTTTAAAGCTGCCTTCAATGGGGATCCAGACAAACTGGCATTCTTCCTAAACTGAGTGTGGGCCCACATCAATGAATATGGCCCCAACTACCCAAATGATCAATCGATGAAAACCCGTGTCTTCTGAGGGGTTCCTGATGCATCCACGAGTGGCACTGGGTGGCAGCGGCCATGGATCCCGAGCTTCACTGCCATAAGAAGAAGGGACTGACCGAAAAGAAGCCAAAGAGCCAACCTGAGTGGCAGCAACTCAGCTGGCGGTTCAGTCCCCAGCAAGCTGATGAACAACCAAGGGGAACCTCAATGCTTCCGATCAAGTGCTTCCGATGCAGCCAGCAGGGCCACCGAATGGCTGAGAGCCTGGCTCCAGCCTCTATACCAAAGACGAAGAGCCCAGAAGCAGCAAATCAGAAAGGGTTCGCAATCTGGGTGTCCTCCTGGATTTACGGCTATCTTTAGAAGATCATCTGACGGCCGTGACCAGGGGGGCCTTCGCACAGGTATGTCTGGTGCGCCAGTTGCACCCTTTCCTAGACCAGGATGCCCTTGCCACGATCACCCATGCCCTTGTTACTTCTCAGTTGGACTACTGTAACGCCCTCTACATGGGGCTGTCTTGGGATGCACCTGAAGGCTACAGCTAGTCCAAAATGCAGCCGCACGGGTTGTTATGGGAGCTTCTCGTTACTCCTGTGTGACACCTCTCCTGCGCGAGCTGCACTGGCTGCCAGTGGTCCTTTGGATTTGTTTCAAAGTGCTGGTGCTCACCTATAAAGCCCTACATGGTTTAGGCCCAGGGTACTTGCAGGATCATCTCCTGCCATCCTCCCATCGTCCTGTGCGCTCCCACAGAGAGGGCCTCCTCAGGGTGCCGTCAGCCAGACAATGTCGGCTGGCGGCCCCCAGGGGGAGAGCGTTCTCTGTGGGAGCACCGACCCTCTGGAACGGGTTGCCCACTGGGCTTAGGACAGCCCCTGACCTCCTCTCCTTCCGACGCAAACTGAAGACGTGGCTCTTTCATCAAATGGGCTGACCCGTTGGGGGATTTTTACATTGAAATAATTTTAAGTAATTTTTAATTGGATTTTAATTTTTATGTAATTTTCGAATTTGTTGAATGTCTCTTTGTAAGCTGCCCTGAGTCCTTCGGGAGAAGGGTGGCATATAAATTACATACATACATACATACATACATACATACATACATACATACATATAAATAAATAAAAATCCTAAAAAAATGCCATGGAAGGCTACGGAGAGGGGAGAGTTTTCCTGCCAAGCTGTTGAGGTCCCCACTCCCCTATCTGGGCAAGAGGGAACTCCAGCCCAGGAAGCCCAACGGCTGATGGTCTACAACAGCGATGACGAAGGCAAGGACGACCCAATGGTAAGTGAAGCCATCTGTCCGTTCGCCATCCAGTCAAAGCTACTGGTGTCCAAGACAGGGGAGCAGGGGGAAGAAGTGGAAGCAATCATAGACACAGGTTGTACCCGTTGCCTGATCAGCCTACCCCTGACCCACCCCATATGATTTGAGCAAGTTGATGGCTCATTGATTGGCACATTCCCTATCTCCTGGGAAGGTGGCTGTAGAAAACTGAGACTGGGAATAGGCTCTCCCCCTCCCAGTGACACTGCAAGAGGAGCCGCCCAGTGGCTGAGTGACACTAAGTGAACCAAAATTGCCTCAGCCACCTCAACGCCACTCCCAGGCACCTCCCAGGTCCCCAAGGAATACTGAGACCTAGCCGAGATGTTCAGCAAAAAAGAATGCAATGCGCTGCCTCCCCGCCCCACGGACTGTGCGATAGAATTCATACTGGGGGCTAAACTGCCTAAACCAAAAATATACTCCATGACCCCTAAAGAAATGACAGAGCTGAGAGAGTACATCGACACCAACCTAGCCTGCAGATTAATACAGCCTGCCAAATCCAGGGTGCCCACCCCGGTCCTCTTTAAAGAGAAAAAAGATGGGTCAATGAGGCTGTCGAGCCTCGGTTGGGGCTCGCCATCACTGGGGAGGACGACGAGGAGGGGGCAAGCTGCTGGACTCTCCGGGGGCGTGTCATCAGCTGTTTGAGAAGTCTTTACCACTCACGCACAAAACGAAGCAAACTCTTTCATCGGAGATAGGGGGGGCATGGAGTTTGCAGATGACGCTGCCTTCTGATGTAACAGAGGCGCGCTCCTCCTACAGGCCAGCTAGGGGAAGGAGGGAAGATGTTGACTGTTTGATTGCCACTTGATTTGTTAACTGTTTAATTGCCACTTGATTTATTGCTGCGTATATAAAAGGCGCTACACTGCGATTGCGTGTAGCGCTAACTTTAAACCTTGTTTCCGGCTTGTGCCTTTCTCCTGCCTGTGTTTGCTGTGCTGAACCTAATTAAAGGATTGCAACTGCTTTATTCCGTTCTGGTGGTGGCTTGTTTCCAGTGCAGTTGGGTGGACTGGCCGAGAGAAAGTTAGCGCTACCCCACCCACCAATTTCAACTGCCTACGTTCCCTAGCTGCGGTCTGGTGAGAAAGGCTGTCAGTGATGGCAGAAGGGACGGCGCTAGGTGATTCGGAGTTGGAGGTCCCTCTAGAGGCTGACGTGAAGGAGGTGGTTGTGGAAGAGGAGAAGCTACAAACAGCAACACCTCACCAACCGGTGGTCAGACCCAAGCTGCGCCAGCCACGTGAGGAGGACTGTGCTGGTGCGCAGAGTCAAGGGCTAGACCCTTCGGGACAGGTTTCCGGTGGGGGCTGGTGGCCTAGTTCTACTCATAGCGGGCCCCAATGGCCATCTACCCCCCCCCGTTGGGTCCGTCATTTAGAGGTTGGCGGAAGAGACGTTGGACAGACGACTAAGAGGCGGACTGGGGCTATGATACTACAGGGCCTGAACCCAGTGCTATGGATGCCATAAGAGATCGGTTTGGAGAAGGGAGTTTCCGGGACGCCCCGTCTTGGCAACCCTGGGCCACTGGGGCGGAGCCGTTACAAGGCAAGTCTTGGCAGGATGAGGGCCTTTCCAGGTCAGAGGTTTGGTTTCGCATTGCTAGCCCCAAATTCCGAAGGGAACAGGAAACAGGAAAAGGAAAGGGCCAAATCGAAGACTGGGACTACCACCTGCCTAAGAGGGAGGATAGCACCAGGGGTTCCAAACAACCATCGACCAGAAGAGAGGTAGGAGCTGGAAGGAGGGCACAACATCCTGTGGGGGAATGGAGGCCCATTGGAGACCTGAGGAGAGATGGGGAGAACAGACCGCCTGTACCACCCCCAGCATGGATCCCAGTTCCTGGGATGTGGGCACCACCTCCAATCTGGGGCCCTCCTGCACTGCAAGCCACCTTTGACGGGAGCCCAGACCATGTGGTGTTGTTCTTAAGCCAGGTGGTTAATCATCTAGACCAGGATGGTCGCTGGTATCCATCACAATGGGCCATGGTGGTAGCCATTACAGCTGTGTTAACCGGCAATGCAGCAGATTGGGTGGCGGGATTACATCGCAACCATGCTAGAAAACTGGTGAATGTGGGTAGGTTCTTGGAAGCTCTCCGGTCTGCTTTTGAGGATGACTCCAGTGTACAAATCGCAGAAGGAGATCTTGTAGCCCTCAAACAGCGGGGTGTTCCTGCAAAAGACTATGTACGTGATTTCTGGAAAATTGCTAGTCGCTTAAGGGACTGGCCTGAATGGATGCTAGTCCAGCAATTTCGGATGGGGTTGGATCGTAAGTTACGTCAAGCCTGTGCGTACCGAGGCCTGGCTCCGCGCCTGGCTGTTTGGTTTAAAGCCGCTATTGAACTGGACATTACCCTCCGGGAGTTTAGGCCTCGGTCAGAAGTTAATGTGGGACAGAGACGGGTTCCCACGGAGAGGGCCTCAGAAAAGCCGCCAATCACATGGGTTCAAGTACCTCTGCCCAGCAGCGTCCCACTTGAAAGGTCTCAGCGACCGGCGTTTCGTTGTTTTCGCTGCAATCAGATAGGACACAGAGTGGCTGAATGCCCTGTACCTCCGTTACGAGTACAGGCCCAAAAGCCGGCTACGGGGGTAGCGACCAGAGGCCGACCACGGCAGCCACAAGAGTGTACCCAAGCACTTCAAGGATCAAAGTCCGTCATAGACCATCAGGCTTGTGATATTACACCAACCACTGTGGCGGGGAAATTCCTGGTGGTGTCGGGCGACAGTGATGACGACGAGCCGGAGGACCCTACGGTGAGCAAAACTGTGTTCCCTTTTGTCATATCTGTGGTGCTGAGGAATCCCCGAAGCACGACGGGTTTTCAGTATGGTGCTTTAATAGACACTGGATGTACCCGTTGTCTGGTGCGGAGAAGCGTGGTGGATGCTCTGGGCCTACAGATAAAAAAGCTAAAAGTTCCTATGAAGTTCAAACAGATGGACGGGTCCTTATTGGGGGGGCGGGGTGCCTGCTAACCATGTAACTGAACAAGTGTTGTTGGCGATAGGTGAACATCTAAATCTGACCGAACACAGGTGAGATCTTATATTAAGACCTACCTAGTGGCGATAAGAGCGGCAAAGTCTAGCTACTTCTCTGCTCTTATTGCATCTGCAGAGAACCGCCCAGCTGCGCTGTTTAGGGTGACCCGCTCCCTACTTCAGGTGGGGGTACGGGAAGATCCCTTAAAGGGTCGAGCTGAGGATTTTGTACAATTCCTGCATGATAAAGTCGCTCAGATTTGGGAAGGCCTGGACTCCGATTGGGTAGATCCAGGGGAGGAGACGGGAGCAGGTCTTGAGAGCGTTATCTGGGAAGAGTTTGATTCTGTGGCTCCTGAGGACGTGGACAGGATTCTGGGCAAGGTTAACGCTGCCCCATGTTTATTGGACCCGTGTCCCTCCTGGTTGGTACTGGCCTCCCGGGAGGTTACACGAGGCAGGCTCCAGGGGATTATAAATGCTTCTCTGAGTGAGGGTGTCTTTCCCGCCGCCTTGAAAGAGGCGGTTGTGAAGCCCCTCCTCAAGAAGCCTTCCCTGGACCCGGCTATATTATCAAATTATCGTCCAGTCTCCAATCTTCGCTTTGTTGCGAAGGTTGTTGAGAGTGTGGTGGCGCGACAACTACCCCGATACCTGGATGAAGTTGTCTATCTGGATCCGTTCCAGTCGGGCTTCAGGTCACGATACAGCACAGAAACGGCATTGGTCGCATTGGTGGATGATCTCTGGAGGGCTCGGGACAGAGGTTGCTCCTCTATCCTGGTCCTATTGGATCTCTCAGCGGCTTTTGATACCATCGACCATGGTATCTTACTGCACCGGCTGGAGGGGTTAGGAATAGGGGGCACCGTGCTTCGGTGGTTCTCCTCCTTCCTCTCTGACCGTTCGCAGTTTGTGTTGGCAGGGGGGCAGAGGTCGACCTCGAGGCACCTTATTTGTGGGGTGCCGCAAGGGTCAGTCCTCTCACCCCTTCTGTTCAACATTTATGTAAAACCGCTAGGTGAGATCATCCGTGGTTTTGGGGTGAGTGTTCATCAGTATGCTGATGACACACAACTATACATCTCCACCCCAGGCCACCCCAATTATGCCCTTGCTGTGATGTCCCGTTGCCTGGAGGCCGTGCGAATCTGGATGGGGAGAAACAAACTCAGACTCAACCCCTCCAAGACCGAGTGGCTGTGGCTTCCGGCGTCCCGGTATAGTCAGCTGGTACCATCACTGACAATAGGGGATGAGATCTTGCTCCCCACAGAGAGGGCCCGCAACTTGGGTGTCCTCCTGGATTCACGGTTATCTTTAGAAGATCATTTGACGGCCGTGGCCAGGGGTGCCTTTTATCAGGTTCGCCTGATCCACCAGTTGCGTCCCTTTCTGGATCGGGACGCCTTGCGCACGGTCACTCATGCCCTAGTTACCTCCCGTATGGACTACTGTAATGCTCTCTACATGGGGCTCCCCTTGAAAAGCACCCGGAGGCTCCAACTGGTCCAGAACGTAGCCGCACGGGTGATTATGGGCGCAGCTCGTTACGCCCATGTAACACCTCTCCTACGCGAGCTGCACTGGCTCCCGGTGGTCTTCCGGGTGCGATTCAAGGTGTTAGTTATCACCTTTAAAGCGCTCCATGGCTTAGGACCTGGGTACCTACGAGACCGTCTTTTGCCACCAATAACCTCCCACCGACCAGTTCGTTCTCACAGGGAGGGACTACTCAGGGTACCGTCAGTCAAATTATGTCGACTGGTGACTCCCAGGGGGAGGGCCTTCTCTGTGGGGGCTCCAACCCTTTGGAATGAACTGCTCCCGGAGATACGGAATATCCCTGATCTCCGTGCTTTCCGCCGTGCCCTCAAGACCCTGATGTTCCAACAGGCAGGGCTAAACATACAAACATGCGAATGATTTTTTAAATGTTATCTAATTCTGGGTTTTATTTAATTGACCAAACTAAGTAACAATTTTAATTAGCAATTTTATGATGTTTGTGTGTCTATATTTTTCTTGACTGTACACCGCCTTGAGTCCTACGGGAGAAAGGCGGTATAGAAATATAATAAATAAATAAATAAATAATAAATAAATAAACATCAAGAGTCCATCCAGTTTATTGTGGTTGAAAAAATGATAGAGCCAGTTATTCTGGGTCTCACATGGTTAGATAAATGGCAACCTGTGCTTCCACAGAGGTGTTGCTTACACCGGACTTTCCTATTGTTTACCAAGACCTTTCAGCCGTCTTTAGTGAAGAGGAATGCGAAGTACTACCCCCCCATCGGACTACGGATTGCGCTATCAAGTTGGTGCCTGGGGCTAAGTTACCGAAACCTCGAATGTATTCCATGACCCAACAAGAATTATCCGAGTTACGACAATATATCGACAAAAATTTAGCTAGAGGTTTCATCATCCCTAGTAGATCTAGGATGGCTGCCCCAGTCTTCTTCAGGGAGAAGAAGGACAGTGGGGTTCGGTTATGTGTTGACTTCCGAGATTTGAATGGAGTATGTATAGAACATCTATACCCCCTTCCGCTTATGAAGGATTTGTTAGCTGCGCTACCTACAGGACGGGTATTTACAAAACTCGATTTACGGGAAGCGTACTACCGAGTATGTATCAAACAGGGCAATGAATGGAAGACCACTTTCAACTGCCCTCTTGGTAGCTACCAATATAGAGTTATGCCATTTGAACTTCAAGGCGCTCCAGCAGTATTCATGCAACTTATCAACGAAGTTTTGCATGAACATTTGTATAGAGGAGTTCTTGTTTATTTAGACGACATTCTAATATATACGCGCACCTTGGAAGAACACGTTGTGTTAGTCCGTCAGGTTTTAGAGAAGTTGTTAGCTGCTAAACTGTTTATAAAACTTTCGAAATGTGAGTTCCATAAATCAAAAATAGATTACCTTGGGTACAGGATCTCAAGCGATGGGATAGAAATGGATCCACGTAAAGTCCAAGCTATAGTTGAGTGGCAAGCGCTGAAAACCAGGAAACAACTCCAAAGTTTCCTTGGTTTCGCGAATTTCTATCGCCAATTCGTCCCCGCATTTGCCGCTATAGCACTACCGTTAACAGACCTGTTACGCACTAAATCCCCTGTGATAAAACCAAGACCAAACCAGTTATTGCAATGGACAGCTCAATGTCAAAGTGCGTTTGAACAGTTGAAATATCTTTTCACCAGAGAACCGGTACTTAAACACCCTGATCTGTCTTGTGAATTCATCGTTCAAGCCGATGCTAGTGACGTTGCTGTGGGAGCTGTGTTGCTGCAAAAAGATGAACAGGATAGGATACGCCCTTGTGCTTATACCTCATGCAAATTAAACACCACAGAGCGAGGGTGGGCGATCTGGGAAAAGGAGGCCTTCGCTGTCCGTTGGGCTCTACTTACATAGCATCACATCCTGGAAGGGGCTACTATCCCGTTTGAGGTATGGACAGACCATAAAAATTTAGAGGCATTACAAATGCCTAGACGTCTGTCCCCAAAGCAACTACGCTGGGCACAATATTTTCGAAGATTCAATTTCAGACTCAAATATGTGCCAGCAGGAAAGAACTTCCTCGCCGATGCACTTTCTCGTATGCCACAATATAACAGTAAGCGCGAGGAAGTAGTGGAATCTCTTATACCACCTATTGAGAGTGGGCATGCGGTTGCGGCGGTGTTACAGAAAGAAGCGTCCTTCTTAACGAATCTTCGGATAGCTATCAGCCAGGATACGTGGGTAAATCAAAGCCAAATGTCAGTAATCCTATGAGATGGATTAGGGTGGAATGGGGATCGTTTATACATTCCAGAACCGCTTCGAGCTACAGTTTTAAGACGGTGCCATGATGCCAAACCAGCAGGTCACTATGGTTTCCTTAAAACACTTCACCTGATTAGACGTCAATTTTGGTGGCCACGAATGCGTGGTGAAATTGAACGTTACGTAAAAACGTGCCCAACATGCGCGGCAGCAAAACCATGGTCAGGGAAACCACTCGGTCAATTACAATCGGTGGCTGATCCTAGTCATCTGTGGGAGGAGGTGGTGATGGATTTTATAGTGGACCTTCCGCCCAGCAATGGACATACCGTTATTTGGACAGTAGTAGACCTATTTTCAAAGCAGGCGCATTTTATACCCTGTCGGGGTTTACCATCTACCCGACGATTGACAGGCATGTTTATAAAACATATCTACCACCTTCACGGGGTCCCGAAGCGTATTATATCAGATCGGGGTGTCCAGTTCACCGCCCAGTTTTGGAGGTCTTTCATTCATAGAATAGGGTCTACTCAAGGATTAAGTTCAGCCTTTCATCCCAGTACAAATGGAGCAGCCGAACGAGCTAATGCTGCTGTGGAACGATATCTACGTTGCTACGTTTCGTATCAGCAAACTGATTGGTCTGCCTTACTCCCGTTCGCTGAAGTCGCGTAGAACAATATCAGCCACCATAGCATGGGATTTTCTCCTTTCCAGATCATCTATGGAAGAGAATTCCCTGTCATACCTGAGGTAGAACCTCCAGCTACAGGTGTATCTACGCATTCCAGTTGGGCCGACAAGATCCGACAAACGTGGCCAGCGGTAAAAACGGCGCTTCAAAAAGCAGCAAATGAATACAAACGATAAAAAAAGAGCCGACCCAAAACCGTTTTCTGTAGGGGATCACGTGTATCTATCTACAAAATACTTGAAATTACGATTACCTAGTAGGAAACTAGGTCCCAAATACATAGGTCCTTTTCCTATAACACGTGTGATCAACCCTGTCACTGTCATGCTTAAGCTATCTTCACTGTTAGGAAAAATACATCCTGTTTTTCATAGCAACCTCCTTAAACCTGTCAAAGAGGAAAGGCCCACACATCAGCCTGTTTCCCCGGGACCGAGTCATTCAGATCAATATGAGATAGATAAAGTATTGGATTCACGTCTACGTAGAGGCAGGTTACAGTACTTAGTACGGTGGAAGGGTTATCCACTAGCACAAGCATCTTGGGTGGCAGCTCCAGACATTCATGCCGACCGGTTGCTCTGTCGGTATTATCGTAAATATCCAAATAAACCAGGTCCCAGTGGGTAGAACGGTTGCTATACTAACATCTTTATTTTGTTTCCTGCAGGTGGACACCTGGTAGAGAGGAGCCGCCTGTCGAGCCTCGGTTGGGGCTCGCCATCACTGGGGAGGACGACGAGGAGGGGGCAAGCTGCTGGACTCTCCGGGGGGGTGTCATCAGCTGTTTGAGAAGTCTTTACCACTCGCACACAAAACGAAGCAAACTCTTTCATCGGAGATAGGGGGGGCATGGAGTTTGCAGATGATGCTGCCTTGTGATGTAACAGAGGCGCGCTCCTCCTACAGGCCAGCTAGGGGAAGGAGGGATGATGTTGACTGTTTGATTGCCACTTGATTTGTTAACTGTTTAATTGCCACTTGATTTATTGCTGCGTATATAAAAGGCGCTACACTGCGATTGCGTGTAGCGCTAACTTTAAACCTTGTTTCCGGCTTGTGCCTTTCTCCTGCCTGTGTTTGCTGTGCTGAACCTAATTAAAGGATTGCAACTGCTTTATTCCGTTCTGGTGGTGGCTTGTTTCCAGTGCAGTTGGGTGGACTGGCCGAGAGAGGCTCCGCATTGATTTTAGAGAAATAAACGCCATATGCCTGGAAAATACATACCCACTCCCCCTCATGAAGGACCTACTAGCCCACCTGGCAAAGGGAAAGGTGTTCACAAAACTGGACCTACAAGAGGCTTACTATAGAGTACGAATTAAAGAAGGAGATGAGTGGGAAACTGCCTTTAACTGCCCATTAGGCGGGTTCCAATTCAAAATGATGCCCTTTGGCCTACAAGGAGTCCCCAGGATCTTCATGCAGCTGATCAATGAGGTGCTGCATGAGCACCTATACAAAGGAGTCCTCGTGTACCTAGATGACATTCTCATCTTCACTGAGACCCTTGAGGAACACATCAAATTAGTATGCCAGGTACTAAAGAAACTGCTCGCAGCTAAACTATATGCAAAGCTGTCAAAATGTGAATTCTACAAGTCCAGTCTAGACTACCCAGGCTACCGAGTGTCAAACAAAGGCATAGAAATGGACCCAGCAAAAGTTAAAGCCCCTTTATACCCGAAAGCAGCTGTAAAGCTTCCTGGGGTTCGCAAATTTCTACCAACAGTTCATCCCCTCTTTTGCTGAAATCACCTTGCCCATCATGGAACTGTTAAAAATGGGGGAAGGCTCACAACGACTAAGCCAACCCCTAGAATGGACCTTAGAGTGCCAATGGGCGATCTAGAACCTCAAAAAGCTGTTTGCCAAGGAGCCAATACTCAAAACATCCCAATCCAGAACAACTCTTCATGGTTCAGTGATGTGGCCGTCACAGTGATCCTCCTTCAAAGGAATAAAGAAGGCAACCTGTAACCCTGTGCATACACCTCCAAAAAATTGACAGAACCTGAGAGGAGGTGGGCAGTGTGGGAGAAGGAAGCCTACGCAGTCTGGTGGGCCCTACTAATGTGGTGACACTTTCTAGAGGATAGCCAAATACCTTTTGAGGTGTGGACTGATCACAAGAACCTGGAGGCACTCAAAAACCCCTGAAGACTCTCCCCAAAACAAGCCAGATGGGTGCAGTACTTTAAATAGTTTAACTTTGAGCTAAAATACATCCCAGGGGGGAAATCCCCCGGCTGATGCGCTGTCACATAAACCACAATATGACAGCAAACGTGAGGAAGTGGTCCACACTATGCTCCCTCCTCCCAACTGGCAGCACAAGCCACAGATGAAGCAACAAAGAAACGCAGATGGGTGGGATGACCCAAAGGCTAAAACATGAACTGCCAAATGACCAGTGGTAACAAGGACAACAAGAGGGTGCTGACCCTCAAGAATGGAATAGCATGGAAAGACTCAAAACTGTATTTGCCCAACAACCTACGGGTCCAAGTACTCCAGAAAAGTCACGACTCCAAGCAAGCGGGACATTTTGGCTATTTAAAAACCTTACACCTGGCCAGGAGGCAATTTTGGTGGTCAAAGATGTAGAAGGATGTTGAGGACTATGTGAAGACCTGCGCCACATGTACAGTCATGAAAAAAATGCCAGGGAAATCCCCAGGACTGCTCCAACAAGTGGCAGACCCATCTTGGCCCTGGGAGGAGATTGTCATGGATTTCATCGTAGAACTACCTGATAGTGGGGGAAACATGGTCATTTGGACCGTAATAGACCTGTTCTCAAAACAAGCCCACTTCATAGCTTGCCCTAGTCTCCTGTCTGTAAATAAGCTGGCTAAATTGTTTGTAAACCACATCTATAGGCTGCACAAGGTTCCCTGCAGGATTATCTCTGATAGGAGGGTCCAATTCACCAAGTTCTGGAGGGAGTTCATAAGGTCCATTGGGTCCTTGCAGGGGCTTAGCTCGGCATTTCATCTGAGTACCAATGGGCCGTGATGAGAGCGAACGCAATGTTACAGCAATACTTGAGATGCTATGTCAACTATCAACAAACTAATTGGACAGAACTGCTGCTGTTTGCTGAACTGGCATACAACAACATGGTGCATAGTAGCACTGGGTTGACCCCTTTCCAAGTCATCAGTGGTGTGGAGTTCGTCCCCATGCCTGAACTCCCTAGGGAGCCACCCTCATCCATGTCATTGACTGAATGGATGGAGTCCCTGAAGAAAGGATGGGAGAATACTAAGCAAGCCCTTTGACAAGCAGAAAAAACCCATAAAGTGCAAGGCAACAAGCGTCTAGCTTCCCATGTGCCTTTCCAAGTGGAAAGTAAGGTTTACCTCTCAATGAAGTATTTGAAGCTAAAGCTCCCTTGTAAGAAGTTAGGGTCCAAATTTATTGGACCTTTTCCAATAGTGAAAATGATTAACCCTGTTACCGTGCAGCTTAAGCTCCCCTGCCTACTGGGGAAAGTGTATCTGGTTTTACACAGCAGCTTGTTAAAACCAGCGGTAAGCTCCCAGCTCAGGCCGGTAGATTGGGCAGCCCCAAAATCAATTGTAGTACAGGGAGAGATGCACTATGAAGTCAAGCGGATTTTAGACTTGAGAGTGTACAACAGGAGGTTGCAGTATTTAGTACAATGGAAATGGTACCCAGTATCAGAAGCTACCTGGCTCAAGAGTTGGGATGTGAAAGCTGATAGGTTGGTTAAGCAATTTCATGAGAGATACCCACAGAATCCTAAAGGACCACCGGGGGAGGTAGAGGGGTTAAATTGGGTCCCAAGTAACCTCTTTGAGATTTTTCCTTTTCCCTTGCAAGAAGTACTTTTCCATTAAGGGTGGGTGGGGGCACCTGTCAATTCTGAAGCTAGCCTGATTGAGGCCGTTTTGGAGGCTTCAGTGCTGCCACAATGGTGCTGAGGGATAGGGAGGGGGGAATAGAGCTAGCTGGGGTTTTGTAGCCAAAACAAAATAGTTTCCTCTGTGAACCAAGGACATTCCCACAGGTGGCTGAAGAGAGGAGTGAAGTTTCCAAGCAATCGGATAGCACCTTGATTGGACCACGTGACTGATTATTTGGGCAAGGGGGAAAAACTTTTACTTTTAATTAGGTGAAAACCGCGGGAACCTTTAGATTCGGTTTTCACCAGTCTGTGCCAATATGGTATATCCAATAAACTTGTTCTTTGAGAAAACTACTTGCCTCAGAGTTCTGCTTGTTATGGGTGTATTACTTGGAACCCTGACAATTAACTTATGAGAAATATAAAGGAAGGAAGTCTCGACTTGTCTTTCGTCTCAAGCCGCGAACGTAACAAATCACCACAAGCAGAGATGAGATTGCAAGTTTTACTAAGGGTATTGTAGATTCATAGCCAAAAGCAAAGCACAAGTCGGATGGTTGGTTCAAAGTCAGTGCTGTGCGCAACTGCCACACGGCGCTATTTATCCCAAACTTAACTCCGAAACCAGCATCCGGCACTTAGTATCCCAACCACTCCCCCCTGATCAGCTGTTTAGCAGTCGTGTTAGTTCCGACGTCATCGAACATTGCCGACCAGGAACCGAGTGGGAAGTTGATGGGTTCAGGGATCGCTGTGTGTGCCATGCCGTCTCGCGCATCAAAACTGCCATCTGCTGTTTTGCTCCCCATTCCATACGGGTGACATCTTTATGGCCTCCCAGACCCCCCAGCAATGGCGAGCTCCGGCAGGGCTCGACAGGAAGGAAGGAAGGAATATTAACCAAGCAGAAGCTTTTGGAAATAAAAGACATGGTCTTTAATTTCAGCTGCTTTAATAAGAAGACCATATTTGGTAGCTAAGAAAAGGTAATTATTTAAGACCTGTTCCATTCTGAACTGCTGGAGAATTAGCGACTGTAAGATTAGTTGACATAGTATATATAATATGAAATAATTAAATTATAATTAAATATAACTAACACCTTCAATACAACATCTGTAAATATGCTTAGTAAGATACTGCCAGATAATTAAGCACAGATTGAACTGCATGTTTATTTATTCTAATATCCAATCAAATGTTTCTAAAACAATATCCCAAAATGGAAGATTCTACATGTAATGAAAAAATGTGAACATATTTTTCTAATCTCATGCAATTTTGTAGATTTCAAAATTTCCTTTTAGAATGGTACATTCCATCTACAGTAGTGGCCAAGATTGTGGAAACCTTTTGGGAAAAGTATATTTTTGAGGTTTGATGGCTAATAACACTACTTTTTTGGGAGTTTCAAGATAATCATATTCCACTGCTGGAATGGCCTGGGAATAGCCCAGACCTTAACCCAATTGAAAATCTATAGAGCCGACTAAAGAAACTTGTTAGTCAGAAGCGACCCAGCAATAATACCCAGTTAATAGAAGCAATCATTCAATCTTGGTTTCACATTATAACAGCTGCAGAACTAAAAGAATTACAGCCTTACAACGTCTCCATGGGAAGACATTGTAAGGCTGTAATTCATGCTAAAGGTTACCCAACTAAGTATTAACTGACATGATAATTTTTGTTTATCTCGTTTTTTCTATGTTGATACTTTTTATCTCATTTTTTCTATGTGTTTCACTTTTCTACTTTATATTGAAACGGCTATTCTAATAGCAAATCCTTCATAAAAGTTATTGCATTACATTCTTGATTAAATTATCTTTCCATTGATATATAATTTTATGGTACTACTCCCCCCCCCCAAAAAAAGTGGTGTCATTAGCTAGTTTTAGAAAATACTTTTCCCAAAAGGTTTCCACAATTTTGGCCACTACTGTATTCTATGGAAAGTTATTTTGATAAAATAAATAGTAATACCCTTATAAAATGTTGAAGGTGCAGTATGCATGACAGATGAGGTTTCAAAAGGGTTTTTTGAATATCCAACATCTCTGTTTGTCAGCCAAAGAGCCACCGCTATCCGAAGACATCTCCGTGGTCATGTAGTCGGCCTACAGAGCGCTGTTACCTTCCCACCAAAGTGGTCCCTATTTTTCTACTTTCATTTTTTACGTGCTAGGTTGGCAGAAGCTGGGACAAGTAACAGGAGCTCACTCCATTACATGGCACTAGGGATTCCAACCGCTGAACTGCCGACCTTCTGATCGACAAGATCAGCGTCTTAGCCACTGAGCCACCATGTTCTTTTTTTTCACACTTACATGTTACTAACTTAACAACTGCAGGGATTCATTTAACAACTGTGACAAGAAAGGTTGTAAAATGAGGCAAAATTCACTTAACAAATGTTTCGCTTAGCAACAGAAATTTTGGGCTCAATTGTACTCATACATTGAGAATTACCTGTATTGCTACACTTGAATTACAGTTTAATTACTGAGACGGCTGAGGATGGCCCTAGAAAAGCAAACAGTTAAAATGTGAAAATGTATTTAGAAAGCATACAAGTTTCTCCCCAACTGTACCTATCTGACTGGGAAACTTGAAAACGTTTTTTGTTTTGCTTCTGAAAATATTCCTTTAATATAACTTTGAAATATAACAGGTTTCAGTTAAACCTGCTTTTACAGTGATGAAAAACTAAATAGCTACAATAGTAAAATTAAATTCTACTGAAAATGTTGTAAACGTAGATACATATAATTTAACTTATTCAATTCAACTTTTTGAATTACTGATAAAAATAATAAAGGTGGGAATAAAAAAAACTAAAAAGAAAAAAAAATATTCGTGTGCCAGCTATCCTGTTGTCTAACAGCATCCTGAACTAAATTGACTTTGCTATTGGGAGTCTGCGTGAAATAGAAATAAAATAATTTATTCATGGCTTTATTTTAAAACTTATTGCTTTCCTTATTGTATAATAGTACATTAGCAAGAGAAGAAATTCCGAATAAATTATAGGTGTCATGAAATGTTAGGATCATTTTTGAACTTTCAGTTATTAAACTATATATCCACAACAAAATGCCAATGAAATAATTAATACTGAATAAACAGGTAAAATGATATTGATATGGTTTAGAAAACATTTTCTAGCTACCAGGTAGCAGCATATTGCTTGACTGCTCTGCAGAAATTTAGCATCCAGTTTTAATCTCTGAGGTGGAACAAGTCAGGTATGTAGGAATATATGAGCAATGAAGCTAGAAAAATACCTTAGAAACCACTGAAGATGATGGAAATATATGAAGCAATCAGAATATTTTTATCAGGTTTCCTTTCTAGAAAATATTTTATTTATACACATATTCCTTTCCTCTTTTCCCTGTACCTATCTATTTTTCCCTGAATCTGCTCTGAAATGTATCCTTATAATTAAGAACTATTTTTGGGCCTACAGAAAGAGCTAGAAGAAACAGCAGTTCCATCAATGGAAAAGATTAACTGAATAGGTTTGATGCTTTCTTTTATTTCATTACTATTTAAGAGAGAAGGATAAAATGCTATTAACTATTAGCTAGAAAAAAAAATGAAATAATATTCAGCAAGGTATTACCATACTTTTTATTGGTACTTACCATATTTTTCGGAGTATAAGACACACGTTTCCCCGCCCTAAAAGAGGCTGAAAATTTGGGTGTGTCTTATACTCCAACTGTAGGTTTTTCTAAGCTTTTTTTCAGCCCTAATGAGGCGCTAGCAAGTGAAGCGATCTTCCAAGCTTTGCCTGCTCCCTCCGACTCTCAGATGTGCTTTAAAAGCTTTTTTTCAGCCCTAATGAAGTGCTAGCGAGTGAAGTGATTTGCCTTCCGAGCTTTGCCTGCTTTTCTCATTGCTGCTCCCTCTCAGCTGTGCTTTAGCAGGGGATAAAAAGTGTGTGCGCGGGCTCAAAACCAGCAATGTGCTGAAGCTGACCAAACTAAGGACGCTAGGCAGATGAATACCTGGTAGGCAGATTTCCCCCCCCCTATTTTCCTCCCCAAAAACTAAGCTGCGTCTTATACTCTGGTGTGTCTTATACTCTGAAAAATATGCTACATCTTAGTGAAATATTTCAGCAAATAAGCTTTAGTATGTATCACATTGATTAATGAAACAGTAAGAAAAATTATATTAAATTACTGAGCAGCTTAGTGCTCTCTGGAACAGTAATGTGTGTTACAAATAACAATCCTACATCAGTATTTTATTAGTACAGTACTTTGAGGAGGTCAATAATGACATGAGGATATGTGGCCCACTGATAAAGAATTAAAACTTCCAGCACCCATATTCAACAATATTAATTACAGGTCAACAACCCTGGAGGATCATTTTCTTATTTATGTAATGGAAGGATAGTAAACAAGAAAACACTGCTTGTAGCAACTGCTCTTCCTTGGTTAATCTAGACGTTCCATAATCTTAGAACAAATAGCCCATCCCAACCTATCCAATCAGTTAACCAGAGCAAAGGGAAACAAAACAGTTAATGTCACTTAGTCCTTTCCAGTAAACTGAAATTGTTTTGTACAGCATACTCAAAAGATAGGTGATACTACATATCCTGCACAATGTGAATTGTGCTTTTACAGCTAGCAGTGGTAGGTAGCAGTGTGACTATAAATGACTTAAATATAAATGAATTTGCACTTTCAGTTTTTATGTAGCAATCAACAGCACAATTTGGTTTTGTCAAGTTATCAATTAAATTATTTTGGTAAATTTATCATTAATACTAGCTCTTCCTATGCTATGTAGCATATCAGCCATTGCTGTTCCCAAGCCCGGATGAGAAAGAACAAGGTTTAGGGATTGGGCTGGCAACCCATAAAAATTATAACCACTACAGAAACATATATACCTCCATGATATATAATGGAGATAAAGAATGAGGCAGCATATACTGCTCTGGTTTTTTGAACCAGCAAGCGAAAAACTTCGTTAAGGCAATAGATAGCTCCTTCATAAATAGTATCTTCTTAGGACCTTATTTATGGAACTCTACTGTTTCCTCTTATCACCAACTTTTTTAAAAAATATAGAAAACTGGGGGGAAAATCCACACAATCGATGTTTATTTTTACTTGCAATTATATTCAAGGAATAGGAGTATGAGTAGAGGTATCCTACTGCGACGCCTCGAGGGGTTAGGGGTGGGAGGCACTGTTTTACAGTGGTTCTCATCCTACCTCACGGGTTGTTCGCAAGCGGTGTTGGCGGGGGGACAGAGGTCGGCCCCGAGGCCCCTTATGTGTGGGGTGCCCCAGGGGTCGGTCCTCTCTCCCCTTTTGTTCAACATCTATATGAAGCCGCTGGGGGAGATCATCCATGGTTTTGGAGTGGGGTATCATCAGTATGCTGATGATACCCAACTTTTTCTATCCACCCCAAATCAGCCCAGCGATGCCCTCGACGTGATGTCCCGGTGCCTGGAAGCGGTGCGGCTCTGGATGGGGAGGAACAGGCTTCGGCTCAACCCTGCCAAGACGGAGTGGCTGTGGGTACCGGCATCTTGCTTCCATAGGGATGCTCTACCGCTGGTTATAGGGGGTGAGGTGTTGCCCCCTGTTGACAGGGTGTGCAACTTAGGCGTCCTCCTGGATTCACGGTTGTCTCTGGAAGATCATGTTATGACCATGACCACGGGGGCATTTTCCCAGATTCATCTGGTGCGCCAATTGCGCCACCTGGACCAAGATGCCCTACGCATGGTCACTCATGCGCTGGTCACCTCCCGGATTGACTACTGCAACGCTCTCTATATGGGGCTGCCCCTGAAGACCATTCGGAGGCTTCAGCTGGTGCAGAATGCGGCCGCGCGGGTAGTGATGGGAGTGTCCTGATGCTCTCATGTTACACCCCTCCTGTGCGACCTGCATTAGTTACCTGTTGCCCTCCGTGTCAGATTCAAGGTGCTGGTGATTACCTATAAAGCCCTACATGGCTTAGGACCGGGATATTTGGCAGACCTTCTGCGGCCAGCAGTAGCTCCCCATCGTCCAGTGCGTTCCCACAGAGAGGGCCTACTCGGGGTGCCATCGGCCAGACAGTGTCGGCTGGCCACCCCTAGGGAGCGAGCCTTCTCTGTGGGCGCACCTACCCTCTGGAATCAGCTCTCTCTGGAGCTCCGGATGGCCCCCGATCTTCACTCTTTTCGCCGCGAACTAAAAATGTGGCTATTTCGCCTGGCCGGCCTGGATTGATGGGTTTTTTAAAATGGATTTTAATTGATTTTAGGGATTTTATGTGTACTTTTAACCCGGAGTTTTTGTTTTATTTTTTCTGTTTTATTGTTGTGAGCCGCCCTGAGTCCTCTCGGAGAAAGGGCGGCATATAAGTCTAAACAAATAAATAAAAATAAGAGAACACTAGATAACTACATTACTAGTTACACAGAAAAAATACAAAAAGACTATTATAGTACTAATGTATTCATTGATATTAAAGCATGAAAGGAAGCAGTTAAATGAAAAGGTATTGGAATTAGAGAATAAGAAATTAAACAACTCATTGATTTACAATAGTGATGTTAGAAACAAAAAACAAAGTTAGTAGGCATGAATTTACTTTAAACTACTACTCTTTAACAGATTTAATTTTTTCAATAAAGCATTTCTTAAGCATTAAGTACTCAGTCTTACAATTTACAGATATATAATTAGTGGAAACATTCCCTCAAACTGTAGGTAATGGAACTTACATGGACAGATCATAAGTAAGATCTTATTGTACAAAATAATAATATCCTAGCAAACAATGTGCAAACACTATACCAGAGTAAGGAATATTACACCCAACTATCTATTTAATTTGGTCTTAATTGAATATCAAAGCCTCTTTGTTTGCATTTGCTAATGTGATTAGGTTTTTGAATCATGCACTTTCTACTACATATGTGATATTGCAAAAATATTTTATTTAAGTCTTTTCATGGAATGCTTACCTGCTATTGTTTAGGATCTCAAAGACTGATTTTAGTTTTAATACCTATTGTGTGATACAAGATTAGTGAATATCTCAACAGATGTATTTGTTTAGTTTAATTAATTTACTTTAAAATTCTTAAATTTATTAATAATTTATTCCTTTAATCAATTTATTCATCCATTGTTTGTACACAATTAGCAGTTACATTACAGGGGTTTAACAACTTTCAGACAGATACCACATATTTATTCCCATGAGCTCTAAAGCACCATTCAGCCTTTGAATCAATAATGCTGCAGAATCCTAGAATATGTCATAATAGATTGTTTACTCTAGGCATTCAGATTAGAAAACTGCTTTCATCTAACATATATCTGTATTCTTTATATAGTAGCTCTAAGACGATTAGAACATTTTCACGAGTTTCCTATTTCTATAGTCAAATAGTATTTTTGAAAGTTCAATAAAATACTAAAATATAATTTCACATAGTAACCCCAAATATATGCTAGTATGTTAATATCTGTATTTCTTTTAGGTTAAACAGCTTTTCTAAATATAAAAATTAGGATATAGTAATACTTTAAGGGTAGAAAAAAATCTGCAAAAATGTATAGATTATTCTCCAATATATAGTTACATTCTTAAAAAATCTATACACAGTAACTTCAATTTGAACTTGAAGTTTTCCCTTAGACATGGAAGTTAGCTGGGTGATTTTGGACAAGTCACTTTCTCAATCCACCTCACCCATTCCCACCCCACCGAGATCTTATGGAAAAATCAGGAAGCAGGAACATTCTGTATACTACCTTGAGTTACACAAGTAAAGATGAGATTTACACAAATAATTAATTTAAATTGATACTCCTTGCACATATCCATCTTACCTTCATTCATAATTATTACTGCTTCTTCTGTTATTTGACTTCCGGATCCAACTGATGTTTGTGCATAAAAATAGAACTTGTATCGAGTGCTATAATTCAGGTTGCTTAAAATCAAGCTGGTCTCATTGGCAGGAATATTGATCTCTTCCAAGTGACGTAATTCATGAGTACTATTAACTGTTGTTATATAGAATACAAAATACAATTAATTTTGTATTTAACTACTGAAGCCAAGCATTTACGTAACATGCTGAAACTTGTATTGACATACTGCATTAGCACTATTCAGAGAGTATAAATATATAAATATAATATAAAAATATATTTATATATATATTTAATTTAAATATTATATATATATATATATATATATATATATAATTTAATTTAATATATTTAAATATATTTTAAATAACATATATTTATTAAAATATAAATATAATCCTGCTTATAATTTAGAACAATTTTTGTTTGTGAAGTTGTGCTGTAGCTTCCTGCATGTATAGATTTCAAAGGCCTACAAAGTTGTAATTTTGAAAGTAATGTGTACAGCTTACATGTTCACTTAATTAGCTTCCTAACATCTGGTTAAGAAGATGCTATTACATCTTCTTAAGATACACAATGCAGGTCAGCAGCACCAAATATAAATTCTCACTAAGCAACTTTGTGCTGTCTGCATCTTCCGCAACTTTTGTCCCCAAGGCGTAATGCATACTTTTCTCTGAAGCAGAGAAAGGTCATTGTATAGTTTTTACAAGGAAATACTGTGTTACCCCCTTTACATAATAATTTTGTAAAATTTAACAGTGTTCATTTCCAATTCTTAAAAACTGATTCATATAGAAAAGTATTAACCAATCAACCTAAAATAAAATTATCTGCCACAATGTCCTACCTGTCAATGACTACTTCAACCACAACAATACACTAGCAAATAATAGATACAAACTCAAGGTAAACCGCTCCAAACTCGATTGCAGAAAATATGATTTCAGTAACAGAGTGGTCAATGCCTGGAATGCACTACCTGACTCTGTGGTTTCTTCCCCAAACCCCCAAAACTTTAACCTTAATGTTACTAATCTCAAGGATCAGACCCAATAACAGACATAGACTCATTAATATTTAATCAGGTAGCCTTTTATTAACATTTATCTTCTCATTACAGCAATCATTAGCAAGAACATCTGGAGCAGCGTGGAGCAACCTTAAGTACCTGGGAGGCAGAGTCTGAGGTAAGGAGTGGTCTAGGGAGGAGGTGGATGTATGGATTGTGTAGATTAACCCTTGCAGTCCTAGGCCATGTTTACCTGCTTCTGTGGGTGAGGCATTTACACGTGATAAATCCCCCTCTAAATGCCTAACCTGCATGTGTGTGCTTTGCATTTGGGGAAGAGAGGAGAGGAGAACGCATAGTTTGGATACTAGGTATGCGTGTTGCTTGCCCTGCAGAGGTTTCGTTAATATATCCGCTGTTTGTTTTTCGGTGTCACAATATGTGGCTTTGATGAACCCTATTTTCGATAGTTGTCTCACATGTTTGTGCTTTATCTATCTATCTGGACCCGTGCCAGTCGGGCTTCAGGCAGGGGTACAGCACAGAAACGGCATTGGTTGCATTGGTGGATGATCTCTGGAGGGCTCGGGACAGGAGTTGCTCCTCTGTCCTAGTCCTATTAGATCTCTCAGCGGCTTTTGATATCATCGACCATGGTATCATCCTGCAGCAGTTGAGGGGGTTAGGAATAGGGGGCACCATTCTGCGGTGGTTCTCCTCCTTCCTTTCCGACCGCTCACAGTTTGTGTTGGCAGGGGGGCAGAGGTCGACCTCGAGGCATCTCACATGGGGAGTGCCACAAGGGTCGGTCCTCTCGCCCCTTCTGTTCAACATTTATGTGAAGCCGCTGGGTGAGATCATCCGTGGTTTTGGGGTGAAGTGTCATCTGTACGCTGATGATACTCAGCTGTACATCTCCACCCCAGACCACCCCAACGATGCCCTTGATGTGATGTCTCGCTGCCTGGAGGCTGTGCGGGTCTGGATGGGGAGGAACAGGCTCAGACTCAACCCGTCCAAGACCGAGTGGCTGTGGCTACCGGCATCCCGATATAGTCAGCAGGTGCCATCGCTGACTATTGGGGATGAATCTTTGCCCCCCACAGAGAGGGCTCGCAATCTGGGTGTCCTCCTGGATGCACGGCTGTCTTTAGAAGAGCATATGATGGCCATGGCCAGGGGGGCCTTTTATCAGGTTCGCCTGATTCGCCAGTTGCAGTCCTTTCTGGATCGGGATGCCTTGCGCACGGTCACTCACGCCCTTGTCACTTCCCGGCTGGACTATTGTAATGCTCTCTACATGGGGCTCCCCCTGAAGAGCACTTGGAGGCTCCAACTGGTCCAGAATGCGGCCGCGCAGGTAGTTATGGGCGCAACTCGTTGTGCCCGCATGACACCCCTCCTGCGCGAGCTGCACTGGCTCCCAGTGGTCTTCCAGGTGCGATTCAAGGTGTTGGTCACCACCTTTAAAGCGCTCCATGGCACAGGACCCGGGTACCTTCGAGACCGACTTCTGCCACCAATAGCCTCCCACCGGCCAGTTCGCTCCCACAGAGAGGGTCTCCTCCGGGTGCCATCAGCCAAGTTATGTAGGCTGGCGACACCCAGGGGAGGGCCTTCTCTGTGGGAGCCCCAGCCCTGTGGAATGAACTGCCCCCAGAAATGCATAAGATCTCCGACCTCCGGGTGTTCCGCTGCGCACTGAAGACCCTGTTGTTCCGCCAGGCTGGGCTATCAACATAATAATTTTAAGTTGGGGTATTTTAAATTTGTGGGGTTTTAAATTGAGCCAAATTTATTTAATTATTTTAAATTTTTAATCGATGTTTTGTCTTGTGTTTTTAAATAGGCTGTACACCGCCCTGAGTCCTTTGGGAGAAGAGCGGTATAGAAATAAAATTATTATTATTATTATTATTATTATTATTATTATTATTATTATTATTATTATTATTATTATTTATATCTATGTGCCTGGATCTTTGGCCTATGGCATTCGCCCCGGATATTTCAATAGCTGCCTTGTTATCCTCGTGGATGATTATGGGGTAGGAAGGTTCGGCTCAGATGCTGGTGAGTAGGTCATCGAACCACGTCAGGTTATTGGCTGCCTTGGATAAGCATATGTACTCTGCCTCGGTGGTTGATGTGGCTACGAGATTTTGCTTGCCCATGTACCAATGTACAAGGCTGTTGTTGAGGAAGAACACATAACCTGAAGTGCTCTTCCTGCTCTTTACATCTCCTGCCCAATCGGCATCTGCATGGCAGGTGAGGATTGGTCCATCGAGTGCATCCGGCTCTAGGCATAGACACGTGTCTGCGCTGCACTTCAGGTATCTGAGTACCCTCTTGACTGCTTCCCAGTGGTATACAGTGGGTTTGCCCACGTGTCTGGATAGTAAGTTGACAGATAGGGTGATGTCGGGCCTGGTCCAATTGGCAATGTACAAAAGTGACCCTATGGTTGACCTGTAGAGTGTATTGTCCTTGAATTCAGGTGCTTCGCCGTACATGTTCTTTACAAAGTCTGGTTGCATGAGGGTTTCACTTTGTTTGGCATCTGCCATGTTACACTTGTGTAGGAGTTCAATGATTTTTTTCCTTTTGAGACAAGCGAAACCCCTTGGGTGTTTCGTTGATTTGTACACCCAGATATTTGTTTATCTTCCCTAGAGACTTTAGCGAGAAATGTTCACCTAGCTTGCTAGCGAAGGAGTTACATTTTTCTTTGTATTTGCCAATGTATAGTATATCATCCATGTAGATGAGCACGTATTCTAGGGAACCGCCAACTTTTCTGACGAAGAAGCAGTTGTCTGCTGGAGTTGCAGTGAAACCCATTGTTTCGAGCACCTTAACCAGGCACTCATACCACCGTTTCCCAGACTGCTTCAACCCGTACAAGCTCTTGTTGAGTAGCCATGTGTCACTCTTGCGTGTGTCCCTGCTGTGTGGTGCCTTAACGTAGATCTCTTTGTCCAGTTTGGCATGCAGGTATGCAGTCTGCACATCGAACTGATGTACTTCCAGACCTAGGATGGACACAATTACTAATGCACTTTTAACGCTCTCTGCCCTCACGGTAGGTGAGTAGGTCTCGGTATAGTCCTCCGGGTATTTTTGGGCAAATCCTTGAGCCACCAACCGGGCCTTGTACAGTGTCTTGCCACCTTCTAGCGTTTTGATCTTAAAGATCCATCTGGTTCCTATTGGGGACTTATCTTCGGGACTTTGGCAGGTGTGAACACATGTAACTCTTTGAGACTGCTCATTTCTTTTTCCATGGCTGACTCCCATTTTAATTTTTCTTCCTGGGTGAGTTTGAGCACCTCCTCGTACGAGTTTGGGGTGATTGGGTTGGCGTGTATGTGGAATACATAGTCCTCAAGCCTTTTGGGCAACTGGTTCCTGCTTGCCCTAACCGGTCTGTTTGGGCTCGATTCGGTGTCGTGTAAGTATCTTGCTTCTCTCTGTGTGAGTGTGTCTATCTTTATCTTGGAGTGTTCTCCCTTCTATTCGCTAATCTTTACTTTCTGGTGAATGGGTTTGGGTCTCCTTTCTCTCTCGCTATCTATTGTGGTTTCTTTGGCCTGTTCCTGCGTATTCTGATTTATCTCCTGTCTGAGGAGTATTTTGTTGAGGTGTATTTTGGACCAGTTCGCTTGTTCATGGAACACAGCTGTCCTAGACACAATGAACCTGTTGTTGCTCTCTACAAACCTGAATCCCTTGGTGCCTGGTTCGTAACCCATAAATCTAAGCCTTCTGGATACCTTGTCCTCCTTGTGGCATAGTTGTTTTGGTGTACATCAGCCGTTACTCCAAACACATGTAGGTGTCCTATTTGTGGCTTCCTATTGTACATCAACTCGTACGGGGTTTTGTCAATCACGCTAGACCATAGTCTGTTTAGTGTGTAGTTGGAGTACACTAAGGCCTCTGACCAAAAATGTTGGCCAATTCCCGCATCTTCTAATGCGCACCTAAACATGGTTTATAGGGTGGAAATCCTTCATTCTACCACTCCATTCTGGAAGGCTGAAAACGGTGAGGATGTGTAGTGCAGTATCCCCTTAGACTTGAGCCAGTGTGTGAAATCCCTCGAGAGGAACTCTGACTCCGTCGGTCATTATTTGTTTTATCTGAGTGTTATGTTGGACTTCTACCCTCTTGTAGAACTCTTTAAATTTCTGATACACTTTGCTTTTGTGGTTTAGTGTGTACACGAAACTGTAGCGACTGTAGTTGTCCACGATGGTGAGGAAGTACCTTTTCTTGTATTTTATGGATGGCCTTAGGGGCCCCACTAAGTCCATGTGTACTAGGTTAAAAATGTGACTGGTGGTGCGTGTTGTCTTCTTGGGCCTAGGTTTGGTTTTTAACTTTGAGCATTTATAGACCGAACACTCGAGATAATTTTCACAGTCCTTTACTTTGATACCTTCAGTACATTTGGTCATTTTTTGAATAATAGGGAAGCTAACGTGCTCCAACTTTCGGTGTAACAGGTGGGCACAACCATCATGGATGGGCTTGCCTATATTAGGTTTCCTCTGACTGTGTGGGTTGTGTTCATGTGTGTTGGCAACCCTATTTCCCTGGCCCCCTTCATCTAGCTGTCGGTTTTGCCTTCTTCTGGTTCAGTGTTTGTCTCATCTATCTCTATCCCCATGTTGGCGTTTATACTATGTACGTTGTTGCTCTCGGTATGTAGGTATGGTAGCCCTCCTCTAACTATTACCTCTCCTATGTCCTTCCTGTTCCTATTCATGAGGACCCTTCCTCCCTTGAAGGTTACCTCTATCCCTGATTCTTTGCTGAGCTTCAGTGCAGCTAGAATGTTGTGAGGTATCTCTGGGACCAGCAATACCCCCTCTATTTTTCCTATCCCTGGTAGGTAAGCGTTTCCCTTCCCTGTTACCCAGACATCACTCTGGTTGGCTACCTTGACTAGGAAATCCTCTTCTGTGAATGAAGAGAGTAGTTGCCTGTTATATGTGGTGTGATTGGTGGCTCCTGAATCTATAAGCCACATGGAGTCCTCCCTGTCTTGATGTGTCATTAGGGTGTGTTTCCCTATCCCATATAGTGACCCTGTTCGGCTGTCTCTGGAACTGTCCCTGTTTCCCCTTCTATCCCTTGGATTGGGAGAGTCCCTACGCCTATATCTATTGTCTGTTGATTGTCTCTCCGGATGTCTGGCCCTGTGCTCATGCCTGTCCCTTTCCCTGAAGTTTCTGGGGCAGTCCCTTTTGTAGTGGCTTCTGGACCCACAATTGTAGCATTCTGCTGTGTCCTGTTGCCTGTCCTGAAAGTCTACTTTCTTTATGGGCCTGTGCTCTCTGCGTGACATGGGGTGACTCTTCCTCAGGTTATTTTCCGCTATCAACCTATTGGTTAGGCTGTCAATGGATAGGTGCCCCAGGTTCAGTGAATCTAAGTGTGTGATAAAGTTATGCCAGGTGGGGTCTAAGGAATTAACTATCACACTCTTCATGGTCTGATCTGACACAATTTCCCCTCTTAGGTGTAACTCAGCCCTGGTAGCATTTAACCCTAGCAGGTGTTTGCTCATAGAAGCCCCTGGCCTAATTCTAGCAGAATAGAATTCTTTAGAAATCCTGGTTGTGGTTGCCACACTCTCACTATAGAAAAGCCCAAACATTTTTTGCATTAATTCTGATACCGTTAAGTAGTATTTGATACTGGGGTATACGGTGGGGGAAATACTGGAGATTAGTAGGCAAAAAGCCTTGTGGTGTAGGCAGCCCAGTTCAAAAGTCCATGGCCTTTCTGGGGGGTTAGTAATAAAGAACAATATATTTTCCCTCAAAAAAAACAACCTGGAGCTGTTGGCTCCACCCCAGGAGGTTAGACCCATCCATTTTTAACTTTGGGAAATCATTTGGCAAATTCCCTGTATTATTTGTTAAGTTACTTACAGCAGGTGGCTCTCCATGGTTCTGAATGTGCATATAGCCACAATACGGCATGGGGATACTTGCTGGGAGTTTAAAAGGTCCTCTCTGCACTTTTTTTTCTCTTTCTTCTTCTAGGTGGAATTGTGCATGCTCGAAGTCCATTTCAGCTCTGCAGTCGTCGGAGGAGGTTCTCGTTGCTGCAGCTCCTGCGTAGAGGTCTCTCTCAGTCGGGTAGGCCTCGGTTTCAACCTTGTATGTCCAGCGGTGAGTCGAAGGTGATCGGGTCGTTGCGATGTCGTCCGGACGAAGATCCAGTCTGCTCGGGTGGTCCTCCATCTGCGGTGAGTATCTGTTCCGGCCTCTGTGCTCCGGCGATCATGGCCTCTGAGATGGATGGTGTCACGTCCTTGGGGGTGCAGCAACGTCGGTGGGCTGGCATCGGCGTCCGCATCCCTTGCGTGGGTGGCTCAGCGCTTCCCCCCCTTCATCCCTTGTCCCCTTTTGCACTTTCGGTTTGTTCTTAGGGATTTTTAGATCTGAGCTGAAGGCGGCGGTGAGGGTCCTTATGGCCTGTTCGATCTGCTGCTCGGTTGGGGACGTTTCGTGGCCCGCGTCAGATCCCTCATCCTCATAGGGCTTGTCTTCCTCGCTGGTTTGGGGGGTGCATGCTTTTCACGCTGGCCATTTTGAATCTCGGCCTTCGATTGGTCGGTGGTCAGCCATCTTGGCGGGCTGCTCAGACAAAGATGGCTGCCATTCAAAATTTGGCGCGAGATCGGGTTCTTCGTTGTTGGTTAGGGTTTCAGCTGGGGGTGAGTTTCTTACCGAGCCGTGGTCATCAGGTCAGAACCTGATCGTGGTCTCCTCTTGCTGCTCCATGGTCCTGGATCAGGCTCTGGAGGTTCGCGATGAGGTCCTCATTGGCCGTAGGCAATCTCAGCAGTCTCAGTATGTCAAGTCGGAGTTTGTTGTTTCCTTGTGCGTCAGTTTCTTGGCTGATCTGGTCTCCGGTCCCCTTTCTGTTGTCCATCGTTGTGGATTCGGGGCCGGCCTTGGCATCAGATCTCTCTGGTGTTCCCACTGGGAGGTTGCCATGAGGGGACAACTATGCCGCCATCCTTTTGGTTTGTGCTCAGGTGTTTGGCTTCTTCTTTTCTTCGGATGTGATTGTCCTTCTGGCATATCTTCTCATTATTGGGTCATTAAACCATCCTCTGCTACCATTTTGTTACTAATCTCAAGGATCGGACCCAATAACAGACATAGACTCATTAATATTTAATCAGGTAGCCTTTTATTAACATTGATCTTCTCATTACAGCAATCATCAGCAAAAACATTTGGAGCAGCATGGAGCAACCTTAAGTACCTGGGAGGCGGAGTCTGAGGTAAGGAGTGGTCTAGGGAGGAGGTGGATGTATGGATTGTGTAGATTAACCCTTGCAGTCCTAAGCCATGTTTACCTGCTTGTGTGGGTGAGGCATTTACACGTGACACTTAAACTGTCTACTGTTGACCTCACCCCATTCCTAAGAGGTCTGTAAGGGGCATAGTGTCCTACCGTCCCTGTCCTAATATTCCTTTTTACTCTTACTCTTTTCATGTATTCAAATTATGTTTATACTTTTACCTGTTATCTTATATATGCTTAACAAATAAATAAATAAAATAAATAAAATATTAATTATTCAATAAAGATACGCTTGGTGGATTCATTTTTTGTTAAAGTTTTACTTACTTGGTTGAAACTTTAATGTGTATCCCAGCAGAACTCCATTTGGATGAGAAGGTGGTCCCCATTCCAAAGTAAGAGAGTCCAGATTTTGATTGGTAATCTTTAAAAAAGAGGGTGCACTGGGAACTTTAAAACACACACACACAAACACCACACACACACATCACAACATAAAGTTAATTTTAATAAAACTCAAATATTATATAAAATATTTTAAATGTTCCTTTTAAATTATCATCACATTTTATTTAATACAATACCAAGGTTACATGTGGATTTTCTAAAATTAGGATGCAGTTTCTGGAACTCTTTGGAAAGTTACTCATTACTGCTAATATGTGCCTGAATTCTGCAGATATGTTGTTATGCTGTCAAAATCAACTAATAATGCTTTATTTGTTATATGACTAACTTTACTGTTAATTTCTCCCTTCATATTTCCATTCCTTAGTACATCAGATATTACATGTGACAGACATGAATATACTCTTTGTCTAATATGCCTTAGCACTACTCATATGCTGCCCCAGTACAACTTCAATAATGTAGCTGTTATCTGTAAAAACTTACATACCACTTTCCCATAGATTAATTTTATCTATATTTGCTTATGTTTCATTGTCTTCCAAATAAGTATGTTAAAAATCAGAAACATTTATTATTTTAAATAATCATTTAATAATAATGAAAATGGCCTGGTAATACTTAACTCACAACGTGAAACATAAATATCTGAGTTATTAAATTACGTACCTCCTTCTGGAGTCTTAAATGTTTCATCTTGGCTTGCTGGTCCTTCTCCTTTCCCATTAAACACTCTTACATTCAGTTTATAAGAACTAAAAGGCTCTAGTCCCGGCACCATTCCATGCGTTCTATTTCCACTGAAAGTCAACATCCTTTTTTCCACATGTTGCTTAATTTTTCCAGATAAATATTTGACTTTCCAATAGTAAATCTAAATATATGTGCATGGATATTTTAAACGTTAATTTATGATGTTCTCAGACTGCATTATATTATACAGCCCAAATGAATTTTGAGACAAGCAATTTAGTGTGCTAAATAATAAACAATAATATTTTTTTAAAAAGCATTTAAAATAACTTAGTTAAAGGAAATCCATTGATTTCTTCTCTAGCGATGACTATCCAGTTGAGTGAGTTTAAATTATCAGTGCAAAGGCATATCAAATCCTTAACATATGTAATATATTAGCACATTAGACTATCAGTATTTGAAGCAGATAAACTGCCTTCAAATCTGTACTAAGATATGGAAGTTATTATCTGACTCTGATTTAGATAGTTCTTAGCATAGTCTATTTCATACAGTTGTGAACAATTAGAGATAGATTATTATAGGATTCTTTAGAAAATGGCTAGTATAATTTAAATACATAAACATGATATAAGTTTTACTGATTTTGTATATACACATTCAACCAGTGGTGGGATTCAAGTAATTTAACAACCGGTTCTCTGCCCTAATGATTTCTTCCAACAACCAGTTTGCCAAACTGTTCAGAAAGTTAACAACCGGTTCTCCCGAAGTGGTACAAACTGGCTGAATGCCACCACTGCATTCAACCCAAGACTAAATACTGGTATGACAGAATAAAAAAAGTATGTTACACATGTTACAAGGAACACTTAAGTGTAAATAATAACAGTAGTTAGACTAAAAACTGTTTCTGACAAACATCAAATAGCCATTCTTATAGACCAAGAAACACAAAATAGTAGTTACTCTGGTCTAGGATCTCAAGAAGTAAAATAAACAAATAAGGAAAACTCACACTCAAATACATTTGTGGATATTTTTATACTAAATGCTGTTTAAGAAATATCTATGGTTAACTTACTTTGTATCCCTGAAGATGACCCCGGACAAACTTCAATGGAACTGGATCCCACTGCACTTTCACTATCG
Source organism: Pantherophis guttatus (assembly GCF_059756535.1). Classification (NCBI taxonomy): domain Eukaryota; kingdom Metazoa; phylum Chordata; class Lepidosauria; order Squamata; family Colubridae; genus Pantherophis; species Pantherophis guttatus. Next base: position 56,089,810 of record NC_142069.1, on the reverse strand, counting down.
TACTGTTTACAACTTGTACTTGTAAATTGCCTGGAGCAATCATTGGCACTGACAAGGACAAATGCAACAAATCCAAGTTTAGAACCACTTGCATGTGTTTATAAGGCACCATGTTTTCCCGAAAATAAGACCCAGTCTTATTTTCTTTTGGGCCCCGAAATAAGCACTCGGGCTTATTTGCGGGGAGGTCTCACTTTTTTGACATGCAGGAGGCGGCGAATGTGGGGGCTGATGGGAGTAGAAGTGCCGCTACCCCTGGCCCCACCCTCTGTTCCATCTACTTGCCTGCAGCCGCAATGAACCAAACTCTCAGCATGCCCCGGCCTCTGCCCTACCCTGCCTGCTGGCCCTGCTGCTGCTGCTGGTCTTGTCGTGCAGAATGCTGTGCAGCTCATTGCGCCAGTGGAGTCACTCGCAGCAGGATGCTGTCAGGCTTGGGATGCCAGTGGAGCCACTCCTGCCCTGAGTGGCTCCACTGGTGCAATAAGCCTCACGGCATCCTGACGAGAGCGACTCCACCGGCACAATGAGACTTGCGGCGCCTGGCCATAAGCAGCCCCAGTGGCTGCAGAAGAAGTTGGGCAGCAGTGCAACAGATGTTGGGGCATTGGAGGTTTGGCTGTGGTGATCCTAAGGTAAGTGGGTGCGAGGCATGTGGGGCAGCTCCACCCCCCAACCTAGATTGATTTTTACACTTGTGCCTCGCCCTACCTCGTACAACCAGATGGTGGGTGGGGCTTAACTAGGCCTTATTTTTGTGGTAGGGCTTATTATATGCAGGCATGAAAATCGGGCTAGGGCTTGTTTTGGGGGTAGGTCGTATTTTCGAGGAAACACCATACTTTGAATTTCATAAATGTAGAAAATTAATTTTGAATTCTATATTTGTACCACGATACTCAGAAAAGTCAGCTAAAGCAAAAATTATACTAAAAAGTAAGAAACTTACAGTCTTCTCCAGAATGTCCAATTATTGTTAAAGGATCAGGTGCAGGTCCTAAGTCATTTAATGCTTGTACTTTTATCTCATATGGAACAAAAGTTGGTGTATCAGCTACAATATATTTAGATACATTTGCAACTGTAACAGATGTCCATTCATCTTCACCATCATTCTGCTGCCAACTGACTTTGTAGTGAAGACCTGGACCATTGGACTGAAAATCCGTTAAAGGCTAAAATGAAAAATAACAAAGGTATGATTTTTAATTAGCCATATAAAAGAGGATGAAGATAATATAAGGTTAATGGTTTTGTTCTAATGATTGCTAGAAAGTGGTGATTTAACCAGAATTTTTTTCATATTCACGTGTGGCATACAGGTTAAGGATTCCTACTAATTTAATGACTCTTTTCCTTGTTCTAAAATAAAATCTCAAGTGGTGCTCACAGGTGGCAACAGTAGGCAAAATCCCCTCTGTCATCCAGTCTAAAAAATATGCTATTAAAAGAAATGGGACTGGAAAGGACTAAAAAAGAAGAGAGGGAAAATGACAAACTAAAAAATCACTTCCTTCTATAATCTTGTACTTCATGGGTCGCATAATGAAAATAGAAGTACCCTAACTGAACAATCTATTTCTGATACAGTTGCATTGTGGAATGACAAGAAATCATATTGCTTATGCATCTATTGCTTATATACCGTATTTTTCGGACTATAAGACACACCAGTGTATAAGATGCACCAAGATTTCGAAGACGTAAGCAAGAAAAAAAAAAGGGTTTGCCCTCCCCGACCCCCAGGAGCACTCTGCAGGCCTCCCAAACCTTCTGTACACCGTGTTTTTGCAAAAAGTGGGCCCGTTTTTTGCAAAAATGGGGGCATTTTTGCCCTCCCCAGACCCCAGGAGCACTCTGCAGGCCTCCCAAACCCTCTGTGCACCCCATTTTTGTGAAAAACGGTCCTGTTTTTTGCAAAAATGGGGGTGTTTTGGCCCTCCCCAGCCCACAGGAGCACTCTGCAGGAATTCCAAAGCCTCTGTGTGCCCTGTTTCTGCGAAAAATGGGCCCATTTTTCGCAGAAAAACGGGACAAGCAGGGCAGGGCTTTGGGAGACCAAATATGGTTGTATTTGGTGTATAAGACACCAACATTTCCACTCTCGTTTAGGGACGGGAAAAGTGCATCTTCTACTCTGAAAAGTACGGTACATCATATAAGCTGTAACTTACTCATGGGTGCCAACAATAAAGTTGGTCCTTTGTTTTAGCATTATCACTTGAAATTAGTTATGGAACCACACTAATTTCAAGTCCCATATTTGGTCCTAACTGTATACTACTTTGCTTTATAGCAAATTATATAGCAGTGTCATCAGATAATTCAAGTAGCACAGGTTGAATGATATTAATGGCATTTCAATGGGTTTTTTTTTTAATACAACAGCAAGTCAATCTTTAAAAATGTTTTGCTGTTTTTCTGAGCTTTTTGCTACACATTTGGGAAAAGTGAATACTAGTCATACTGTCTTCAGTATTTTATTTTTTCAAAAAGCTTACCTTCCAAGTGATCACCAAATTATTAGGTTCCGTTCCAATCCCGTGAACATTAATAGGATTGTCATCTGGTTCTAAAAATTTAATTTTTTATATTTAAGTAAAATATAGACCACTATAGTTGAATGTTATTTATATACTAAGTAGATAGAGATGTTTATTTACTTGCAGGTTTTGTAAAGTACTTTTCAGAAGATTCACTTGGTTGGCTCCTTCCAATTTCATTGAGAGCTATTACACGAAATGAATAATTCACATATGGTGATAACTTTAACTTTACAGTTGTAAACACACTAGGGACTTCCATTTGGTAATTCCATATTCCTGGTTCACGCAAAGCATCTTCATATTCAATAATATACCCTGTAAATAAAGTTAAATTTTGCTTTATAAAGCCTTATTTTCTTCTCATATGATTAGCCAAATACATATTTTTTGAGAAGAGTGTTATTATATCAAGAGCGTTGTAAATGCTTGAAAATTGAAGATTCTGAAGGTCAAATTTTACTTGAAAGCAATCAGACTTTGCAGGATTGGAACTTGACATGTATTATAATAAAAGCATGGCACAATATTTCTGAACAACGTTAAGTGGAAAACTGAATCAAAGAAGTAACATCTCATGTATTTTGATACAGAAAAATAGAGGATACTGCTACTGAATAGGTAGTTTATATTAATAAGTAATAAAAAACAGGTCATTTACATTACTATTTTGCACCACAGTTCAGTGTTTATGCAGAGGCACTTTACAGAAGCCTATTTTAACACAGTCATTTAAATGAAAACAATCAAATAAATGCTGTTTATTGCAAAATAGAATGCTAAATGATTTCCCAAATAAATAGAACAATCATACTTGTAATGGGGCTATTGTTTTCATTGCCCGGTATCCAAGTGAGTTGAGCACTTCTTTCTAAATGATCTGTTAATTCCAAATCATAAGGTGGATCAGGATGATCTGAAAAGGGAATTAAACAACTGTTTTATATTCTAGGAAAAATTCTGAACAAGCTTGTTTACAATATGATTGTGTAACCACTGGCATGCAATTGCAATGAAAATGAACAACTGGCTTTGCTGGGAAACAACGCAGAACAAAGGCAGATTATTACATAAATTCTTGTAACAACATTTGTTTTGTATTACAAAGTAACAATATGACAACATTTTTGTCATGGTTCACCAGCAGTTTCAGTTTATGAGTTGTGATAATGATCATTATAGCACTATTTTGTGTAAAACAAACATTTCTTTACACTAAAAGAAAATAAAAATACATTCAATAACTACAAAAAAACTGTTTCAGAATTATATCTTTATTGGAGCCTCTATATTGGCATGTACTTATCTAGGCTCACACAGACTTGATGTTTTTAACTTAATGAGAAACAGGCTTTTTTTTTAACTCTTTCACAGTCAGAAATTGCTTTTTGCTTAAAGTGTGAAGGAGCCAGGAAATCCAATACAATATAAACATGGTGGTTTTTTAGAGAAGAAACAGGTCTAAGGCTGTGTCAGCACTGCCAATGAGTCTTTAAGACCCAACAGAAAAGGGGAAATATTATTTACATTCTTTGCCCTATCTAATTCTGATAAATAGTGACAACCTATCGTACAATTCAGGTCCAGGAAAGACAATAAGTTTTTAAAGTCATGAATTCCTTGTTAGATTTTTAAATATATATAATGTATGTATATATGAATGTTGTAAACGAAATTGTAAAGAAAATAAAGGATAGATGTTCCAGTTACTGTAAATGTTATTTAAGTATAAAAATGGTTGAATAAGAATGTCTTAGAAATTTAGAAAGAAAATACTGCCACTCATAATTACCTTCCAAACATGGGAAACTAAAGATTAATTAATTAAATAATACTTTAAAAGACAGATGCCCTAAAATTAAATTCAAGCCCTGGTGTCTTTATAAAAATGTATACTCTGATAGTTATGGAGAATATATCAGCAACCGATAAGGTGAAAAATTGTTTTCCTATCATATCCCACAGTCAAACTGACATATGGCACCTATAACAAAAATTACCCCAAACTAATTCTAAACTGGTAAAATCTTGCTCAAGAATTATGTGTCCATGACTAAAATGCTTAATGAATTTATAATAAAACTTTTGTTTCTTAATTAGGAGGAAATAGTTGCAAGAAGAATATATATTAAGTGTACAAATCTTAAAGAATAAAGAGGGCAATGAGGAATCCAGGTTTGGCATAGCTTAGTACATTTAATATAGCACCATATGTAGACTTAATTTTGGGCAGAAAAAATATCCATTTTTAAAATCTTACATTCAGTAGCAATAAACTACTAACAGCCCATAAAAAGGTTTATATATGCTGAAGATTATGTCACAGTGAAATTGGAAGTCATTTTTAAAAATAATATTAAACTATGCTTAACAAATGATAAAAAGCAGCTGAATGTTACACAGGTTTTAATAACTCGTTCAGGCAATTATGTGAGAAATTTATACTGAAGACTAGTTTGATTTAATTATAATAATGAAACAGTTTAGCATTTCAGTCATAAATAAAAATAGTAATATGATTCTCATCAGATTTAACATAAATATATAACCAAACAAAAATAAAAAGAGAAAGTCTGAAAAAAGCAGAAAGTTTAGGAAGGTTTGGTATATAATCCAAGCAAGACTTATTATTAGTTTACCGTAAACAATAGGTGGAACTGTTGGAGGAGCTGAAAAAAAGGATATTAATATAAACTATAAAACTTGTGTTAGTAGTCAGAATAAAACAACATTATTTATTATTAATATGACTTTCTATGTTATAAAATGTTATTATTTTATTTGCAAAAATGTGCATAATACGCACTGAATGAAAACAACAACAAAAGCCTCTTTTATCTGAGTCCTGAATAGCCCTGCAGACAATTGTCAGACTATAGGCTCATCATATTGAAAGGGTTCATTTAAGTCAGTGATGGCGAAGGAAGCATGCACATGTGGCACCAAGTGCTGAAAAGGGAGCACTTCGCGCGCACACTTGCACTTGTCAGGGCAGCGACCAGGAAGAGAAGCTGCCCAGGGGGCATGCACACGCCGGATAAGGTACTTCCGGTTTCCAGTGTGCGCATGCGAGCCGGCCAGTAAGCCTTCCAGTTATTGCCGCGCATGTGCATGCGACGATCAGCTGGCCAGCACACATGCTCACGCCGGAAAATGGAAGACCAGCTCTTCTGGTTTCCGGCACTGCAGCACACCCAAAGGCCAGCTGATCATTGCATGTGCATGTGTGCCAGAAACCCGGAAGAGGAATGGGCAACACCGTGCATGCCAGGCGACATGGCTCTGCGTGCCACTTTGGGTACCCGTGCCATAGGTTCACCATCACAGATTTAGGCTATGTAAGCCAATTGCCTGCACACTGCAGGAACTCTAAGCATTCTCGACAGAAGTCTGTCTAGCATTCATCCAAACACTGGCAAGGAAGTAGAGTTCAATATCTTTGGGTACTGGTCCCAGCATTGAAATGTTTTCACTGTTAAAAGGCTTTATTCCCCATTAACATTACTGGAATTAGCTTTTCTACTATGTAAATCTACAATTTGATAAGCATTGCCTTAACTTCAACCAGTTATTAATGAAAATATTGGCAAATTTGGTAAATTCTGAATATTTTAATCTCCTTCAGGATAATCCAACAATTGACAAATACTGAACCATAACAAATATTTCTTTAGAGCATACTAATAGTCCGGCTTCAGACCTGGGTACAGCACGGAAACGGCATTGGTCGCGTTGGTGGATGATCTCTGGAGGGCTCGGGATAGGGGTTACTCCTCTATCCTGGTACTGTTAGATCTCTCAGCGGCTTTTGATACCATCGATCATGGTATCATGTTGCGCCGGCTGGAGGGACTGGGAGTGGGGGGCACCGTTTTGCGGTGGTTCTCCTCCTATCTCTCCGACCGGTCGGAATCTGTGTTGACAGGGGGGCAGCGGTCGACCCCAAGGCGCCTTGTTTGTGGGGTGCCACAAGGGTCGGTCCTCTCACCCCTCCTGTTCAACATTTATGTGAAGCCGCTGGGTGAGATCATCCGTGGTTTTGGGGTGGAGTTCCATCAGTACGCTGATGATACTCAGCTGTACATCTCCACCCCAGACCATCCCAACGATGCCTTGGAAGTGATGTCCCAGTGCCTGGAGGCCGTGCGGGTCTGGATGGGGAGAAACAGGCTTCGACTCAACCCTTCCAAGACCGAGTGGCTGTGGCTGCCGACATCCCAGTATAGCCAGCTGGCACCATCGCTGGTTATTGGGGGCGAATCATTGGCCCCCACGGAAAGGGCCCGCAACTTGGGTGTCCTCCTGGATGCACGGCTATCTTTAGAAGAGCATATGACGGCCGTGGCCAGGGGGGCTTTTTATCAGGTTCGCCTGATATGCCAGTTGCGCCCCTTTCTGGATTGGGACTCCCTACGCACGGTCACTCAAGCACTCGTCACTTCTCGTCTGGACTATTGTAACGCTCTCTACATGGGGCTCCCCTTGGGGTACACCCGGAGGCTCCAACTGGTGCAGAATGTGGCCGCGCGGGGGATTATGGGAGTGACGGCGCGCTCCCATGTGACTCCTCTCCTGCGCAAGCTGCATTGGCTTCCAGTGGACTTCCGGGTGTGCTTCAAGGTGTTGGTGATCACCTTTAAAGTGCTCCATGGCTTAGGGCCGGGGTATTTACGGGACCGCCTTCTGCCACCAATTGCCTCCCACCGGCCAGTTCGCTCCCACAAAGAGGGCCTCTTCAGGGTGCCGTTGGCCAGACAATGTCAGCTGGCGACCCCCAGGGGGAGAGCCTTCTCTGTGGTGGCACCTACCCTCTGGTACAATCTACCCCCCGAGATACAAGTGATATCCAACCTCCAGACTTTTCGTCGGGCCCTAAAAACTATTTTTTTTCAGTTAGCCGGGCTGTCCTGATTTTATGGTTGGTTTTAAAATTTGATATGGATTTTAATTGAAAAGTTTTAAATTACGGGCCAAATTTATTTAATTATTTTAAATCTATTTTTAACTTTTGTGTATAAATGTTTTTATCTTGGCTGTTCACCGCCCTGAGTCCGAAAGGAGAAGGGCGGTATAGAAATCTGAAAAATAAATAAATAAATAATATTTTGTTTCTCTCATTTTAATAACAGTATGTGCACTCCAAGCTCTTTTGAAATCTGTCATATAAGGCAATTAGGTATTTGTGTATTACTTCCCTGCTACTGAAAAACTGTACTTTTCCATTAAACCTCCAGATGCTATATAGAAGATCTTTCTACAAAAATACTTTCTAATTGGATATGGAGTTTTAAAACAAGATTAATTTAATTATGTTTACCTTACCAAATATAAATTCCAAGGAATTAAGATATTTTAAAATATTTTCCTATCAGACATAGGAAAAACAGGAAGCTAATTTATGAAATCACATTATAAACAAAGATACATGATAATTATAATGCATACAGAACCCTAAATATTAAGATTCTGGCATGGAAAGAAAATCTGTACAGAGAAAACTCAGAACTATATTTTCTCAGATCAGGTCCAAATGATGGATATTCTAAAAGCTACCATAGTTTCAGGCAAGTATATAAGAAATCATCCTGTCTTGTCTGGTTGTTTTTTTATAACACTTTGGGTTCAAACCTAAGATAGCATTATAGTAGCAACTGAAAAATTATTTTGGTTGAATTTATAGGATCAAAATATATTCTTACTTTTAGTATATTCCAAAACTGTAATATCAGAATAGCTTAAAACCAGTTAATATTTTCACAAAAAGATAACAGATTTGCTTTTGCTTTAATTCTACATTATGAGATATCTTACCCACAACTGTGAGTACAGCATTTGCAGAAACACTATCCAATGTAGTATTAGCTAGGCAAGTATATTCTCCACCATCCTTATCAGTGACATTCATAATGGTCAAGCTGTATTTACCTACAATAAACCTGTAATTACAATACATTTAATTATTCCATTGCAAACAGTTCTAAATACATAATTTATTAGTTGTAGTAAATAACAATAGCATCTTAATACAGATGTACTTGTTACTTGACAGCAGTTCAAGAAGGGATCCAAAGGAGAAACCAAATTGGACGGCTAGAGTCCATTACAAAAAATGAAAGAAGATACAGTGGAATTATGGGATCAGTTAGAACAATGGCAGAACAACAATATGTGAATAATTTTATTTATTACAATGATTTGTTGGCCATTTAATAACTTTCTGATGAATTTAGAATGAGAAGTTTAAATATTGCAAAATAAATTCACCACAAGTGTATGTTGAAATACGCATTCCACAGACATTGCTCAAAGCACTAATGACATGCATTATGGACAAATAACAGAGGCATCTGCTGGGGTTGTGCGTCAAAACAAAGAAATTAAGAGAGTAATGTAATACAAGCTCCACTCCTTTTGTATGTGTGTCATCATATCATACACGTGTATGAAATAAGTGAAATTTGCATCCTAGTGGAATGATGCTGCTTTTATCATTTTGATGAAAGCATCAGAACCTGTTATTATTTTAGTAACATTAGTTTAGTGTAATGTGTTAATCATTACATCATTCTGGTTTTCTTTTCTCTTTGCAGCTGAAGTATGATCCTAGGAAAAGATACTTGGTGACTATATCAAAAGATGCAGTATGACGTTACACAGAGAGGTTACCTATATTGAATCTTATTATAGCATACATGCCTGGTGGAGAGAAATCATAATTGGTGCATTGCAGAAATCATTATCTTAAAAAAATAGTAATATTTTATCTGCAGCAGGATATACTATTAAATTATATCTGGAAATCTGTATTAAATCCCCTTGTTGGTGTTTTATTAACTTGCAAAAAAGTGGGGCTCGGGTTAGGAATACATACCGTCCATCATCTGGCAATTCATCATTTTCCTTCAACCATATAACTGTAGGTATTAATGTTGCATCATATTTAATTACACATTCAAAGAAAACCTGCTCCATCCTTTGTACTACTTTGTATTCAGGCTGCTTAATAATCAATGTGGGTTCTGAAACATAAAATAATTACTATGATACTTACAAGTTACAAATTGGCAAACAGTTAGGAGGCTTTTATTTCAGAGCCAGGGTTTCTTACCCTTGATTTCTAACTGAACATTATTTTGTGCTTTTCCTAGTTTATTTCTTGCTATGCAGGTGTATGTGCCACTGCTGTCCTTCTGGACTTTCAGAATTTCCAAGGTCCCATTTTTATGGAAAACATACTCCTTGCCCTGGAGAACGCTACTTTTCATTCCTTGAAACCTATGTATTGGAAAGAGATTATCCAAATTATGCATTAATTTAAACTTTATTTGGAGGCAAGATGTCTACTGCATCCCTAAACCCCAATAGAGATGTAATAATATTTGATAAACTGTAGAAAGATGATTATATACATACACAACAAAAAAAAGACCCAACTCACACAAAATGTTAAATAAATGATTGGATTGCCTATTTTTTTTTTAATATAATGTCCCCAATAAATTTTGGGACTACAGCATATCACACAAGGCTAACATTTTCATTCTCTCCACTCCATGCTCTGAAATTGCTGTGTAGGCGATTCTATTGATGAGAGCACTTGGTAGGGGAATTGCTTACCCCATGTAATCCGAAACCTAATTGACTCCTTTCTTGCTGGCAGTTATTTAAAAGAAAATGATTAGAAAGTCATGGATGTAATTTGTCATCAGATGTTTGCTAAGTAGTGTAAGACTAATTATGTATAATATTGAAAATTAAATAAATTAATCAAGATTCCCTTCACATGAAATGGAAGACAAACAGCTGAAGTACACAAAAAGGTATAGATCTCTATTTAACTTTCCAGATTCCCACAATATTCATTAGTTTAATGTGCATTAAGCATTAATAACCCCCCCCCCCATTGTGAGCGACTTACCATTCAGCTTCAGGCATAGGTGAACCAAAAAAAGCACAATCTAGCAATGCAGGCTTATTTTCAATGACTTGATAAAGTTTATTGTATGGAGTAAGGATTCTTGGTGGTTCAGCTGAAAATAAAAATATCTTTTCAAATGGTGTGAATATTTTGAATGCATTTGTGTAGGAAAGTTTATATATCTAGCTTATTTATATAAGTGTATATGTCTAGCGTTGATGATGTTACCTACTTTGGGCAATTAAATGCCCCAATATCATGTAATAATAATGTTGCCATTATCATACCCTAAGTGAATTAAGTAGAACTCTCTGCTGTTACAGATATGTGACATTGGGAAAAAAGTCTTTCGTTCCAGTAAATGCAATATTTGAGGTCTCAATAATAAATTTATTATTATTTTTTAATTTTCCAAGACAGTTCTCTGCCTTATATCTGATGTAAAAAATTGAACAAGACTAGTAACCATCTAAGAACAAAATATTTAGGGATTGTTTTTAAGTCAGACATTCTTAACCCAGGGACCACCTGTAATCCAGTGTGGTATAGCAGATAAAGTAGCAGGCTAGAAATCAAAAGAATTTAAGTTCTAGTCCGACTTTAGGCACAAATCCAGTGGATGGCTTTGGGCCATATACTCTCAATTGTAGAAAGAGGGCAAGAGCAAACCACTTCCAAAAATGTTGCCAAGACAACTGCAGGGACTTGTGTAAGCAATCACCAGGGGTCAAGACTGATTTGAAGGCACACGTATCTTAAAAAGTTGAGTAATCCAAATAATTTTCTTATGCAAATTACATAGCACCTAGCCTAATGATCCCCCTAATAAAGATGGATAGGATTGCATATGATAGCTCAGTGGTTAAATGATGCTTAGCTTGTCAAATGAAAAGCTGATAGCTCATGTTCAAGACCCAAGTGCCACACAATAGGATGAGCTCCCATTATTTGCCCCAGCTTCTGCCCACCTAGCAGTTCAAAATCGTGAGACTAGATAAATAGGTACCACTTCAGTGGCAAGGTAACAGCATTTTGTGCACCTTGGCATATACACATGCTAGCCACGTGACCACAGAAATGTCTGTGGACAACTCTGACTCCCTCAGCTAAGAAGCACCATTCCTGAGAGTCAGATAGGGGAAATCTTTACTTTTATAGGGTCTAGCCTACTAATCTCCCTAATAAAGATGAATAGGATTGTATTAAGACTTTATTGGGGATGACATTTGATGCTGAGATATCAAATCTGACATTCATTATATGCTTTTTTTATTCATTAACTATACTGCTTTATGTATTTTAATGTAATTACATTTATATTAATATAGTAACATAACTGAGATGCTGAAAAGACAAGTCCAATAAATACTAGTTACCAATGAGTCAATATTGTAGCATGTACTGTCTACTAATGAGTAGTAAAGCACCATTATTATTGGATTTTTTTATTTTTAAAAAGCACCAACTGTCTTACCTAAAATATTCACAAATGCATTTGCTAATAGATATCCATATTCATTAGAGGCATTACACTGGTATACAGCACTTGATCTTTCTTGCACATTAGTGAAAATAATTGTATCACCATCAACTTTTCTACTTGAATCTTCAGGAGCAACTGTTAAAACACAGGATAGATTAAATTATTCAACACTGAAAAAATTGTTCTTGGATTGTAAGAAAATAATTTGAAGGAGGGTCAGAAATATTGTATAATATGTATATATACAATATTTCTGACCTTCCTTCAAATTATTTTCATATATATATGTATTTCTCTTTAGCCAGGTTCTTCCTACGTAAACCAAGATTTTTATGCAGCCCTAGTTCAGTGAAATCCCTATCCACTAGTTTCTAGGCTTAGAAAAAAAAAAAAAAAAAAACACACACACACACGTTTTCGTAGATTTTCAAGGGTAGAGGTATGCAAGTTTGGGTGTATTTGGGTCTTTTCCCGTGTAAGATTGAGGATCTTGGCGACAGAGTGCATGACAGAGTGAAGGAATAAATGTGGAATATATATATATGTGTGTGTGTGTATATGTGTGTGTGTGTGTGTGTGTGTGTGTGTATATGTATGTATGTATATGTATATGTATTTGTATATATATATGTATATGCAAAAAATTAAAATCTCGGGTGTTTTCCCGCGTCATGTTAAATAAGTTAGTTAAAATGTTTAAAATTCTGGTTAAAATCCTAGCTCAAAATCTTCCAAAAATCCTTACAGAGCACTCTGCAAGGTCCTTTAAAACTTTAGCTAAAATCCTACCAGTATCTTAAAAGTTTTTCTTTCTAGCAACGTTTCGACAGGCTCACAACCCTGTCATCTTCAGGCTCTTGTTTAGTGTAGAAGCTATGGGTGTGTTGCGAGGTCGGAGCTGTCGCTTTTCTATGTTTGCTGCTGCTGACGTATGCTGGTTAGCCTGTAACTCTGTGTCCTGATTGGAGGACAGCAGTTTTTCTTCCTGCTTCCTCATCCTGGCTGTTTGGCTACGTGTTTGGCTACCAGGATTCAGAGTATCTTGGTGATGTTTCGACGAGGTCCCACTCGTCATCTTCAGGCTGGTGTCTCTGGCTTCGTGCCTGTGCGAGAAAAGCGTGATCGGAGCTGCTGTCTCTCTATAAATACTGGTGGGGAGGTGTGGAGTGCTGGCTTTGTTGCTGTGAGCGGGTTGGTTGCCTGTGTTGTTACATCTGTGATGTTGCCTGTTTCGTAACATCCTGTATGGGTGAGGTCCTTGATGTGTGCCCATTAGTCTTTTGTGTTTTAATGGCTGGATGTTAACATCCTGAATTCTAGTGTTGTGATATCCTGAATTTTTTGATGTAATGTCCTGAGCAGATGGCTGTGATGCCACATCCCGGGTCAGCACCCCACACCTCCTCACCAGTATTTATAGAGAGACGGCAGCTCCGATCACACTTTCCTCGCACAAGCACGAAGCCGAAGACACCAGCCTGAAGATGACGAGTGGGACCTCGTCGAAACATCACCAAGATACTCTGAATCCTGGTAGCCAAACACGTAGCCAAACAGCCAGGATGAGGAAGCAGGAAGAAAAACTGCTGTCCTCCAATTAGGACACAGAGTTACAGGCTAACCAGCATACGTCAGCAGCAGCAAACATAGAAAAGCGACAGCTCCGACCTCGCAACACACCCATAGCTTCTACACTAAACAAGAGTCTGAAGATGACAGGGTTGTGAGTCTGTCGAAACGTTGCTAGAAAGAAAAACTTTTAAGATACTGGTAGGATTTTAGCTAAAGTTTTAAAGGACCTTGCAGAGTGCTCTGTAAGGATTTTTGGAAGATTTTGAGCTAGGATTTTAACCAGAATTTTAAACATTTTAACTAACTTATTTAACATGACGCGGGAAAACACCCGAGATTTTAATTTTTTGCATATACATATACATATACATATACATATACATATACATATACATATATATATACATATACATACATACATACATACACACACACATATACACACACACACACATATATATTCCACATTTATTCCTTCACTCTGTCATGCACCAATCTTATTCTAACTCAGAATTAGTTTAATAGTTTAATATTAGTAGTCCATATAATAATTATATCTCAAGCCAATGGCTCATTTGTATCAGCAAAGATGAACTCCACTAATGTTAATATGAACATTCCTGCAAGCTAGCTTTTGATTTTATATATAGGCTCGGTATTTCTTAATATTATTTGAGATGCATTTACAACTGGAGATGGAAATTACACTGGAATTTTCTTCATGCAAAAAATACACTACTCAGTTGTCATTTCTCTTCTCTTCTTCAACAGATTAAGAAGGCAGTTGTGCCACTATAAATATTTCTATAATTCCCAGCAGGAAGATCAGTAGTGAAGAAAGCTGGGAGCTATAGCAGCAGAGGTTCATAGGCTTACTTTTGGATTATATGCAAACAGAATAGGGTATTTTTTTCTCAAAAGATTAAAACATAACAAATGCTCCTAATATAATTAGGAAGGCAATTTTATACTCTTCCTCCCCATTTATTTTTGTTACTCTCAGTTCTGCTTCCCATCTTGTTTGGAACATCTTCAGTCTGCTTGGAATTCTTTTTAGGAGTGTACAATTAAGTATAAAAATAAGTGTAAAATCAATTGTACAATTAAATGTATAATCAGCTATATACCAATTGAGCATCCTAGTGGATAAAAAGCATGAATCATCATTTATAAAAATAAATACAGTATTAAAAATCTTCTTAAAGTGCTTCTCCACTATATGAGTTCAGCAATCTAGGGCTTTCTTATCCCTTTCCTCTAATTAATTGCTTCATATGAGATGCTGGCTCTCTCTTTGTGAGGTATAATTTGAAATGCTCTTTTCCAGAGTCCCTGAATCAATGTGCATAGCAACTTAATGGGAAAGAAAAAAATAAACTTCAGAAAGGGTTGAGTGGTAGCCTGGTTTAGCAACATCAAGGAACTACTATTTCACACTGAAGCACTTGATAGAATTGGTTTTAGATTCCTTTCTTCAACTTTTTAGCTAATGATCAGACTACTTTGCAGATTCAAAAGCTCTTACTTTGTAAGACAAAATATCATTCATTTCTTCTTAAATACATAAATGGTGAATTCATAATTTTCAATTTTAGATTTAATTGTTATTCTCTCTGTGTAATCTTTAGAGAATAATGTCCATTATTCTACTTACATTAAACTATACCATGGAAGCTCTACAAATGTGGGAAATGTTTTGCTCATTCTTAACAAAACTTTGACTACTTGTTCAAAAACTTATATTAACAAAACCACTAACATCAAGCAAGAATTTAACATGACATAAAAGTGAAAACAGCCCATACTTTCAACTGGAATTCCATTTGCTAACCAGCTTATGCTGGGTTTAGGATTGCCATTCGTTCTACAAATCAAGGAGCCATCTTCTCCGGGAGATAATACAAGGTTTGAAGGTTCTCTTATCCAATAAGGGGCAGCTGAGTTTTTTAAAAAAGAAGCAAAAACATTCAACAACTAGTTTTTGCAGTGGTAGCAGTATATTATGTTACATATATTAATATAATTAATGTCAAAACTCCAAATGTATACAGAACAAAAATGCATTTATTAAAAATAGAATAAATTGTTCGGTTAATAATCAAAAGTTTGGTAGCACTTTTTCAAACTAAGAAATTTTATTAAAGGTATAAACTTTCATTACCTACAGCTCACTTCAATCATCTTCATCTTCATTGTGATTCTAAAAAGATGCATAAATCATCTTTTTATACTAAGAGCTTTTACATTCAATAGTATATAAACTGTGTGGTAAACTCTTTTCCAATCTCTAAAAATCTTCTTATGTCAGAGGAATAGTGAGTTGAGAGACTGAAGAATGAGAAAAATAGCTAAAAATACAACTATGGATAGTTCTTGCTCAACATTCATTTCTTCGAGGACTGTTTGAAGTTAGTGTTGAATGAAGGGACGTATGATCTGGCCAAATTCTGGCCATTGCAGTGCTCTTGCAGTCACATGAATAAAATTTGAGCCCACTTGGGACCATCTGCATTTACAACTGCCATTTGCCTACCAGCTGCTACCAGCTGCCCCTGCTACCTGATCTTGCCCCTCACCACAGCTGTGCCTGCCACATTGTGTGCCACTACTGAACCAGCTGGGCCCTCTTTAGTGCCACTTTTTTCACACCAGTGCAGCTGGGGTTTTTCTCTGCCATGGCCATGATCTCTGTTTGCGTGCCAGCCAGCATCTTCATTTGCAGCTAGGACGAAAGAAGACAGCATGAAAGAAGGCTGTGTCAAGTATGTCGTAATATATCTTGCAGCAATTAGCAGGCAGCAGAGGCAGCTTGGTGGCAGTAGATTGGCAAGCAGCCAAATGGGGAGAGATGTGAGGCAGCTGCGGGGAATTCAAGAGGAAGCAGTCTTTACCTTACTAGGCTCAAGACTGGAAGGGACCAAGCCAGGAATGGCTTGGATTGGGGTGAATCCTTGTCTAACAAACAGAGGCATTACCACCATATTTTTAAAAAAATGTTTTAAACTTGACTTTGTTATTTTTATAAATAATTCAAGGTAGTAGACATACCTAATAGTCCTTCCTGCTCCTATTTTCCTCACAACAACCAAGTGACTTTGGCTGAGAGACAGTAACTGGCTCAAAGTCACCCAGCCAGCTTATGTACCCAAGGCACAACTAGAACTCACTGCCTCCGGATTTCTAGCCTAGTGCTGTAACCATGAAACTAAGCGCCTCTTTTTTTGTGTCTGTTATAAGATCCTGTTATTCAAAGTTTTGTGTAGCAAATTTCTGATCCTGCTCTCAAAGAATTCCTGATAATCAAGTTTAAGATGTACCCAGAAATGCCAAATCTAAGCAATTATTGGATTATCTGGTGAAGCCCTGACCAGTTTCCTTCCACCTCTGTTTTTTGTGATGTTTATGGCTGCTGACCTTCTTGCGCTGCAAGACTCTCCCCTCTCGCAGGCTTGGCCCTCTTCATTATCGAGGGCCTACCTTGATGACAGATTTTGGAATCCCAAGAGGTGGCATGTTGCGAGGAGGGGGTTGTGGGGTTTTTTGGGGAAGTTTTTAGATAAGATTTTAAAAGGTTCTGGGAGGGCGGTGGGTTGTGTGGGTTTGGGGGATAACCCACGGGGGGGCTGGGCCGGCGGGGAGTCATGGTATGGCAGGTGCAGGGCTCGGGGTCAAGGAGGGTGCTATAGCTCATACCTATGAGAGCTCTTCCATCAGTACTGTGGGTGGGAGGCGCAAATTTGGTGGGAGCAGGGGGCCATATCTGGTGGTGGGGGCGCGCACTCGCTGTCTTTGAGCGGTGATGTGCTCCGGCCCCCAATGCTCTTCCCGTTCCCCAGGTTGCATAGACCCTCAGGGCCCGGGCTTTCGGTTGATGTTATGCAACGCCAGGTCCGTGCCAAATAAAGCCCCCCTCATTTGTGATCTTGTTCAGGATGGGGGAGCGGACCTGGCGGGGATTACGGAGACCTGGTTGGGCCAAGAGGGGGGTCCCCCTCGTTGAAATGTGCCCACCAGGCTTCCATGCATTCCATCAACCGAGGTCCCAGGGTAGGAGCAGGGGGCTGGTGGTTCTTGTAATGGAAGGACTTGCTCCAAGGGAGACCACTGTACCTCAGATAGCCGGATGCGAGTCCCTGTTTGTGAAGTGGGGTCATAGGGCACAGATGGGCCTGCTGATTGCATACCTGGCTCCCTGCCGCGTGACGGCGGCCCTGCCCAAACTGCTTAACATTATTGCCGAGGTGGCAGTTGATACCCCAGGCTCTTGGTCATGGGGGACTTCAACTTGCCATCCATCATGGAAACATCTGAGGCAGCTCGGGAGTTCATGGCCTCCATGACGGCCATGGACCTGACCCAGTTAGTTCATGGCCCTACTCACACGGGGGGGACACACCTTGGACTTGGTTTTTGTCTCTGGTCAGTGGAAGAATGATCTAGATATACGGGATATAGTTATTGAGCCCTTGTCATGGTCAGATCATTCTCTCCTCCGGCTTGACTTTCTAACCGTTACACCCCGCCGCAGGGAGGCGGAACCAATTAGGTGGTTCTGCCCCAGGCACCTGATGGATCCTGACAGGTTCCAGATGGAGCTTGGGCCATTCCCTGAGGCTCTGGCTCACGGCCCGACTGAAGACCTGGTGGCCGCCTAGGATAGGACGCCTGCTGGGGCTTTGGACCGTGTTGTGCCTTTGCGGCCTCTGACCTGGCGCCGAACTCACTTGGCTCCTTGGTTTTCCGAGGAGCTGAGGGAGATGAACCGCCAGAAAAGACGCCTGGAGAGCGGTTGGAAGGCCAGCCATTCCAAATTTGACCGGACACTGGTGAGGTCTCATATTAAGACCTACCTAGTGGCGATAAAAACAGCAAAATTTAATTATTTTTCCGCTCTTATTGCGTCTGCAGATAACCGCCCAGCCGCCCTGTTTACGGTGACCCGCTCCCTCCTCCATCTGGGAGTGCGGGAAGACCCCTTGCAGGGTCGAGCTGAGAATTTTGTGCAGTATCTGCATGACAAAATCACTCAAATTCGGGAAGGCTTGGACTCTGACTGGGTGGATCCAGACGGGATGATGGAGGCGGGTTTTGAGAATATTATCTGGGAGGAGTTTGACCCTGTGGCTCCCGAGGATGTGGACAGGATTCTGGGGAGGCTTAGCGTGGCCACATGTTTATTGGACCTGTGTCCCTCCTGGTTGGTGCTGGCTTCCCGGGAGGTTACATGAGGCTGGCTCCAGAGGATCATCAATGCTTCGTTGAGTGAGGGTTTCTTGCCTTCCGCCTTGAAAGAGGCGGTGGTGAGGCCCCTCCTCAAGAAGCCTTCTCTGGATCCGGCTGTTTTGGCAAATTACCATCCAGTCTCCAACCTTCACTTTGTGTAGAAGGTTGTTGAGAGTGTGGTTGCGCGACAGCTTCCCCAGCACCTGGATGACACTTTCTATCTAGACCCATTCCAGTCCGGTTTCAGGCCTGGCCTTGAAGTGATGTCCTGCTGCCTGGAGGCCATGCGGGTCTGGATGGGGAGAAACAGACTCTGACTCAACCCCTCCAAGACTGAGTGGCTGTGGCTCCTGGCATCCCGATATAGCCAGCTGGTGCCATCGCTGGCTATTGGGGGGGAGTCATTGGCCCCCACGGAGAGGTTCGCAACTTGGGTGTCCTCCTGGATGCGCGGCTGTCTTTAGAAGAGCATATGACGACCATGGGAAGGGAGGCTTTTTATCAGGTTTGCCTGATCCGCCAGTTGCATCCCTTTCTGGATTGGGACTCCCTGCGCACGTTCACTCATGCCCTCGTCACTTCCCGACTGGACTACTGCAATGCACTCTACATGGGGCTCCCCTTGAAGTGCATCCGGAGGCTCCAGCTGGTCCAAAATGCGGCCGTGCGGATGATTATGGGAGCGGTGGGGCGCTCCCATGTAACACCTCTTCTGCACGAGCTGCACTGGCTCCCAGTGGTCTTCCAGGTGTGATTCAAGGTGTTGATTAACATCTTTAAAGCGCTCCATGGCTTAGGACCTGGGTACTTACAGGACCGCCTTCTGCTACCGACAGCCTCCCACCGGCCAGTACGCTCCCACAGGGTGGGGCTCCTCGGGGTGCTGTCGGTCAGACAATGTCATCTGGCAACCCCCCAGGGGAGAGCCTTCTCAGTGGGGGCTCCTATCCTCTGGAACGAGCTGCCCCCAGAGGTATGGAGGATCCCGGACTTGCGCACCTTCCGCCGTGCCCTGAAGATTTTGTTATTCCAGCAAGCTGGGCTAGCCTAATTTTAATGGTTTTAAATTTTAAATTGGATTTTAATGGGATGCTTTTAATTGTGGGCCAAAGTATTTAATCTGGTTTTAAATTGTTTTTAACTTTCATATTTATGTATTTGATCTTGGCTGTTCACCACCCTGAGTCCTTCAGGAGAAGGGCAGTATATAAATATAACAAATAAATAAATGAATAAATGAATAAATGAATAAATAAATTAATTTAGAGGCCAGAAACAGCATGCAATTGTGATACTTCTATCATCCCTCGTGTGCTCTCCTTGCTGCACTGACATGTGGCAGTTTACAACTTTTACAAATCTTTTTATTTTCTTTTAACATTTCTTTCCTGTCATTGGTTCTATTATTTACTACTTCACCCATTGTAATATCATGGAATTAAAATGTAAACTTAGATGAAAGAAAAATATAACTGCAACCCTCAGGAACTGAAAAGTTGACTACAAATCAGATTCAAATAGATTACATTTTATATATTTGAAGGTCTTCCTTCTTCCCATGTTTATTATGAATTATCAAAAAGAATTATAAGACACTAAGAAAATAAAAAGTTTCTATGAAGTTCCAATTAATCATATGCAAATTGTCCACTTTTATTTTTATTAAAGGATGTATTTCTGATCTGGCATGAATGTGAATTCAAAAATGTTTACAGAATATACATGTTAACTTTTAAATGCTAAACAAGACAACAGTAATTTTACCTTTGACGCTGACTGTAATAACATGATAAGCAGAACCCAAATGATTTGTTGCCATACATTTGTATTTTCCTGAATCAGCTTGAGAAACATCTATAATTTTGAGGGTTTTATGAAAATTGTCAAAGAAAGTCCTGTTGACAGGAAGATCACCACCCTCTTTGTTCCAACGGATTAATGGTGTAGGTCTAATAAAAGAAAATATCATTAAAAACAGTTGAGATTACAATGTTTAAGTAAAGTACATTTAGGAGTGTTTATTAAACTAATTTAATAATGGTTTTAAATCCAGACATATAATCATTTATTCTATGTTTTGTAAAAGGTACTAAATACTTATTATATATATTTTTTTATCCAAGATGGTGCCGCTGAAGGCTGAACTCTTAAAAATATCACTGGCTAGAGCAAACCTCCTTCCCAGGCTGAAGGAAATCAACAACTGGCAGATAACCTGAACGTATTTTACTGCAGGTTTGAAAGGAAACTACAGCCACCTATCTCCAAAACCCCCATCTCAGACACACCAACAACAGCCAAGCCTCCTACAACTGACCCCATCCCATTGGGTTCACAACCCCTAGTGATCACAGAAAAGGACCTGCAAGACCTATTTCACAGACAAAAGCCAGGAAAAGCTCCAGGCCCAGACAAGGTAACTCCTTCTTATTTAAAAATCTGTGCTGACCAATTGGCCCCCATCTTCACCCGTATCTTAATAAATCACTAGAGATGTGCTATGTTCCTTCTTACTTCAAATGCTCTACTATCATCCCAGTGCCGAAGAAGCCCACCATCAAGGAACTGAATGGCTAGTTCAGTTAGACCAGTTGCTCTAACATCTGTAGTCATGAAAACCTTTGAAAGACTAGTGCTGTCCCACTTGAAAACCATCACGGATCTGCTGTTAGACCCCTTGCAATTTGCATACCGAGCAAATAGATCGACATATGATGCTGTTAATATGGCTCTGCACTACATCCTACAACATCTCAAATCTCCAAAGACCTATGCAAGGGTGCTCTTTGTAGACTTTAGTTCAGCATTCAATACTATCACTCCAGACACACTTCTAACTAAGCTAAACCAGTTACAGGTACCTGAATACACTTGTAAGTGGATCATAAGCTTCCTAACAAACAGCAGGTGAAGCTAAGCAGAATCGCATCAGATACCTGTACAATTAGCACAGCCCCCCCCCCAAAGGCTGGGTGCTCTCCCCACTTCTCTTCTCTCTATATCCCAATGATTGCATCTCTAATGATCCATCTGTTAAACTACTGAAGTTCGCAGATAACACAACAGTGATCAGTCTCATTTGAGACAATGATGAATCTGCATACAGACGGGAGGTTGAACAACTAGCCTCGTGGTGTGACTGGAACAATCTGGAATGGAACACACTCAAAACCGAACCACCCACCGCCATTGCTACCAGATCAGGCGATCCGGTCCGAACCAGGAGCATTTCACCCCTAACTACTATTAATCTTCTCATCTTCTCATCGTTCCCATCACCTATCTCCTCTCACATATGAATGTATGACTGTAACCTTGTTGCTGGTATCCTTACGATTTATATTGATATTGTTTCCTGATTGCTTATTTGTAACCTATGACTATCATTAATTGTTGTACCTTATTAGTCTTGATGAACATATCTTTTCTTTTATATACACTGAGAGCATATGCAACAAGACAAATTCCTTGTGTGTCCAATCACACTTGGCCAATAAAAATATTCTATTCTACTTATTATATAGTATTTAAATTTTATTGGCTCTATTGCCTATATATTATGTGTTATCTTAATTGGACAAGGCTGAAAGGCAGTACTGCCACTTGGTATAATTTGATCAAGTATAATAAATATAATGGTATGTGGGAAAAACCTTGGGAGAGAGATGCTGCCAGGGGAATGATCAGATAAAAGACAGTATAGCCCCCAGTTGTATAGTAGGTATCCCCAGCTTTATAATGGTATCATTATTCTTATTTTCCTTGATTAAAATGACAACTCACAATCCTTCTGCAATACATTCCAGCATGAGAGTTTTTCCTCTTAGTTCAATTTTGCTACTTGAATTTCCAGGAGGTGTTAGAAGAGTTGGCTGTCTTTCTGAATAAAATCTGACTAAAAAAAAAAAGAAATAAGATTATATATCATTTAAATGGAAACAAAATCTACACTAAAACTAATTCTTTGTATCCAGTGCAATGCATGCATGAATGTATTTATACATTCAGTTAATTATATAAAAATAAGTGTTTTACCTAGGGTTCTATACTTGTTCGATTACCTAATCATATTGGCAAGAGATAATTTTGACAGAGATAAAGGTTTTGCTTTTCCTATCGTTTTTTTTAAACTGCAAATTTGACCACAGATTGCAAAAGCAACTTTTCCTTGGAAAATTCATTGTTTAACTCTAGTATAAAAACTCTTAGGATAAATAAAACACAACAATGAAAATACTAGGCACTGAGTTATAATGATGGGTAAACTTTTCCATAGAAAATCTTTGATTTTGAATTATATATTAATTTTAATTGTTATACAATTTAATTTAATTATCTTGCATGTATATTCAAACTCTTGCTCTCATTAATGGAATTTTGAATAGTTATATGCAAAGAGGACATAAAGTCCTTATTTACAGTAGCTCAATCCAGCTTTAGTTCCTGTGGTGGAATGTAGTCTCGATTCCCAGGAAGGAGGGGCTGCACTCCATAAGCAAAGAGACAATGAAGCATGAAATATTTGGTTGGGAGGAAAACAGTAAGAGGGATGCTCCTGCCTAGCAATTTCCAGAGTATATCTATATTGAGGCAAGTAGTTTCTTAGTTTAGCATGATTTCTGTCTATAAGTAAGGAACAATAAAGGAAACTATTCAGAAATAACTTCATATGTATTTCTTGGTTCCTAAGAGGCTTGGCAGTTCCACAACTTCTCTTAAGATAATACTAGAACTGTAATTTGATATAATTTTATTTTTTAGGGATTACTAACATCTGCCCATACTTAGTTTCTTAACTTGGGGATTACTTTTAATAATGGAATAAAGGTATATCCAGGGAGAAAGATGCTATAAAAAATAGTATGTTCCAGAAATCCAGAATGAGCAGATTGCCCTGCCCTGTTTTTTGCATATGAGCTTTATGCATTCAAAGAAAATAAATTATCTACTGTTTTAAGGGGAAAGGGGAAATTATCAAGCACTGTATCTAACAAAAATTGCAAATCAGCCAGTACAAAAATGTTCTAATTTTAATGCTGTTTTATGAAAAAGTAGAAGACAAATAGTAGTCTACATGTTTCTATTCCTTAAGTAGTCATGGGCAAGGGCAACTGAAAAGGAAACAAATTGCATTTGAAGGTAAGTAAAGTGAAGTAAAGGGAGCCTATTATATCAGACAGACAGACAGACAGACAGACAGACAGACAGACAGACATGCATGTATGTGTGTGTGTGTAATATATCTATATATTTGCATCCATCCTATGGTCTAAATATAAGTTTAATTTGATTTTATCGGGTTTTTAAATTTTGTGTATTTATGTATTTTATTGTTGGCTGTTCACCGCCCTGAGTCCTTCGGGAGTAGGGCGGTATACAAATCAAATAAATAAAATAAAATAAATAATAAAAATATATTATACCTATATAAGCATAGCTTAATAAATTTATTAAAAAGCTGGTAGTATAATAGACATATTACAAGCTGGTTTGTCTTTTTATTCATTGCTTTTAAAAAAAAACTAAAGTGGATATTTATAGAAAGAATAATTATAATGAGAACCATAGCTTTCCACCTTCATAAAGGACTGAAATAAATAAACAAAATGTCACATTAGAATGAATAATTTTAAATATGTAGCAAATGCAAATTGTTAAGTAGTTTAACAATACATTTAGTAAGGTATTAAACAGAACAACTAGTTTTTCATTGCTTTTTAACAAATTAATTATTTAGAATAAGTATGCACTATTGTGTAGTTCCAGGAATAATGAATCATCAGAAAATAAAAAAATGAAAATAAATATTGTTAGGTTGATTCTTGGGTCAAAATGAAACATGTTATTCATGCAAATATTTTGTTGTTATTTCCTAATTATCTAAATTTAATAATATTATGTAAATTATTTAACATATCTCCAGTTCTAATGAGATCTAAATTAATGTAGTATGAGGAAATCAGCCATGAATTAATGTTAGTTGACTACATTCTATATGAATGGAATAATATTCATCTCTAAAACTCACCACCATAAAAATCAGTGTCACTCATATTAGCAGTTAATGTTTCATTCAATGAATCCACTGAAATAAATAGAATATCATGAAGAATGCAGCCAACAAAATTAAATGTGGGAGTCAGAAATTAATCCTGTTATCACTACACCAATACTTTTAACCTCAAGCACAAAGGAATTTGGAACACAATCAGTGACCCTTCTTAGTGTCCAACATGTATAGATATATTTTGATTTCTCATGCTCAAGATAGGAAATAGTCCTCTCTGGCTGAGGAGCATGTTTGATTCCTTCAGAGTTAGTTCCCCTATACAAGAAATTCCCAAATATTGAGGAAAATCCATCCGCCTCATCCAAGAAAGTTTCTCAAAGAGGTCAGGGTTGTAATTGGCACAAATATGAAATATAATTATTTAATCTTTCCAGGCTACAGAAGCTATAAGTTGCTCTTCTGATCTACAATTTGTTTTTTTTTTGATGTGATTATCACTTGAAACTTCACTTGCAAATAGGATCTGAATTGGTATCATACCTAAAAACTTATCAAACTGTTTTCAAATGAAACTTGAAATTTTGCTAAGCAATTACTTAATCCTACTGATGTCAAAAGTACTGAAACTATTTAAGAATAGCAACATATACTGTTATAGTTGTAATAACGATATATTGCAAATTATTTTGACTCCTTTCTAAATATTTCATTTTGATATGTTGCAAGAAGGCACAATTTTGCAAGAAAATGTTTTCTACTATACCAATATAAATTATATTTTGGCTAAATATAATGTCTACAAACCAATTTAGAAATTCATACCTACCTGGTTGAACTTTTAATGAAATAGGTTGCTTCTGTTGAATAGTTTGAGTGTGGTTAAATCTTGCATAACATATATAATCTTCACGGCTATCTTCTTGTATTATATTAGAAAAATAAAGATCTCCATTTAGGCTTTGTGAAACTCTATTATTTTGAGGCAGCTTTTGAAAAGCTATAAAAATAAGAAATGAAACATCTAGTGCCAGCTCACAATATAGAATTATTTTAAGCATATATGTAAATTACTAACATTTTCTTCTGGCAAGACACTTCTGTTCTATAGCCACAAAAAATCCAGTTCAACTTGAATTTTTAACTTTAAGAGACATTTTTTTAAACTGATATATTCCACAACAACTTCTATCACAATGGCAGTTTCAGAACTATGTTCCAGTTCATACTATGGTTTGTATAACTCAGGGATGTCAAACTCAAGGCCCGTGGGGCCACCCTGAAAAGAGCGAAGGATTGGCCCGCAGTGCCTCTGCCAGCGAAAATGGTTGCAGGAGGGTGTCCCAGCCAAAAACAGAGATTGGGAGCTTGTTTTCGCTGGCAGAGCGCTCGGGCCGCCATAGGCACCAACACGAGTGACATTAACCTGGCCACGCCCATCTTGGCCATGCCTACCCCAGCCCCCAAGGTCAAATACAACCCTCATGCGGCCTTCAATGAAAGCGAGTTGGACACCCCTGGTATAACTCATTCCACGCATGGGAGATATACTTTATTTGTTTCAGGATTTTTATTATGTATTCAAAATTGAAAATCTAATTACAATAGTTAAAGTGAGACAGAATGTTAAAAAGAAGTAAGACATTCTAATAAAGAATATTAATTCCAATAATATGACTACATTAAATCATGTTCAGCAACAGAAGTTATAAAAGAGATATCTAACTGTAGATAACCTATGAAAACATTCTCCACTAATCACTATTACTACAATCACTATTATGTGTATT
Source organism: Pantherophis guttatus (assembly GCF_059756535.1). Taxonomy (NCBI): domain Eukaryota; kingdom Metazoa; phylum Chordata; class Lepidosauria; order Squamata; family Colubridae; genus Pantherophis; species Pantherophis guttatus. The sequence goes on along the minus strand of NC_142069.1, from coordinate 56,063,274 downwards.
AGACAAAATACACTATTAGACAAAAATAAAGATATGAAATGTATTTAAAACAGTATAAGCAAATATTTCTTGAAAATCTATTGTCTAAGTACCATTGCTAAGAAAAGAACCAATAATTTTTTAGTAATTGAGGGTGAAGGTTCATTCTCTAAACCAACCAAACTTGTGGGTTGGTTTCCAAACGTTTCATTACAAGGCTAGGTAACATCTTCAATGTAGTTTAGAGAGTGTCAAGTGTTTTTCTGTGTATAAGGGCTTCATGAGGTCAGTAGGTCTTGTGATGGGTCAGGTGTTGGTGTGCCATCTTCAAAAAAGGAAAAAAAAAAAACAGACCAGGAAACTACAGACCAATCAGCCTAACATCAAACCCAGGAAGATACTGGAAAAGATACTGGAAAAAATAAAAAAACAGATCTGCCAACACCTAGAAACGAGTAAAGTAATAACTAGCAGTTAGCATGGGTTTGTTAAAAATATATCATGCCAAACCAATCTTATTTCATTCTTCAACATAGTGACTAAATTAGTAGACTCAGCCTGTGATTCTCAAAACATCTTTGCACCTGCAGATTGGCTTACTCGACACTGGACTGAGGGGAGGGGTCTCTGTTTTAACCAAACGGAATTGCATGGGAATCTTCAGGTCCTGCTTTCTTTGTCTTGCTATCACTTGCCTCTCAATAAAAATTTCCTTTTGAAATACTAATCTTTTCAAGAGTTCTACTTTCTTTCTTTCTTTTTTTGAATTTTTTTTTATTTTTAAACAAAACATAAAACATAAATCCATCATCCATTACAATTGCAAACAGGGTGTCGGTCGGTTACAAGTCTTTTGTGCTTCATCCCCACATTCAAAGTCTACTAATTATCTAATTTCTCATATTGTCAAACAAATAAACATCCTCATTTATCATTTATTTAACTATGTTTATGTTTATGTTTTATGTTTTATTTGATTTGTATACCGCCCTACTCCCGAAGGACTCAGGGCAGTGAACAGCCACAAGATAAAAACACATAAGTACAAAATTTAAAAACAGGATAAAACCGAATTAAATAATTTGGCTGAAGACAGATTTAAAACACCCCAATAAATTAAAACCAATTTAAAATTTGTATTTTAAAAGGGGAAAAAAAGGGAAAAATTAGGCCAGGCCAGCCTGATAGAGTTTTAAGAGCGCGGCGGAAGGTGCATAGATCCGGGATCCTCCGTATCTCCAGGGGGAGCTCATTCCAGATAGTAGGTGCCCCCACAGAGAAGGCTCTCCCCCTGGGGGCCGCCAGTCGACATTGCTTGGCCGACGGCACTTGGAGGAGCCCCTCTCTATGAGAGCATACCGGCCGGTGGGAGGCTACTGGTGGCAGCAGGCGGTCTCGTAGATAACCAGGTCCTAAGCCATGGAGAGCTCTAAAGGTGGTAACCAAGACCTTGAAGCGCACACGGAAGACCATTGGGAGCCAGTGCAGCTCACGCAGGAGAGGTGTTACATGGGAACGCCATGTCGCTCCCATAACCACCCGCGTGGCTGCACTCTGCGCCAGTTGGAGCCTCCGGGTGCTCCTCAAGGGGAGCCCCATGTAGAGAGCGTTGCAGTAATTCAGGCGGGAAGTGATGAAGGCATGAGTGACCGTGCGTAACACGTCCCATCCAGACAAACTGGCGAATCAGGCGAACCTGATGAAAAATCCTCCCGGTCATGGCTGTCAGATGCTCTTCTAAAGACAGCCTGAATCCAGGAGGACGCCCAAGTTGCGAGCCTTCTCCATGGGGGCCAGCAATTCGCCCCCAATAGTCAGTGATGGCACCAACTGACTATATCGGGACGTCGGAAACCACAGCCACTCGGTCTTAGATGGATTGAGCCTGAGCCTATTTCTCCCCATCCAGATCCGCACAGCCTCCAGGCACTGGGACATCACTTCAAGGGCATCATTGGGGTGGTCTGGGGTGGAGATGTACAGCTGAGTATCGTCAGCGTACTGATGGTACTTCACCCCGAAACCACGGATGATCTCGCCCAGCCGCTTTACATAAATGTTGAACAGAAGGGGCGAGAGGACCGACCCTTGTGGCACCCCACATATGAGGCGCCTCGGGGTCAACCTCTGCCCCCCTGCCAACACAGACTGCAACCGGTCGGAGAGAAAGGAGGAGAACCACTGCAATACAGTGCACCCCCACCCCTAACTCTTTCAACGGGTGCAGCATGATACCATGGTTGATGGTATCAAAAGCCGCTGAGAGATCTAATAGGACCAGGAGAGAGGAGCAACCTCTGTCCCGAGCCCTCCAGAGATCATCAACCAACACGACCAATGCCGTTTCCATGCTGTCCCCAGGCCTGAAGCCCGACTGGAACGGATCCAGATACATCGTTTCATCTAGGTGCTGGGGGAGCTGTCGCACAACCACACTCTCAACAACCTTCACCACAAAGCGAAGATTGGAGACCGGACGATAATTAGACAACACTGCTGGGTCCAGGGAAGGCTTCTTGAGGAGAGGCCTCATCACCGCCTCTTTCAAGGTGGCGGGGAAGTCACCCTCACCCAATGAAGCATTTATAATCCCCTGGAGCCAGCCTCGCGTCACCTCCCGAGAAGCCAGCACTAACCAGGAGGGACATGGGTCCAACAAACATGTGGTCGTGTTCAGTCTACCCAGAATCCTGTCCATGTCGTCAGGAGTCACAGGATCAAACTCATCCCAGATAACATTCTCAAGACCTGCCTCCGTCATCCCCCCTGAAACTACCCAGTCGGAGTCCATACCTTCCTGAATCTGAGTGATTTTGTCATGCAGGTACTGTACAAAGTCCTCGGCTCTACCCCTCCAAGGGGTCCTCCCGCGCTCCCTGGTGGAGCAAGGAGCGGGTCACCCTAAATAGGCCGGGCGGTTCTCTGATGACGCAATAAGAGCAGCAAAATAATTACATTTTGCTGCTTTTATCGCCACTAGGTAATTCTTAATATGAGATCTTACCAGTGTCCGGTCAGATTCAGAAAGACTGACCCTCCAGCTACTCTCTAGGCATCTTTTCCGGCGTTTCATCTCCCTTAGCTCCTCAGTGAACCAAGGAGCCAGATGAGATCGGCCCCGGGTCAGAGGCCACAAAGGCATGACCCAATCCAGAGCTCCAGCGGCCGCCCTGTCCCAGGCGGCCACTAGGTCTCCAGTCGAGGCGTGAGCCAGAGCCTCAGAGAATGGCCCAAGCTCTATCTGGAACCTCTCGGGCTCCATCAGGCGCCTGGGGCAGAACCATATTACCGGCTCCGCCTCCCTGCGGCGAGGTGCAGCGGTTCGAAGGTCAAGGCGAATGAGAGAGTGATCTGACCATGACAAGGGCTCGGTGATTATATCCCCTATCTCAAGATCACTCAACCACTGTCCAGAGACAAAAACCAGGTCCAGCGTATTTCCCCCCATGTGGGAGGGCCATGAATTAGCTGGATCAGGTCCATAGCTGCCATGGAAACTATGAACTCCTGAGCCACCTCAGACGTCTCACCCACGGACGGCAGGTTGAAATCCCCCATGACCATGAGTCTAGGGGTGTCAACTGCCACCGCTGCGATAACGTTGAGGAGCTCGGGCAGGGCTGCTGCCACGTGGCAGAGAGCCAGGTACGTGATCAGCAAACCCATCTGTACCCCATGACCCCACTTCACAAGGAGGGGCTCACAGCCGGCGGTCTAAGGAACAGTGGCCTCCCTCGGTCTAAGACCTTCTTTAATAATAACCGCTACCCCCCCACCCCTCCCCTGTGACCTCGGCTGATGGAATGTGTGGAAACCTGGTGGGCACATTTCAACGAGGGGAACCCCCCCTCCTGGCCCAACCAGGTCTCTATAATACCTGCCAGGTCCGCTCCCCCCTCCTGAACAAGATCACAAATGAGGGGCTTTAACTATGGCTTTATCGCTTCATAAAAATTATTTTTGAGTATTATATTTATAACATTCATTTCATGTTTCATATTTCATTTCCATGTTTTATTATCTAGCCATAAAATAAATCCCGTATCTTATAATATTGTTTATCTTCTTGTTCTCTAATTTCCAATGTCAATTTACTCATTTCAGCACATTCCATGATTTTCTTAATAACTTCATCTTGCGTTGGTATTTTCTCATTTTTCCAGTTTTTAGCAAACACAATTCTAGCCGCTGTTAAAACGTTCACAATCAAATATCTCAATTCTCTATTATATATTTCTGGCACAATCCCTAGTAAAAAAATCTCTGTCTTAAAGTCTATGTGTTTTTTAATCATTTTTTCCAACCATGTGTGGATTTTAATCCAGTATCTTTTAGCTTCTACACATCAATTCCATAACCAAAATTTTTCCCCCATGCAATCATTGTTTCTTTAACTTGTTCTTCTTCCAACTTTACCTCTAATAAATAACCATACAGTTTTTTAATTATATATTCATCAGAACCTGTTAAAATTTTATCTAAATTAGTCAAATTATTATAAAAACCTTCTGTTTTACAATCTTTATCATATCTAGAATGTACTTGCATATAAGAAAACCAGTTCATCTTTAAACCTTGTTCCTCCAATTCTTGCTTCGATTTAAGTTCACCCTTTTTATTCAATAATACACTATATCTAACGATTTGTTCCCTTCTAAATATTATTGAGTATGAAAATGCTTAAATCGTCGATAACCAGACTGGAATTTTTAAATAGTGTTGTTTTTTAAGCTTCTCCCAGTTTAGTAACAAAGCCTCTCATATATAATGTCTTGTAAAATACCCCTGTGTTTTTGTTCCCTTATACCATAAAAAAGCGTGCCATCCCAACAAGTCATGTCCTTCTAAAGTCAATAACCTAATGTTTCTTAGCATTATCCATTCTTTAATCCACATCAAACTTTTCACTTGATAATAAAGTTCCCAGTTAGGCAAACCAAAACCTCCTCTTATTCTGGCATCTTGCAACAATTTCAATTTTATCCTCGCCATTTTACTCTGCCAAATATATTTTAACATTATTTTATTCAAATGATCAAAATAATCTTTTCCCAGTCTAATTAGAATTGTCTGGAACAAATATAGAATTCTAGGTAGTATATTCATTTTAATTGTCGATATTCTCCCTATCAATGATAGTTGTAAATTTTCCCATTTTGCCAAGTCTGTCCCAATCTGTTGTTTGAGTTTATTATAGTTATTCTCTTTAAGTGTGCTACATCTTGCTGTCAAATATATCCCCAAATATTTAACCTTATTTATGACCTGCATCGCTGATATTTCCGCCAATTCTTCTTTTTGTTTTATTAACATATTTTTTGTCAAGATCTTTGTTTTATCTTTATTAATTTTCAAACCTGCTACTTTTCCAAACTCTCCTATTTTGTCTATCAATGTAATTATTGACTCTAAAGGATCTTCAAGACTAAAAACCAGGTCATCTGCGAACGCTTGCAATTTATATTCTTCCTTTCGAATTTTCATTCCTTTTATATCTTTTTCTTCTCTAATATTTTTATTTAGCACTTCTAATGTTAATACAAACAACAGAGGGGACAGTGGACAGCCTTGTCTCGTTCCTTTTTTTATCTCAATAGACTCTGTCAATTCTCCATTTATCATTATTTTTGCTGTTTGTTTATAGTGTATGGCTTCTATTGCTTAAGTGAATTTTCTACCAAAGCCCATCTGCTCCAATTGAAGTAACATAAATCGCCAATTGACATTATCAAAGGCTTCTGTGCATCTAGAAATATCAGAGCCATTTGCTTTTCAGGATGTGCCTCATAATATTCCAAAGTATCCAGAATTATCCTCATATTGTTTCTAATCTGTCTTTTTGGCAGCGACCCGTTTTGGTCAGAATGTATGAAATTATTTAAATATCTTTTAAGTCTTTCTGCCAATATTGAAGCAAAAATTTTATAATCTGAATTTAGCAGGGAAATAGGCCTATAATTTTTGATTTGTTGTGGGTCAGTATCCCCTTTTGGAACAAGTGTAATGTATGCTTCTGACCATGACTTGGGTATTTTCCTCTTTAACATAGCTTACATTCATAACTTCTAACAATGGGAGACTCAACGATTCCTGTAATGTCTTATAATATTAGGCTGGCAGTCCGTCCAGGCCTGGTGCCTTCCCATTCTTTTGTTTTTTAAGTGCTTCCGTTAGTTCCATCATTGTTATATTTTCTTCTAACATCATTTCAATGTCTTTAGGAATCTGGGGTAAATTCGCCTTTTGCAAGTATCGTTTAACATTTTCCTCCTTTATATTTTCTTGCTCATACAGTTTTCTATAGTATTCTTGTATTATTTCTTTTTTCTCTTTATTCCCAAATCTAATTTGTCCTTGGTCATCTATTAGTTGTGTTATTTTTCTTGATTCTCTCTCTTTTTTTCAATTTATATTCTAACCATCTACTTGGTTTGTTGGCATCTTCAAAATAGTTCTGTTTAGCACTTCTGATTTTTTGTGCTAAGTCTTCTTTTTCTATTAACCCCATTTTATGTTTAGTTATATCCATTTTTATTTTAATATCCTTCTTTTGTGGAAACTTCTGAAGTTCCTTTTCGAGTTTCTTGTAATCATCCTCTAGTGCTTTATAAGCTTGTCTTTTCTTAATATTTCTTTTCTTTGTATAATCTATTATCAGACCTCTGGTATAAGCTTTCATTGTATCCCAAAGATTTTGCATCAATGTGTCCAAAGAGTTCTACTTTCTTGACTTCCTGGGAACATGGCTAACTGAACACATGCATAGGGAGAAATCTCCGAAGGATTTCTCCCTGGGGTGCTGCTCTTCTGCCTTCTAACTGAGGGGACTGGTTTCCCATCAGCCTTTATGATCCAACGTTCAGGGTGTGTCGAAGAACTTCCACTCGGAATCCTTCAATACAGCTGTAAACTGGCAAACTGTTTCTGGAGTTGAACTCCAAAGCTATCTACATGCCAAAAGCTGGGAGGGGAGGGGCTGCAATCTGTTTGGGGGTTGAAGAAGCCATCGTTTTGAAATTCACCTTTCAAACGGATAGTAAGTTATGCCTTCCTTTTCTTAATCACCTTAAATGATTATTATTCTATCTTAAGTCCAGTGCCATTTTAGGGATTTCTTTTGTCTTAAAGAACAGGGAAGAAGGCTGCTAAGGCAAGCCAAATAAAGAAGTGTGCTGATGGGGAAAAAAAGGCTGATGGAGAAAGATAAAGATTGAAAGCTGTGATTTTAATTTACTATTGTAGTAATTGGTAGCTTGATCTTCTCAGCTGTGGGTGGCTAAAATCTTCAGATTCTGACTAAAAGAGGAAGCCAAGATGGTAGAGCAAAGTATTAGAGATATATTTGAAAGGTCTCTAAATAAAATATGCTAATTTATTGACCAGTTGTTTTCTGATGATAAAAAAATCCTTTCAAAGTACTTCTGAGATGCAACATGTGGAGAATGTTACCAAACTGCAGAGGCAACTTCACAAGTAGCTGAAAATGCAGAGGAGTGTATCACAAACTTGGAAGAACCGGATAATAACTTTCATTTTCACCTTTACTAGGGTTCAAATATAAACCTCTCAACACAACTGAAAGAAGAGTGTTGAAAAAAAATAAAAAATTGGGACTTTTTCATTAAGGACATTAACAAGGTTGAGGATCTCGTGATAAAAAGAAAGATCTACAAGTTTTTGATACCTTCAGAGAAGAAAAATATTTTACTCCATGAAGATAAACTGGAAGGTGTGACTGGAATCAGAATGCATTTTTCTCTGCTTGATATGTATAACTGAAAGAAAGGTTTGACCCAAAATTTGAAAAAAACTTTTTTACATATATATATAATGCTTAAGTAACTCTTACAGTAAGCAAAAGCTATTGAAAGTGTATATGGGTATCTGAGAGTACCCGTATTAAGAGAAAGTTAAAGAAAATGATATACCAGTTTAAACAAAAATTCTGTATGTTAAAATGATGTTTATAAAAGGAAAACAAAATCTATAAGGGTAGTTTGGAGGGAGGGAGCTAAATGCAATATTGATATTTAAAGCTTGTCTGTTAAGAAGTCAAAGAATAAGATGTATTCGAAATTTTTGATTTTTTTTTAAAAAAGTGTTTTTTTATTTTTAAAAAGTTTAGTACTTTGAAGGACTTTTTTTCAATAAGGCCAAAGAATTTGAAAGAATACAATAAATTTTGTAAATAAAAATGATGACAGTTCACAAAGATTACTAGGTGCAAATAGAAATATACATTATTTCCATAGCAAGGAAGAAAAAGCAGGAATGGTTAAACTGATTACTTTATTTAAAGAGAAAAATATGTTCTTATTTGGATATCACTTATGGAATTTGTGCTTGTGAAGAAAAAAAATGAAACTTTGACCTTGGTTTTGTTGATTAGAAAGATTTGGTGTTATAGAAATGACTAGTTATATAGTGTGTAAAAGCAAAAATTTGAGGTTTGAGTGTGTTTATCTTGCACTATGCTAAGAAGTGTTGGAAGTCAATGTCCCCTTTTCTTCCTTTTTCTCTTCCCCCTTGTATTTCACACCCCCTTTTCCCCATTCCCTTTTCCCTCCCTTAATTTCCTATTTTCTTTTCTTTTTTGTATTTTATATAATAAAAAATAGAAAAATAACTAAAAAATAAAAAGAGTTCTACTTTCTTGAGCAGAGAGGAGAGGCAGGGCCTTACAAATTCATTCAGAAATATATTATATAGTTAACATCAACCTAATGACTTCTCCTACCTGTGGAGATTAAACGTGGCAACTAAGCTCTGACAAACCAGAAGGTGATCACAGTCAAGGACTAACAAAAAAGACTCTAGAGAGGAACTCTTTGACTAACAACTGGTTGCTTAATGCCCTATCAAAGTTACAACCGATACTCCAAAATGTACTTATAATTCTCTGCTGAAGTTCTCATGGCTGCCTTCCATGGTCATATGACCGCATTTCAGTCACAGAACAATCTGCATATTCAGCTGTTTGCAGTGGTCCATCGTCATGTGACCACAATTTATAACATTTTTTGCTCAAAACTGGTATTTGCTTTCTGTTTTTGGCAAAAATGTCCCATAGTGAACAATGGGTTTTCTTAAAATTGTGCATTTAGTTAATGACCATGGTGATTTGCTTAATGACTACCACAAAAAAGGTCATAAAATGAGGTCTGTTACCTAATGACCTGCTTTTATGACCACCATGACTGTAATGAGTTGGCTTCATTATGGTAATAAGTCGAGGACTACCTATATTTTCAGATTATCAAATAACTGTTCTAAATTGGAGACTAAATCTAACATGCTAGGCCAAAGATTACCTGTTATAAGCCTCTGATTGCCATGAAAGTCATAAATTTCTAATTAGTTGAACCACAACATTCTGTAGCAAGCTACATTTTGTCATAATGATGAAACTTGAATTATGCTTTTGTGATAGAAGTGTTGCCATATACGGACTTCCGGTTGGTGAATCCCAGCGAAATGGCGCTGTGACAGCGATCGCTGCTTGCAGCACCACTTTTTTGTCGCGTTTGGGGGTCCCTTTGAGGCGTGGGAGCTCGGAGAGCTCCGCGGACGATAGCGGGGTGTCAGCAGGCAGAGCGGTGAGGAGCAAGCACTCTCTGCTGGACTGACTACCGCTGTCAAACTAACGCGGCGCGTCTGCTTTAAATGGCAGACTTGAAGCTGTGATAGCCAACAAAAGACAGGAAGCAAGAGGATTTCAGTGAAGTTGGTGCCTATGATCATTCGTACTACTCTCCCTTAAACACGCTCGGAGTGAGTTCAATTGGATTGTGCTGGCTGCGTCGGATAAGAAGGATCCTGGAAGGAATTGGCGGCGATTGTGAGGTTGGAGGAGATTGGTGGGAGATGAAATCGCAGACGTACTGGCGAGACTGAGGATACTTTTAGAAAGGGAGACGGAGCCTTCAGTGGATTGGATTGATACTTTGTTTCGAGCAAACAAACTCTGGAAAGTTAAGAGTATGGAATAAACTAATTGAACAAAGGAACTGGATTTTGGAAGTGCAGTAGCTGTCAGGACTAATAATAAGACTGTCTTGAGCTAAGAGACTGAGAAGGAGCACTTGGGGAAGATATATGGCTGATGAAATCTGAATGACAATGCAAATGGAGAGTGATTGAACTTAAGAGCAACGCGAAGCAGATCATACAGCAAAGCGTGCCTGCTGCATCATTGTAAAAGAATTTTTTTATATCTTTGGTTGCTTTTCCGCTGTGCTCTTTTATGACTGAGAGAAGGTATTGAGCAATTAATCAATCAACGAGTTGGGCAAATAACAACAACAAAGGGAAAAAAAACATTAGAAAATTTATATATCTACAAGTATATATCTATATTAATATTATATATATTACATATTCCATTTTAGATAATCTAAATTAATTGTGAACTTATTTAAAATTTATTAAGTACTTTTTAGATTTTTTTATTAAGGAATTTATATACGCTATAATCTTTTATATTCTATAATTGGATCTTTCCCTTTCTTCTCCTCCTCTCTTCTTTCAATTATTGATTCTTAATTTTGATTAGCTTTTTATAACTTAAAATATTGAATATTGAGATTGCATAATTAATTATCTATATGTGTACTTAGATTGCTTAAGATATATTAGAAAGTCATCAGTGCTTAAGTGTTAAATAAGAGTAGGTAAAGATAATTTGCTTAAGTAGTGGTAGCAGGTGAGAGGGTTATCTTAGTTCAAATTAGCTTAACTATTAATTGATTAATAGGTGATTTATTACAAGATAGGTTTGTGCAACAGATAAAAATTTGAATTATTGATTCGTTGTATTACTAAACAATATTGAATAGTGGAACGGAAGGGAACGATATAATATAAATTCATTTGATTGAGGCAGTTAAATATTGGTGGATGACAATTTGGAAAAACATTGAAAATATAACAAGAAAACAGAAAGAGGTATTAAAAGAGATGATGAGCTTCTCATCCACGGTGACAAAAACAGGAAAGAAAACATCCTCAAATCCCATGATCACAACGACATCACCTGCTACACAGAAATTGACTGAAGGTTTCTCTAAAATGGAGAAATCAGGAATGCTACCCACAATGCAAGCAATGCAATCAACATTGACAGCAATACAGGACACGATGATTATGTTACAAGAAAAAATGTCTAGTAACCATACTGAATTGAAGACAGATATTAGGGCATTAGATCAAAAAATGATTGGCATACAGGAATCGATACAAACTAATACACAGAAGATTAAAAAGATGGAAGTTAAAATGGAACAACAGGAAAAAAAATTAGATACGGTTGACCAAAAACTGATGGAACAGAACAGGGAATTGGCAGACTCAATTACCCAATTGGAAATGGATCGAGCCTCCTTTTACCTCCGTTTCCAAAACATTGCGGAAGATAAGGAAGAAGATCTGTGCCAGGTGATGGCAGAATTAATTGCTGAGGTGTTGCAACAAGATAAATTGGACATTATAAAGGAAATTGACGAGGCGTATAGGGTCCAGACAAATTATGCACGAAGAAATAAATTGCCAAGGGAGGTGCATATAAGATTCGCAAGGAAGAAGGTAAAGGATATCCTCTATAGTATGGCAAGAGATGAGCCAATCATGTATAAGGGAAAGGAGGTGATTATATTGAAACAAATCCCAAGGAGGGTAAGGGAGATAAGGAGAGATTATAGGTTTTTGGCTACTCAATTAAACAAAAGGAATATTCTCTTCAGGTGGATCTTACCAGAAGGCATGTGGATCACGTGGCAAGGGAATAAAGTTAAGATAGATAGCTTAGTAGCAGCTCAAGAGTTCCTGGATCAATTACGAGCATCTGAAGAGGATCAAAGTAGTAAAGAGGAGTTAGAGGTGGAAACATCGAAAGAAGAAGCAACCCAGCAGATAAGAGAGAAAGAAGGGACATCGAAGGAAAAGGAGGAGGAAGATAAGGATAGTAAGGAGACAAAGAAAGACCAAAGTCCACAAAGAGTCACACGTGCCAAGAAGTATTAGGATAGTATACAAAAATTAAGAGATGGATGATTGGAAATTGATATCGGTTAACGTAAATGGCCTAAATGATAACAAAAAGAGGAAATTTTTTTTTACAAAATTAGCTAAACAAAATATGGATATAGTGTGCCTTCAAGAGGTCCATATTAAAAAGGAAAATCAAAAATATTTGGAATATAAGAAATTGGGGAATCTTTATGCATCCCTAGCTGATAAAAAGAAAAGGGGAGTAGCATTGTACATCAAGAAGGGAATAAAAGCCGAACTAAAATATGCAGACCCGAAGGGAAGGGTATTAATGGTGGAAGTTAAAAGAGGTAACAGTCCAATCTTATTAACAGCAATTTATGCCCCGAATGAAAACCTAGGAGACTTTTATAAAAAATTAGGAGAGAGATTAAGCATGATGGATAAGAGCAAGATTTGCATAATTGGCGATTTTAATGGGGTAATAGATTCAAATAGAGATTATAAGGGGACCAAAGGTAAAAAGAAAAAGAGAAAAAATTTACCAAAACCATTCTTTGATATGGTAGAAGAACTCAATCTAGTGGATATTTGGCGGGTTTTGCACCCATATCAGAGGCAGTATACATATTATTCTAATCCTAAGAAATCTTGGTCTAGGATTGATATGATGTGGATAAGCAGAGATATAGGGTTAGATATTAAGTCAACAGAAATCATGCCCAACATTTGGGCAGACCATAATCCATTAGAGGTTAAATGGGAATGTACGCACAAGAGAAGAAATACAAGATGGAGATTAAATAATCAATTTCTAAAGGACAAGCAAAATGTTGAGAAAGTAAAAAAAGAATTAAATCTATTTTTTGAAGTAAATGAAAAGGAAGTAACATCTCGAGGTATCATATGGGATACAATGAAAGCATATATAAGAGGACTAGCAATATCGTATAGTGCACACAGGAATAAGGAAAGAAGAGAGAGGCAGAAGGCACTGATAGAAGAATTAGGGAAAGCCGAGAGGGAACTACAACATAAACCAGATAATAAGGATGTTAAAGAAAATTGGATGGTTATACGGCACAAATTAAATGTTATAGATCAAGAGGAATTGGCGTACAAAATGAAACGAACCAAACAATATTATTTTGAAAATGCAAACAAACCGGGCAGGTGGCTGTCCTATAGGTTAAAAAAAGAAAAAGAGAAAGGCATAATTCATCAATTGGAAGACCCGGAAGGCCACCTCAACAATAAACAGGAAGATAAATTGGAGATTGCCCGAGAGTATTATGCGGCTCTGTATGCGGAAGAACAAATTCCTAAGGAAAAGGTGGTCCAATACTTGTCAAAAGAAAACCTTCCAAAAATTGGGGAAGAGGATAAAGAAATACTTAATAAAGAAATAACGATGACAGAATTAAGGATGGTAATATCCAAACTTAAAAAGAACAAATCCCCAGGCCCAGATGGACTTCCAGGGGAATTTTATAAAAATTCGGATTTGGGAGAAATTTTGTTACCAAAGTTGTTAGAAATTTATAATGAGGCCCTAACAGAATCCAAAATTCCAGAATCATGGAGAGAGGCGTATATTACTCTCCTCCAAAAAGAAGGAGAAGACCCAAAATTAATTAAAAATTACAGACCGATATCCCTCCTGAATACGGACTACAAAATCTATATGGGTATTTTAGCAGGAAGGCTAAAAATAATTTTGAATAAATTAATACACAGTGACCAAAATGGATTCCTTCCTGGGAGGCAAATCAGGAACAATACAAGGATGATAATAGACATATTGGAATACTATGAGGAACACCCGAACAAAGAAATGGCATTGGTCTTTGTCGACGCCCAAAAGGCATTCGACAATCTTAATTGGCAATTTATGAAACAACAAATTATCCAAATGGAATTCGGATCAAATTTTGTCAATACGATATCCACAATCTATCAAAAACAAAAGGCTAACATATTACTGAATGGAGAATTAACTAAGGCTTTTCAAATTAGAAAAGGGGTCCGACAAGGGTACCCTCTATCCCCACTTCTATTTATCTTAGCACTAGAAGTATTCTTGAGAAAGATTAGGAACAATAATGAAATAAAGGGTCTGACAATCAGAAAAGAGATATATAAGACACAGGCATTTGCAGATGATGTGGTATTAATCATGGAAGAACCATTAGAATCAGGCACTAAAATTTTGGAAGAATTGGGCAATTATGGGGAGGTAGCAGGCCTTAAATTAAATAAATCCAAAACTAAATTATTAACAAAAAATATGACGGAGGTGAGGAAAAAAGTACTGGAAGAATCAATGGAGATCCAAACCGCCAAGAAGGTAAAATACCTGGGGGTCTGGATTTCATCAAGGTGCTCGGCCCTCAAAGAGGATAATTATTTACCATTGATTAGAAATATTAAACAGGATCTGGAAAAGTGGGGAAGATTACAGATATCATTATTAGGCAGAATCGCGGCAATAAAAATGAGCATATTACCCAAGTTATTGTATCTATTCCGAACAGTCCCTGTTAAATTAGATAAAAAATTCTTTCTGGAGCTCAATAGCATCATCAGGAAATTTATTTGGGAGGGAAAGAAACCAAGGATAGCAATTAGGAATTTACAGGACAAGAAGGAAAGAGGGGGTTTTGGATTACCTAAATGGGAGTTATATCAAAAAGCTGCAAACCTAGTATGGCTGAAAGAATGGGCAACCCTGAGAAATAAAAGACTGTTAACCTTAGAAGGGTATGATCTCCAGAAGGGTTGGCATGCATATCTCTGGGATACTGGAAAGAAGATAAAAACTTACTTCCATAGACATAAAATAAGGGAGATCTTGATACAAATATGGGGAGAGATAAGACAGAAGCACTATAGGAAAATTCTGAGATGGCTTTCCACCATGGAGGCTATAATATATCCAAATGTATTAGAAATGGGTAAAACGGTCAGATACAATGAATTATTAGATGGGGGAGGGAACCTTAAAACAAGGGAAGAATTGATGGAACAAGGTATTTCTATCGACTGGTGGCCATATAACCAAATTAAATCCAGATATAAAAAAGATAAGGAGGAATTTGGCATTGAGATGAGCATAAATGGATTCGACAAGATATGGATGGGTACGGACGACAAAATTCTAGCCAAATTATATAATTACTTATTGGAGTACGATATGGCAGAGGAAGTAGTTAAAGAACCGATGTTAGCATGGGCCAAAAATATAGGACAGAATATAAATCTGAACGAATGGGACTCAATATGGAATAATAATCTTAAAATGACAAAGGCGACGGCTTATAAGGAAAACCAATACAAGCTGTTTTATAGATGGCACATGGCCCCAGCTAGGATAGCGAAGATCTACCCCAATTCGAGCCCTAAATGTTGGAAATGTGACCATCAGCAGGGTACTTTTTATCATTGCTGGTGGACATGTAATCAGGCACAAAAATTCTGGAGGATGATATGGGTGTGGATTAGAGAAATAATAAAAGAAAATTTTGATTTCGACCCAAAAGCTTTTCTCCTGGGAATTTTGAAAACTGAATATGCAAAAAAAAAAAAAGTATTTAATTATACATATTCTGACAGCTGCTAGAATTTCCTTTGCCCAGTATTGGAAAGAAAAACAAATACCACCTCAAGAACATGTTATTGGAAAAATATTGGAGTGCGCCGAAATGAACAAATTGACTTCAGAAATTAATGACAGAGAAGATTCAGAATTTTATAGCGTGTGGGACATGTGGTACGAATGGATGGGGGAAAGAAATAAAGAAGGTAATAGAGATTAAATATTAACTAATGAACAAAATCTATATGAATAGTATTATATTTAGTCTTAGAGAGTTGAGCACCATTATCTTTAAGTGTATTGAAATTAAATCTAGCTTCAAGAAACAATACCAACAAAAGACAAGCAATAATGCATGTAGATGTATATATGTATATAATTGCACCAATGAACCGAAAATGTACCGATTGTATTACTATATGTTATAATAAAAATCAAATTCAAAAAAAAAAAAAAAAAGAAGTGTTGCCATATACATATTTGTGTGCAACAGTGCAGCACATATACAAAAAGATTGGCGTTTGCACTACACTGCAAACTTTTGTTGCTTGTCCTGCTGCACAACTTGAACTCATTCCCATAGCACTGAATGTGTGCATTTAAAATATTTCTATAAAATAAAAAAGACTCTTGGAGGTTTACATAGAACATTTACAAACTAAACCATCCACTGTAAAGGATAAAACTACAAAAACAACAGAAGAATAAGGACCATACAATATAAACTATAAATAAATAAAACTAAAGATGACAACAATTCATATCAGGGGAAAGCTCTCCAAAATAATTCAAGTTTCCAAAAGACCAACAAAGAAGAAACCAATCTGATCGCCATGCAGAGGTAGTTCCCTAATGCTGGTGCTACAACAGAAAATAGCACAGTCTTATCTCAGTTCCCCAAACTTTGCAGAAGTATGGGACCTGCACCTGTTTCAATTTGGTATGTCTAATTGATCTGGTCAATACTAATGGGAATAAGTGGTCCTGAAGTTATAGAAGTGGTGGATTGCTAACGGTTCGCCCTGGATTGGGCGAACTGGTAGCGGCGGCGGGAGGGTCCACCCACCCACCCGGATGCTTCTGCACATGTGCAGAAGGAACGTTGGACTTAGGTGAGTGTTCCTTCTATGTGCGCTACGTGAGAGTCCAAACAATGGGTTATCCTCGTCTGATTGGCCAGAGACTGAGTTGACATTTGCTTAAACACACCTCCTCTTCCTGTATAGCTCCAATTTGTTAATGAGGGTCCGGATCTGAAGAAGACAAAACCTTAAACGGAAACACAGTTAATACAAGCCGGGACCCCGCAGATATAGGAAGGGTTTGGACTCTAACACAGTGTACATAGAAGGAACGCTCAGGTAAGTCCAACGTTCTTCTCCTGTGCACTGCTTAAAGAGTCCAAGCAATGGGATTTATCCAAGATAAATATCCCTAGGGTGGGAAGAAGAAGATTCAGATGCCCGTTCAGCGGTAAGAAACTATTGGAGCACCCTGCGACCAAAGGCTGCCTTGGCTGAGGCAAACTTGTCCAGTTTGTAGTTTTGGATAAAGGGTGTAGGGGAGGCCTGAGTGGCCGGCCTGCAGATTTCAAGGAGAGAAGCCTGGGTGGCCCAAGCCGCGATTGTGGCCGCGCTTCTCGTCAAGTGGGCTGTAATATGGCCAGGTTGAAGCTTTTTCTGCTGATCGTAGGCAATGGCAATACAAGCCTTGAGCCATCAACCGATAGTGCAGGGTGACCCTTTTGTGCCCAGGGAACTGGGCTGAAAAGAAATGAACAATGATTCCGACTTCCGGAACGGAGCCATCCTGTCGATGTACTTGCGCAGAGCTCTGCAGACATCCAAGGAGTGCCAGCGACATTCACTGGGGTGTCTGGGTTTAGGATAAAAATCGGGTAGAATGACTTCCTGGGCCCTGTAAAACCAGGTGTTGATTTTAGGGAGAAAGGTAGGGTCCAGACGTAGAATGACTCGGTCAGAATGAAAAATGCATAAGTCCTTACGAACTGAAAGGGCAGCCAGTTCCGAAATGCGACGAGCGGAAGTCATCACTACCAAAAAGGCTACTTTGAAGGTCAGGAGCTTGAAATTGGCAGAGCCCAGTGGCTCGAAGGGTAAGGCCATCAAGGACTGCAGAACTAGGCTGAGATCCCAAGAGGGATATCTGTGGACTGGAGGAGGGCGAAGGTTGGATGCCCCCTTCAGGAAACAATGAATCCGGAGATGTTGAGAAAGCATTGCGGCCCCATCACATGGCAGCACAGTTGCCAGGGCAGCTACCTGCTGGCGGAGAGTGTTAACGGCTAGACCCACATCTAAACCCTCCTGAAGGAAATCTAAAACCTGGGGAATGGATGCTGATATAGGGGCAGTCCCAGTCTTGTGACATCAGCGATGGAATGAAGACCACGTTGCATTGTATATGCAGGTCGTAGATGGGCAGCAAGAAGCCAGGAGCGTAGATATCACCCTGGATGAGAATCAGTCCTTCTTCAGGATCTCCCTTTCAAGTGCCAGGCGGCCAGTTGGAATCACTGAGGATCCGGGTGGTAGACGGCCCCCTGGCGGAGGGAGATCCGGTCTGGAAGAATCCTCCAGGGATGAGTGAGTGACAGGCTTATGAGGTCTGTGAACCAGGTTTGGCGGGGCCAGTAAGGAGCGATGAGAATGACTTCCGGCCCCTCCTCCAGGATCTTCCGGATTACTCTCGGTATCAAGGGGGTTGGAGGAAAGGCGAAGAGGAGGTCCGAAGGGCACCGACAACAGAGGGCATTGGTCCCCTCAGCTCCTGGCATCCAAAACCTGGTGAAGAATTGCGGAAGATTCACAATTGTTGGACTGACAAACAGGTCTATCTGAGGATGACCAAATTTGGCTGTGATTTGCAGGAAAAGATCAGGTTGCAGATGCCACTATCAATGGTAGTTCTGCTCAATGTCAGCGTCCCAGCACTGACATATATAAAGAGAGGAGAAGCTTGAACTCTTGCCTACTAAATCCCTTTGAAGATTCTGTCTCCTCGGAGATGGGAGAGGGGGGAGACATTCCTGTGATCTGACGAAGAAGAGATCAGGAAAGTGACTTGGAAGATAGCCAATGAGAAGCAGAGAACTGGGGATTGGAAAGGGAGGGATTGGGGGGCAAAGGTCAGTACTGACCGCGAAAGAGCCAGGATCAGATCGCTGTGCTCGAATAAAGAGAAAATTTCCTTAAAGATCAGCAGTTTGGAAATTCATTTATTTTGAGATAGCATCGAAACCTGACACTCAGCCAATCCACTCGAGTGTTGGAGACGCCGGAGATGCAGTGGTGGGATTCTGCCGGTTCTAGGTTGTTTGGCCAAACCGTTTGTTAAATTGCTGGCTCGCCCCGCACCTTGCCAATAAATAGTGGGGGCAGGGCGGGGCGAGTGGTGGGCGAGCCAGTAATGTAACAAACGGTTCGGTGTTTGTTTGTATTTATTGGCCTCGCAGCAGTGGTGGGTTGCTGCTGGCTGGCCATGCCCCCGAACCAGTCCCACTCGCTCGCCCCAGCCGCCCGACACTCACTCGCCCCGCCCCCCTCCACCCAGTCACTCCTCACTTTTACTGTGTGGATCCTCGCTTGCAGCTTGCCTGCCTGAAGTACTGCGCCTGCCAGGTAAGCCTGCAAGTCGCAGCCTACCTAGCTGCCCCTGCCCCCCCGCCCCTACCATCCCAGCCTGCCTCCCCTACTCCCTTCCCCGCAGCCCGTAGCCCTGCCATGCTTCCCTGCCTTCCACGCAGCCTTCCCAGTGTCCCCAAGACCAGCTTGCGAAGGCAGGCAAGCGGGCCTGGCTACGGGGACCACCGGGAAGGCAGGTAAGCATGGCAGGGCCACCTGGCTGTGGGGAAGAGAGCTAGCAGCTTACTTACTTCCCCGAAGCCCTGCCATGCTTGCCTGCCTTCCACGCTGCCTTCCCGGCATCCCCATAGCCAGCTTGCCATCCACCCCTACCCCGCTTCCCTTTTACCTTTCTTTAACGCGCCCTGCTTCTCTCCCCAAACCTTGGGAGGCAGCGTCCTCCACGCCGCAAAGCCCTCGAAGCAGCTGCAGGAGGGGGAAAAGAAAAAAAAACCCTTGGCTCTGAAGGCTTCAAAGGTGTGTGTGTGTTTGGCGGCACTGAAGTGAGCCACGTGAAGGGAGCCCGCTGGGTAACCATGCCGGCTGCGATCGGCCCCTTGCCTTCCACTGCTGCCTCCACCTCTGCCTCTTCTCTCTGCCAACAGAAGTCGGAGAGGAAAAGGCAGTTGCTTCGCCGAGCGTTTCTCCGCATTTCATCCCAAGTCAGCTGCCCTCACTGGAAACACGGAGAAATGCTCAGCAAAGCAACTGCCTTTTCCTCTCCGACTTCTGTTGGCAGAGAGAAGGAAGAGGCACAGGTGGCAGCAGCAGCGGAAGGCAAGGGGCCGATCGTGTGGCTCACTTCAGCACTGCCAAACACACACATATCTTCGAAGCCTTCGAGAGGCTTCAGAGGCTTTTCTTTTCTTTTCCCCCCTCCTGCAGCCACCTCAAGGGCTTTGTGGCATGGAGGACACCGCCTCCCAAGGTTTGGGGAGGGAAGCGGGACACATTAAAGGTTGGCTGAGGAACTCTGGGAGTTGAAGTCCACAAGACTAAAAGTTGCCAAGGTTGGTGACCCCTGCCCTAGACCACTTTAGGAGCAAAATGGTGGGTATTGCTGGCATTTCAGAAGGAAGGGGAAGGAGGGAGAGAGAGAGAAAAATAGAAAGAGAGACAAAAGAAGAGACAAAGAAAGAAAGAAAAAGAAGGAAAGAGGGAGAGAGAAAGAAAAGAGAGAGACAAAGAGACAAAGAGAGAGAAAAAGAAAAAGAAAGAAAGAAAGGGAGAGAGAGAAAAGAGAGAGAAAGAAAAAAGACAAAGAAAGAGGAAGGGTGAGAGAGAAAGAGAGAAAGAAAGAAGAAAGAGAAAGAAAGAGGAAGGAAGGGGGAGAGAGAGAGATAGAGAGGACCACAAACCCTGGCACTAGATGTGGCTTCAGAAGACACTTTGAAACAGGACAGCAATCTAGGGCTGGAAGGGACCTTAGAAGCCATCTAGTCCAACCCCCTGTTTTTTCAACCCTCTGAGTAATCCCTATGCACATAGCCACGCCCACCCGGTCACATGACCAGCTAGCCACACCCACCCAGTCACATGACCAGCTAGCCACACCCACCCAGTCACATGACCAGCTAGCCACCCCCAACTAAGCCACACCCACAGAACTGGTTGTTAAAAAAACTGAATCCCACCACTGCGGAGATGTGTTCTGCTTGCAGGGAGAGCAGATGTCTCTCCGCCCACAGCCCTAATTCCGCAGGTTCGCACATCAGGACCCTGGAGCGAGTGCCTCTTGCCTGTTCACATGAGCCTTTGCTGTTACGTTGTCTGTCCGCATTAACACGTGGTGGCCCAACAGTTGATGCTTAAAGTGTCAGAGCGCCAGGTGAGCGGCATGCAGTTCCAACCAGTTGATGTCATTCTGCAGGTCCCATGACGACCATCGACCCTGGGTCACATGGGTTTGCAAATGGGCGCCCCATCTGAAAAAGCTGGTGTCTATGGTGAGGACTAGGTGCTGGGGCTCCTGGAAGGAGCAGCCATTCTCCAGGGCCGCCGCCCTCCACCATTGCAGTGACTTGAGTACTCTCGGGGGGACCTGGTGTTGCTGGTACCCACTTTTTGGCTCGGTAAGAGAAGCCACTGAAGGGGCCGGGACTGCAATCTTGCCCAAGGAATGATTGCCAAACATGAAATCATCTGGCCCAATAATTGGGAAAGTAACACCAGAGGAACAGTTCTGAGGGCTTTCACCTGCTCCACCGTGGCCCAGATACTGGTTAGTCATTCCTGCGAAAGGAAGACCTGAGCTGTTAAGGGTGTTGATGCATGCCCCCAGGTGAACAATATCGGTGGAAGGTGTGAGGTGACTCTTTTCCCAATTTACGGAGAATCCATGTTTTTGGAGCGTCCGGATCGTTACCTGGATGTCCCGTTCCTATTGAAGAGAGGAAGATTGAATCAAAATAACATCCAGGTAACATTGTAATCTGATTGGTGCGGCCCGTAAGTGGGCCGCCACCATGTCCAGAAGTTTGGTGAATGTGCGGGGAGTGGAGGAAAGTCCGAAGGGCAAGGCCCTGTATTGAAAATGGTCCCCCGTGTAGCAGAACCTGAGGAATCTCCTGTGAGATGGTCTGATGGGAACATGAAGATAAGCCTCACGAAGATCTATGGATGTTAAGAGATCTCCGTGCCTGATGCAGCCCAAGATGGTATGCAGTGACTGCATCTTGAAGCCATCTATATCATGCGTACATTTAGGTGCTTCAGATCCAGTATGGCTCTGCTGCCCTCCAACTTCTTTTGCACCAAGAAGAGAATTGAATAGAAGCCGGAACCCCGATGGTACTGGTTCTATGGCCTGATTGGCCAGAAGATGCTGAATTTCACCTTCCATCAGAGCTCTCTTGGAGGGGCCCCGGGACACCAAACATTGGATGAACCTCTGTGGGGGTTCGGAACTGAACTCAAGGGTGACCCCAAGGGAAACTGTCTCAATGGCCCAGGCATCGGTGGTCATACTTTGCCAGGTGTTAGCAAAATTGACGAGATGACCTCCAATGGGATCCTGGGCAGAGCAGTCACTTGTTCCTATGGTAGGGGCGAAAACTGGAACCCCGGAAGGGTCACTTAGACTGAGGCTGCCGGGTTCGCTCCCTGAAGGGCTGCTGTCATGAACCCTGTCCGCAGGCTGGTGGAAGGACCTTGGTAGGCCGGGGATTGAAACCGGGATCCGAAGACCAGAAGGACTGCCTGTGGTAAGGATAGGTGGATCGCCTGTCGGGCCTTCTGGAGACATAGGGGAGGATCTTCCTCTTGTCCCTACCTTCGACTAGGATCGGGTCCAGAGCCTCTCTGAAGAGGGAACTGACCTTAAATGGCGCTGCAGCCAATCGCCATTTAGTCCTCATGTCCGCTTGCCAATGCCGCAGCCATAGGAGTCGCCTGAAAGTGATGTTGGATGCCACGGCTCGTGAAGCAAATTTCGCTGAATTGAGTGTTGCATCAGCAGAAAATTTGGCAGCGGCAATCAATTTATTGATGTCCTGATGCAGGCAGGAATCCTCTGGCGACACTCTGGACTGCATCTGACGGAGCCATATCAGTGACATCCTGGTGAAGGCCGCCACCGTGGCCAATCTGATAGCCCACGCGGCAGCTTGATGGGTCTTGCGGGCTGAAATTTCAGCCCTCTTGTCTTCAGTTCGGAGGCTGCATCGGAGGGGAGGATGCTGGGTGAGGTCAGACTAGCCAGAGGAACATCAACTGCTGGGAGCTTGAGGAGGTCTTTGAGCTTCTAGTCTGCCATGTAGTTTCCTGTCTAGACCACTTGGAGTCGATATGGAACCTGGTTGGGTCTACTGATGCTGGACCATATCAATGAAGAGCTTGGGCAATGGAATGGCCTCTTGCTCAGTGACAGCTTCGGTGAAAAGGAGGTTGGTAGAATCGTGAGGATCCGAAGATCCCTTTGAGTGCTCCATCTCACGGTCACGGTCCATATTTGCCGTGACCTTTGCCTTATGCAATAAGGTTTTGAAAAGATCATGGCGGAATAGACCAATGGTATGGGGTCTGTCCAGTGTGACCTCCTCATCTCCAGAAAGGTTGTAGTCCAAAATCTCATCCTCGCCCATCAATGACAGGTCCCTATGATGCGAAGGGGAAGGGGAATGGGCAATTTGCAAGGAATCACTGTCCACGCGGTCTGATGCATGAGGGGCTCGATGGTCATGTGCAGTTGATGATAATGGGGCCAAAATGCCCCTTTGTGTGAGCACAGCATTGATACCCCTGGCAACAGTTTGTGCAATTAAATCACACATCTTCTGTGGCATGCCAGAACTGAGGGTCTCCTCTGGGTGGAGCCCCACCATGGTAGGAGTGAAGGTGGCAGATGGTTTGGCTGAACGTGGATGATGGGACGGTCCCAAGATGGAATTGGGTTGCTCAGAAAAAACTTCCCTGACCACCGCCTGGTTATCATGCCCTTCAGTAGAAGTATTGGGAGACTAGGCTGACTGGTCCTGGCGGATCTGAGGGGAAATGTCATTTCTTTGGGCTGAGATAGGACGCACCCCAGTCTCAGATGGAGTAGGGACCTTGCAAGTCTCCGCCCTCTTCTGAGTCTTTTCAAACTGCTTGTTTAAGGAAAGGTGCCTCCTCCTGGCATCTTTTTCTGCTGCAGAGGAAGAGGATGCAGTAGCAGAGGGCTTGGCCCTGGTGGAATGGCCCTTGGTTCCTGCCTCTCTATCTAGGACGGGGGTTGACAGCCTGTGGCTCCGGAGCAGCATGAAGCTCTTTGTCACTGCGTTTTTTTGTATTTGTCAGCTGGGCTCCCATTCTGAGACTTACGGTAGACTGATTTGACTCTTATCTCAGAAGCCACTGTGCATGTCCACATTCTTTCACATTCTTTCACTTTCTTTCACTTTCTTCTAACTTTCTTTGTTCGCCTGCCAAGGGCAAGGCAGGAACGCTGCCAAGATGTAATTAATTAGCTAGTAAGGTGTTTTTACTTCTTTATAATAAAATGTGTTTCTTAGAATGTATCTCGGGTTTATTTTCTTAAAGTATACTTCAAGGAAAAAGCCACGGTCCTGTCTCTAATCAAGGTGCAATTACCCAAAGCGGAATGGGATTAATTGCCACCCTGACACGTGGTAGCAGGAGGTTGGCTTGGATTAAATTATGGCTTTTTCCTTGCTTGTTACTTTGATGATTAGACCTCTACGCTAGTTTAGACAGATGATTATTTTTGTGACTGCGGAACGCTGATTAATTGTCTGCAACAATGCCGAAAAAGAAAAAAAGGGAAAATGAAAATGAAATTCAGAGCATTCCCCACAAATGATTTGATTGATCTTTCCAATGAAGAGAAGGCAGAAAGAATGTTTTCAGACTTCCAAACACCGCTTGCTTCAGCCACACGCCTGGAACAAGGAGCCGTGGGAGGAAAAACGGATGAAATACTCTTACAGAGGCTTCAGGAGGAAGATAACAAAAAGCTGCTTTTGAAGGCAACGTGCTGCAATTAAGGTCAGTGACATCTCCTTCTGAATATGCATGCTCTCAAACAGTCCTCCAAGAACCTTTTGAATTTGAAACGCTTGGTGCAAGGCCAAAGTTTTCACAAACTGCTGAGCATTTCCCCCCCCCCCACAGAAAAAGAAGTAATCTATTATTCTCCTCAAAGCTCTGAGCTCACCCAGCGTGAGAAAGCTATAAGAAGCTATCATGACCATATAAATTTTTTTGAACATGAGCTATCCCAGGCAAAAATGGCTTTATCTATGCTTGAGTCAGATAAGAGAGAGTCTCGTGCTTTTAAAATTCCTGAAACTGCCATCTTAGCTTCTTCTTCAAAGCCTAAGACACACCACCTAGAGGATATTGTGTCAGGCAAATCAGAACAGAGAGCTGTGTACACGTCACAATTGTCACATGACGTTCTCTCTGATCAAATTACATATCATGCCACGAAGGCAGAAAAATTATCTGAGCTGCCCGAAACTAAAGGTGCAGCACCATCTGCTGGCAAAAGTAATTTACTAGAGAAAGCTCAAATGCAACAACCCCAAGCTTAAGCTCAAATGGCAGCTGGAGCACAGCAAATTCCTATACAGCAGCCACATTTTCAAGTGCGTACACAAATGCCTCCAGCCGTGCAACCAGGACCATTTGTTGGTCCACAACAAGCACAGCAAATACCACAGGTATTTTTACCGGCACAGCCAGCATACCAAATGCATGTTCCTCAACAGGCCTTTTCTGTTGCTCCACTAGCTGGTGAGTCGAAATTAAAGATGTCAGGAAAGAATTATAAGGCCTGGGTCAGTGAGATTGGATTGTTACTTCGTAGAGAAGGTACTCACTGTATGGTTTTTAATCCTCCTGCTCAGCCATGGACTCCTGCAATAAGAGACTTAGAGATTAAAGCTTGCACAACATTATTGATGTCCATGGATACTGAACTGCAG
This sequence comes from Pantherophis guttatus, assembly GCF_059756535.1. NCBI lineage: Eukaryota > Metazoa > Chordata > Lepidosauria > Squamata > Colubridae > Pantherophis > Pantherophis guttatus. The sequence goes on along the minus strand of NC_142069.1, from coordinate 56,037,646 downwards.
GTCACCTTTCCACCTGATGCAACAGCCCAACAAATTTTGGGTCCAATTGGAAAATTACTACAGGCCTATTTCAATTGAATCTTCATGTTTGCTCATGTCTGAGTTCCATGGTTCGAGATTGAAACCTGGTGAACAAATTGGAGGACATTTAACTAAACTGAAAGAAATCAGAAGAGAATTGAGAGAAAGAGGCTACCCTATTGATGATATTCAAACGATCAGCATTATTATTAACTCACTGAATTATGAATGGAAAGATGCCATTACAATCTAGTACCTATTGCTCAACGCACAGTGGATCATATATGCAGACTTTTAATTGAAGAAGAAGCACTCATGTTAGCCACGCCACATTTGAGAGGACCACCCGCATCAAGAGCTCCAGCGAGGCGTCCCTTCCGAGGAAGATCCTATGTTCCAAGGATGCCAAGATGCTACATCTGTAATTGTGTGGGACATGCCACCCGGGATTGTCCCCAACGAGTTCCAGCTCCTATCTCGTACCAGCCCAGAGGAACAGATTCCAGAGGAGGCAGAGGCAGAGGCGGAAGACAAGGTCGCCGTGGTCCCAGGCATGATCCACAAGCTCCACTTGCCACATTGGCGTTAACCAACGATCCACAGCCTCATCCAGAGTACGACAGACGACTCCTATGGACTTTGGACAGTGGTGCAGTGTTGCATGTTACCTACAGAAAGGAACTTTTCACAGAGATGCACGAGCCCGAACCTGAACTACGTGAACTTTATTCTTTTTCCAATCATCCTTGTCAGGTCAAAGGAAAAGGAACTGTTTATGTTGAAGAGCTCGATGCATTCATTCCTGATGTTTATTATATACCAACAGCAAATAGTAATTTGCTTAGTCAGAGTCACTTATCTAGAATGTTAAAGTTCCAGGTTCACCACCTCGAAAAAGCAAGTTACATAGTTAAAGATGGAGATATTATTGCTGAAACCATGTTAATTGGTGGTGTTTATTACTTAAAGCCAAAGCCTAAATCACAAGCACAGGCAAGAATACAGACTCCAAAAGGGGAGAGCACAGGTCCAGAGAGAGATGTTCCAGAGAGAGATCCTGTTGCCACTCCAAAGGCTCTTAAAGCCAACAAAAAGAAAATAAGGAAACAGGTTGCTCAGAGCAAGCCTGAGGTTCCTCATAAAAATGTTAATGTTGAGAATTCACTAACTGGTAAACCTTTGCATTCCAGGTGTATCCATAAATGACATAGAAGATTGGGGCATGCCAGTTTCCGTGTTCTTAGGAAGATGCCGGAGTTCGCAAAAGGTTTGGATCTAAAGGGGTGTAAGGTGTTTTTGGATTGTGCTGTCTGCAAGAAAGCCAAATCCAAAGCAGCAGCAATTCCCAAACGCGCTACCCGCCTGTCAACACGCATTTTTGATTTGGTTCATACTGATATAGTTGGTCCTTTTCCGTCAACACTTGGTGGTAGAAAATATTTCCTAACAATTGTTGATAATTAATCTAGATATGGATATGTATATCCTATGAAAGAAGGATCTTTCAGATATTTAAAGACTTTGCAGCTCTTGTTTCTACCCAACACCAAGTTCGCATCGCCAGAATCCAGAGTGATAGTGGTGCTGAATTCATGTCTCAGCGCTTCCAGGACTGGATGCGTAAGAATGGAATTCTTCATCAGACATCAGCTCCTTACACACTGGCTCACAACAGAGTCGTAGAACGACGACAAGGGGTCCTGCAAACCATGATGCGTTGTCTCCTAGAAGACGTCAACCTTGGTAACCCATACTGGGGTGAAGCTATCAAATATGCAAATTACATTGTCAACCGTACTTGGAGTAGTGTAATAAATCAGACTCCTTTCTTCATGATGTACGGGTACAAGCCCAATCTCAAAAACATCCATATTTTTGGTTCATACGCTACGGTGAACATTCCCTTAGCTCAAAGAAGAAAAGGAGGTCCAGCAGCAAAGAGACTGAGATTTATGGGCATTGATGATAACTCAAAATGGAGCAAATTTATCAACTCCAAACATGTAATTGTGATTTCCCAATCTGCTAATTTTGAGGAAGATGTTGACTGGTCCAGGATTCATTCCAATGATCCTGAAGTTTATTTTCCTAGAGATTATACTGCTGATGCCACACAGCCTGATGATCAAGATTCCACTGGTTCTTCTCAACCTGATGTTCCGTCTTCGCAAGCCGCGGATGCTGACGCTAGCAACGAATGTGAGGACGAGGACGAAGCAGAAGAAGAATGGACTGTTGTTCCGAGACGTTCCAAGAGGGTCACAAAGGGAATCCCTCCACAACGATATTCGTGGCAACTGACAAAATCACCCTTGCCTTTGATTTGCAGTGTTACACTTCCACCTGATATGTTCATACAAATCAAACATCTTCTTGATTCAGAGCAAGACAAATGGTATGAGGCAATGCAGGCTGAAATGGACAGTCTAAAGAAACTTAAAGTATTTACACCTGCAAAACCTCCAGCAAATAAAAGGGTCATTGGCACTCGATGGGTCTACAGAATCAAAAAGAAGCCAAATGGTGAGTCATTGTACAAGGCCAGACTTGTAGCTCAGGGTTTCACTCAACGTTATCCTGAGGACTACACAAATACCTATTCACCGACAGTCCAAACTGAGAGTGTAAAAATTGCTTTAACAACTGCAACTATCCTTGGTTTAGAAGTTTTCCAGTTCGATGTTGACACGGCTTATCTACATGCTGACCTAGATGAAGAGATCTACGTGAGAGGTCTTCCAGGGTTCCAACAGCAAGAAGGGGATACCTGGTTTCTAAACAAAAGTCTTTATGGTCTGAAACAGTCTGGTTTAATGTGGTACTTATGTCTTACTGACAAACTAAATTCAATGGGCTTTATTAAGTCTGAAACTGATGAGTGCGTGTTCACAAAAAGATCTAACAATACATATGAGATAGTTCTTGTTTATGTTGATGATATTGTTTACATTGGTCCAAATAAGCAAATGAGTGAAATTTTTGCCAAAGCTTTGCAGAAATATTTCACATTGAAATCTTTAGGTCATGTTAGCACTTAGTTAGGTGTTCAGATTGAAAAAACACAGAAGGGGTTTAGTTTTTCACAAGAAGATAAAATTGAACAAATTTTGCATCATTGCAATATGAAGGATGCTAACACAACAAACACACCCATGCAAACAGATTTTCACAACTTGACACATGAAGCAAGTCCTGAGTTCGAGGATCAAACACTTTATCGTTCAGTTATTGGGTCACTGTTGTACATTAGTAGTTGGACCAGACCCGACATTGCACTTTTTTTTTTAAATTTGATTTATATGCCACCCTTCTCCGGAGACTCAGAGCGGCTTACAATGCGTTAAGCAATAGCCTTCATACTTTTGCATATTTATACAAAGTCAGCTTATTGCCCCCACAAACTGGGTCCTCAATTTACCTACCTTAGAAAGGATGGAAGGCTGAGTCAACCCTGAGCCTGGCGAGATTCGATCTTACTTTAATTGCAGACAGCTGGTGTTAAATTACAGTGCTTCTGTCTGTTGAGCTAAACCAGGCATTTAGTGTTAATCTCCTATCTTGACACGTAGGTAAGGCAAACATGCGTTATGAAATTATTGAGATATCTAAAACACACTAAACATATGAAGTTATTGTTAGAACCAACACATACTGATAATTCTTCATAATTATGTTGTTCTGCAGATTCTGATTGGGCAAGTGATAAGAAATCACGTAAAAGTACTTCAGGTTATATGATGTTCTTAAATGGATTTATTGGCAAGTGCGTAAACAGAATTTTGTTTCTTATTCATCTACTGAAGCTGAATATGCTTGTGTTTCAGATGCGTGTAATTCTCTAACATGGTTTGATGCTTTGGTCACAGATATCTCGACACACCCGATCCGACCAATAACCATGATGGAAGACAATGAATCGGTGGTTTATATTTCTGAATCACATTTCACAGGTTCTAGGTCCAGACACATTGACATCCGTTATCAAAACATAAAACAATTAGTGAAGCAAGGTTTTGTTAAATTGCAGTATGTATCTACACATGGTCAAATTGCAGACATGCTCAACAAACCACTTCCAGCAGCTCAACACGAGTATCTGCGTAAGAAGATGTGCCTTATTTGATGATGTACCTGATGTTCGCTCAGCTGACAAAGAAGGGGATTGTCACTGCATTTTTTTGTATTTGTCAGCTGGGCTCCCATTCTGAGACTTATGGTAGACTGATTTGACTCTTATCTCAGAAGCCACTGCACATGTCCACATTCTTTCACATTCTTTCACTTTCTTCTAACTTTCTTTGTTCGCCTGCCAAGAGGCAAGGCAGGAACGCTGCCAAGATGTAATTAATTAGCTAGTAAGGTGTTTTTACTTCTTTATAATAAAATGTGTTTCTTAGAATGTATCTCGGGTTTGTTTTCTTAAAAGTATACTTCAAGGAAAAAGCCACGGTCCCGTCTTTAATCAAGGTGCAATTACCCAAAGCGGAATGGGATTAATTGCCACCCTGACACTCTTTGGGCCCCTTGCTGTGCCTCCCTGCCACCCTGTCACAGCAGTGGCATGGTCAGAGCCTTAGTGCGGAAGTGAAACACCCCTGCACTTGTCTTTGCGTGGCAACAGCATTCTGCCTCTGTTGTGGTAAATTTGCTGTTGCCGCCAGCAAAGAGGGCTGGGAGAGAACAGTGGGGGTGGATCTTGCAGGGTGGGGGCCATCCCCCAAGTCTGGCCTTCCTCCTCCCTTGTCGGTGGGGAGAAGAAAAAGAAGGGGGTGGCGTGAGGAAACGCTTCCCCCCGCCAAGCACCGAGCTCAACAGCCCAGTGGGGTGGGGGGGAGATGGCCCGGCAGAAGCGCCCCCATTATAAATTGGATGGCGGAGAGGCATGGTCCGGCTCTCACAGCAGGACGCTCTTCGCCGCCTTTGAAACGCGTTGCCCTTCTTCCCCAAATCTCTGCTCTTTCGCACCAGCGCGAGCTATGTTTCTGCTTGTGCCTTCACCGGGCAGCAATGGCTGGGGCCGTGGGGTGGGGGCAGCAGAGGCATCAGGGCTTTCCTCCCCTCAGCAAGCCAGGCCTGGAGGAGCACGGAGAGTTATGGGCGAGTGCCGGAGGATCAGAAGATGTGCTCCAAAGTCGCCCCAACTCGCGTTTCCAGCGTGCACTCCTCTGTCCTGAAGTAGGATTGAGTGGGTGGAAGGGGGGAGGGAAGAAGCCCCGGCTGGATTTCCTTTGGCCTGGGGTGGGGGGAAGACCCAATATCCCTTCCATGGCCTGCCTGCTGCTCTCACAGCGCCTTGCAGCACAGCGAAAGCATGTTTCAAAATGGGGGAGATTGGATCCCCTCCTCCTCCTGGAGCCCATTCCCTGCCCCACTCGCCCCTGGTAGCGCTCTCTCTCTCTCTCTCTCTCTCTCTCTCTCTGTGTGTGTGTGTGTGTGTGTGTGTGTGTGTGTGTGTATCTCTCGCTGCCCGTCTGTGTCCCTTCTCACTCTCAGAAAGAGTATGTGCTTTCCTTGGGGCTTTTTGTTACCTGTTTTTCTTTCTTCCTTTTGGAAAGCCAGGCTGGCTGAGCAACAAACGAACCCGTGATGGAGGCTTCACTCCTCCTCCCCCTCCCCCTTTCATGCACACCCTCTCAGCCCTGCCACAGCTGGCCAGGGAGTCGCGAGAGGAGGAGGAGGGGGAGGAGGGAAGTCTCTGCTGAGGGTTTGTTCGCTCCTCAGCAGCCAGGATTTCCAAAAAGAAGAAAGAAAAGCGGGTAACAAAAAGCCCCAAGGAGAGCACACAGGACTTTCCGAGAGAGTGAGAAGGGACACAGAGATGGGGAGCGAGATACACACACACACACACACACACACACACACACACACACACACACATACACAGAGAGGGGGGGGGAGAAAGCAAGAGAGGGAAAGAAAGAATGAGAGAGAGAGAAATAGAGAGAAAAAGAGAGATGAGAGGGAGACAGAAAAAGAAATATGACAAAGTGAAAGAGACAGAGAGAAAGAGAAATGAGAGAGGGAGGAGAGGAAGATAGAGAGAGAGGGTGATAGAGAGGGAGATAGAGAGAAAAAGAAAGACATGTGAGAAAGAGAAAGATGAGAAGGAGAGGGACATAGAGAAAGAGAAATGAGAGAGAGGGAGAAAGATGAGAGGGAGGGAAAGAGAGGGAGATACCTATTTCCCATTGCAAACATGGGGAGTCACAAAACCTGGGTAGGCATGCCGGGGGTGTGTGTGTGTCATGTGACTGGGTGGGAGTGAGTGACGTTGAGTTGGCCATGCCCACCCAGGTTTTGTGGCTCCCCGTGTTTTGTTTTCTGCAAGGAAAAAGGCCCAAAGGTGAATTTGAGTGTTTAAGGTTGCAGACCCCTGGTCTAGGAGGAGGAGGAGAGGATTTAGACGTGCAGGAAGGAAAGCAGCTGCGATCCACCATTTTGCAATGAGGTCTCCCCCAATGATGCTGATGAGGCACCGAATTGGTGTAACAGTCTTATGGCAGCCTCAAACCGATGATATGGCTTGTTTGGAGGCAATGCGCTGCTGCAAGGTCATTTAAAGGTGGCGCAGAGCCGACGGAACAGCTCCTGAAGTGCCCAAAACAATTGTCTCAAAATGGCACAAAGCTGACAACACAGCTCCTCAAGCACTCGAAATATGTCCCAAAATGGCGCGAAGCTGACAAAATAGCTCCTCAGGCGCCTTTTATCTCTGCCACAGAATGGCGTGGAGCCAACAACACAGCTCCCAAGCGTCAGAACAAATGCCCCAAAATGGCATGGAGCCGGCAGCACAGCTCCCAAGGTGCCAAAGAGCAAGGGCTAGGCAGGAGAGAGCTCAGCTCCGACACCATGGAGCTTGGCTCAATCCCCTAAGTGCGAAGCTGGCAGCACAGCTTCCCCCGTGCTCCTTAGTAGACTCACAGTTGGTTGTTCCAGTCTGATCAGATAAGGCTGTCAAATCCATGCGGCGATATGCCGATCTTGCTGAAATGGAGTCAGAAACGCCACCAAAGAAGCGGCTCAGCTGAGTGGTGCTCGGCTGAGCGCGAAGCTACAAGCCACCGCCTTCTCAGCAAACCTCCAGCAGGAGCCACAGTAATAAAACAGTTTGAAATTCTCCAGAAATGCAATGTTAGAAAGTCCAAGCAATGGAGCTACAAGAAAAAAAGTCTCTTAAGGCCAACTGAGTTAACAAACTGGAGCTATACAGGAAGAGGAGGTGTGTTTAAACAAATGTCAACTCAGTCTCTGGCCAATCAGATGGGGATAACCCATTGCTTGGACTCTCTAAGCAGTGCACAGGAGAAACATCGCACACACACAAGCGTGCATGCACAAGGAAACCGGTAGCAACAGAATTTGAAACCCACTACTAAGGTATAGGTATATTCTGGCCTACAGCTAATCTTCTGGGATTTGTATGACTAATAAAGGAGAATATTTGTAGCTCAGGGTTGACATGAGGGGTTCTTGGTACTTTCTGAGCTTGCTTGTTTTCTTGCAGATGTTTCATTATCCAAACTTGGTAACATCATCTGTGCTAGTAAGGAATGCTGGTTGTGGTCAGTGTATATTCTCATGGCTTGCCTTATATAGTGGAGGTGATCTTAAAGATTCTTTGGTTGGGCTGGTTAACTGTTGGTTCTTTCGCAGTTTCTTGATTGGGATATAGTTTACTTGATTGTAAAAATCAAGCCACCAGAATATAAACTGACAGCAAGTAGCACTTCTCACTAGCACTGAAAATGTTATCTAGTTTGGGCAATGAAACATCTGCAAGAAAACAAATAAGCTCAGAGAGCACTAAAGACCCCTCATGTCAACCCTGAGCTACAAATATTGTCCTTTATTAGTACCACATATGGGTGTCAAACGCTTCAGACAGCACGTAAACGGGAAAAATTTGCCTGCAGGCACACTTCCACAAAAGAACAGCTTTTCTTCCTGCATGAATGTCTATGACAGCATGCTCTACCTACTAGTGTTAGATATAAGCCTCCAATCAATTGCACATCTGGATGGAAAATAGCCCATGAAAAGTGAGCGAAAACTGATATGGTTCATGATCACAGATGCACACTTCAGATTGAACAATTATCTGCACACCATAGCAAACCTCAAAGAACAGTTGGAACAGACTGTCACATCAGAGCACATGGAGAGTCTGGCCACTACCATCATGAATATATTCCATAGACATGCTGGGAAAAGAAAATCCAGACTACAAAACTGGTTATGGGGGCGTGCACCTGCTGTCTTCGAGCGGTGGCGCGCTCCGGCCCCCAATGCTCCTTGCCACGCAGATCCTCAGGGCCTGGGCCTTTGGCTGATGTTGTGCAACGCCGGGTCCGTTGTAAATAAAACCCCCCTCATTTGTGATTTTGTTCAAGAGGGGGGAGCCGACCTGGCGGGTATTACGGAGACCTGGTTGGGCCAGGAAAGGGGGTTCCCCTTGTTGAAATGTGCCCACCAGGCTTCCGAGCATTCCATCAGCCGAGGATTCAGGGGCAGGGCAGGGGGGGGGTTAGCGGTTGTTATAAAGGAAGGTCTTGGTCCGAAGGAGGCCACTGTGCCTCAGATAGCTGGATGTGAGTCCCTCTTTGTGGTCATGGGTGCAGGTGGGCCTGCTGATCATGTACCTGGCTCCCTGCCACATGGCGATGGCCCTGCCTGAGCTGCTCAGTGTGATAGCTGGGATGGCGGTTGATACCCCCAGACTTATGGTTATGGGGGATTTCAACCTGCCGTCTGTTGGTGAAACGTCTGAGGCAGCTTGGGAGTTCATGGCTTCCATGATGTCCATGGACCTGACCCAGTTAGTTCATGGACCTACACACATGGGGGACACACTCTGGACTTGGTTTTCATTTCTGGCCAGTGGCTAAATGGTTTAGATATAGGGGATGTAGCGATTAAACCCTTGTCATGGTCCATTCTCTCCTTCAACTTGACCTTCAAAACACTACACCCCGCCGCAGGGAGGTGGAACTGACTAGGTGGTTCTGCCCCAGGCACCTGATAGAGCCTGATAGGTTCCAGACGGAGCTTGGGCCATTCCCTGAGGCTCTGGCTCACAACCTGGCTGAAGACCTGGTGGCTGCCTGGGATAGGGTGGCCGCTGGAGCTTTGGACTGTGTCGTGCCTTTGTGGCCTCTGACCTGCCACCGATCTCACTTAGCTCCCTGGTTCTCCGAGGAGCTGAGGGAGATGAAGCACCGGAAAAGACGCTTGGAGAGCAGTTGGAGGGCTAGCTTTTCCGAATCCGACCGGACACTGGTAAGGTCTCATATTAAGACCTACCTAGTGGCGATAAAAATGGCAAAGCTTAATTATTTTTCCATTATCACATCTGCAGATAACCGCCCAGCCGCCCTGTTCAGGATGACCCGCTCCCTGCTCCATCCGGGAGCGCGGGAGGACCCCTTGGAGGGCAGGGCTGAGGATTTTGTGCAGTATCTGCATGACAAAGTCGCTCAAATTCGGGAAGGCCTGGACTCTGACTGGGTAGATACAGGCGGGGTGACGGAGACAGGTCTTGAGAGCGTTATCTGGGAGGAGTTTGAACCAGTGACCCCTGAAGACGTGGACAGGATTCTGGGTAGATTTAGCGCGGCCACATGTTTATTGGACCCATGTCCCTCCTGGTTGGTGCTGGCTTCCCGGGAGGTTACACGAGGCTGGCTCCAAGGAGTTGTTAACACTTCTTTGAGAGGGGGCTACTTTCCCGCCACCCTGAAAGAGGCGGTGGTGAGGCCTCCCCTCAAGAAGCCCTCCTTGGACCTGGCTGTTTTAGCAAATTATTGTCCAGTCTCCAACCTTCACTTTGTGGCCAAGGTTGTTGAGAGTGTGGTGGCGTGACAGTTCCCCCAGTACCTGGATGAAGCGGTCTATCTCGATCCGTTCCAGTTGGGCTTCAGGCCTAGGCACAGCACGGAAACGGCATTGGTCACATTGGTTGATGATCTCTGGAGGGCTCGGGACAGGGGTTGTTCCTCTGTTCTGGTCCTGTTATATCTCTCAGCGGCTTTTGATACAATCAACCATGGTATCATGCTGCGCCAATTGGAGGGGTTAGGGGTAGGGGGCACCGTGTTGTGGTGGTTCTCCTCCTTCCTCTCTGACCGGTCGCAGTTTGTGTTGATGGGGGGGCCAGAGGTCGACCCCGAGGCGCCTTGTATGTGGGGTGCCACAGGGGTCGGTCCTCTTGCCACTTCTGTTCAACATTTATGTGAAGCTGCTGGGTGAGATCATCCGTGGTTTCGGGGTGAAGTACCATCAGTACGCTGATGACACTCAGCTGTACATCTCCACCCCGGACCACCCCAATGATGCCCTTGACGTGATGTCCCAGTGTCTGGAGGCCATACGGATCTGGATGGGGAGAAACAGGCTCAAGCTCAACCCATCCAAGACCGAGTGGCTCTGGCTTCTGGAGTCCCAATATAGTCAGTTGGTGCTATCTCTGACTATTGGGGGCGAGTCGTTGGCCCCCATAGAGAGGGCTCCCAACTTGGGTGTTCTCCTGGATGCATGGCTGTCTTTAGAAGAGCATGTGATGGCTGTGGCCAGGGGGGCTTTTTATCAGGTTCGCCTGATTCGCCAGTTGCGTCCCTTTCTGGATTGGGACTCCTTACGCACGATGACTCATGCCCCCGTCACTTCCTGCCTGGACTACTGTAATGCTCTCTACATGGGGCTCCCCTTGAAGAGTACCCAGAGGCTCCAACTGGTCCAGAATGTGGCTGCACGGGTGATTATGGGAGCGTCATGGCGCTCCCATGTAACACCTCTCCTGCGTTAGCTGCACTGGCTCCCGGTGGTCCTCCAGGTGCGATTCAAGGTGTTGGTGACCACCTTTAGAGCGCTCCATGGCTTAGGGCCGGGATATTTACGAGACTGCCTTCTGCCACCGAGCGCCTCCCGCCGGCCAGTATGCTCCCACAGAGAAGGGCTCCTCTGGGTGCCGTCGGCCAAACAATGCTGACTGGCGGCCCCCGGGGGAGAGCTTTCTCTGTGGGAGCACCTGCCCTCTGGAACGAGCTCCCCCCAGAGATATGGACGATTCCGGACTTACGTACTTTCCGTCGGGCCCTCAAAATCTTTTTATTTCATCAAGTTGGGCTGGCCTAATCTCTCCAAATGTGTATTTTAATTTGGATTTTTAATGGGGGATTTTAACTGTCGGGCCAAATTGTCTAATTCGTTTTTAAATTGTTTTTATATTTTGTATTTGATGTTTTTTACTTCTGGCTGTTCACCGCCCTGAGTCCTTCGGGAAAAGGGCGGTATACAACTTTAAATATTAAATTAAATTTAAATTAAAACAAACTCCTTAAACTCAGTTCCAGAACCAAAGAAATACCAGAGCCTGAATAGGTGGTCAACATGTCCAGTCACCCACTATCCACTGCAGAACAAAGGATCCTACAAAAATTACTCAACTAGGGCATTTAAAATCACTAAACTCACTACAGAAATCCAAGAAAACATTAGACAAAGCATCATTCCACAGATCTGAAGAAGACAAGAAGAGAATCAACTTACAAGAGAAGACAAAGCAGCCTCAGAAACCTAAAAAAAGGACCAGACCATCATCATCCTATCTGAAGACAAAGGCTGACCATGTTATTATGGACAGAGCACAATACCTGCAAAAAGCAAAAGAAATACTGGTGGACAAAGAAACCTACATCCCAGTCAACACTATCCGAATACAAAACTAAACAACCACATCAAGAGAACCCTCAGTGACCTCACTAAGAAAGGCCAAATTATGAAAGAGGAACAGTGGTGGATGAGAAGCAGTGGACCCATTCTCCCAATCTTCTACAGATGCCCCAAAATACACATACCTGTTCTGCCCCAGCTCCGGATCCCAAGGAGTGTGACACATAGAAAGCTCCAAAAACTCTGTTTAATACAAAGAGACCCCTTTCAAAATGCAGGCTTTCAGTGCAAATATCCTTATCAGCCTGCCATGAATTACAGAGAATAAACAAAGTCTGACAAGGGTTGGCAACCATCCCAGAAACCACGATGTAACAAGAAACTCACTCTCAAAATGCTCTGCATAGTAATTAAACGTTGTTTCCAGCAGCGTTTGCTATCTGTGAGCAAACTTAAATAGGCTAAGGGAGTGGCCAATTAGCCCCAAACTTTACTCTCGAGGAGACCTCCTCCTGAGTAGCCACTCCTGCCTTTTGGCAGCCCTGCGTGCTCGAGCATTGAGAAGAGGCTCCTCCACTTCACTCTCTTCACTTGAAGGAGCCTCTGGAGGTTCTGAAGGCCCTGACTGAGTCTCTGCCTCTGGCACCACATCCTCTTTAGCCTCCTCGCTGTCCGACTCGAGCACCGGCTGCACAGGCTGCTGGCGCGACATCACACCAGCCTCCTCTTTGTTGGGATCAGCCACAATCCGTGCAGGCCGCTGGCGGGCCACAACAATACCCCTCCATCCAATCATATCACTACCAGGGACCACTACATACAACATTGCAAAGAATTAACAAAAAAGCTTGGGCACCTTACAAGAGGAAGCAAATGTTCCGTTAACTCTCCACCACAGTGTCTTCAAACAATCAGGGATGTGACTATAAATGAGGATGAAATCATGGTCTCATTTGATGTCACAGCCCTGTTCATGTCTAAAGATCCAGAATTAGCCAAAGAATCCATGACAGCATTGTTCCACAGCACATCTGACTTAACCAAATACACGAAGATTGAAACACCCAGGATCTCATAAACTTCTGCTTAACTATGTATTTCCAATTTGATGGACAAATTTACCAATAAATTAAAGGGACACCTATGGGATCACCGCTTTTAGAACTTATAGCGGGGGTCATCATGCAATGTCAAGAAGCCATAGCACCTCCACAAATAAAACCATAAATATGGATCAGATATGTAGATGACACCTTCACTATAATAAAAAAAGACCAATTAGAGAACACCCACAGAACCATCAACAACATTTTTAAAGGAATCCAGTTTACTAGAGAAAAAGAATACAAGAACTTGCTACCCTTCCTGGATATCCTGATCAGCAGAGGTCACAATGGCAAACTAGAAATGCAAGTCTACAGAAAAACCACCCATACTAACCAGTGCTCCACTACCAAAACAACAACCCAACCTCCCACAAGAGAAGCTACCTAAGGACTTTATTTAAATGATCCCAAACACATTGCAGCAACACGGAACAGCAGAAAAAGGAAAGACAGTATCTATACAACATATTCCAACAAAATTAATACCCACACAACTTTATCAACAAGTCCCTGATCACTCAACCCAATACAGCACAACCAAAACAAATTATAAAAAGAATTACACTGCCATACATCAAGAATATCTCAGAAATCCCCAATCGACTCCTACAACCACATGGAATCAGCATAGCAGACAAGCCAACTAAAGCCCTTCAAAACATCCTGACCTAAGCACACCAAAAGACCCAACAACCCCTGAAGAAAAAACAGGTATCATTTATTCTACAACATACAATGTAAGGACTCCAACAACCACTATGTAGGACAAATAGTCAGAAGACTGGCAGAATGCATCCACAAACATCAACTAGCAGTCAGAAGACAAGATGAAAATTCTTTAATTTTACAACATGTAGACAGATTTAACCATAGTTTCAATTGGGAAAATGTGACTATTCTAGACCAAGCCAAGTCCAAAAATGTCAGGGAATTCTTAGGAAGCCTGGCACTCTGACAAATCAGCCATCAATAGATACATAGACATTAATAACATCTATACCGGGTGTTGGCAACCCACAGCTCCGGAGCTGCATGTGGCTCTTTTGTCCGCTTGCTTTGGCTACTTGTCACACCACTGGCTGGCCCCACCCCTCGCTCCATATTCCAGAGTCTGAGCGAAGCGCCCCTGTACTTGCCTCATCTCGTGGGTGCTTCTTCTGGTCCTTGTTGGTGCTGCATGCACCTGGGTTGCTCGGGGAGACACGTGACTTGCCCTCCACACTGAGACACTGCCTGCAATGATGCTCTGCATCGTACTGGGCTCCAGGAGGAAGAGGCGATGCCGTCTCCCCCATTGTGAAGTGTGCTAAATTGTGCTAAAGTGACTGGAAGGGGAGGGCGAGAGGCGGGGCCAGCCAGTCGTGGGTTCAGCCAACAGGGAGTTAAAGCAGGGGGGCGAAAGAGATTCATTTATCTGGGAACCTGAAATGACTCTTGATTTGGATCATATGGTAAAAAGCACCCAAAGAAGAAGAAAGAACAACATCAACAAAAAAAGAGCCTTGGTAGTACAGGGGTTTAAGGCACCCTGTTATTAAGCTGGTTATTAAGACCAGCTGCCTGCAATTACTGCAGGGTTCGAATCTCGCCAATGCTCAAGGTTGACTCAGCCTTCCATCCTTTCTAAGGTAGGTAAATTGAGGACCCAGTTGTGGGGGCAATAAGCTGACTTTGTATAAATATACAAAAGGATGAAGGCTATTGCTGAGCACATTGTAAGCCGCCCTGAGTCTTCGGAGAAGGGCGGCATATAAATCAAATTAAAAAAAAGAAAAAAAAAGAAAAAAAAGAAAAAACCCAACCCTTGCCTGTTCTTGGAAATGGTTCAAGAGGGAACACACACACACACACACACACACACACACACACACACATGAGAGAGAGAGAGAGAGAGAGAGAGAGAGAGAGAGAGAGAGAGAGAGAGAGAGAGAGAGAGAAAGAGAGGGATAGAGAGAGAGAGAAAGAGACAGAGACAGAGAGACATACACAGAGAGAGGCACAGAGAGAGAGAGAGAGAGATACCTGTTTCACACAGAAAAGACCGGGAGCCACAAAACCTGGGTAGGTATAGCTGGGAGGTGTCATGTGACTGGGTGGGAGTGAGTGATGTCGGGTTGGCCACGTCCACCCAGGTTTTGTGGCTACAAGTGTTTTCTTTTCTGTGGGAAACGGATCCAAATGGCTCTTTGAGTGTTTAAGGCTGCAGGTCCCTGATCTATAGACTATGCAAAAGAGACTATTACCCAGCCCAAAAAAAAGAACAAAAAGACC
The DNA here is from genome assembly GCF_059756535.1 of Pantherophis guttatus. Taxonomy (NCBI): domain Eukaryota; kingdom Metazoa; phylum Chordata; class Lepidosauria; order Squamata; family Colubridae; genus Pantherophis; species Pantherophis guttatus. Next base: position 56,022,578 of record NC_142069.1, on the reverse strand, counting down.
CAAGGACCTCTCCATCAGCAATTAGTACCCAGATCAGCATAGATTAACTCCAAGATTAACATCAGACCAAAAATCAACTAAATAATATCCCAATCAAGAAACTGCCAAAGAGCCAACAGTAAACAGCCCAACCAAGAATTTCTCAGATCACCCCACCACCACACTGACAGGGCAAGCCATAAGAACATACACAGGCCACAAACAGCATTCCTTACTAGCACTAATGATGTTTCCTAGTTTGGATAATGAAACATCTGCAGCAAACAAGCAAGCTCAGGACCCCTCATTTGTATGACTGGTAGAGCTATCCACTTTTTAATACTTCCACTGTCAGGTCCCATAGATCCCTATTGGGATGTTGCCATTCTGGTGGGGAGGGGGCCTGGGTGCATACTTTCATTTACTTAAGGAGTGAATACATCAACTACAAAACACCTGGCCAGTGGTAAGAAAAGCTCTAAGCGATGCTAGAGCCGCTTTTAATCACAAGTGGGTAAAAAGAGGATGGAGCCCAAGCCATTTAAAGTAGGGGATAGGGTGTACTTATCCACTGGATTCCTACTATCCTTGCAGCTCTCTAAAAAGTTGGGACCAAAGTTCATAGGACCCTTTCCTATCACTCAAATCATCAACCCCGTAACGGTTGAATTACTGCTCCCTAAAACCCTCAGGTCTGCTCAAAACCCTCCACCCAGTATTTCATTGCAGTCTATTAAAACCCAAAATTACCTCCCCACTGAGATCACCAGTAGACATTCCACCTACTCCTATCATGATTGAGGGTGAGCAACACTTCGAAATTAAGGACATCCTGGATTCACGCACACACCATGACACCACACAATACTTAGTTACTTGGAAACACCTGCCCCCCTCTCAGAATGAGTGGATTGCTAAAAAACATGTTAGAGCCCCCAACTTACTGAGAAAGTTCCATTTACAGTATCCCGAGAAACCCAAATAACTCACTGCTCTGTTTTCTCTTTGTGCTTATTTTTCAGGTGGATTTCTCCTATTCCTAGGGAGGCAACATGTCAGGTCCCATAGATCCCTATTGGGACATTGCCATTCTGGTGGGGAGGGGGCCTGGGTGCATTCCTTCATTTATAGCCTTTTTCCTGATGTCTATGTATCCTGTACTTTGATTTACCTTCTTGGGAATGTAAGGGGGGAGAGACCCCTGAGAACAGCTTCTTATCATCTTCTCAGTCTGAGATTCTAAAAACAACTTCACACCTGTGGATTGGCTCATTCAACATCGAAATGAGGGGAGGGGTTTCTAACTGCTTTATCCTAATTGAATTGCATGGGGAAACCTCAGATCCTGCTTCTTCTGTCTTGCAATCCCTTTCTTTCAATAAAGGGTTCCTTTTGAAATGTTAATTGTTTCAAGAGTTCTGCTTTCTTGAACGGAGAGTAGAGGCAGACCCTTACACCCACAATATAAGATTTCCCTTTGTTGAAGGATCAGGACTTAACAATTATTTTGCAGTCCAAGTTATTATAAGCCTGCGACAAATTGAATTCCCAATGAATCTGAATTGCAACTGATGTGTAAAATAATAAAAGAAACCTCTCCCATACATCTTATTGCTATAATCCATGGATCATCAGAAATAAAAAAACTGAAAATATAATTATAGTTTTGTAGTTGCATATGGGTTTCAAATGTAACTTACAGTTATCCATCCAAAATATTATAGGTGGTGGTAACCCTACTGGTGGCCTGCAGGGAAGAATTGCATATTGACCTTCAATAACTCTTACTGGAACTAGCTTTTCTTTAGTCCACAAAGGAGATCCTACATGGAAAAAAATACTGTCATTTAGTCTTAGACTTAAAAGAAACAACCAGGAAAGGAAAATACTATAATATAGCATAAATATCAGACAAAATGAAAATTATATTTAATTTTTAAATACAAGTTAACAAACAGAACAATATTCCTTCTTATGTAGGAATTTGATTTTGCTGAGTGATATAACCTGTTACACAAAAGCAAGGATTTCAAACATAGAGGGAAAACTATTTGCAAGAACTGAGAAGAAATTAAAGTTTCATTAATATTAAACTTACGGGATGCTCTTATAACAATATTATTGGAAATTGCTGCTCCAAGCACATTCCTTGCTGTACACTGATAAACACCTTCATATAATTCTGCTTTTCCTCCATTTTCTTCATTAATAATATTTATTAAAAGAGTTCCTGAATGAGGCTTCATTCTTATTCGTGGATCTTTATCTATTTCAAAGTGAGTTCCATTACGTGTCCATGAAAAGCTATCAATAAAATAAAAACACTGAAAAAATTCTTTTTTTATTAAAAAAAACACTTGTTTTAAGCAAATGTACAAGTTATAATAATATAAACATAAACGTTATAGTAGTAGTAGTAGTAGTAGTAGTAGTAGTAGTAGTAGTAGTAGTAATAGTAGTATTTGGAGAGCCAGTTAAAAATGTGACAAGCAAATTTTCTTAAAACACTTATCTCTATTTTAATTTTTTATTAAATCCTTTTTAATTTTCTTTTAATTTTCTCCAGTAACAAAAAAGTCAATTATGGGCCATGCACAGATTTCCATATATTGAAGGCTTATAAACTGGTTCATATATATCAGAAATAGTTAGAGTAAAAATTCTTAAGAAATGTGTTATATTCTTATTATTATTACAATAGTTTGCCTCTTCAGAAACTTTGTGATTTTTTACTAAGGTATCAATCTTTTTTCCTGGAATTCATATGTTCCTTTCAGAACTTCTTTGTCTTCTCCATTGACATTTGTAATGTATCCACTCTAATTAGGAAGTTATATTTTCTTAACTCCTTTATTTTTAAAGTAAGTAGAATCACTCCTTACTGTCTGCTATTTATAGATTGTGAAATGGAAAACCTTTGAATTTTTTTTTTTTGCACACTATATTTTTAACAAAGTAAAATTAAAAATACTGCTCATGTTGTGTAATTATTTTGATATATAGGACAGTATACAGTATGACCTGATTAACTGCTTTCTCCATATACAGCAGCCAAATCATTAAGATGTACTTGAGTTTATGCTTATTTGCTCTAAATTATAGCACAACTTAAAAAAGCATGTTCTCAATGCTGGAATCCCAGATATGATTGAGCAGAGATAAATTTTAGATGAGTTAACAGCACATTCAATCAGAGCAGGATGATACATATAGTGATACCACCAAATTTGATCAAGCTTAGTCCAACCTATTGAATCAAATGATAAGTTCAACCATCCCCTCCCCTTCTGAAAATGGAATATAAGAATTCAGCAGATACAATATCCCATTAATATATTTAGTTAGACCACAACTACTTTGGCCACTTAGATCTGGGTATAAATAAGGAGCTTCTTAGCAACGGTTCTGGTTACGAAGGTTAATTATTTAAAATACAAATCATTAAGAAACAAGTACCCTGAACATTGCATAGTACTTCTGAATCTGACGGGAGCTAGGCATTGAACATATAAAGCGAGTTCTTGTACACACACACACACACACACACACACACACACACACACACTGATGCATGCACATGCGCACATGCACACACACACACACATTTTCCATAGTATTCCAACAATGTTATTGTTCCTTTCCTTTCCCCTGCCCACCCCTCTTGAAAGCACAGCAGAAGATGACAGCAAAGGAGAGAGTCTAATAGCTCTTTGTGGCATAGGCAAAGTGAAATGTAGGAAATATTTTTAAAGGAAGTAATATCAAAATGAAATAATTTCAGAGACAAGCTTCTGAAAGAACCATTTAAAAACACCAGTTAAGTATTTACATGATGTGTTTTGATCTGGAATCAAACTAACCTTTTGTCTGTAAATTATTGGATCACCTTCATAAAATTTAGATATTAAGGCTGCAGTTATGGGAATGAGGGAAAACCTGATTATCCAAACCTACCTTTTTCAGGCATATGTAAGATTGCATTATAAAAAAAACAATAAACTTATGTATACAAGACAATCAATCCAATAATCACTTAACAATAATGTTTTTCTTTGGCTGTATGATATATTATACAAACCAATGAATGAATACAAATCTAGGACTTACGTAGGAGATGGTTTTCCTTTTGCTTCACACTGTATTACAATATTCTCTCTTGGGTCAACAATATAATCTTTTGGAGACTGCTGTGTTATTGTTGGAGGCTGTGACACTTTTTAGAGAAAGTGATCAAAAAGAAAATGGAAAAATACATTTTTATTCACTGGTTTTAAATTCCTCTTTCCCTTCAAGAGCTCAAGGTGGCAAACAGAATACTTCCTTCCCTAGCTATATCCACAAGAACAACCCTGTGATGTGAGTTGGTTGAGAGAAAGTGACTAGGCCAAAGTTACCTAGGAAGCTAAAGATGGGCTTGAACCTGAATCCCCTCAATCTTAATCCTACGAATTAACTATATCTCTAAACTGGTTAAATAATAGTAAAGTTAATTACAAACATTTAATATATTGAAATCATACTTAAACCCACAAGGGAAGCTCTTCTCAAAAGAACATAATCATTACATGCAGAGGGGGGTTTCAGCAGGTTTTGACTAGTTCTGGAGAACTGGTAGCGGAAATTTTGAATAGTTCTGAGAACCGGTAGTAAAAATTCTGACTAATCCTGCTCCCATCTATTCTCTGCCTCCCAAGTCCCAGCTGATCAGGAGGAAATGGGGATTTTGCAGTAACCTTCCCCTGGAGTAGGGAGGAATGGAGCTTTTACAGTATCCTTCCCCTGGAGTGGGATGGGAATGGAGATTTTACAGTATCCTTCCCCTGCCATGCCCACCAAGCCACACCCACCAAGCCATGCCATGCCCACCAAGCCACACCCACAGAACTGATAGTAAAAAAATTTTTGAAATCCACCACTGATTATATGACTGTAGAACTGCATTCTAATGCATGTAAAACTATTTTTTCTACATATAAAATTTAAGACAATTTAACTAAGGTAACAGTTTATACCAGTCACCATTCTCTCTCTCTCTCTCTCTCTCTCTCTCTCTCTCTTCTCCCCGCTCCTCCTCCTCATATGTGTCACTCAGCCTCCTGCTCCATTGCGGATGTGAGCAAGGAGAAGCGGGCCGGCGGCCATGTGGGATCCTAGATGGAGCCATCGCCATGAGACCAGGTAGTTGTCAGGACATTGATGGCCCGGCTGCGGGGCCCTCAGATAAGCCGACGCGGAGTGCATGTGGCAGCCATATTAGCACCAGAAGCTACCATGCTGCCACCACCTCCTTTCATCCTACATCCCCCCCACCCTGACCCTAGCTTGGTTTTTACAACTGTGCCTTGCCCCACCTTGTACAACCAAATGGTCAGTAGGACTTAACTAGGCCTTATTTTGGGGGGGGAGGGCTTATTTTAGGTGCAGATGTAAAAATCGGGCTAGGGCTTGTTTTCAGGGTAGGTTGTATTTTCGGGAAAACATGGTATCTTTTAAATATTAAAAATAAATATTTGACCAATATTTAAATTCATGCCAATTTTTTTCTTGTGTATAGTTTCTATAAACTATCATCTGTACAGAATATTAAAAAACACAATAAAATTGTTTCAGCACTTAAAAATTGTATTAAGTCACACAGAATTTTTGGTGTAGGTGTAGGCTTATGGGCAGAACTTACATTCTTCAAGAAGTTTTGCTTTTTTCCATGTATCAGATTCAGGAAGTGAATTGTAAACATGAATTAAAGAAAATTATTTGTTAGTAAGATAGAAGTAATGAAATTCTAGAAAGAAAAGATACAGGGAAAGTACAGGCATTCATACTATAGATCTTTTCTGACAACAGATACCAAAGTCACTTTATCAGCGAAGAATCACATAGTTTTCGCACAAAGCATTTGGAACTTTTGTTTAATGTTGCATTGTCAATTATAAATATTATTCCTAACTTATATGGAATAATTAGCATTGTTACATATACCCTTGGCTATTATGGAAATGGAATTAGTGGATGGCATAATTTGTCCACTGCAAACAAAAAGCAATCAATATACAGAACTAAATGGAAGAATAAGTAACAGAGATGGAATGCCCTGTTGTTAATTGTGCCATTTCATTACCATCTGTTTGAATACAGGAATTCCTCATTAATATTTTAGCGAGAACCATTAGTTCATGTTACACTGGAAATTATAATTCTATATTTAAGTCATAGGCTTAAAAAATAAATTCTTGCTAAGTGATAAAAATATAAACTTCAGCCAAAATTGTACGTTTTACTACTCTCTTCTGATAGCCTTTGAAATAGAACAGTGGATTCTAAATACTATAAACAGTGGGTTATAAGTACTTTAGATAATTATATGAACTGCATGTAAAACCAGAGTAGATTTTAATGGCTCTATTTCTGTTCTTGTTCTAGTTGGTGTGTATTGTTGATTATTTTTAGAATATAGCCTTTTTTTCTAATCTCAGTAATTATTGCCTTTCAAATATTTTCAATTGTACTCTGTTAAATATACTTCTTTTCACTGTTTTTTACTGCTTTTTTATTGTTTTAATTGTTTTTAACCTGTAAAAATGAAGTGTTTTAATACTGTGTGTGACCAATCATACGCTAAATAAATAAATAAATTTTCACTGTTAAGTCACTAAAAATGGGGGCCTTCCATGACCCTAGGTTATGAGTGCTAAGGTAATCAAAATGCTAATTGTTTATTTTGGATATATTCTACATGCTGAGATAGCAAATGTTAACAAGGTAATTTATTAATGGAACATTTGGGGTAAAAAGGAAAAATAAACTTTTATAATGAACAAGAATTTCCTGCAACTAAGGGGAATGAAAATGTGTGTTTGAGTATGTACACACACATTCTTTGCAATGCTATATTGTTATATAGATTTATTCTAGGTTATCAAGATATTTGTTTACAACAATCTGTTCAATCAGCATCTTTCCATAAATAGTGAATTGTTAGTACTTACAATCAAGAGGTACATCCAATGCAGTAATAATTTGGCATAAGAAAAGAACCAAATGTATTTGTTTTCCAGAGATGCTGTGAATATCCATTCTTATTCAAAGATGGACCATGAAACTCACTCTAGAGTATTACAAGCTCAACTTTCTGTTCTTTAAGATTGCTGGAATATTTTTATTTATTTTGTATAAAGTTGTGCAACCTAGAAAAGAAGCAATGTCAAACAGAAAAAGAGGAGTGAATGCTGTAATTATCTTGAATTACTAATTAGTATGATTCTATATTATGGCTGTTTCATCTGTCATAAAAATAAGCAAATATAAACATATGGAATATAACATGTAAAATGCAGGAACTCCAAATACAATTCTAATACAGTATTTACCTTTTACATAAAAGAGGTATCAAAATTTGAACGCAGAAATTCTGATGGCAAATCTGAAATACCATATTTTTTGGAGTATAAGACGCACCTTATTTTGGGGGGAGGAAAATAAGAAAAAAAATCTGCCTCTACCTACTAGCATCCATTGGTATTCATCTAGCTAGCAGCCTTGCAGCAAAGAGCAAGGTCAGCTTCAGCACATTAGCCTAATTCAGCACGAGCAGCTGATTGGCGGGTGGATTGCCTCCCGGAATAACCCCAATCAGCTGTTCCCAGAGGTGAACTTTAGCAACAGGTTCACTGGATGGGGAGAAACAGGCTCAGGCTCAACCCGTCCAAGACCAAGTGGCTGTGGCTTCCGGCATCCCGATATAGTCAGTTGGTACCAGCATTGACTTTTGGGGGCGAATCGCTGGCCCCCACAGAGAGGGCTCGCAACTTGGGCATCCTCCTGGATTCACGGCTGTCCTTAGAAGAACATATGACAGCTGTGGCCAGGGGGGCCTTCTATCAGGTTTGCCTGATTCACCAGTTGCGGCCCTTTCTGGATCGGGATGCCTTACGCACAGTCACTCATGCCCTCGTCACGTCCCACCTGGACTACTGTAATGCTCTCTACATGGGCTACCCTTGAAGAGCACCCAGAGGCTCCAACTGGTCCAGAATCCGACGATGTGGGTGGTTATGGGGGCGACTCGGCGCTCCCATGTAACACCTCTCCTGCGCGAGCTGCACTGGCTCCTGGTGGTCTTCCGGGTGCGCTTCAAGGTATTGGTTACCACCTTTAGAGCGCTCCATGGCTTAGGACCCGGGTACTTACAAGACTGTCTTCTGCCACCGGTAGCCTCCCACCGACCAGTACGCTCCCACAGAGAGGGCCTCCTCAAGGTGCCGTCAGCTAGACAATGCCGGCTGGTGGCCCCCAGGGGGAGAGCATTCTCTATGGGGGCACCTACCCTCTGGAACGAGTTGCCCCCAGAGATACGGCGGATCCCTGACCTTCGTGCTTTCCAAACTGCCCTAAAGACGTTTTTGTTTCATCAAGCCGGGCTGGCCTGACCTATTCTTTTTAAAAAGAATCGTTTTAAAAATTAGGGGTTTTAATATAGGGTTTTTAACTATGGGCCAAATTGATTTAATTGGATTTTAATATTGTTTTAAATTTTGTATCTGTGTATTTTATTTGCTGGCTGTTCACCGCCCCGAGTCCCTCGGGAGAGGGGGCGGTATATAAATATAATAAACTAACTAACTAACTAACTAGTTGTGAGCACGCACGAGCCTCGTTGGAGCAGATATGCAGCTTCAAAAATGCAGCTAATTGTTGCAGAGTGCTCCAGTGTGTACAGCAGGGGAAGCACAGAACCAGTTCAGCAAGGCAGCAGCTGTTCTGGGTTGCCATGTTGGCCTCTGTGCCTTGCTTTTTCACCCTCCGAAAGCTCGGTCTGAGAGGCTGCCTTTGCAAAGAGAAGTTCTGTTAGGATATGGTGTAAGCCTAACAAGTTGTCCAGGCAATATATGTGTGCTATAACTTTAAATGTATTCTGTAACTTTAAGATGTAATGCTGAGTAATTGTACTGATGAGTCATTGTAATTGACTGCTGGCTGACTGCTGACTGCAATTATCCTAATTGTACTGTTGAGTTATTGCACTGCTGACTCCACTTATCTTAAGTGGATAATTACTAGTGTAAACTGTATATAAGGAGAGAGCCGAGCTATAATCATTGTTTCTTGACTTGCTGCTTGACTTGTCAGTTGGAACTGTTACCGTTGTGTGTGAAGAAGTGGGTGGATCTGCTACCATCATGATTTGTTACCAGCATTGAATTGCTGTTTATTACCTACTGCTTTTTGTATGGTAAGAAGATATCTGTAACTCCGGACTGATTTGAATGGCTAAAGACTTGGATTGACTAAAAGACTATGCAATTGTTTTTCACTACAAAGTAAAAGCTTTGTTAAACCAGTTTGTATGTATTGTATTCATTGCTCTCAGTACCGTTTCTCTGTGCACTTACTCTGCTGGTTGGTAACCCAATAATATCCTTAACAAGTTCCTTTGCAAACGGAGCTTTTGGAGGCTGCTTGAGAGGCTCTCTGTTGGGAGGCTGCATTTGCAGCCTCCAAAAGCTCCAAAAGCTTTTTGAGAGGCCGAAGGGTGGGGGCTGGCGGGTGGACGGTGCTACATTCGGTGTATAAGATGCCCCCAAATTTTCACCTTCTTTTAGGGGAGGGGGAAAGTGTATCTTATACTCCGAAAAATACAGTATATGAAGTCATTCTTTGATAACAATATAGCAAAACGGACATTGTCTTACCTGAATGTCCATTTTCGGGGTGCTGTGTGGATAATCCATGCATGGGTCATCACTTGTCTATTTGCCAGAGACTGAGTTTAGATTTTTTTCAAAGTGTTTAGCCACGCCTCCTTGCTCGTTGAACTTTAGTCTTTTTCCACGAAGGAGCGGTCCACCAGAGAATCTGCAGAAAGGAGACAAAGAAAACCTACCTTGGCCAAGATCAGGATGCCTAAAGGGTGGGGTGGATTATCTTCACAGTGTCCCGAAAATGGACGTTCAGGTAAGACAACACCCATTTTCCAGAGCACTGTTCGGATAATCCATGCATGGGACATACCCAAGCTGAAGGACCCTGGGCGGGAGGTTGGCTGATTCCTAGGTCCTGGGTGGAGTGTACACTCTGCAACACCCATCGGCCAAAGGACGCCTCAGCCGAGGCACACCTGTCTATTTTGTAGTGTCTTATGAATGGTGATAACAACGACCAAATGCCCGCCCTATAAATGTTGCTGATGGAAGCCTGGGTAGCCCATGCAGCAGAGGTTGCAGCGCTGCGAGTAGAATGTGGCAAAATCCATCCAGGCATAGGTTTAGCCTTGAGTTCATATGCCTTTGAAATACATGCCATCTGCCCACCGTAGAAGAAGAAACTTTCCTGCCCATTGACGAAGGGTGAAAGGATACAAAAAGGGCTTCTGTATGTCAAAATGAAGACATCATCTTAATGTACTTGCAGAGGGCCCTCCTCACATCCAAGGTGTGTCATTGTTCTTCCAGCGGATGGTGAGGAGCTGGACAGAAATTCGGGAGAATGAGCTCTTGGGCATGGTGAAACCAAGAGTTCACCTTGGGCAGAAAGGAGGGATCCAATTGCAGTACAACTCTGTTTGAATGGAAAAAACAGAGGTCCTTTCTAATGGACAGGGCCACCAGTTCAGAGATTCTCCTGGCCGATGTAATTGCCAGGAGGAAGGCGACTTCAAGAATCGGGGACACTTCCGGTTGGCGCTGCGGCGAGCTGACGGGAAAATAGCGGGACTCTTTGGAGCCCCGTGAAAACCCCGTCTTTTAAGCCACCGCTGGCAGGTCTACAGGCCTACCCTGTCCTAGAGGGACAGGGGATTAGAGAGGGACCCCTTGGATGGCCGAGAGGAACGGGCAGGTTCCTCGGGGCTGGAGGATTGCCCTCTGCGCCGGCGGTGGTGGGAGAGGCAGCCATGGTGGCTGCCCCAAAGCTTCGGCAGCCGGGACAAGCAAAGTGCAGGAGGAGACACAGGAGCAAGATGTTTGAATGCCGGGTGAATAGGATTAGCCCAGGCGAGAACAGTCTTCAAACATTTAAATACTAATAATGCCCTGGCTCTAACAGCAGCTAAGAACTATTTGGGCAAAGAATTTAAACAATTAACAAGGAAAAGACCCATTAAAGGACAATAGCACCAATTGACTGCTTTTGGAATTTAACATCCCTTTGGATGGATTTAAAATTTGATATTTTCTTGGTCTTTAATGAGAATGGATTAGCTTGGAAGGGGAAGAAGGAGAAGAGGAAACAAGCAGAATGTTTTTTTTAAAGCTATGAGAATAACAAGCGGAGGAAGTTAAAATGGCTGAGAGAGTGAAAGTGCAAACTGCAACTGTGGAAAGTTTGCTGTTTAAAGAAGAAACTTTGTCTCTTCCTTTCAGAATTGGATTATTTTGAGGAAAAATTAAGGAGGCTTGATTTTAGATGTACTTAAACTGTCTTTGGACTACTTATGGATAGTTGGAAAGAAGAAATTAGTTGGAACAATTAAAATCGCTGATTAATGGTGTTCTACCATAAGGGAAGGGCGGAGCCCCACAAGAAGACATGATGATACCGTATATGGAATACAAAAGAACTAAATTCTTTAGTCTTTATAACTTTATTGATATTGGAACTGAAAAGAAAAAAGAAAGAAAGAAAGTATGACAGATTGGAGAAAGAAAACTGGAATATTTATTTATTTATTTATTATATTTCTATACCACCTTTCTCCCATAGGACTCAAGGCGGTGTACAGTCAAGAAAAATATAGATACGCAAACATCATAAAATTGCTAATTAAAAGTATTATTATAACATAGTTTGGCCCAATTAAATAAAACCTAAAATTAGATAACATTTTAAAAACATTCACATGTTCATATGTTTAGCCCTGCTTGTTGGAACATCAGGGTTTTGAGGGCACGGCGGAAAGCACGGAGGTCAGGGATATTCCGTATCTCCGGGGGCAGTTCATTCCAAAGGGTTGGAGCCCCCACAGAGAAGGCCCTCCCCCTGGGAGTCGCCAGTCGGCATAATTTGACTGATGGTACCCTGAGTAGTCCCTCCCTGTGAGGTCCCAGGTCCTAAGCCATGGAGTGCTTTAAAGGTGATAACTAACACCTTGAATCGCACCCGGAAGACCACCGGGAGCCAGTGCAGCTCACGTAGGAGAGGTGTTACATGGGCACAACGAGCTGCACCCATAATCACCCGCATGGCTACATTCTGGACCAGTTGGAGCCTCCAGGTGCTTTTCAAGGGGAGCCCCATGTAGAGAGCATTACAGTAGTCCATACGGGAGGTGACTAGGGCATGAGTGACCGTGCGCAAGGCGTCCCGATCCAGAAAGGGCCGCAACTGGTGAATCAGGAGAACCTGATAAAAGGCACCCCTGGCCACGGCCGTCAAATGATCTTCTAAAGATAGCCGTGAATCCAGGAGGACACCCAAGTTGCGGGCCCTCTCTGTGGGGAGCAAGATCTCATCCCCAATTGTCAGTGATGGTACCAGCTGACCATACCGGGATGCCGGAAGCCACAGCCACTCGGTCTTGGAGGGGTTGAGTCTGAGCTTGTTTCTCCCCATCCAGATCCGCACGGCCTCCAGGCAACAGGACATCACAGCAAGGGCATCATATACTGGGTAGCAAGATGAGAAAAGTACCACAGTTTGATTAAAATGGATGTAAATACTTTCTATGTAATTGATGACTAAATAATGTAAGGAGGAGCGTTCCTCCTGCTTCTTCTTCTCTTTTTTCTACTTTTTCTTTCCTTTTTAAAATATTTTCTTATTATATTCCTCTCTTTTTGTTTTCCTTTTTTTCCCCCTTTCTCTTTTTGAATCTTTCTTTTTGGTTTTTTCTGCTATACTTTTATTCCTTTTTTCTTCTCCCTTTCTCTTTCCTACGTCTACCTTTCATTACTATTATTAAGAGAAGTGATTTTCAAGGTGGGGAAATGTGATTATAGAAAAACTACAAGAAATATGAAGACTATGAATGAATTTTTGATTATTAATAAGAATTGTTGATAGATTCAACGACTACAGAAAATTGTTTCTTTAAAATGGTTTAAAATATTGTTCTTTATAGAAAATAAGAAAACGTGAATGAAGCTTTGAATATTACCAAGAATTGTTTATAGACTCTATGACTATTTTAAAGTGAGAAATGTCATTATAGAAAAACTACAAAAAATGTGGATATTTTGAAAGAATTTCTTTAAAAAATATTAATAAGCATTCCAATGGTTACAGAAAATGGATTTGAAAGTGGTTTAAAATGTTGTTTTTCTACAGTAAATAAGAGAATGGGGATGAATTTTTGAATATTAAAAAGACTTGTTTATAGATTTTATAACTATGGTATAAAATGGGTTTTTAAAACGGTTTAAAATGTTGTTTTACATAGAAAAACAAGAAACAAATAAGAAATGGGAGAAATTTAAAGAAAATTAATAATTCAGGAGAGAGTAGGAGAGAAGATATATACTAAAACACATTATTAGTTTAAATTGGCAAAGAAGTATGATTTTGGGGATCAGATGATTAAAGCTAAATTGTGAATTAGTGAAATATAAGGTTAGGAGCGGAGAAAAGCATTTCTGGAGAACAGCTGATTAGGCTGTGAACCAGCCAAAAATAAACTTAGGAGGAGTGGAGGAGACAATGCTGGGGACCAGTTAAAGCTAAACTGTAAACCAGTTAAATATAAGGTAAGGAGTGGAGGAAAGCACCCCTGGAAAACAGCTAATTAAACTGTCAACCAGCCAAAAATAAACTTAGGAGGAGTGGAGGAGACAATGCTGGGGACCAGTTAAAGCTAAACTGTGAACCAGCGAAATATAGGTTAGGAGTGGAGGGAAGCATCCCTGGAAAATAGCTGAAAAGCTGTTATCCAGTCAAAAATAAACTAGGAGGAGTGAAGGAGAAAATGTTGGAAAGCAGTTAAAACTAAATTGTGATCCAACCAACAAATAAGGTTAGGAGTGGAGGAAAGCATCCCTGGAAACTAGCTAATTAAGCTGCAATCCAGCTAAAAATAAACCTAGGAGGAGTGAAGGAGATATTTTTGAAGAACAGTTACTGATTTTGAAATGTTCTTAAGAGAGGAATAAAATACTTTATGTTGATTATTAGATGTGAGTTAAAAGAAATATTGACTTGATTTGGGTCTTTGAAATAAGGAAAATATATGAAATACTGCTTGTTAAAATGATAAATGAATATTATAAAGAGCTGTTTAGATTTGAAGTTTAAGATTTAGGGTGATTACATAATAAAATATTAAATGTTAGAATAAGATGTTAGATTGAATGATAAAAATTGGGTTTAGATTTGTTCTTTTTTTCTTTTAAGATGTTAACTGATGAAATTTGGAATTTATACTTATTTTATACCGGATCAAACCCTTGCTCTAAAAAGATGCTGTTTTATGTTTTATGTTTAAAAATAAATAAATAAATTTTCAAAAAAAAAAAGAATCGGAGGGAAGTGGAACCCAGTGGTTCAAATGGTGAAGACGTCAGAGCTTGAAGTACCAAAGGGAGATCCCACGTTGGGTAGCGATGTACCACCGAGGGTCGAAGGTTGGTAGCCTGTTGGAGGAAACACTGAACTCTCAGATGTTTAGGTAGAGTCCTGTGATATTCACAGATAAGCACAATAGACAAGGCTGCCACCTGCCTACATAAAGTCGTGGGGGCCAATCCCTTGTGCATACCCGCTTGCAAGAATTCAAGAACCTCGGGTACAGATACAGAAGTTGGGTCTATGTACTGAGTGAAACACCACAGGCAGAAAGATCACCAAGAAGCATTGTAAATATGGTTCGTTGACTCCCTCCTGGATGCCTGGATGGTTTGTATCACCTTCCCTGAAAGGTTATCTTTTCTCAGGAGGATCTTCTCAAGTGCCAGATGGTCAACTGGAGCCACTGGGGCTCCGGATGGAATACAACCCCCTGGCTGAGAGTGATCCTGTCCCGAGGAATCCTCCAGGTCCGGGACACCGAGAGACTCATTAGGTCAGCAAACCAGGGACGGTGTGGCCAATAAGGTGCCATCAGAAGAACCTCTGCCCTTTCTAGTAACAGTTTCCGAATTACCTTCAGAATGAGCGGGATGGGGGGATGCGTAAAGCAGTCCCTGTGGCCAAGGACACCTGAGTGCATTGCAACCCTCCACCCCCGGGCTTGGAAATCGGGAGAAAAAACGTGGAACCTGTTTGTTGTCCGGTTGGGCAAACAAATCATTCTGGGCAGGCCGAACCTCATCACCCGGTCCTGAAAGAGCTGCGGATGGAGGTGCCATTCAGAAGAATCGAGTTGCGATCTGCTTAGCCAATCCGCTTGAACGTTTAAATTGCCGGAGATGTGTTCTGCTTTCAGAGAAAGTGTATACCTCTCTGCCCAGCTCATCAGTCTCTCTGCCTCGTCCATGAGGGACCTGGATCAAGTGCCCCATTCACTGCTGATATGTGCTTTCGTGGCCATATTGTCCATGAAATGTATTAGAATCAATACATGCTGATCTGTTGGGCTTTGGGGACCAATTTATACAGGCGATCTCAGCAATTTATCAAGAGCAAAAAGCACAGATTATTATTAATGGAAGTTTGACGACAGAGTTTAAAATTGAAAAAGGAACAAGACAGGGATGTCCGTTGTCCCCACTTTTATTTATTTTAACATTGGAAGTCTTGCTAAATACAATACGGGACTCTAAAATTTTGAAAGGCATAATGATAAGGCAAGAGGATTATAGAATAAAGGCATTTGCAGATGATCTGGTGGTTACCCTATCACAACCAATGGAATCAACAATCCTGATGAACGACATTATACAAGACTATGGTAGAGTTTCAGGTTTTAGACTGAATTCAAAAAAGACTAAAATGATAGTCAAAAATATGACACAAGATCGTAAACATGAGCTTGAAAGGAGGGCAGGTTTCGAAATTGTACCTAAGGTAAAATATCTTGGAGTTCAGGTTGCAGAATCAAACATGAAATTGTTTCAAAATAACTATGAGGTGTTGTGGCGAGAGGTCCAGAAAGACATGGAGACTTGGAAAAAGCTGCAACTGTCTTTACTTGGAAGAATAGCAGCAGTTAAGATGAACATTTTGCCAAGATTTCTGTTTTTGTTTCAAATGATTCCGGTGCTTAAAAGTGATAAACAACTGAAAGTTTGGCAAACTGGACTTAATAAGTTTGTCTGGAACGAGAAAAAGCCGAGAGTGAAAATGAAAATTATGCAAGATGTTCCAGAAAGAGGAGGCCTTAAACTTCCAAACCTACAGTTATATTATGATGCAGCAGCTTTAACTTTAACAAGTGATTGGTTTGGAAGTAAAAAGGCTGGAATATTGAATGCAGAAAGTTTTGATCTTGAATTTGGATGGCATGCTTACCTATTTTATGATGACAAAGTTGATAAAGTATTTAAAAGTCATATACTTAGAGACTCTTTGATGAGAGTTTGGAAGAAGCACCGACTCAAATGGGATTATAAAATACCGCTATGGCTGGATCTTGGTCATACCTTGTGGAATACAAATATAATGTCACTCGGGGGGTTTTTATACAAAGAGGTTCTTTTTACAGATGCGGGCAGATGGCAGCTGAAGACATTGCAGACACTGTTGGACGAAGGGATTAATTTAACCTGGTTACAATATAATCAATTACAATTGAGATGGAAAGAGGACCAAAAAACTGGTATTATGTTGCATGAGGAAGAATTGGTTAGACATATAAGAGAGAAAGGTCCAATGCATATTAAAAGGCTTTATAATGTTTTGCTAGAAAGGGATTCAGAAACTGAATTAGTTAAAGATTGTATGATTAAGTGGGCACAAAATTTTGAAGAACCAGTGATGTTGGAAACATGGGAAAAAATTTGGGTTCAGAATGTTAAATTTACACAGTCACAGAATCTGAGGGAAAATTTTTATAAAATGTTTTATAGATGGCATTTAGATCCTAAAAAGTTGTCATGTATGTACCCTAATGTTCAGCCAAAATGTTGGAGATGCGAATGTTTGGATGCTACGTATTATCATGTTTGGTGGACCTGTAGGAAAGTTAAAGCTTTTTGGATAAAAATATGGTGGGTCATGCAGAATGTTTTGAAGAAAAAAATTCAATTTTCTCCACAATTGTTTTTATTGGGTATAGTTAAGGGTTTTACACGGGGTGAAATAAAACTAATATTGTATATGATAACAGCAGCAAGATTGTTGATAGGTAAATATTGGAAGAATGAAGTTTTGCCTACTATCGAGGAATGGACTTTGAAGATGGCAAGCTTTGCAGAGATGGCGAAGATCTCAGCATATTTAAAAGATTGTTCACAAGAGACTTATGAATGGGAATGGAAAAGGTAGATAGAATATGTTCAGAACAAATACCAAACTAGAAAGTATCAAATAGCTTTTATTTGAAAATAATGTATTAGAAATATCTTAATGTAAAGAGACAAAGAGGAAAAATTATATAGGGGGAGGGATGGGTTCAGGTTTATATATCAGTGTTATTAGTTATGAGTACATAATAGGGAAGTCTGGGGGGGGAGGGTTAGGGAGGGTTAGGGAGGACGGGAAGTTTGGGGAGGGAGGTGGGGGGGTGAAAAAAAGGGGTGAAAATGTAATTGTAAAACTTTTGCAATAAAAAAAAAAATACATGCTGATCTGTCACTGTGGCCTGAAAGCATCTGAGAGCAAGGTGGACCGCCTTCAACTCTAGCCAATTTATGCTGTTCTTATGCTTCGCTGGGGACCACCGTCCCTGAGCCACCTGAGAACATAGGTGCGCATCCCAGCCAAAAAGGCTCGCATCCAAGGTCACCGTGACACATTCAGGTTCCTGGAACACACACCCTTTTTGGAGGGCCACAGACTCCACCATCTCAAGGAAAGGCGGACCTTTGGCGGAATGGTCACTTTGGCCTTGGAGTTGCTGAGCCCCAATCTCTGGAATGGCAGTAAAAAACATTGTAGTGGGCGAGCATGCTGTCATGCCCAGGGCACGATTGAAATACACAAAATCATTTTCCTGAGCAACTGCAACAGCAGGAGCAAGGGAACCATCCGTTGGGATGTAATTTATGTCACCAACTGTCTGAGACTGAATTGGCGATTGGGTGACTGATACACTTGGCCCTCGATCAAGTCGATCACCACCCCCGGGTGAAGAATGCAGGTCATTGGTTGCAGGTGGCTCTTCTTCAAGTTGAGGGAGAACTCGTGTTTTGAAGAGTGTGAATCACTGTTTCGCTGTCCTGAACTGCCTGCGACTGGGAGGACGACAGAATCAAAATGTCGTCCAAGTAGCAAAGTATGCGTACTGGAATCATTTTGACAATCACCGCCACTGCCGCTAACAATTTGGTGAATGTCCTCGGGACCGACAAGAGACCGAAGGGCATGGCCCGATATTGGAAATGGTGATTGGCATATGTGAAGCGGAGATACTTGAAATGTGTTGGGTGGATCAGAACATGCAAGTAAGCTTCCTTGAGGTCCACCAATTGCAAGAGGTCGGCCTGCCTGATGCATCCCAAGATTGATCGCAGGGATTGCATCTTGAATCGCCTGTACAAGATGTAACAATTGAGTTGTTTGAGATTTAAGATCTGTCTCCAGCCCCCCAAACTCTTGGGTACCAGGAACAGGATGGACTAGAACCCGGTTCTTTCTTGGCTGAGTGGTACCACCTCAATAGCTCGAATGTCCAAGAGATGTCGAATCTCGGCATCCATGAGTTCTTTTTTTAAAAGGTTCTGAGAGACCGGGCACTGGAGGTAATGGTCGGGAGGGCTGGAGCACAATTCCAAGGTGAGGCCGAACCCCACTGTCTGGAGAACCCAAGCATTGGTTGTAGATAGCTCCCATTAAGGATGGAACAAATGAAGATGACCATCAATGAGAACAGCCGTCCGGGAGTCACTTGCCCCTTCGGAAGGACTGGTAACAAGTACCTCGAAAGGGCCTCTTTGCTGAAGGCTGGCATCCGCCACGATCCCTGAAGGTCTGTCTGTCAGTAAGCTGATCAAATCCCTGAGAATAGGGACGCTGGGAATAGGACCTGCTGGGTCCTAAATCAGGTTGAAAGGGCTGCCTTTGCGAGTACAGAGAATATCTGCGATCTGGTCTCCTGTAAGAGGAGGGTAAAACCTTCCGTTTGTCCTTGTTCTCAATGAGTATCGGATCTAGCACCTCTCCAAAAAGCACCGACCCTTTGTAAGGAGCCGAAGCGAGTTTCCACTTCGACTTCATATCTACTCTCCAATTGCATAGCCATAGGAAATGGTGAGAAGTTACGGTAGAATCTAAGGCCCAAGAGGCAAATTTCGCCGCATCCAAGGATGTGTCAGATCAAATACTTGGTGGCAGCTACCAGATTCTTAATGTCCTAGTGTAGCCTAGTATCCTCCAGTGGTAGCCGCTCCTGTAATTGGTGAAGCCATATCAGGGACCTCCGTTTAAAAGGGTGATGTTGTGGCCCTAATGACCCAAGTGGCCGCTTGGTGTGTCTTTCAAAAGGAAAGTTCGGCCTTCCTGACCTCAGTCTTAAGACTGTCCATTATGTTGTTGGAAAGGACAGTGGAGGATGTGAGACTAGCCACTGGGGCATCTACAGAGGGCAATTGCAACAGTTCCTCCAGGTCTGGAGCAGGGCAATAAAGTTTTTTATCATGTCCACTAGGGGCGGCCAGGGAACCAGGCTGAACCCATGGCCTTTGAACCACCTCAGAAAACAGCTTTGGACAATGAATAAACTCCTGGTCAGATTTTGGTATCCTAAACAGATCATCATGAGGATTCGTAGATCCTTGAGGTTGTTCAATAGAACCCTCAACCACTCCAATATTGGTAGTCAGTTTAGCTTTATGGAGCAGGGGTTTGAAGACCGAGGGACGGAAGAGGCCTGTAAACACTGGCCTATCTGGCAGCAATCCCTCATTCTCAGAAAATTCCAAATCCTCTGGATAATCATCTTCCAGCACGGAATCGTCACTGTGTGAGGAATCCTGCTGAGAGAGAGAATCAGTCCTGTCAGCCAAATGTGCTGACATTTGTAGCCTTAGATTGGGAGCCATGAGTGGTATCTGGCTACCCTGCTGAATCCCAGCCACCAACATTTTGGAAAGGGACTCAGAAATCAGAACCTGAATGTCCATTGGCTGGGCAAGCGCCTGCCCCTCCCCTGCATGGAGCCCCGCTGCGGTTGGGGTGAATGTAGCTTCTGGAACCTGCTGCCTGGCTGCTGGCTGTCGATGGAACATGTGTCGCCATGCTCTGGGCTGCAAATGGGTCCCTGTATGAGACTTCAATCAGAGGCTGTGGGCAAATGCCAGCCTCAGTCGGAGCTAAGACTTGGAGCCCTTCAGTCATGCCTTGTGTTAAAGGGACACTATCAGTCTAATCAGACAAATTGGCATCAGTGGGAGAAACTCGCTTATGCTCTGCAGCCTGGGCAGTGCGATGTGCCTTATCAAATTGCCTTTCTAAAGCTTTGTGACATCTAAGTGCATCCTTGTCCATCACAGCAGGTCTTTTAGAAGACCCAGATGAAGAGGGCCTAGGCTTAGCTGATTTACTCCTGGTGGTCACCTTAGCCCTTTTGGATCCAGAGTATTTTGATCTATGGGCCTTGTGAGGGCTAGCAGGTTGCTCAATGTCAGAAGACAGAGCCGAATCAGCCATGATATCCACAGGTGTAATAAGGCTGCTGACAGGCCTAAGGGTAGAAGGCAATGAAGCACTTCAGTTCAACAAAAGGCCAGAAAGCCTTTTGCCAAAAGGTCCTCGCTAAGGAAGCATTAAAGCTGCCCCCAGAAAGACCAGTCTCACAATTGCCAGTACTGGGACAGATACTGGACTCAGAAGCAAGTAATACAGGCCTGGCAGTGACGAGTTGAAAGATGTTCTCCTCAATGCTACGTCCAAACTGCTGGGAATGGCGATGCAATGTCTCACAAGCTCTTCCAGCACCAGCTCAGGCCACAGTAATACCAAGAACCAGGTGCAGGAATCAAACCTGACCCCTTAAGCGCCGCTTCACCAACAAAACCACTCCTGTGTGCAGCTCGAAGCGCGAGACAGCAGGGCGTCTCCAAGAGCCGCCGTAGTTGATACAAGAAACAAAATGGTGGGCGCGAGTGTGAAAAATGCTCTCCTGCACCACCGTGGCTTGCTGCAAAGAATAAATGGCGTGAAAGCTAATCTTAGCCCTCCCAGTGCTGTGAAGCTCAATCCTGGTTTTCAGAGTTTGCCACGGGTCCCCATGCAGTGACTCCGGAGCCACCTTATGATATCGGAGTGGTGATGGTGGTGGCGGTTGTGCCGGCAGACTGGGAAACCAGCTCATCCACCGGCGGCAAATTCAAATAGTGGAGATGCCCTAGAAAGGAACACAACTCTGTAACACAGCCTCTATCCGGATTTGCGGGGGGGGGGGGGCTTCCAAAGAGAATGAACCAAAAAAACCAAAAGTCCTGAATAATCCAATGCAAGGTATCTAACAGTCTTAAGGGTCAAAGAAAGCAAATTCACGTCTCTATAGCAGACTGAGTGAAAAAGACTGAAGCTCAACGAGCAAGGAGGCGTGGCTAAACACTTTGAAAAAAATCTACACTCAGTCTCTGGCAAATAGACAAGTGATGACTCATGCATGGATTATCCGAACAGCACTCTGGAAAACAGCAAGGAACCTTCTAAAAATTAACTTAATTTTCCTTCTTATTAGCTGAAAAAGAATACATATTCCCATGTCCCAGACAGAACACTACATGAGGGATGGCTTTGGTTCAGGGAATTAGTCCCCAGCTCTTTCCTAAATGGAGAGAGAAATTTTGAGTCCTCTTCAAAAAGAAGACAAAATATTTAGGAATTATTTCTGAGTATGAAATTGTATTTTTTATAGGTTTTACTCTGTTATTATTTTAGGCATCATCATTTCTGTCTCATTTACATTTACTCAGAGGACCAGTTTATAAATAATTAATACTTTGTTTAACCATGACATGGTATTAAGAATGACTAGACAACACAAGTTGCTTCTATTTGACAGTATACCAAAAAAAAAAAAAAAAAAGCCCCAACCCAAACTATGTAAATATGCCTACTTACAGGAATGAAGTTTTCTATTTCACAGGGTCCATCAGGGTATCTTTTATTTTCTAAGAATATTATATTTCTTTATTTTCACACTTTTTGTTCCTTTTAAAAAATATTATTCAGAAAGGGAAATAAAAAGACAAAATGATATAACTGTAATAGAATACAGAAGAAAAGAACAAAGGCATTCTCCAAACAATAAGACATAGATCAGAATACTGGATTAATATGTAAAAGGTTCTCATTTTTTTACATCATGTTATAATCATATTGATCAGTCTCTACATTACCATCCTTAAACATTATTTCTCCTCCAAAATCATATTAACCATAGTGTATATATACTTTATATGATTTATGAACAGCACGTTATATCCTTCGTACTATTAATATTCCTACCTACATTAAGCAAACTATGGTGGCCCCATTAATACCCTGGCTCTAGCCCTGCAGAATATCTGGGTCTTCACTCTTTTTCTGCTTTTCTAGAAAGTTGTGACATTCATATAATTAAAATTGGAGGAGGAAAGAAAAAGATATACTTCCATAAACTGGACAGAAAGCAGAATCTACATGCAATTAAGTATGCTTTTAAGAAAAATCATATTTTTTGAAACAGATCCTCTATCTGCCAGGCAACATTTCAATCCAATACAAATTTGATCTTTCTTCTTCTCTTCAATTCAGTGGTGGGTTCTAAAATTTTTTACTACTGGTTCTGTGGGCGTGGCTTATTTTGTGGGCATGGCTTGTAGGGGGGGAATGTACTGGGTGGGCATGGCCAACTTTTTTTTTTTTTTTTACTTTTAAAAGCATTTTTTCTACAAACTTAAGAGGTTGCAGAAAAAAATGCTTTTAGAAGCCTCTGACAATCAGGCAAATCAGCTGGGATCGCCAGAGGCTTTTAAAGGCATTTTTTCCCTAAAATGCTTTTAGAACAGTAGTTCTCAACCTTCCTAATGCCACGACCTTTAATACAGTTCCTCATGTTGTAGTGACCCCCAACCATAAAATTATTTTCGTTGCTACTTCATAACTGTAATTTTGCTACTGTTATGAATTGTAATGTAAATATCTGATATGCAGGATGTATTTTCATTGTTACAAATTGAATATAATTAAAGCATAGTGATTAATCACAAAAACAATATGTAATAAATGAGGAAGGTCAGCATGCATTGGTAGGAGTGAGTTGCTCATAATTTTTCTGCTTCTCCCATCCTTCTTGTGTCATCTACGAACACAGCTCTGGTTTTGAGGCCTTGCAATGAATATAAATCCTTCCATTCCCCACCATCTCTAGTCAGAGTTTCTTGGTGGATGAGAAGCCAAAACGTCTTCAAAGAAAAAACAAGGAACTCCAGTTGCCTCTTGGGGAAAAAGAGCAACTTTGGGACATGACTTAGCAGCTGCTAGAAAAGGGGGGTATCATATTTTCCGAAGCAGAAGGAAAACACGCATACAAGGCTGAGTGTGCCGAGAGAGGCCCAGGCCTCCGGGGGAAGGGATTGAAGCCCCAGTCTGCTGCTCCTTCCATTGTATGGAAAGACCAATATACTGCTTGAATTATCCGTTCCCTCCCTTCCCTCAGTCCTGTTTCATGGCTTCCCAACTTCCTCATCCTCTGTTTTCTCGCTGTTTTTTCCAAGCAGCCAAGAGAGAATGGGCTTGCCAGGCTGTCACAGTCTCCGATGCCTGCGATGCCAGATCTCGCCTCCCGCCTGGCCGAGAGACTCTTCTTTCCTTGGCAAAGCACTTCATTATTGCAGGGCAGGGGACACGGGCGGCGCCGGGGGATCCGTGCAGCTACTATCCCACCCCTCCTCAGCTTCGGTCACGCTGCAAGGCTCCAACTCAAGGAGAAGAAGACGGAGGAAGAGTGGGGTGGGGGAAGTCCAAACTACCTCGAGCAAGCCGCAGCACTATTATGCAGGGCTCCGAGTGGTTGGAGAAGAGGCAGAAACAGCAGCCAGGGCTGCACTTTCAGCGGGTAAGCAACGCTGCCTCTGCCATGAGGAACTTTGGAGAGAGAGGGCAGGGGCAGGCTGTGGGAGCAGCCTGTCTCTTAGCTGGCGAGAATGGCCACAGCCTGCCCTTGCCCTCTCTCTCCAAAGTTCCTCGCGGCAGAGGCAGCATTGCTTACCCACTGAAAGCGCAACCCTGGCTGCTGTTTCTGCCACTTCTCCAACCACTTGGAGTCCTACGTAATAGCACTGTGGCTTGCTCAAGGTAGCTGCAGTTTGGACTTCCCACCCCCTCTTCCTCCATCTTCTCCTCCTTGAGTTCGAGCCTCGCGGCATGGCCGAGGAGAGGTGGGATAGTAGTTGCACGGATCCCCTGGCGCAGTGCATGTCCCCTGCGCTGCAATGATGAAGCACTTTGCCAAGGCAAGCAGAGTCTCAGGATGCTCCTGGAGCAGCCAGGAGAAGGAGAAGCTGCCAGCGGGGAGTTGAGCCGCCCCAGGAGGACCTGAGGAGAGTGCAGCTTCTCACTCATGGAGATCTACCAGTGGGGAAGTGGGCGCAGTAAGAGGTGCATTGGCCAGGAAGCGGTCATGCTCCCTGGCCAGAGAGGGTTGCACAAACCTTTGCTGGAGTGAACATGCAACCCTCTCCTGCCAGGAAGCATGACCACTTCCTGGCTCATGCATTTCTTACCGCTTTCTGTGACCACTTCTCTGCTGGTAGATCTCCATGAATGAGGAGCTGCGTTCTCCTCCAGTCCTCCTGGGGCAGCTCACCTCCCCGCTGGTGGCTTCTCCTTCTCCTGCCTGCTCCAGGAACAGCCTGTCTGTTACCCGGCGAGAACGGCCTGCCACCACAGCCTGCCCCACTCTCTGCCCCAGCAGTTGCTCCTGGGCTGCTGGAGAAGCGGCAGCACAAGAACTGCTCTTGCAAGGGGGTGGCGGCAGCAGGAGCAGCAGTCCAGGGCTTCCCTCCTTCCCTCCGGAGGCCTGGGGCTATGCCAGAAGTCTGCTCGGGCAAAGAGACAAGGAAGCCCCGGACTGCCCATCCTTGCCACCATCGCCCACTCGCCCTTGGCAGCAGCGGTTCTCGCACAGCCGCTTCCCTGGCAGTGGCAGCTGGCAGTGGAGAGGGGATGGTGGCAGGCTGCGGCAGCAGACAATTCAAGCCAGCTAAGAGCTAACGTTCCTCCTCCTGCCAGCCTCGAGCTCAGCTCCGGGCAGCGTCCAGCCAGCCATACCTGGCCTCTCCTTGCAGCAGCTCACATGGATCCCAGGCAGTGCAACTTCAGGACCTTTCCTCATGGTGGCGGTGATGAGGCAGGCAGGCAGCCCGGTGCAGAGGGCGACTGGCGGCAGCGCTCCTGGCTGGCAAAGGGTGGAGTCCCAGGGCTGCATGCGGGCAATGATGGCATGGCCAGTACCATGCGCACTAAAATGTTAAGGCCAGCTGATCTGAGACAGATAGAGGAGCGGTGTCTCAGTTCCTAAGACCATCTAAAATATGTGTTTTCTGATGGTCTTAGGCGACCCCTGTGAAAGGGTTGTTTGACCCCCAAAGGGGTCGCGACCCACAGGTTGAGAACTGCTGTTTTAGAAGCTTCTGACGATCAGGCAAGTCAGCTGGGATTGCCAGAGGCTTTTAAAGGCATTTTTTTTCCTACAACCTCTTTGGACTTTTTAGAAGCTTCTGAGATCCCAGCTGAGCTGCGCGATCATCAGAGGCTTTTTTTTTTAACTTTTAAAAGCATTTTTTCAGCCGAAGAGGTTGTAGAAAAAATGCCTTTAAAATAATAAAAAAGAGCCTCTGATGAGGTGGGCACTGTAAGCGAGCAGCGACCAGGCCGGGGACTAGTTCGGGGGCGTGGCCAGCCAATGTTATTACCAGTTCTCTGAACTACTAAAAATTTTTACTACTGGTTCTTGCGAACTGGTGCGAACCAGGAGCAACCCACCACTTCCTCAATTGTGTCGGATCCTCAGATACTGTCTGGAGAAATTTGTCTCCTTTGTAGGGTTGAGAGAAAGTGACTGGCCCAAGATCACCCAGGTAACTTCATGCCTCAGGTGGGACTAGAACTCAAGATCTTCTGATTTCCAGCTTGATGCTTTAATCACTACACAAAACTGACTATCTATTTGAAAATGTATTGTACCACTAATATTTCTGAACAGCCACATATTTCCTCAGTAAGATCTGTTTTCAGTTTTGGATTCATAAAATCTTTATGCAAGCTGATTCTAGAACAAGAATTTTATAGGAAATCAATGTATTTAATTCAGAAAGCAGAACTCAGTAAAGGCTTCTTCTAATAGACAATTATAAAATCCCCATTGTAAATGCACGCTGAGGAGATTAATATTTTTAAAAATGTTAGGAATTTCAGGCAGATTTGAAAGTAGAAGAAAAGTAGATATTAAATTGTAAAAAGAAGTTGTTCAAAAATAGGAAAAGAAGGCGCATTTATGAAGTAATTATCTGGAAAGGGAAAGCATGAATATCATTGGGATCCTGAGATCAGAGATTTACTAAAGCAGGAATATGAGTTGATATTGTTTAGATGTCACTGAATGCTGATGGAGACATGAGGACTATCATGTTTAGTCTATAAAACGCTGGGTAGTGCAGCCTTACCTGCAAGGGATAGCTATGAAGAGCAAAGGCAATCCAAAATAAAGGTAGTCCTCAACGTACAACAGTTTGCTTAGAGATTGTTCGAAGTTACAACAGCACTGAAAAAAAGTAACAATTTTTCACACTTATGACTGTTGCAGCACCCCCATGGTCATGTGATTTACATTTGGATGCCTGACAATTGACTCACATTTATGATGGTTGCAGTGTCCCGGGGTCATGTGAACACTTTTTGCAACCTTTTGACAGGTAAAGTCAATGGGGAAACCAGATTCACTTAACAACTGTATTACTAATTTAACAACTGCAATGATTCAATTAACAAATGTGGCAAGAAAAGTCATAAAATGGGGCAAAACTTACTTAACAAATTTCTCACTTAGCAACATAAAATTTTGGGCTCAATTGTGGTTGTAAGTTGAAGCCTACCTGTACTGGGGCTGACATTGCCCCTTCCAGTATAAGCCATTGTACTGTAATGGAATAAGTTGCAACATAATAAGTTGTTTTACTTTCAGTTTTTATTTGCTAAATAAAGAAAATTATAATTATACATTTTTCTGTAAAGGTTACTAAACAATATACTCTACAATATGCAGAACAATTGCATACAATATGCATAACTTCTACAACTGAAAAAAATATATAAAGCATCAACTAATTTATACAATTTTATTTATTGATTGGTCTATCGTATTTTTATGCTGCTGCAGTGAAAGACACCATTCATGGCAGCACATCAAATAGGTAGTCATTTTCAATTAGCTCTTTGGTGTTACTGAAAAGCCGTATAGGATTACTTTTTTGTGAATGCATCTAGGAAAGAATTAATTTTGGTATGGAAACTTCATTTAATGTCAGGATTACATAGAGAGATCATCCAGTACTGTACTGTATGTTCCAGGATTTACAGAAACTCTGTAGGATGTTTTTTCTCTGAAAACTCTTTATTCTGGTTCCTCTGTGAGAATGTTACAGATGAAGTTTTGTTTAGTTTCTTTTTCCTTCCCGATTATAAAATAACATAAATGTTATGCTTCATTACATATTATTTCTTTCTTTCTAGACAGTTGAATTTATGATACTTACCTAAATTAAAAAAAAGTTTAAGATACACATCTTGCATTTCCAAGATAAAATGTGAATAAGAGACAATGAAATACGTTGAAATCCTACTTAGTATTAACATACAGTTTCTTAATTCTTATCAATGGAATAGGTCTTTTCATACATTTTAGTTCATTAAGCATTTATATACTTTGTCTTTAAATATTTGTTTTGACAGAAGATACATATTAAGTTTTTAGTCATCTAAGTCTATACTTAATACTTCGTATTCTAATGAGTGTTCTAACGGAAAACTTCAAGTTAGTATTGCATTGCATTATACTATGCTGAAAATGTTTCCTGAATACAAAATATTAAAAAGTTGAATAACAAATAATTCATCCCAAAATTGTGAAAACTATACAAATGGCCATCATTTTGGAAACAACCCAGTATCATTATTTGAGTATTTATCCTTTTGTTACCTTGGCACTATCCATTATTTCAGCAGGCTTTAAAAACTGCTGCCAGTCAACATTCTCATAGAACACCAAAGCTCTTCAATGTTATTAGACCACATACAATGCAAACACAAAACAAAACACTGAGCTAGTAAAAAGTAAAGTTACTAATGTCAGATGAAATTGCCAAGTCAAGTAGTCATGAATTTGCTTAGTTTTAGACATTCTCTAACGGTATACATATTCTGGTAAATATAGCTTGTTAGCTAAAGTTTGTGTGTGCGCACATACACACACACACACTATTTACATTTCCCAGAATATGTGTCCTCATATATATATAACCTACATAACCCTTAGTAATGGGGAATATTCAGATAAAATGACAGATGGCTAAAGCGCAGGAGTTGTAAATTCCACTATGAATTTGACTAAGTATAGGACATGATTATGTGGTGTTATGTGAGGATATGTGAGAAAGACCTTGGGAGATAAAACAAAGAGATGCCTCCTAGGGAATGGTCAGATAAGAGACAACATTATTGCAAGAGCCGAGGTGGCGCAGTGGTTAAGAGTGCAGTACTGCAGCTACTTCAGCTGACTGCTAGTTCAGCAGATCAGCGGATCAAATCTCACCGGCTCAAGATTGACTCAGCCTTCCATCCTTCCGAGGTGGGTAAAATGAGGACCCAGATTGTTACGGGGAAATATGCTATTTAGTATACTGACTTTGGTGTAAACCACCCAGAGTCCTTGGAGAGTGGGCGGCATAGAAATATGACTAATAAAATAAATAAAAATAAACAGCCTACAACTGAACAGGAGGTGAGGCAAGTGGTCAGAAGCAACCCACTCTGGTTTCTCAGGCTATATAGGCAGGTGAATTGTACTTTCAGACTTAACAGAATAACAGAGTTAGAAGTGACCTTGGAGATCTTCTAGTTCAATCCCTTGCTCAAGCAGAAAACTCTATACTATTTCAGACAAATGATTGTCCAATCGCCTCTTAAAAGCCTCCAGCATTGGAACCCTCACAACTTCTAGAGGCAAGTCATTCCACTGATTAATCATTCTAACTATTAAGAAATTTATCCTTAGTTCTGGTTGGTTCTCTCCTTGCTTAGTTTCCATCTACTGGTTCTTGTCCTGCCTTCAGCTGTTTTGGAGAATAGGTTGACCTCCCTCTTCTTTGTGGCAGTCCCTTAGAGATTGGAACACTGCTATCATGTCATACTTAGTCCTTCTGTTCATTAAATTAAATACCGAATTCCTGCAACTGTTCTTCGTAAATTTTAGCCTCGAGTTCCCTAGTCATATTTGTTGCTCTCTTCTGCACTCTTTCTAGAGTCTCAACATTGTGTTAATGCAGCTTTACAATAAAACAAAATTACTGTATTTTTTGGAGTATAAGACACACCTTTTTATTTTATTTATTTTATTTTATTTATTTAATTTTTATACCGCCCTTCTCCCGCAGGACTCAGGGCGGTGAACAGTCAAAATAACATACATATAAAAATGTGAAATAAAAGCAATTTAAAATAATTAAGCCAATTTGGCTCATCAGTTAAGTTAAGATCTTCAGCATAAAATTTAGACAATTAGAAAACAATTTATGCCAGCCCGGCTTGGTGAAACAGAAAGGTCTTAAGTGCACGACGGAAAGTACGGAGATCTGGGATCATTCGTATCCCTGGGGGTATCCTGTTCCAAAGGGTAGGTGCCCCCACAGAGAAGGCTCTCCCCCTGGGAACCACCTCAAGGGGAGCCCCATGTAGAAAGCATTACAGTAGTCCAGTCGAGAAGTGACAAGGGCATGAGTGACTGTGCATAAGGAGTCCCGATCCAGAAAGGGTCGCAACTGGCGAATCAGGCGAACCTGATAGAAAGCTCCTCTGGCCACAACTGTCATATGCTCTTCTAAAGACAGCCGCGTGTCCAGGAGGACACCCAAGTTGCGAGCCCTCTCCATGGGGGCCAATGTCTCGCCCCCAATAGTCAACGATGGTATCAGCTGGCTATATCGGGACGCCAGCAGCCACAGCCACTCGGTCTTGGAAGGGTTGAGTCGGAGCCTGCTTCTCCCCATCCAGATCCGCATGGCCTCGAGGCACTGGGACATCACTGCAAGGGCATCATTGGGGTGGTCTGGGGTGGAGATGTACAGCTGAGTATCATCAGCATAAAGATGGCACTGCACCCCAAAACCATGGATAAGCTCACCCAGCGGCTTCACATAAATGTTAAACAGAAGAGGTGAAAGGACCGACCGCTGCGGCACCCCACAAATAAGGTGTCTTGAAGTTGACCTCTGCCCTCCTGCCAACACAGACTGCGACCGGTCAGAGAGATAGGAGGAGAACCACTGTAGAACAGTGCCTCACACTCCCAGCCCCTCCATTCGACGCAGCAAGATACCATGGTCGATAGTGTCAAAAGCTGCTGAGAGATCTAATAGAACCAGGATAGAGGAGCAGCCCCTATCTCGAGCTCTCCAGAGATCATCATCCAATGTGACCAATGCCGTTTCAGTGCTGTAACCAGGCCTGTAGCCAGACTGGAACGGATCTAGATAGACAGTTTCATCCAGGTACTGCAGGAGTTGCTGTGCCACCACACTCTCAACAACCTTAGCCACAAAGCGAAGGTTGGAGACAGGACGGTAGTTTGCTAGAACAGCTGGGTCCAGAGAGGGCTCCTTGAGGAGGGGCCTCACCACCACCTCTTTCAAAGCAGAAGGCAAGAAACCCTCACTCAGAGAAGCATTTATAATCCTCTGGAGCCAGCCTTGTGTAACCTCTCGGGAAGCCAGTACCAACCAGGAGGGTCCAATAAACATGTGGTTGCGTTCAACTTCCCCAGTAACCTGTCCACGTCTTCAGGGATCACAGGGTCAAACTCATCCCAAATAACATCCTCAAGACCCGCCTCCATCACTCTGTCTGAACCTACCCAGTCAGAGTCTAAGCCTTCCCGAATTTGAGCGATTTTATCATGCAGATATTGTGCAAAATCCTCAGCTCGACCTTGTAAGGGGTCTTCCCGTGCTCCCAGGTGGAGGAGGGAGCGAGTCACCCTAAAAAAGGCGGCTGGGTAATTATCTGCCGATGCAATAATAGCGGAAAAATAGTTATATTTTGCTGCTGCTATCACCACTAAGTAGGTCTTAATATAGGACCTCACCAGTGTTTGGTCAGATTCGGAACGACTGGCTCTCCAACTACTCTCCAGGCATCTTTTCCGGCGCTTCATTTCCCTCAGCTCCTCAGAAAACCAAGGAGCCGGGCGACTTCGACGCCGGGTCAGAGGCACAACCCGATCCAAAGCACCAGTGTCCATCCTATCCCAGGCTGCCACCAGGTCTTCAATCGAGTTGTGAGCTAGAGTCTCAGGAAATGGCCCAAGCTCCATCTGGAATCTATCAGGATCCATCAGGTGCCTGGGGCGGAACCACTTAATCGGTTCCGCCTCCCTGCAGTGCGGTGTAGCAGACAGAAAGTCAAGCCTATGGAGAGAATGGTCTGACCATGACAAGGGTTCGATGACTATATCCCCTATATCTAGGCCATTCAACCACTGGTCAAATGTGGACCAAGTCCAGAGTGTGTCCCCCTGTGTGAGTAGGGCCATGAACTAACTGGGTCAGGTCCATGTAAGTAAGTAAACTTTTATTGCGGTCAAAGACCAAATTAAAATACACACAGAAGGGGAGTATAATTTTACAAATATAGATAGATCATGTGACAGTACACCATCAACAGCCTTAGATACACTCTGTACTAACAATACTAGTGATCCTCTGCCGTAGGGGTTACCCATCTCTTCCCCTGTTTTTTTTCAGCCATGACTGCAGCAAAAAATTTTGCCACCTTTGGAGTTATATTGGGGTCTGTGTCCTGGAGTAGGAAATAAAGGCTGAACAGATCAGGTGGACCAGGGAATCTCTGGGAAATAGGAGAAATGAATCTTGATCTTATGTCTCGGTAGTGGGGACATACAAATGTAGAGATTCCGGGGATCGGCCATCACATGTACAATAGATGGATTTTACTCCCCCCGAGAGCCTACTGTCGAGGACATTTGAGGGGATCATGTTAAATCGTGCCTTCATAAATGCGAGCCTATGTTTGATAGAGTGTAACATGGAGAGATAAGGTGGAGGGTGAGGCAAGGAAACAATACCAAGGGAAAACGGTGAGCATGTTCCCGATCTGTTTGCCAGATTTAATTGTCTATCAATGTCGTCCAGCCATTGAAAAATCAACGATTTGGCAGCATCAGGGCCTAAAGTAAAAGCTTCAATGGGGGAAATCCCGATCTTCAAAAGTTTTGTATGGATATTATGGGCCCAGGGACTATGAAAAGGGTCCCGCCATAGGCATTGGCCTAGGTAATAGCCTGGGAGTCTATTCCACAGGGACAACCAATAGCCAATTGCACGTTTCCACAAGATTGTACCAAGTGAGGATATGCCCAGTTCCAAACGAATTGCGGCGTTACTTACGCAGGGAGGGACTCCCATCAAACGGCATAGGAATTGGCTGTGGACAGACTCAAGAGAGGAGATGTTGGATTGGACCCATAGTGGGGCGCCATAGGTGATAGCAGCTATCACCTTTGCCCTGTAGACTTTTATTGCTGAGGGGATGTGATGAGCTCCCTCAGTATGAAAAAAGTGCACGAGAGCATGGGTGGAAATCTTAGCCTTATTACAGAGAGCCTTAACCTGCGCAGGCCACTTGGTATTGGATTGAAAGAGGATACCTAGATATTGAAATCTGTGGACCTGTTCCACTGGGATGCCATCAAGGTTCCAATGATAAATTTTCCTGCTTCTTGCAAAAACCATGATTTTAGACTTAGAGTGGTTTATATGCAGTTGGTTAGCAGAGCAATAAGCACAAAGGATTTTTAAGGCTCTACATAGGTCCACCCGGGAAAATGAAAGTATTGCGGCATCATCAGTGTAGAGCAGGAGCGGACATCTATAATCAGCTAATCTAGGGACATGGATGTAGACCATGTGATCCGAAAGTGCCTTTCTCCAGTCACTGATATATAAATTAAAGAGAAAGGGTGCCAGTATACACCCCTGCCTAACACCCTTGTTAACTGGGATAGCATTAGAAAGATCCCCCTGCGGGGTAAGGTGTACTTTTGCTTCTGTTCCGTCGTGCAATTGGGAGATAAACCAGAGTAATCTTTTGTCAATACCCCAGGCGGAAAGTTTGGCCCACAACTTAGCTCTAGGGATGCTGTTGAAGGCAGCCTTTAGATCTATAAGGGCAACGCAGAGACGACCCTTCCTGGGGGTAGAATATTTTACGGCAAGATGGTGGAGGATCAAAGCATGGTCAATTGTAGAGTGGTCTGGACGGAACCCCGCCTGCTCATAACCAAGCAGGTCGGCCTCTTCAGCCCAGCACTCCAGTTTGGACAGGAGATAGTGGGCATAGAGTTTCCCCAAAATTGAAAGAAGACTGATGTTACGGAAGTTGCCAGGATTGGAGTGGGCGCCTTTCTTGGGATGATTATGGCATCCTTCCAGAGCTTGGGGATAAGTCCCATTTGGTTGATCGCATTGAATACCTCGGTAAGAACCGGGGTCCACCAGTCCTTATGGGCTAAGATGGCTTCGGCTGAGATGAGATCCGGGACGGGGGCTTTTCGAAGTTTGAGTTGTCTGATTAGCTTGGCAATCGTGGATGGTTTGACAGGAGGCCATTTGGGAAGGTGGTTAGGAAGAGAGCCTGAGATCAAAGAAACTGGCACGTCAGTGTCGTAAAAGACTCGGCGTAGAAAGAGTTCCCATGTAGTGGCAGAGATGGAGTGAGTGAGCCTACTAGTTGGTCTCCTTTTAACAGATTCCAGAAATCTCAAGGGTTGCTGGATTTCACGGCCTCTAGTAATGCGTTCCACCTTAGCCGGTGCCAGTCTTGCTTAGCTCTTGAAAGGGCTAGCTTGTATGCTTTCTTGGCCTCGAAATAAGCGGGGAGGGGGGGAGGGTGTCGATGAACCTGTTCATTTGTGGGCAGAATATATAAATTTCATATGGTTCCTGGCTTGTTTGCACTGTGAGTTAAACCAAGGGGCTCCCTTCCTCCGGGATACTCTACCAGGGATAAGGGTGGGGGACTGAAAAGAGGCTATAAGACCGCTTAGACACTCAGTGAAGGTGGTCAGTAGCACATCAGGTGTGGCCTTGGTGCCGATTAAGGCTGACAAGGTATTGGCTCCTTCTTGATGATAAAAGCATGCGTGGAAAAAGGCCAGAGACTTTGACCATTTCGGCAACATCGGGGGGCCTCTAGGATTAGAGTCTATTGAGACAACATGAGCAGGATGACCTTGAGGTCTATATAGCCGTGCAACCGTAATGAGAGGAAGGTGGTCACTGAAAATCCTGTCGTCTACTTTGAAGGAAGAAATGTATGGCAAAAAGGCTCTCGAAACCAAAGTATAGTCTATTGTGCTGTTGCCATTTTTGGCCAAGTGGGTAAATTCCCCAGGGACATCGGGGCACATCTGCCATTAAGGGGGAAGAGATCTAGTTTGACAGTAAGGAGAGCTAGACAGGTCCCCGCTTTGTCACCTTTCTGATCCTTGGAAACTCTCCCTTTCAGGGTATCCAGGGGATGGTCATCCGTGGCCGGGCCTGTCCACCAGTGAGAGGCAGCTAGGGTTTCCCAAGTCCCCGCAATGCGGGCGTTTAGATCCCCCGCCACAAGAACCAAGAGAATGAGGGAATCTAAGTATGATGGTAACGAGAAAGTCTTCCAGACCGGCCCACAGCTCATCCAAGTCCCGGTGAGAGCCCCTGGGAGGAAAGTAGACATTAAACACCAGGAGCGAGAGCTTCCCGACGAATATCAAATTTGCCTGGGCATAAGGGGGAAGAGAGTCCACAAGAGCCACGTTTGCGTGCAAATTCAGGGAGATACCTGTTGCAAGGCCGCCCTTTGAACGACCACCAAGCAGTGAGGGATGGGCTGGCAGGGATATGATTTCAAAACCACATAGCAAAATGTCGTTGACCTCCCACGTTTCCTGAAATATGAGAATTTGAAAGTTTTTGAGGTAGTTCAAAAAGTCCGGGTCGGCTTTTTTGGACGCCCACCCTGCGATGTTCCAACTCATGATGGACCAAGGAAGAGTTGGAGAGTGGATCTTTGACTGTCATTTAGAAGCAATAGCGGGCTGGTGGGGGGACCGGGGGACAGTTAGACCGAAAAAATCTGTTATCTTGCCTTGGTTTCCTTGCTTAGTTTTAGGGTCATTATTAGTTCTTGGAGAATTCTGAAGGGAAGCCAGATTTGGACTGAGGTTGTTGTCCTGATCTCGGTAGTGGCTTGAATGTCGTACCGGTAGAACTGTCGGGGGAGACAACTGTATTGTGTTGCTGTCATCAAAAGAAATGCAGCCGTTATGTGATTTGGTGATGATGATAGACAGGGAAAGAGGGGGAGCCCGAGGAGTCTGAAAGATCAAACCAGCCAGTTGCAGGGACTGAGAGTGTGGCATTTCGGGAGGCGAGATTCTCGAAGCAGAAGGGGAACAAGTGGTCAGAGATAAGGGGCCGAGTCCTGATAGGCCTTCAGAATCAGAGATAGAGAGGGATTGATCTGGGAGCGCAAGATTTCTAGTCCGGAGGTCGTCCTCCTGTTGTTGCTGGGTCGCCAGCAGATTTGTGGAACTGGTAGTTGAATCCCTCAAAAGGCTACCAGCTTCTGTATGAAGGTCCTTGCACTCCGTCCCCGTCCGACGACAAGTGTCCACGTTGATCGGCTTCCTCCCAAGGGAGGATAGATGGGTATTTATAAAGCATCTCTGAGGGAAGACTCCAAAGTGGGTCAGATGGTTGCGAAGACCACATAAAAGCAAGGGGGTCTTGGATGAGCTGAATTTGAGAATCAGGCGTTTGTGGTGGGATGTGCTAGGAAGCCATTCCATAGAAAGCAGCTCATTGTTCAGGATGTGAGAATTGGATAAGAGCCTCAATGTGTCTAATATGGTTTTACGGTTGGTCCAGTCTTGCTTGTTAAAGTGAGAATGGGCCAGGTTCAGACATAGGTTGGCTGAGAGCAATTGGAGATTCACTAACAGCGTCAGTCGTGGAGGGAGATGGCTATCCATTCGGGACGGGCCCAGTGCATGTCTGTTGGTTCTACATGAATGTGATGCTGAGGCTGTCTTACTAAGGGATTCCACTTTGCCCTCCAGCACTCCAACAGAGGATGTCAAAAGGGTAATAGAGTCGGCCAGATGGAGACAGAACTGTTGCAAAAGCCAGATATCTGAGGGCTGAACTGAGTCGATAGGGGACGGCAAAGCAGTGAAACAGGGCAAGACAGAACTAGCATCTGGTGGTGTCCGACAGTCCAGCAAAGAAGGTGTGTTGCAGAGTGAGGCAGCCGGGGATTCCGATTCTTCCAAAGGAGAGGTGGGCAGAGACTCCAGAGATATTAAATTTTGGAAGAATTCGTCCAAGAAAGTAATTGATATGTTTGAATCTTGGTTCAATTTCATGATGTCAGTCTTTTTGATCTTAGGCATTGTGTTTTCAAGGGAGGTCTTCACACAGGGGTCCCTCGGGGGCAAGGAACGACGACATTTGTGTGGACTCATATCAGGGCAGCCAGTTGATCTCTTGGTGGAGGATATTGGGTAGTAATAAGGCCCAAAGCAGGTTAACATTCTGATAGTAGATTAAAACAATCCCTGTCTTATAGGGTCCTCTGGTTAGAAACAAATCATATGGGTAAGGCTTCAACGGAGGTCAGCCCATATACATCAAAGCAGTCAGAGCAGTTAAAGCAGCTCATAGGGAACATTTGCCGAGTTGTTCGCAAGCAGTATGAGTAATGAAGGCAGGGCGCTGGGCCATGGGTCAGGTCCATGGCCGTCATGGAAGCCAAGAACTCCCGAGCTACCTCAGACTTTTCATCGATGGACGGCAGGTTGAAATCTCCCATGACCAGAAGCCTAGGAGTCTCAACCGCCACTCCAGTTATTACGTTGAGGAGCTCAGGCA
Source organism: Pantherophis guttatus (assembly GCF_059756535.1). Lineage (NCBI taxonomy): Eukaryota > Metazoa > Chordata > Lepidosauria > Squamata > Colubridae > Pantherophis > Pantherophis guttatus. Next base: position 55,985,379 of record NC_142069.1, on the reverse strand, counting down.
GGGCTGCTGCTACGTGGCAGGGAGCCAGGTACTTAATCAGCAGGCCCATCTGTAACCCATGACCCCACTTCACGAGGAGCGACTCACATCCGGCTGTCTGAGGAACAGTGGTCTTTCTAGGGTCAAGACTCTCCTTTATAATAATTGCCACCCCTCCACTCCTACCCTGTGCCCTTGGCTGATGGAATGCACAGAAACCTGGTGGGCACATCTCTACGAGGGGGACCCCCCCTTCATGGCCCAACCAGGTCTCTGTAATACCCGCCAGGTCTGCTTTCCCCTCCTGAATTAGTTCACAAATGATGGGGGCTTTGTTAGCCGTGGACCTGACGTTGCATAACATCAGCCTAAGGCTCGGGCCCTGAGATTCTGAGCAACCCAGGGAAGGAGGAGAGCCTTGGGGGTCGGAGCGTGCCACCACTTGAAGACAGCGGGTGCGTACCCCCCTAACATGATGTGGCCCTCTGCTCCCACCATACCTGCCCCTCCCAACCATGACCTTGATGGAGCAACCCCTTTCCATACAAGTATTAAGCCCCTCCATTCCCAGCTCCGCACATCCTATGGTATAACTCTGTGCCGGATCTGGCCTCCTCTTTTAAAAAATCATCTTCTAACCCCTCCCTCTGTGGGTTGTCCCCCAAATCCACATGACCCACCCCGCTCCCACCTACCTGCCTTTTAGAAATTTTTAAAATTTTGGATAGGAAATTAGATGAAAAGACCCTCAACCCCCTCTTTGCAACATGCCACCTCTCGGGATTCCAAAATCCGTCATCAAGATAGGCCCTCGATAGTGTGGAGGGCCAGGTCTGCGAGAGGGGGGAGTCTCGCAGAGCAAGAAGCTCAGCCGCTGAGTACATCCGGTGACCAAGGGGTGATCTTAGAATGGCCAAGAAGATGACATAAGTTCTGAAGGTCCTGGAGAGAAGGAAGATGTAGATCTAGATGTTGGTAGAGTAAGCTCTATTGTCCCCTCATAACAGAAGAAGGAGTCTTATGTTATTTAAGAACACCAAGGAAATAATGTCCAAGGCCATCCTCTTACAGTGGCTGGCTAGAGTATAACTGGCCATGGAATCTGATGTGCTAATCTTTCTGGTGGTGAATAGAGCAATGTACCGACTCCTGCAATATCCGTATCCTAGCTATTAACTCTCCGTCCGACTGAAAAAGTTGATAGAGCATAGGGCCGGTCTATAGGATCCTGCTGGTGGTGATGTTGTGAGAAGATGAGATGGATTAGCAATGGAATACAAGGAAGATGTAATTTGCTGTGGGATAATCAGTTAGATGGTCAGTGATCGATGACTCTTCTAAAACCAGACCAGGGTGTGTGTGTAATATGAGGCGGCCGGGATTACAATTCTACAATCGTCCGCTTGCCCTTTCAAATTTTCAGGGTCGTGTTTTGTTCCCCCCCCCAACTTTAACTGGTCTTTATATGGATCACAGGTCATTATGGGAACCGCCCCTTCAAGTAAAACCAAGTATCCTGTAACAGTCCGGGGGGTTCAGTGATGGTAAATTATAGAGTCTTGGTAGTACAGTGGTCTAAAGCACCCTGTTATTAAGACCAGCTGCCTGCAATTATTGCAGGTTCGAATCTCGCCAGGCTCAAGGTTGACTCAGCCTTCCATCCTTTCTAAGGTAGGTAAATTGAGGACCCAGTTGTGGGGGCAATAAGCTGACTTTAAATATACAAAAGGATGAAGGCTATTGCTTAGCGCATTGTAAGCCGCCCTGAGTCTCCGGAGAAGGGCGGCATATAAATCAAATTAAAAAAAAAATTATAGACAGATAGAAAGATATCCCAGCAGCATCTATCCAGGGCTGCCAAGGCTGCTACTGGTTTTCAAAATGTTGCCCAACGGTCAGTGGAGGACTCCTCCGTCGCCGCCACCACTGCCGCTGCCCTGAGTGTTGTAATCTCATCATGGAGGCTCTAAATGTGTCAGGAGACTTCCAGTGCCTCCAAAAGGACCTCCTCGCCGCCGACGTAGTCGCCGCCACCGCCGCAGCATTGTCGGCAACCCAGTTATAGCCCAAAAAGGGGCTGAAAATTTAGATGCGTCTTATACACCAAATGTAGCCCCATGCACCCACTGGCCCCCACCCTTTGGCCTCTGCCTCGCAACAGTTACCTCCTTGCAAGCAAACAGCAAGAAAAAACAGCTCCTTTCAGCTTCAGCATAGGCTAATTAGCACAAGTTGATTAGATCGGCCTCCCGACACTCAGCTGATTTGCTCTCAGCTGTTTTGCGCAGGGCAAAACAGTAAGTAAATTGCTGAAGCAGATTTTTTTTTCCTTGTGCTAATCAAGCTATGCTGAAAGTGAAACTGAAAGTAAAGCAGGCTGTTTGCTGTTTGCTGCAACGAGGAAAAATTAGGCAGAGGCAGAGGGAGATTTCGTTTTCTTCTTTTTCCTCACCAAAAAAGATAGGTGCAAACAAAGTGAAATTTAGGGCAAAAGAAGAGAGTTCAAGGTTTTAAAACACAAAAGAAAAAAAGGAAAAAGAAAAAGGCAAAAATAATAATGGGAAGGGAAAAAAAGAAATGAAAGAGAAAGATGTTATACATATTTAGAATTGAAATATGAATAATAGTAAGAAATAAATGGGAAATCATGATTGTAAAAATGAAATGAATAATAATTGGAATATTTGTCTTTGTATTTTCGAAATCTAGACAATGATAAGTTTTTGTTTTTTAATTGTTTTTAGAAATATGAATCTGTAACAATTGAAATACCTTTAATGGTATATGGTGGTGAAAGTAAAAAGGATTAAGTTGTAGCTTGGATAACAGTTGGAACATTTTTAAATTTAATTAGGGAAATTGTAACAATTGAAATATTTTTAATTATATATTGTGATAAAGTAGAAATGATTAAGTTGTGATTTGGAGGATTATATGGGCAAAACTATTTGGGTTATTGGAAGAGTTTAAGATGTGAAAATGAGTAACATAAGGGGAAAGCTCTATTTAACTAGGGCATTGTAATAATTGAGATACTATTAATTGTATATTGTGTTGAAAGCAGAAATGGTTAAATTATGGTTTGGAGGAATATATGGGGGAAATTATTTGGTTTATTATTATTGGTAAATATAATTGATTTGTAAGAAATTGGATTGCATGGAAATAATTGGAATATTCATGTTCATGATTAATATACAAAAAAAGATAGTTATATAACTAATTGAGTTATATTAAAATGTTGAATTTGTATTAAACAATTGTAATATTACATAATTAACCAATGTGAGGATGGATATAAAAATAGATGACAATGGGAAGGGGTATAATATAGAATAGAAGGGGAAAATTGATTAAGATTAGAGATGAGGATGAAGGGTAATATTGGTTTTTTTAAAAAAATAGATGAGGAATAAATATGGCAAAAAGGAAATATAAAAATTGTAAATTTAATTGAAATGACTAAACACTGTTTAAATTTGTGAACCAGCCAAATACTCTGTTCAAAGAAAATACATTGTATGTTTGCATGTGTTTGACTAAAAAATTAAAAAAAAACTTTTTATATAAAAAACAAAACAAAAAAAGTAGGTGCGTCTTATACTCCGGTGCGTGTTATACTCCGAAAAATATGGTATCTGTCATGTTTCCCATCTGGTCTACCTGATAAGACTTACATCAATCCTGCAAGTCCCATATTTTTTTCCAAGGAAAGTTTCAGTAATGGCCTCTGATCCTCAAGGAATTCTGGTATCTACCAAGCATCTGGCAGCAATGTTATTGCAACACAACATCAAGTGGATGCACTGCTGTCAGGCTAAGCCCAAGAAGAACATGGAACAATTCAACCAGAGTTCAGTTCTTCATTTGCTTACATATAGCAGACAGAATATTGTCAGATTAAATTCTTGCTACTTCTAACCTACAGATATACCTTTGGAAATTCTAGGGCGTGGCTAGAATTTCTTTCTTTCTCTGTCTTCTATCCAGTTCTGGTTGTGCAACCTTGTTTCCTTCCCCTTTCTGAAATGTACAGGTAGTCCTCGAGGTACAAACCTAATGGAGCCTGCCCATTAGGTTTGTAAGTAAAAAAACTCATCAAATGAATCAATTTTACAAATTTTTAAAATCAAATTAATTAATTGAATCAAATGGCTCATTAAATGAATTATTTCCTCCGATTCATTAACTGATCACTGGCATTATTAACTTAACTGAGAGGCTTTCCCGCCAGTCACCCATCAGTTATTTCCGGTTCAGCCTTCTGCTGAGGAACTAAATTGCCTCCAAGCAGGCTCACAGAACTCTCTAATTGCAGTTGCTTTGAAAAGAAAAACCCTATTTGCTGGTAGTCAGCTCAAGCGTCTTCAGACAGCTGCCCAGAGGGGGGTGGCGTGATAATTAACAGAACTCTCCGACTGCAGTTGCTTAAAAAAACCCCACTTGCCACTAATTAGTTTAAGAGTCTCCAGCCGGGCACCCAGAGGGAGATGGAGGAGAGATTTACAGAACTCTTGGCTTGCAACAGCAACAAAGATGGAAGGGACCTTGAAGTCATCTAGTCTAACCCACTGCTCTCATAAGAGAGTATTTCTGATAAATGCCTATCCAGTCTCTTCTTAAAGGCTTCCAGTGATGGGGCACCCACAACTTCTGGAGGCAATTTAAATTTAAAACCTACAAACTATAGTAATATACACTAATCTCCAAAATAAAAGCAAGGAAACACAACATTATAGAATGCTTTATGTAGATGCTGGCTAGCATTTCTATAAGCAGTTTCAAGGCAAATGCAAACAAACTTTATCTTTGCAAAGTACTGTACTTACAAACACAATAGTTTGCAAAGTATAGTACTTAAAAAGCAGAGCATTTCCTAAAGTGCTTACAAACAAACAGTACAGTACTATAGAATAACAAAAAAGAATATGTTAAAGAAGCAATTCTAGCACTCAATTCTGGCACTAGTCCTCAAGCCCATGCAGCACCCAAAAGAACAAAAACAAACTTGGCACTGCACTGGCTGCAAAAATCACTGATTTTTGCAGCCAGTGCAGTGTCAAGTTTGTTTTTGTTCTTGTTTGGCCATGTGACCAGGAACAAAAAACAAAACAAAAATACTGCCAGCTTCAGGAAATTGCATGTCATAATCCCAAATGGCATAGGCAAGTCACAGAGTTAAAAATGGCCACCACTGCAGCAGTGACTGAATTCAAGTCTCATGGCTACAGAGGTCTCTTTTTGATCGCAGTTTTGAATTTCTAACATAAATACCCTTTCTGAAAAATTCGTTCTTGTGAAAATTCGGTAAATGAATGTTCGTACATGGGGGATTACTTAGTTTTTAGTTTAGTTTAGTTTTATTAAATTTGTATACCGCCCTACTCCTGAAGGACTCAGGGCGGTGAACAGGCACAGGATAAAATACAGAAATACAAAAGTTAAAAACAATTTAAAACCAAATTAAATAATTTAGCCCGCGACAATTAAAATCCCAATAAATTTAAAACAAATTAAAATTTCAATTTAAAATTTAAAAGAAAGGGGAGAAAAATTAGGCCAGGCCGGCTTGCTGGAATAAGAGGGTCTTAAGAGCACGGCGGAAAGTGCGCAGATCTCGGATCCTCCGTATCTCCGGGGGGAACTCGTTCCAGATAGTGGGTGCCCCCACAGAGAAGGCCCTCCCCCTGCGGGCCACCAGTCGACACTGCTTGGCTGACGGCACCCGGAGGAGCCCCTCTCTATGAGAGCATACCGGCTGGTGGGAGGCTATTTGTGGTAGTAGGCGGTCCCGTAAATAACCAGGTCCTAAGCCATGGAGCGCTTTAAAGGTGGTAACCAAAACCTTGAAGCACACCTGGAAGACCACTGGAAGCCAGTGCAGCTCGCGCAGGAGAGGTGTTACACGGGAGCGCCATGTTGCTCCCATAACCATCCGCGCGGCCGCACTCTGCGCCAGTTGGAGCCTCCGTGTGCTCCTCAAGGGGAGCCCCATGTAGAGAGCATTACAATAGCCCAGGCGAGAGGTGACGAGGGCATGAGCGACTGTGTGTAGGGAGTCCTGATCCAGAAAGGGACGCAACTGGCGAATCAGGCGAACCTGATGAAAAATCCTCCCGGTCATGGCCATCAAGTGCTCTTCTAAAGATATCCGTGAATCCAGGAGGACACCCAAGTTGCGAGCCCTCTCCGTGGGGGGCAGCGATTCGCCCCCAATAGTCAGCGATGGCGTCAACTGACTATATCGGGATGTCGGAAACCACAGCCACTCGATCTTGGATGTGTTGAGCCTGAGCCTGTTCCTCCCCATCCAGATCCGCATGGCATCCTGACACCGGGACATCACTTCAAGGGCATCGTTGGGGTGGTCTGGGGTGGAGATGTACAACTGAGTATCATCAGCGTACTGATGGAACTTCACCCCAAAACCACGGATGATCTCGCCCAGCGGCTTTACATAAATGTTGAACAGAAGGGGCGAGAGGACCGACCCTTGTGGCACCCCACATACGAGGGGCCTTGGGGTCGACCTCTCCCCCCCTGCCAACACAGACTGCAACCGGTCAGAGAGAAAGGAGGAGAACCACCGTAGAACAGTGCCCCCCACCACTAACTCTTCCAGCTGGTGCAGCATGATACCATGGTCGATGGTATAAAAAGCCGCTGAGAGATTTAATAGGACCAGGACAGAGGAGCAACCCCTGTCCCAAGCCCTCCAGAGATCATCGACCAACGCGACCAATGCCGTTTCCGTGCTGTACCCAGGCCTGAAGGCCGACTGGAACGGATCCAGATACGTCATTTCATCCAGGTGCTGGGGGAGCTGTCGC